>NC_136069.1:1154557185-1155773435 GCF_964261635.1 Lissotriton helveticus
TTTTTTTATTGCTCATTGTGATATGCGAGGTGGATGCGGCCATATCATCTGAGGCAGTGTGGAAGAACTTGGGACATGTGGCGTCGTTGTTATCCTATTTATACGTACCCAAAGTGGGCTGGGGTTGCGTACTCCAGGCCAGCTTAGGGGTGTGAATAATTATTCCGGGGACCTGGGCATTGTTCAGTTCCTGCCTAGCTTATGTGTGTTTCTGTTGCAGTTTTGACGTCGCAGAATGTGCAATTTACATTAATGTAGCATGTACCGGGAGGGCAGCAACTATTGCTAATGAGATGCTGTTCGAAAACCTTGGACAACATCACATTTTGTTGTCAAGCTTGTGGATATGCGCAGACACGCATGTAAATGGTGTGCGGTATCATTGAAAGTGTTGCTATCGCGAAGCCTACACATGTGAATGTGCTCGGATGGAGGGAGGATCAGCAGTGAGGCTACGTCATACATAGTGATAATGCTCATTACAGTCAAGCAATGCATGTCCAACGTGAATCTGAAAGTCTCACATATGACACACTACTGTACTGGTAAAACATGGCAACAGAGCATAGAGCAACACAAATGTAAACATTACTCTTTATTGTTTGTCACATGTGATCTAGGATGTGCACTCTGCCCGTGGCTGATGATACCCATTTGAGCCACTAATACACAGGCCGAAAGGCAGCACAATAATGTGCGCACACACACCCGGGGCATCATGTAACACACATTTGTTTTTTTGATGTAACGTTTCGGATGCATGGCCATCACACGTGGAAGGCTAATGTACAGACCATGAATATTGATCAAGATGATCGTTGCATGTTGTGTGTAGTATAAGATATGTGTACACAGCAAAAAAACTTTTCAAAAAAGCTCTCTAAGCAGAAGGGGTGTGTCATCAAACGCTGTAGAGAGAATGACTAAAATGGGTGGGGTCCTCCAACTGTTACAATGGGAAATGTTATGAAGTAATCAAATGCGTTTTTTTAAGGTCACATGGCAATCGCGCACCGAGCGCGCAAGGAGGCCGCACCCGACGCGATTTTGAAATAATATATTTACCATAATATAAGTTTATTACAGTTAGAAATATATAAATGTTTAAAATATTTTAGATTTTCGCTTGCTCTCATATGCACTTTAAAGTTATTTAAATATAGTTTTGAGACATAAAAACAATGAGGGAATGGTGTACCCGGCGCGATATCATACGTCTATGACGTAACACTGGGCCTGGCAGCATACACTCGTAGCACACGCAGCGGGCGGGACCCCATACGTACATGACGTAACACCCTGCTTGGTACTGTGTACCTGTCGCATACCAAAGTAGCAGCTGGCGCGACTTCAAACGTATATGATGTTACGCGAGACGCGGTGCCACGAATCTGTCGGATATGAAATGCGCATCATTTGCGAGTTTAGCAATATGGCGGATAGGATTCGCGTGGTGATGGAGCTTTGTACACTACAGGTATGGGACTGCAGTTTTCTAAAAAAAGGGGAAAAAATATACATATTTTTTGGGGAAGATATAAAACATTAAATAATTTTTAAAGTAAAAAAAAGGATAATAGAGTTCCAAAATATATATTTTTTTTAAATAGAAAAAATATAGAATTTTTTGAAACATTAAAATATGAAATTAACATGTAAAAAACCATTGAAATTCAAAGAAAAAAACATAGGTTTTACAGACGTTATAGTTGGGAATTAGCATTTAAAAAAACTTTTGAAATTCACTAAAAACCATCGGTTTCGGGGACGTTCTAGTTGGACATTTGACTCATATAAAAGCAGAGAAATTCGCCTGTTATAGTTAGTTGAGCTAACTATAACTCGTCGGCAATGCACTGCTGATGATGTCACATATTACATCACTCATGACATGGTCAGTGACATCACTGATGACATCACTCATGACATCAACCACGTGGTAATCTGATGCACATTCTGATGCCCTAATATAAACTTTGATACACCCTTTCTAAAATGCAGTCTACTATTTTTGAAACCACACAAGAATGCCATATACTACATACCACTCACTACTTCTGAGGTCTACACACACATCCAGTCACTTATACATGTAGTTACTCATCAATTCAGGACTATAATATGCACTCATACATCTAGACATGCAGTCACACTCCGCCACTCATCCATAGAGTTACTCACACACCTAGTCAGTAATGCAAAGAATCAATCCCATACCCATTTACTCATGTATACAGTTATACATACCAACTCTGTTATTTATAGACATACCACATCACTTATTTATACAGATACTAACACATATTTACTGTCTTATACAATCACTGATAGAAGCAGACACTAATTTATACACCCACTCTTCAAATAACTTACTCTCACGTATAGTCATTTATATACTCCAACACTCACATATAGTGCCTTAAAACATATGTAGTTAGTCACAGATATACCACTTAGACATTCATTCCCTCATCAACATACCCATACACACAGTAACTCACCCATACAGTCCTTCCCAGATGCACTTTTGAATCCATTCAACCAGTGAATCACCCACTCAGACATCTGTGCACAGGCTCATACACCCTCCACACAGACACTCATTGACCCAACAAATCCATAACCCATATAGTCACTCATGTATCTATTCAGCAACCCATGCAGTTGCAACCCATGCAGTTGCTTACACAGCAACTTAGGGACTAATAGAGACTTTCACACAGTTTAGTCACTAAATCATGTATTCAGTAAGACACGTTCAATCACTCACTTATACAGTCAGTCACGCACCTACTAAATAATCCCTTCAGGCACTTGTAAATGCATTCCTTCAATACACCTTGGCATAGATATCGATGAAAAATATTTAAACTTTACAGAAACACACATTCACTGGATGATGTCATCAGTGATATCATTTGAGATGTCATCAGTGATGTCACTGACCATGTCATCAGTGATGTCACTGACCATGTCATGAGTGATGTAATATGTGACATCATCAGCAGTTCATTGCTGACGTGCAAGTTATAGTTCGCCCAACTAACTATAACAGGCAAATTTCTCTGGTTTTATATGAGTCATATGTCCAACTAACTATAACGTCCCTGAAACCTATGGTTTTTTAGTGAATTTCAAAGGTTTTTAAATGCTAATTCCTAACTATAACATCTGTAAAACCTATGTTTTTTCAATGAATATATATATATATATATATATATATATATATATATATATATATATATATATATATATATATATAACATTAAATAATTTCAACATGTTTTTATTGATAGCTTATTTAGTGCAATACTACAGTTGTTCGTGAGACTACCATCAAATTCTTTCAATAATACACTATAGGGACATAAGTATCATGAGGATGTACATTGTGATCGTTGAATAACAGACTGTGATGACAATATGAACGGCTCCTGCGTAGGTTACACAATTGCATAGGAGTAGTAGGTTGTGAGAGCAAAAAGAAAGCAGCTATAAACAATTCAACTGTTCGAGATTTCTTAGGTTCTTGAAAAGCAAGCCGTGGTGTTTGGAAACCCTTCCTGTTCCCTTGCTATGCAAGGTGGACCTCTGTTAACATGAAATAATTTCATATACTTCATACTTCCCTGTGTTATAAACTCTTGTGATGTAGTGATTCCTGATCTCCATGTATTTAAACCTTACCTGTGATTTAGTGATTCCCGATGTTGTGATCTTGAAGTGTTGGGGTGCGCCATTGTGCAGGCACCATTACCACTCAACTCCACTAATACAGGGATGGCAGCGAGAATTCCACAGCCAGTGGGAGACTCTGGATTTGTCTTTGTTTTGTAGCTGTGGCCCTGAACTTGAACACACTGCTCTTCCTGGGATACTCTGGACACATTGCCTTTGTGGTCTCTCAAATTAAGGTGCTGGCATGCCACAAGCACGCCTGGCAGTCTTTCTTGTTTAATGCTGAAATCTCAGTTCTCCAAAACGTCTTCATCTCAGCAAGGCCCTAATATTCTAGAATTGGGAGAATGTTGGAGATTGGTTCCTCCTTTCGTTTCTGTAGTCTGTGTTGGTCCTGGGTTGCCCAGCACTGTGAATGAAAGCACCTCCACACTTCTTGTCCTGCAGGTCATGCCCCATATCTCTTTTAAAACTGAGTTTGAAGTCCTGTCCTTGGAGGACAGTACTTCAGCATGGATTCATTGACTGAGCATTCTGTGGGGAGAAGTATAGTAATGGGGTAATTTGTACATTGGCAATATTTTATTTTCTAAAATGATGCAATCTTCTATCGACTGTGTGCTACATGTGTTCAACACTTCCTTTGACATAGTTCATAATGACTGATGTTGATGTTACATGTTTGAGAATTTTTTTGTCATGTTGTTTGCAGCTGCTATCCAGTCAGGCAGTTTTTTTGTTGTAAATATTACTTTGTTGTTTAACTGATGATGAACTAATCACATTATATCATATATATTATATTTATAGGTTATTGGTACTCCTCAGAGACCCTCTGCACCGAACACAATCCTCGTGGGAAGCCCCCACACGCCTAATACACATTTTGTGTCACAGAACCAGGCATCTGACGCCTCACCTTGGTCTGCTGGGTGAGCAATATTAACCTTTGTAGCAAAGTCAATGTATTTAAAATTGTTTTGGGTATTTTGTTTACATTACAGATGTATCTCTTAGTAAATGTGCCCATTTGCCAATTAGGAGATACTGAACAGTGGTGTTTTAATTTATTTATCTATAGAATTGTCTAGATATTCGAGCACCACAGTATTAGCTGGAGTATTACAAGAGGGCAATGCCACAGGGATGCTACGTTTCTAGTCCTGACCTTCAAAATGTCACAGCATGTTTGGAGTTCTGGTATTCATTTGTTGTCTTTGATCAACTGGATGGATTCACATGATATTATTGGTGTGGCAAATGGTGTTCGGGTCAAATGGAGCAATTTAGTAAACTTGAAATAAACACTTCATTTTCTGCCTTTATCCTAGGCATACAAGAAAGGGTCTTAAGATCTTCAGGAAATTCTAAGCAAAAACTCAATCAATGTGAATGTAGACTTATGGGGTGGCTGCAAAAAATGGCTATGACAAATCACCAAGATATAAGTCCTCTTACCACATGCGTTTGTAAACTGCTGCTGAAATACCTTTGAAAAGAAGGTAAGGCCTCAAATGGGGCAACAGCTGACAAGATATCAGCCTCATTCATGGTTCTATCACACGAAGCCTCTAAAAAAAACAAGCTAGACACCAGAAAAGGCTTGTGATAAAGGACTATTTTGCTGTCTCCCTCTATGCCTCTTTCCTCAATGACAGCTGCTGTTTAAAAACCTTTTCCCACAGTTCAATTGTCACCTTCTTTGCAGTCCTCTGGATGTCTTCCTTCGCTGTCTAAAAATACAGTATAGAACGACAAAATTGGGGATAACGCAGTTAACGACTGCATCATCAACTGGAACCCCTATGAATAAAATTACTTTCATTTCAGAAAAGTGTGTCTAGGCACAGGTCCAGGTTGGTAAGCAAAATACATTAAATGATGTAGCACTTGCACTAGGGATCCTTCTTTATCCCATGGAGGTTCTACTCTGATAACTTTGCATGGTACAACTCCTAGGTTGAGAGAGCATCAGGCTATTCAGTTTACCAGTTACTGTAATGGGTTGCTTTCATTATGATGAAGAGCAGACAATGAAAGCTGTGAAATTAATGCCAATGATAGATCATATCTGATAGGAAGAAGTAAAAATTATGCAAGCTTCAGTTCAGTGTGCAGAGCATGGTACCAAGACTCAATAAAAAACATAGAGCACCAATCACTACCCCATTTTGTTGGCAAGGCCTAGCCCAAAGCAAATTCAGTGGTTCCACAGACTACCCATAGAACATCCTACAAAGATCGTTGAGGGATGAAAAAGATAAACTTTGGAAACAATATTCACCCTAGCTGCAACCTCTATTAAGGCAACAAATAGCTTGACCATTATCGCCCAGTGTAACATTAAATGTGGAAGTAAAATTGATCTCCTACTATACAAAGTGGAGGCCAAGTCAATTCTGTGAGAAGGAGAGGACGCCGGTGGATAGTGCTTGGTGGTTGTCACTACAAGGCTTCGACTAATGGCATGGCCTAATTTCCTTTCACGTCAAATCCTAGCTGCGCCCTTTATCCAAGAGGTTCAGTTTGTTGACGAAGAATGTTTTTTAGCCATAATGTGCATGCAGCATTGCAGTCCATAAAAATGGATAATGATACAGCCAGGTCGTTGGGGGCAATACCAGACGTTACAACACAGGGCATTCCCAATGGTATTAAACTACATTGACCTTTAAAACTGGTTGTAATACCTCTCATTGCTTTACAAAGCATGCCTTTTCTCAGTAGTGTTGTTGTAAAGCCTGGTGATACATTTTCCTTTTTGGGGTGCAACTCCCTTTTCTTTTAATCCACTTACCTCTAATCTCCCCTGAACCCTCAGAACCTGTTAGTTTCCTATACCCCCCTGAACCCTAAGAAAACATTTACCCCCATTTACTTCTACTTGCCCAGGCACCCTAAAAACCAGTTCTCTCTGTCTACCTGTAGTTGCCCATGACCCCTAAAAAACCCTCATACCCTTTTCCTTGACCTCCCCATCCCTAAAAACACCATACCTCCCTGTATCGCTACCCTTCACTGAGATTAAACCTCAAAAAACCTTTACCCCTTTATAATATGCCCACTTCTGAAAGCAAAAACCCTTTTCCTTTTACCTCTACCCTCCCCAGAAACTTTAAAACCCTTATCTCCCTTTACCTGCACTTAAACCCTGAAAACCCTTACCTCCCCATACCACTATCTGCCCCTAAACCTTAATTCTTTACCTTCCTTTGCTTCTACCCTCATCCTTCCCTAAACCCTTACCCATCTCTTTTTTTTTTGTATTTCTTTTTATTAAAACTTTTAACAACATGAACAAAAAACAATCAAGGCAGTGCAGTCAATCGAATGGCGAAGCGGCCTGCGCGGAGGAAAGCATAAGAACATAATACAATCATTGACATTGCAGGATGGGAAGATTGAGGGAGACAGCGAGTTACAGAGGTGCCTATGGAGGGCTGGGCTGCAATTTGCAGGATTTGTAAGGGAGGAGCACCATGATCCCATTGAGAGAAATCACGCATCATTGTGCTAGAGCTTAGGGCGATCAGACCAGACTTTCAATCTTTCCTCACAGTGTTAGAAAACTCTGCAGGTCTCATAAGAACAGACATGTCAATGTTTTACATGAGCAGACAGATAGGAATAGACGTTCTACCCTGGTCGGAAGAAGCACCATCTGGCTATCAGTCATGGTATCTCCATGAAACAAGCTTGAAACCATCATTATGTGGTCAGAATTTGTTGAATGACCGGAATCTGAGTGGCAACTAAAACATCCTTAAGTCTTTTATATTTGGGGCCACGCGAACCTGAATCTGCTTGCAACCGTGGACAATATGAAACGCAGGTTTGCAAATTGTTTTTGTGCGAAACATCATTCAACACATAGGTTACGTCACAGCAACACGGAGTCAGAGATTAATATTAGGTGGGCATATACACTTAACAGTAGTAGGCAGCATTACATGTCATCTTTAAATGTGAAAGTTAGGCAGTAGACAGCATGGAACAGTTTAACATGGCCATAAGTAATTAACATTATGACATAAAGAGGCATGTCAATTTTTAAATGATCTCTTCCTCCCACATCCCAGCCTAGACAGTACGTTTAGACCAATCCCAGTGTCCTCGCGAGGGTGCAGTAGAGAAGTGATACATGTCTCATAGCTAACTCGGGGGCCTGATTAGGTGTTAGGGATAGGTGGCGTGGTGGTCTGAGAGTGTGCAGATGCGGACTCGCAAGGTGCAGGGTCTGTACGCTCATTGCGTGTCTTGGCCCATGCCACAAATGGGGCCCAGATATCTTTGGGCCTGGACTCCGTGGGCATTCAATCCCAGTATTCGGTCAGCATCTCCTGGCAATAAGCGATGTCTTGTATCCATGTGTCTACTTTGGGTGCTCCCACTGAACCCCAGTGTATTGCAATGTGCCGCTAGGCCAGGAGGAGCATCATGGCCAACAGAGGGACAGTGCCCGGAGGAGCTTCGGCCACATGAACTAGTAGAGCTGTTAATGGAGTGCGGTCCAGTTGGAAGCTTTTCACTCTATGATAGTGTCAAATACGTTGTCCCAAAATTGTGAGATGGGCTGACAGGCCCATGCTAGGTGGAGGAAGGATGCCTGTGTGGTAGCGCATCTGCAACATTTGGCGTGCGGTCGCAGGCCCATTTTTGTGTAGTGGTATATGTGTGCGATATAATCTGTGCAAATATTTAAAATGGATGAGCTTCAGCTTGTAGTTGGGTGAAAGCAACTTGAGCTGTGTGCAACAAAAGGGCCATTGTTTCACAGTGGGGGGGGATCGAGATCACCACTCCACTGCTCCAGTGCCATAGGTGTCTTAATCGGCTAAGTTCCTAGTGTGTTTTTAAATGCATGCAATGAGTTTCTTGGGCGACATATTGGCTACTATGTTCTCTAGCACAGCTAGTGTCATAGGTGCGGAGGGGATGGTAGAGTGAAGTCGTCTACAGTTGGCTCTAAGCTGGTAGTATAGAAAGAGTTCCAAGATGGGGGTCAGGGTGCAATCGGGGCTCTCTGGTCTAGCCAGGAAATCTTTATCCGGGATAAGGTCGTCTAAAGTAGCAAGCCCCATCTGATGTCCACGTTGGATAGAGCAATTGTCTTGCATAGGAGGGAAACTAAGGTGATGCGCCCATGGTGTCGATTGGCCATATAACAGTGGCGTACCATCAGGATTGGCTCAAGGAGCAATCTGAGTGGGATGACTACAGTAGAAAGAAGAGAGTCCTTCTTTTATTTATAAACCCCTCACTCACCAACCTGGTTGGTGACATGCTTCATCATCGGGGTCCACCCTGATAGCCGAGTGCCATCAGGGTGTGCTTCAACACGTGGATTACAGTGGAGCTGGTATTTGTGTGAATGGTGTAAAAAAATGTTAAAAATTGTTCTGGTATAACTTCTGTGAAATATAAATTTATTCTAAAGCTACTGGACAAAATTAAAAACAGTGTATGGATACAATAAAGGTATGTTATGACCAAGTGTATCTTTATGTGATAGGTCTACATGTTTCAACCCGTGGATGGAAAATGCCGGGTTTTCTTCAGGACCGTAGGAAAATGGGTGGTCAGGGCACACTAACGCACTACCAGTCCTAGATTCCTTAAACCTACTGACAAAATTCTGTCGTAGGAAAGAGTCTCTAACCTAACTGGGCGAGAAAAAAGCAAAAATACCTGTGGGAGAAGAAAGAAAAAGTCACATGCCTGTAACGAAGTGCAGTGCTGACTCTCACGTGTCTGCTTGCTCGCTGTGCATCCCATTCAGCGCAAGTGCAAATCGATCGTGTTATGTAAGGCTACCCAACAGTAACTACTTGTGATGGTGCTTACATTTGATTTACTAACACGTACTATAACAAAGCCCATGTGAGGCTCGTACTGGCATACCTATCAATCGTGGCGTGCTCAGTGATCAGAACATCGTTATTTCATCGGTCTGACACACTCATCAATTATTGGTGCGTGGCTCGATTACTCACATTGACAATAGCATGAGATTACAACGACGTGCAGTGTATTCTTCACCCTTTCAGACATTCAATTACAAACAGGACAAACACACATTCAACACACATAAAAAGACTGTAGGTAGACAGGACTTACTCATGTTCCGGGTCTTAAGGCTTCATGGGGTGGAGGGAAGGTTGGCCTCTGTAAGAGACATATTCTATGGGGAGAAAGATTGTAAAAATTCGTCAAAGTGCCGAGCTGACGAAATATTTAAAGACACCAGGTCAGCAGCCGGTCTGTCTAAAAACTTGGTTACTTACAGTTTTGCAGAGGTACAGTGGCAAGATACCTACTCGCCTCTCCATGCCGCCCCGCTAAAGTGGAAAGCCGGCCGGTGTGTTTAGTACGCTGTGCCGGCTTCCGGGGTGGGCGGGGTGGCTGACACGCGTGATGACGTCGTGCTGGGTGCGTCTACTTTGTAAAAAACAGTAGTAGGACAAGAGACTCAGAGTGAGTTTGTCGCTAAGCAACATAACACTATACTTGTTGAATCGGAAAAGCTCCGGTGAAGAATCTGGAGCGCTGGGCTGGTTGTGGAGAACGTATACGCGGGGAGCGTATTTAGGACAATAGGCAGTGTGTAATAGGGTTGTCATTACACACGAAAAATCAGGCAATTTTTCTAAAGAAAGGGGGGGCGCCCAGCATATATAAAAAAACAGAAGAGGGAGCTAAGCTACATGAAAAAAAACCAGCAAGAAATTCGTAATAGTGGCCCTAAGTTCGATTTACACGTATGGGCACAATAATGGAATGTGCAAAAATGGTCATTGATAGTTATCGAAAGCACCACACATAGGGTCAAAGTAGAGGTGCTCATAGTGGCTCAATGCAGGGGAGTTTATAATGCACCAGGCAGGGCGTGCCAGTGGAGCACCAATTCACATAACGTTGGCCCAAGGAATATTGTCGTTAAGTCCTGTCACATGGGTGGATAATCTGGGAGCGAGGCTGGGGAGGCGACATCCCTTTCCACCGCAACATGGGGTTGGAATGGAGTGGGGTGTGACCAAAAGGGAAGATATTGAGCCTGTGCACTCCGTGCATATAGCTCGAAATCTGGTGCCAGAGTCCTCCCAGCTCAAGTGGCAGTGGCAGCACCTCCCAGGAGATGCGCGGTTGTTTACCCTCCCAGACGTGAGTTATAAGGAGAGAGCACAGTTGCTGGAAAAAAGCCTGTGTGAGAGGAAGGGAGAAATTGACAAACAGGTCTAGAAGCTTAGGTAATATTACCATTTTTGCAATTCCAATCCTGCCGGCTAAAGATAACGGCATTTGGCCCAGATGGCTATTTTACTCTCACGCCAAGTGATCAGCCGACCATAGTTCATGCGACAGATCTCTTGAATATCTCTACTGAACCATACCCCCAGATATTTGACCGCACCATCAGCCCAGACTAGTGGGTAATCCAAGTTGATCGCAATTAAGGCTGGTGTTAGGGCGAGAAGCTTTGATTTGGCCCAGTTGACGTGTATGCCCAGCATTCCTCCAAACTATAGGACCTCACGCAGGGCAGAATTGAGATTAGTCTTGGGTTCACATATGTATAGTGTAATGTCATCAGCGTACATTGATATTATCAGACCTCTGTCCGAGAACCCCAGTCCTCTGGCTGTATGATGCTGTTGCATTCTGGCTGCCAGGGGCTCCATTGCTATCGCAAATAGAATGGGTGAAAGGGGACACCCCTGTCTAGTACCGCACAATATGGGGAACGGGTCGATTAGATCGTTGACTTTGAGCCTGGCAGTAGGGCGGGTGTAAAGCAGTTGAATGAGCTTTAAGAAGTTGGTGCTCATGCTGATTCTAGGCAGTATAGTGAAGAGAAACGGCCATTCTAGGGAATCAAACGCTTTGGTAGCATCTAGAAAAGCGGACAAGGCAGGCAGGCTCGAGTCAGGTTGATGGATAATTGAAAAGAAGGTGCGCAGATTATGCAAGATGGATCTACCTGCTATAAACCCGGATTGGTCTGGTCTGGCCGCAATCGGGAGAAGGTGTTGCAGTCTGCTGGCAATCAGCTTAGCTAGTATCTTTGCGTTGATGTTAATAAGGAAGAGTGGACGGTAGGCATCACATTTGTTAACGGGTTTGTCCGGCTTCAAAATTGTAATTATTGCAGCCTTGCGCATCGTTGGAGGGAGGCAGCCCTTTTCAAGTGATTCCTGATATACTGCCAGTAAGTGGGGGGGGCAGCTTTTCAGCGTATGTTTCATACAATGAAGTGAGGTTTTGTATCCAGGCAAGTCTTTAATCACCCGAGTTACATCTTCTGCCGAGAAAGGGGCATCTAGATATTTGCAGTGGGCGTCACTCAGCCAGACCAGCTCGATAGAGTCTTAGTAGGTCTGCAGCTCTGGGGGTGGTCCGTTCTGTGTGGCTGTGTAGAGGGATGTATAAAAATCCTTTAATCTCTCTAGTGTAGCAGACTGCCCGTGGATTGGGCTGTAGTCTTCATCAAGCAATTCATTGATATATGAGGAAGTGCGTTGTTGCTTAAGCGTGCTTGCTAAGGTTGTGCCTTGGCGGTCCCCCCTCCCCGTGTCTATGGACTCGGGCGTGCTTGCCCAGGAAATGTGTTTCACAAATTGCTTCTGCTTCGTATTCGGAGAGCTTTTCGCGGATAATGGCTAAGTGTGCAGGGAGGCCATTGCAGAAATATAATCGCTCCTCCTGATGGATCTCTGCATCTAACTTCTCTAGGGTGGACCTGATAGACGTTAATACCCCGGATTGTTTGGCTATGCAGGTACCTCTTATGATGGCTTTAAAGGCTTCCCACAGTGTGGAAGGGAATCTACTGACTTTTTGTTTGTAGCAAAATATTGCAGGAGCTCCTTGCGCAACTCCTCTCTAGATGCTGCGTGTGGTGGCAGGCGCCATCTGAAAGCGTGTGGTACCGACATTGGTATGGTCGAGGTAAACACAAAAGGGGCGTGGTCAAACAGGGTACGTGGCATATGTCTGATGTCAGTGGTCCAAGAAGCTATGTCTCTGGACAGCAACCAGACGTTGAGCCTGGACCATACGTTATGACATGTAGCGATGCAGGTTCCCTCCTGGGCGTCCGGGTGCCAGAAACGCTGTATGTCAATTAGACCGTACTCCTGAGCTATAGAAGTAATGACGTAATCCTGTGATTTGCTTTGGGGGTGTTATGGCCGGGAGCTTCCTACCTGATCAAGGAGTCCTGCATGACAACATTGAATACCCCCAACCCCCCAGATGTCTGTCTCCTCCCCCAACAATGTAATCTTAGACCAGATAGCCTCAAACAGGGCAGGGTCATCAGTATTGGAGCCATATACAGCGGCCATAGTCATTGGGGTAGTGTGTAAAGTGCCTCTCCCTAGGACGGAGCTAGTGGTAGTCCAGCCAACATTGCATCTTATCATGATTGCCGTCCCATGCGCTTAGTTGGAGTATACTGCCGAATGCACCTCCCCCGGTATCTATTGTGTAGCTTGGGGTCAGTGGCGCAATGGAGATGGATTTCCTGCACGAAACATACGTCAATCTTATGCCTGATCAAATAGGCATGGACCAGCCTAGCCTGTGATTATTTAGGCCACGTATGTTCCCTGTTAAAAATGTGACTGCTGTCATTTATTGTGGTCAGGAGTATGGCATGCATGCCACAAGTACCGCAATGGGCTTGTAGCTGCTGGCGAGTTTGAATTTCCCATATCTGAGCCAAGATGTTTCGTAATGCTGTGTGTCTTGTCTCTCCGTGTGCATGCTGAAGTGAATGGACTTAGCGTGTTAACAGTAAACCCCCACCTTTTTCTTAACTTGTAGATCTCCCTATCCATCCCACCTCCCACACCAAACCCCCAATTAGGTTGTGTATGCCCTACCCACCCCCTCCCAAACACCCCAATAAAAGAAACAAACAGTTTTAACCACAGGAGTTCTCCCTGTGGGGGGCATGAGTTGCCGGCAAGCTGCCCTGCACAGGTGGCAGAGTGGCCGGGCTGTCCAATCGGCACAGGGATCGCTGGCAAGATAAGTGGATGAGTCATAAGTACTAATGTAATGAGGGACAGTTCCAAGATTAGTGACCAACAGTTATCAGCTGGAGCAGCATAGGTACGGTGATGTGATCTACGACTTCGCAACGGCAGCCCGCTTTGTCATTGTCACTGAGTCCAGCCACTGTTTCAGCTTGTTGTGTTGGGCGAGTTGAGCGTTGCCAAGAACAGATCTGTTTAAGAAACTTAAGAGCAGATTTGGCGTCTGTGAAGAAGTGAGCCTGGCCATCTTAGGATGTTTTTAGTTTGGCTTGATAGAGCATTGCGTACGGAATTTAAGCGAGTTGCAGAAGGCGCTTCGCAGGAAGAAATTCTTTCCGTACAGCTTTGACCAGAGTGGTAAAATCAGGGAAGATGGATATTTTGATGCCTTGGTGGTTAATGAGACCATGGTCTCTGCTTCTTTTAAGACCGAGTCTATGTTGCAGGAGTTTGAAAGTCGCGCTATTATGGGTCTAGGCGTGCCTCCGACAGGTATTTTTGGACCCAATGATCTAGGTGCATGTTCTACCACAAACACAGCGGATAGTGCAGTTGGAAACGGGTTGTGCAATAGAGATTCGATATACAGCTAAATTTTTGGAATAGCAGTAGTTTCTGGAATCCCAGCGATGCAAAGGTTGTTACGCCGGGAGCGCGCTTCCAAGTCATCATTCTTTGCTTTAATCACCGTTTGGACCTTTTCCATGTTGAAGAGATGCTCTTTAGATTCGACTTGGTACTGGTGTGCTTCCGTCGGTTGGCTCTCCAAGGCATACAGTCTGGTTTCATGTGAGTCCACTTGACGCTTCACTGTGTCTAGTCTGCAAATGAGTGTGTCCAGCTTGGTGTCAATAGATTTTAGGTTTGTGCAATCTTCCAACATGATGGTGCGCAGGTTTTCTTCTTATGTATCGCCTCCATGATGAAGCTCAGTTTCGAGTTCAGACCTGGTGTCCATATTGCGGGTGTGGTGCTTGTTTTGAAATGAGAGTTTGGATTGCTTAGGGTCGTTTTTCCCATGTTATAGGCGAATATTGTCTCACAATCTAGGGATCAGGTGTCTCTCACTTCTCTGGGATGCCTACGCCTGAGAGTTCTTGCAAATCGATATATGCGCAGAGGTTTGTCACTGCTCAGCAATCGGTCCACATAGGCAACAGGGCCTCGGGGGGAGCGGGGTCTAGCACCTGACGCCCAGACAGTGGGCACCGCAGCTGCATGTAGGTCCCAGCCCCAGCGAGATTCCAATGGGCTTGGGGTCCTAGCGCCCCGTGTCGTCCCTGCCCAGGGTCAGCATCAGCCCCCACTGCGCCTCTGAGCCCATGGGCCTACAACCTAGCACGCAGTTTGCGGCGCCCTCAGCCACCAGGGAAAGGCCTCAACCCAATACCCTGATGTCATGGAGGGCCCGCCCGCGTCTAAGTTAGCTTAGCCCCGGGGGCTTAAGGTCTACTCAAATTTGCCAAGGGCAGTCGAACAGCGATAGTCTGGCTCGGTCTGTAGGCCTGTGCGTCTCCATCTTCGGTCTCCGCTTCAGTTCTGGAATGCTGCAGCTGTGGCCTCACAATTGTCACCGGCCCCCGCAGCGGTCTGCTCCTACTGTGTAGTAGTTTGTTTTTATCTCGTTGCAAGGAGTGCGCAACCTGGACCTTGCCCCCGCGGGCAGCCTCCGCCGAGGCCCAACTGGGTCCCACCTCCCACAGGCTGTAGCGGTGCATTTCGGGGCAGGGTGCAGATCTCATCTCACCTCGATTTCAGCACGGCTCTGCTCCTCCAAGCACGCCCAACAAGGTGTGGTCGGCGGCGTCAGCGGCAACATGCAGCCAATGGGACAATAAGTTCCAGGGCAGGAGTCGCCCAAGCCGATGTATCGGTCAGCCTCGTCTCCAATCGCACCAGAACGTCACGGGCTGCAGTTGCCGCTCTGAGCTGTGCCTCGCTCCAACAAAAAGCTTGTTCTGTCCCTCTAGATATGCTGAGTGTGGCTCGTAGTATCTGAGAGCACAATCGCCCCACATGTAGTAGGATAATGCAGGATTTAATGCCCGGCCGGCCGGCAGAGCCTGCTTTACAAGCGGGAGTCTTGCTGCTCGGCCAAGCCACCCCCTCCCCCCGAGGGATGCCTTCTTGAGGTCTTGGTCAAGGCTTACGCGTTTCTACTACTTTATCTCTTCATGGGAATAGCATGATCGAGAGAGCCCCATATTCTCCTTTTAATTTTGTTGGCCTGTCCTATTGGTGCACAGACGTCTTCCTGCTCTCATGATCCCTGTGTATTGTGATGAATGTGCACTCGTATCTTTTCCAAAACTCTGTAGAGATTTCCCACCATGATTGATCATCTCTCCGTTTTGTCAATGTTTACTGAACAACGTAAAATCCCTGTCCTAGACATTTCTCCTTGATTTTGTTGTTGTTTGATCTGTTAATTGATTTTGCAATAGAAAAGATTCAAGAGTTCAGCACAAACCTAAGTGATACAGGGGTAACCAAAGCAGGTCGCTTCAGCAGACAACCACATCTAAGGATTTACAGGGAACTCGGATCAGTGAGGCATCGGTATCATTACTTGATATGCAGATCTATTCACCTGAATGACCGATTTCTATGTTTCAGCTAAGCTCCAGCATTCTCTTTCAGTAAACACGAGGAAATAAATCACATTTGTAATTAGGCGTGTATTGTCCTATTGAGTACTATTGTAGATCTGGGTACCACATCACATAATGTAACAGATAGACATATGAAATCAAAATATAATTATTGCTGACATCAAGCAGATTGCGAGGGATAAAAACATTTTTATAACTAGAAAAACTAACTTCAGGCAAACCAGTACTCATAGCGTCCTTCCCAAGACGAGTGTTGAATGTATGTAATCTGCTGTAAGACCAATATTTCCCAGATATTACATTCTCCTATTTATGTGGCTCTACATGGATCATACCAACCCATTTGTCCCATAAAGGTGGGTATCTAGCCCCCTTTCACTTCTGGACTCCAATTCTCTATTCTGGGGGATATCCATTTCTGGGTCGCGGTGTATATTCATTTGAAGAGCCACGAAAATCGAATTCATGACCTTTCTCCATGATGTAACCTCCTAGCTTAAGCAATACCAATGTCTGTTATAAATGCAGCTGTGGCAGAGATAGAGGGGTTCTGTTCCTGGTATCTGACTAAAGTGCATCACTGCGTCACATTTAAACCCATTTCCAGTCCTGCAGTGCTTCCTGTGACAGACCCATTTATTGCTTAGTCACCACTCTTGGTGCTCACCTAGCGGCCATTTGGTGGTTTCACAGGACATTAGACAATTAATCCTGGCTGTGTGCAAGAATCATCAAGGAATTCATTCTTTAAATGATTCTTCAGAATGTTCTATCGATGCAAACTCCAGCAACTAGAGCTCAATGCTATGAAAACCCTTTTAGAGACCGTTCACAAGGCAAACATAAGTTATAATAATGTACGGTGAAAAGGTCGGCTTCCAGTTTATTACCACAGTACCGCAAAACTGGCAGGAGAAAAACACTGTTTACCTCCTCGTTGATTGTTTGTTAGTTACTTTACGCATGGAAAGAACTCTCCTAGTAGTCAGAAGGCCTCTTCAGTGTGATTGTATCTTACTGCTTAAGGTTAACCCCTTGCCTCCTGGTTTTGGCTGAGCATCTCTTTATCTTTAAACAAACACACAGGACACATTTCCATAGCATAACCCATATATGAAGTGTAATATGTCATTTACTACCATTTGTTTATTTTTTTAACATTTTTATATTGTCTCGTTAACAAAGTAAACTACTGCACAGGGTACCAGGTGCATAGCCACAATATAATTAAAATGTTGACATTGAACATTGACGTGGAAGGTATAGCACAGACTTGTCCCAATTAATCCTATAGCTGGAGTAACTCCAATACTTCTCAAACAAGTGGAAAATTAGTGGTAGAGTGGTGGTAGTTTCTGTATTATCGTGGAGGATTTTGAGTAACATCTGCCTAGGTGATTTTAGCTTCCATTAGCTCTCGAGATTCCGCGTCCAACACTGAAGTGATTATGGACTCCAAATACTGTGCAAAATGCGGTGTGTCTTGCAACGGTATAGCCTTGTAAAACTGCTCATATTAGCGGATGAAGACCCCACTGATGGTCTCATCAATTTATTAACATTCACCATTCGGCCCCACTATTCATTTTAGCCCTCTGGCTTCTGCATCCCTCCTACCTAGCCATGCCAGGAGTTTCCCAGCCTTATTCCTAGTGTTTGTGTAGCCTCTGTGGTGTGGCAAGCATTTGCTTCTTTGCTCCCTTCTGTGCCAGGGTCTTGGTGTTCGGATCTCAGGAGTTCCAACTGCCTGAGTCAGGGGGAATCCAGCTCGGATCCCAGTCACCCTTGGGCTCCAGAAGCTGGCTTTTAACCTGCCCCAGGGTCCCTATCGCCGGGTCCCTATCGCCACCTTCTACATGTACGCTATCACGTTTTGGGCTCTGTAGTGGAGAACAGTCTTATATGCTTCCCACTACACCACTTTGAATGTAACAAAGCCTTAATTTTCTTTAAAATACCGCACAGTATCTAACTGTAGTCCCATGGCAACATTAGTCGTGCAGATCCCACACGTTGAGTTTCTAGACTACCGCCCACCACTGCTCCGTCAACCCAATCTTACTGGCAAAGGGGAGTGGTCTGAGAGTGCCCGGGCCAAGTATTCTGCATGTTGTGTGGCTTCCACCTCCCCAGCCGGGTTAAAGAGCTAGTCTGACCGAGAAAATACCTGGTTGACCCCGGAAAGGTAGGAGTATCCTCTGTCGGTGGGGTGCACATGCTGTCACAAATTCGAGAGGCCCAGTGTTGTATATTATTTCCATTGAGGGGAAAGGCCTTTCTGGTTCATTGAAGGCTTCTCCTCTCATGAACCATGGCTCCTCTTCACTGCTTAGTCAATCAAACATGCAACACGCCTGCCCCCGACTGCAATCGCCATTCCTGTGAGCTGTGGGACTTGTTTTAACATTTTGTCCTCTACCGTAATGTTTTCTTTTACACTCTATATCATGTATTTTTCTGTGTGATGTTGTCTGATTGATTATGGGTACCTTATTTAGATTTGTTTTTTTAGCCTTGTATGGTCTTTGTGGGTCATAAATATTGTTTATAATTTTCCTTACAGCTATGTGTAATTGTAATCGATTGTTGTCTTTATGTAATAAATTCCTCGAACCATTGTAGCTGGTATATTAATCTGTCCCAGGTTCGGGTAACAGAGCCGCCCCCTGTTGGATGTAACCATGTCCTGTGACATGTCACAAGACATCGTGCGACTCCAGGAGAGGGCTTCTACGTGATCTCTTGCCCTTTCTGTGTTTGTTTGGTTCCTTGTGGGCCCTATGCTGGTTTAAAGAACTGCAAGTCTGTTAGCTCTACATTCACAAAACCTAGGGATATGTACCTACCCAACCTTTCCTGCTGAGAAGTCGTTGCTTGAGGAGTCAAAACCTAAATTATCACCTTTTGGAAAGTTTATTACAACACTGCAGAATATAAAAGTATATAGTTTTGTTTTCTTTCCTTATTGTCTAGAGTAGTCATCAAATGAACAGTGCATGATGACCTATAACTCTGGCATGATGTGTAAACTGTACCTGCGCATTACCATTGTTTTGTATTGCCACACCAATACATCCAAGAATGCACAGCTTTGGGCCTAATTTAGATGTGCCTTCCAGAAAAGCAAAGCATTCAGCAATTAGTTAAAAATGACATTTTACCTCCTGTTTTAATCTTGTGCACTATGAACAACCAATGAAGGAGACCGTAATGCATGGTTTGTCGATGTGCATTCACGAGCAAAGAAGGTAAAGGTGAACAAAGCCTCCAAGTCACGTGATGAGAATGTGTGCCCCTGCAGTCTACAAATAACCCAACAGCGAATTGATAAAGCAACTGAAGTTTGTAAGCAATTTTTCTGTGCCTGCCCTATCTGAAAGAGACACGATAGTGATAGATTCCTTACCCTAGAATATCCCCAGGCGTCGGACTGGATCTGGAATTTTTTTTGCGTAGCAGTACCCTTGCGCTTCGGTAGGCGTCGTCTGCGGCTCCGCGTTCGAAGTGGGCGCCATGATGACGTCGTCTGAGTACTTAGACGCCGCCTCCGCGTGCTGACGTCAGTTCTTCTTTTTTCCGCGCCAGCAGCGCAGATCCGGAAAAAGTGGTACCGTAGTCATTTTTTGACTAAAACTTTTTACGATCCTTTTTGATCTTTCCTATCGAGTCTTCGACTCCGAACGGTGCCGGTAGGGATGCCAGGTTTTAAGCCTTGTGAGGATTGCGATCGGCTGATGTCGGTCACGGACCCTCACCGTCGGTGTCTCCACTGTCTCGGCGTCGATCATGACGACAAGACCGGTTCCGACTGCCGGGCCTTGACTTCGAAAGCTAGGCGGGAGCGGTCCCGCAAGCGACTCGAGCTCCGGCAGTCGGCCCGCGCCGTGAGCGTTCCCGGTCCGGACGGAGGTCGAGGGACCGGTCGCGGGAGCGGAGCCACCATAGCTCCGGGAGTCGACATCACTCCTCAGGGTCGAAGTAGTCAGGTAAGCACAAAAAGTCGAAGAGACGTCATCGCTCTTCTGACCCCCCCCCCCCCCCCCCCCCCCCCCGACGCTCGCACGGCGCGGCCGGGGGTTCGGGTGACACCGCCTACGCGGCCCCGCCGGAGTCGGGAGCGTCCGGCCCCACACCCTCCGGTCCCTGGGCCCCGCGCGACGCCGGAGGAGATCGAGCGGTTCCTCGTGGCCATGAGGTCCCTCGCCCCTCCGACGGGCTCCGCGGCGCCTTCGGACCCAGCGGATCCGTCTGGGGGCCCAAGCGGGTCCGGGGCTTCGGCCCGACGCAGTCGGGTGCTTCGGCTCCGACGCTGCCTGCGCCTTCGGGCCCGGCGCCGCAGGGCCCCACTGGATCCGCTTCCGAATCCGGGTCGTTGCCGGTTGACTTGTCGACCTCACCGGCGCCGGTCCCTCAGGTGTCACCTCCGGCGCCGTCTTCGGGCGGTGCCGTCCCCGATGCCTTTCTCGCTCCGGTTCCGGCGCCGCTCTCCGACGCCGTTGGGCGCTGCTCTCGACACCGTTTGGAGAATTCGCCTTCCATGAGCCGGCCCGTCATTTGACACCCCTGAGTACCAGGAGATGGGTGATGAGGAGAATTGGGAGGGGTCTGAGGACCCTCTGACACGGGAGTGTCAGTCCCAGGAGGACTGGACAGGTGAACTTGGGGAGGTCAGTGGTCTGGACACTTAGCCAGACACTGGTTTTGTCTCACCTCCTACCGTGGCTACGGAGGAGGGGGCAACCTACAGTGTGGTGCTGACGCGGGCGGCCAAGGCCTTGGGCCTTAAGCTCCCCGTCGCGACCGTGAGGACTAACCTCCTCACTGAGGTCCTTAAACTGCAGTCAAGCTCGGCTGAGCCTCTGCTGCCGTTTAATGAGGCCTTGACCGACGTTCTTTTGGGCACTTGGTCCAGGCCCGCTACAGGTACGCCTGTAGATAGGAACGTGGCCAGACGCCACCGCCCAGCCCCGGGCGACCCTTGTTTCCGGTCCACCCACCCCACCCCTGAGAGCCTGGTGATCCAGGCCTCCAATTCCCAGACCGCATTCCCGTCGGCTCCGCCTGACAGGGAATCCAAGAGGTATGAGCAATACGGCAAGAAGGTATTCTCCTCCCTGAGTCTGGGACTGCGGTCTTCCAACACCGCATGCCTCTTAGGCCGCTACACCCACTCTCTGTGGGATACGGTCGCGGACGTGCTGCCAGAATGCCCGTTGGAGGTACGGGCTAAACTCGGCCAAGCCCTTGTGGAAGGCCGAGATGCGGCACGTTATTCTATCCAGTGTGGACTGGATACCACCGACTCTCTGGGCAGAGCGATGGCAACGACGGTGGCGATTCGTCGCCACGCCTGGTTCAGGTCTGCCAACTTCTCGGCTGATGTCCAGAGCACACTCATGGACATGCCGTTTGATGGCCGTCGCCTTTTTGGCGACAAGGCAGACCATGCGCTTGAGCGCTTTAAGGACTCCAGGGCTACGGCCAAGTCCTTGGGCCTCTCGGCCCGCGCCAGCAATCGGCTGCCTTTCACTCCTTTCGTGGCCAAGGAAGGGGTGTACCCACACGTGCTGCCAGCCACGCACTGCAGGGTAGTACCCAACACGGTGGCAGCCGTGAAACCGCCGTGGCGGCTGTCGGGGACAGCGGCGAGGTCAGTCCACACCTTCCCCCGCAGCATCCGCCTCAAAACCCTCCTAGTCCGTGCTTTCAGGCCCATGTGTCGCCAGTGGGGGGCAGGGTTCGCCATCACCTCCTCCACTGGCTCACTGTCACGTCGGACAGGTGGGTGCTGCAAATCGTCCGAAGGGGCTACTCCCTCCCCTTCGAGGCGACTCCTCCAGCCATGCCACCGCCGAACCACCGTATATCGGGGGATCATTTGCGACTTCTGCAGGAGGAAGTTACGGCCCTCTTGGCCAAGGGGGCCATCGAGCGCGTTCCTGGGCCAGAAGTAGGGTGTGGTTGCTACTCCCACTACTTTCTGGTACCCAAGAAGGGCAAAGGGGGCGCACGCCCTATCTTGGACCTACGGAACGTCAACGGCTTCCTCCGGAAGAAGTTGTTCAAAATGCTGACACTGGCTCAGGCCTTAGCTGCCCTGGACCCAGGAGACTGGATGGTAGCGTTGTACTTGCAGGACGCTTATTTCCACATCCACATCCCCGTCCTGCCGGCCCACCGGCGCTACCTGCGGTTCACGGTTGGCCACGAGCACTTTCAGTTTACCGCACTCCCCTTCGGCCTTACCAGCGCCCCACGGGTGTTCACAAAGGTGATGGCGATGGTCGCAGCTCATCTGCGCAGGTTAGGGGTTTCCGTCTTCCCCTACCTCGACGACTGGTTGTTGAAGGGGGGCTCGCCCCAGACAGTCGTCAGCCTCCTCCAGACAACGGCAGACCTCCTGCACCAGCTGGGGTTCTCCATCAATGTGCCGAAGTCACACCTGTGCCTCTCTCGGAAGCTCCTGTTCATCGGAGCGGTTCTCGACTCTGCGCAGTTTCGGGTTTATCCACCCGAACAGCGGGTTTGGGATATTCAGGCTCTGATTCCACTCTTTCAGCCTTTATCCTGGATCCCGGTCAGGTTGACGCTGCGGCTTCTGCGGCTGATGGCCTCCTGCATCCTTCTGGTGCATCACGCCCGGTGGCGGATGCTGGCTCTGCAGTGGGACCTGAAGTTTCAGTGTGCCCAGCATCAGGGCAACCTCTCCGACCATGTCCTGATCTCGGAGGGCACTGCGAGACAGCTGCAGTGGTGGCTCACGGACCGCGATAGGGTCAGCGGCAGTTCCCTCTCCCTTCCCCAACCGGAGCACGTAGTTGTGACGGACGCGTCCCTCCAGGGCTGGGGAGGCCACATGGGAGAGGCGGAGATCAGAGGCATCTGGTCTCCGGCGGAGTCCCGGCTCCATATTAACCTTTTGGAGCTGCGGGCGATTCGTCTAGCACTGAAGGCATTCCTCCCCTCTGTTCGGGGGAGTGTAGTGCAAGTGTTCACGGACAACACCACCGCCATGTGGTGTACTGCAACAAACAGGGCGGGGTGGGGTCGTGGACCCTTTGCCAGGAGGCTCTGCGCCTCTGGCAGTGGCTTGAACATCAGGGCGTGACCCTGGTGGTTCAACACCTGGCAGGTTCCCTGAATGCCAGGGCGGATGAGCTCAGCCGCCGGTGCATGATGGATCACGAATGGCGTCTGAACTCGGATGTGGCGCAAGGCCTCTTTCAGCAGTGGGGAGAGCCTTAGTTAGATCTATTCGCCACAGACGAGAACGCGCAATGTCATCAGTTATGCGCGTTGGAATTTCCAAGGCGGCACTCGCTCGGAGACGCTTTTCGTCGCAAGTGGAGTTGCGGTCTGTTGTACGCCTTTCCGCCTATACCACTTCTGCCCAGAGTGCTGAAGAAGTTCAAGCGCGACCGGGCCCAAGTCATCCTTGTGGCCCTGGACTGGGCACGAAGGTACTGGTATCCAGAGCTACTCAGTATGTAAGTCGATCCCCCGGTTCGTCTGCCTCTTCAGGAGGACCTTCTGTCGCAGCAGCAGGGGACGGTCCTCTACCCGAATCGGTCCAGTCTCCACCTCCATGATTGAGGTTGATTGATTGATTGAGCGGCGACAGTTGAGGCGACTTGCACAAGTGGACCATCTCCCGGTGGATCATCTTGTGTATCCAAGCCTGTTACTCCTTGGCTAAGAAGGAGCCCCCTGTTGGATTGCGGGCTCATTCCACTCGGGCCACGGCAACTACAACTGCCCTGGGCCGGGGAGTGCCCTTGCAGGACATTTGCCAGGCAGCTACGTGGGCCTCGCTGCACATGTTTGCAAGACACTATTGCCTGGACAGTCAAGTCCGGAGGGATGGCTTCTTTGGCCGTTCCGTCCTCCAGGACTTTCTGGTGTGATTATTGGTTCGCAGACCCACCACCGGGGTTGGTATTGCTGGGGTATCTATTCTAAGGTAAGGAATCTATCACTAACTAATGTCTCTTACAGATATATCGTTACACAAGTAGTAACTTGTGCTTTAGACTTGGTGTGCAAGTATCACTGCCACAAGTTCGTCACTACGGTTCAGCTGCTAAACCCTCACAAGTCTTCCAACTCTGTTTAGAAGCAACCAAGTTATTTAAAAAGCATTAACCACTTATTTAAAGGTGTTTAATATGGTCGCTTATGGGTGTTTTAAGTCTTTTTAGCCAAACAGAAGATACAACTATTTGGAGAATAACTTTCAGTGAAATCCTAAATTATTAATATTTTTTCTTTTAGAAATCAAAGTATCATGGTTGTTTGGGTTCTAATAGTGTGAGATGGCTCTTTTGCAGGAAACGAAGCAAAAAAGGTGAAAAGAATGGCAAAGGTTTAAGGCATTTTTCTATGAAAGTTTGTGAAAAGGTGCGGAAGAAAGGGACAACTTCTTACAATGAGGTGGCAGATGAGTTGGTAGCTGAATTCAGTACTCTCGATAACCATATTTCACCAAATGAGTCGGTAAGTATGTTGTGAATTTTTTTGCCAAATCTTTTGTAAGTGCGACACTTGTTAATGGTTTACCGATTTCCATTTTAACTTGCTTATGCTGTATAGATTTTTTTCTTCATTATATCATTAAATATTGGATTTCTTCGGGTACAGTTATTTATTTTTCTCCAGCAGGCTTATGATCAGAAAAATATAAGACGGCGTGTATATGATGCCTTAAATGTACTCATGGCCATGAACATAATTTCTAAAGAAAAGAAAGAAATCAAGTGGATCGGTTTGCCTACCAACTCTGCTCAGGAATGTCAAAATTTGGAGGTAATAAAATAGGATTGCACTTATTTTTCCATTCTATCCACGATTTTATTGACCTGTCTTTTAAAGTGTACTCGTTCAATCAACACTGGGTTGTCCTGGCTGTCCTGACATCTACACCAATCAACTTTTTATGTGCAGAACCTTTTTTGGCTAGCGTTTCCCTGCGCTTGAATCCTGTAGCTCCTGCCCCCTTCCAAAATTGTCACATGCCAATTCAATTTTGTTCTTTTCTTTTATTTAACATTTTTGATTGAGTACTAAAATTTACAAATCAGTGCTACATAATTCTGGTATGCAAATCTTGCGAAACATTATACAGAATGTCAGTAAAGGGTTAGCTATAAGTGGTGTGTGGGTTACAGAGATCATAATCTGGCAAAAGCACTGACATTTTAGGTTTGAGGAACAATTTGTTGCACTTAGCGCTGGGACGCTCCCGGGCAGCCATGCGCTTTATACATTCAATTTAATTTAATTTCATTTCACTAAAACTAAACAAAAATAGCTATCCACATCAAATTTAAGTTGGAGGGGATTAAGATGTCAATAAGCAGAGTTACATGGAGTCTGATGGAGGGAGCGATGTCTGTTTCGTGAAGTGTTGGTGATTTTGGTGACAGAAGACCTCTAGTTGGATTGTGTTATGCAGTTAAGCTGTGGGAGGAAGGGCAAGTTAGTTTATTGAAGTCGGGAAGTGACACAGGCCAACTGGAAAGGTGGGATAGACTTGTACTTTTCAAGGAGGTAGAGAATAGTCTCTGCGTTCTTCCCCCAGTGGAGACCCATTATGTGTCCCAGCTGTCTGTGATCTAGTATTTTCATAAGCCTTAATCCTCTTCTCTGTGTGAGGCCTTATTTTCAAACGGTGCCCAGCATAGCACCTCTGAGCGTCAAATTGAGGGGTGTGGGCCGATTTCCATTCAAAGATAATCACACGTTTGGCGAGTAGCAGGGGGAGGTCCAGGATTCAGGTCGCAGATCAGCAGTTTTTAGGCCGGCGGAAGATTGCAAGAGCACTTTTTTCCCATGTGGGACGAAGGAGTAAGCCAGTGCATGTGGGTCGTGTGCAAATTATTTGGTCCTGGTAAAAGGATAGACAGGACCAAATCATGTGTTGGAGGTCTGTGTCTAAAAAGGAGTTGGAGGCTCCTGTTAAAACCCTTTAGAATTTGCCTCGGGAGAGTTATGCCCAATTCCTTCTCGTGTAATGTTCTCCCAAATTCTTCCTCTCACAACTCATGCAGGCGTTGATGGGTGGCTGGGAGTGAACTAATTTGCAATTTATTTAGCCAGGTGATGGTGTTTGGCATTACCAAGAGTGTACAACACATGGTTAGGTTGATGGGTGGGCGGTCTACTCCCGACTATTGTGTATGTAAAATGTAAGGTATAAGCCGGTAAGTTAAGAATTACACTGTTAATGCAGTGTGAACTGGTAGTTCCCTGAAGTCAGTACCCTTTTATAGCGACTTCTGAGAGAGTTGTGCTAGTTTATAAGCTAGAACTCTGGAGTTAGCTTTATAGAAGTCTACAGAGAGGCCATCCAAGCTGAGGGACTTGCTGGAGGCTAGGTTTTTGATGATGGCATTTATTTCCTGGTGTATTACAGGGTGCTCTAGTTCTTCCTGGTAGTGCCCTTGACTCTATGGAGATCTAACTTGTTGAGGAATTCATGGACTGCTACTGGAGAAAGGTCGGGGCAGCATTGTAAATTGGTACTATAGAAGTCGAACAGGGTCTGACAAACGGCTTGTTGAGAATAAAGGAGGGAACCAATCCTGTTGCGGAGGGTCATAACTGGGGAAAGCATCTAGAGCCTGTAGACCGAAGCCAGGCAAGGACATGGTCTGATTTGTTCATCTCGGCATGTGTACCGGCTGTATACACTGTCAAGTTGAGGCAAAAGAGTTTTCAAGCAAACGTGCTTCCTCCTTGTGGAGATCACCCAAAATTGCCCTAGCTGAGGGTTTGGATACAGCCCTGCATTCTGCGTATTCAGTCTCAAGGGACTTGACCCACTACCGCTTGATTTACTCTTGTAGTGACAAAGCCCTCATTACTTTCGAAATATCCAGTGAGCTGGGATGCTAGGTCTTATCTCAGGAATCCATTGCCCAGGAACGAGGAAGAGAATCGCCACTTGGGTACTGGCTTATGGGCCTTACCAAGGCCAGGCTCAATACCATAGGGTTATGGTCTGAGATCTCTCCCTTAATAGTCAGTCGGTGTGACTATTAGGGGATATGCTGTGGTTGCAGACCACCCTGTTCAGTTGTGGGTACAGACTTTGCGTGTGTGGGTGAGTAACAGGAGTGAATACATGATGCCTGATTTTGAAGTGGCCAGATAGCAGAAAAGGACCAGTAAGCAGCCATTGGGATAGTGTTGCCACGTTCAAAGTAGATTGTGCACTTGGGAAAAGGGGATAGGATCTGTCGAGCATCACCTCCAGCACACAATTAAAATCACCTCAGAGGAGCCAAGGGATGTGGGCCCAGTCTGCTAGGTGTGACAACAGTTGGTCTAGATGGCGGACTGCTGTGTATGCTGTGGCCTACTTTCTACCCAGTACCATCTACACATCTTCAAGCTTCCCTGTGCGGAGTATATATATATATATATCTCCTTTGATCTATGATTGAGGTAAGGATTACAAACTGGACCCCAGCTCTGAACCAAATTGAGACCCCCCAGGTGTAGGTGGAAAAGCTTGTGCCTGAGACTTGCCCCCCGCCACTGCATGCAGCGGCTCTCTACTCGGTCAGTATGGGTTTCTTGGAGAAGAGCAGTATGAATTTTGTGCTTTAGTGACAGCAGGTGGATTCTGTAATGTATGGAGGGGGTTATTTATGCATAAAAAACAAAAGGTTCAAGGCATGTGGGCTGCTGAATTCATATCTATAGCATAGATCGCCGCCTAGTGTTGGGTCCGGATGATTGCACATTGTTGTCCTGGAAGAGTCTTCGAAGTATCACGAGATAGGTGGCTCCTCCCCTGGACTACAGTGCGCATGGGCATCGACTCCATCCCCAGATTGTTTTTTTACGCCATTGGGTTCGGATGCATATTGGATCACTCTAGTTCGGATTCAATAGAAACTTTCTTTTCGGCCCAAAGGCCTTCCTATTTCGTCGGTATTGTCTTGCGATCGGTGCCCAGATCTGTTCCGGCTCAGTTCCCGAGTCGGACGTCCAGAGGAGTCGTGTGACTCTTCGGTGCTCGAGGCCCAGTCGACGCAACCAGACTGATTTGACGAACCATCATGGAACGGAGCCCGTTCAAAAGGTGCCGCGTGTGCAACTCTAAGTATCCCCACATCGACGTCCACCTGGTGTGCAACAAGTGCCTGTCGCCGGATCACGATGAAGCCAACTGTATGGCTTGTTCTCGTTTCCGCTCCAAGAAGACGATTCGACTTCGGCGCGCCAGGAGGCCCAGCAGACGGCACCTGACCCGGTGAACATTTTCGATACCGAGGGAGAAGAGGCAGACGAGCAGGACGATCGAGAGCCGATTTCCAATCCAGCGGCAGAGATCGACTCCAACTACGACGCAGATGTTGAAATGCTCGATGCAGAAGACATCGTCGACGAGGTAGGAGACGACGATGGGGCCTATGGGGCCACGGAAGATAGCTCAAGCGAGGAGCAATGCCCCGTTCGGGCAATTGCTACGGCTCAGGTCGAGGGATCGCCTCATGGCCTTACCCAAGATCTTGCACCCAGTTCCACGGTCTCGCCTCCGGGCCCGGCTACGGACTCTTCTAAGGAGCCGCCATTGGTCAAATCAAAACCGAAAGAGAAAGCTTCGGTCTCGACAAAACCAAAAGTGATAGCGGTGTAGTCGAAACAGAAAGCGCCTGTCGCCCTGGTCGGCTCCACGTCTTCTGACCTGTCGGTGCATACAAAGCCAAAGAAGGTTGTCGAGCCGGTGAAGTCGCTCTAGAGCGTCGAGCTGAAGACTGGGACACCGAAGGCGCTTGTCAAGGTCGTCAACCCGAAGACTTCGGCGCCGAGGGCTGTCGACACAGTCAAAGGACTCGGAACTACAAAGGTTGTCGATCCTGCGCGTCGGCCAGACAAGGCCAAAAGTACTGCCACCCTCGAGGCCGCGCATGGTGGTGGCTCAAAGGCACCTGTCGAGTCGACGCAGCCGTCCGCATCCTTCACAAAGCAGGTGTCGGACTCATTGAAACGCATCAAAGACAAGGCTTCCGCTGTCGATCCGAAGGATAGTTCCACGCTGCAGCCTGCCGCCAAACCGCAAAAATCGACGGCGCCGATTCAGTTCACGCTGCCGCCAAAAGTAGCACCGAAGGCGTTCGCGCCAAAGAAGGTCGTCGAGGCGCCCATGCAGGTGACCACGCGGCCAAAGCCTACCCCTGCAGTTGTAGGCACAAAGCATCGACAACCCCTGCTGGAGGAGCAGTCGGAACAATTTATCGACGCCGACACCGGTAAACTTTCCATTTACAAGCGAAAGATCACACCAGCACTGCCTATGGAGTCCTACACAATTCCTTTAAAGAAGAAGAAGGATTCCACGGATTCCCCCGTTCTTGTTAAACTAATAACTCCACGTGGTCAGGACACTGCCCCAATCTCGTCCAATTACTCAGATGTGGAGGCTGGGGAAGGTGACTATGATGAGTACAACTACCCTGCCGACACTGATCCTGAAGATCAACATGACACATGGGCAGATGCTGCGGACCCAGGGGACCCACAAACTACCCCAGACACTCAAGTGTATGCTGTCAAAACCTCACCTACTGAGGACTCTGCGGCATTTAATGCGCTTGAGAGGGCGGCCAAAAATCATGACGTCCAGCTCCATGCTGACCCTATTGAAGTGGACTTTCTGTTTGACACCTTTTCCACCTCTGAAAAGACCATAAAGACTCTACCTATGTTGAAGGGTGTCTTGAAGCATGCTGCAGATATTTTTAAAGAACCCACACGTGCCAGGGTTCTAAACCCAAGAATTGAAAAAAAAATACAAACCGGCGCCTGGCGACCCTACCTACATCAAGGGCCAGTTGCCGTTGGACTCTCTAGTTGTTTCTAATGCCCGGAAGAGGGCAAATTCACAGACTACTGGCGATGCTCCTCCCCCTGACAGGGAAAAGTGCTAGAAGCATCAGGGAAGAGGGTGGCGGCTCAAGCAGCCAATATCTGGCGCATTTCTAACACTCAGGCACTCTTGGCCAGATATGACAGGGCACATTACGATACCCTTGAAACCCTGTTACAACACTTGCCAGATGAATATAAGGAGGCAGCAGAGATGCTCATTCAAGAAGGGAAACTCTTCTCCAATGCTTCTATTAAGTGTGCACTGGATGCGGCGGACACCGCGGCCAGGGCCATCAACACAAGTGTAATGCTGCGGCGTCAGGCCTGGCTCAGAATCTCCGGGTTCAAGCCGGAGATACAAACCACCATCCTAAATCAACCTGTAAACCCTGATCACTTATTTGGTCCTGAGGTGGACACCACCCTGGAAAAAATCAAAAAAGACACCGAGACTGCAAAGTCTATGGGGGCTCTCCAGTCCCAGCAGTTATGGGGTAGTTCTTTTCGTCGCTCAAGCAATAGAGGTGTTTCCAGAGGCCAGCTGTCCCAGCAACCACAGTACACTAAGAGTGGAGCACAAACCTCATACAACAGGCAAAGTAGAGGTGGCTATCGCGGAAACAGCGCAAAAGGCAGAGGTCGTGGAAACAACAGCTCCCGATCCTCTGCCGCCAACAAACAGTGACTCCTTGTCACTGCCCCCCGACCATGCAACACCAGTCGGGGGGAGACTCCAACAGTTCCTGCCAGTCTGGAAATCCATCACCACAGACAGGTGGGTCAGAAAGCTTATCCAGTACGGTTATTGTCTGGAGTTAACATCCACTCCACCCAACATACCCCCAAAACACCGTCCTATGTCCACGGAGCATTTGCACTTATTGCAGCAAGAGGTGCTCGTCATGCTGTAAAAAAGGTCAATCGAGCTCGTACCAGTGGAACAAAGAGGCACAGGAGTGTACTCCCTGTACTTCTTGATCCCAAAGAAAGACGGGTCCCTCCGACCCGTACTGGACCTCAGACCCCTAAACCAGTACATTCTATCAGAACACTTTCATATGCTCACACTGCAGCAGGTTCTTCCGTTGCTCAATCAGGGGGATTTCCTCGCAACATTAGATCTAAAAGATGCATATTTTCACATTCCACTACATCCGTCACACAGAAAATACCTCAGATTCACCATTCAGAATCAGCATTACCAGTTCAAAGTCCTCCCTTTCGGAGTGACCACAGCGCCCCGGGTGTTCACAAAGTGCCTGGCGACAGTGGCTGCGCATCCTCCGGAGACAAAACGTGCATGTCTACCCTTATTTGGACGACTGGCTTGTCCAAGCGAAGTCGGCCCAGCAGTGCGCAGCCAACATGTCCCACACCATTCACCTTCTTCACGATCTGGGATTCTCACTGAATTATCCAAAGTCACACCTTCAGCCCGCCCATGTGCGGCAGTATCTAGGCGCGACAATAAACACTCTGGCAGCCACAGCGCAGCCAAATTCAGTGAGGATCAACAGCATTCACTTGTTGATACAGAAATTCAGACCGCAACACTCGCTTCCAGCACGAGTGTTCATGCAGTTGATAGGCATGATGGCCTCCTGCATCTTCATAGTCCCGCACCCGAGACTAAATATGCGTCCGCTTCAAGAGTGCTTAGCACGTCAGTGGAATCAGGCTCACGGACAGTTAAAGGACCTAGTGTTGGTGACCGGTCGTGCATACAACTCTCTGCATTGTTGGAATCCACACAACCTTTGCAAGGGACGACCGTTCCGGGAGCCTGTGCCACAGATCATCCTGACGACGGACGCATCTCTCCAGGGTTGGGGAGCTCATGTACTCCACTACACAGTGCAGGGACTATGGACAACGCAGCAAAAGAGAATGCACATCAACCACCTAGAGCTGATGGCAATCTTCATGGCAATGAAGGCCTTCAAGGTACATCTGTGCAACAAGGTCGTGTTGATCCGGACGGACAACATGACGGCCATGTACTACATTCAGAAGCAGGGAGGTACACACTCTCCACAGTTGTCTCATCTGGCTCAGAGCATGTGGAAGTGGGCCATTCAGAGGAACATCTTCCTCATGGCGGAACACCTCCCCGGCAAGGACAATCAGATGGCGGATCTGCTCAGCAGGTACAGCCACCAAATGCACGAGTGGGAGCTACATCCATCAGTGCTCCGCCCGTACTTCCAGCAGTGGGGTCATCCAGAGATAGACCTGTTCGCCACAAGGGAAAACGCCAAATGCCAAAGCTTTGCCGCCAGGTTCCCGCACCCACAGTCGCAGGGCAATGCGATATGGATGAACTGCTCAGGCAAATTTGCGTACGCTTTTCCCCCAGCACCTCTAATACCGCTGGTGGCACGAAAGCTAAAGCAACACTCGATGACGCTCATCCTGGTTGCTCCAACGTGGGCACGCCAACCATGGTACACCACTATCCTAGAACTTTCCGTGGTACCGCATCAAAGGCTGCACCTCACACCCAGACTTTTGACGCAGAGCCATGGCGACATTCAGCACCCAGATCCGCAACAGCTCAACCTGGCGATCTGGCTCCTGAGGTCTTAGAGTTTGGCTACCTCAGCTTGCCTCCAGACTGCATGGATATCATACGGGAGGCAAGAAAGCCCACCACCAGAGCATGCTATGCAGCTAAATGGAAGCGGTTTGTCATTTATTGCGTGGACCACAACATAGACCCGCTTGACGCATCCACGCACAACATCATTTGTTATCTGTTACATCTTTACAAATGCAATCTGGCATATGCTTCCATTCGCATACATTTATCCGCCGTAGCGGCTTATCTCCAAAACAGGCAGCATTTGTATTTGTATGTATTTGTATCTGGGTTTTATATTGCGCCAAATCACCGACCGGTCTCAAGGCGCTTCTGACCAAGTACAGCAACAAGGAGAGGGTGAATAAGATACAGATAACCGGCCTATCTTACAGGGATGCAAATGCGTCCCTGAAAAGTAATGTCTTCAGGGATTTCCTAAAGCGGAGAAGATTAGATTCTCTACGAAGCACCTCCGGTAGCTTATTCCAAATGGTGGAGGCTTGGACTGAAAAAGATCTGCCTCCTTTAGTCGCCATTTTAAAACGTGGACATAGTAGCAGAAGGGAATTGGAGGATTGTAGAGCTCGCTTGGGTTTATATACTTCAAGCCTCTCTTTTATATAGGCCGGCGCTTGCCCATAAATTGATTTATGGGCAATGCACAGGCTCTTGAATTCAACCCTTTGCTTTATAGGGAGCCAATGTAGCCTATAAAGTAGAGGGGAAGCATGGGTCCGTCTGGGTAATCCAAAGATTAACCGTGCTGCGTCGTTCAGGATAACTTGAAGACGATTAAGTTTTTTGGAAAACCCAGATATAGTGCGTTCCCGTAGTCGATTCTGGAGACTATAGTAGCTGAAACAATGGTTCGAAGCATGTTTGTGGAAAGCAGAGGGGCTAGTTTTCGCAGTTGCCTAATCAAGTTGGTGCATGATCCGACCACGGCGGATACTTGGTTGGTCATCGAGAGTTCCTGGTCTATTTTAATACCAAGGCTCTTTACACTGGGGCATGGCTTTGGGGTGGGTCCGAGTTCTTGAGGCCAGAACAAATCATTCCAGGGGGAGGCAGACGTTGAGACTACTATGACCTCCGTTTTATCTGGATTGATTTTTAATAGGTTAGATGTCATCCAGTTCACTGTAAACCGCAATATCTTTTGGGCCATGGACTGAGCCGATGTTGTATTTTCGATACTCCGCAACAGCTGAGTTTCATCGGCGTAATTGAAGACTTTACAGCCCATTTTTGCCAAAGAGTCTATCAAAGGCTGCAGGTATAAGTTGAAAAGGAGTGGCGATAGTGCGGACCCTTGCGGGACTCCACATTCCAGGATGCCAATGTCAGATACACGATCTGCTAGTTGGATCCTCTGCGTCCTCCCTAACAAAAAGGACGTTAGCCATTTGAGAGCTTGTTCTTTTATCCCGGATATAGCTAGTCTGTCCAGGAGCAGTGCATGGCTGACAGTTTTAAACGCCGCTGAAAGTTCTAGAAGTATCAGGGCGCTTGTTTTTTTACTGTCAGCCATGCATCTAAGCTCGTCCAGCACCGCCAGCATTACTAGTTCGGTGCTATGGTGGGCACGAAACCCAGCTTGCCGCTCCTGGAATAGATTGTGATTCCAGGAGAGGTAACCAATGATTTTAATACATGCTGTTCTAGAATTTTAGACAGATAGGGCAGCTGGGAAATTGGCCTGTAATTCTTCAGACTAGTTGGATCAGCCCCAGGTTTTTTTATCAGGGGTTTAACACGTGCCTCTTTAAAGCTAGCTGGCAATAATCCTATAGCTAGTGAATTATTTAGGAGGTCTAGGATCTGGTCCTCCAGGATAGGAATCGCCAACCGAAAAATTTCCGGAGGGCAGGGATCTGCAGGGGAGCCTGACTTGGTTGACATAACAAATTGCCCGAGGGAAATGGAATCGATGTTAGGAAATCTGGAGATAATGGGGGTCGAGGGATTTTGAGGGGGCAATGAAGTGGTGGGCATAGATGGAATTTCTTTCTTGATGTCTGACAGGATGGTAGCTACTTTTTCAAGAAAGTAACCTTGGAAGATGTTACAGTCTATCACTGTATCTACCTTTTCTTCCTTCTTACTTAGTTCTTTTAAAATTTGGAAGGTTTCTTTCTGGATATTTACTGCATTTTTTATGCGGGTTTCATAGTAGTCCTTTTTGGTTGATACAATGAGCTTTTTATACAGCTGAAAGGATGTTCTATACAGTTCGCGATCTGTATCATTTTTAGATTTCCTCCAGCATCTTTCAAGGTGACGGAGCTTTCTTTTTTGCTCCCTTTTCAGAGTGCCTGCCATTAAAGCCTTTCTAGAGGGACTCAAACGAGTCATTCCTCCCAGGACCCCACTTGCTCCTGAATGGAATCTTAATGTGGTCCTCACCCGACTAATGGGTCCACCTTTTGAGCCTCTGCATTCATGCGAGATTCAGTTCTTAACATGGAAAGTGGCTTTCCTGATAGCCATTACGTCACTGCGACGTGTTAGTGAGCTCCAGGCACTAACTGTACAAGAGCCATTCATACAAATTCACTCCAACCGGGTGGTGCTGCGCACTAACCCTAAATTTCTTCCAAAGGTGGTTTCACAGTTCCATATCAATCAGACTATTGAACTCCGGTGTTCTTCCAAAATCCTGAGACAGTGGCAGAGCGAATGCTCCACACTCTTGACCTCAAAAGAGCTTTGATGTATTACATTGATAGGACCAAAGATTTTAGGAAGACAAAACAACTCTTTGTTGCCTTTTCCGCACAACACAAAGGCAACCCCATTTCCAGAGCAGGTATAGCCAGGTGGATCGTTAAGTGTATTCAGATTTGCTATCAGAAAGCTAAGCGCACTTTAACAATCCCCCCAAGAGCCCACTCCACCCGCAAGTTGGGGGCCTCCATGGCTTTCCTTGGAAATATCCCTTTAGAAGACATTTGTAGAGCAGCCACATGGTCTACCCCACACACATTTACAAAACACTACTGTGTAGATTTGCACTCCAAGCAGCTGTAGGGCAGGCTGTTCTAAAAACACTTTTTCAAACTGCTGCAGCTGGCACAGGCGGCCGCCGCTAATGGAGGGACTACTATATATTCTATGCTATAGATATGAATTCAGCAGCCCACATGCCTCGAACTGAATATGCTACTTACCAATATGCATCTGTTCTTGGCATGTAGGGCTGCTGACATTCATATCGCCCGCCCTCCTCCCCGGCGCCTGTAGCAGCTGCAGCACTTACACTTACTCTTGGCATGGTCATCGCTCACACTGTTACACTCCATCTTCGCCACAATGGCTAAAAACAATCTGGGGATGGAGTCGATGCCCATGCGCACTGTAGTCCAGGGGAGGAGCCACCTAACTCGTGATACTTTGAAGACTCTTCCAGGACAACAATGTGCAATCATCCGGACCCAACACTAGGCGGCGATCTATGCTATAGATATGAATGTCAGCAGCCCTACATGCCAAGAACAGATGCATACTGGTAAGTAGCATATTCAATACCCCCTACTGTGATTAGCCTATCTCTCCATACCAGCCCAATGGGATCACCATATGGTATCAAAAGGACTGGAATTCCAAGTGGCATGCTTCAGCATAGTGCTCGTCCAGATACCTAGTGTATCTGGATGGGCTTAACATTGGTATTCAAGGGAGTTCTTTGGTTATTGGGTGGGATCCTAGATTTAAAATAGTCAAAGGTGTCCTGGCAGGTTAATTTTATTTTCAAGGGCACCCTGACAAAGTTAACAACAGGTAGGCATGCTCTAAGGAAATCTGTATCCTCTGTATCCCTGGGTCCGCATCTTTGAATCATCACGCCAATGCCTCACCAGGCTATTTGGCTTTTGTTAGGATCCTGTTAGTATCCTATTTGTGTGCATTCAATTGTGAAACTTCCATTCCCCATACTTATAGGTGCCATACACACTGACACACTTGGTCTCTATGTTCTCATTTCTCTGTAGGTATGGGAGGGATAATTATTCAAGCACAACATCATTACATATATCTATTTGTTTCCTTATACATGTCCCCAAATGATCCCTCTGATTATTTCACATCAAGCAGGACCAGTGTGTAAGCAGTACAAAGTGTGAGTCTCCATTAGTTACTTGAAAAATGTGCATATCAACTTCATGCTCTAGGTCGGTATACAGTATGCAAGTATTATCCTTGAGATTACCAAGATTTTGTGTGTGCTACATTCATGTATATAAAGTGTGATTTCTGCTCATTCGTTGAATCGTATTTAGAACTCCGTGATGGTGAGGCGGCAGGTGGACCTGGGGGTCAAACCCTGTTAACAAATGGGTAAAATAACATCTATAAGAGTGTAAGGGTCTAGGTAGGTTCTCCTAGTCAAAGCACCCATCAAAGCCATCCCCTATGTATGCCCAACCTAATTCATCAACAGACTCTTCCCGGCCGTGAACCCATTTGGTTCCTCCTTCCCCCGCATCTTAGCATGGGAATATTTTCTTGGCCTTATATAACCAGTGTTCCTCTGAGTAATGTGACCATGGTACGTCATCATCTGCCGACGTGCTGCTGTCTCATTGGGTGAGTGCCAAAGAAGGCTGTTCTGCTGTCAGTTTCTCTCGTTTTGTATAGAAAATCACCCAAATGTATTCAGTTGTGAGATGTTCTTTTACTGCCTATTCTTTTGGGTGTGCCGAAAAAGGCCCAAATGTTCTAAATGTGCTGTATAGAAACACCCAAGGCTAAGACTTCCCAGGAGTATCCCTTAAATAAGAGTCTGGTATTTATTCTCTCTAGGGCTCTTGCTTTCTTGCATTGCCTCTGTGCACATCAGATTATGTACACAGACTCAAGATTCTTAGGGGCTATAACTTTCATGTGGTGAAAATATTTTAAATAAAATGTGGTTACTCATATGATGCACTCTTGTACTCTTTTATTATATATTATTCTGATGCTGGGTCCCCAGAAATGACCTCTAATCTACAATTTTCATTTGTACGGGTGAGTCCGGATTTTGTGTCATTAGTGACATCTATGGGATCTCATTTAATCCTGTTTTATGAGCTGACAAACAGTAGATCCGATCTATCTTTGTTTTCTCATATAGTGCTCTCTGGGTTCTTGATATTCTCTTCCTGTAGTCATTCTATCACTGCCCAGCTCAGGTTCTTAACTGTAGGTCTACTGTCCAAAAGCGCTAAGACATTCATGTTGTATTTCGGCCACACCTTAAATTACTGCGGTGTTCACAAATGCGAGTATTTACCTTTCTCATAGCCATGCTTATATACCTAAGGCTGCATAGACAAGTGATCAGGTAAATACCTTGTGTGGAATTGCAATTAACGTGTTTGTTTTTTAAGAAAACACACTATTTTCAAGCCTAGGTCAATCGTCTTAGTCTTTGCTATAAATACTGACTGTCTTCATGGGTAATGTCTGACCATTATGGGGTTCCACATTAAGGATGATGTCGCTGCTTCCTATGCCATTTATGGTCTTGAATGTGCTAAGAGATCCCTCAAGTTGGCACTGCATCTGTGTGAGAAGAGAGGGTTTTCTAATCTAATATTGCGTTAGTTCAGAATTCAGTAGCTAGGCAAGGTACCCCCTTTATTGGGCGGTTGAGTCTGGGAGTAAGAGGGGACCTTAACCAGCCAGAATGAACAAGAACACTCCCCTATGACCTATATTACTTTTACACAAGATTAAATCTGGTATGGGTATCAATATGTGCCATTCATCAAATATTTAATGCATTACAACAACAATGGAATTTATAAAGTTGTATTTATATTTTTCACAAACTTCTTTTTTACTTTTTTTGCTTCAATATACTAAATACAATTATTTGAAATAAATAAAACTTTTTTTGCTTTTTTATAATCATGTGTATACATTTGAACAATTAATCATACACAATTAAATACAAAACCAATGACCCCATTTACATAACAACCCTGCTATTCAACTCATACATTCTTCACAATCGTTCACATTCATACAAGACACTTGTACACATCTGCTTTTTTTTCGGGGAAACACAAGATATAAACCATTTCCCATAAGATGTTCAAAAACAACAATAAGGTCTGGACACACAAGGGTCGACATGCGTTTCGGTGGGCTAACACAAGACGGGAACCACCTTCTTCAGGACCTTGTCCAAATTGGGCACAGTGTCGCACAGGCAATTAGAAAAGGGGGAAAAACATGTTTCCTGAAATGCAAATTCCAAGTACAGAACTGGGGCACAGGAGTCTTTATCCTGAGTGGATGGCGCTATATTTTATTTTCACATTATAGAATATACGTAGGACCTTCAATGTATCTTGTGTAGGTCGATGCTGAGCCTTGGCCGAGATAAAATCACAGATAATTTGAAAACGAGTATTGCTGAGTCTAATGTCTCCTATTGATATATGGTTTCACAGTACACTGGGTGGTCAACCACCGGGAGAGGAAATGCCTCCACCGAATGGTCTAAGAATGCTCCGAGAATGTGGTCTGTATTGGCAATTCCAGAGATGCTGATTTGGTCCTTCATAGTGCTCCGCGTCCCTCCATGGTAGCAGCAATTCTCCAATTATTGTTGATGATCTTCTTTATATGACTTGAGGCTATATTAAACGTGGTGACACGTATCATCCTCTCCTCTACCTGGTTCCTCAATGTTTTTAAAAAAAAAAAGCTTCTCTATGGGGGCGTGGCCTGACTAGCAATGGAGTAGGACTTGTGTCGTGGGAGGTCCGGACCGCCGCCAATGTTTTTAGCATTTTTAGCAGCTTGTTGGCGGCGAGGGGGGCTCCGACCGGGCCCCCCACATGGCGGAAGACTCTGGGAGTCGGAATTGAGCCTCATTGTCTCCCGGAGTTGTGAAGTGGTGAGCCTCCTCGGGGCCTGCGGCCAAGTGTGCGGCCCTGATGGGACCTGGTCGCCATCTTAAGTGACTGGGGCCTACCTGCATCTGGTGCGAGAAAGTGTCTTCAGAGCCCTGTAGGTGCGCCGGAAGGAGCAGAGGATCCCTGGCAGCAATGTTGGAGCAGCACAGGCGTTGGGCGGCCTCACGATCGGCAGTGTGGGAGCTGCTGCACTATCGTCGCTGGGATTGATTGCCCCCGGAGGCCTCCGTGACGAGGGACCAGTGCTGCCGGAGTAAGCGGGGGCCACGGCAGGGCTGAGCAACGAGGTGCCCGGCCGCCACCGCGAGTAGCTTGCTTGTTTACATACTTCTGCGGCCAGCCCGCCTGGGGCTGGGAGGAGCGGAGACAGGGGCGGAGGGCCCGTGGGTGGCTTGCGGGTGCTGCGCGGGCTGGGAGAGCCCTGGCTGCCTGTAGGCGCGCGCACCATCTTCTCCCGCCGAGCGGCGGCGTTCCGCCATTATATTGCACTGAGCCGCGGCTGCTGCACAGAGGTGGTCATCGCCAGCAGATTCACAGGCGGCACAGATTGTGTGGGGGTCGCTGGAAATCCCCCAGTATGTACTGTGTATGAGGTGCTGGGGGCAATCGGAGACTGCTACTGCATACAGAGAGGGGCTGACTTTGCTGACTCGCTGCCCACCCGCCATTTGGGGCCTGTGTGGCTCTTCTTTGGCCCCTACATCGGCGGGGGCGCTGAAGGCGGGAGCGGAACCCTTGTACTTCTAGCCCCATAGACAGAGGTGTGTAGCGGGGCTCTCTGTGAGATCTCTCCTCGACCTTGCCCAGCTGAGCGCCCTGTCGCTGATGGTTTTGGAATAGGCCCTCCAAGTGAGATGGGGCCGGCGCTGAGACCGGGGGGCATCAGTGGGAAGCGAGTGCACCCTATCGCCCTCTAGTGCCTTTCATGCGGGGGGCTGCTGGACTAGTGGCATCTCCTACCTATCCACGCATAGAGGCTACAGCTTGAATCTTGTAAAGGCTTAGACGGTGGGAGAGTGGAGGCCCGAGACGCAGCAGTTGTGGGAAGGTGGTGACCGGGACTTGTGGAGGGCTCCTTGCCCCTAGAGAAGCTGCGCTGGATTACAGCAGGGGCAAGGCCTTCGGCTCAGGTGTGACTGGTTGGACCAGGGAGGAGGAGGACTGCCTTTGACAGACAGGAGTGGCTGGCGGGCGCTGAAGGGGAGCGCAGTGGATTGACTTTGAAGACAGCTTGGCCTTCGCTGGTCTGGGGAAAGGCTGGACGGGGGATGCGCCCCTCTCTGTGACGTGCATTGGGGTCCCCGGGTGCCTGGATCTGACGGCGGCGTCCCAACCTGCTACTTAAGACCCCTGGGGGGTGGACGGCGGGTATCCTTGAGCCGGGAGTCTGCCGCACACCCACTGGGCCACCGCACGCGGGCCGTGCTCCCCCGTTTGTAACAGAGCGATAGAGCGCCCACCCAGGGCAGTGGAGCCTGGGTAAGATAGACTGTTTGGGCCTAGTGGGGAGATTGGGGGGTGACTGACTGTGGCAGAGTCTGTGAATCCCGCTGGGGGACCCTGTGGTGGATAACCTAAACCCTTTCTATTCGTTTCATGGTATTGTGAGCGCTGCTACTGACCTATACTGCTACGGAAAGTTGGCACACTGTGGGGAACTTCCCGCCTAAGAATGACATGCTCTAAAGGGAGCAAGGACGCCCCAGGGCGATTCCCAAGGACAACTCAGTGGTAGCCATGTGGGGCAAGACAAGCGCACCTGCTCCGATCGAGGCGGGCCCTTCGCTTGGGGGAAACTCGCTGCCGGTCACACAAGCGTTTATGACCTCCTTCATGTCGGAGTTGAAAATGGAAATTGGCTACCTTTGCTCTGAAGTGCACTCCTGCGTCAAGGAGCTGAGAAAGTAAGTAATGGATCTGGGTGACCGAGTAGATAGCCTGGAAAAGACTGTTGATGCCCACACGGAGGACCAGGAGCAAATATGGCAGCGCTTGGCCACCTTGGAAGAGCAGCATATTGAACTGCAACTAAAGCAAGAAGACTTGGAGAATCGGAGTCGTCGGAACAACCTCCGCATTCGGGGGGTACCTCTCGGAGTGGAGGGGAAGGACATCCTGACGTACGTGGCTCAGCTCCTGCATGATGTCTGGGGGGACGATGATGCCTCACCGACTGACCCTGGACCGGGCCCATCTGGTGTCGGGGCCGGTTGGGAGACCGGGAGTTTTGCTGGACATCCTCACCAAAGTCCACTTTTGTGGAAAAGGAAGCCATTCTCAAGGTGGCGCGAGCCAAGCGGGACCTCACATATGATGGGCACATGATCCAGATTTTTCAGGATTTGGCACCCAATACTCTGCGACGACGAGCCTTTACACCAGTCACCGACAAGCTGAGGAGCATGGACATTCCTTATCAATGGGGGCACCCGTTTGCTCTCATATTTGCGTGGGAATCCAAGCGCAGGGTGGTACGATCCTACAAGGAGGCGGCTCCGCTACTTTGAATCCCGTCCTTGCTGCCGACCAGCCCCACCCGACCCACAGCCACGACACAGATTCCTGCTCAACCAACGTGGTCCACTGTGCGCCGTCGCCGGCGATCTCCGCCTATTGCTGAGCAAGCAGCATCACAGACCAAGCAGGACATTATAGAAAATATCAGGTCTCTAGAGGGAGACACAGATGGGCCTGCACAAGACCCCTTGATTGAATCTCATGCAGCCACATTATGTTCACTTCATATCTTGGGGGCTGTTTCTCCCCCCTATTGGGTGGGACTATTGAATTTCTGACCCAGTCATTGTGTTAGCCACCTGGTTGCAATGTTGGGGGGGCTGGAGCTCCTACCCTGGATGTGCTGGTAAAGGGGTATCGCCCTCCTCTAGCTGTTCCTGTGGGAGTGACATCTCTGGGACTATCCGAACCTTGGGTGTAGGATGTCCCGTTCCTGGAACAGGATTGCATGGCCCTGTTGGCCACTGTTGGGGTTTTCTCTATTTTCTCTCTGTTTCTGCCTCTTCCTAGCTTTTCTTTCTCACTCCCTCTTATTTCTTGAGTGTGACGGGAGGGGGATCCTGTGGCTGCGGCGCATTGTACTGGCGGGGATGAATGGGCCTTTCCGTGCTTGTGCGTTCTCCTTGAGTTGGAGTAGTGGGCAGCGGAACAGATTAATTTGGGCTTAATCATGACTGCGACTCTACCTAGCCCCTTGAAGGTCTTAACGCTTAATGTCAAGGGCCCAAATTCTCCCAATGAGCGGCAGCAAACGTGGCGCTATCTTCATCTGAAAAAAACTGGTTGGTATTAGATTCCTTACCTTAGAATATCCCCAGGCGTCAGACTAGATCCGGAAACTTTTGCTTAGCATTAACCTTGCGCGTCGGTAGGCGTCTTCTGCGGCTCCGCGTCCGTCTTCGGCGTCGTGGGTGCCGTGATGACATCGTCGGAGTACTTAGACGCTGCCTCCGCGCGCTGACGTCAGTCCTTCTTTTTTCCGCGCCAGCAGCGCAGATCCGGAAAAAGTGGTACCTTAGTCATTTTTTGACTAAACTTTTTACCATCCGTTTTGATTGTTTTTCGAGTCTTTGACTCCGAACTGTGCCGGTAGGGATGCCAGGTTTTAAACCCTGTGAGGACTGCGACCGACTGATGTCGGTCACCGAACCTCACCGCCGGTGCCTCCACTGTCTCGGCGTCGACCACGACGACAAGACCTGCCCCGACTGCCGGGCCCTGACTTCGAAAGCTAGGCGGGAGCGGTCCTGCAAGCGGCTCGAGCTCCGGCAGTCGGCCCCGCGCTGCGAGAGGTCCCGGTCCGGACGGAGGTCGAGGGACCGGTCGCGGGGTAGGAGCCACCATAGCTCCAGGAGTCGCCATCACTCCTCGGGTTCGAAGTAGTCGGGTAAGCACAAGAAGTCGAAGAGACGTCATCGCTCTTCTGACTCCCCCCGAAGCGGCCGGGGGTTCGGGTGACACCGCCCAAGCGGCTCCGTCTGAGTCGCAGGCGTCGCGACCTGCCCCATACCCTCCGGCCCCTGGGCAGCACGCAACGCCGGAGGAGATCGAGCGCTTCCTCATGGCCATGAGGTCCCTTTCTCCTCCGATGGGCGCCGCGGCGCCTCCGGGCCCAGCGGACCCGTCTGGGGGCCCTAGCGGGTCGGGTGCTTCGGCCCCAATGCCGGCGGGTGCTTCGGCCTGACGCCGCCGGCGCCTTCGGGTCCGGCGCCGCAGGGCTCCGCTGGATCCGCTTCTGGATCCTGGTCATCGCCGGTTGACCTGACGACCTTACCGGCGCCGGTCCCTCAAGTGTCACCTCCGGCGCAGTCTTCGGGCGGCGCCGTCCTAGACTCCCCCCTCGATCCGGTTCCGCTCTCGACGACGCTTTGGGAGTTTTACTTCAATGAACCGGCCCCATCATTTGACAACCCTGATTATCAGGAGATGGGTGATGAGGAGTGTTGGGAGGGGGTCTGAGGACCCTCTGACACGGGAGTGTCAGTCCAAGGAGGACTGGACAGGTGGACTTGGGGATGCCAGTGGTCTGGACACCTCGCCAGACACTGGTTTTGTCTCACCTCCTACCGTGGCTACGGAGGAGGGGGCAACCTTCAGTGTGGTGTTGACGCGGGCGGCCAAAGCCTTGGGCCTTGAGCTCCCCGTCGTGGCTGTGAGGACTAACCTCCTCACTGAGTTCCTTAAACCGCAGTCAAGCTCGGCTGAGCCTCTGCTGCCGTTTAATGAGGCCTTGACTGCCGTTCTTTTGGGAACTTGGTCCAGGCCTGCTACAGGTGCGCCTGTAGATAGGAACGTGGCCAGACGCCACCGCCCGGCCCTGGGCGACCCTTGTTTCCTGTCCACCCACCCCACCCCTGAGAGCCTGGTCATCCAGGCCTCAAATTTCCAGACCGCATTCCCGACGGCTCCCCCCCCCCGATCGGGAATCCAAGAGGTATGAGCAATACGGCAAGAAGGTATTCTCCTCCCTGAGTCTGGAACTGCGGTCTTCCAATACCGCATGCCTCTTGGGCTGCTACACCCACTCCCTGTAGGACACGGTCGCGGACGTGCTGCCAGAATGCCCGATGGAGGTATGGGCTAAACTCGGCCAGGCCCTTGTGGAAGGCCGGGATGCGGCATGATACTCCATCCGGTGTGGGCTGGATACCACCGACTCACTGGGCAGGGCACTGGCAACGACAGTGGCGATTCGTCACCACGCCTGATTGAGGTCTGCCAACTTTTCGCCCGATGTCCAGAATACCCTCATGGATATGCCGTTTGATGGCCGTCGCCTCTTTGGCGACAAGGCAGACCATGCGCTTGAACGCTTTAAGGACATCAGTGCCCCGCGCCAGCAAGTGGGTGCCTTTCACTCCTTTCGTGGCCAAGGAAGGGGCGCCCCCACACGTGCTGCCAGCCACGCACCGCAGACTAACATCCAACGCGGTGGCGGCCGTGGAAACCGCCGTGGCGGCGGTCGGGGACAACGGCGAGGCCAGTCCACACCTTCCCCCGTAGCATCCGCCTCGAAACCCTCCTAGTCCGTGCTTTCAGGCCCATGTGACGCCAGTGGGGGACAGGGTTCGCCATCACCTCCTCCACTGGCGCACTGTCACATCGGACAGGTGGGTGCTGCAAATCGTCCGAAGGGGCTACTCCCTCCCCTTCGAGGTGACCCCTCCAGCCTTGCCACCGCAATACCACCGCGTGTCCGGGGATCATTTGCGACTTCTGCAGGAGGAAGTTACGGCCCTCTTGGCCAAGGAGACCATCGAGCGCGTTCCTGGACCAGAAGTAGGGTGTGGTTGCTACTCCCACTACTTTCTGGTACCCAAGAAGGGCAAAGGGGGCCTACGCCCTATCTTGGATCTACGGACCGTCAACGGCAGCCTCCGGAAGGAGAAGTTCAAAATGCTGACACTGGCTCAGGTTTTAGCTGCTCTGGACCCAGGAGACTGGATGGTAGCGTTGGACTTGCAGGACGCTTATTTCCACATCCCCGTCCTGCCGGCCCACCGGCGCTATCTGCAGTTCACGGTTGGCCACGAGCACTTTCAGTTTACCGTGCTCCTCTTTGGCCCTACCAGCGCCCCACGGGTGTTCACGAAGGTGATGGGCGATGATCGCAGCTCATCTGCGCAGGTTAGGTGTTTCAGTCTTCCCCTACCACGACGACTGGTTGTTGAAGGCGGGCTCGCCCCAGACAGTCGCCAGCCACCTCCAGACGACGGCGGATCTCCTGCACCAGCTGAGGGTTTCCATCAATGTGCCAAAGTCACACCTGTGCCCCTCTCAGAAGCTCCTCTTTATCGGAGCGGTTCTCGACTCGGCGCAGTTTCGGGTTTATCCTCCCGAACAGCGGGTTCGGGATATTCAGGCTCTGATTCCACTCTTTCAGCCTATATCCCAGGTCTCGGTCAGGTTGATGCTACGGCTTCTGGGGCTGATGGCCTCCTGCATCCTTCTGGTGCATCACGCCCAGTGGCGGATGCGAGCTCTGCAGTGGGACCTGAAGTTTCAGTGGGCCCGGCATCAGGGCAACCTGTCCGACCATGTCCTGATCTCGGAGGGCCCTGCGAGACAGCTGCAGTGGTGGCTCACGGACCGCGATTGGGTCAGCGGCAGATCCCTCTCCCTTCCCCAACCGGAGCACGTAGTTGTGACGGATGCGTCCCTCCAGGGCTGGGGAGGCCACATGGGAGAGGCGGAGATCAGAGGCATCTGGTCTCCGGCGGAGTCCCGGCTCCATATTAACCTTTTGGAGCTGCGGGCGATTCGTCTAGCACTGAAGGCATTCCTCCCCTCTGTTCGGGGGAGTGTAGTGCAAGTGTTCACGGACAACACCACCGCCATGTGGTACTGCAACCAACAGGGCGGGGGTGGGGTCGTGGACCCTCTGCCAAGAGGCTCTGCGCCTTTGCCAGTGGCTGGAACATCAGGGCGTGACCCTGGTGGTTCAACACCTGGCAGGCTCTCTGAACGCCAGGGCGGATGAACTCAGCCGCCGGTGCATGATGGATCACGAATGGCGTCTGAACTCGGACGTGGCGCAAGGTCTATTTCTGCAGTGGGGAGAGCCTTGGTTAGATCTATTCGCCACAGAAGAGATCGCCCAATATCATTAGTTCTGCGCGTTGGAATTTCCAAGGCGGCACTCGCTCGGAGACGCCTTTCGTCGCGAATGGAGTTCCCTCATATGGGGGTTATTCACCAGAGCGCAGGGTTTCATTTAGCCCTGTGTTTCTTCATTTTATTGGGGGTTTCTTTAAAATGTCTGGCATTAACATACCATTTGATCTTTCTTTATTAATGTTTCAAAGATATTTCATCTTTTTTTGGCACATTGTTTCCACAACCAATTTCTGTAATGGCTCCATGTTCTGATGCAAAAGGTTTCACAGAAGAAACTGATGTCTGTGCCCTGGTGGGGACTTATATGGCTCCACTGACGTCAAATCCGAGACGATGTCACCGCGGAGCGTACAACGCCGTCCCCCGGCGCGCAGAGGTACTGCTGAAAAATGTACGATTCCAGTCTGGCACCTGGGGAGAATTTAAAGTTAAGGAATCCGCGCCTAGACACTGTCTCTACCAGATATAGCGTTACCGAAGGTAAGTAACTTTTTACTTTGGTCCCTTTGCCTGGTAGGAAACCTATCCTTTTGGTGAGAGTTTTTTCCCCAAGGAAATCAGCCTGTATCAATACTGCTTTTTAGGTTTCGCCTACACAGCACTTGCAAAATTTATTGTTCTAAATATAAACTTAAAAGGGCTTGCATCCCTCCCCCTCTCTTTCCTGGCTTCTCATTGGTTTCTGTGTGCCACTTACTTTTCATCCATTTCTCTTGGCTGTAGCATATTTTCATGCATTTACCAGTGCTTGTTCCCATAGTCCTGTAGTCAAAATACTGTTAGCATGCACTTTGTTGGAACTATTTTTTCGTAAAGTTTTGCCTCCTTTTGCAGCAGATTTATATAGCAATTTATTACCGGAGAGATTTAGTGATTTGACCAGAATCACAGGATGTTGCGCCGTCGAGACTCAAACTGGGATCGAGCCTCAAAGGTTTCAACTTCTATTTCGACTCTGAGCTTGGATGTTTTGTTTTCGTATGTGAAGGCTAAGGCTTGGTGCCCTTTGGCCAAGATTGCATCAGGGTGTGATGTGGATGGTGACTACAGCTATGGCTGCATCGCTACATCCTCTCCAGGCCTGTGTTATTAGTCAGGGAGTTCTTACGTTCTTCCAGGACGATGAAACCATTGTATTACCAATGCTTGTTAATGATTGAATCCCAGCGCAGTCGTTCTGACTAGGCCTGGGCGGTAAATTCTGTTCTGTTCGCGGAATTTGGGTAATTTCGCGTTCCGTGAAGAACGCGAAATTGCCCAAAATTCTGTGTTCCGGGAATTCGTGAAATTTTTTTGCTGGTTCGCGTTCTCAAGTGCGTGTTCGCAAGATATTTCCCCCGAGCACGTAAAGGGCGATTGCGAACAGTAAAAGAGCATCGCGAACAAGCATTTCCGCATGTTCGCGAAATTTCTGCGCGTTCGCTGAGATTTTTTACCGTTTCGCGGAGATCTGCGTAACGCGATTACGCAAATTCCGCCCACCCCTAGTTCTGACTTAATTTTTTTCTAAAATATCTTCTCATTCTGCTGTGTTTTCATACTGAACTTATTACATTTTGCGTGTTCTCCAGATCTCTTCTTTGTGTGTGCTATCGCCTACATATCGGACATCTGTGTAAAGTAGTGGAGCCCTAAATCCACATACTGAATACAGAATAAAACAAGCATCTTGATGGCGAGCAAGTGCGCTCGGCCCTTTTCATAAACCTGAAAGGTGCCGCCTATGATGGATTGGTGAGGGCTCGTACGTGGGTGCTAGAATGTGTCCACGCTTCAAATTCTTGGGTTTGAACATGTTATATTCGAATAGGCCACTCGGTGGCAGCATTGCCCCTTCAAAGAAGTGGAACGTTTCCGGCTTTGCCTCGCACAACAGCTTTCTTTACTGGTGATTTAATATCAATAGAATCTCTTCAGCAAAAAGTGTCTAGATTTCCTTATAACAAAACATCTGGGATTGATTTTTAAGAACTTTGCGTCGTGCCAAGTCACAAAAAGTGAAGCAAACCTACGCAAAGTGTGGATCAGCTGATACTTTATAGCGCAATTCTTTTTAGTTGAAAAGTTGGCTAAAAGTAATGCAAACAGTGCTTACGTGTGGACCTGCACTCAACAACATCCGTCTGGTCTTTCTATCGCTGGACATTCCGGCACGGGAAATACCAAACCATTCAGAGTTGCCGAACACTTCTGATATGCTACTCTGGATAAGTCCTACTGGAGTCCCAAATAGTAGTGCTTTTCCCACAAGTTTTTGCTTGCAATGGCAAAGGTCTCAAGTCCACTGGCGATAGCTGGGCCACTTTACCCTCACTCCTAAGGTAGAGAGCTCCTTTCTCAGGAAAGCTAAAGTGTATTTCATATTTCCGTCCTTGATTGCTCTGCAGTTACTGCCGCTAAAAACACCGAGACCTGACAGCTGAACTGATCAACCTAGGGGAGAGATGTGGCGCAGCAGCCAGGGTAGCTGACTTGCTATATTTTGCTACTAATAGGCAGTCATAAATGCACCTATCTTTCAGGCACTAGTGTCATGATTTGAATGGTAAAGCAGGTGTAGTGGCACCAGGACCAAAAGCTCTAGGCACCCATTAAACACAGGTTATTGCCATGTTTTACAACTAAACAGGCTTTCTGTTATATTGTACAACTACTCGGCAAGGTACAACTTAAAACAAAAAACAACTTATGAATCACATACGCAAAACCGAATGCATTTACTAATGCTTGTTTGATTAAGTTTCCCAAATGTGGTCCAATTAATATTGGTATTTAACCTAATGGGTGCACAGAATGTCCTAGCCTCTTCATAATTGGTTTTGTATAACATTTTATTCATAGCATGTGTGACTGTATGATTGCGTGACTAAATTGTTGTATTGCAAAGTATAGCACTGGTACATGGGGGGTCTGTGTGGATGCAGGAGGTAGCTGGAGGAGCTGGTACGTAAGCGATTCGTAAATAAAGTTTTTAAGGCACTGGGTGCAGAGGTGCTTCAGACTCGAATTTCTCCTCGGAAGTAAGCCTCCTTTTCTTTGGGAAAGGAGGCAGCATGGGAACCAGCCTTGACTGCGAGGCACCCCTAAAACCCTGCATATTTCAGGATGAATAAAGAGACGCTTTTGATTACTGCTGAATGTTTCTACCAGTATCTCAAGGATTGGAGCCCCAGACTCCAACCCTAGATGCTTTATTTTCATATATGAAGGCGAAGGCTTGGTGCCCTTTGGCCAAGAAGGCATCAAGGTGTGATGTAGATGGTGTCTTCGCTCTGAAGCTTCATCTCTGCTCTGACTGGAGCAGAAGGGTGGTGGACTGGGGACCTTCCTTGAAGCCAGTGCAGGGCTTGATGCCCAACTCCCTCAAGAGTGATGCTCTGTATTGGTGCCAGGCCATTTGTGAGATTGTGTCTTTACCCCACGGATGAGGGTGGCGCTCATGAACCTTGAGTTTTTCTTTGTGCGTGGTCCCGCTGGCGATGACTCTGAAGGGTGTACCTCATCTTCCTCAGAGGCGTCTGAAGACACCGTTTAGGAACTGGGGTGTGCTTAGTGGTGCGCCGGGGAGGGTTTGCCTGCTTTTTCTCAACGTGTGGAGGGGGTGGGGCTTGTTCCCCAAAGAGAGCTTGAATATATGATCTCGACCAAGGCTTCATCTGCAAGTGTGTTTAACGTCTTTTCCTCCTGTATGGTCTTGCACTGGAAGTTGACAGGAATTGACCATCAACTACTCATGTTCTGAAGTGAGACAGAAGTTCCAGACCTCGTGGTGATCCGCCCAGGGGTAGTTTGTGCTTGTGTGGGCTGACATGTTGCAAAGCCAAGTCCTCAGTCGTTGAAAGGAGAATTGGCCAGGCACCCTGTATCTTTTCGTCGGGACAATTGCGTGTATTGGAAGTCTAGATAGCAAACGCAGTTGTCCTTTGTTAGAACTGATAAACTGAAGCAAAGCCCACAGTTGCAGCATGCAAACCTGTCTGTGTCGGAGCCATGGCTTAACATGTGCAAACTCGATGACTGGAAAACAGTCTAAAGGTGGATTTATTGCCCATGCGCGTTGTGGACTACGGGAGGAATCACTCCACATCCCGTGACTTGAAACAGCTTGCACACTCTGGTACCAACACTAGATGTCATATGTATGCAAAGCATGTGAATATACAGCACTACATTGTACGAAGAGATGCCTAGAGTGTAGTAACATTTTCTTTTAATTTGTTGGGTAATTCTTGAGGTGATAGTGAATCATAAAGTATACACCAGCAGTTACTTTAATTCATCCATAGACCCACCATGGCATCCGTTCATTACCATCATCTTACACTCACCAGCATATAAAACACTGATCATCATGCATCCGAGTAGCCACCATATACCAGTGCTGTATGTTGTCACTCCAAGAACTTTGTCATATCATCATTTAGTCTTTAACACACTTAACATAACTTTTATCCTCTCAAACACCCCTCATTTCAGGCTTTCTTATTTAATAGTGCATGAATTAAGGTTGAGGTGAAACTAGCACCTCAACACCTGAATTTCATGACTTTAGTTTCCATGTCAAAGGCACTGGTAACATATCAGTCACCCTTAACTCCCTTTCAACTTTGTATGCATGCTCTGTTTGTATATTGCTATCCTATCCAAAAGGCCGCAGAAGGGTTTATGGGGTCAGAGGCAAAGATGCAGCCAATCAGTGCTTGAAAGGGAAACTAGAGGTGATGTGATAGATTTCTTGAGGCCGTTGATGAGCCATAGTTGAAATTGAACAGCGGTTCTGAAGTCTGTTTCTAAGAGTAATGATTTCATCACTATCTTCAGAAGGGATAGTTGGTTCTAGGGAGTTTTGTTTGTTTATTTAGCTATGTATGTTTTTCTTGAGGATGAGGTAAATGTCCCAGTTGAATATGAATGATGTGAAATTGGGGGAAGTTGGAGGACGTATCTGTCCCGGTTCATGTCTTTTCTGTTTAGTGATTATATGTGACAACTTGTAGACGAGTCTGGGCAATTCTGAGTATTAAATCTGTTCAACAGTTTTTTTTAGATTTGTGAGCTACCCAGCTGAGTTTTTCTCTGGGGGAACAGTGACAGCCGTGAAACTCTGTATCCTCGGTCATTTTCCTTTTTTAAGTTAATTGTTTTTCCCCCTTTTAGGCCTACTGTCTTAGAACAAGCTACTTCCTCCCCGACCCTTAATTTATTTTGCGTCGTCCCACATGCATTGGGTTTAATATTAAGAGGAAATTGGGTACTGCTCCTTAAATACATTCTTAGCAGTTACACTGTTATTTTTTTCATTTCATTTGGCAAGGCTCACTTAAGAGTGCTTCTTTTTCAAACTTTTTTTCTCAACTAAACTTTTGATGTGGAAGGAAACAGTTGCATTCCATAGGGTTTAGCCACTGTTTACTTTCTGTTTGCAAAGGTAGGGTTTTTTTGCCATATTTTTTCAGTCCAGGTAAACCTCATCTCGCCAGCTTCGCCATCAGAATTCTAGCTCTTTATTCAGTTGGAAAACATAGAAGCTTTACGAGAAATGCTGACTTCCGTGATTCGGTTTGTTCAAGCGTCTGTTTTGCTTCTTTTGCAGGTGACCTCTATACATAGAAAATTGCTTTGCAGTAGCGTGATATATGTATATGTGTTGAATATATGATTTATGTTTCTAATGGATCTGTCATGCCACTTGTTTAAGGCTAAAAAATGGTTAGCAAAACATTATGAAATCCTGGGGTCTATTAAAGAAATAGAAGAGTGTGGTGAACCACTACTAGACATTTTGGGAACAAAAAACATAAACACTACAGAACCAAAGACTATATGCCACAGAGCTAGCTGTGGGCATTTCCCTTTTAAGGACGAAATCCCTCACTTCATATTTGGGATTCAGCTGTGTGAATGAGGGCGCAACGAAACAAAACGTGTGGGGATAGTGAAGTTAAAACTAGTTAAAGAGCGGAAAAATTATGCTTTATTTAGATAAGCCCCCTACCAGGATTAATAAACAGTGCACCAGCGGTATGGATTTAAACCGCAATGGTGAGACAAAGTAATGGTCCCCAGATGAAGCATGAAGCATGTCACCTCTGGTGAGTGAGGGATTTCGTCCTTTAAAGGGAAATGCCCTGAGCTAGCTCTGTGGCATATAGTCTTTGGTTCTGTATAGTTTGTTTTTTGTTCCCAAACTGTCTAGTAGTGGTTCACCACACTCTTTGATTTCTTTAATAGACCCCAGGATTTCATAATGTTTTGCGATTAAGTGTTGGGGATCAAATCCTGTGTGGTCTTAAAATTTCCTTGGGACCCCTCCGGCTTTGAACCGTTTTTTGTTTGGTAGCAAAAATGAATGGCATAAACTTTACCATTTTGTTATTCATTAATTTCATTTATTGAGTAACCTACGAATTGGTAGTGTGTAACTGGTTCCCAAAAAAGCTTCTAATTCAGCGGACATATTTCAACCTTAATGTCATGAACCCCTCAACTTTCGCAGAGCTGAAAATTGTTTAGTTACAGTAAAAATGTTTGGTTAATTATGACGTTGCAATTGTGTTCTTGATTAAAAAACAATATTTTTGGTGCCATCTGATTTTGTTGTGTGACTCTTACAAACATAGAGAAAATCGGTTGGATTTTTTCTGTCTGTGCTTTGTCCCGTTCAGTTAGAGTACCTTCCATACTGTGTTCCTTAGTACTAGTGGGATAACGGACCAATTAGAAAGCTTTGCCTTTTTGCCAAGCACTCTTCTTTCAGTGGAAACAATTCTTCGTAAAGCGGTAACAGTTTTTTGTGTCTGCATTTTGGACTCTCGTTTCCTTGAGGGTTGTGGTATTTGTCAGGTGATGCCTTATAGGAGTTTAAAGTAAAGGACTGGGAGCTCGTCTGAGGGGTAAACACTGACACCATACACCCCCTCTCCCCTCAACCTGGTGGCCATCTAAATGTTGATAGACTGTTGGCGATTGGCTTGTTCTACACTTGATTAGGCATGACCCTTGTAAGCACTGCCCATTCTCGCTCTCTGTAATATGCCTATTGAGGGTTTCCCAGCTGAAAGCAGTATCACAAAAGGGTGTTGCCTGTATGGGCTCAACAACGCAATACTCTGCCTGACGCATCTTCCATCAAACTGGACAAAGACAGTGTTTCTGACTCTTCTTAGCATTCACACTACAGATAATGCACTATCCAGTTCACAGCACTGCAGCATTCCGCAATCTAAACAAACAAGTGGTACCAAGAGATCATACGATTGACAGATGTGCTATGTACCTAACATTGCTATTGTAGCATTCTGCTCAATCTATTTGGACACCAGTAGAGATTTTTATATGACCACGTGTCGCCTAGAGCACTCTAGATCTTGGAAAATCATATTTATAATACCAATACTGAAAGACTAGTTACTCCTTGTGTCAAATCATTGCTACACTCTGCTCTTTCAGCATATATTCACATTTTATAAGATCCAAAACTACTTCTCTTGTGTTGCTTGGCCATTTACCCATCCCCTATTTGTGTGGGTAACATGTTGCCTACTGCATTCACACTTTTGTTGTTGCTCTTGATATCTACCGTTTCTTTTTATGTTGGTGGGCGATAATCCCTTTCTTTTGTAATAGGATAAGTCCAAGGATAAGACTGGTTTAAGGTTGATAATTTCTTGTTGTTGTTTCTTATGCTAGTCTGTGTCTAGGTCCTCTTTTTTTGGAATAAAGTAGCATTAAGGAATAGCATTAACCATCCTCATTAAAAGTAAGTTGATCCTTCCCCAGTAAAGTCGATCTTTCTTATTCATAGCTGTCAATTATGAACTGTTTTTCCAAGTCCGTGTTAAAACTTGATCACTACTGGTAACAAACCCAATAAGACACACAAGATAATATTTTGTGGGATTTAAACTTTTACAGATATCTCAATTGTAAACTGTTGAAGTTTACATCATTGCAGGACGTGCACGTTTTTAAACCTATATTCAAGATAAAATTCTGTTTTGAGATGCTCTTGTTGGCAGAGAAATTTACAAAGGTTGTCTATCTGAGGATATGCCCATCTTCTCCAAACCACAGTTGCAGGCATATCTTAGGCACATTTTAGTTTCTTGATTTTTCTTGAAGGGACATGTTTTGAAGATCTGAAAGAGACACGTTGGTATTGGATTCCTTACCTTAGAATATCCCCAGGCGTCAGACTGGATCCGGAAGTTTTGATTAGCAGTACCCCTGCGTATCAGTAGGTGGCGTCCTGCGGCTCCGCGTCCATCACTGGTGTCGTAAGTGCCGAGATGACGTCACGGGGACTACTTAGGGGCCACCCATGCACGCTGACATCAGTTCTTTCTTTTTCCGCACCAGCAAGCACAGATCCATATTGAACACGTACCTTAGTCACTTTTTGACTGCTATTTTGAGACATTTGTCTGTCCCATTTTTTTCTCCTGGTGCACGTAGGGATGCCCGGCTTTAAGTCTTGTGGGGCTTGCGCTGTAATATGTCAGTAGTGGACCCCCACAATGTTTGCCTCTACTGCCTGGAGACCGATCACGACTCCCGGGACCGTCGAGCCATGGCCCCCAAGCCTTTGCGGGAGCGGCGCTGGAAATTGCTGGAGGTCCAGCATTCGTCACATTGTCGCTCTGGGTCTAGGGGGACCAGAGCCACCGCTCTTCGGGCTCCTAGTCTTCGCTTTCCGATTTCTTTAAGCGACTCCATAAAAAAAAGTTAAAGAAGCATGTTCGCTCTCCAAGGTCCCCCCATCGCTCCTCTGGAGCCTGGGAGTCCCTCGGCCTACCAGCTATACCCTGGTCCGTCGGCTACTCCCGAACAGATGCAAGAGTTCCTTGCTGCCATGGACTGCCTTTTTAGGCCTCGGGCTCCCGCCGGCGCGCCTTCGGACCCTGCGGTCCAGTGTCCTGTGTCCAGATCCTGTTGGCCTGGCGGCTCCGCCACCGGCCTCAGCGCCGGCCTCAGCGCCAGCCTTGGCGCCACAGGATCCGACGCAGTTGTCTCCGGCCCCTGCGCTATGAGGTGCAGCGTTGCCGGCTCCGGCGCTGCCCTCTGCGCTGCACTGGGTGCCATGTATCCCATACTTGCCTCGGTTCCAGGACCATTTTGTTCCGACCTGGGATCCGCATTGGGAGGCGGTGCCGGTCCGGCCCCGGCCACGCTGTTCTTCCCTTCTCCGGCTCTGCCGCCGCGACTGGCTCCCTCTATACCAGAGGCGGACGAAGACTGGGAAGGGTCCGAGGACCCACTTTCCTGGCAATGTGACTCCGAGCAAGATTGGGTGGACGACTTGGAGGATGCAGGCGACCTCGATGTCTCATCTGACCCGGGGTTCGCCTCTCCCTGCCTTCCATGGAGGAGGGTGCCTCCTACACAATGGTGCTCAATCTGGCTGCTGAGGCCCTCAACCTTGACCTCCCCACGGTGGCCCTCAAGACCAACCTCCTCACCGAGGTGCTCCAGACGGCGTCTACTTCGTCGGAGCCGTTGCTTCCCTTTAATGACGCCCTTATGGAAGACCTCCTGGGCACTTGGTCGAGGCCAGCCACGGGAGGCCTGGTGGATAAAAACGTCTGCAGACGCCACCGACCGGCGCCCCTGCTTTCTTGACCACTCACCCTACGCCTGAGATCCTGGTCAATCGGGCCTCGACGTTGCAGAGTGCCTTTCCCACGACCCCGCTGGATAAGGACTGTAAAAACTGGACCAGTTTGGGTAGCCCTGGTTAGATCTGTATGCCACTGAAGAGAACGCGCAATGTCATCAGTTCTGCACATTGGAATTTCCAAGGCGGCACTCGATCGGCGACGCTTTTCGTCTTGAGTGGAGCTGCGGTCTGTTATACGCTTTGCCGCCTGTACCACTTCTGCCCAGAGTATTGAAGATCAGACGTGACCGGGCCCAAGTGATTTTTGTGGCTCCGGACTGGACTCAAAGAGTATGGTATCGCGAGCTAGTCCGTATGAGCATCGATTCCCCCGACGATTCCCCCGATCCGTCTGCCTCTTCGGGAGGATCTTCTGTCGCAGCAGCAGGGGACGGTCCTTCAACCGAACCTGTCCAGCCTCCACTTCCATGCGTGGAGATTGAGCGGTGACAGTTGACTGCTTTCGACCTTCCTCTCGAAGTCGGTAATGTCATTCTGGCAGCCAGGCGTCCCTCCACTAAAACGGTATACGCCTGCCGACGAAAAACATTTGTGGCATGGTGCACAGCAACGGCTGTGGATCCCCTTTCTGCCCCTCTTTCTGAGGTTCTTCTGTTTTTTCTGTCCTTGGCACAGCAGGGCTCTGCTCTGGGCACTATCAAAGGTTATCTTTCTGCCATCTCCGCCTTTCTGAGGCTTCCTGATCAGCCTTCTCTTTTTAAGTCCCCGGTTGTTAACCATTTCCTCAAAGGTATTACACACACGTTCCCTTCCCATGCCTTTCATAATGCCTCAGTGGGACTTGAATCTTGTCTTGACTTACCTGATGTGTGCACGCTTTGAGCCCCTTCATGACTGTCGCTTACGTCTTCTCACCTTAAAGACTGCTTTCCCGGTTGCCATCACCTCTGCCAGAAGAGTGAGCGAGCTCCAGGCTCTTTCTTCCAAACCTCCTTTCCTTTCAGTTCATCCGGACAAGGTGGTTTTAAGGACCCGTCCTTCTTTCTTGCCAAAGGTTGTCCGCCCTTCCACATCGGGCATACAATCGCTTAGCCCACCTTATTTCCGCCACCTTCCACGGAAGAGGAGAGGGTTCACCATCTGGACCCAAGACGTGCGCTCGCATTCTATCTGCAGCATACACAACAGTTCCGGGTGGATGATTAGCTCTTTGTTGGCTACGTTGGCGCCAAAAAAGGTCAGGCTGTACACAAATGTACCATTTCCTGGTGGGTCATTCTGTACATCAAAGCCTGTTCTTCCTTGGCCAAGAAGGAGCCTCCTGTAGGACTGCGTGCCCATTCGACCAGGGCCACTGCAGCTACTACTGCTTTGGGACACAGCGTTCCCTTGTAGGACATTTATCAGGCAGCTATGTGGGCCTCGCTGCACACGTTTACCAAGCACTACTGCCTTGACAGTTAAGGCCGAAGAGACCGCTCTTTTGGCCGTTCTTTTCTCCGTGACTTCCTGGTGTAAGTTTGTTCGCAGACCCTCCACCGGGGTTGGTATTGCTGGGGTATCTATTCTAAGGTAAGGAATCTATCACTAACGTGTCTCTTTCAGATGCACAAGTTCTTACTTGTAAGAGACCTTAGTTAGTGGTAGATTCCTTACCGCCCCACCCATCCTCCCCGTTCTGTGAACTGATTACTAGGGTTAAGGTTATCGCGTTTTAGGGCCCTAGATTTATGCACCAATGGTCAGTGTCTTGCATGGCTCTGTGTTCCTGGCCGGGAAAGTCGTGTACAGAACTGACGTCAGAGCGCATGGGTGGCGCCTAAGTAGTCCCCGTGATGTCATCTCGGCGCTTACGGCGCCAGTGACGGATTCGGAGCCGCAGGACGCCACCTACTGATGCGCAGGGGTACAGCTAAGCAAAACTTTGCGGATTCAGTCTGACGCCTGGGGATATTCTAAGGTAAGCAATCTATCACTAACTAATGTCTCTTACAGATAGATCGTTACACAAGTAGTAACTTGTGCTTTTGTAGTGGATAATTTATATAACCAAAAATAATACAAATCAAATTAAAAGTATTTTTCTTTTTAAGGTGGAGAGGCAAAGACGACTTGAACGAATAAAGCAAAAACAGTCGCAATTACAAGAACTAATTCTACAGGTAATGATATGCGAATAGTCTTAAACATGCATCCCCAAGTACGACATGCTTCAATAATTTATTCGATCTCTTGATAACTGCAATCTGATTATTTTTTCTGTGCACTCACACTTATGGCTTAGTACACCCGAGGCAGAGGCAAACTTAACTTGTCAATGCACGGTTATCATATATTGCAAATGGGTTTTATTTTGAATGACTAATTTTAATCAACTGTAGAATAAAATCTTTTAACTCGTTTGTGCTGGTTACTTTTACTATAGGCTTCAAACGAATTTGCAGCATTGAAATTTTATTTCCCTGTCTTTCCTCCACATTTCACTGAAGATTTAATGATATTTTTTAATTAGAAAGAAATAAGCAAATAGTCAAGTAAGGTAACAAACCAAGTAGTTACCTAGTGAGTGGGAAAGCAAGGATATGTGGTTGGATGTTAATTGGGGGGTATATTCTTATGGGTAATAGATCAGACTTAGTCACCGTTTGATATGTTCAGCAATTCAACGATTAGCGTAGACTCTTATATCTGTTGAATCATCTGCTTGTGGTTTTTCATGTGGGCGTGTCCCGCTTCCCTCCGTGGTAGACTCAAATGCCTGGCTTTTGTAGCATTGTACTTCTTGGTTCTTGAAGAATATCTTTGGTGACAGTTCGTAGCCAGTTCATGTAAATGTAAGCAACCCCGTACCTTGTTGATTAACATTGTAAAGGCCCTAAAATTACTGCTCCTGAAGACACCAGGATGATCTGTTTGCAAACAATGATTCTATTTTCACACTACCAGTAGGTTCTTCGCTTTCAGTTTTACCCTCTGTGCTTCTTAAGCAACAACTAGTACCATCACTGATGTACATAGCTGCCAAGTAGCTTCATGTCATGTGCCTCTGTCAGCCAATCCTGGCTATTTTCCCTACTATCTATGCTGAGATATTGGAGTCCATACTAAAGATATTTCAATGGAAATTGGTCCTAAAATGCAACTTGCTGCTTGCTTAAATGCCAGGATTCCTCAAAGTGCCATGTTTTATGAGGCCGCTTTGCCGCCCTGAGATGATTCTTTCTTGCAATATTCACAAATGGGCTATCTAATTTTCCTCGTGGGCAATGCCAGTTGCAAAAACATGTTGAAACAGTTTTTATTTTTTTACTCTTCTTCCTTTTAATAAAGAAAAAGATTCATCTTCACACTAATCACACCACTCCAACGACAGAAGTCCGCTTCCTCAACACTAGGGGCAACTTGATTATGAAATGGTTAGGTTATTGCTTTAAGAGCAATTTCGAATGGTATCGACTAATAGTCATTGGTGAGAAGGATCCAGTTCTTTATTAAAGGAGTACCTCCTACAGTAGTGTTGACATAGTTGTGGTCTTATTTTCACACTCAACTGCTTCACTATCGCTCTACACAACCATGACATCTTAATGATAGTGCTGGTGAGGCGTTTCAACCAGATTTCCTCCTCAGATCTTTTAGGTTTGGAGTAAAGGTCCTCATTTTTTCTATAGAGTGGGGCGAGTGAAAGAACAACCTTCTTTCTCAGCAGCAGGGAACCTCCCAGGGTTCCTACCTTCAAATACACAAGGACATAGTAATTATGCTGATCAATCCACACTTCCTCCCCCAGATCATATCACTGCTCCTTGTGAACCAAACAATTCAGGTCCTGGCTTCTTTCAACAACTGACAACAAATGCTGAAAAAGTGCTGCATACGCTAGACATAGGCAGAGCCATGATATACTGTGTAGAAAGGAAAAGGGAGGTCAGAAAGGTAAGCCAATTCTTTGTCTCATTTGCGGATTCAAACTTGTGCTCACTAGTGACGAAGGACACCATTACAAGGTGGATTGTACGAACAATCCAATTGTGCTACCAAAAAGCAGGTGTATGCTTAGAAGCAAAACCCAGAGTGCATTCCACAAGGAAAAAAAGGAGCCTCCCGGGGCATTCCTAGCAAACGTGTCAATAAATTACATGTGTGGCGGCCTCGTGGTCCTAGGTCCACACCTTCACAGAGCACTATTGCATGGACTTCCAAGTGAACAAAGAATCACAACTGAGACAAAGAGAACTGAAACACCTGTTCACACACTCAACCTCATTATTTGAAAGAAACCGTTATAGATTCCTTACCGTAAAATTACCCTCCGGCGTCAGACTGGAACAGGAAAGTTTTTTTGTCAGCAGTACCCCTGCGTGTTGGAAGGTGGCGTCGGTCAACTCCGCGTCTGTCATTGGCATCGTGGTCGGCGGGATGACATCACGGAAGCTACATAGCTGCCGCCCCAGCTCTCTGACGTCAGTTCTTTTTCCACGCCAGCAAGCTCAGATCCAGAGAGAGCCGTACCCCCAGTCACTTTTTGAATGCTTTGGTTTTTTTTTGCGACTTTTGTCAACTTCTTTTTCGAGCCGAAAATCGACTCCTGGTGCAGGAGGGATGCCCAGTTTCAAGGCCTGCGGTTCCTGTACTCAACTTAGGTCGGTGACGGATCTGCACCGCGTGTGCCTCTACTGTCTTGAGCGCGACCATGAACCCAAGTTGTGCTCCGACTGCCGAACCATGGCCTCAAAGTCTTTGCGGGAGTGATCCCGAAAGCTACTCTAGGCCCGGCAGTCGGCACCACGTCGCTCGAGGTCCCGGTCGCGTGGGAGGTCGAGGGACCGATCGCAGAGCCATCTCCACTCCTTGTCTAATTCTTCGCAGTCGGTGTCATGTAAGTCGAAGCACAAGAAGAAGTCGAAGAAGCATTGTTGCTCTTCGACTTCCCCTCGTCCCTCTGCCAACACAACTGGTGCGGGTGGTGCCCCTCCCGTGGCTTCGTGTGTGTGGATACTTCAGGGTCGACTCTGGCCTTCCCAGGACCAGAGCGACCCTTGCCCAGCTGCGTCAGTTCTACGAAGCGATGCATGCCACCTTTGGGCAGCCCGACTCTGCCGGTGCGCCTTGGGGCCCTGCGGACTTGGCACCGCAGGGCCCCCTTGGATCCAGGCCTGGATCCGGATCGGCACCGGTCGACCTTATTACACCGCCACCAGCGCCGATTCCACTGGCACCACGTCCGCAGCTGACCCCGGCTGGACCTACAGCGGGCGTCGACCCCTGGTTTTACCCCGATGTGGATACGGAGCCAGACCGGCATTGACCAGCACTGGATCCGGCGCCGATGGGTACTTATGTGCCTGTATTCCACCCTGCCCATTTCCAACCAGTTTGGCGGCCAGAGGAGGGGAGGAAGACTGGGAGGGATCTGGTGACCCTTTACCTGACCAATTGCAGTACGATCAGGACTGGAGAGAGGAACTGGGGGATGCCAGTGGTCTGGACACCTCACCAGACCGTGGCATGCTGTGTCCTCCTACCGTGGCTACAGAGGAGGGAGCGTCTTACGCAGTGGTGTTGCGTAGGGCGGCCAAGGCCCTAAACCTCGAGCTACCTACTGTGGCAGTCGGGACTAACCTCCTGACAGAGATGTTCCTGCCGGCAGTGAGCTATTCGGAGCCCCTGCTGCCATTTAACCTGTTAACCGGCCCATTTTTTCGCGGCAGTGCAGCCATTTTAAAGAACGGGCGGGGCTGCGTCGGCCGTTTAACGTGCGCATAACCAGCCAGGTAGTGCTCCGAACGTTCAACGGCCGACGGCAGCACTTAACGGGTTAATGAAGCCCTCACGTACATCCTTTTGGGCACCTGATCCAGGCCCAACACAGGGGCTCCTGTGGATAGGATGGTTGCCCGATGCTACCGCCCGGCTCTGGGCGACCCCACTTGCCTCTCCCAATACCCTCCCCCGAGAGCTTTGTGGTCCAAGCTTCAACGCCGCAAAGCGCATCCCCTAACGCACCACCGGACAGGGAATCCAAGAACTGGATCAGCTTGAGAAGAAGTTGTTTTCTTCCTCCAGCTTAGGGCTGCAGTCGGTGAACACTACATGCCTCTTGGACCGTTATTCCCACTCCGTGTGGGATACGGTGGCTCAAGTGCTTCCTCAGTGTCCGGACTCTTCCCTGCTGTTGCAGAGGGTAGAGACGCAGCAAAGCTCTCCATCCGCTGTGGACTGGACACTGCTGAATCACTGGGTAGGTCCATTTCCACGTCGGTGGCGCCTCGCCGTCCGTCACGCCTGGTTGAGGACGACTAGCTTTTCTGGGGATGTCCAGAACACCTTGATGGACATGTTTTGATGGGCGCCGCCTGTTCAGCCACAAGGTAGACAGTGCAGTAGAGCGCTTTAAGGACTCTCAGGCTACGGCCAAGTCCTTAGGCCTCTCCACCACGCACCCTGCATGGTCTGCCTCATGTGGCCACGGAAGGGTTAGCTCAACATGTTCCTTTCAGAGCCACAGGCCAGCGCAAGCTGTTCAACCTCAGCGCGGCCGGGGACATGGGAACCACCAACGTGGTTCTGGGGGCCAGCGGGCAGGCCAGTCCTCTACCGTCCCCTCTCCAGCAGCCTCCAAGCCCTCCTAGTCCGACCTTTCAGCCCCATCAAACGCCAGTGGGCGGCAGGATCCTCCTTCACCTCCTCCACTGGCGCACCATCACGTCGGAGAGGTGGGTTTTGCAAATAGCCTAAAGGGGCTACTCCCTCACCTTCGAGACTACCCCCTCCCCTTCGAGACTACCCCTTGAGCCATGCCACCCCAGTACCATTGAATGTCGGGGGATCACCTGGCCCTTATCCAACACGAAGTAACGGCTCTCTTGGCCAAGGACACCATTGAGTGCGTTCCTGCCCCAGAAGTAGGTCGTGGTTGCTATTCACACTACTTTCTGGTGCCCTAGAAAGAAAATGGCCTGCATCCTATCTTTGTTCTCAGAGATGTCAACCGCTTCCTCTGGAAGGAGAAGTTCAAAATGTTGACCCTGGCTCAGGTCTTGTCTGCCCTCTGCCCTCTACCCTGGAGACTGGATGGTAGCGTTGGACTTGCAGGACTCTTATTTCCATTTCCCCGTCCTGCTGGCCCACCGGCGTTACCTGCGGTTCACAGTAGGCCACAAGCACTTTGTTTACTGTGCTCCCCTTTGGCCTTACCAGCGTCCCTCGGGTGTTCACGAAAGTGATGGCGGTGGTCGCAGCTCATCTGCGCAGATCAGGGGTTCCAGTCTTCTCCCGTATTAGGGGTGTCTTTCATAGATTCACATGCCTGAATCATTCCCCGTCGTCGGAGTAGGAGTCCCACGGTATATAAAAAAGCAATAATATGCCATAAAATATATAGCAAATATCATAAATACCAAACCAGGAAGTCAGTAGCACCAGCTACAGTAGAAAAAACTTCCACACTCGTGACCATCTCAGTCATTATGTGTTAGTCCAAACTGCAGCCAATCAGGCGACAGCACCCACCAGAATGTTCTCCCCAGAGGCTCAGGCTCTCAGATTTTCTACCGCACGTCGTGTGAAGGGAGTCTCCCTGAGCTCTGCTCAGTTTTTTCTTCAGGATTGGTAGTTTCTTACATTTTTCCACATGTCTACCTCTAAGTCCTTTTTTAGGGCTTGTGACTCTTGTGGGAAACAAAGACTATTTAAGGAAGATCCCCACAAAAAATGTTTATATTGCCTTTATCCTGACCATAAGGCAAAGGAGTGCAAGATCTGCCGGACCTTCCCCCCTAAGACCATCAGAGACAGGGAAGGACGACTGCTGTTGTGGCTCAACAGACTAAAGGACAAAGATGACCCATTATCTGAGGTAGGAGGCATTGCCTCTGGTTCTTCAATAATGTCGGTTAAGAGGAAGGCCGAAACTCAAGTTTCATCTCCAAGGGCGAAGGTGTTAAAGAAGGCCCAATCCTCTGTGGATGCCTCTGGACCTAGTGTTGTAAATAAGCCTCTTACACCTGTTCAAATGGAAAGTACGCCCTCTAAGAAGTCTGGGAAATCTGCAATTCCCAAGAAATATTCAAAACCTGTGCCTCCTAAATTGCCACCTTTGACAATTTCAACGTCAAAAAAGGAGTGTGTTGCCTCTCATGTGGCCACGTCTACTACCTGCACTATGACTTTCTCCTCACCTAAACCGACTTTAGTCATGTCTTCAGCATCATCACCTACGTTGGTTCATGTGCAGGTCAGACCTATCTCGTTGTCGACTGTAGTCCCGTCGACGACGACTAAGGTACCGTCGACGAGCTCCTCGTTTTCGACTCTGGTGTCGACGATTACCTCCCCGTCGGCGAATAAAATTTTGCCGTCGACGATGTTACCGTCGACGGTAAAATCATCATCGACGATGAAATCCACGTCGACGAAGCTACCGTCGACGACGTCCCCGTCGTCGACAGTACCGTCGACGACCTCGTCGACGAAGAAATCCTCGTCGTCGATGAAATCAACGTCGACGAAGCTATCGTCTACGGCCCCGACGACGTACCCGTCGACGACGGTCCCGTCGACGGGACAAGCCATTCAGCAACAAAAGACAGGTTTGTCGGCTGCGGAGGACACCCCATCGACGCCACCACTGTCAAGCTGCACTACCTTACAGGTTTGGTCAGCTCAGTCATCGGGGATACCGTTACCTTCACCTGCAACCACAGCTACGTTGCTGAAGAAAAGAGCTACTAATGACGCAATTTCTTCTACGCCAGTAGTTCCAGAAAAACTTTTGGATTCAGATGAGGAAGGATCCTATGAAGATGAAAATTTTGGAGTAGCCAGAAGTCCGTCTGACCTCCGCATTAAGGTTCAGGATAGTATGGAGGAGGACATGCGTGGAACTGAGTCTGTTTCACATGAGGACAGACCTGCTCCTACCTCGCAAATGCCTGAGGAATTATTTCGCAATCTACAGTATATGCTCAGCGACTACTATAGGCGTTTTCCACCTTCAGAGTCAGGTAACTCTCAGGTATCTCCACCAAGACCTATGACAACAACGCCACTTTCGAAGCAGGCACAACCAATTGTTACAATGACGTCTGAAGAAGGACGTGCAAGGTTGTCTTCATCAGAGGTTACAGCTCCTCAGGCAGAGGATGAAGAGTACTCAGATCATGAGGAACAAGAGGAAGGAGAAATAGACAATGAGTCAGAATCGTCGGAGTATGAAGATTACAATGCAAACACGCCCTCTCCGGCGGAACCTACTACATCACAGTCACCTCCTGTGAACATTGCCACATTCCACAAGATCATGGATAGAGCGACAAGGAGGTTCATGATTACTATGGAGTCAAAGCAAGAAGACTGCTTCTTGTATGACTTTAAATCTACGCCACAAAAACAGAGTTGGACCATTCCTATCATAGAATTCATATGGAAGGAAGGACTGAAGATAATGTCCAAGCCAAATTCTTTGCCAGCAGTGCTCCCGAGAGTGGATAAAAAATATAGAGCACCAAGTTCATCTCCAGCGTGCCTCGTTGGACAGGCGAAAGCAGACTCTGTAGTAGCACAGGCAGCGCAGAAGAGGTCTTCTAACCCAACGTCTCAGGTCTCTGTGCCACCAGACAAAGAAGGGAGACGTCTAGACTCTATTGGAAAAAAGGTCTCTACAATTGCAGCCACAACTGTTAGGGCTGCTAACTCTCTAGCCATATTAGGGAGATACGAGAGGCAGATGTGGTCAGACATCTCGCCGTATGTGGACAAACTCCCCGAGCCAGATCGGGCTGAAGCTAAGAAGATCCTTCAGGAAGGAGAGTGTGTCTCGTCTGAGATAATTGATGCTGCAGTGGATGTTGCGGCCACAGGTTTTCGTCAGTTAGCCAGTGCAGCTGTTCTCAGGAGGCAAGGATGGTTAAAGGCAACATCCTTTCGGCAGGAGGTCCAATCCAGAATTATAGATATGGCGTTTGACGGAGAATGCTTATTTGGAAAGCATGTAGACGTGGCTCTAGAATCTATCAAGAAAGATACTGAGACAGCGCGTTCGCTGGGCACCTTACAATACAAGAAGTCTTCCTTTCGTGGTACAAGAGGAAGAGGTAATTTCTCCAATAGAGGAGGCTATAACCAACAGCGCTCCTATACTTCCGCCCAAGGAAACCAAAGGTACCAGCCGTATCGTCAACAGACTTACAGGCAGAGAAGAGGAAATTTCTCCCAGTCCCGGGGAAAATCCAACTACCGTGGCAGAGAGAATAAGAAGTGAGAAATGCGTCCTGCCACCACTTTGTCCCAACCCGAACCAAATTGGAGGAAAAATATCCCAAAATTACTTGAATTGGTCCAAGATTACCACGGACGTGTGGGTTCTGGACGTAGTAGCCAGAGGTCACATTTTGGAGTTCGTAAAAACACCCCCAAATTCTCCCCCGAAAGGACCGCCTCCAGCACATCTCAAGGAGCTGTTTGCCCAAATCAACATTATGATTCAAAAGGAAGCGATAGAAAGGGTGCCTCATCAGAAAGGAAAAGGATTCTATTCAAGGTTTTTCCTTATCCGGAAAAAATCGGGGGAATGGCGACCCATCCTCGACCTGCGTGCCCTAAACAAGTTCCTCAAAAAACTGTCATTCAGAATGCTGTCACTCCAGGAAATCCTCCAATTTCTTTCGACGGGAGAGTATATGGCGACACTCGACCTTCAAGATGCATACTTCCATGTCCCAATTTTTCCAAGACACCGGAAGTTTCTAAGGTTCAGAGTGGCTGGCAGGGACTTCCAGTTCAAGGTTCTTCCCTTTGGGCTGTGTTCAGCCCCCAGAGTGTTCACAAAGATGCTGGCCCCGGTGGCAGCCCACCTTCGTTTGCAGTCAATACAGATATATCCATATCTAGACGATTGCCTTATCAAGGCCAGTTCTTTCAGCATGGCAAAAGATCACATACAAAGGACCCTGTCACTGATGCAAAATCTGGGTTTCACGGTGAATTTCCAGAAATCAAGCCTAACACCAGCAAGGAGGAAGACTTTCTTGGGAGCGACACTGGACACCAAGCTCGCCCAAGTTTTTATCTCAACGGAGAGACAGGAAAAGATACAACGGATGGCGGCTGCACTGTTGTTAAAAAGCTGCGTTTCAGTACGCATGTTCAAGTCCTTCATAGGGATGATTTCTTCCTGTATTCTTATCACCCCCAACTGTCGTCTTCGGATGAGGCCCCTTCAGGAGGAGCTCAGTCGCCAGTGGATACAGGTGTCGGGGTCCTTCGACGACATCATAAGGATAACACCACGAATGCGAGAAGCGATTCAATGGTGGGGTCAAGGTGGCAACATACGAGTGGGATGCTCTTTCCTCACGGAAGTGCCCAGGTTCGTTGTAACGACAGACGCGTCAATGACAGGCTGGGGTGCACACCTCCAAGGCATGACGGTCAGCGGGAAATGGGACAAAATCCAAATGAAATGGCACATAAACAGGCTCGAATTACACGCCATCTTTCTAGCCCTGAAGTCCTTTCAAGCGACCCTAGAAGGAGCCACTGTCTTGATTCGGACGGACAACACCACCTGCATGCATTATCTAAACAAGCAGGGAGGGACAAGATCAGCCCGGTTGTCGCAACAGGCACAAGAGATTTGGAGTTGGGCTCTGACTCACAATATTCACCTGTCAGCCGTCCACGTTCCGGGAATCGCGAATGTGTTAGCGGACTCTCTCAGCAGATCCTCAAGTTGCACTCACGAGTGGGAACTACACCAACCATCTCTAGACCGCATCTTTCAGACATGGGGGCATCCGGATCTGGACTTGTTTGCGACGCATCAGAACCGGAAATGCCCATACTTTGCAAGTTGGGTTCCCCACAAGAACTCATGCGGGGATGCCCTTTCGATGAATTGGTATAAAATATTCGCTTACGCTTTTCCACCGATACCACTGATCCCGAAAGTCATCAAGAAGATGAAGAAGCAGCCATGCTGGTTGATCTTGATTGCTCCACGATGGCCCCGGCAATACTGGTTCATCGAACTGCTTCTTCTCTCGGAATGCAACCCGATCCAACTTCCTCACATTCCGAATCTTCTCTCTACCAACAAGGGCAAGGTGTATCATCCGGACCCGAATTCGCTGAGATTGCCGGCTTGGCTCCTCAGCACATGGAATTTGCACATTTAAACATTCCGCAAGATTGCCAGGAGGTGCTGGCGAAGGCCAGAGCTCCATCTACGATCAAGACCTACAGACTAAAGTGGAGGCGTTTCTGTGCATGGTGCCAGTCTAATGGTTTGCACCCCATTCATGCCAAGCCAGAGCAAATTCTACCCTTCTTTTTGCACTTGGCCAGATTGGGTTTGGCACATTCTACTCTTAAGGTCATCCTGGCTGCCATCTCCAGATATCGTCAAGATGGATCTAATTCTTTGTATTCTGTACGGATTATACAACAATTTTTCAAAGGATTGTTTCGTATGTTTCCGCCTCTGCGGAAACCTCCTCCTACATGGCATCTGAATGTCGTACTAACCCAGCTCATGCGTCACCCCTTTGAGCCGATCCATAAGGTGGACCTGAAATTTGTCACATGGAAAGTGTCGCTGTTACTAGCTTTAACATCTGCTAGAAGGGTTAGCGATATTCAGGCTTTCACATCTAAAACGCCTTTCATCCAATTTACCTCTGACTCGGTAGTACTACGTACTAATCCAAAGTACATGCCAAAGGTACCTTTGGATTTTCATTTAAATGAGCCGGTTGTCCTCAAGACATTCTTTCCAGCCCCGCAGTCCCCGGCTGAACGAGCACTTCATTCGCTGGATATTAAGAGATGCCTCAAATTTTACTTATCTAGAACATCTACCATCCGCAAGACGGATCAGCTGTTTGTAGCTTATGGACGGCAGCGCCAGGGCTGTGCAGTTTCAAAACAGAACATTGCTAGATGGGTCTCATCTACAATTGGACTTTGTCATCAACAGGCCGGTAGGCCTTTACAGGCCTTGCCAAGAGCACATTCTACAAGGGCGGTTAGCTCTTCCACTGCCCTTTTTGCTGGTGTGCCGCTTCGACAGATCTGCAGAGCTGCTACGTGGTCTAGCAGGCACACTTTTACTAGACATTACTGTCTAGACTCAGCGGACGATGCAGATGCTTCGGTTGGAAGAGCAGTGCTGCGTAATCTTTTCAAATAAGGTGAGCCTCTGTTTCCACCCCCTCTTTTATGCTCTTTAGACATTTTGTCACATGTTGATGAATTTTGTTTTACATGTATGCTGTATATATATCTATATATATATATATATATGCCACTCTGACGTCTACGAGCATTATGCTGGGAGTATTGCTTACTATTCTGATTCAGGCATGTGAATCTATGAAAGACACCCCTAATACTGGAGAAGAACAATAGTTACTTACCTGTAAACAGGTGGTTCTCCAGTATTGGTGTCTTTCATAGATTCACATGCAACCCGCCCACCTCCCCCCAGAGACTCACTCGGACATCATGGGGTTTCACTCCCGTGCGAGAAAATCTGAGAGCCTGAGCCTCTGGGGAGAACATTCTGGTGGGTGCTGTCGCCTGATTGGCTGCAGTTTGGACTAACACATAATGACTGAGATGGTCACGAGTGTGGAAGTTTTTTCTACTGTAGCTGGTGCTACTGACTTCCTGGTTTGGTATTTATGATATTTGCTATATATTTTATGGCATATTATTGCTTTTTTATATACCGTGGGACTCCTACTCCGACGACGGGGAATGATTCAGGCATGTGAATCTATGAAAGACACCAATACTGGAGAACCACCTGTTTACAGGTAAGTAACTATTGTTCTTCCCCTATCTCGACTACTGGTTGTTGAAGGCGAGCTCGCCCCAGGCAGTCGTCTCCCACCTCCGGACTACGGCCGACCTCATGCATTCGCTGGGGTTCTCCATCAACGTGCCGAAGTCGCACCTGAACCCCCTCTCAGAAGCTCCTCTTCATCGGAGCGGTTCTGGACACAACGCAGTATCGGGTTTATCCTCTCGAACAGCGAGTCCGGGATATTCGGGCTATGATTCCGGTCTTTCACCCTCTATCCCGGGATCCGGTCAGAATGACCCTGAGGCTGCTGGGCCTCATGGCCTCCTGCATGTCGATCATGCCAGGTGGCATATGCGGGCTCTGCAGTGGGACCTGAAGTTCTAGTGGGCGCAGCATCAGGGGAATCTGTCCGATTGCATCCAGATCTCGGAGGGTACTGCACGACAATTGCAGTGGTTGCTCACGAACCAGGATTGGGTCAACGGCAGATCCCTCTCCCTTCCCCAGTCAGAACACACAGTGGTGACGGATGCATCCCTTCTGGGATGGGGCCGCCACATGGGAGTGGCGGAGATCAGAGGCCTCTGGTGGAGTCCGAGCTCCACATCAAGCTTTGGGTGATCCGTCTTGCACTAAAAGCATTCCTTCCCTCTATCCCGGTAGAGTAGTGCGGGTGTTCATGGACAACACCACCGCCATGTTTCTGCAACGAACAAGACGAGGTGGGGTGATGGACCCTATGTCAAGTGGCACTCCGTCTCTAGACATGGCTGGAACATCAGGGCATATCCCTGGTGGTTCAACACCTGGCAGGTTCACTGAATGCCAGGGTGGACAAACTCAGCCACAGGTGCATGATGGATTATGAAGGGCGTCTTCACTCGGGGGTGGTGCAAGGTCTCTTTCAACTGTGGGGAGAGACATAGTTAGATCTATTCGCCACCGAAGGTAATGCGCAATGTCAGCAATTCTGTGCGTTGGAATTTCGAAGGCGCACTCGCTAGGCGCCGCTTTTTGTCTCGAGTGGAGTTGTGGTCTTGTATAAGCTTTTCCGCCTATACCACTTCTGCCCAGAGTGCTGAAGAAGATCAAGCGTGACCGGGCCAAAGTCATTCTTGTGGTTCCGGATTGGGCAAGAAGTCTGGTATCCCGAGCTGCTCAACATGGCCATTGATCCCCCGATCCAACTGCCTCTTCGGGAGGATCTTCTGTCGCAGCAGCAGGGGAATGTCCTCCACGGAACCTGTCCAGCCTCCACCTCCTTGCGTGGAGATTGAGCGGCGGCAGGTGACGTCCTTTGACTTGCCTCCCAAAGTCTGTGATGTTATCTTGGCAGCCAGCCGTCCCTCCACTAAGACGGTATGCGCCTGCAGATGGAATGCATTTGTGGCTTGGTGCACAGTAAAGGCTGTGGATCCCTTTTCTGCTCCTCTTTCTGAGTTTCTCTTGTTCCTCCTGTCTTTGGCCCAGCAGGGCTCTTCTCTGGGCACTCTTAAGAGCTACCTCTCGGCCATTTCAGCCTTCCTCAGGCTTCCTGATCAGCCTTCTCTTTTCAAGTCCCCTGTTGTAAATAGATTTCTCAAAGGCATTACTCATCTTTTTCCTCCTGTTCCCTTCGTAGTGCCTCAGTGGGACTTAAACTTGGTTCTTATCTATCTGATGTGCGCTCCCTTTGATCCGCTACATAACTGTCCTCTCAGACTCCTCACTCTGGAAACTGCTTTTCTGGTGGCCAACACCTCGGCGTGCAGGGTGAGTGAACTACAAGCTCTGTCTTCTCTTCTCTGGCTGTTCGTCTGGACAAGGTCGTCCTCAGAACTCGACCTTCCTTTATTCCAAAGGTGGTGACTTCTTTTCATATTGGCCAAACCATCACTTTGCCCACCTTCTTTCTGCCTCAGCATCCTTCAGAAGTGGAAGAGAGGAGCCACAGTCTGGATCCAAAACTAGCGCTTTCCTTTTATTTGGATTGCACCAAACCATTCCGGGTGGACGACCAGCTCTTTGTTGGTTACGTGGGTGCTAAGAAAGGTCGGGCCATGCACAAACGGACCATCTCCAGGTGGGTCGTTCTGTGCATCAAGGCCTGGTATTCTTTGGCAAAGAAGGAATCTCCAGTGGGGCTGCACGCCCCTTCCACCAGGGCAACGGCAGCAACTACTGCTTTGGGACAGAGAGTCCCCCTAAATGACATCTGTCAGGCAGCTACGTGGGCCTCACTGCACACGTTCACCAAGCACTACTGCCTGGACAGCCAAGTCCGGAGAGACAGCTTCTTTGGTCGTTCTGTTCACACCAGAAATTCCTGGAGAACTTAGTTCGCAGGCTCACCTCCGGGGTTGGTATTGCTGGGGTATCTATTCTGAGGTAAGGAATCTATAACAAACTGTTTCTTTCAGATGAACAAGTTACTTACCTTCGGTAGCGATATATCTGTAAGAAACATAGGTTAGTTATGGATTCCTTACCACCCCACCCATTCTCCCCGTTCTGTGAACTGACTTCTAGGGTTAAAGATTTCCTTTCAGGGCCCTAGTTTTGTGCACCAGTGGTCAGTGTCTTGCATGGCTCTGCGCTTCTGGCATGGATAGTCGTGTACAGAACTGACAGCGCGTGAGGGCGGCGTCTATGTAGCTTCGCGACGTCATCCTGGTGACCACAAAGCCAACGACGGACTTTCCGGATCCAGTCTGACGCCTGGGGGAATTCTAAGGTAAGGAATCTATAACTAACCTGTGTTTCTTACAGATATATTGTTACCGAAGGTAAGTAACTTGTTTTTTAATTCCACCTCCAGGGTTGACCAGATTCGGCTGCAAAATCGATGCACAGCATGTGAATCTAGAAAGGACTCATGCTGCAAAACAAAATTGTTACTTACCTTTAGGAATAGTTTTACAGCTTCAGGGGTTTACTGGATGAGACCCTCCACCATCCCGGAAAATGAGGTGTAATGAGGACTGGAAAAATACTGAGAAACATTAAAAGGAAGCAAACAAAGATCGGAAGATTTGCCAAGGGGCAAAAAAACAAAATTGGAGGATGGCGACAGCGCACAAGTGCTCATGGGGCGCACGTCTGTTGTAATGGTATGACGGACATAGCACCAAATGGCTACAGAAGACGACGCCCAGCAAAAAAGAAAGAAGAAATGAGGACCAACAAGATGATTTCGGACCCAACCTCTAGATGGTGGAATAATGCAGTGTGTAAATACAGAAGATTCTTCAAGCTGCAAAGCTACTTCTAATGTTAAGTAAACATTTCATTTTTATACACTGTCCTAGTGGGCACGGTATGTTGAACCTTGTGTTCTTGCATTTGCTGTGTTTAATAAAATAATGCAAAATTACTAGGGTTGTGCATAGGAATTTAATGTGTGGAATAGGCATGTGTTTAGAATGAGTAAACGGATGAATTGTCCACATTATAGCCAGAGTACAGCTCTACAGGTATCATTGTTAACCATAAACATTAGTAATAATCTTTCACATGAATGTGACGTCTATGCAGGTAACTCATAAACAATATTATTGTTTTCTATATAGCATTAACAAAATCTTTAGCAACATGAAAATATGTAAATTTTATTTATATCCTGTCACTCTACTGCAGCAGGATGTTTAAATTGCAAAAAATGGTGACAGCAGAATCTGGGGGTAAGCTAAGCCTTATCTAAAGAACCTAAGATGGCACTGGGCTAAAGTGGCAGCAACCTGATGTTCATAAAGATCCAGCGAAATCCTATCCTTCCTTGGTTAATTTAAGCCTACTGAAATAAGAGTGCCCTGGGACAATCCTATTTCTAATCGTCATCTGAATTTTGAGCTGTGTTCCGTTATTCTTGGTGCTCATTGAATGTGTCCTGAAGGAGGCACTGGTGCGGATAGTTCATGTAACGGTCTGAAGGCCAGACATCATAAGGATGATGAATTGTCTTTGTTTTTTCAAGTCTCAGTGCTCCAAGTCCTCAAACGATGTCTCAGTGAAACTTGCGTCAGAGCAAAGAATACAAACTGGCCCTTATATATTACCTAAGAAGTCATTGGTTAAGCTTGTCTGTGTATTGCTCTAGATTTAGTACCAGTACAGAAACACAGTGTCTATCTACAAGTGGTGCAGTTGTGAGCCCATACAGTGTCAGCCCACCAACACTTTAACCACCGCTCTGGGCTCTACTCCAACTCAACTCCAGAATAAACAGTCTCTTGAGGTTTCTCTGTGTTAACAGTTGCATTCCTCAGGTTTTTGATAATTTGCCAAAGCAGCGTGAAAGACTTGCCAATACATCATTGTATTTGTTGGCTGTTTGGAGGCATTTCCATAAATGAAAAGCTAAAGTATTCCCAGATAGTTTAAAGGGGCCCTAACTTCAGCTCCGTCTCGCAAAAATTATTTTTTTTCTGATCCTGGATGGTTCCCTTTTAATGCCTGGTTGATTTGGGTCACAGCCAGTCGGTAGTGGCTGGGTGCCGTGGCAGCTCGTTGTTGCAATCCATGTATCAAGTGTCAGTTGTCTGTGTTAACTCAGAAATGGAAGAAGACTCCTCCATCTCTTCCACTGCTCTGGACAAGGAGTGTAATAACATTGCTTCTGTTGATAAATAAAAATCTTAATTTCGAATCTGGCAAAACAATCTCCAGTGACCCTGTGATATTTTGGGGTAATTGTTTCAGGCTGCTGTTTGGTCCTGCACCACGTCTTGCTTTTTCCTGGCCCTCATACTGTCTTGCCTGATGGCCTGTCAGAGGTGGGAACTTGCTGCCTTAAGCAGCAATGGAATGTGGTTCCTCTGTTTACATCACAATTTGATTACACATTCTTTACTGTGGACAAATAGGAAGCAGCCAGTCTGTTGTTCCCGTCTTGCGTTTGAACATTTGTAATTTTAGAACTGTAATTCAGATTGAACTCTTGGTGCCAAATTTGCTCCCTCCTGTAGCATTGTTCTGCAGGGTTATTTTCATTTCCATACATGACAACTGCACTATCAACACATTTACAATAAGATCTATTCTCTACATTTGTCAGTGTGTAGGCACCAATAGTGACTCTCTTCAAGGTTTTATTAAATAGTTCACACACTTGTTGAAGCAATGCTATTCCTGGTTACAGAAACAGCCCCCTTTATTAATTCAAGCTTACCAGCCTCATTGAAATTTTATTGAAGCACTTGGGATACAAAAGAATGTACATTTAGAATTCTGGCATGAGGTAATTTAAGGGTTTCTGATAAAGGAATGTCTGCTTTGGCCTAGGCGAAGTATTCAAGTCTTCCATATCTTGTGAGCACTTAAACTTTTATATTGAGCATTTTTTTGCATGACTACTTCAGAATTTTTTTTGTTGGTGTGCTGTGAACAGTTGATGAATTAATAATATTTGTAACCTTTTTCAGCAAATTGCCTTTAAGAACTTGGTTCAGCGGAATCGCCAGACGGAGCAACAGACGAATAAAACCCCTCCGTCCAACTCTGTCATACACTTACCATTTATCATTGTGAACACCAGCAAAAAGACCGTTATAGACTGTAGTATTTCTAATGACAAGTAAGTCAAGGGATGCAAGTTTCTAAAATACCTTTACTCTTTGATATTTAATATTCTCACTTTTTTATTGCTAATAACCAATTTTTAAAATATTAATGTTAATGTTACTACAATTTATATAGCGCAACAGCTGACCCAGCAAAGGGGCGTCCAGGGGCTGACAGCAGAACATGGGGGGAGAGGCAGGCTACACGGTGGGAAACAGGTGTGTTTTAATGGCCTTCCTGAAAGCCAAGTAGTTAGTGTGGCTCCGAATGTAAATGGGCATCGAATTCCAAAGGTGGGCTGCCCTACTGCGGAAGGAACGGCCTCCTGCCCACACTCTGAAACCTTGGAACCCTCACCAGGTGCTGTCCTAGTGAGCGGAGCTGATGTGTGGGGACATAGGGAGTAACTAAATTGGCCAAAATACGGGGGGTGTTGAGTATCTGAAAGAAACAGGTTAGTATTAGATTCCTTACCTTAGAATATCCCCAAGCGTCAGACTGGATCCGGAAATTTTTGCGTAGCAGTACCCTTGCGCGTCGGTAGGCGTCGTCTGCGGCTCCGCGGCAGTCGTCGGCTCCGTGATGACGTCGTCGGAGTACTTAGACGCCGCCTCCGCGTGCTGACGTCCGTTCTTCTTTTTTTCGCGCCAGCAGCGCAGATCCGGAAAAAGTGGTACCGTAGTCATTTTTTGACTAAACTTTTTTGATCCCTTTTGATCATTTTTCGAGTTTTCGACTCCGAACGGTGCCGATAGGGATGCCTGGTTTTAAGCCCTGTAAGGACTGCGACCGGGTGATGTAGTCGGTGTCTCCACTGTCTCGGCGTCTACCACGACAACAAGACCTGTTCCGACTGCCGGGCCCTGACTTCAAAAGATAGGCGGGAGCGGTCCCGCAACCGACTCGAACTCCGGCAGTCTGCCCCGCGCCGCGAGAGGTCCCGGTCCGGACGGAGGTAGAGGGACCAGTCGCGGGATCGGAGCCATCATAGCTCCGGGAGTAGACATCACTCCTCTGGGTCGAAGTCGTCAGGTAAGCACAAGAAGTCGAAGAGACGTCATCGCTCTTCCGACTCTCCCCGTGACGTGGCTGGGGGTTTGGGTGACATTGCCCACGCGGCTCCGTCGGAGTCGTGGGCGTCGCGTCCGGCTCCATACCCTCTGCGCCCTGGGCCGCACGCGACGCCGGAGGAGAACGAGCGGTTCCTCATGGCCATGAAGTCTCTCACTCCTCCGACGGGCTCCGCGGCGCCTTCGGGCCCAGCAGACCCACCTGGGGGCCCTAGCAGGTCGGGGGCTTCGGCCCTGGCGCCGCTGGCCCCCGTTGGATCCGGTTCCGGGTCGTCTCAGGTTGACCTCACGACCTCACCGGCGCCGGTCCCTCAGGTGTCACCGCCGGCGCCGTCTTCGGGCGGCGGCGGCCCCGATGCCTCCCTCGATCCGGCGCCGGAACGGCGCCGCTTTCGATGCCGTTTGGAGATTTCTACTTCAATCAACCGGCCCCATCATTTGACCCCCCTGAATTTCAGGAGATGGGTGACGAGGAGAATTGGGAGGGGTCTGAGGACCCTCTGACACGGGAGTGTCAGTCCCAGGAGGACTGGACAGGTGGACTTGGGAAAGCCAGTGGTCTGGATACCTCACCAGACACTGGTTTTGTCTCACCTCCTACCGTAGCTACGGAGGAGGGGGCAACCTACGGTGTGGTGCTGATGCGGGCAGCCAAGGCCTTGGGCCTTGAACTCCCCGTCGCGGCCATGAGGACTAACCTCCTCACTGAGGTCCTTAAACCGCAGTCCAGCTTGGCTGAGCCTCTGCTGCCGTATAATGAGGCCTTGACCGACGTTCCTTTGGGCACTTGGTCCAGGCCCGCTACAGGTTCGCCTGTAGATAGGAACGTGGCCAGACGCCACTGCCCGGCCCCGGGCGACCCTTGTTTCCTATCCACCCACCCCACCTCCGAGAACCTGGTTATTCAGGCTTCAAATTCCCAGACCGCATTCCCGTCAGCTCCGCCTGACAGGGAATCCAAGAGGTACGAGCAATACGGCAAGAAGGTATTCTCCTCCCTGAGTCTGGGACTGCGGTCTTCCAACACCGCGTGCCTCTTGGGCCGTTACACCCACTCTCTGTGGGATACGGTCACGGACGTGCTGCCAGAATGCCCGATGGAGGTACGGGCTAAACTCTGCCAAGCCCTTGTGGAAGGCCGAGATGCGGCACGTTATTCTATCAGGTGTGGATTGGATACCACCGACTCTGGTCAAAGCGATGGCAACGACGGTGGCGATTCGTCGCCACGCCTGGTTGAGGTCCGCCAAATTCTCGGCCGATGTCCAGAATACACTCATGGACATGCCGTTCGATGGCCGTCGCCTCTTTGGCGACAAGGCAGATCAATGCGCTTTAAGGACTCCAGGACTATGGCCAGGTCCTTGGGCCTCTCGGCCCCGCGCCAGCAAACTGGTACTTTTCACTCCTTTCGTGGCCAAGGAAGGGGCGCCCCCACACGTGCTGCCAGCCACGCACCGCAGACTAACATCCAACGAGGTGGCAGCCTTGGAATCTGCCGTGGAGGCGGTTGGGGACAACGGCGAGGCCAGTCCACCCCTTCCCCCGCAGCATCCGCCTCAAAACCCTCCTAGTCCGTGCTTTCAGGCCCATGTGACGCCAGTGGGGGGCAGGGTTCGCCATCACCTCTTCCACTGGCGCACTGTCACATCGGACAGGTGGGTGCTGCAAATCGTCTGAAGGGGCTACTCCCTCCCCTTCGAGGCGACCCCTCCAGCCATGCCACCGCAATACCACCGCGTGTCGGGGGATCATTTGCGACTTCTGCAGGAGGAAGTTACGGCCATCTTGGCCAAGAGGGCCATCGAGCGCGTTCCTGGGCCAGAAGTAGGGTGTGGTTGTTACTCCCACTACTTTCTGGTACCCAAGAAGGGCAAAGGGGGCCTACGCCCTATCTTGGACCTACGGAACGTCAACGGCTTCCTCCGGAAGGAGAAGTTCAAGATGCTGACATTGGCGCAGGTCTTAGCTGCCCTAGACCCTGGAGACTGGATGGTAGTGTTGGACTTGCAGGACGCTTATTTTCACATCCCCGTCCTGTCGACCGGCGTTACCTGCGGTTCACGGTAGGCCACGAGCACTTTCAGTTTACCGTGCTCCCCTTCGGCCTTACCAGCGCCCCACGGGTGTTCACGAAAGTGATGGCGGTGGTCGCAGCTCATCTGCACAGGTTAGGGGTTTCCGTCTTCCCCTACCTCGACGACTGGTTGTTGAAGGCGGGCTCGCCCCAGACAGTCGTCAGCCACCTCCAGACGACAGCAGACCTCCTGCACCAGCTGGGGTTCTCCATCAATGTGCCGAAGTCACACCTGTGCCCCTCTCAGAAGCTCCTCTTCATCGGAGCGGTTCTCGACTCGGCGCAGTTTCGGGTTTTTCCACCCGAACAGCGGGTTCGGGATATTCAGGCTCTCATTCCACTCTTTCAGCCTTTATCCTGGGTCTCGGTCAGGTTGACGCTGCGGCTTCTGGGGCTGATGGCCTCCTGCATCCTTCTGGTGCATCACACCAGGTGGCGGATGCGGGCTCTGCAGTGGGACCTGCAGTTTCAGTGGGCCCGGCATCAGGGCAACCTGTCCGACCATGTCCTGATCTCGGAGGGCACTGCGAGATAGCTGCAGTGGTGGCTCACAGACCGCGATTGGGTCAGCGGCAGATCCCTCTCCCTTCTCCACCGTCTGGACCCAAAACGTGTGATTTCATTTTATCTGGATCGCACACGCCAGGTCCGGGTGGATGACCAACACTTTGTTGGTTACGTGGGCGCTAAGAAGGGTCGGGCGGTGCACAAGAGGACCATCTCTCGGTGGGTCGTCTTGTGTATCAAAGCATGTTACTCCTTGGTGAGGAAGGAGCCTCCTGTTGGGCTGAGGGCCCATTCCACTCGGGCCACGGCGGCTAGCACTGCCCTGGGCCGGGGAGTCCCCTTGCAGGACATCTGTCAGGCGGCTACGTGGGCATCCCTGCACACGTTTGCAAGACACTACTGCCTGGACAGCCAAGTCCGGAGGGATGGCTTCTTTGGCCGTTCCGTCCTCCAGGACTTTCTGGTGTGAGTATTGGTTCGCAGACCCACCACCGGGGTTGGTATTGCTGGGGTATCTATTCTAAGGTAAGGAATCCAATACTAACCGGTTTTTTTCAGATGAACAAGTTACTTACCTTCGGTAACAATATATCTGTAAGAAACAGTAGTTAGTATTAGATTCCTTACCGCCCCACCCATCCTCCCCGTTCTGCGAACTGATACCTAGGGTTAAGGTCATCCCCTTTCAGGGCCCTAGCTTCAATGGCACCAGTGTTGGTTTTTAACATGGCTCTGCGTTTCTGGCGCGGAAAAGCTGTGTCTAAGAACAGACGTCAGCACGCGGAGGCGGCATCTAAGTACTCCGACGTCATCACGACGCCGACGACGGACGCGGAGCCGCAGACGACGCCTACCGACGCGCAAGGGTACTGCTACGCAAAAATTTCCAGATCCAGTCTGACGCCTAGGGATATTCGAAGGTAAGAAATCTAATACTAACTACTGTTTCTTACAGATATATCGTTACCAAAGGTAAGTAACTTGTTCTTTAGGGCTTTAAAAGTGATGCAGAGGGCCTTAAATTCAATTCTCCTAGCCACCGGCAACCAATGTAGCCCGTGGATGGTGGCAGACACTGGGCAGGACCTCCGCAGGCCAATCAGAGATCTAGTTGGAGCCGCGCAATCTCGACCTTATTTGCCCCTAAATACAAAGAGCAGGCATAATCCAATCTAGACATTATAGATGCCTGAATGATGGTCTGGCGCTTAGGTGGGAAAAAAAACCCCAATAGGGGTCTGAGCCCCAAACAGGTCCCTGCTACCTTTTTGGTTTGGACCTGGTAGCTAAAGGATGAGTCCAACCATACCCCCAAATTTTTGACGGCCTGCTTGGGAGGGGGGAGCTATCTAGGCTTTCAGGCCACTGTACCTTAAAAATGAAATGAAGGAACAGTTATCGCATAGAAAGACATATTTGTTGGTAAAACAATCACGTTTTTATGCATCAGAAGCAAGACCATGATCATTCAATTGAAAGTGTACATAAATAGTATTCAGCCTTAAAGTTAGATGAGGATGGTACGTTGATCATAAACGTGGACGCATATACAGGCAAACCACAAATGCAGGGGCTTCTCTTTCATTTAATCCTCACCATTAAAAACTGTTTTAGAATCAATTATTTTTATTGTGTGGTTGCAAGATTACAATTACACAGCTTAGCTGCCTACATCAAGGCGTCGGAAGAGCGAAGGCTAAAATGCACTACATAGCGGTCCGGTCTACATCCCGGGGGACGACCTCGCGGTGAGTTAAAACCTCAATGAAATCGCAAGGCACCTTAGTCTAGATACCACTTTTATACACAATAAGAAACAAAAGAAAAATAACCTGGTTGAAAGTCGGGATTGTCCACAATAGGGAGAGAAACGAGGTCCACCCTTAGACGGGCTAGTTGGTCCCATGCTTTGAGGGTCGGGGAGGTGACCGGAGAAGAGTATAGTCCCCATGTTTGCGTGGAAGCCACAGTTCGCGCCATGTTTCGCAAGGCCACCTTCTGGTCCATAAAGTTCCAGTGTTTGCTGGACAGGGGTCTATTCTATTCGGTGATGTAGCGGAGACAGGCCGCTTGATAATAAGCCCCCACTAGCGGGAAGCTGAGCCCCCCCCCCCCCCCCATCTCTTTCGAGGAGGTCACCAGCGCCGACGCGAGACGTGGTTTCTTATTATCCCACAAAACGTATTAAGGAGTCCTTGCAACTTCCGAAGGACGCCTGAAGGCGGATTCACAGATAGCATCTGAAAGAAGTATAGGATGCGCTGGAGTACAGTCACTTTCACCGCTGCCAATTTCCCGTACCACGTCAGTTTGACGCGTCCAGGCGGATAATGCCTTGACCGTTTGCTCTATCAACAGTGCATAATTGAGGGCGATTGTCTTAGCGATGGACGCGGTCAGCCGAATGCCTAGATATGTGAGGTCTGTGTGCACCCATTGAAACGCGAAATCTTGTTGTAGGTCTTAGACCTCAGCCCCGGGGATAAAGATATTAAGAATTTGTGACTTCACAAAGTTGACCTTAACCCCACGACATATCCAAAATTAGTAGGCTCCCTGGACAGATACCGCAGAGTTGACTGAGAGTGTGTAAGGGACAGGATGACATCATCTGCATACATGCTAATTTTGTGTGTATCAGCTCCAAATTTGATTCTTGCTATGTCAGGGTTGGACCGAATACGTTGGGCAAACGGCTCCATGTAGAGCGCAAATAAAAGTGGGATAGGGGACAACCTTGCCGCGTGCCCCGGGCAATGGGGAAGAGGGTCGACTTACAACCATTAACTCCACCGCAGCCGTGGGGGAGGCGTATAAGCAACTCGCACAGAGGCGTTGATAGAATTGACCGAAGGTGCCAACAATGAGGGCATCTGTGTTATGCTCCACCGCATTCAGATCCCGGATGGATTGGATCGCAGATCTCTGAGCTTGTGCTCGGAGCCTATGTGCCAGCATCCTCCCACATTTTTCCCCACTGAGATAGAATTTGTGCCGCAGCCTCAGAAGAGCATGCTCAGCTCTATCTAGGTCCAAGTGCTTTAACATGCGTCGCCTCGTTTCCAACTCTCTCCAGACTCTCAGGGCCACGGTTTCCTTGTGAACTGCCTCTAATTCATCCACCTCCTTTTCCAGTTCCGCGCGCTTCTCTCTGCGCAGTCCCGCAAAGGATGCCGCCATCTCGATAAATTCACCCCACACCACTAGTTGTTTCAGAGCCTCCCATACCGCAGCAAGAGGAGTACCCACCTGGTTGTTTTCCAAGAGATAGTGTACTATAGTATCTCGGATTCGATTGGTGACTTCCTCCGAATGGAGAAGTGAGTGGCGTAGACGCCAATTGCAACGTGAGTAGTACGGAAATTAGGGCATGGTCTGAGAGGGAGCTGGTGGGTGATATCCGCAGGTGAGGGAGGAGAGAGGTGGCGGTTAAAAAATGATCCAAACGCGCATATGTTTTGTGTGCCGCTGAAAAGTAAGTGTAGTCGCGCCCACTAGGGAGCTGGACACGCCACACATCTCCCAATCCACAGTCAGCCAACCATTGTTTCCCTCCCTGTGACAGCGCCCCGGTGTGATTAGACCCCTGTTCTCACCTATCCATCCCTGGGTCCATTACCACATTAAAATCTCCTACCAGAAGTGCCATATCAGGGCGAGGAAAGAGCCTCAGACAGAGCTAGACGTATAAAATGCTCTTGCTGCTCATTTGGGGCATATGAGGACCCTATCGTCATTTGCGTATCTCCCCATTGTACCCAGATCGCTAACAACCTGCCTTTGATGTCTGCTACCGTGGAAATTACTTTGCATTGCGAACGCATGCTAAAGAGGATTGCCACCCCATTTTTCTTGGACCACCCCGAGGACCATACCTGCAGTGGGAAATGTCTATCCCTCATCTGCTTAGTATCTTTAGCTAAGAGATTGGTTTCTTGAAGTAAACAAATATCGCTATCAGCATTTTCTAAGAGGGAGAGAATGGCAGACCGCTTAAAAGCATTATTTAACCCCCGTACATTCAAATTCACAATTTCTAAATCCCTACCCATCGCTACTAATAGGGGAAGAAAGGTCATATGCCTGCCCAAGCTCGGTGGGGTCAAAAACAGAGAAGGTCTTCTCATACAATCATGGTACCTGCCAATCCTGCCCATGAACTGATGGAGGAGCCCCAAAATAACCCCCCAAAAAACCCAAATCCCCAAACCATTAGTAATAAAAACAACAAAGTAAGGAAGAGAAAATAGGAAATCGAGAGAAATGACAATAGTTCGTCTCAATGGTCAGATGTTCAGGGGGGGGCGAGGCGCACTCAGTCTGAACCATGTAGTACAGAGCGACCACTCTGCATGTCAGAGAGAGGTGTTATTGCTCGCCTTCGGACTGCTCCCTTCAGCACCAATAAATGAACCCAGAAGGATGCCAAATCTGTGAGGATCAAGAAACGTCATTGTTGCCTTTCACCTGTGACACCGACGAAAGGGCCGCCTCTCTCTCAGGTTTTCTAGCAGATGTATCTGGTTTAGAGCTAGGTGACGATCTCCCAACTCACTGCCGCTCCGATGAGCATCGGCGCTGCCGAGGAAGAGGCGGATCATTCCCAGACGCAGCAGGGGGCTGCTCCACTCCCAAGATGGTATAAGCGTCTTCCAGGGAACGGATCCGCAGGAGTTTGCCATGGAATTTGAAGGTGAGGCGGAACGGATGACGATGACCCCAAGAGTAGGGGATGCCCTGTTCTCGGAGATGGCTGGTGATAAGCTTAAACTCTCTGCTTTTAACCAGTGTGGAGGCCGCCAAATCCTTATAGAGTTCGGGCTCATGCACACAGACCAGGATGTCCGGGGGGGGGGGGGGGGGGGGGGGTTGGGGGGGCTTTAGCGCCGCGTGGGATTCCTACCCGGTGAACTCTGTACATTTGGATCTCCTGACCCTCTTCATCTCCGAGGATCTGCTGAAACAGGGCACTAATGTAAGCGCAAAGGTTGTCCCCCTCTTCCTTCCACGGGACCGCTCGAATCCGAATGGTATTACGTCTGGAGCGGTTCTCCAAGTCCTCCGCATGAGCCTGTAGATCTATATTCTGTTCTTTGAGACGAATCATCTCTTGTTGAAGTTGGTGCAGGTCATCCTCTCTTCCCAGGTCATGCTCTTCTAAAGTCGCCACTCGTTCTCCTATGGCGTCGGCATCCCACCTAACCTCTCTGAGATCCGATGAGAGTTGGGAGCGCAGCTCTTGTATATCCTCTTTGATGGCTGTGAACAGCTCAACCATAAAAGCTTTGGTTGCCGGTGCGTCGTCCTCCACCTGTGGTGTCTTGGCATCTGGTTTAGAGGCAGAGTGGCCCGACCCGAAGTTTTTTGCAAAAGATCTTTCAGGGGCTTGTCCTTTCTACCTCTGGCTGATGACATGTTGCAGCAAGCAGGTTGCAGGCTGTTATACGACGCTCCACAAACAAATCAAGAGGAGATGACGCTCCAGCCCCGCGCAGTTCCGACTCTCGCAGGTGGGCTGGTCAGCAGACTAATCAGGAGGGGGGGTAGCAGAGTTAAAGTCTGCGCTGTATCGCAGATGAGGGCCAGACTCAAGGTTCCAGGATGGCGCAGGTAAGCCGGTGTCAAGGCCTCTCTCACTGTAGATGTCAAAGCCCAGGTCGGGTGGTGTAGAGCGCTGGAGTAAGATTCTAGACCTGAAAGGGGCAGCTGTCTCGCCACCGCTGAGCTGGGGGGCAAGCACAGGCGGCACCCAAATTCAAGACCTACCAGAGTCAAGGGGAAATCGAAGAAACAGTGGGGGGCACACTTCAGTTATCAGCTACCTATCCACAGCGCCCCTATTATGCTCCCTATGCCTTTTCAGGGGGGGGCAGGTAATACCACAGTTCAGGAAAGTTGGTCACAAGCTCCATCGCGGAAATCGCAGCCCGCCGAGCTGCGGGCCGAAGACAGGCCTTCCGGTCGCTGGCGCGCAGTAGGCCACAACCACCAGACCTCTGAAGCTTCTCAGTATGGGCACCGCAGGAGGCAGCACCCATGCTCGCAGCATCGATGCTACCGTAGCATGCAGTCAATGCTCTTTGCCGCCAGGCCCGGTCACTACCACTCGGGACTGGGCCCCAGGCCGAGCCTCTCACGCCAAGCCCTGCTCTCGCCTCGCGCTTTCAGCCGCAGAGGGGCACGGACATGCCCGCTCAGCGGAGGGGGGGACTCGCAGGAGCAGACAGCCCCCACCACTCGCTAGAACGCAGCGCCAACGCTGTCCGCCGACTCGCGGACCGACTACCACTCCCGGGCGCCGGATCAACGCCCCTCCACTCCTCACCGCTACACTGCTGGGGAGCCGTCCGCTTTGCTGGGCAGGGGCGCCATGGACCTTCTCCACGCGTCGGGCCCGTATGGATGTCCCCTCGGTGGCACCAGCGCCGCACCTCACTCAGGCACCCTCCGTCTCCCAGTGCCACCAGCGCCGCACCTCACTCAGGCGCCCTCAGTCTCCCAGTGCCACCAGTGCCGCAGCTCGCTTAGGCGCTCTCCGCCGCACGGGGGGCTGCAGACGGGCCACCTCCGGGAACACAAGATGGCGGGCACCTCGTTTCGCTTCTTCCATTGGACCCGCCAGTGGCCACTTCAGTGCGACACTCCGTCCGCGGGGCAGCACACCAGGGAGAATCAGGCACCAACTCCCTCCTCAGCTACGGCAGCACCGGGGCTTCACAACAGCAGTAGCCCTCGCTAGGCCCGCCGGGCCGCAGCAAAGCCGGGGCTGGGCAGACCGAATCAAGCAGGAAAGCCACCGCAAAATCAAGAAAAGACCCTGTTGGCAGCACCTGGATCTCAGTGCAGTTCGTCCCACTCAACAGTATGCGCGATGGGCATCAGGGAGGGCGATATAACAATGCTGATGGCTGGCAACCCCGGAGGGATCGGAAAACGCGTCCTATCTCGCCGCCATCTTGGCCACGCCCCTAAAACTGTTTTAGAACTAAAAAAAATTATTTTACCACTTAGCCGTTGATGGTCTACGGAATAGATGCTGTACCTTCTAAGGCTCCAGGTTGTTCAGCTACGATGCTGTAGTCCCCATCTTTAGCAATTCATTTCCTCCTCGTTTTTTTCCCTTTGTAAAGCTTTTTCATTTACACTCTACATATGTTTAGTTTTCTCTTGCCGTGATTTCCAGGTCTCATAGTAGACTCTTTGATTTCGTTCACCTTCCCCTTGAATGCCTTGCCTTTGCAAATAAGGGCAAAGTGCCCATTCTTTTTACAATTGCTACAGTTTCCTTTGCTTGCTGGACATAGTCTGTCATTGGCTAAATGCCTGTCATTGTCCTGTCTTCCCACAAAGAAAGCAATTGCCTTGAAAAGTACTATTCTTCTCCCCCATATTGTGAACAACCTTTTTTTGTCCTTGGTTTTTAACCACATGCACTGCATTCTTTTTTCCCCCTTCCTTTTTAATGACCTCAGCACATTTCACTGAATGTTCTGTATCTTTTTAGCAATGAGGACATCATCCAAAGAAGATTCATCCTTCTGCCACAGTTCCTCTCGCCCCTTTCAATATTGCATCTCAACATAAATTGGTCCTTTATCTTCTCATCCACTAAGGAACCAAATTTACATGTGGAGCCCAACTTTCTTAAACCTATAGTATGATTCTCCACTGTTTCCCCTTCTACCTGGCTTCTGCAACCAAAATAGTAAGTAACATTTGAGGATGGTGCTGACTTTAGGCAGGTAGTGTCTATCCAATTTAGCAATTCATACTTCATACTGACTTAAATCTTCACCTACAATATCCAGCAAGTGATCAAAAATCTCTTGCCCTTCTGAGCCTAAACAGTGCAGGGGCCACACAGTCTTTCTTTCTGAAATAAGTGATGCCCCACACACCCTGAAATATCTTTCAACTACTTTGTGCCATTTCTGTGACTTAATAGGTGGATACCAGGTGACTCTGTGGCTCCCTTACATGTTGCATGCCTTGAATGTATACACACTCCAAAAAAACAAAAACTATTAGTACAGATTAAAGCTCCCTCAAATCAGGTCTGCAATCTATATCTGTCAAACAAAGCCTGCGAAGTAGTAGTTAAGGTAGAATTGTTAGAATAGCAAATCACTCAAACCACACCTGCAATGAGCGTAAGCAATATTGGACCATACGGTACAGCATAAATAATGGCAATACAATATGACAAAAAATAAAATATAACAAGGAATAACGCTGTCACCAGTGCGAAGCAATCCTCAGGACTCGCAGGCAATTTCAGTCAGCCCTCCGCAGTTAGAGCATAGTAAACAATCAATCTCCACAGATATACGGTCCTGTTGTACAGTTTGTGCGTCACTAAAGCGAGAGGAGTGCACAATTGCGCAACACGGGAGTGTGCATATCACTGACTTAAAAGCCTCACACTTCTCTGATGCCGTGTAAAGTCACGCCAGACATGCGTAGTGTGCATGTCACTGAGGCTACTAAGTACTTTCTGGATCACTTCCTGGATATGCTTGGATGAATTCCCTGAAGTAAGATGGCCGCCATGCTACGTCGCGTGATGATGCATTAAGTGCGTGTGAGGAGGGTCAGGGACGTGAGGCACCACCCGATGACATTACACCCAGCTGACCTCCTTACCGTCTTTGACGAAGAAGGTGCAGAAAGCACAGACTGCCCTATAACGAGAAATATTTTCCCTGCCCCACAGTACGACGCACATGACCCGGAAATCTTCCCTCCCGGAAGCGGCGTGAAGCAGATGCCAACAGAGCCACGGACTCCATATTGCGACGAGGAAAGGCTGAGGGAAGTCCAATCGAAGACCCCGAGACCTGATCCGAGCAGTGGTGGAGCCTGGAGGACACGTATGAGCCGCCACAACTCAGGAGTGTTGTGGCAGACACCGGTACGTGACTGGTGCTGGGGGTATACTAAGAGAGCGTGGCGGGATAATCTGGGGAGGTAGCGTATTTATCTCCCTTGCTTTTGCAACTATCTCATTGCTCAAATTTCCAGAAACGCCCTTACTCCTGTTCCTGTGATTCTACACTTAGCTAAAAACCCCCTTCACGTATTTACCCTACCTCACATTCGAAAGCCCAACCTCGCACGTGATGTAGTGACGGACTAGGTTAAGACCTACACACCAGATAGGGTCAGTGACCGCTATTTTCTTTTCTTTATTTTGAGTGCTTTCGGTACTCCGGGGGAAACTCTACCAAAGGAAGTATCAAGAGCCACCTGTTCCCCCTGAACTGCTTGTACCACCTGACCACCTGACAACACCCCTGAGAGAGAACGCTGGAAGATCAATCCAGGAACATTCTGTGACACACCGACAGGATTGTTGTTCTGTTAGACTTTATTTACAAAATGATATCCGCCTCATACTATGGGTTATTGAATACCACCAATAAAACCCTACGATATTCGACCCATCCGGCCTCCTCGCTTCGGTTTCCGACCTTCCCTCTGACATTGCGACATTGCCCCAGACGTTGCTGTGCCGCTCAGAAGCGTTGAGTCAGGAGTCGGTGCAGGAGACAGGCGCTTGAAAGGAAGAGCAAGGACTCCCTTACACATGAACATTCAAGTGCCACAGAACATCATAGGGCCTTTGAGACGAGGACAACCAACAATGGCCTCTCTCCTGTAGATAGCGGTGAGTTGACTTTTAAATATGTTCATGCATTCCAACCCACACAAAGAAACCACAACCTGTAGGTTCAGACGTGCACACGCTTGAAACATCTTTGTACAAGGAGCTTTTGGAAATGCTAGGTGGGTAGCTGTTAACAGAGTGTGTACAGGTGGATAGTAAGTACTAAGAAGAGGATCTTCCATATCTGAAAAACACCTAGTGATCGATTCCTTACCTTAGAATTACCCCCAGGCGTCAGACTGGATCCGGAAAGTTTTTGTCAGCAGTACCCCTGCTCATCGGCAGGTGGCGTTGTGCGGCTCCGCGTCAGTCATTGGCGTCGTGGTCGCTGAGATGACATCGCAGCAGCTACTTAGACGCTGCCCTCGCCGCTCTTTCTTTTTCCACGCCAGCAAGCGCAGGTCCGAGAGAGTAGTACCCCAAGTACTTTTCTGACTGTTTTTGAGGCTTTTTGTCTCGGTTTTTTCGAGTCGATAGACTCCTGGTGTTGTAGTGAAGCCCGGTTTCAAGTCTTGCGGGGTCGGTCATCAGATGATGTCGGTGACTGACCTGCACCACGTGTGTCTCTACTGTTTGGGGCACGACCACGACCCCCCGACTGCCCGGCCATGGCGTCGAAGACTTTGCAAGAGCAGTCCTGAAAATTGCTTGAGGTTCGGCAGTCGGCTCCGCGCCGCTCAAGGTCCCGGTGTTGTGGGAGGTCGAGGGACCAGTCGCGGAGCCATCACGATCGTTCTTCTGGATCGAAGTCTTCACATTCTTCGTCATCGCTTGATGACTTCCCGTCGCCCCTGAAGGTGCGGGTGGTGTCTCCCCCGCAGCTCCGTCGGAGCTTACGGTGTCGCTGTCAGCCTACCCGCCCTTCCCGGGTTAGTCGGCGGCTCAGCTGCAGGACTTTGTCAGCCATGACCCGCCTCTTCGGGCCATTGGGCCCCGCCAGCGCGCCTTCGGGCTCCACTGGGGGTTCTTGCCCTTCACTGTTCGCCACACCAGCTCCGGCATCGCTGTCGGCTCCGGCCCCGCAGGGCCTCCAAGGATCGAGGCCTGGATCCCCGTCAACGCCGGTTGACCTTGTTACACATCCACCGACGTCGCCCGTGGCACTGGACGCCGCCACCCCTGGTTTCAGCCCCAAAATGGACACGGAACGGCGTCACTCGACGCAGATTCCAACGCCGATCGGGCTTTTCTACCCCTATGTCCAGCCTCTTTATTTTCAGCCTGTACATCAACCTGAGGAGGAAGGGGAGGACTGGGAGGGGTCTGAGGACCCTCTCACAGCTCAGTGTGAGTATGACCCAGACTGGGCAGAGGAACTGGGGGAGGCCAGCGGTCTACACACCTCCCCTGACCTTGGCATGTTCACTCCTCCTACCGTTTCTACGGAGGAGGGTGGACGTTATGCAGTGGTATTGCGTAGGGCGGCGAAGGCCCTCAACCTCCAACTCCCTAGCGTGGCCGTCAGGCTAACCTCCTGACAGAAGTGCTTCAGCAGGCGGCTACCTCTGCGGAGCCACTGTTGCCTTTCAATGAGGCACTTTCTGACATTCTTTTGGGCACCAGGTCCAGGCCCAACACAGGGGCTCCTGTGGATAGGAACGTGGCCCGACTCCCCATCACCCGGCCCCAGGCTACCCCATTTTCCTCTCTCAACACCCCACCCCTGAGAGCTTGGTTGTCCAAGCCTCAACATCCCAGAGCGCATTCCGCAAACAGGGAATCCAAGAGACTGGAACAATTTGGGAAGAAGATTTTTTCTTCTGCCAGTTCAGGGCTGCGGTCTGTGAACCTTGCATGCCTCTTGGGCCGTTACTCCCACTCTGTGTGGGATACGGTGGCACAAGTGCTGCCTCAGTGTCGGGAGGAGGCGCGGACAGTGCTCTCGAAGGCTATTGGTGAGGGGAGAGATGCAGCCAAGTTCACAATACGATGTGGCCTTGACAGCGCGGACTCGCTGTGTAGAGCGATTTCCATGATGTTGGCGCACCGCCGCCATGCCTGGCTGAGGACTACTGGCTTCTCGGGGGATGTCCGGAACACCCTGATGGACATGCCCTTTGATGGCATTTGCCTTTTTGGTACAAAGGCAGATAGCGCGTTGGAGCGTTTTAAGGACTCACGGGCTACGGCCAAGTTCTTGGGCCTATCGGCCACTCGCCCTCCTCTGCCTTCTGCTTTTCGCTCCTTTCGTGGCAACGGAAGGGGCACCCCAGCACGTTCACTTCAGAGCCACAGGCCACAACAGCAGCTGTCTCAGCGCGGACGTGGGAACCGCATAGGCAGTTCAGGGGGCCAGTGGGCGGGTCAGTCCACTTCCACCCCAGCCACTACTGCCCCCAAACTTTCCTGGTCTGGTCTTTCAGGCCCACTAAACGTCACTGGGTGGCAGGATTCGCCATCACCTCTCCCACTGGTGCACCATCACTTCGGACAGGTGGCGTTTAGAGATAGTCCGGAGGGGCTACTCCCTCCCCTTCGAGACTACTTCTCCAGCCATGCCTTCCCAGTACCACCACATGTCGGGGATCACTTGGCACTTCAGCAGGAAGTCGCGGCTCTCTGGGCCAAGGGGGCCATCAAGCACGTTCCTGCGCCAGAAGTAGGATGTGGTTGTTATTCCCAATACTTTCTGGTGCCCAAGAAGGACAAGGGCCTGCGTCCTATTTTGGACCTCAGGGACATCAATAGCTTCCTCCGGAAGGAGACGTTCAAGATGCTGTCTCTGGCTTAGGTCTTGTCTGCTCTCGAGCCTGGAGACTGGATGGTAGCCTTGGACTTGCAGGACGTACATTTCCACATTCCCGTACTGCCGGCCCACCGGCATTAACTGCGGTTCAAGGTAGGCCACGAGCATTTTCAGTTTACCGTGCTCCCCTTTGGCTTACCTGCAAACACAACAATGATGGACAGAATGTGGATCAATGTCACACATTCACCCCAGTCCAAAGATCTGGGCCCAAATCCATCGTTTTTCCACTCCACACCACCCTGGGTTAGACAATGGCGATATGCAAATCAGCGCTGACCCTGTGCCCCATGGGAACAGTCCAGTCCGAACTACAAAAGCCATGTCCTTCCCAGAACGGAAACAAGCATCCGAGGACCGGCCCGGTTTTGAGGTAACACCTCTCTTCAGCCCGGCTAGCTTGATTCCAGTGGTGTGGAGTGCCTGGGACTCACGTCTGAGCATCCCCAGTACACTTAGAGCGGTAACTGCAAACACAACAATGATGGACAGAATGTGGATCAATGTCACACATTCACCCCAGTCCAAAGATCTGGGCCCAAATCCATCGTTTTTCCACTCCACACCACCCTGGGTTAGACAATGGCGATATGCAAATCAGCGCTGACCCTGTGCCCCATGGGAACAGTCCAGTCCGAACTACAAAAGCCATGTCCTTCCCAGAACTGAAACAAACATCCGAGGACCGGCCCGGTTTCGAGGTAACACCTCTCTTCAGCCCGGCTAGCTTGATTCCAGTGGTGTGGAGTGCCTGGGACTCACGTCTGAGCATCCCCAGTACACTTAGAGCGGTAACTGCAAACACAACAATGATGAACAGAATGTGGATCAATGTCACACATTCACCCCAGTCCAAAGATCTGGGCCCAAATCCATCGTTTTTCCACTCCACACCACCCTGGGTTAGACAATGGCGATATGCAAATCAGCGCTGACCCTGTGCCCCATGGGAACAGTCCAGTCCGAACTACAAAAGCCATGTCCTTCCCAGCACGGAAACAAGCATCCGAGGACCGGCCCGGTTTCGAGGTAACACCTCTCTTCAGCCCGGCTAGCTTGATTCCAGTGGTGTGGAGTGCCTGGGACTCACGTCTGAGCATCCCCAGTACACTTAGAGCGGTAACTGCAAACACAACAATGATGGACAGAATGTGGATCAATGTCACACATTCACCCCAGTCCAAAGATCTGGGCCCAAATCCATCGTTTTTCCACTCCACACCACCCTGGGTTAGACAATGGCGATATGCAAATCAGCGCTGACCCTGTGCCCCATGGGAACAGTCCAGTCCGAACTACAAAAGCCATGTCCTTCCCAGAACGGAAACAAGCATCCGAGGACCGGCCCGGTTTCGAGGTAACACCTCTTCAGCCCGGCTAGCTTGATTCCAGTGGTGTGGAGTGCCTGGGACTCACGTCTGAGCATCCCCAGTACACTTAGAGCGGTAACTGCAAACACAACAATGATGGACAGAATGTGGATCAATGTCACACATTCACCCCAGTCCAAAGATCTGGGCCCAAATCCATCGTTTTTCCACTCCACACCACCCTGGGTTAGACAATGGCGATATGCAAATCAGCGCTGACCCTGTGCCCCATGGGAACAGTCCAGTCCGAACTACAAAAGCCATGTCCTTCCCAGAACGGAAACAAGCATCCGAGGACCGGCCCGGTTTCGAGGTAACACCTCTCTTCAGCCCGGCTAGCTTGATTCCAGTGGTGTGGAGTGCCTGGGACTCACGTCTGAGCATCCCCAGTACACTTAGAGCGGTAACTGCAAACACAACAATGATGGACAGAATGTGGATCAATGTCACAGCGCCCCTCGGTTGTTCACGGAAGTGATGGCGTTGGTCGCAGCTCAGCTGCGCAGATCAGGGGTTCCAGTCTTCCCCTATCTCGACGACTGGCTGTTGAAGGCGGGCTCTCCCCAGGGAGTCGTTTTTTGCATTTGCTGGGGTTCTCCATCAATGTGCCAAAGTCGCACCTGTTTCCCTCTCACAGCTCCTCTTCATCGGAGCGGTTCTGGACACAACGCAGTTTCGGGCCTATCCTCCCTAACAGCGAGTCCAGAATGTTCTGGCTATGATTCCGATCTTTCGGCCTCTATCCTGGGTTTTGGTCAGGATGACCCTGAGGCTACTGGGCCTCATGGCCTCCTGCATCCTGCTGGACACTCATGTCAGATGGCAAATGTGGGCTCTGTAGTGGGACCTGAAGTTCCAGTGGGTGCAGCATCAGGGGAACCGGTCCGATTACGTCTGGATCTTGGAGGGCACTGCACAGTAGCTTCAGTGGTGGCTCCTGAACTGACACTGAGCCCTGGGCAGATCCCTCTCCCTTCTCCAATCGGAGCACACAGTGGTGACGGATGCGCCCCTCCTGGGATGGCAACATGTTAGAGGCGGAGATCAGATTCCTCTGGTCTCCGGCGGAGTCCAAGCTCCATATCAATCTTCTGGTGCTTTGGGCAATCCGACTTACACTGAAGGCATTCCGTCCCTCTGTCAAAGGGAAAGTGGTGCAGGTGTTCAGACAACACCACCGCCATGTGGTACTGCAACAAACCGGGCGGGATAGGGTTGTGGTCCCTATGTCGGGAGGTTCTGCGCCTCTGGACATGGCTGGAACAGCAGGGCATTTCCCTGGTGGTTCAACACCTGGCAGGTTCACTTAACGCCAGGGCGGACGAACTCAGCCGCATGTGTATGATAGATCACGAATGGCGCCTTCACTCTGACGTGGTGCAAGGTCTCTTTTAACAGTAGGCAGAGCCTTGGTAAGATCCATTCGCCACCGAAGAGAACGCGCAATGTCAGCAATTCTGTGCGTTGGAATTTCCAAGGGGGCACTCGCTAGGCGACACTTTTCATCGCGAGTGGAGTCTGTTGTACGCCTTTCCGCCTATACCACTTCTACCCAGAGTGCTGAAGATCAGGCACGACCCGGCCCAAGTCATTCTTGCGGCGCCGGACTGGGTTTGAAGAGTTTGGTATCCCGAGCTACTCAGTATGGCAATCGATCCCCCGATCCGACAGCCTCTTCTGGAGGATCTTCTGTCGCAGCAGCAAGGGACTGTCCTTCACCCAAACCTGTCCGGCCTCCACCTCTTTGCATGGAGATTGAGCGGCAGCAGTTGATTCTCTTTGACTTGCCTCCTGAAGTCTGTGATGTCATTCTGACAGCCAGGTGTCCCTCGACTAAGTTGGTATACTCCTGCAGGTGGAACAAATTTGTGGCATGGTGCACATCAAAGGCTGTGGATACCCTTTCTTCCCCTTTTTCAGAAGTTCTTCTGTTTCTTCTTTCCTTGGCCCAGCAGGGCTCTGCTCTGGGCACTATTAAGAGCCAACTTTCTGCTATTTCGGCCTTTCTCAGGCTCCCTGATCAGCCCTCTCTTTTCAAGTCCCCTGTTGTAAATAGATTTCTCAAAGGCATTACTCATCTTTTCCCTCCTATTCCGTAATGCCACAGGGGGACTTGAATCTGGTTCTTACATGTGTAATGTGCGCTCCCTTTGAGCCTCTGCTCAATTGTCCTCTTCGTCTGCTGACCTTGAAGACTGCTTTCCTGGTTGTCATCACCTCTGCTAGGATAGTGAGTGAGTTCCAGGCTCTTTCTTGTTAGCCTTCTTTACTATCTGTCCATCCGGACAAGGTTGTGCTCAGGACATGTCCATCCTTTCTGCTAAAGGTTGTCACTGCCTTTCACATCGGGCAGACCATCGCTTTGCCCACCTTCTTTCCGCCTTCGCATCCTTCTAGAGAGGAATAGAGACTCCACTGTCTGGACCCAAAACGTGCGTTTTCGTTTTATTTGAACCGCACACAACAGTTCCGGATGGATGACCAGCTCTTTGTTGGCTACGTTGGCGCCAAAAAAGGTTGGGCTATCTCCCGATGGGTCGTCTTGTGTATTAAAGCCTGTTATTCTCTGGCTAAAAAGAAAGCTCAGTTGGAGCTACGCGCCCATTCCACCAGGGTGACTGCAGCCACTACAGCATTGGGACGTGGTGTCCCCCTACAAGACATCTGTCAGGCAGCTACATGGGCCTCGCTGCACACTTTTACTAAGCACTACTGCCTGGACAGCCAAGTCCGGAGTGATGGCTTTTTTGGCCATTCTGTTTTCTGAAACTTCCTGGTGTGATCTTCGTTCGCAGACCCACCACCGGAGTTGGTGTTGCTGGGGTATCTATTCTAAGGTAAGGAATCTATCACTATGTATTACTTTCAGATGAACAAGTTACTTACCTTCGTTCATCCTCCCCGTTCTGCGAACTGATTTCTAGGGTTAAGGTCATCCCTTTCAGGGCCTTAGTTTCATGGCACCAGTGGTCAGTATCTTGCATGGCTCAACGTTTTCTGGCGTGGAAAGTCGTGTACAGAACTGACTTCAGCGTAAGAGGGCGGCGTCTAAGTAGCTGCTGCAACGTCATCTCGGCGACCACAATGCCAACGACGGACGCGGAGCCCCACAACGCCACCTTCCGACACTCAGGGGTACTGCTGACGAAAACTTTCCAGATACAGTCTGACGCCTGGGGGTAATTCTAAGGTAAGGAATCTGTCCCTACTAATGTTTGTTATAGATATATCGTTAACAAAGGTAAGTAACTTGTTCTTTTGGCTGAAAAAAGGATTTGCTGAAGTGTGCGAAAAGAAGTATTTAAGTGGCTTAGATTTGGGCCTACCTGCAGGGTGAATGAACCAGGGCCAGCCAAGTGTTTATTGAGCCTGGCTGCGTACAAGGAGATTCTGTTCTTCAGGAGCAGCTCACTGCCCATTAGCTTGTGCTTGAGTTCACACACTCCTTATATAAGTGTGCTATTGGATGTTACATCTGTGCTCCGATTGGTTCCTGTATATGGTGTTTCGATTGAGCTTAGGACTTGGGTTTTTGATTGGCTGATAGGTCTAGTGCACTGATTGGTCCCTGGGGCTAGGGTTTCTATTGGACTTGGGCTTAGGATTCTAATTGGCTGCTAGGACAAGGGCTGTGATTTGTTTAAAGGGCTTGGTGTTCTATTGGTCCTAGGGCTTAGGGTTAGTATTCTGATTGGTTAGGGCTAGTGTTCCCATTGGCTGAAGGTGTCACCAGACCACTAGGGCTCATTATGCGTAGGGCTCAAGGTATCTCAGCCCTGGTGTCGAGGCTAAGGGCAGAGAGGACAAGGGCAGCTTCCTGTTTGGGACTGGTCGGGCCCAAGTCCAGAAATGATGCCCTTTTTAGGTCTCGGCTAGAGTAGGCTGCGCACATGTGCAGTCTCGCTGGCGAGATTTAATGACTGAGTAGCGAGGGTAATCCCCTCCCCTCTTCTCCATTGGCTGGCCGACTTAACGGCGGCCAGCCATTGGAGAAGAGGTCTCAGTGTCGTCATTCTCTCCATCTAAGCCCCGTCCTTTTTGGATTGGGGGGGTGTTTTTTAGGTTTGTTCTACCCTCTTCTCCATTGGCTGGAATGGTAAACAACAAGTCAAAAACACGCCCGTTGTTTACATTCCAGCCAATGGAGAAGAGGTGAGAAAGAAAAACTCCCCCCCCCGTTCTGAAAAGGACGGGGCTTAGTTCCTTTGTGTTTATCTATTCCTAGCCTCTTCCTAAGCCCGTCGCCTCCTCTCCCCCCACCCCTCTTCTCACCTCTCTCCTCCTCTCCTGGGCTCTCCCATCACGGTCAATGCGCTCCCTGGCTGCCGCTGGGCTCTGTGTGTGCCCGCTTTCCGCCGGCTCCTCCTCCCCCCTTCCCCGGCCGAGTCAGAGAAGGCTTCCCCCGCTGCCCTCGGTTGCATCCCCTGCTCCTTGCACCGGTGCCTCACTCCGTTGCTCAGGGCAGGGTCCCGCACACTCCAGCTGTTCACTATCTCAGCAAACACTCAAAAACCCTCAAACCACACTTGTACACCTTTCTACCCCAACTACCACACAATGTCACCTTCACTCACACATAAAACACTACTCTGTCCTATACCACAATCAAATGCACACATCATCAACACCACACAAATCCACATTATACTTACCTATATCCCACCCAGACCCTCATTCCCTGCTCCCTACAAAGCACCAACTCTACCCTCTACTTACTCCTAACAGATCCCTTTCTGTCACCACCAACCTTATACTTCCATCATTTCATCCACCAACACCCTCCTGTTTTTACCCAAAAAAACACAACCTTGAAATTTCACTCTGCCACACATATTACGTCTTCCAGTGATCAAATCTAACACTCTTCACTCGTCCATCCCCTTTCACACACCACATACACTTTTCCAAAGCTCATCACCACACCCTTTACCTTTCAGCTTCCACTCACCAACAATACTTTCATACAAATACTTATCAGAAAACATCTACATCATCCTCTCCTCTCACTGCTCCTCTAAATCTAACTCTCTCACACCAGTACAACAAAATCTCACACCCACACTGCCTCGCAATACTTTCCATCACAAACTAGAAACATAAACCCAATCCCACCCTCCTGACTACACAAATTATACACACTCTAATTCAACTCTACTTCCAAGCTTCTCTCTTCCCCCACACCTAATACAAATACAGCAACTCTTTCAACCACCTCTCATCCATTGGACAATTTAGAACCTTACAACATGACCCACATGCTTACAGAAAGAATCTTTGGAAGAAGATTTCTTATTTGAAACTTTAAGAACCACACAGTCGTTGCCTATGTTAAAGGGTATGATAAGGCATGCTGAAGATATTTTTAAAGATCCAGTAAGGTCACGTATTTTAACACCCAGGGTGGATTACAAATAGAAACCACCATCTGACCCAAAAACCTTTTAAGGTCCAGCTCCCTTTAGAATCCTCAGTCGTGTCCAATACTCGTAAAAGAGCAAATTCACAAACTTCAGGTGATGCAGCACCTTCAGAAAAGGAGTCCAAACTAATAGGTGCCTCAAGCAGAAGAGTGGATGCGGAATCAGCCAACCATTGGTGTAAGGCCAATACACAAGGTATTTTCGCTAGGTACGATTGGGCCCACTGGGACGAAATGGAAGACATACTCCAGTATCTCCCAGAGGAGGAGCATATGAAAAGAAGGCAGGAACTAGTACAGGAGGGGAAACTAATTTCCAATTCCTCTCTTAAGTGGGCATTAGATGCTGCTGATACTGCAGCCAGAGGCATTAACACTAGTATTCTCTTCAGAAGACACGCATGGTTAAGAATCTTTGGATTTAAACCAGAGGTATAATAGACAATTCTTAATGCCCCATTCGACAAAGACCATGTCGTCCTCAAGTGGATGAATCAATTGGAAAAATGAAAAAGGACACAGAAGTGGCAAAATCTATGGAAGCGCTACAGTCACCCTTTAACAGAGGCTCCTTTCGCCGCTCTTTTTATAGGGCAGGCACAAAAAGTACGTCCACAAATGCCAACACATCTTCCTATAAACCACAGAATCAATCCTCCGCCTCTAGAGGATTTTACAAAGTTGGTTACAGAGGGAACAATTTCAAAGGTAGAGGTAGGCCAACATGTATCTCTCAATCTCCAAACAGGCAGTGACTTGCCAACAATTTCCCCTGATCATCATACACCTGTCGGGGGAAGACTGCATCACTTTCTTCCCATTTGGCAATCAATAACAGACAAATGAGCATTGGACATTATCCTGCATGGTTATTGCCTAGAGCTTACCAGCAATTCTCCCAATATTCCACCTCTTTCACAAACTCTCTTTAGAGCACCAACAACTTCTCAAACAAGGAGTACAAGCATTTCTAACAAAAGGAGCTATAAAACCAGTTCCAATAAAACACCAAGGATCAGGGTTTTACTCACTTTACTTCCTAATCCCAAAAAAGGACAGTTCCCTATGACCAATATTAGATCTGAGACCTCTAAACTCATACATACTGTCAGAACACTTCCATATGCTCACACTTGTGCAGGTGCTTCCTCTCCTACTGCAAGGTGACTTGGTCATCACTAGATCTAAAGGATGTATACTTTCCCATCCCTATTCACCCAGCACACCGCAAATCCCTCAGATTTGTAGTAGCAGGAAAGCACTATCAATTCAAAGTACTCCCGTTTGGAGTAGCTACTCAACCCAGAGTATACATCAAATGTCTAGAAGTAGTAGCAGCTTATCTAAGAAGACAACAAATTCATGTCTTCCCATATCTAGACGATTGGCTCATCAAAACTAACACACATCTCAAGTGTTTACAACACACTCAAATAAAATATATCTTCTTCATCAATTGGGAATCAGAGTCAATGAACAAAAATCCCATCTCGATCCCCCACAACTGCAACGCTATCTAGGAGCGATGCTTAACACTCAAACAGGTTTAGCTTATCCCAGTGCAGCCAGAATTCACAATTTACAAACACTGCTGTTACACTTTCAAAGCAATCACCATCTAACAGTAAGAACTTTCATGCAACTTTTATGGATGATGGCATTATGCATTGCCATAGTACCTAAAGCAAGATTAAACATGCGTCCTCTACAAGAATGCTTAGCACGTCAATGGAATCAATCACAGGGTTAACTAAAATATCTAGTGTTGGTAGACAGCTGCACCCATCGGTCTCTGTAGTGGTGGAACACACAAAATGTACCAACAGGGTTGCCCTTTATCGACCCTGTTTCACAGTTCGTGTTCACAGCGGACGCATCCCCTATAAGGTGGGACGCCCATCTACAACATATAACCGTTCAGGGTTTACGGGACACCAAACACAAAAGTCACCACATCAACTACCTAGAGCTTCTAGCTGTTCACCTAGCACTGAATGGATTTCTACCTCACCTGATAGGGAAAGTTGTCGTAGTCCGCACGGATAATATGACCGCTATGATCTATGTACAAAAATAGTGGGGGGGGGGGGCGCGGGGGGACACTCTGCAGTTATCACGCCTCTCTCAGACCATTTGGCATTGGGCAATACATCACAAAATCCAACTGCTAGCAGAACACCTTCCAGGGACAGACAACAAATTTGCGTACTTCCTCAGCAGGATGCAGCAACAAGTTCACGAGTGGGAACTCTACCCAAGTCCTCCTTCCATACTCCCAAGAATGGGGATTTCCACAAATAGATCTCTATGCAAACAGCTCAGAACCCAAAATGCCCAAACTTCTCTTCCAGCTTGGACTGGGCAGTGATATTTGCTTCTGCTTTTCCACCTCTCCCTCTTCTATTTCTCGTTCGGAAGCTCAGGCAAACCTCTCACCCTCTTTTTGGTAGCTCCCACATGGACTCGTCAACCATGGTTCACCACACTACTGGAGCTTTCAGAAGTTCCACACCATAAGCTTCACCTCACCGCAAACCTTCTCACTCAGAACCATGGAGAAATCAAACATCCAACGCCACGGAGCTCAACCTACCGATTTTGGCTCCTGAAGTCATAGTTTGGATACCTTCACCTACCATCAGATTGCATGACAATTCGTAAAGAAGCAAGACAACCTACCACTAGAGAATGCTATGCAGTAAAGTGGAAAAGATTTTTAATTTATTGTAATAACAAAACAATTGTACTACTAGATGCTTCTATACAACAAATTATCTGTTATGTATTACATCTACAATGTGCAACCCTTGCATACACATCCATACGCCTGCATCTTGCAGCAGTGGTTGCATATCTCCAAAACAGACAGCACTTATCTCTGTTCAAACTGCCAGTAATTAAAGCCTTTATGGAAGGACTTAAGAGGAATACTACCAAAAGTTACCCCTGCATGGAACCTTAATATTCTGACAATACTTATGGGACCACCCTTTGAACCATTGCACAATTGTCCACTGCAATTCCTTTCTTGGAAGGTTGCTTTTTGGATCACTATCACTTCACAAAGACGTGTCTGTGAGCTTCAGGGATTACCCTTAGAAGAAGCAATTTTCCAACTGTATTGAGACCGAGCGGTTCTTTGCACAAACCCACAGTTCCTTCCTAAAGTAGTCTCTGCTTTTCATATTAACCAATTGGTTGAGTTACCTGTTTTCTTCCATCAACCTGAATCTGTAGCATAAAGAGCTCTACATACTTTTGATGTCAAAAGAAAATTATGTATTATATTGATAGAACAAAAGACTTTTGCAAAACAACTTTTTGTTGCGCTCCCTCTTGGTCTGGTGTCCTAGCGCCAAGAAACCGCGTGGTGTATGTGCGCTTTATAAATATTTTAATTTTAATTTCAATTTCTCATAAAGGAAAACGGATCTCTAAATCTGGTATTTCTAGATGGATTGTTGAATGTATTCAAATGTTCTATCAAAGCCAAAAGAACTTTGTCTGTACCTCCTAGAGCACATTCTGCTCGTAAAAAAAAGGGCATCAATGTCCTTTTAAGATAATTTTTCTGTAGCTGACATTTGTAAAGCAGCTACATGGTCTACAACACACATTTACTAAACACTAATGTGTGCATGTATTTGCACACCAACAAGCTAATGTAGGACAGGCAGTCTTAATAACAATTGTTCAAACAATTGCAATGCCCACTGGTAAGCCACCGCGTTAGGACAGTACTGCTATACAGTCTATACAAAACGTGTATCTACAGCACACATGCCTCGAACAGATTGTTACTTACCCTGTAAGAATATGTTCTTGGCAAGTAGAGCTGTAGATTAACATACTCCCCCCCCCCCCCGGACACCCGTGGTCATTGCAGTTCTCATTATTATTCATATTATACATGCATGAACATCTCTATACTTAACTCATTTACTCCATTCTCACCCTCTTGCGGGAAAACAATCTTAACCGTGGAGTTGATGCTCATGCGCACCATCATCGAAAGGAGGAGTCACTTTACCTCCTGACTGGAAAAGACTTCTTCGAAGAAAAACAATTTCCAAACATCCGCACCCTACACTATGGCAAGAATATGCAGAGCAAGCGAATCTACAGCTGTACGTGCAAACAGATGCGTACAAGATAAGTAACATAATCATTCCTGCCTTTGCACTATCCTGTTCCCCTGAGAATGTACTTCTCTCTCTAAATCCAGTATCAAGCTTTAAATCAATTTTGAGTTAAAGATTACACTCAATCTTTCCCTTTTTTAGTATTTACAAATGCAACCTGCTTCAAATCATTAGAGGCGATTGATGTTAAAGATGCACAATTTTTAAACACATGCAGAAGGTTTGATCTGTTGAGTGGTATATATTTTGCATCCCATTACGTAGTAAATCAAAGTGTACGACTGGATCATATACTCCTTCCCTACAGAGTGTCACCTTTTAATCTGGGAGTATCTGAACTAGATGCTCCCTTGGCTACAACTGGCCTCTGTTTCAACTGTGTGGGCTTGGCTTTGTTTCCTCATTGGCAATATAGCAGCCCTCTCTTTTATTTTTAAAATGGATGACAAAGTCTCTAGAGCTTTCCTCTTACACTTATTTGATCCTCTACTTAATTGATTAGATGCTATGATTCTATTTATCTGGGTTTTTGATGCTCTTACTTTTTCCATCTCATCCCTTTTCACATTTCTAACTTTCCACGTTTCCCAGTTAAGTACGTATCTCTTCCTTGCTCTACCTTCCTCTTATTCTCTGGACTCCTACACGCTCTATTCCATACATTGTACATTTTGAATAAAATATTAGATCCCATCGTCTCTTCACAAGCTCAGATCTCCTAGCAGTAAACACAGAGGTCTGTCTAACTGAGGTTTCCATCTTCTCTTATTTTGTCAGGGAAAGCTACCAGCCTTACTATGGCGGGCATACACTGACATTGCCCTTATATATTTTGCTATAGAATTTAGAGCCAAAGTTTATGATTGTATCCCCTCATATTTTGCACTCATTGCTTCCAGTATACCACGCAAAGTTTTTTGCATACGTAGTATAACTTCATTGCAGAATTATGTTTATTTCCATTGTCCAATGTCATTGCACCCTCCGTCACCCCCACACCATTAAAGGAAGCGGAAAAGACCACATTCTCATCTAGCACATTATTCTAGTGTATAATGTGGTGTAGAGGCTCCACTGATGCTACCATTAATGGTGCTCCCAGCTGCAAAAGGCTCGCTCTTGGGAATTGGCGAGGAGTGATCAGGATATAGAGCACAAAATCGACAAAGGGATGATAAAAAAAAACACTCAACAGATCAACAGAGGGTGCAATGACATTGGACAATGGAAATGCTATATGAGGTTCAGAGGCAGAATCTAATATACTGCATGCTTCATTAGTATTTAGAGTGCACATTATGCCAGTCTGATGTATCCAATTAAATAGATGAATTTGCCTGGTCTAGGGACAACCGCACTTTTTTTTAATTGCTTAAAATATTTCCCTCAAGCGCCTGTATTGGGGTAGCTAGCTTTACATTTGGTGATGGTTTATAAGTGATAACACTACTATCACCAGAGACCTTCATTGAACCTTCTCCTGAGGGGTTTCCGGAACTTCTTTCTTATTGTCTGTCACTTAGCTGTGGGATTTTTATTTCTTTTATTCCTCCTCCTCCTATAGTCATTCACAGTCATACCCGTTATGCTCCTGGTCCCCCTCACTTAAACTGGGCATTTAAAAACAAAGAATAGGCACGGTAAATTAAAAGAAAGTTGAAACACTTACTACCTCCATCCAATGTATACGCTGCTACCACCTCCACCCTGGACAGCTGTAGACATTTGTAGAATTTCCCCCCTAGCGCAGTGCGCAGGTGAAATCTGTTTAAACTCAAAATCTTTTTGGATATCTTGGAAAATGACGTGTGCTACAGCTCAACCTTCCAGCTGCTCGTCCACCCTCCCAGCTCCCCGAGGGGGCTGACACAGTTTGAGTAGGCTGTTTGGCACAACTAGTATCCTATATGTCCTATAGAATACAGTTGAGGTTCCGTCAAGCTGAAACACTGGCAGAAAAAAGTCCCCTGGAACTGTGCACCATAGAACACTGCAGAAAAACAGCCAACTGTGTTCTCCGGGACGAAGTAACCTGGCAGCCTTGGTTAGGGTTGCAAGCGGATGTCTAGCAATCAAATAGGCAGTGGTAAACCAGCAGTATACCTGCAAACAGGATAGCGGTTGGGCATAAGCATGGTAGCTTAGCAGCAAAGAGACTGGGTGCTACGTATGCGTCTTGGTCATGGTTGTCAGAAGGAGGAGCGCAGTTCCCCCAAAGCTATGTTATTTGGGACTTGAACACACCCCAGCCCCCCAAATATGTGTAGGCCCTGGCTCACAGTCAAGAGGATAGTGCTGTTTGGTCAGGACAAGTCTCCCAAGCAGTCCGCAATCCCATCGCCAGGTCCCCAGGCAGGTATTAATCCAATTGTTCTCTCACTGGGGTGGCCGTGCTGCAATAAGTCTAGTCTTTCACACAGCCGGAGGGGACTGTTGGGTTCAAGGCAAGGCCCGTGGGGATTTCCAGCCTGTTCCACTTCCAGGCCTTGGGCCTCTAGCTGTGCAGTGGGGAGTGCCTCTCCTATGGAAGTCTTTTGTTGGGAGCCAGCAAGCCCTCCCGTTGGACCGTGGGGGCCAGGAGCCATCCAGACACCACAGCTCCTCACTAACACGTTTGGTCCATGCAAACACCACTTGGGGGGTATTTCAATGTAGGCGAAATGTTTGCCCAACCCTCCTTAACTTTCCTCCAAGTGAAGAATGTTAAAATATTTTTACGGCCTGGCTGCGGTGATCTGGAGAAGAACGTCTACCATCTTTGCACACCAGACTGCGCCCCATTGGTTCTCAGAACTTGCTTTACCCCCTCCTTTGACCTTGTTTGAGACTAGTCAAGTAACTTCTCTATTAATTTGAAAGTGGGTGGTATTGTAGTATGCAAGGCAATTTGTTTTGAGGCATAATACTGCCCTTTTGCATTCTAGGCTGTCATAGCTCATGTTTGTATTTGCTATAATATCAAACAAATATTTTGCACAGAGGTCATATTACCTTTACATATTACTTTTTGTGCATGATAACATATTAATAAGATGCATGGTCATGCAGTACTGTAAAGTTTTCTGCAGTAGTCTTAATGTACTTCATCAAGCCTGCTAATGTCACAGGAGTTTTAGAATGCTGCTTTGAGACTGAACTGACAGTCGGGGGGAAAATACAGCTTTGCTTGCATCAGATTTTGTGACTGTGATGATTTCGAATTGAAGTTGTGGTATAGATAATGGGGAAATTCGCTGTGAAATTGAAATCTAAGGCTGAAGACCAAACTGATAACCGAGAACAGCTTTTAAATGCAAGGGGTGGGGAATAGTAATTCTGGTTTTAATCACAATGTTGTGGAAGAGAGCGAATAGCTATTATTGGGTATGTGAAGGGCAGTATTATTGTGTATAAAGTGATTGTTTCTGGATTCCATTAGATGGATTTGCATTTTTGCTAACAGTCTACATGGCAGGCATTTTTGAGGTGAGTACTTAAGGTAATGCGACCCGCATAGATAATTTCTGTTGATCCAATAGTTGAACTTTCTGCAGTACTTTTTCCTTCTCTCAGCTGTTCTTGTGTTATATTCAGACTGCCTTGCGATCCCTTGAAATTAAACAGGCTATGGACCATTTGCACGTCCTATGTTCATAGGAAGAAAGGGCCTGTATTTGTGCTTACGTTTATGGAGAAATGTCTTGACTTTATTTTACAACCTTCAAGATGCAAGGGAAGTATGATGATGAACAAACTCTTGAATATTGATTAGCATCACAAAATAATGATTTACATATATGTAACTTTAGAGTTTAAATTCATTCGTTTTGATTAATTGCATTCTTCTCTCACTGGCGCTTCAGTTTTTAGTAGTCTTATAAAGATAAATATTCAAAATGTTAGAGTATTTTTTTTTTCTAATTTCTAGGTTTGAATACCTTTTTAATTTTGACAATACGTTTGAAATCCACGATGATATTGAAGTGTTAAAGCGAATGGGAATGGCGTGCGGGCTGGAATCGGGAAGCTGTTCTGCAGAGGATTTGAAAATAGCAAGGAGCTTGGTGCCTAAAGCTCTTGAACCATATGTAACAGGTCAGTTTTTTGTTTTTACGGAAAATGTTATTGTAATTCCTTACTCAGTTTATGTATGCAGTGATCATGTAGTTATATATCTCTCTGAAAGCTATTCAATAACGAGTTATCTAAATTGGTGTTCTGCAAAGAAAAACGAATTGAATTATTAGGAAAATATTATTCACATTAAGTTAACATACTTGTAATGAGTGATTAGAAGCCATTTAAAATGTTTTATGTAAAGCTTGTATATTTTGTAGAAAAATCCTGCTAAAATGCAGTCTCAAAGAATTTTCACATCCATATTAATTCTATGGAGGTCTCTTCTTTCATGAACTAATTTGACACAGACTTTTACTATTGGAATCCTATACACTCAGCAAATATTTAAAAAGCAAATATTAAAGAAATTCTTCCCTGAAACCTTTAAAAATCTGAAATAAAGGCAGAAAGCTACATTTTATGTCCTGTTTTTTAAAACATGTACAATATATTTCTATAGATTGATTACCAAAGAAGTTTTTTATCCTTTGTTTTGAAGTTTGCATAACTTTGTTTTCCTATGGAGAGTGTAAATTCATACCAAGTGTTGACTGCAGATACACATGCTGTGCACACTTCTGCCATCTAGTGTTGGGCTCAGACTCTACAACTTAGTTTTCTCAAACAAGTCTTTTGTTGCTGACGTGACGTCGAGACTCCTTCGTGTGAACGTGCATGCTCAACTGCTGCATTGTTAGATTGATGTTTTTTTCCGCCATCAGGTTTGGAAGGAAAGTGCCGGAGCTCTGCAACTTCGGCGCCCTTAAGTGTTCCCAACGCAGAATGGAATTTAACCGGTACGACAATACTTTAAGAACGCCTACTTCATATCCAGCGACTTTCTTTATGACCTCCACTGAGGCAGCTGCCTGGAGCGTGCTTCTTTGCCCCTGGTCAATGAAAGGTAAAACAAAGACACTCTTTCAAAGTGCCAAGAGTGCGGGGCAAAATACGCATACTCTGATCAGCACAACATTGGCAACCTTTGTCTGTCGCCAGAACATAACTAACAGGATTGCACAGTCTGCAACCTGTTCAGAAACAAGAAAACTCTTTGCTCTCGAGGCGACCTGTGTCTAGCTCACACCATGGAGATTGCAGTGGCAGAATTATACACTGAACAAGAACACATCAATGCAGGCATCGAAGAAAATGAAGACTGTGCTGAGGTTGACGTCATCTTGTCCAGTCAGCACTATGAGGAGGAGAGTCGGGAAGAACCCTCACCTCCAACCCTGAATCTCTAAGGCAATCCTACTACTGCGAGAACTGGGCCAAGAATGAAGACTACAACAAGGGGCTTGATTACTCGGTCATCAGACACTCACATACACAACATATTTGCCCCAACGCCCACCCACCACTGCCTTAGTGTGCCACAGCCTTCGGGTCCTGGTCAAGACCGAGGGCACCACAACAGCACAATAAGTCCTAATTGGGCTCAGGCCACCTGAGTAAAATTGGAGGGAATGCTCAGCCCTCGAACCCGGAGCAGCACTCTGTGCTGGCAAAGCCATCGACACCTGCACAGCCCTTGACACGGTTCAAGCCATCAGCGCCGCACACCCTTTAGGTGCCGGCAAAATCATTGGAGTCAACCAGAGATAACGGCAACGGAAGGTTATACCACATATGAGAGCCCATGCCCATGTCACGGTCAACTCTGAAGAAGAGGGAAATATCTTTGAAAATTATCCAAGGATTGATGGACAGTTAAAGGCAATCGGAGGAGGAACATTTATCTGAAATAACAAGTCATCAAAGGACGAGGCAGGATACGACTGTACAACCTCGGCTCCCTCTAAAGAGAAAATTAATGGAACACAAGGCAACCAGCCCTATGCCACTTAACACATCACCACAATCCACGTCACTATCTCCCCCCACACACTCACACGAATTAGACACAGGGAGGCCTACCATTACACTTCTGACAATGACTTTCAGGGAGTGCCCCTAGATAGCCCAGATTCTTGGGCTGCATATGATGTCATTCCTCCAGACCGGACCCTGACATTGATGTGCCAGCCCAAGCATCACCACCAGATACCACTTCTTACCATAGTGTTCTACAGCGCACAGCTGAATAAAACAATGTCCAGTTGCACACCGTGTGTAAGAAGATGATTTTTTCGGGAAACACTCCAAAACTGAGCATTCAGTAGAATATTTACCCAAGATGGGGTCCTTCAAAAAGTCTAAAAAGGCAGGTAATTCAAGAGTGTTAACACTGCGTATCGAACGCAAATACAAGCCGTCTCCCAATGATCCACTCTCCATTAGGAGACACCCCATGGGAGATATACTAATGGTTACAACAGCTAGGAGGGGTTAGCTTCTCAGAGTACAGGTGACCCTCCTCCAGACAAGGAGAGTAAGCATATAGGTGTAGCAGGGAAGCACGTGCCGGTAGGACATGGCAATCATTGGCACATTGCCAATTTAGAGGGCCTGCTCTTGTGTACTAAGAGGACTCCCTGGGATGACATGGAGGATCTGTTACAGTGTCTCCCAGATCTATGTAAAAAAAGGCAGAAGAGCTCGGTTCTGAGGGCAAACAAATCTCTAATGCAACTACTAGGTGCTCCCTAAACCGTGTGGCTATTGTTGCACTAGGAATTAATTCCTCAATCATACTGCGCAGACATGCTTGACTGCATATTTTGGGATTTGAACCAGAGGTTCAGCAACACCTGTTAAACATCCCTTTTGATGGGGGAACATCTCTTTGGCCCAGAGGTAGATACCAAACTAGAAAAAATAAGAAACTGTGAAATCCATGGGGGCATTGCAGTCAGACACCTAGGCAGCAGTCCATTCTCAGATTTCAGGGCAGAGCTACAGCCAAAACTACCACCGCTGGTGCATAGTCCTAGCAGAAACAATAGCAGGCACGCCACCAGCAAAGTGCTAGGGTCTGCTACAGAAGGGGTTTCTGATGGAGACTTCTAGATGCAGATTCCTTACCTTTGAATTTCCAAGGCGTCAGACTGGATTCGGAAACGTTTGCGTAAGCAGTACCCCTGCGTGGCGTTGGGTCGCTCAGTTTGGCTACGCGTGATATGGCTGGCGTCGTTGGCATTGGTTGTGATGTCGTGGTCACCCTATATAGGCGCCACCCAGGCACACGTTCGCCAGTTCTTTCCTTTCCGCGCCAGATAACACTGAACTGGAGAACATCTAACCCATTGTTGGGGTTTTTTTGCCGGACTTTTTTCGTTTTTTACTTTTCTTTTGCGTCGAGGGATGACCTCCAGACTGGCAAGTTTCATGCTGTGTCGTGCCTGTCACCCGCCATGTTGGTTACCAACCGCCATCTTGTTTGCTTAAAGTATCTTGAGCGTGATCACAACTCGAAGTCCTGCTCGGACTGCTGGGCCTTGTTGCCGAAGGCTTTTGAGGGAGCAGCTTGCTGCCCAGCAGTCGACACCATAGAGCACGACTCCTCTGAGATACCGGTCTCGATCAAGTAAGAGAAGGCTGCGGGACCGCTCCAGGAGCCCTAAGCCCTCTTCGTCGCCCTCTAGGTCCTCAGGGCACTTGGGCAACAGACATATGATGAAGTCATCGTCCAAATGGACTTTGATTTACCTCGTCTGCTGTCCGTCGACGAGGAAGGTGGGGAGTGTCTGCTCCAGGCACGGTTCTGTAAAATTGTTGCTGGGGTCTGACTCCGCGTCTCCCCCTATTTCCGGTAGCCGGAACGACCCCAGCTCAGATTAAAGAATTTTACGAGGCCTGGCGCTGCTTATTTGAGTGGGCCAACCCCTCCGGAGTGCCTTTGTGCCCCAGAGGGTTGGAGGAGACCCCACCTGGCTCCACACTGACACCTCTGCGCCGGTGGGGGTCTCATGGATCTGATTCTGGATCCGGGTCCGCGCCAGCCTGAGGCTGCTGGGACTCATGGGCTCCTTCATCCTGTTGGTAAATCATGCCAGGGCTTTGCAGTGTGACCTGAAGTTCCAATGGGCACAGCATCAGGGAAATTATATCCAACATAGTTCAGATCTTGGAGGGAAATGCAAAAGACCTGCCGTGGTGATTAACGAACTGCGATTGGGTCAGAAGCAGACCCCTCTCCCTTCCCCAAACAGATCTCACAGTAGTGACAGATGTATCACTCCTGGGATGTGGCTGCCATCTGTTAGAGGTGGGGGTCAGAAGACACTGGTCTCAGGGGGAGTCGAGACTCCACATCGATTTGTTGGAGCTTTGGGCGAATTAACTAGCATTGAAAGCATTTCTTACCTCTGTCAAGGGGAAATTGGTGCAAGTGTTCACAGCCAACACGACCGCCATGTGTTACTGCAACAAAGAGTGCTGAAGGCTTAGGCTGTAAACTTGCCCCAGCATGCTTTTTCAGCTTTTGGCCCTTTGGTGCGAACAGAAGGCCAATCGGGTGGCCCTTCGACTCTGTTTGCTTTGGCTGGGGTCTGGAGATGTTTCCTTGAGCAGGACACTGCAGGCACATTCCCTCTCCTTTGCTTGCCACCAGATGCAGCAGGTGCAGTCCCCTTCAGTGCAGCCTCTCTTTGACACAAATTTGGTTTAGCAGGTCAGTACTTCTAGCTCCGTCAAAATCTGAGTTTGGGGTGCTCTCAGGGTAGGATGCAGTTGGTAGCCAATGGGCTACCTAGCTCTATCCCTCCTGATGGCCACTTCCTGGGAAGTGTGGAATCTGACAATTTCAAGATGCTACATTCTGCCCAAAGCTTCCTAGCTCAGTCTACAGGTGTGGCTACCAAGGGGACTATATGACCCGTGCAAACCGGTTTGACAACAGGTTTCCCCTCTTCTTCCCAGCTGCTAGATAGTCTGCCTAAAGCTCACCTTGAAGCTTGCCTTTTGGGCCAACAACTGTGTGGCTTCCCTCAGGTTGGAGGTAACACCTCTCTCCAGTGCAGGCCTCTACGGTCTCCTTTCATGGGAGTCATTTGCATGTCTCTCTAGGAGGGCAGAAATCTGTATTTAGTTCAGGCACCATGTGCATAGTTAAGGGCTCAGGAGATTGAAGACAACAAAGTGGCAACTTTGTTAAAGTTGCACACTGTAACTTGTTACATGAATTTAGACCAGAATATATATACTTTTTTTTTTTTGTGGATAGTTTTTATTAAGACCAAAATACAGTCACACAGCGTCATGACGACAACCCTGAGGCAGGCCGCTATCAAGCAACAAATCAACATTAAGGATGTATTATTGTCCACAGTATGTAGTGGACGAACAGCAGCAGCATCTCAGAAGCATCAACAATGAGCATATGCAACAGCAGAAAACATAAGTGTTTACAATTTTCCGGTAGATAGGCATGCAGCAGTCAGTTGTCAATGAAAAGGAGAGCAGGTTAACTGTATATATTCGAATGCCCAAGGAGCGGAAAGCAGCACCTTTCCATTCAAGGAACGACTATCCACCAATTTCTCCCTCCCCCCTCCCTCCTCCACCCTCTCCCTAAAAGGAAAAACATTGATAAAACCAAACTCTGGTGCATAGGATAGAACTACAAACGGGCATTAGGTCAGGTGTATGAAAGTATTAATGTCTTTGGGCGGGGCGACACAGAGCGAACATACCGGCATATTCAGTAGGCCATATAGCAAAGGGGACCATTGAAGCGCAGGGGGGGGGGAGGAGGGGTCCACCCACACAGGGGGGGGGGAGAAGACACAGTGTTCGGGAGACGCAGAACAGACCCCAGACACGCATGACCCCAACATATCAGGAGCACTCACATAAAATGCAGCTATTCCCCAGGGCATGCTGTCGCAGAGGAGTGCAGCTGCAGGCAAAGTGGGGTCATCCCATATCATCGGATATAGCTCCTGGTAGTGATTGTGTAGAGTCAGGAGAGGATGCACGCTCACGCGTCCATCGCGTAAAGGGCTCCCAGATGTCTCTAGGTCTGGAAGCGGAGGGCATTAATTCCCAGTAGCGCTCAAGCTGTGTGTTTCCATATGTCACATCTCGAACCCATGCAGCGAAAGAAGGAGTCGCTCGCCTACCCCAGTGCACCGCCACCTGTCGCTTAGCATAAAGGAGCAGTATCGCATGCAGCTTTCTGTGTGTGGGTAATGTGTCATGAACCCAGCCCAGTAGCCCCAGTAGCGGGGACGGTGTGTCTGACCTATGAAGTATCTGGTTAATAGCAGTGAAGATGTCTAGCCAGTATTGCTCTAGTTCAGAGCAACTCCATGCCACATGTATAAAGGAGGCAGTTTCGTGGCCACATTTCCAACAATCAGAGTCTTCCCTAAGACCCATGCGGTGTAGCGAGATCGGCGTGCGGTAGTACCTGTGTAAAAACTTAAAATGTACTAATCGCAGCCTGTAATTGGGCGATAACATCGTAAGTTGACCACAGCAGAATTCCCACTGCTCCTCTGTAAGGGGCACCTCCAGGTCCGCATTCCAAGCCTGCATTGAAGAAGGCACTATGACGGGGGACTGGTCCCGCATACAATTGTACAATCGGGACACAAGTTTTCTAGGGGAGGGTCTCGAAAGCAGATTTTGAAGAGCCACGAGCTGAGGCGGTTCGTCGGGGAACTGGGGCCACATCGCTTTACAGGACGCCTTCAGTGAGTGGTATAGAAGTAAGTCAGAAAATGACTCCGGGTGCCCCTGCTCGCATGTGCCCAGGTCTCGAAAGGTGCCATTAGGGTACAAATCAGCAAATGTGTGTAGTGTCTGCCCTCGGAGCTTAATTGTGCCACCGCCTTCACACAAGCAGGGTAACATAGGGTTGCCTCATAGCGGGATCGCTGGCGCATATAGTAGAGGCAGTCTGGCTCTGTTTCGCAATTCGCGCCACGTCCAGCGAAGTAGTTCCACCGTGTCTACGTCTTTTGAAGGGCGAGACACCTTGCCATATAACGTTACGTTCAGAGGGGATGGGGCCGCCGCAGCCATCTCCACCGCAACATGCGGCTGGTAAGGGGTGGGAAAAGCCCAGAAGTGCAAAAACTGAGCCTGTGCACATAGTGAATAGAGTTTCATGTCGGGAGCCCCCAGACCGCCCTGCCGCAGCGGAAGCGTAAGCAGCGCCCAGAATGTTCTCGCCTGGCCACCAGCCCACACAAGTGTCAGAAGTAGTGAGCGCACTCTTGCATGAAAATGCGCCGTCAGCGGTATGGGAAGATTGACGAATAGGTAAAGAAACTTGGGGAGGACAACCATCTTTGCCAGTGCTATCCTTGCGACCAGCGATAAGGGTAGTTTGTTCCATATTGCTACCTTGCCCTCCAGCCAGTCTACTGCTCTTCCAAAATTGAGAGACCACAATTCCTGTAAATCACGGCTTATCCAAACCCCAAGGTATTTCACAGCCTCAACTTCCCAGCGCAACGGGTAATCAGAGGGTGTCTCTCGCGTGGTATCAGTGAGAGGGAAGACTACAGACTTCGACCAGTTTATGGATATCCCAGCCAGGCCTTCAAAACGGACAAACTCTCTCAATAGGGGTTTTAGGTTTACTGAGGGATTGATAACAATACAGCGTGACATCGTCGGTGTATAAGGATATAAGCAGGCTCCGTGAACTGAATCCTATCCCCCTCGCTGTGTGGTGTTGTCAAATCCGAGCGGCAAGGGGCTCCATTGCTATCGCAAATAATAGCGGGGATAAAGGACAGCCCTGTCTGGTCCCACGGGATATGGCAAATGGCTCCGAGACAAGCCCATTTATTCTTACTCTAGCTCTTGGCGCGACATACAGCACTTTAATCAAGTTTATGAAGAGGGGACTGAATCCCATTCGGCCCAGAATCCTAAAGAGGAAAGGCCATTCTAGTGAATCTAATGCTTTGGTAGCATCTAAAAACGCAACCGCAGCTTGTGTAGAAGGATGCAAGTAGTGAAGGACGGAAAAAATCGTCCCGAGGTTATGGGACGTCGCTCTGCCAGGTATAAAGCCAGATTGATCAGGGAGTGCCACCATCGGTAGCAAAGGCTGTAGCCTGTCCGCAATGATCTTAGCATATATCTTCGCATCTACGTTGATTAAGGAGAGAGGACGGTATGAATCTAGGATCAGGCTGTCCTTTTCTGGTTTGAGCAGCGCTATAATTAAAGCTTCACGCATAGTCTCGGGTAGGGTACCCACCTCTAGGGCTTCAACAAAGACTGCATGCAGTTTGGGCGCCAATTCCTCGGTATATGCCTTATAAAAGGCCGTAGTCAGACCGTCTGGGCCCGGGGCCTTGCTTGCAGGCATGCTGTTAATCACTTGAGCTATATCCTGGACAGTGATGGGGACGTCCATATATTGGCGGTGGTAGTCATTGAACCAGACAAGGGCAATGGAGTCTAAGAAGTTTTCCAGAGATTCAGGAACCGTGTGTTGCCTGGAGGTGTATAAAGATTCGTAGAATGTAGCAAATGTTTCGAGCACCCCCTCCTGACCAACTAACATATTCCCTTCACTATTTTTAATGGAGTGTATGTAGTGAGGTTGAGTGCGAGGAGCGATCAGTCGCGCCAGTGTCCTGCTCGGCCTGTCTCCCTCCCCGTATCTACGGGCCTCAGCCTGCTTCCCCAGGAAGGCAATCTCCCGTTGAGCTTCCTCATTAAAGGCGAGCAATTTTGCCTTCATTTGGCCCGCCGCTTCCGGAGATGGATCTCGGCAGAATGTCAGGTCTAGCTCCCGCAGTTCCAATTCAAGTTTAGTCAGCGAGGTACGTATAGAGCGCAGCACTTCAGCTTGTCTAGCAATACATTGTCCGCGGATAACCGCCTTGAAAGCGTCCCACACTGTAGCTACCGTGGACGTCGACCCCTCATTTTCTGCAAAATAGTTCACAATATCCGCTCGGATTTCCTCTGTGAAGAGAGTGTCAGTTAGGGCATAAGGGGGCAGTCGCCAAGCAAGCGCTCGTTTTGGGACCCCGGGTATCTTCAATTCTAACTGGCAGGGGGCATGGTCAGAGAGTGACCTAGCCTGTATGGAAGTGTCAATCGTCCACGTCGCCACGGCCGGTGACACTAGCCAGTAGTCTAGTCGGGACCAGGCTGCATGATGGCTGGTTATGCATGTACCTACAGCATCAACTGGATGTCTAGCCCTCCACACATCAGATAACACCCCCTCCACCATCACATCAAGAATAGCCTGTCTGGCCCCAGTGTGTGTAGGCCTGCCCACACCTCTCCTGTCCAAAGCATCATTTAGTGGAACATTAAAATCCCCCCCTAGGACAATATGCGAGCAATCCATCATCGTTATCCGAGCCCAGACATCTCTAAAAAATTCTGAGTCATCTACATTCGGGCCATAAATGGAGGCAAGTATTAGTGGTCTGCCTTGTAGAGAACCATGCACAATGACATATCTGCCCTCCCCATCTAGTAGAACATCATGCTCACGCCAGTCCAGGCCTCTGCGAACGAGTATCGCTACACCTCTAGCATAGTTTGAAAAAATCGCAGAGTACACCTGTGACCATCTCGAGTGCTTCAATCTGGACGACGGGGTAGAATTTACATGAGTCTCCTGTAAAAAACATATGTCAACATTGTGTCTAGCAAGCATGCCATGCATCAACCTAGCCTTTTTATGATCCCCCAGCCCTCTAATGTTCCAAGTCCACAGCTTAACACTCCCCATGTCGCTTTACATTTAGAACACAAATTGTTAGTCCGGTATTCGCTCTTCCTTCACCAACCTTCTTAGCCCAATTTGTGTGTATAGATGTTATATGTGTGCCAGCAATCAGAGTATATCCTGTAAAGCACCAACTTTGAACATTCAGCAAACAATTCAACCCCCCCCCGCCACCCCCCACCCTCACTAACCCCCCAATCAGGTCGTGATAAAGCCCAACTATCGAAACCCATTTCGTGTCTCAAACTAGACACTCAAACAAAGGGAGACACCCCGTGAGGCGTGGTGCTCCAGGCTACACCCCTGTTTTCACAGGGTGGCTACATTCAAGTATGTATTTCCATGTCCCAATCGGTTATCAGAACATAGGGTCGTAACAGGATTATACATCAGGACATTGACAAAACGTATGACCCAGCAGTCTCTACAGCGTTGCAGGGTAACAAGTCGGACTTGATCTGTTCGTCTAGGCAAGGCACACCGGACAATAGATTGAAGAATGAGGACTAGAGCAGTAAGGCAATACTGTAGAATTGAAATAGAAAGCTCAGTAGTGTACCAATGCTAGCATATTAGTCATTATCACTTAGTCGATCAGAGTCAGTTTCAAGTCTTGGCGACTTGCGCCTCGCCCCAGGCCCACTAATGTGTTTCGCAAACTTCAGTGCTGATTTTGCGTCCGTAAAAAAGTGTGGGGTGTGTTCATGAATTACCTTCAGCTTAGCTGGATACAAAAGTGCGTATTTGATGTTAGCTTGCAAAAGAATTTTCTTGGCTGGCAGGAACTCTTTTCGCGCCGCCTGGACCAGGGGGGTAAAGTCAGGGTAAAATGAAATGTTGTTACCTTTATGTGTAATCTTACCCTTCTCCCTAGCGAGGCGTAGTACGAGGTCTCTGTCTTGAAAGTTAAGTAGTTTAGCAAGAATGGGACGGGGCGGTGTGCCCGGAGCTGGCACCTTTCCAAGCGATCTGTGCGCTCGTTCAACCGTGAACACCTGCGATAGGTGCGGGTCGAAGAGCTCGTGGAGGAGATCCGCCACAAACACCTCCATCTTGCCAGTGTTATCAGACTCAGGAATTCCTGTGATGCGGATGTTCGATCTTCTGGAGCGCGCCTCCAAATCGTCCGTCTTGGCTCGCAGGGACTCTAGCTCTTTTTCGATGCTGGTGATGTGCTGCTTGGTATGCTGCTGAAATTCGTTGCACTCGGTTTGCCTGTTTTCCAAGCAGTCCAGCCTCATTTCGTGGGCATCCACTTTGGTTTTAACAGATTCCAACTGTGAGGACATTGCATCTAGTTTGGTGTCAATACTCTTGAGGCTCGCACGAACCTCCATCATCAGAGCCCCAAAATCCATGTCCGCGCCTGAACCCAGTGACATCGATGCGCCCGCAGCTTGGTCCGCCGAATTCGGTTTGTCAGAGCGTTTTTGCTCAAACGTGATCTTGGTCTGTTTTTGCGTCATTTTTCCCCATCGTGTAGAGAAGTGAATGGCGCGTGAGGAGTTGCACAGTGAAACGGGCCTCTTGGTGGCTCTCACAGCAAAGAGCAGGGCAACTGCAGGTTGTAGGTCGTTGCAGGCTCGTAGTGCACCCAGCTCCGACAGACCTTTTAGCCTATGTACGATCGTCCGCAGAACAGTGCAGGTAGGTAGGGGGTGATAGATTCACAGCGTGGTCCCAGACGGGCGTCCTAGGCTTACAAAATGGCGGCGATATGAGAGCCTCTCCTCTCACCGGTGATCCGCGGCCTTTAGCAGTTGTGCGCCACGTTGGATCTGGTATAAGGCGACCCGCAGTCCCAGGGCATCCGTCCCATCAGCAGGGAAAGGGAACTGGCGCAATAGGAGCAGGTTCCAGCTGCAGCAGAGGTTCGAGGCATGTGGGCTGCTAAATTCATATCTTTTGCATAGATCGCCGCCTAGTGTTGGGTCCGGATGATCGCACATTGTTGTCCTGGAAGAGTCTTCGAAGTATCCTGAGATAGGTGGCTCCTCCCCTGGACTACAGTGCGCATGGGCATCGGCTCCATCCCCAGATTGTTTTTTTCCGCCATTGGGTTCGGATGCGGTCTCGACGTCTCTCTGTCGGAACCGAGAAAACTAGCTTCTTTAAGGCCAAAAGGCCTTCGTTTCATTACGTCGGTATAGTTTGCGTACGGTCTCGAGTTCTTCCGTCTCTTTGAGTCGGAATCTGCGGAGTCGTATCACTCTTCGGACATCGAGGCCTTCTCATCGCAACACAACCACAACTTTTCAACATGGAGCGGAGCCCGTTTAAATACTGTCCCGTCTGTGGGTCCAAATACCCACATATCGACGTGCACCCGGTCTGTAACAAATGCCTCTCGCCAGACCATAACGAGGACAACTGCATGGCCTGCTCCAGATTCAGGTCGAAGAAGACGCTCAAGCTTCGGCGCGCGGTGCGCCTTGAGGCCAGGCAAGCGGCCCCGGCTCCAGATAACATCTTCGGCGACCCAGAAGAAGAGGGCCTAAGCCATCATCTTGAAATCTCACCGCCCGCGACGGAGGTTGAGGCCGATCCCGAAGACAACGACGGGGTCGTGGATCAAGACCTTGAATACGTCGACGAGGTAGGGGACGTCGAAGAAGTTTATGGGGCCGCAGAAGATAGCTCAGGGGATGAGCTATGCCCCGAAAGTTACGTGGATCAGGCTCGGGTCACGGGATCGCCACTCGGCCTTACCCAAGACCCTGCACCGCAAGCCACGGCCCCGCCTTCAGGCCCGGCCACGGACATACTTGCTACGCAGCCCGTATCGAAACCGAAACTGAAAGCATCGGTATCGACTACGCCTAAAATGGCCGACCCGAAAACGAAACCGAAACTACCGGATTCGAGTGCACCTAAGATGGCGGTCGTTCCAACAAAGACAGCAAAGCCTGCTACCTCATCGGCTCCGTTGGCCTCCGGTCCACAGAAGTCGAAGAAAACTGTTGATTCGACAGTGCCAAAGTCATCGGCGGAGGAGGCATCCTCTAAGAAGGTCGTCCGGCACGGGGCGACCGGGGCGACGCCGACAAAGTCCAGCAAAGTCGGCGACGGGCATCCAGTGCCGGCTGGGATGCCGTTAGTCGGACGCGTGGTTGAGGCGGAGCCTGCAAAATCCCACGGATCGAAGAGCGGAGGCTCGACACATAAGTCCAAAGACTCTGTGTCTACGGCTGCAGCATCGACGTCCAAGATTCCACAGGGACCACAGGACGTCGGAACCGAAGGCAAGGTGAGGGCCTCCTCGTCGGCGCCAAGTGCCGCTGTGAGTGACGCATCCCTCATCGCCACTTCACTCCAAAGAATACGGGATAAGGCCTCTGCGACGTCGGCGCCGTCGCACCAGAAGCTGATAGACATGCCGGCAAAGCCTGCTGGCAAGCTTCTATTCATTCTGCCGCCAAAGGAGGCACCAAAAGCCTTTGCGCCAAAGACGGCGCCAAAGTCATCGGACTCTTCCACGTCTGCTGGAATATTGGGTCGGCAACTCAACTCCGGAGACGATTCTGAGCGTTTTGTCGACGCGGACACGGGCAAGTTGACCCTTTACAAGCGGAAGATCACTTCCCAACCAGTGGACTCCTATGTTATCCCACTGAAGAAGAAAAGGCCTGCACAGGACGTTCCAGCCCTGATTGAACCTATCCAGCCTCCTCCTAGAAGGAGTCCAACACCTTCCCCCGACCACTCTGAGGGAGAGGAATATGGACAAGATGACCAGTACACTTTCCCCATCAGTGACCCCGATGCACAACAGGATTCCTATGACGACATAGGTGACCAGGGAATCCAAAATGTGGGGCAAGACCCACAGCCTTTCAGTGCACGTGCATCCCCGACAGAGGACTCTGCAGGATTTCATGCACTCATTGAACGGGCAGCTGCTAATCATGATGTAGACATGCATGCTGACCCAGTGGAGGAAGATTTTCTGTTTGACACTTTTTCAGTCTCTGAAAGGACAGTCAAAACACTTCCTCTGCTCAAAGGTGTCCTTAAGCATGATGCGGAAATCTTTAAAGAGCCTACCAGGGCGAGGGTGGTCAATCCACGCATCGAGAAGAAATACAGACCAGCACCTGCAGACCCTGCATACATTCGGGGACAGTTGCCACTAGACTCTTGTGGTCGCAAATGCCCGCAAACGGGCAAACTCCCAGACGACGGGTGAAGCTCCTCCCCCAGACAAGGAGTCTAAAGTGCTTGAGGCAGGGGGCAAAAGAGTAGCTGCGCAGGCTGCCAATTTCTGGCGTATTGCGAACACACAGGCGCTATTGGCACGTTATGATAGGGCGCATTACGACACCCTAGAGCAAATTTTACAACACCTGCCTTCACAGTTTCAAGAGGGTACCAAACTGCTTATAGAGGAGGGAAAACTCATCTCCAACGCAGCAATAAAGTGTGCACTTGATGCAGCAGACACAGCAGCTAGGGCTATTAACACTAGCGTCATGCTGAGACGACAAGCGTGGCTACGCATATCAGGGTTTAAACCTGACATTCAAACGACCATACTCAATCAGCCCGTCAATCCTGATAGACTGTTTGGTCCTGATGTTGACACCACCCTCAAAGATTAAGAAAGACAACGAAACAGCTAAGTCTATGGGGGCCCTTCAGTCACAACAATTCCGGGGCAACACTTTTCGTCGCTCAGGTGCACGTGGAGTCACCCGTGGACAGATGGGTCAACAATCACAGTTCAATAGAGGTGGAGCACAGTCCTCGTACCCCAAGCAGAATAAAGGGGGTTATCGAGGAAACAGCACCAGAGGACGTGGCAGAGGAAACAACAACTCCCGTTCCTCTGCCCCAAACAAACAGTGACTCTCTGTCACTGCCCCCCGACCATTTAACACCTGTCGGGGGGAGACTCCAGCAGTTCCTGCCAGTCTGGACAACCATCACCACAGACAGGTGGGTACGACAACTTGTCCAGTACGGTTATTGTCTAGAGCTAAAGTCCACTCCACCCAACATTCCACCAAGGCAACGGCCTATGTCCGCAGAGCACTTGCACTTATTGCAGCAAGAAGTAGTGGTGATGCTGCAAAAGGGCGCAATCGAGCTCGTGCCAGTGGAGGAGGAAGGCACAGGGGTCTATTCCCTGTACTTCCTTATTCCAAAGAAGGACGGATCTCTCAGACACATTCTAGATCTGCGTCCCCTCAACCTGTATATCCTATCAGAACATTTCCATATGCTTACACTGCAACAGATTCTTCCCTTACTGAACCAAGGGGACTTCTTAGCAACCTTAGACCTCAAGGATGCTTATTTCCACATACCACTACACCCGTCCCACAGAAAGTATCTCAGGTTCACTATCCAAGGCAGGCATTATCAGTTCAAAGTCCTACCCTTCGGAGTGACCACCGCCCCAAGAGTGTTTACCAAGTGTCTGGCGACGGTAGCGGCGCACCTCAGGAGGCAGAACATCCATGTCTACCCCTACCTAGACGACTGGCTCGTTCAAGCCAAGGCCTTCCTTGAAGGTCTGAAACAAGTCATTCCCCCAAGAACACCGCCAGCTCCGGTGTGGAACCTCAATGTGGTCCTCACCAGGCTGATGGGACCACCTTTTGAGCCACTGCACTCGTGTGAACTCCAGTTCCTCACATGGAAAGTGGCTTTCCTTATTGCTATCACTTCACTGAGACGTGTCAGTGAGCTGCAAGCGCTCACAATCCAAGAGCCATTCATACAAATTCATCCAAATAGGGTGGTACTACGTACTAACCCCAAATTCCTTCCGAAGGTGGTGTCACAGTTTCATCTCAACCAAACTATTGACTTGCCTGCATTCTTCCAAAACCCACAAACGGTGGCGGAAAGAATGCTCCATACTTTGGACGTTAGGCGGGCGTTAATGTACTATATTGACAGGACACAACACTTTAGGAAAACAAAACAACTTTTTGTTGCCTTCTCGCCACAGCACAAGGGCAACCCTATTTCCAAAGCAGGAATAGCCAGATGGATTGTTAAGTGCATCCAGATCTGCTATCAAAAGGCTAAACGCACCTTAACAATACCCCCAAGGGCGCACTCCACACGCAAATTGGGGGCATCCATGGCTTTCCTGGGGAACATTCCTTTAGAAGACATTTGTAGAGCAGCCACATGGGTTACACCACATACCTTTACAAAACACTACTGTGTTGATGTGCATTCCAAACAGCAAGCAGCTGTTGGGCAGGCTGTTCTCAAGACACTTTTTCAGGTTTCTGCAGCTGGCACGGGCAACCGCCGCTAATAGAGGGACTGCTATATATTCTATGCAAAAGATATGAATTTAGCAGCCCACATGCCTCGAACTGAATATGCTACTTACCAGTATGCATCTGTTCTTGGCATGTAGGGCTGCTAACATTCATATCGCCCACCCTCCTCCCCGGTGCCTGTCGCAGCTGCAGCCATACTCTTGCATTCAATCATTAGCATGGACATCCTTTACACTTTACACTCCATCTCTGCCACAATGGCTAAAAACAATCTGGGGATGGAGCCGATGCCCATGCGCACTGTAGTCCAGGGGAGGAGCCACCTATCTCAGGATACTTCGAAGACTCTTCCAGGACAACAATGTGCGATCATCCGGACCCAACACTAGGCGGCGATCTATGCAAAAGATATGAATGTTAGCAGCCCTACATGCCAAGAACAGATGCATACTGGTAAGTAGCATATTCATTCTTAGTATTCGGGGTCAGTGTGCGACGTCTAGAGGGGTCCCTCAACATCAGGCAGACCTTAGCGACATAGACCTCTAACTTCGGGAGTCGGCCCAGGTCCCAGCCGCCGCACGCAGTATACAGTCAGAGCGCCGATAAAATGGCAGGTTCACCGCAGGCCCGCTCTCTCAGCGTTCTCCGGGCCTCACGGCGGTATTCAGTTTAGCGCGGTGGGGACACTCCTGTCTCACGTTAGCGCCCCAGCTCAGCCGCGACTCACCGGTGGTTTGGAGTGGCGGCACGGAATCTCCGCAGACTCCGCAGCAGTCCCGCCCGGGCTCCGGAGGGCCCACCAATCCCCGGCCGTCAGTTTGCAGCGCAGCCCGGCGGCGGCTCCACACCGGCGGGGTCTTTCAAGGAGTGCAGAGCGCTAAAGGCACGGGAGGTTGCATCCGTGCCCTGCGGCCATCCGCATTCACCAAAGTCGGGTCGGAGGCGGAGGTATGCGTCTTCTACCAACTCGTTGTTTCATTGAAGCACTTCTGGGTACTAGAAGAGGATTAATAAAGGATTTGTCTGTGTAGCCGGCGGAGCTCGCTCACAGAGCGGCCATTTCGCTGCCTGGTTGGCCACGCCCCCACCTGAATATATATACTTAATGTAACGAGTTGTTTGAGACCTTGGATGACCCACTTTAGTCACACCGTTCAAGAGTTACCACAGCTGAGACGTCCGCCTACAAATCTGCACTCGCCAATTGTACGACCAGATCTTTCCACAGTCAAAATGACAGTTTCATGTTTTACTGTCAGAACATGTGAAATATATGTTTTGCCTGTGAGAATTTGCACCCAGCATTAGGGATCGATAGGCCTGCCATAGAGATGACTTATACATATACCAGGGTGATGTCTGGTTTTGACATTACTTTAAAAATCAAAGTTAGGTTAACAGTTTTAACTGCTCTTTCAGGCTGCAAATGACACGATGGGAGTGGGAGGATCTCGTTTTCCTCGTGTCGCACACAGGGTGGCACAACTGGTGCACCAGCCCTTTCAGGAAGCTTGTGTAGGAGGCCTTTAGAAGCAGAAAGCATGTCAATTCTGGTGTAAGGTTTGTGAACCTGAGAGAAAAGAAGTACTTCTTACCTGGTTGAACAACCTTCTGTCAATCCTTCTTGTCAAACGGGAGCTGGTGTGGTCATGGCTTTCATTGGCTGGGAGTACTGGTTAGTTTGGCCCATGGATTAGGTCCCAGACTATGTTGAAGTCCCTGCCAAGTATTATGTGGCTATTTGCTGTATCCCCCCAATCTTTCGTGAAACTCGCTAGGAAAGAATGTTATTGGTTGTTTGGGGCTTAAAGGTTGACTAAAGTATAATTCTGCCCCTGTAACACTACTTTGATCCTAGTGTAATGCCCCTCTGGATTTCAGGTAGTATCTTCTTTTTGTATGTCTAGGTCACACTTGCAAAATATGGCCACCCGTGGTGTTTCCCTGATTACCATATTTGAATGGGATGACCTGCGTGCTTCATGCTGAATGGGACGGGTCTCCGTAAATGAGTCTTCTGAAAGAAAATACGCATTGTGTTTTGACATCTAAAATATTTCCAGGCCCTGCCTCTTTGGGGAGTTTAGACCCCTGACATTTAGGGTGATGAGCTTAAGTGATCGCTGTGTTTTTGTTGCATAACTATCGCTTCATCCTTGCCGTTAAGTGCATACTGGGGTGACGAAGGCCCAGACATTCAACGATACTTCCCCATAACCTTAAATGTAAAATGAACAACTAACCAAAGTGTAAGCAGGGTGAAGAAGCCTTTATTCCCTTTTCTGCATGTAGACGTCTTTTTCACCTTGATGTATAGGTATGTTTTTCTGCATCATTTTCTTTGGGGGGGGGGGGGCAGTGTTTAGTGTAGAACTTTTCGTAATTGTTGAATGATGTGTGAAGCTCGGTGCTCCTTCTAATATGCTTGCTTTCTCAGGGGTTAAAATTATTTACAACAAGGGGTGGTGAGGGACAGAGTCTCTGAATTAAGCAGAATACTCTCACCCAGTCAAGAGATCAGGGCTAGATCCAACACCGTTTTTTAGCTCATTGCACCATCCCAGTTTCAGAACCTGGCTGTATGCAAATTAGTCTGTTCCTGTCCCAGTGCATGATGGGAACAGGGCAAACCAAACTACAAAAGCCAATTCTTACACTGGGAAGGAAACAAGCTTCCGGGGACCGGTTTCTGGCATTACAGCCGTCTTCGGCCCGGCTTGTTTGAATCCTGATGGTGCAATGAGCAAGGGACTCATGTCTGAGTATACCCTTCCACGCTTAGGGTGGACAAAATTATTTACAACAAGGGGTGGTGAGGGACAGAGTCTCTGAATTAAGCAGAATACTCTCACCCAGTCAAGAGATCAGGGCTAGATCCAACACCGTTTTTTAGCTCATTGCACCATCCCAGTTTCAGAACCTGGCTGTATGCAAATTAGTCTGTTCCTGTCCCAGTGCATGATGGGAACAGGGCAAAACAAACTACAAAAGCCAATTCTTACACTGGGAAGGAAACAAGCTTCCGGGGACCGGTTTCTGGCATTACAGCCGTCTTCGGCCCGGCTTGCTTGAATCCTGATGGTGCAATGAGCAAGGGACTCATGTCTGAGTATACCCTTCCACGCTTAGGGTGGACAAAATTATTTACAACAAGGGGTGGTGAGGGACAGAGTCTCTGAATTAAGCAGAATACTCTCACCCAGTCAAGAGATCAGGGCTAGATCCAACACCGTTTTTTAGCTCATTGCACCAACCTAAGCGTGGAAGGGTATACTCAGATGTGAGTCCCTTGCTCATTGCACCATCAGGATTCAAGCAAGCCGGGCCGAAGACGCCTGAAATGGCAGAAACCGGTCCCCGGAAGCTTGTTTCCTTCCCAGTGTAAGAATTGGCTTTTGTAGTCTGGTCTGCCCTGTTCCCATGATGCACTGGGCCAGGGACAGACTAATTTGCATACAGCCAGGTTCTGAAACTGGGATGGTGCAATGAGCTAAAAAACGGTGTTGGATCTAGCCCTGATCTCTTGACTGGGTGAGAGTACTCTGCTTAATTCAGAGACTCTGTCCATCACCACCCCTTGTTGTAAATAATTTTGTCCACCCTAAGCGTGGAAGGGTATACTCAGATGTGAGTCCCTTGCTCATTGCACCATCAGGATTCAAGCAAGCCGGGCCGAAGACGCCTGAAATGGCAGAAACCGGTCCCCGGAAGCTTGTTTCCTTCCCAGTGTAAGAATTGGCTTTTGTAGTCTGGTCTGCCCTGTTCCCATGATGCACTGGGCCAGGGACAGACTAATTTGCATACAGCCAGGTTCTGAAACTGGGATGGTGCAATGAGCTAAAAAACGGTGTTGGATCTAGCCCTGATCTCTTGACTGGGTGAGAGTACTCTGCTTAATTCAGAGACTCTGTCCATCACCACCCCTTGTTGTAAATAATTTTGTCCACCCTAAGCGTGGAAGGGTATACTCAGATGTGAGTCCCTTGCTCATTGCACCATCAGGATTCAAGCAAGCCGGGCCGAAGACGCCTGAAATGGCAGAAACCGGTCCCCGGAAGCTTGTTTCCTTCCCAGTGTAAGAATTGGCTTTTGTAGTCTGGTCTGCCCTGTTCCCATGATGCACTGGGCCAGGGACAGACTAATTTGCATACAGCCAGGTTCTGAAACTGGGATGGTGCAATGAGCTAAAAAACGGTGTTGGATCTAGCCCTGATCTCTTGACTGGGTGAGAGTACTCTGCTTAATTCAGAGACTCTGTCCATCACCACCCCTTGTTGTAAATAATTTTGTCCACCCTAAGCGTGGAAGGGTATACTCAGATGTGAGTCCCTTGCTCATTGCACCATCAGGATTCAAGCAAGCCGGGCCGAAGACGCCTGAAATGGCAGAAACCGGTCCCCGGAAGCTTGTTTCCTTCCCAGTGTAAGAATTGGCTTTTGTAGTCTGGTCTGCCCTGTTCCCATGATGCACTGGGCCAGGGACAGACTAATTTGCATACAGCCAGGTTCTGAAACTGGGATGGTGCAATGAGCTAAAAAACGGTGTTGGATCTAGCCCTGATCTCTTGACTGGGTGAGAGTACTCTGCTTAATTCAGAGACTCTGTCCCTCACCACCCCTTGTTGTAAATAATTCTCAGGGGTTAAGGCAGAAATGATTTCTACCTGCCCACCACACTCCGGGCCCTCCAAAGCTAGATGCTGCTGAATAAATCAATTTGTGTCCATTTGATAGTCTGCTTTTCAGTGCCTCTTGAATAATTACTTACTCCTCGTGCATCGAGCTGGGCCCTGGTGTTCCTCTTCATGGGACTGACCTTCTCCCAGTAGGACCCTCCCTTCCTTAGGTGACCATGTTTTTTTTCTGCTCCTTGCTATGTGATATGAAGGCTATTTGGCATAACCTATCTTTATTTGATTTCCCTTGACGAGCTCTTGAGTAACTCTCCTGTATCCAAGTATCTCTTGGAGTGTCGCTACTGCAAGATACTGGTACAGTTTGACTCCTTAGCCCCTATAACCCTTTCTTAGCCTCCAAGCGGTGGCCATGATTTTAAGCAGGTAACTATGAAGTCTTACTACTATGTCTTTCCTTGTTGGGCCCAGGGTACCATCTAAGCTACCTCCTTTACCATGAATGGGTGCCTTCATGATCTGTGCCACCGCCCCCTGGCTATCTCCGGGCCTGATAGGTGTTCCTTCACTGGCTTGTGGCCTCCAACTGCACCTCGCCCTCAGTGCCACGCGAAAGATCATCGGGATGGGCCTGCTGCTAATCCAACACAGTCCAGTAAGCACCCAGCTCCCTCCGTTCCAGAGTCTCATCAAACCCTGACTTAAATGCTGTCTCTGTTACAGAGATTTCAATGCCGGGTTGCAGACCGATCGAGGTTCTGACCTACAGTGCCTCCATCTTACCAGAACTCCATGGGCCTATTTTTCAGGAAATATTTTATCTCATTGGGTCAAGAAGTCTGACATGAATTTGAGATTCTGCTCATATTAATGCAATTTTCACCGGATTCACTAAGCTAGCTATTTGTGTACCCAAATTCAACTTCAATAATAAGAAATACTCAGTGCAGTCTTTTGTTAGAAGGGTCTATCAACCTAACCATAATTTCCACCAATTCATGAAGGTCCACAGTTAATTTCTAATCCTGCCTAGTATTTTTCAAATATTGCTCATCTGCTGTCACCCACTCAAGTAAATCCTTCTTCCAAGCAGAATGTCTTGGGGCCCTGGGCGATACCCACTGAATTGCTAGTGTACACTTAGCTAACACTGTGCCCATTGCAGCTATTTTCGCTTTCATTTTCATTGTCCGCATTATTGGGAATATTCTAACAAAGCATTAGTCACTGACTGCAAACTCTCGACTACGGAAGCCCAAAATTGAACTCACTCTCTCTCACACTCTCTCACACTCTCTCTCACACACACACACATACTCTCTCACCCGCACTCACTCTCTCTCTCACACACTCTCACTCTCTCACACACTCGGCTGCGTGAAAACGTGGAGTCGACATGACACACATACCTGCAACCCACTGCTTATGGTATAGGTAAGATATCCCTCTAGCTGGGTGCAATATACCACTGGTCAGGGTACAATTGCATGAGCACTGTACACTGTCCATTCTTAGACATTGTAAGTGATGTAAAGCCATAATGAGTATATGACCCTGGAGTTTGTCATTACGAACTCCACAGCACCATAATGGCTTTACTCAATTCTGGGAAGTTTCGTAGCCGACTTCTCAGCATAATAAACCCACACTGATGCCACTGTGGGATTCATTATACAATGCACCCAGAGGTAATGTCAGAGATGCCCCCCGAAAAACAACCCGCCTCTGGTGGGTTCCCCTGACTAGTAGATACAAGCCTGCTACTACAAGGCAAGTTTCTGGACCTCTGGGGTGGGAGCCTTCGCTCCCTGGGTTCAGAAACCAAGCCTTTCCTGGGCACCTCCCCAGGTCAGGAAGAGCCATTTGTGGCAGGGAAGCTTCAATGGCCTTGCCACCTTTGTAAAAAAAAAAAAAACAGCCTCTCGTGCTATGAGAAGCAGTCCTCCTTCCTGTCTCAACCCCTTGTCGGCAGAGGGACAGGTATGAAAAATTAGAGCAGCCCAAAAGGTGTGCCCACCTCTGCGAACCCCACCCCTCAGGTGGAGGAGTCAAGGTAAAGTCCACTCTTCATTCCCCACTGTCTTTCAGGTGGCAGGCACTCTCCATCAGGATAACGGATTATGCCCACTCCCCCACGTGTGGTGAGCACACCAAGGGTATAGTCCACCTAAGGTCAGTAGCCCATTGGCTCGTACCTCGAAACCCCTAAATCGCCCCCTAAATATAGTAATTAGGGGGCAGCCTTGAGTCCAGAAGGCAGATTCCTGCAACCTATGAAGAAGGACAAAAGAAGATGCACAGCTAAGGAGACTGCAGAGAAGAACTGACTTGGCCCCAGCCCTACCGGCCTATCTGCAGTTTCCAAAGATCCTGTGCCAAAAAACACCTTGTCCTGCAGCCAAGGTCCTCCGTAACACCTGGGAGGATTGACTACCTTCAACCAAGACCGGATCTCCTGTGAACAGCAGCTATGTTCAAATTAATCTCCAACGAAAGACTCAGAGCTTTCTGAAGACAAAGAAACCCGATGGCTGGAACCACTACTGCACCCGTTGCCTACGAACCAAGTCAGAGTGGCCCACCGGTCCCAGCGAGGTCCCCCAGGGCTCCAGAGTCTGAGTCCACCGTGGGTTGACCCCTCCAGGAATCCCTGATGCCACCTGCAGCCTCTTCACGTAGACCCCTGCCAATCGCAAGTGGCCCGGTGAGGTGAAATCCGACCTCAAAAGGCACGCCGGCATCCGGGCGCCCTGGAGAAGAGGACTTGAGGTGTAGCTGCGTCCCCGAGCCCTTCAACTTACCTGCCCAGCTGTTGATTCCTCCCGTAAGACTTCCTGGACCAAGCCTGCAGCCAAAATCCTAAACCAGCAACTCCCACTGAAAACAGGGCACCCAACACCAAATCAGCACTATGCACCCAGCCGCTCCTGTGGGTGCACCTTGTGTGCTAACTCGGATCCTCCTTTGCCCTGAGCTTAACCCTAGAAGCTTTGCTCCCTCAAACCTGTGGCTTGCCCGAGAGCAGCCACAAACCGACGGGCCCCCTGGCCCTAGGCTGACATTGGGCCTCAGCACTCTGCACCCGGCCACCCTAGTGCCGCTGAGGGTGCTTTTTAATTTGTCTTGAAAAGTTAAATTCTACATACCTGTACCAAGTTTTGATTGGTTCTAAAAATAAAATACAACTAAAGAAATATTTTTAACACAAACAATTGGTCTGAGTTCAGTCTACTTTTACCGCTGTAAGCCTTTGGGGATCCACTGGACACTGTGCACATTATACCTTACTTTGGTATATACAGAACCAGCTTCCTACAGGGGCTGAGGTCACAAATGTACATTGCTTAATCGCAGCTGAGGAATTGTTTATTGAGGAAAAAAGTCTCCCACTGCTCCAGACTTGCCCTCCCACCACCTCTGAACCATCATTCTATCGCTTCTATCTCTAAAGTGTTTCAGATTCCATAGTGGCATATTTTGGTCATAGGGAGTTTGTACAAGAATTTTGTGATCACCGTTTCCCAAATCCCGGCAGCCCAGCAAACAAGGTATGGGAGAGACTGTCCAGTTTGTTTCCCCCATTAATAATGTTTTAGTCAAGCGATACGTGGAGAGAATCCCAACTAATGTTTTCTCCCAATTGTCATCCAGGTCAAATCAGTGAATGAGATGTTGCAGCTGGGCCGCAGCATAGTATGAGAAAAGGTAAGGGAGTCCAACACCTAAGTCCAGCTTGGACTTACCCCCTCCACAAGCTCTGACCTTGATAACTTTTACATGGGACTTTTGCCTACTAGACCCTCTTGCCTCTATTGCTGCCCATAACACTGTGTTTGAGGCATATGTGCTGCAGATGGTACATTTATGAATAGATCGCCATCTGGTGTTGGGCTCGGATGATTTCACTTGTTTTTCTTTTGGAGAAGTCTTTTGTAGTCACGAGGCTGGAGACTCCTCCCTTGGGTGATAGTGCGCATGGGCATCGGCTCCATCCTTAGATTGTTTTTTTCCGCCATCGGGTTCGGATGAGGATCGAAGCGCTCCGGATCGACTTCGAGAAAAGAGTTATATTTCGGCGCGTATTCCCTTTCCAATTCGACGGTATTGTTTATCGAGCGCAAATTCATTCACATTTCGACGCGCTTCGACGTCAACAAGAAAGAATTCCAACTCTACGTCGACGAGACCGGGAGGCCTATCTCGACGTAGTCCAGCCCGGAGTCCATGGAAAGGACTCCATTCAAGAAATGTCCGTGTGGTGCTAAATTCCCACACAAGGACCTACACGAGGTGTGTAACCTCTGTTTATCACCTGACCACAAATCCAGGGACTGCGAAGCCTGTGCGGCTTTCTCCTCCAAGTCGACATTAGAAACAGTCGAGCCCGAAGACACGAGATATCGAGGATGGAGTCAGATGCAATCCCAGAACTGTTCGAGGTCCAACACCCTGAGGGGGAAGAAAAAGATGAGGAGGGGTCGGGGTCGGAAGCGGACGAGTCTGAAGTCAGAGAAGTCGACGTTCATCAAACCGTGAGTGACGACGTCCCTTTACCAAAAAACCGACCCCGATTGGTGTCGACCCCGCCTTAAAGCCCGGTCAGACAACCGAAAAAAGTTTCAGACGCCCCGCCTTCCGGCTCGGCAACGAAACCAAAACATTCGGCCTCCCACTATGTCGGATCCGAAAAACAGTCGACATAGACACCGAAGCTCCATATCAAAGAGAGCTTGCAGTCGAAACATTCCATGTCGAAACCGAAACATGCTACGACGTCGAAGACTCCCTCGACACCGAAAAAATCGGACTCGAGCAAACTCTCGGTGCCGAAAACACATCACATCGAAAGCAAAAGCACCTATCGGACCCAAAGACTTCGGTACCGACACAGGAGCAACAAACAGATCCAAAACAAAAGACTTTGTTTATTGATCCATAAACTGGCAAGGTGGTGACAAAACTACCTAAAAAGAGGAAGACTCAGCCGTTGGACGACAAAGTCCCTCCTCCTAATAAGAGAACAATGGGGACAAATACAACTCCTCCCCTTTCTCCACAGCATATGGACACACCCTCTTCTCCTCTTCCTCATACTCTGCCAGCTATTCCTCCACCTTCTACACCACGCCCATCTACACCTCAAACAGATGTAGAAAGTGACACAGGGGATGGGGACATTCCTTGGGATAACAATACTATCCCAGAAGACACAGACCCATGGGAGGATTATGACGCAGTGTCAGATAATGATAATGACCCTGACCTGTATCCCTCAAAACCCTCTCCTCCCCAAGATAATTCTGGTTTTGCACAATTGATTAATAGAGCAGCAAAATACCACAAGGTGGATTTACATACGGAACCTCAGATAGAAGATTTCCTTTTAGAAACACTACCTGCTGCACAGAAATCTTCAGGGACCCTACCTATGCTTAAGGGTCTCCTCACTCACACATCAGACATATTCTAAGATCCTGTGAGAGCTAGGGTGTTAAACCCAAGAATTGTCAAAAAGTATAAGGCAGCCCCAAAAGACCCAGTATTTATTAAGGGGCAAATACCTCTGGACTCGTTAGTAGTTTCAAATGCTCGTAAGAGGGCAAACTCACTAACGGCAGGAGAAGCTCCTCCTCCTGACAAAGAGTCCAAATTAATAGATGCCTCTGGCAAAAGAGTAGCATCCCAAGCGGCAAACAGCTGGCGCATAGCAAATACTCAAGCGCTACTTTCACGTTATGATAGAGCTCATTATGATGAGTTACAAAAACTCATTACACATCTCCCTAAGGAACACCAAAAGAGGGCAGATCAGCTGATACAGGAAGGGAAGATAATAACTAACACTTCCATTAAGTGCGCCTTAGACGCAGCAGACACTGCAGCAAGATCCATAAACGCCAGTATCATGTTAAGAAGACATGCATGGCTCAGGATATCAGGGTTCAAACAGGAGGTACAAACTTCTTTATTGAACCAGCCTTTTGATGGGGAAAACACTCTTCGGCTCAGGTACAGATGAGGCGTTAGAGAAAATGAACAAGCATTTGCAATGCATTAGGTCTCGGGTTAATTAAGTTTGAGCTATTGGCATTGCTAAATATTGCAACACCAACTGCTACAAAAGCTATTGGTGTTGCATTATTTAGCAATGCCAATTGCTCAAACTTTAATAATGCGAGACCTATTGCATTGCAAATGCTTGTTATACCCATGTTTTGAAGTTGATAAAGCGGTGGTTAAACGTTTTTATCCCCAGCATACTAGGATGCTGCAATAGCAGCTTCCTGAATGACGTGATAACCGCTCCCAGGGCTCAGAGATGCTCTTCAGTGCCACCAGGCATTTAATCTTGAGCAGAACCCCCCTGCCCCCTGCCATCAGTTTTGGATTGTTCCATTTGGTCTCCCATCCTGGAAATGCACCTACTTATGCCTTTCATAAGAGTGTTTGCATTTGTTTCCAATGTGTGGAAACATCCTGAAAACCATTCCTAAATCTACACAAACACATGGATTTAGGGAGTTTCTCCAAGTTTTGCAGGTGAACCCACCTTTAAACTTCCACAGGCTCACTTCTCCTCTAACCCTAGATAAACGAGTTAGAAAATGAATCGAAATTGCAAATTTTCCTTATTGCTAAATCTCCCATCTAATAATGAAAGTCTATGATTCTTAAACCGCTTCAAAATGAGGAGAAAAAAAAGCTTGTGTCCCATCCTATCCTAATTTGATAGTTAGGAGTCTTCTTAAGCACAAATCTGAAGATTCTTTATCGAGTCAAACCACTACAGTGACATGTCTAAAAAATATAATTGAATAATGGTGAACAGACCAGTAGCACCATGTTATGGGGCATTGCACTGCAAAGTCGTTTACAGAGTTTTGTTGTTTAGATTTAGACCTTCACCAATCCTGAAGGTGCTAAGCCGAACAGTCAACAATGCATGATGGGAATTATTTCTGCTACCTATGCTGCGTTAAAAAAAGGACACAACTAGATGCTCCGACGAGGGAATGAAAATCACGCAATTTGTTTCCTCAGTGCTGCTGTTTCCCATTTTGCTTGGAAGGGCATATACTGGCCCATTTTCTTCGAAGTTGTGGACATGTGAAACACGGATCTGTTTGTGCACACCGTTTTTCACGAGGCTGATCAAAGGGCTCGCTGGCACGTAGCGGAGGCCGGATGCGATTGAACTTGCCTTGGCTGTGTAAAAGGAGACGGGTGCCTAATGGGCAGCAGGTGGATTGTCTGTAACATGTCAGTCACGCCACGTTTTCTCAGCTTCCCTTGCACACGTCCCTGCCTCTGTATGCACTTTACGCCGCTTCATGGCCGTAGGAGACGCCGACGGGCATGGCCATCTAGACGAGTGACGAGCTTTAGGAGCCTCACAGCGCTACATCATCTTTTTCCCCTGCCTCGTGTTCATGGAACGCATTTCAAGCATGTGCGCATCTCAGGTGCAGCGCAGCGAGAATTGGGCAACATTTCAGCCAATGAGCTCTGAGCTGCAGGGCGCGTAATATCTAAGATCTCTGCACGTCTGTTGTTAATCAGCTGAAAAAACAATGACATTGACAACGAGAGCCATATATTTAAATGCACGCAGTGTAATTACGTTTGTTTTTGGGGGGAAATGTCACAACACGTTGTGGATACGGTCATATCATACCTCAGTTCTGTCTGATCATCTGCACACCTGTGTGTTCACTCTGGGGCCACTAGGGAACAAGTGGCCTTGGGAACAGAGAACATCAGACATGAGTCTGGTGGGCAGGGAACCCCAGAGGCGACTCTGGTCAAACGGAGATACCAAGGAGATGAGGAGACATCGGTGCGGGTGACACTGGTATAGAAAGAGGAGCAGACCTGCTCCAACTGCACAACTAGGGCAAGCATGCGGGGGAGGTTCCTGGCAGAGTCGGATTCCGACGCGCGGCGAGTCCAGGCTGCGGTTGAACTACAAACGTCATTTTGTAGTTTAAAGTGGCCCGCCCCTCAGTCGGATTCCGACGCGCGCCTTGGAGCAGACTCCCCTTGCATTCCACGAGGCGCGCGACGCGATCCGGTCCGTTCTGCCATGCTGTGGAGACAAGACCTGGCCGCACGCACAACGTTATCCTATGGGGAAACGCTGCACGCGGCCAGGTCTTGTCTCCCTTCGTCGTTCTGAGACGGCTGAGACGCCGACTATAGTTCTCTGGCGAGAACGCGCTTTCAGCGCGTTTCTAGCCGAGACCTAAAAAGGACACAGCAACGGCTAAGTCAATGGGAGCATTGCAACAGCCAGCTCAGAGGGGTTCCTTTCGTAGGTCCACACATAGAGGCGGATCAAAGAATACAGGCACAAGCCAGCAATCAACCTCTTTTACCCCAACATCACCCAGAGGGAATTCTAGAGGCAGTTACAGAGGTAATAACAACGGTAGGGGTCGCGGAAACAACAACAACCGCAACTCTCCAACCCCAAAACAGTGACTACATACAGCTCCCCCCAGACCATTTAACCCCAGTTGGGGGGACGCCTATCACAGTTCCTACCTGTCTGGGAAAACATCACATCACACAGGTGGGTGAGACAAATTATCCAACATGATTATTGCCTAGAACTCACTGCTACCCCACCAAACATCTCCCCCAAACAGCGTCCAATGAGTCAAGATCATCTAACATTATTAAAACAGGAAGTACTATCACTGCTACAAAAGCATGCCATAGAGAAGGTTCCACAACATCAACAGGGAAGAGGAGTATACTCTCTATACTTTCTAATTCCCCAAAAAGACGGATCTCAAGGCCAATATTAGACCTCAGACCTCTCAATGCATACATAAATTCGGAACATTTCCACATGGTCACGCTCCAACAGGTACTTCCTTTACTGAAGAAAGGGGACTTTCTTTTTACACTGGATCTAAAAGACGCCTACTTCCATATCCCAATTCACAAAGCCCACAGACAATACCTCAGGTTTGTAGTAGAAGGACAACATTATCAGTTCAAAGTCCTTCCGTTTGGAGTCACAACAGCACCAAGGGTGTTCACAAAATGCCTAGCAGTGGTTGCAGCACACCTAAGAAGACAGCAAATACATGTCTTCCCTTACTTGGACGACTGGCTAATAAAGGCCACGTCACAACAGGAATGTCTTCAAAACACACAAAAGACAATACAACTGCTGCACCAGCTAGGGTTTACGGTGAACTACACAAAATCCCACCTACAACCAAACAAGGTTCAACAATACCTAGGGTCTACTGTAAATACAGAAAAAGCCAAAGTATACCCCAATCTAGTCAGGATTCAAACAATGCTCACATTGATCCAAAGATTTCAAACTCAACACTCATTAACAGCTCGAGTGTTCATGCAGTTATTAGGGATGATGTCCTCTTGCATACTGCTGATTCCATATGCCAGACTACAAATGCGTCCGCTTCAAGAATGTCTAGCAACACAGTGGAATCAGGCTCAAGGTCAGATTACAGATCTGGTGTTGGTAGACGACCGCACACACCGCTTTCTGAAGTGGTGGAATACAACAAACATTTCCAAAGGGCAGTCGTTCCTGGAACCAATTCTACAAGTGGTGCTAACAGCGGATGCATCGCTCACCGGATGGGGAGCTCATATGGACAGATACACAGTACAAGGGAGATGGAGTCGACAGCAAAAAACGACTGCACATAAATCATCTAGAACTACTAGCAGTGTTTCTAGCATTAAAAGCTTTTCAAATGCATATTCTCAACAAAGCAGTCCTGATCAGAACAGACAACATGACAGCAATGTATTATATTCAAAAACAGGGGGGGGGGGCACACTCTCTCCAACTATCCAGACTAGCGCAGGAAATTTGGAGATGGGCCATTCCTCAAAACATCTATCTGTTAGCTGAACACCTACCAGGAGTTCAGAATCAGATAGCAGACATCTTAAGCAGAGAGTCCTAACAAATACACGAATGGGAACTGCACGACCAAATACTGCAGCCATTCTTCCGGAGATAGATCTCTTTGCCACTCATCAGAACGTAAAATGCCAAAGCTTCGCATCCAGGTACCCACACCACCTGTCGCAGGGCAATGCATTATGGATAAATTGGTCCAACAAATTTGCATACGCTTTTCCCCCTCTCCCACTAATTCCATTAGTGGTTCGAAAACTGCAACAGCATTCAATGACCATGATACTAGTAGCACCCACGTGGGCACGGCAGCCGTGGTTCTCCACGCTCCTCCGACTCTCACAGGCGCCACACCAAAAATTAAGAATCTCACCCATGCACCTTACACAGAACCATGGAGAAATAATGCACCCAGATCCCAAACAACTGAACCTAGCGATCTGGCTACTGAGATCTTAGAATTTGGATACTTAAATTTACCTCCAAACTGTATGGAAATCATTAAGCAAGCAAGACGTCCCACCACCAGAGCCTGCTATGCAGCAAAGTGGAAAAGGTTTGCTGTATACTGTAACAACATCAACCCTCTGAACGCATCTACACAAAATATTATTTGCTACCTACTACACTTACAGCAATGTAACCTTGCTTACACCTCAATTAGAGTACATCTTGCAGCTATAGCAGCATACCTGCAAAATAGGCAACATCTATCCCTGTTTAGGGTGCCCGCAATTAAGGCTTTTATGGAAGGACTCAAAAGAGTTATCCCACCAAGACTACCACCTTCTCCAGTCTGGAACCTCAACATAGTACTCACCAGACTAATGGGGCCACCTTTTGAACCTATGCATAGGTGTGAAATACAATTTCTTACATGGAAGGTGGCCTTCCTTATAGCCATTACCTCCCTCAGGAGAGTGAGTGAGCTACAGACATTAACAATACAAGAACCATTTCTACAGTTACACCAGAATAAAGTGGGTCTTAGAACAAATCCAAAGTTCTTACCTAAAGTAATTTCAGCATTCCACATCAATCAACCAGTGGAACTACCAGTCTTTTTTCCAAAGCCACAGATGGTAGCAGAGAGAGCCCTACATACACTAGATGTCAAAAGGGCAATATTATACTACATAGAAAGAACTCAAACTTTCAGAAAAACTAAACAACTATTTGTAGCGTTTTCCCCAACACACAAAGGCAATCCTATCTCTAAAGCAGGCATTGCCAGGTGGATCGTAAAATGTATACAAATATGTTACATTAAAGCAAAGAGAACATTAACTGTTCCCCCTAGAGCTCATTCTACACGCAAACTAGGGGCATCTATGGCATTCTTAGGGAACATTCCCCTAGATGACATATGCAAAGCAGCAACTTGGTCTACACCGCATACCTTCACAAAACACTATTGTGTTGACGTACAGGCAACACAACAAGCAAGGGTGGGCCAGGCTGTATTAAAAGCTTTATTTCAAACTGTTGCAACAGACACTGGTGACCACCGCTAGGGAGTTAACTTCTGCGGCCTCGAACGGAATAAGCTACTTACCAGTATGCATCTGTTCTTGGCATAGAGGGCTGCAGAGTGGTACATGCCCTCCCTACCTCCCCGGAAACCTGTGTCTGTTCCAACATTATCTTATTTAGATACACTTACATGGGCATCTCTTTCTGTATTCTATCATACTACTCCATCTAACCCTACTATGGCAAAACAATCTAAGGATGGAGCCAATGCCCATGCGCACTATCACCCAAGGGAGGAGTCACCAGCCTTGTGACTACAAAAGACTTCTCCAAGAGAAAAACAAGTGCACTCATCCGAGCCCAACGCCAGATGGCGATCTATTCATAAATGTACCACTCTGCAGCCTTCTATGCCAAGAACAGATGCATACTGGTAAGAAGCATATTCCTTGTTTCCAGTGCCACCATCAAAACTGATCTCTGAAGCACCTCACCCTCAAAGTCTACAGCTACTTTCCTAGTGCCAAAAAGAACAGTTTGAGCTTTCTTTGATGTTGAGCTCCTTTCACATCCCCTTCCTAGGGTCCGGAGAATCGCTTGGATGGAGGAACTCTTCGTCTCATACTTTGATGTTTTAGATATGCCCAGTAGGAATGATTGGCTCTTGGAGGAAGGTAATTCAGGGGCTGATGAACCCCCCCTCTTCCTTATATGGATCCTGGCCTTTTGCTACATTGTAACAAATGGGTTTCATCCATTTAGTCCCCCAGGATGTTTCGGAGTTGACAACTTGGTTTTTGGGTTTACTGTGAGTGAGTCTCACTACCTGAATCTGTCAGGGTAAAGTCATGGTAATTAGTTTGAACGTAATAACCTCCAGTGTCTGCCTTTTAAGATAACCAACACACATGGTAATATGGAGAAATGCTTGCCATAAGTCTAACCACTCCGGTACAAAAGGGGGTGGTGATGGACGGAGCATATGAACCAATCAAACACTCACACCCAGTCAAAAGATCTGGGTTTAATCCATCACCGTACTTTAGCCTACTCTGCCACCCCAGTTCAGACATGGCCATATGCAAATCAGTCTGACCCTGTGCCTCATTGGAACAGTCCAGCCCGAACTGCCAAGCCATGCCTTCCCTGGACCGGAAACAAGGTTCCTAGGACCGGGTTCTGGCATTTCAGCAGTCTTCAGCCAGGCTTGCTTGATTCCAGTGGCAAAGTGAGCAAGTGACTCACGTCTGAGCATACCCTGCTAACTTATGGCGAACAAAGCGGTACAAAAGGGGGTGGTGATGGACGGAGCATCTGAACCAACCAAACACTCACACCCAGTCAAAAGATCTGGGTTTAATCCATCACCGTTCTTTAGCTCACTCTGCCACCCCAGTTCAGACATGGCCATATGCAAATCAGTCTGACCCTGTGCCTCATGGCAGCGTATGCTCAGACGTGAGTCCCTTGCTCACTTTGCCACTGGATTCAAACACGCCTGGCTGAAGACGGAGGAAATGCCAGAAACCGGTCCTAGGAAGCTTGTTTCCGTTCCAGGTAAGGCATGGCTTGGCAGTACGGGCTGGACTGTTCCCATGAGGCACAGGGTCGGACTGATTTGCATATGGCCATGTCTGAACTGGGGTGGCAGAGTGGGCTAAAGAACGGTGATGGATTAAAACCAGATCTGTTGACTGGGTGTGAGTGTTTGATTGGTTCAGATGCTCGGTCCATCACCACCCCGTTTTGTACCGCTTTGTTTGCCATAAGTTGGCAGGGTATGCTCAGACGGGAGTCCCTTGCTCACTTTTGCCACTGGATTCAAGCAAGCTTGGCTTCAAGACTGCTGAAATGCCAGAAACTGGTCCTAGGAAGCTTGTTTCCGGTCCAGGGAAGGCATGGCTTGGCAGTTCGGGCTGGACTGTTCCCATGAGGCACAGGGTCAGACTGATTTGCATATGGCCATGTCTGAACTGTGGTGGCAGAGTGGGCTAAAGAACGGTGATGGATTAAACCCAGATCTGTTGACTGGGTGTGAGTGTTTGATTGGTTCAGATGCTCCGTCCATCACCACCCCCTTTTGTACCGCTAAGTCTAACCACTGGCAGTCACTCTGAGTACATTCCAAACCCTTGTTCTGTTGCCCACTGTGCAACCTAAGTTTGGACCTGGCAATATGCAAATCAGTCATGACACTGCTCCAATAGAAACTGTTCCATCCAAACTGCCAGACAAGGTCCTCCCTGAACTGGAAAACAAGCAACCCAAGACCAGTTTCACACTGATTGGGGCACATTTGTCTAGAGTAGCTTGTTTCCAGTGGAGCACTGAGCACAAGATTCATGTTTAGGAATATCCTTACCACTTAGGGAATTACATCAAACATTAAAAAGGTGATGGGAGGAATGTTTGCACTGCATCGAACTATTGGCAATTGCTCTGGGTAGCATTCCATCCAATTGTGTTTTTTGCAGATGATGCACCTTTTTTCCAGTTATCAAGTACTAAAAGAGTTACAAGCAGATTGACATGGCGGTGATCCAGGCCGCAACAGCATCCGACAGATGTTGTTTAAAGCTAACCCCATCTTTTGGGCTGCTGCGCACCAAACCACTCCAAACTCCTGGAGAGGGTCTGTAATTGCTCCAGTTTAAAGGTGGAGACATTCTGCTTCCAGGAAATTGTAGGCTAATCGCCCTCCTTGACAAAGAGGTGAAGTACTTGGCCACAGTACTATTAAATGAATTAATGACCTGGGCAGAAGACAAAAACATTATACCACAAATGAAACTAGTTTTACACGTGGAGCGGGGATTACAACAAACATCTTGGCTCTTAATCTTTTAATAGATAAGATTAAATTGTACTATAAATCACTACGTCTGTTATGTTGATTTTAAGTCCACATTTGGCATTGTTCGGCGTAACCTTCTCACACTGGGGTATCTCGCCCATGTTATATATATATTTTTTTTAAATATAGCTTTTATTGAATTCACAGGATAAAAGACAACGCAATTGGTACATCATGCATTTGTCCACATCTCATGGACGTCTGTCGTAGTTACGGGACGTATCACAATGTGCAGTAGTACAGTGTGGTGTACAACTTAACAATGACGCAATACAAATGTTCCTGCCATGACAGTACTGTAATCAAGATAACATCAAAAAGTGAACAACGAGTGATAGAAACAAAACCTAAAAGGAGACATAAGAGGGGGGTGTTCATCGAGCGTGAGGACGTGGTGTGCGGTTCGGATCAAGGATCTGTCAGTGCATTGTGGGTTCATGGTTGCCTTCTGGTGGTGAGTGTGGGCTATTTCTTGGTGTTGGGGAGGACCGAGGGCCGGTGGCAGGAGGTGTGTTGCGTGTACGGGGAGTCAGGTGGGGCTTCACCGTGGCGAGCACGGTGGAGCATCGACGGTAGGTGCATCAGTGGCGTCCTGTGGGTGGTTACAATTGTCTCTGTCGGGGGCTTCAGAGTCGCAGTCCATGTTCTCTGTCTCGGTCAGCACCTCCTGGCATTCCTTATGTAAGGAGCCCAGCATCTCATCCCACAATGTTGCGATCAGGAACTTCCGCAATCCCGCGGTTTCCTCATTATGTAGGGTGATGCTTTCTGCCTTCGCCCAATTGTCCAGGGAGGTGCGCCAGTGTTCTGTTAGGGGTGGGGTGGGTCGTTTCCAGTGTTTCGTAATCAGCCGTTTGGCCGTGAGGAGGCCAAGGTCCCAGAAACGAGAGGGAACTTTATTATGTTTGGTCCGCTTGTATACGCCCAGTATACATGCTTCCCATGTGCGTGGTACCTGCATGTCGGTGCAGCGCTCCAATGTCGGTAGCACTGTCTGCCAATATATCTGAAGTTGTGGGCGGCGCCATAGCATGTGTAGTAAGTCCGCGCCCTACAGAGCACATCTCGGGCAGCCAGCCGTGGCGCCCCGGAAGTACAGGTTAATTTTGTCTGGCGAGAGGTACGCACAATGTAGTATGTAGAACTGGATCAGCTTAAAGCGTGCATTTCGTGGGATGTTCTTAGGGCCTGATAGTATCATCTTCCATTCTCCATCTGTCCAGTCCTTCCCCCTGTCAGCCGCCCATTTATCACGCAGTGGCTGTAAGGTATGTTGCGTGTGTGACAACAGAGCTTGGGTCAGTCAGTGCACCACATGTGTACCGTTCCCCATAACGTGTAGGTGCTGTATCAGTTGATGTGTGGGTGGTTCCTCTGCGATGTTCCCCCATCGTTGCGTGTATGCCATGACAATGGAGGCATGTTGTAAAAACTGCCCCGCTGGAAGACCAGTGTCGTTGGCCAGTGTCACGAAAGGTATCAGGGCGCCATCGGTGTATAGGTCTGCCATGGTGTCTACTCCCGTGCGTGTCCAGTGTTCTAGTGCTGCTTCCGTGACGACAGATGAGGTTTTGGGGGTGCCCAGGAGTGGTAATGCAGGGGCGTATGGTTTAGTGTGTTTAGTTAGTTTCAAGATCCTGTTGTAGCAGGTGACAGCAACGGCTGCATGCAGTTGTGATGTTCTCCTCGTGGGCGCTAGGGGGTGGAAGAGAGAGTGTATTTGTGTAGGAGTCAGTATATCTGTGGCCGTGGCAGTATCCTCTAGGTTCCTGCCCGCGAGCCAGGCTGTTACCCACTGCAATTGTGCCGCCAGATAATAGAGTTCTAGATTCGGCACTGCGAGGCCTCCGTCGCTGACCGGGGTGTAAAGTTTGCGCAGGGCCACTCTGGGTCTTCCGGTATTCCATATCAGGTCCCGGACCATGGTTTCCAGCTCTTTGAAAGTGCGGACCCGGACATATGTTGGGATGTTAGCAAAATAATATAGGAGTCTGGGCAAGACGATCATTTTCGTCAGTGTCACTCTACTCGGCACGTTGAGTGGGAGCGTCTTCCAGAAGGAGATCTGGGATCTTATGGACGTTATGGCGCGTGTCAGGTTGCCATCGAGAATGTCCGGGGGTGTTCTGTATATGTGTATGCCTAGATACTTGAACGTGGTGTGGTGCCATGGTAGCCGCTCGCCGTGGATCGCGATCTCGGGGTCAGGAGTCTCTGGAGCAAATGCATACGCCCCCGATTTGGCCCAGTTAACTTTGAGGCCTGACATGGACTCGAAGGATCGAAAGATTTCTGACAGCTCCGGCGGTATGCGGGTGAGGTCTTTGATATACAAGAGTAAGTCGTCCGCATACAGTGACACCACGTGTACGCCGTCTGCCATTGGGATGCCCCAGTGTGTGCCTCTGGCGCGCAACGCCTCGGCAAGGGGTTCTATTGCCAGTGAGAATAGTAGTGGGGATAGTGGGTAGCCTTGCCTGGTGCCGCGCCGGACTCTGATGGAGTCAGACATCAATTTACCGGTGCGGACTCGTTCTTCTGGGTGGCCGTATAGCAGTCCGACCAGGTCAATATAGTCGTCTCCTAATTCGAATTTGCGCAACACCGATAGCAAGTAAGGCCATTCAACCGAATCGAATGCCTTCTCAAGGTCTAGAACCAGGCAGCCCGAACGCGGCCAGTCCCGTACTGCGTAGGTCTGCACGCGGAACAGCCGCCGTATATTGTGGGAGGTGCACCTAGCAGGTACAAAGCCGTTCTGGTCAGCGTGCACCAAGGTAGGCACTAGGGCCGCCAGGCGTCTGGCCAGGGCCGACGCCAAGATCTTATAGTCTGTATTCAGCAGCGCCAGTGGCCTATATGATCCAAGGAGCATGCCATCCCGGCCTGGTTTAAGGAGAGACACCAGCGTCTCCTCATTCATTGACTTGGACAGAGCTGAGTCGTCCAGCGCCGCCGAATACACCCTGAGTAGTTCCGGGATCAGGATTTCGGAGCAGGCTTTGTAATACTCCGCCGGTAACCCATCTGGGCCGGGGGCTTTAGCATTTGAGAGAGCAAAGATGGCCTCTCGCAGCTCATCTGCCGTCAACGGGGCCCCCAGATCGTCATGTTGGTCGTCCGTTAGGACAGGTAGTGTAATTTCGTCCAGGTATGTCGCGATGGATGACTGTGCGGTCAGCAGCCGGGACTCATACAGCGCACTGTAGTGCGCCACAAAGGCCTCGTGTATTTTCGCCTGGGTATATACTACTGGGCCATTGGCCGGGCGAATCGCTGTCACGAGCGACGTGCGCTCTTCACGTTGGATCAGCCAGGCCAATAATTTGCCAGGTTTGTCCCCTGTGTGATGTGTGTGCGGGCTGAGTGGGCTGCGTAGTTGATGTGTTTCATCCGATTAATCAGTCTGTCGTGTTCCGCCCGTGCATCCAGTAAGTCAGTGTTGTCGTCAGTGGCCGCTGCCTGCTCCGCCTGTAACAAAGTCGACTCCAAGCGCCGGAGGTCAATGTCTAGCTGGCGCCGGGAATGGGCCTGGGTGCCTAGACAGTGCCCCCTGAGGACCACTTTAAACGCGTCCCATTCTACTTGTGGTGTCGATGCCGTGCCTGTGTTGTCCTCGAAATATTGCACTGTCTGTGTGTTTATGGAGCTCCGAAACGGGCCGTCCAGCAGCAGATCAGGCTGTAGCCTCCATGTGGGTATCGGGGGTCGTGGTTGTTCCCATGTCAGGTCTAGTATATGCGGGTTGTGATCTGAGTGAGTGCGGCCCATGTAACAAGTGTCAGTGATGTGTGGTAGGATCTCGTGGAGACTTAAGCGCGAGGTTTTGACATAGTCTTTTGACCGTCTGGCAACAGCCGAGAGTGATGTTATTTACGGACAGCGTTTTTCAACTAGGTACGTAGCTTGGAGAACTGGTTTTGGATGGTTTCTTTTACCAAAGTTTTAAGGTGTCCGGGAATACTGACCATGGTTCATTTTCTTTGTAGAAATGATTGCGGCGATGCGTCTTCACGAGGGTAAGTTCAGTCGTTAAACAGACGAGGTCTGCGGGTGTTTAAAGAACAGCCCTTTGGTATAGGGTTTTGAGAGTTCATGTTACGTTTTTTTACCATTTAGGTTCCTTCATTCAGTCTTAGAAGGAGAGGGTAAGCCTCACATAATTTTCACACGGGGAGATGGTGGTGGAGCACTAAATTCAACACTTTGTTTTCGTTTTTTCTTGATTCTAACTCAGAAGTGGTCCCTAAAAATGTAACGCTGTTTTTTTACATTTGTTCAGATTTCAGGCCCCGGAGGAAGAGCCTCATAGGGCTCGAAATGCATCGGGCTTCTTAAATGTTTCATGTGAAAATGATCTGTAGTGTTATGTACGCTGTATTGTTCTGAGCTTAAAAAGAACTGTTATGTCTTAATAACAAATATTGTTATGTTTAATGTATTGAATTGAGATGTTACGTTGATACTAATGAAAATCTGATATGGTTTAAAATTTGTAAATATACTCAACTGAGTTTGCAACTGTGCACATTGGTCGGGTGTAATTCACTCGAGATAGGTAGGATCTCGCCGGACACCATATACCTATCGAGGCGTACATGCAGGGCGTGTGCCCCTGAATAATATGAGTAGTGTCTAGTGTGTGGGTTGCGGCTACGCCATGCGTCGTGTAAATCCCATTGTGTGGACCATGCCCGAAGTGCGCTCGCAGTGTTTTGTGCCTGTGAGTTGGGTGGTGGAGGGTGTGAGCGGTCCAGGGCGAGATTCAGCGTACTGTTGTAGTCACCGCCGAGTACCCAGGGGACTCCATGCCAGGGGGCCAGTGTGTTCGACATCTGTGCAAGGAAGTCCGCTAGCCCAGTATTGGTTGCATACACTGAGACCAGTACCAGCGGGTTACCGTCAAGCTTGCCGTGAATCGCAACGTATCTCCCCTCGGGATCTATGTGTGTGTCTATCGTCGTCCAGGGAATGCCTGGTCTGACCCACACCAATGTACCTTTGGCATAGGACGAGAAGCCTGTGGCATACAACTGCCCGCGCCACCTGCGTCTCAGGGTGGGTATTTCCGTAACGTTAAGGTGCGTCTCTTGGAGAAGGGCGATTTGAATGTGGTGGCGTTTGAGGTATGAGTAAATCTGATGTTGGCGTGTGTATACCTCTCACATTCCACGTACATATCTTAACAGTAGACATTACAGGTAGTAGCGATTCCCACCACCCGGATCCCACTTCTCCTCCCCGGGCACCCCATGGTTGTTATCGGGTAGGCTTTTCCCACAATCATGCAGATACATACAAGTGCACACCACTTCAATAAGAGTAAGGGAGGGGGGAGGAACATGGCCAACGAAACATGAAGCCATTGAACAGTATGAACATTCGAAATACCAAAAGGTCGGATGCGAAACGTGCTCCCGTCCATACTCTCTAGGAGAGCAACAAGGTCTAGGTGTAGGGGGTGGATGTGCTATGCGCACAATGTCGGTAGTTGCAAGTCAATAGAGTTGTTATGTGAAGGCTTGCCTCTATCCCGGGGGTGACGTGCCAGTCTATGCCATCTATGCAAGCAGGGGACCCCACCAGTACATGTAGGAAATACCATACTTTACGTGTCTCGGGCCGACGGTATCCAGGCGAAGCGTCTTTGGATCAGTGCATCGGCTGGGCGTGGGTTTCCAGTGTCTCTCCTGGGCTCCTGTCCGCCGTGTGGGGCGTGCAGTGTGGGACAGCAACGCCTCCGACTGTGAGGTGCAAGGGTGTTGATCGTTGTTTCGTTCTCTGCCCGCTGTTGCAATGCTGTGTTCCCACCCGTGGGTGACATCAGGTCCGGTTCGACGTGGCTTTCCCTGATAACGTCTCCAAGGAGTGCCAGAGTCCTGGCGCGGTTAGCCTATGTAGTCCGCCGTTTGTGGAGTGACATCCGGTCGGTTCCCCGACGCCTAGGAGTCTGGTAGACCATAAATTGCTTCGTCGTCGCTGGGGAGTTCCTGTATGCTGCCACTCGCAACTTCGCTCTGTGCGGGGGATCTGCTGAGCTCCATGACCAGGCGGAGGGCGTCTTGTTTCTCCTGCCTTGCGGCATCCGCCGGGGGGGGGGGGGGGGGGGGGGGAGTCGTCGTCGCACCATGTGAGTCGGACCTTGTCCGTTGGCGAGGCATGCGTCTCCGCCGCCTCCGAATTGCCTCCGGGGCGCGGGACCCGTGGTTGTTTTGGGGTCTGTGTCCACGCCGCTTTCTAGCCATGCTTCCACTTCCGTTGGATCCGTGAAGAAGTGAGTGCGCTCCCCCGCCACTACTCTCAATTTCGCTGGGAACAGCAGGGAGTATTGCAGTCCTAGATGCCCCAGGCGTTTCTTTACCTCTAGGAAGGAGTGCCGTTGTCGCTGTACTTGTACCGTGTAGTCTGGGAAGAACATCACAGTCGTGTTTTCAATCCGGACCTCGTGGAGTTTGCGCGTTTCTCGTAGAATGGAGTCTCTGTCGCGATAATTCAATATGCGGAGCAGCATGGGTCTCGGGTTGGAGCCTGTCGCCAGGGGTTTGGTGGGAACTCTATGAGCTCGTTCTATCACGAAGTGGGGGGATAGTGACCCCTCCGGTAGTATGTCCTTCAGCCACCGTTCCATGTGTTCCTCTGGGGTCCTCCCCTCCCATTTCTCCGGTACCCCGACCAACCGCACGTTGTTTCTTCGCGCCCTACCTTCCGCATCTACGGCCCTGTCTTCAAGGAATTCCACCCTGTTTAGTAAGTCTCGGATCTGCTTGTGTGACTGGTCGGCTTGAGGTTTAAGTACCTGTACGTCGCTCTCCAGAGTCGTGGTGCGCTCCGATAATTTTTTATGGTCCGCCCTCAGGTGCGTCAGGTCTATGACCACACTATCGATTTTCGTGGCCAGGGATGTGCGAGTCAATTGTATGGATTCCTCCAATCTCTCCATGGCTGCCAGCATAGTGTCCAGCTTCGCCGTTGTTTGGTCGGGGTCGGAGCCTTTCCCGGACTTGTCCATCTTGTCCTTTGGGTTGGAGCCGCCGGTCCCGGTTCGGGCTCTGAGCCCGCTAGACATCCGTCACCGTATGTCGTCTCCGCCTCAGCTGTGCGGCCTGTGCCAGGAGGGCTATTCAGCGTGTATGGCGGTCACGTGGTCACTGTAGCTTGTAGGTTGTCAGGAGTTCGTGACCGAGCCGGCGTGGCGACGCTCCGTGTCGTCCCGTGTCAGCTGGGCTGCCGAGTTTTCGGGGGCATGCGGTTGCGGGCCGGTGCGTGGCTTCCAGGAGTGATGCTGGCGCGGTTGTGGGTTGCACGGGCTTCCACGCCGCTCGCGTGGTGCCGTGGGCTGCGAGGTCACTATGTGTCCCGGGTTGCAGTCGCCTGTGCGCCCTTACCGCCTTCTGCCGGGAAATGGGTGCCCTGGCCCCTGGTGCAGGCCTCCGGGTCCGTCCTGTGATGGCGCCCTCAGGGCCGGTCAGTTCTGCCGCTTGGTCCGATCCCGTTCACCTCCCACGGCGAGTAGCGCCCATGTATCTGTCCTGCTGGGGCTGGGGCGAATGATCAGGCTCTTTTGACAGGTAGCGGTGATTGTCCGCAATCGGCGGATTTGCAGTTGTGGGCCGGTGCGCGGCTTTCAGGAGTGACGCTGGCGCGGTTGTGGGTTGCGCGGGCGTCCACGCCGCTCGTGTGGTGTCGTGGGCTGCGAGGTCACTATGCGTCTCGGGTTGCAGTCGTCTGCGCGCCCTTACCGCCCTCCGCCGGGAAACGGGCGCCCCAGCCTTTGGCGCAGGCCTCCGGGTCCGTCCTGTGATGGCGCCCCCAGGGCCGGTCAGCTCCGCCGCTTGGTTCGATCCCGCTCACCTCCCACGGCGAGCAGCGCCTACATATCTGGCCTGCTGGGCCGGGGCGGATGTTGCTCTTGTGGCAGGCAGCGGTGATTTTCCGCATTTGGCGGAATAGCCCTGGTTCCCTCCGTCCCAGGTCCGGGCCCCCTCCGGTCTGCGCCGGTCCACTACTCGTCACCGTTCACCTCCCTTTGCGTTGTGCGCAGGCTCTGCAAGCGGGCCGCTTATTCGGGCCTGGTGCTTCTGGTGGAGCCCCGGCCTGTCCTGGGCTCCCGCCGGCGCTGGGTGTGACGTGGGCGGCCCTGGCGCCGTGGATTGCTCGGTGCGGTGAGGGTGCGCCGATCGCCGCCAAAGTCTGTAGGGTGCCGGAGGATGTTGCCCCACTGCCGCGCCGCCGACTTTCGGCTGGCCAAAGTTCGTATTTTCCGGATAATTACACCGGGAAGGGGAGCTCAGAGCGGAGCTCTACCCCAAGGTGGCCATTCACGTTGCGTGCTTAGCCACGCCCCCCATCTCGCCCATGTTATTAAAAGCAATAAAACTTCTTTACTCAGACACATGGGTGAGAATAAAAGTAGGTGAAGGCACCACACTTTCAACAAAGAGACACCAAAACGAGATTAAAACAATGGTGTGTTTTGGCTCAATATCAATGTAACCTGCTCTCGGCTAGCTTATCGCAGCTACTCAACACCGATAACTCACAGGTAGCCAAGTTAGGAGCTCCACAACTCTCAAATTTGTTATATGCGGACAATGTTAGGATACTGATAAGCCAAACGCAAGTTGACCTGCAGTGTCTCATTGATGAACTCTTCAGATTTACAAAAAAGAATAGCATGACTATCAATAATAATAATAGAAAATAAAAAAAGAAGATAAGGGTGATCTAAAATAGAAAAAGGAATAATTGGCATGGCTATCTACATGGCCATCAGCTTCAACACGCAAGTGAATGTAAGTATGTTTGGGTGCTGTTTGATGATATGGGCACTTTTCTACCCAGGAGCAAAAAATAATACCTTAACTGTTTCTTTCCAAACTTTAAAAAGATACATGGTTGTCTCTGGTTTTGATCCATTGCTAAAGGATGTCCCAGCTAAGTTATTTCCAGCCTTAACATACGGCAGCGAAGCCCTTCATAGGCTAGATTGGTCATTTCTCAATACAGTCATCTTAAGAACTTGTAAGCACCTTTTCAACCTGCCGACCAGTGCCTATCCTGCCTAAATTTGGTTGGAGTTTGGGCTGAATAAACAGGCAATTGCAATGAGGGGTGCTTATATCAAAACTTGGTACAAATTGAAGACATCCAGCGATAAAACACTAAACAATGCCTTATGATTAAAACTGTCAATAAATAAAAACGCCCCAGCCAGGATATACTTGGAGTCTGCTTTCAACACTTTAGGCGCAGTGTTGAAGGCAGTCTTTTAAAAGGTAATTAATCACTCAAGGAGGAAGCTCTCGGCAATTGAAAACCAGGCTGGCCTAGCAAACAGATCACATGGCTGTATGATGATAAATTACTCTAAAATTCCTAAACCACAGAAATTCCTAACGGCAGTATGGGCTCTACATCTGAAGAGAAAATCCATCGGATTTCTCTTTGGCCCTCTCTCATATTCTTCCTTTACGGCGATCACAAGTGTCAAATTGTTGCTGCTTACGCGGGTCAAGTGTGGAAGACCTAAACCATCTGTTGTGTATCCGTCCTAAGATTTTAATCGAAAAGAGGGCCCTTTAACATTGGGGGCATTCGTTCTCGCAGACAAGCTATTATCCCAAAATTTAATTCCCTCAATACGTATATAAATTGGTATTTTACAAAAATTTAACAAAATGGGACCAAAAACTTAAGGCCTCAGAAGCATTTTTTACTACTTGATTAATTTGTCATATTAATTGAAATTGCACTTTTTGCTATCTTATATCATATTTTTATTTACAGTTACTGTTATGGGAATAATTGTTTTTTATGCAAAGATTTGTAATTAATTATGTATAATAATTAATTAGAATTTGATTTGAAATTCAGCCATAGCACATTTGCCTTATCTTCAGATTACAGGTTGATAAATAGCTCTGTTCTGTTTCAACTCCTGCTCCAGTCACCTTCCCATATAGATATGAATAGGCTGTTAATGATTCCAACAGGTTTTATTGTACTACCTGATCATCTTTCACTCACAATCCTGATTTATTACCTTGTCTGTTGTCTCCTCCATTGATAATATCCTTATGGATTATGTACAACATTAGCGTGAAGGCCTTGCCAAAATAAATGAATACATTTAAAGAAAAGTAAATTTGGTAATTCTTACCTTTTAAAATGTGCTGACTTTGTAATTTACAGAAATGGCTCAGGGATCCATCAGCAGTGTATTTGTGACTTCTGGTTCAACAACGAATGGCACACGATTTTCTTCTGGGTAAGCCTTCTCTATTAGTCTGCATATTGGAAACATTTATTTTAGGTTGAAATCATTTTATTGATTTAACAACAAACAAGATGCAGTGAGAAATGAAACCCAAGTCATGGGTCGGCATCCATCTGATTGCTTTGCAGAGCATCAGTTTAAAACTGAATTGAACCTCCCGCTACCCTCCCGCCCACTCCTCCCGCCCACTCCTCCCTCTCCTGTCTCCTCCCCCATTTGAGCTGCTTAAACATAAAAGTGGAAATTTGGCTCAGCACATTATTGCTCAGTGTGATGGTGTGGGTTGCATCTGGGTTCAGCGCGGGAAGGCGCAGAAACCGCAGGTATCTAGGGCAGGATAGTTCGCTGAATTCAGAGCATAGTAAAGTGACAAAGGGTCGCCACGCCTCGGCGTAGGAAGCCCCACCCCTTTGAAGCGAGAAAGAAATGCGCTCCATACCTAGCCCATATCATAGGCGATGAAGCCATCCTTGGAGGGTTGGTGTTTTATCTGTGCCCCATAAAGAGTGTATATTCTGTAATGCTGCCCCTAGAGCTATACCTAGTTGCTTGCCTTTACGAGACTTGAGGGGGTAGGTAAGCCTGTCAGATACTCCCAGGACCACATATGCAGGGAAACGTAATAGTGTGGTATCAAAGTGATGGTCAATCTCATCTAGTACTTGTGTCCAGTAGGTTGTGAGATTGGGGCACTCCCACAATAGGTGTAATAATGTGCCATCTGCCTCACTGCCTCTCCAGCAAGTGGGAGAACGGTCAGGGTCACTTTTGTGGAGTCGGGAGGGTGTGAGATACCAATACATCATAATCTTAGTGGCTGTCTCTATGCTTAGAAGTGTTGCATGCGGAGTGGCGGGCTCTGTAATGAATATCTGCCCATTCTTTGGGGGTCAATGTCTGTCCGAGCTCAGCCTCCCATCGGTTTTGGCCCGCTGACATGACTCCCTATACTGGGGGACGCAAAATGTGATATAGTTCTATGGTAAGTCTCTTTGTGGATTGTTTCGAGAGCAACCAGCGCTCAGTACGGAGTGAGAAACCTCTCCGCTCCAGGACGGATCTTTGGCTGCAGGACCTAATGTCATATTTGCAAGTAATGATAGCGCTCAGTTTCAGGCATGTTAAAATCAGATTTAAAATCCTCTCTATCAAAGAAATGCCCTACAGACCTGTGTCCCGCTTTGTCCCAATGACTTAATCCCCCCAATCAAGGTCTGGTGAGAAGTTTGGATTTTCAATTATAGAGGTGAGAGGTGATTGAAAGGTTGTCAAATTATTGTGTATGGCTGTGGCGTCCCAAGCTTCCAATGTTGCTTGTGTCCCTGGTGAGCCATACAGCCCAGAGGGCCTGGTTCCTTTGCAGAGGAAGGGGACCTTCCAGAGAGACTTTCTTCCAATGCACGCTCCATAAAGAGCCAGTTCTTTTCAGACTCCGGCTGGGCCCATTCTAATAGGATTCGTAGCTGCGTCACTTTGTAAAAACGGTCGAGGTCAGGAATACCCAATCCCCCCTCTTCATGCGGTCTGAAGCTCGGGTCCCTATTTATTTGCAGCCTCTTATCTGCCCAAACAAAAGTGCTATATTCGGACTGAAGTTGCTTCAGAACGCCCAATGGCAGCTCTACCGGAAGGGTTTGAAACCGATACAAGACTTTGGGGAGTATGCTCATCTTGAGAGCTGCCACCCTGCCTAGCCACAAGAGATTAAACAGCCGCCATCTTTTAAGCTCTTGTCTGGTCTTTCGCAGTAACCTAGTGTAGTTCAGGGATAGTGTCTCAGCCGTGGAGACTGATAGCGATATGCCCAGGTATGGGATGACCTTCTGATCCCAGTAAATGGGGCATGCTAGGGCCAGAGTATCGACAGTTGACTGCTGCAGAGAGAAGCCCAGCGCTTGAGACTTTAAAGCCGGAGGCTGTCAAATTCCTCTAGCTCAGCCAAAAAAGCCAGTAACAAAATCTGGTGGGACTCCAACGTAGCAATGACATCATCTGCATAATGGCTGATTGTGTGCCGCTCTCCCCCAAAAACGGATCCCCTTGATCCGCTGGTTTTCCCGAACCCTCTGGGCGAACGACTCCATATAGCGAGCAAATAGGAGGGGGGAGAGCGGACAGCCTGTCGTGTGCTCCTGGTGATATGGAAAGGGTCGGAGGTGAAGCCATTCACCCGAACTCTGGCTGAGGGGCGGCAATAACCGCTAAACTCCCATTGGAGGAATCGGCGCCCATTCCAAACTCCTCCAAAACTTTCTCTTACTAGCATTAAAAACGCACTAGGTCTCGCCTTTTTTGTAAGTTAAAGCTATTTGCTTTGCTATACAACACCATTAGCAAAGCAAATAGCTTTAACTTAATCAAAGGCGAGACCGATTGCATTTTCAATGCTTGTTTCTCGCCAGTTGTCCCTCATCAAATTTTGATTGCCCTCTCACACTTTCCCATCTAATTCCCACTGCTTCTATCATTCATTATACCCCACTATTTCTCTAATTTCCATTGCACTACTCTCCACCTCAAAGGCACCGAAATCCGTGCAAACTTACTGGTGGTAACCCACCTCAAACGGGCTTCTTCCCAGCACAGGTGATTCCTTCAATAAATACAATGTTGGGAGTGACGGGGCGAGGCAATTCGTAGACATAGTCACCCCTCAGCAGCCAGAGTGAGGTGCTGCTAATGAGTGCCTGGTAGGTCACCTTCCTCTCTAGGTGCCGTGAGGCGAGGCGCTCATATGAAGAATAGAGTTCATGACAGAGCCACCATTCCGGCATGTACTTGAATCACTGGGTAAACTCCATGTGGTACGTGTGGCCTGTTAACAGCCTTGGGGAGATGAATGAAGGACTTGGGCACTGAGCGGCCTTATGGTTGAAGCCACATGGAAATGTTCGTGAGAAGAAAAAAGACGGCCTAGATAGATACTCAGCCACTATCTGCCCACAAGGAAACATGGGGTCAGTAGGACATCGAACTGACCCTCCTGCAGACTGGAGCAGCTCTAGGTCATCCACCAAGTGCCGACATGCAGAGAGCATCATTCCGGTCATGTTAACTATCCGCTGATACAGGAGAAAGATTTTTTCTAGAAAGGAGTCTTTCTTCAGGATAGAATGACTGATCGATTTGACCTTGAACGCCCAGTACTCTATGGTTAAGGGCACCGAGTAGGTCTTCATAGTGTAGGCGTGGGGCGGCCCTGTTATAATGCTGATGTCCGGCACCAGCAGAACAATCTGGTGACCTCGCTGTCTGAGTTCCCTCACTAGCGAGCTCAGACTGGGCCGCTGACCCCCATCCTGTAGCACCACCAGCAGCTTCCCACCCTTGCCGAAGGTGGTCTGCGTCAAGATCAGAAGCCAGGCTACAGTCCCGGAGGAAGACACAAAAGCCATCAGTAGCAGCACAGCCCAGTGGCTGACAGCTTCTCTTGCACAAGGCGGTAAGAGCACTCCCAGGACAGAGCCGAGGAGCCCCTTACCATCAAGTTGGGCTCGTCTTTGACATGTGCGAGTTGGGCTCACACTGGGGGAGGGTGCCGACCTGCCGCAGTCTCCCAATGATGGAGGTCCAAAGAAAGGTGTGTTTAAACACTTTCTCTCAAGACTATGGGCGTCCTTGTCTGCTTTTTTGTTTATCTTTTTATGGCGCTCCCTAATCGTGTGTTCCTATGCCTACATTTTCTATAGAAAGACATTTCAAGAGTTTGAGTGGGAGAGGGCGCTATATTTGGATTCGCCCAGGGCGCTCTCTGAGCACAGAGCAAATCAGTTACTATCAACCACAGTTAATCGTATCACGCTACAGGGCATCCATGGACAGGAGCATGCGTAGAATCGACACTCCTCTGACAGTCCTGTTTTGATGATGGGGGCTGGGGAAGGAGGACTCACAGAAGTTGAACAATCAACAAGCCCCCCTCCCCGCTTGTTCATCTGCAGTAATAATTACACAGAATGTGGTCGCCTGTATTAAGTTACATAAAATCTGCGAATATATTCCGTGGCGTTAGGCATGTGAATATTATCTGAAGCCGTACCTACGAGGTCCACGGGCTCCACTCCCTGCAGCGGGTTCCTCCGCTCCCTGACTGGTTGTTGGACTCAAACACATCATCAGTATGTCATCAATGTCGTACCATGCCCGCCCTGTGAGATGTAAATAACAACATGCATATTATACAGAGCTCCTTCAAAGAACTAGAATACTAACTGCAAACACAGATAGAACATGAAAGAATGCGTGCAGCCCACGCCAGCCGAGGCCTAAAAAGGGCCAATGGACCCTATTGAACGCCTTTTCAGGAAGACGCGTTCCTCGGGCTAACGATGCGACTTATCCAGAAGATGTAGTATCCTTCTGGTATTATCACTACATTGCCTAGTCCTGACAAATCCGGCCTGATCTGTTTCTGTCAATCTCGGCATCATAGATCTCAACCTTGACGCTAGAATTCCGTGGAAAAAGTTAAAATCTATGTTCAACCGGGATATCGGCATGTAAGAGGCGCAATATCTATTGTCCTTCCCTGGCTTGGGCAATACTGCTATCGACGCCAGAAGTGTTGTGCGCGGCAGCTCAGTGGTGCCATCGACAGAATTAAAAAAGCAGAGTCAGTATTGGAGCTAGAATGGAACAGAAATTTTTATAAAAGATGACAGTGAAGCCATCTGGGCCGGGAGATTTAAGGAGTTTAAGGCCGAGATGACCTCTTCGGTCCTAATGGGGCTCTTTAGGGCAGCTGCCTGGTCAGGTGTTAACCTAGAATGTGTTATGCCCTGACAGTACCTGGAGGGGTTCCGGTCAGTCAATGGCTGAGCACTGTATAGTGTCGTGTAGAAGTCCCTAAATGCCTGAACTATATCCTTCTCCCGTGTACTCTCCGCATCTCCTTCAGTCAGGAGAAGCGGAACTGTTGCCGCCTGTCGCTGTGCACGCAACTTATGAGCCAGCAAGCGGCCGCATTTGTCCCCTCCGGAACAAAATGTATGTTTCAGGCGAAGAGCGGCATATTCTGCTCTATCAAGGTTCAGGCTGGCCAGTTGAGCCCGTGCTGTTTTAAGTTTCCTCCAGATTCGGGGTCTCCTGTCCTCTTATGACTACATTCTAATTCCAACACTTGCTTGGAAAGTTCATCCTTCTTCTCCCCGCGTGCCCTATTGTCTGCGGCTGATGTGGCTATAAGGTCACCCCGAACTACTAATTTGAGGGTTTCCCAAAGGGAGATGATTGAGGTGTTCTGAGTGTCGTTGGTGGCTATGAAGTCTTCCAGTGTTTTGGTAAGGCGTGTTACAACTTCAGGGCGGTGGAGGAGCCTATCTCTGAGTCTCCAGGAATAGGATGGGCGAGAGGTGGGCGGAAATAGCAATTTGGCAGTTAGGGCTGCATGGTCTGAGAGCACCTGGGGTTCGATTTCTGAGCTCTGTGCAGTCTGGACGAGAGACCAAGTCGTTAGGAAGTAATCTAGTCTTGCATATGTTCCCCGGGCGTGTGAATAGAAGGTGTATTCAAGTGTATGAGTGTGAAAATGCAGCCACAGGCCTACCATCCCCAGGTCCTGTAACCACTGCCGATTTGTATCAGAAAGAGCCCCATTGGACCCTGCCTCTGTGCTGAGAGGTCACATGGTCTGTAGAACACGATGTTCAGTCCCCCCTATAAAAATGTGTCGATCAGGTGCAGATGTCAAGTCTCCTCTCGCCTTATGTAAAAACGCCTCTTAGCCCTCATCTGGAGCATAAATAGTGGCCAGTGTTAGTGTGTCGTCCCCCCTATAGCCGCCAAGAGCACCAGGAGCCGCCCTCTAACACCTTGGCTTCCACCTTCCCAGGGAACGTACGAGCGAAAAGAATGGCAATCCCAGAACCCCTCCTTCTTAGTGGGGAGGGAGGAGAAGTGTTGCTGTGGGAAAGCCTTAGAACCCTTAGAGCCTTAGAGCCACCATTACCATCTACAACAACGGGATCATTCTAGTCCAAGCCACAGATAAGAATCTCGACCGACTCGACCACCTTTTCCCTACTTTCCTAGCTCACATTACCAAAATGCGGTCCCCCACCTCGCACACACCAAGATGCTCCACACCGCCCAACTCCATGCCCCAACATAACCCACCCTGCCCATCTCACGGGCGGAAGGACACACCCCCACCCACCCCCAACATAACCCACCCTGCCCATCCCTCCAGCGGTATGACACACACCCCACCCATCCCCCCAGTGCTATAGTTAGTCAAACACCCAACGTAACACCTCCACACCCCTCACCCACTGACGATAATCGTCCCCCTTCCCACATCGCACATACCCCCACCCTCCCTTCCACCCACTCCACACCACTCCACTCCACTCCACTCCTCACCCCGCACTCATTGACGAAGATCGTCCCCCTTCCCACATCTCACATACCCCCCACCCTCCCTTCCACCCACTCCACACCTCCTACGAGTCTCGCGGTATCCACAACGGACCGGAGCATATCTCCCCCCCTCCGCAGCAGTTGTCTCTCACCCTATCCCCCCCCCATTCTCACTCCTCACTTCCCCACCCCCCCAACCAGACACACAGAGCTCACCACCCCTCGCTCCTCAACATCCCCCCCGCTCCACCCCCCCATACTCAGCCCCCACTACCTTCTTGACTCCCCTATTGTCTTCAGTCTTCACTCTTCCCATAACTCTCCGGCGTCGCCCCCCCAACGACGTCCCCGCCCTTACGTACCAGCCCACCCATCCCTCACCCACACCCCTTGCCCACACTCTCTCACCCATCGAATACCACCCCTCTCCCTGTTTCCGCAGAACACTCCACTGACAATGGCACACCCCACCCCCTGTCCCCAGCTCGCAGTCCAGCTCCCTATTCAACAACCTGCCTACGGGCCTCATCTCCAAAGCTAGCCCCAACTCACAGCTCGACCTTATTTTAACAACGCTCCTACAAGTCAAAGACGAGGTCCACACCATCAAAGAATTTCTCCACACACACCACAGACAACACCGACCTACAACCAACACCTCTGTATCCAACAAAGGCCACACCCTCCGCACAGGCCCTCGCTTTCATCTCGCTCCAGCGGTGAAACGGGTGGGCCCACACTCTCCGCGCTGGCCCACTATCCCCGACCGCAACAACATACACCGCCCCCGTCGCGCTCATAACTCCCTGACGGTTCATGACTTAGACACCCTCCTCCGCTCATTTGGCCCTGGCCCGGTAAAGCGCACATCGCCCCCACAACTCCCCATACCCACAATTCTCTCGAATCCCATTAGGCACCCAACTCTAAGCAGCAGATGCGCCATCCCCAGCAATCTCAGAAAAATACCTCTCGCACTAGAACACTCAACCACCCCTCTCACCCCCAGACTCAAATGCATCCTACTCAACTGCAGATCGGCCCAGAGGCACTCCTCCAACATTGTAGATCTCGTCACATCCATGGATCTTGACCTAGCCATTTTGACGGAAACATGGTTAACTGAAGCCTCCACACCTATCATGGACATATTAGTCCCCCCCAATTACCACATAATCAGACTTGACAGAACCGGCAAGACGGGCGGGGGAATCGCATGCATTTTCAGGAGCAACCTCGTGGTTACTAAATTAACTTCCCCCTCCATCACATCTTGCGAACTCATCTGTCTTGATATCTCCAGCGAGGGCAAACCAGTATGTGCTCTACATCTCATCTATCACCCGCCTAGGGACAACCTCATCTTCACCCAACAACTCATGGACACGATCTCATCCAACGCTGGTCGGCAGATACCCCAAATATACCTGGGTGACTTCAATCTCCACTGGAACGATCAGAAAGACGCAGTGGTGAATAGTCTCAAATCTTTCCTTGACGCGTCTAACCTCACTCAAATATGCAACAGCCCAACACACGAAAAAGGCTCCATACTTGATCTCATCATCGCCAACGAAGACTCCACCCAATTAGGGGCAATCCAACCTTGTGATTGGTCAGACCACCACATTATCTCCTTCTTCATCAATGAAAAGGTTAAACCTGTCTCGGCTCAAACCACCAAATCTAAGATCTGGAAAAGGGACATGAAGAACCTCAACCCCAACTCCCTGCTTCCCCACCTCACCAATAGCCTCCTTCCCCCTCCTGGCACCTCTGATGTTCAATCACTGACTGACCACTACCTCGACTCTATGAGTTCAATAATCAATGAAGCCGCCCCACTGCAACTAAAGAGGGTCTCCACCAAGATCTCGAACCCTTGGTATGACGGCAGACTCAACGAAGACAGGCGTGCTATGCGAATGGCAGAACGCACATGGAGATCAGTCCCCTCATCGCGGCATCGCAAAATACTTAAGAGCAAGAGAAATGCCTACTTTAGGAAAATAAAGCGCGCAAAATCTGATTTCTTCAGCCTTCAGCTGGACCAAGCAAAAAACAGACCAAGAAAGCTGTTCGAACTAGTCAAAACTCAAACCAAGACGCAACCCCTACTCTCAAACGACACAACAAACATCATCCCACACTGTGAAGACTTTTCTGCCTTCTTTAAGCTAAAGACCGACAACATAAGGAGTGACCTCCTTAATGATGTAAGACGATACCCGAGCATCACCAAAATGCCCGACACCCAACCTAAAAATAACGCCTCCTGGTCGTCTTTCGAAACCTACTCTGAAGAAGCAATACACAAACTGCTCGGCACTTTGAAGCCTTCTAATCGCCTCACAGACCCACTACCTGCCAATGCTGTTAGAGACTTCATCCCCGTTCTTCTCCCACTCTGGACAAAAATCATTAATAGCTCCCTTCAGCAAGGTCTCATTCCAGACTCCCTCAAAGTGGGGCAAGTCACGCCCATACTCAAGAAACCTACAGCTGACCCGGTTGACTTAAACAACTACCGCCCTATCACCAATATCCCCACTCTGGCCAAGCTGTTGGAAAAATGTGTGCAACTCCAACTAACAAAACACATTGACCAGTTCGAACTCCTCGACCCTCACCAATCAGGCTTCCGAGCGAAACACAGCACGGAAACGGCCATGACACACATCATTGATGACGCCCTCCAAATCCTGGATCGCAACGACTCCTGCCTCCTCATTCTCCTGGACCTCTCCTCAGCATTCGAAACGGTCAAACATGAGAACCTATTAGAGCTCCTAAATACCAGAATGTGCTTATCCGGGACTGTACTCAAATGGTTCACTTCCTTCCTACACAACAGATCCCAGAAGTTCAAGATTAACAACGTGCTGTCCTCTCCAGTACCAGTAGATTTAGGCGTCCCACAAGGATCTTCCCTCTCACCCACGCTGTTCAACCTCATCATGGAACCACTCGCCACCCTGCTCCAGGCATCCAATGTACACTTCCACATGTATGCCGATGACACTCAACTATACCTAAAGGTGCAATCCCCGGAAGATATCAAACTTCTGAACTGCACACTTAGGAACACCCAATCTTGGTTGGCCGATAATCACCTCAAACTGAACGCGTTGAAAACTGAGTTCCTCCAGATATCACCCCTGCGAAAACTACCACCACCCAAACATGGCTCAATCACCTAACAACATTCAATGTCCAACCCACCATCGTGGACTCTGCGAAATCCTTAGGTATCACACTTGACGCAAAGCTCAATATGCAACAGCACATTAGCAAAGCAACGAAAGGAGCTAACTTTCAAATCAACACTCTAAGGAAACTCAAACCCTTCCTCCCAGCCAAGGACTTCCAAACTGCTGTACAAGCACTAGTCATCCCCCGCATAGACTATGGAATTGTGGCCCTCAGCGGTCTCCCTCAAGCAACAGCACCCCTAAGAGCCTCCCTAAATGCGGCCGCGAGACTCATTTCGGGCTCAAGGAAACACTCATATAACCCCTGATCTGAAATCGCTGAAATGGCTTCCCCTCGAAGCCAGAATACAATTGAAAATTGCGGTTATGACACATTCAGCCATACGCCACAAGGCTCCCACCTACCTCACTCAAAAGCTGACTATATCAGGAGGTTCGAGATCCAATAGAAGTACTAAAAGTCTGCTCCTGAAACCTCGCAGATTCCGTAAGGAAAAAACCTACAAGCGCTCCTTCTCAGGAATGGCACCGAGGATCTGGAATACTCTCCCTCCTGAAACGAGGATTATCTCCTCCACTGTACTCTTCAAGAAAGAAGTGAAAGCCATCCTTATGGCCAAGTTTACATGATCCTCTCTGTTGCTGCTCAGAGTCTATGCACCGATCGTGTAAAGTCGGATAATTAGTGATCCATTAACTTTCTGTTCATGACCTATTGACCTCTTTTGCAGCTGGATCATAGACCCTGCACCGTCCTATAGTATTGTCTTTTGAGGGTTTACTGGTATCCACTGATCTCTATGGCAGCTAGATCAGAGTCTCTGCACCACCCTATCCTAATGTCTATGTGAATGTTTATTATTATCTCTAGACCTGTATTGTAGCTAGCTCAGACTCAGCACCGTCCTATACTTTTGTCTATTTGAGTGTTCTCTGCTACCTCATGATCTCTATTTAGTTAGATCAAAGACTCTGCACCGCCTTATTTTACTGTCTAGCTGAGTGTTTACCTTTATCTTATTGCACATGATTGTTATCCTATTATGCTACCGTTCACTATACTGTACCCAATTACTATGTCTACTCACCCTACTGTGAAGCGCTCTGATATCTGCTAAGATCTTGTTCGCGCTATATAAAACTTTGAATAAATAAATAAATAAACCCATCCGATGTGTCGCTGGGCAGCAAATGGGTCTCTTGTAGTAAACATATGTGGGCTCCGGAATTTTCCAGCTAAGACAGGCTCTGCGTTTAATTGGGTTATTGCGCCCTTTCACATTCAGTGTCTGGATTGTGACACTCATCTGCCTAGGTGGGGTGGGCATTGCGGTCTGTCGGTGCATTAGGGCCAATCTAACTCCTGCGAGCCGGGTCCTCCAGTACCCCAGACATAATGCCCATTGTGTGCAAGAGCCGCGCAGCCGCGCACAAGTCAGGATAGACCCAGCAAGGGGGAGGAGACCCCCAACAATGAAAACAACAAAACCCCCATTGAAACAAAAACATAAACATGATACGAAAGAACAAGAGTCACTGTTCAGAACGTCCTGCTCTTAGAAAAAAGAGAGAAGGGTACCTGTGGCTCTCCGCTCCCACCACGCAGGCCTCTGAAAACATTATCAACACTATTGGCATAAGGCAGGGGTGCAATATCAAAGCAGAGAATGCAATTGGTGCAAGGCCGGTTTCACTCCGAACATTCACCTGCGAGGGACGACCGCACTGCTTGCAGCTCCTTGGCCATAGTGTCTGGGCGTGTCGCCAGACTCTGAGGCTTAATGGTAGTCCATCCATGGCCACTCTGACGTCTGCAAGGGCGAGAGTGTTTGCTAGGCTGGTCTGTCACCAGTTCTTCAATGCCGAAAAGGTTGTAGGCCGCTGGAAGTGAGTGGATGTGCCTCAGTTCCCCTTTGTAGGAAAAGATCAACCTGAACGGGTACCCCCAAGAGTATTTGTCAGATTCCCGGAACTGGAGTGTGATCGGCTGGAAGGATTTGTTTTTAAGCAAAGTAGAGCCAGCCAGGTTCTGTAAAAGAGTGGGTTTCTGCCCCTGGTATGTGAAGTCTGGGAGTGTCGAGACTCGCAAAGGATCCTTTCTTTCAGACGATAGTCATGAACACAGGTCAGTATGTCTGCAGAGGGCACCAGCGCCTTCTTCATGCGCCATGCCTCGGATACGGATATTATTCCGCCTGGACCTATGTTCTAGATCAACGGTGTGGGCCAGTAGGTCCAAGTTCTGTTCTTGCTGCCTAAGGACTTCTTGTTGGAGGTTCTCTATTTCCTCATCGCGGCTTGTTTCATGCTCCCCCAGTGTATGGACTTGTCGCCCAGGGAGTCCGCATCATGGCGGACGTCTCGTAGGTCGGCCCGCAGTTCGTGTTTTATTGCGGACAGATAATCCCGAAGAGAGGAAAAAAGTGACTTAAGGCAGGATCGGCTGACTGGGGCCTCCGAGCTGTCACGCTCCTCAGTCTCGTCCGCGCACCCCGCTCCCGGCTGACTCTGCCTGTTTTCGATTTAAGCAGGAGGTCCTTCAGTGACCTTTCCTTCCTGCTCTTGGGGGCCAGCACGTGTAGGATACACCACTGAAGTGAGGGCTGGATACACCGGGATTAGCAGATGCAGGAAGCCCAGAGTGAGAGCTGATGGGCAATGTCGCAGCTGAGGGGGGCCTATGCAGCTCTGCCCTTCCCCTCGGGTCCCCTGCTCTCCCATCAGGCCCAGCCCCGTGGGGTGTGAGTGCTGTGGATTTTGGAGGCCTGCTGCTGGAGCCCTGTTGTCCCAGTGCGGGCGCGGTGTCTCCTTTCTCCTAGCAAGGCCGCCCAATGATGTGCTGGTTGATCCCGGAGGCCCACTGCATGCGAGGGATGTGGGTTTTAAGGTGCAGTGGCCCCGGGTGTCCTCTTGAACAAGGCCGGTGGATGGAAGGTGCCGCCGAGACTCCCCGCCAGAGTGCCCCCCGTCTGCAAACGTCTCTATGCGTGGGGCAGGCCACTAAGTGCAGCGCTTACTCACCCTTCTCACCAGCTGTCATGCATGCACCACTGCTCACCATCCAATCAGGCCTCCCTGCGATGCAATGTGCTGATTTAGGCGCTCTGCCTGGGTGAAGGACACTGGCGTCTGTAACAGCGATCTCGGGAGGGTCCCCAAGCCGGGCCGGCAGGTGGAGCGGTACAGCCACGGACCCCCACCGAGACCTCCCAATGCTGTGGCCGCATACGTGTCTAAGTTGGCCTCCGGCCTCATACGCTGCTCTACAAATCTCTCCCCGAGGCCAGCCCCAGAGGCCGCTGCACTGGCCCCAGCAGGGTGGTCGGATTGTCCACTATGTGGTCCCCCACTGGCTCTCAAGTGGGGGATGCTGGTGAAAGCGCAACGATACCAGGGTGCCCCGGGAGCTGCAGACGTGACAGCCCCTCCCCCACTCAGCGTCCAGACTTGGGGCCTACTTGCAGCAGCGGAGTGGGGCCTCGTGTGATGTGTGTGGTCTGAGGCCCCTTTCACCCGGTGTAATGTGGGCTCGCCCTTCGCCACTCGGGGGAGATTCACCACTGATTACACGTTGCGGTGGTCCCTAGGTCTTGCAGGGACCGCCGAGTGCTGCCGGGCCCTGCCTTTCGCTCCGTAGGTCGCGTGTTCCTCTCCGGCGCCCAGCAGCTCTGTGAGTTGCGATCTGCCACGGTGTCTGACCTGACGACGGGGCTCAAACGCCACCATCTCAGCTGCCCAGTTGTGCAGTATTGCGCGCAAGTTAATTTCGCCGGTGCCAATCTGCCGCCAATATCGCAGTGAAAGGCCCAGAGGGAGTGAAGAGCTCCAGAGCTGCGTCCTACAGCGTCGCCATCTTGGCACCCCCCCCCCACACCCATCCCCCCCCCTCAAAAATGTTAATAATGATAAATGATGATGTCATTACATTGCTTGCTGATTTGTAATACGATGTTCTCCAGCATTGGATTCTTAGTAGATTAATAGACTTTTGAGCTGTTCTCCATAGTCCGGCTAGGACCTGTTTTTATATTTTATATAGCTGTGTCAAAGGTCAAAGGCATAAGTTCAATACATTAGGATCTCTGATCGGTGAGATGCTTTGACGAAGATTATCTCCTCATTGACCATTTTCTGTTTTCTAACTCAGTCTTTCCTCTGCAAGCTTAAAATGCTTTAAACTGAAGATTTCCAGGGAATATTTGCTGTCATCCCTTAAGCATCTTTTGTCTAAAAAATGTTGAGTATTTGTTTCAGATTCATTGTTACCAATACTTTACTTGACTCAGATAGGCTTTCTTTGCTGTTTCAATTCTTTGCTCATAATTCGATGGATTTCCTAACTTTTCTCATTCTTCTTGTATTTGCCTGCCTCTGGAGTACTTTGGTTTCACCACCTTTTTTTATTTAACTAACTGTATCCTTTCACTGCAGACAACGGGGAATTATTTTCGTAGTGCATGTTTCTTCCATAATTTAACTTCCAGCACTCTGTACAAGTGCATGGTCCTCTCTCTTTGCCCCTCATGTTTTTGCCTCCTCTTACTCCTGTGTATCTCCTACTTGTAGATGCTGCTACTCCCTGTACATCCTGACCTTTCCCATTTCTTCCACTGCTATCACATTGCTATTATTCTAAGCTCACCTGAACTGTACATTTCTTTTTTTGGTTTTTTTTTCTGGCAATTTCCCTTAAAGCCCCCTTCCCTTCTTCGATACCACAGCTCATGCCTTCTCTCGGGCTGCCACCACTATGAATACTCAGCAGGACTGGCTTTAGCTCTGGTGGCTCCTGGTTCCCTCCTATGACCACCTCCTCGGATTCCCTCACTACTACCCGGCAAAAGTGCTCCACATCTCTTCGTAGCCCCTCTCTTACAAACATTACATATGTTTTAAAGCGCTGGTAAAGGCTAGCTTTTCTTTTGGACTCTGCTGTCGACATAAATTACAGATCTGTTCTTTGCAGCAGGCATATTAACCCTCTACGCTACTTTAGGTTAAGGCAAAGCACCAGTCGAAAAAACTCTGATCTTTCTCTCTAGCACACACATAAACCCAGCCCTGATCCTCAGACTTCTGGTGCTGGGTTCCATACTTTCCATGACTGTCCGACTGTCCGACATGTGTGTTTGAGGCTATCTACAGGCATGTCTGAAGTTTTTGTTGCCCACTGCTAAATATTTTTTTTAAACCTTTTGATGTCTGTGTGTGGGACTGCAAGCCCTTATGTTTGTGAGATAAAGCATGTATATAACATTTTGTTACTACCCTCAGCATATTCCCGGCATATATGTCCAGGTAGTGCGCTTCCCTTGACAAACGAGTGCCCCCGGCATATTGATGGTAATTCATACCATTCAGTTTCCACTCATGGGAAATTGGTGGTAATTCTCAGCATTTTAATGTTCTTCATGGCAGGATGGTGCACACTGCAGCCAAACTACTGGCCATGACCTAGTGAGGGTTATTCTGCATCCTTTGGAAGCATCCATGTCATGATGATTTTCGTTGTCTCAAATGATTTACTGCTGTCCACAGCATAACTGTGTTAATACTTAACACATTGGGCACCTCCATGCAATAAGATGATGATGATACAGAAACACTTAGTTACAAAAGGAGCTAAAAGCAGCCTTCTGTTTTCTTTTGTACTTGAGAGGTAATTTCTTTCTCTGGCGAGTAGCTGCCTAAATGTTTTACAGCAGCGTTTTTTTTGTGGAGTGGAAGAAGTTCTGCACGTCTCAACGAAGGAATAAAGTGGGATATTAAAGGAATAAGAGGGTGAAAGGTTCTAAACTGATCTGGTTTGTAAGATGTCAATTGCAAAGCTGCCCCCATTTGTGAAACATTGTCCTTTGCCATGAAACAAGACTTGGCTCCAGTCTTTATAGCGGGTACAGTAAAGTGCAGATACCAGTGACCTGCCCTAGACTAGTAGTTTAAGCTCCATTAATGTAGCAGAGTCCACGTGTATGCCAAGGAGTCGGTCCCAAATTTTTCAGGATGTTCCAGGCTAGTTTAGAATACAGTAAGAATTGTCGACTTTCTAACTAAAACTCCTTTGCTTCATCAGATCAGACTTATTCATTGCTATTGTATAGATTGCTTATCAGACATTCACTTGGTCACTGTGCCTCATGCCTCAGAAATCAGACATTTGGGGAAACCCCAAAGCAGAGTCCAAAAGAAAGGCAGACATTTTGAAATCCTTCTTGGTGTTCCACTCTCAAATTAATTACTTTGACAAATGTATGATCTATGAGACCACTTCATTTGGATCCATCAACATATATTTTTTAGCACAGTAGCACCAGTGCAGCCTGCCAAAAAGGATTTTCGTATGGATGCTTCTATCCACAGATTCCTCACCTTTTTAAACATTTCCCTGGTGCTAGAATGGTGGATCTGGAAAAGTTCACAGGATTTCTCATGCATGCTGACTAGTGGCATCATGCTGCTCATCAGTGGTTCTGCATCCCCCCTGGAGTTGACAGAGCAGAGCCACACGTAAGTGCCACCTCAGTGAACTGCCAGTTCTTTCCTTGCTCTGAAATCTTACACCGATCTGGGGCTCCACTTCGATCTTTCGTTATTCTTGTGATGACCCCAGAACCTTTCTGAAGTAATCTAGGAAACTATGTCCCCTCCAGAAACGGGCTTAAAACTGTGCTACTACTGCAAGAAGATATTTATCACTAACCTGTATAGGCTTTGTCTCTGGTGGTTGGCCTTCAGCCACAACTCTTAAATCAAGTGAAAAACTTTTCTGTATACACATGAAGGTGATCCAGGACCGGAAGGCGAAGCTCTACATTGCCCAACACAAGAGACGGTTGCAGTCTAAGCACAATTCCCCTTTAATTTGTGGGCCTGCCCCTGTCATGAAGTCTCATCCCCTGGCCGGTCTGCTTCCTGCTCAAAGTCCTTGTGTAAGTTGACGTCTTAAGGCCAAGCACAGAAATAAAAAGGCAAATTGGGTCCCTACAACTCCCCTCAGTTTATTTATAGAGAGAATGCGCAAAACTGTCAATATGAACATAGTTTCCGTTTGATCTTCCAGGCATCAGAGCAGATTCCTTAGTTGATCTGGTGTGCCCAGAGCTTGCTGGGTCATGCTCTATTCCATAGCAGATTTTTGCCTTCAGTGAAGCCATGCTGCAAATTTTTTGTGCAAGGGCCTCCTGCCATTTTTCTGCAGGTGGATCCTACCCTGATGCTATCTGCACCTTTGGAACCTGCCCACAGCCTGCACAGGTTTTGGTACAGTCTTCCACCTGGCTCCGCGACCCTGCTGGTTCCTGATGACCATGACTGCACCAGTGGGTAACTTGGTGTTGACTCACATGTCGGAGCTCGAGCCAGACTGATGTGCTACAAAAGCACAACCTGTTTCCTTTCAAACGGATTGTAAACCAACACCTCTACCATGACGCAGCTATAAACAGAGGTTCCATTCTCCTTGGCTGCTAATCTGACCCTGTGCAATATCTGGGTATGGTTTCTGAGGATACTGATGAAGAGGAAGGTGGTGCTCTGCTCCCACTTCTTCATTATACTTATGATGCATTGTACATAGAGGTAAAGAATTGGTTTGTTGGACATATTCCCTGAAACCGAGCTTGAATCACCATATGGTCCACCAACAAATAAAGTGCTTCGTTTGCGCAGGATAGCAGCAGAGGTGCTAGATTTGCAGTTTCCTGCCATCAAAACAATGTCAGTTGTCCTCACAGAAATTCTTCTGCTAGAGCTTACGATCTATGAGCCATTGTTGCCTTCTAATAAGGCCTTTACTGGCACTTCAGTGGCTGCACGGTCAGAACTCTGTTCTTGCCCACTGCCTAACAAGCCAGTAGCCTGAGGACCTAGACATGCAGTTTTGAGCTAGATTTCTTGACTAAATGCCCTACAACTGAGAGCCTCATGCAGGCTTTGACTGACGAGGTTAGCCAGAAGTTTCTTCAGACCAGTTCTCTGGACAGTGAATCTAAGCTAATTGAGGTATACAACAAGATAATTATTTTCATCTACAAGTTTGGTTGTGTGGTCTTTCAAAGCTCCATGATAGCTAGCCAGTGCATTAATGCTTTCTGGAACATGGCCAGTGAGATCTTAATGACTAATCCATAAGATTGCATTTGCAGGGCTCATAGTACTAGCATGGTCTTGGTGGAACGTATCGATCAGGTCTACTATTTTGGGGTAATGTACAGGTGTCCTTAATGGACATGCTCTTTTATGGGTCCAGATATTTTTGGGTAAAAGGTAAACTCTGCTCTAGACAGGTTCAGAGATAGACCATCAGCAGCACGATCTTTAGGATGGTTGACACCACCAAAACACTTTCTCCACCAAATCCAGAGCTTTCTTTGACTTTGCTGCACCAAGTCATCGGATGAGGCACGAGAACTACGTCACCACTCTAAGCCCTGATCCCACACGCCAGCTACGGAGCCGGTGTCTGGGTTCACTCTGCAATTCCCTGAATTTCCCAGAGCCTAAGCATCCCCCACCCAACTAAAGGAGTTTTGAGGCCATGGACCTCCTATTTCGGCAGGCCGGCCCCTCTGAAGCTCCTTCGTGCCATATGGCTCTTGGTGCACCCACTGGTTTTTGCTGGTCGGTCCGTACCCGTTGGACCTCTCTAATTGGTGGTTGTATCCAGATCGGCTGCTTCGAGTGATGTCATTCCCGGCGGTCCGAACCCCATCATTATACCCGACTTGCAGCCCGATCAGCGTCGCCAGACTTTAACTCCAGCGTTAGCCCAAACTTGACTTTCCAAGTCTGTGCCAGGGCCTTTTTTCAACATGCCCTTTGAGGAGTATGATTGGGAAGGATCTGAGGAGCCGGATGGCTACCATAACCCCTTGAAACAGCCTGAAGACAGCTGGCATGAGAAACTGACAAATGCATGTGGTCTGAAAACCTCCCAAGACAGACTGGCTTTCCAATCTCTCCCTTTCCTCTCTATTTAGGAACTGCATACTAATTTGACTTTTATCTGCCCCTGCGGACCCAGCTTTCCTCACCCAGCTCCCCACTCCGGAGAGTATTGTTGTTGTCCAGGTCTCCACTCGCAAAGTGAACCCTAGAGCATTGCCTGCCACACCACTGAAGAGGGAATCCAAGAGCTGGATAGCTTTGTTAAGCGGATGTTCTCTTCCAACTCCAGTTGGTGAACACCGCCTGCCTCTTGGGACGAAATACCCACACAGCTTGGGATTTGGTTGGCCAAGTGCTACCCATGGTCTCAGAGGAGGCCCGAGCCATCCTGACCGAGGCGAACACCATGACTCGACTGATTGCGACTCCTGCCAACACCTCAAGCCGAAGTTCCAACGGGAGCGCAGGATGAAGCTGCTTTCGGCTCGTCTGTCCCAGTTGGAGTCGTCTCGACCCCCGGCCTCCTCATCGGCAGCAGGTCCCTCTTGCAGTGGGTTCCATTTGCGGCCTCGATCGCCCTCTGGTTCCCAGGTGCGTTGTTCGCCTCTCTTGGGTAAGTCACGGCGCTTGTCGCCGAGGTCCTCGACCTCACTTCCTTCTGTTGTCGGGTGCACTAGTTCCCGGAATCCTCCGGATGTGCGCCCTCGGGAGTCGCCCCTCCCCTATCCGCCTTATCCTTGTGCGGGGGCAACTCAGACCCAAATGGAGGCTTATGCCGCGGCTCTACAGACCTCCCTTCGGTCCTCTCCTCTCCCTGGGGCGTCCTCTGTGCCTCCGCTACACACGGGGTCTCCAACTGACTCGCCAATGGGTTCGCCCCTGGTTCCGACTGAGCTCCTGCCCTCTAGGGATGACAGAGAAATGGCGTCGTCAGGGCGCTGCCCGGCTGGATCCCCCTGTCCCACCCATCGCAACCCTGCCGCGCCACATAGTCCCGTGGGGCTCCCGGTGGCGTCGCAGGTGGTTGCTGGTGCTCAAAGCCTTGCTTCGAGCCCACCTCGGCCTTACGGACAGGCGGCTGCCTGCTCGGGGGTAGGGTCGGCTCGGCGCCGTAGACTTGCCTCCTCAGCTCAGACTCCATTCCTTACTTAGGAGTCGGAGCCTGTTGTGGTTGAGGCGGAGTCGACGCTGGCTTGCCTCCCTGCGCGCCGTCCCCTTCTTCGGAAGCGGAGCTTGTCGTGGTTGACGTGGGCGGACGGGGCAGGGTCGGCGCCAACCAAAGTCGCCCTGGCGCCGCCCCAACACCGGATTATTGACTCGTCTCCGGAGGCTTCCAGGGGAGTTTGGCCTTGCCTCTCCCCCTCCCGCCCCCCCCCCCCCTGAAATTTGTGGCCTCGGCGGAATCCCCGCCTCCTTAAGAGCCCCATCAGGACCCTCATTCGTCAATGGGGCTTCCTTTTGGGCATTGGTTGCATCCTCAGTTTATTGGTCAACCTCCTTGGGGTGGGAGACTTAGTTTTTCAGCCCTCACCCACAGATGAGTTGCTGTCCCCACCTCGGAGGGCTACAGAGGCCGGTGCGGCGTTCATTAGGGTTGTCTCCTTGGCCGCTCGTGTTCTGAATATGCAACCCCTTTTGGTCCCCCTGCCTGTTGACTCTCTGCTGGATGTCCTCCAACATGGTTCGGGGAATGTAGAGCTGCTTCTGCCCTTCGAAGCTTCTCTTTATGATGCCCTTTTGGGCACCTGGGCTCGGCCAGCTTCCGTTGATCCGGTGGCTCGTTCAATCTTGCACCGCCACCTTTCTGCTACGCATTATCCAATTTGCTTATTTGTTCACCCAGACGTTCAGGCGTTTGTTCTGCAAACTGCTTTAACTTCCTTACCTGTGTGTGTCTTGGCTCGGGCTACCTCTGCCCTTTGGGATTTTGACGAGTCTCTTCTATCGGCCACCTCTGAGGGCGCTCGTATTGACCTCCTTCATTTTCTCCATGATGGCCGTGATTTGGCGGAATTCACAATCCGCTCGGCCTTGGATACTGCGGATTCCTTAGGCCGTGCTATGGCTGGTTTGGTTGCTCTCTGGCGCCATGCTTGGTTGCGGGATGGCGTCTTCCCGGAGAATATCTGGGAGCGCCTTGTTGACCTACCTTTTGATGGGGTCCTTTTGTTTGATACCCACGCCGATTCGGCTGTTCAGCGCCTCCTTTGTGGGCTTTCGCCCTCCCCCATATGTCTGTATTTCGCAAGTCTCTATTTGACATGTTCTGGGGGAGTTATCCTTTTATTTAGCATCCAATTTTTAGGCTGGCAGTAAGCCTACTGTGGCGGTGTTCCACAGGTTGGTTGTGTTCTGTCCTCTGACTGTGGTTTGCCCTAAAAGGTGTTTCCCCGGTGTTTTTAGGGGTGTGCCTTCATCCCACTGGGGAACTTGTTTGCTATTGTATAGCTCTGCTATGCATCAGGCGGGGATGGAGGTCCCTTTGTTATGTTATGTTAAAAGTTTATTTGTAGAGCGCTCAGCTATTCAATTGAGTGTCCCGGCGCTGAAGCAGGATGAAGGCTTAGCCAGGAGAGGGAGCCCAGCACTGAGTTCTACCGCTGAAACAGCCATGTTTTTAGAGATTTCCTGAACCCCAGGAGATCCTGAGTTGACCTTAGATCGATAGGTAGATTGTTCCACAACTTGGCTGCTTGCACCTGGAAAGAACGGCCCCCGATACTTGCCCGAAAGTATCTAGGGGACCGAGCCAGTTGCAATGCTGCTGACCTGAGTGCACGGTGTGTGGATGATAAAATGTAACTCTTTTTGTAATGTACCCTGCTCCTAGACCGTGCAGGGCCTTAAAAGCCAGGACCATGGCTTTAAAATGAATCCTTTTGCGGACAGGGAGCCAATGGAGAGACTTCAACTGTGCAGCCATACGGGCTCTGGGACCCAGCATGAGTATGGCTCTAGCTGCGGCGTTCTGAGTCACCTGTAGTCTAGTCAGTAGATACTCAGGCAGACCCAGATAGAGTATTTTCACGTAATTCAACCTGGAGATTATCAATGCCTGGACCACTGTTTTTCTGTGGGTGATGGATAAAAGGGGCAGGAACTGTTTCAGCATCTTAAGCAGGCCAAAACACGACCCAGCCACAGATTGGATCTGTGGCTGCATGGAGAGATTTTCATTGAGCTTCACCGCTAAATTTTTCACTGTCTTTACGGGAGACGTGGGAGGGGACATGTCAGCGGGCCACCAACTGTGCCAGAGGTTGCTGGGGCGGTGCCCGAAGAAGATAATCTCCAATTTACCAGGATTGCATTTAAGCTGGTTGTGCTGCAGCCAGGAGAATACCTCTGTTAGACAGTTGTTAATCGCCTCACCCTTGAAGTCTATGTCTTTGCCGCTAGTAAAGAGCAGCTGCGTATCGTCTGCATACGATACAATTTTTGCTCCGTGGTGCTCCGCCAGAGTTGCGAGGGGTGTCATGTACAGATTAGAAAGGATGGGGCTCAGAGTAGAGCCCTGGGGCACGCCCACCTTAAGAGGTGGGATCTGGGCAGCAAAAGGTGGAGCCCACACTGTTTGCTGACGGTCCTTTAGAAAGGAGGTGAACCAGTTGAGTACTGTACCCCCAATCTCGCACTCCCGGAGGCACTGCAGGAGGCGCTCATGAGCGACGGTATCAAACGCCGCTGATATGTCCAGGAGTATCAGTATGGCTTTGCCACCTCTGTCCACTTCCTCTTTTATAGCTTCAGATACTTCCAGGAGTGCCGTCTCAGTACTGAAGTTGGCCTTGAACCCGGACTGACTCTGGTGGAGTAAGGAATTAGTTTCGATAAACTCAGTGGTGACCTTGTTCATCACTTTTTCCAGGGCTTTGGACATGAAGGGAAGCAGTGATATGGGTCTGTAGTTAGAAGCTAGTTCAGGGTCCAGGGTAGGTTTCTTTAGGAGTGGCAGGATTTTAGCTCTCTTCCATCTGTCCGGGATCTGGCCCATCTTCAAGGAGAGATTTAAGATCTGATTAAATGCTGGATTAATGATATCCGCAATAGATGCCAATGTGCGCAGGGCAAGGATCAGAGGGAGAACCGGATTTAAGGCCATTCATGACTTCGAGAGTTTGTTCCATTGTGATCGGTGGAACTGTTCCAGGGAAGGATCCTTAACTTGATTTTGAGGGGGACTAGTCGCACCCTTGTCACTCTGAGCCCATGGAGAGGTCCGGAAAGATTCCTGAATGCTTACGATTTTATCGTGGAAATAGGACGCCATGCGACTCATCCATGCCTCAGTGGGAGTAAATGACTTAGCTTCTACTGCCGGAGAGCAGAAATCGCTGACAATTTAAAAAATGTCCTTGTTTTTGTTCGATGCACGTTCGATCTTGGCAGCTAAGAAAGTTTTTTTTTTTACTCCAAGACTGGTTTGAAATAGGTCTTTAAAGCCTGTCTGTACGTGGTTTTATCATTGAGGTCAAAGTTTTTCCGCCAGACCCTTTTGAGATGCTTACATGACCTCTTACTTTCTTTGAGAGCAGTGGTGAACCAGGGGGCGAATGGCCTGGCCGTCTTACCAGAGTAAGAGGCAGGTGGGGCAAGTTCCCCCGCCCGGCACAAAAGCCAGTCATCGAGGTCCTCGACATCTTTCTCGAGGTTCCCGCTAAGAATGATCAGGTGCTTTTTAAGGGCCTTAAGAAGTGCGTCCGGTGTGATTAAGTGAAAGGGTCTGTAGTTAATGCTTTTGCAATTCCCTGGGGCCTTCATAGAGTTAAAAACCTTCTCAATCGAGAACTCAAGACGAAAATGGTCGGACCAAACAAGAGGAAAGGGTTGACTCATGCCTAGTGTGATCATAGAAAAGATCTGGTCTAAGGTATGGCCTTTTTCATGAGCAGGAGAAGAGACATAAGGAACCAAGTCCAGTGTCTCCTGAGTGTCTAGTAATCTGTCGGAGTCCGCATCTTCCGGGACATCCATATGTAGATTAAAGTCACCCAGCACCAGGCAGTGTTTATATTTTAGGATAAATGGCGAAATTGCATCGCCGATTGCCGCTAGAAACCTGCCAGCATGCCCCGGAGGTATGTATATTAGGATACCCGCTATGGATTGATGAGGTGATATCGTGGCCGTGGGTGGAATCACCAGAGCCTAGGTTACCCCCGGTCCCTTTATTTGGAGGCTGCTGGGTGTTAGTGGTGAAGCCCTCCCAGGCGCATAGGGGGCATGTCTTCCTAAATTGTTGCGAGAAAACAGATATAGGAAAAGGGGGGGCATACGCACGATTCCATCCTCATAGCCAAGGGTGCATCTTTTGTGTAATTTATACCCTGGCCGTGCTGCTGTTGCAAAAAGTTCCGGATCCAGTCTGACGCCAGGGAATATTCTAAGTTAAGGAATCTGCTGCTAGACAACGTCTCTACCATATAAATTGTTACCGAAGGTAAGTAACTCGTACTTCAGGACCAGTAATTTTTTGCATGTTAAACCTGGGCTCAACACTGGGTAACTGTAGCTCAGAGAAGTCATTCTTACACAAAGAAACAGGTGTAAATCATTTAAATGGCACCAAAAATCGATTTTTATGTGAATTTAGACACCAAAATAAAAAGATTCTGTGGAGGGTTCCGGAGGTACATAATTTATACGGTATAGTAAATCAATACGTTTTTCTTGACCACTAACCAGCATTGGCAAATTCAGGGCATTCGACACCTGGAAACCTTTTCAGGAACAACTTTGGGAAGCTTCAGTGTGGCTACTTAAAGTTAGTTCAGGTGTCCAGTTCCGGCCGGGAGCTAGTCGTGTCCACAGAAAGTTACTGGTCTGCGAAACGCAGTCTTCAGCTCAGTTCCAGTGTCAGTGGCTCGTTTCCATTAACTTCTATGGAGTGGCCCTGATGCAAGGGATATAGGACGCTGACGATGCTGAAGATGCTGTTCGATTTACTGGAGTCTTACTGAGATTACTCCCTCGGTCCACTGGCTTGGTGAGGCAATACTGGCCACAGGGGTTGACGTCCCTCGAAGTCCTCTTGAGCTGGTCAGAAGTCAAGGTGCCACCGGGCGACCAGTCGTCCTGTACAGCGGTTTCAGCGTTTTTCTTCTTTTGACGGTAACTTGCCTCCAGGGCGACCTAGCTGCACTCAGATGACTCTCCTGGGTCCAGCAGAATCGGAGGCAAGTTTTGAGCTTTGGGTATTGATCCCTTGGGCTGATCGGCAGCGATCAGAGGCAGTTCTGCAATCTGGGCTATCATCTGGCCTTAGCAGGCTTCTTCAGCTGCAGTGGCCCTGTGCTGCAAATAGGAAGTTAGCTAACTGATTCTTGGAATATCTTGCTTTAGCTAGGCTTAGTAGTCTGCTTCTCCATGAGTAGGACACACCAGACACAGTCTCTTCTCCTTTGCTAGCTACCAGGTACAGCATTTAGCATCCAAGTTGGTGCAGCCTCTCTTTAGCCGGATCCTATAGCAGCAGGGTAGTCCTTATTCGGTTCTCTTCTCCAGTCCAACGAGATCTGTTCTGGGTGCCTTTTTTTATCCCCAGAAAAAACACTCTGGAGCCGCCAAAGAACCGTTAGATAACTAGTTTCCACTATCTGTCCATAGTGCCGGCCTGTCTTCCTAAGCAATAGAGCACTTCCTTCCCAAGTACTTCGCATTTGTCGTTCAAAGGCGTGTTCTCGTTTGAAGCTTGTGTCTTGGGCTAACACCTGTGTAGCTTCCTGCCAGTAGGAGGTAGCACTTCTCCCTCAAGCAGGTTTCAGTTGTGTCCTTTCCTTCGAGTCGTTTGCATGTCTCCCCAGGAGAGCAGAAAGCGGTCTCGAGTACAGACCCCATGTGCACCCTTGAACTGGCGCAGGAGACTTTGGGCGACAAAGAAGCAACTTTGTAACACTGCAACAAGTTACATTAATTTCGACTTGGGCATCCAGTCTTGCTTAATATACAGTTGTTTGAAACCTTACAGTAGCAACTTTAGTAGTCCCAGTCAGAAGTTAGCAAGGCTGAGGTGTAAGCTTGCAGCTCTGCACTCGCCAATGGGACTACTAGCCTTTTCCACAACAGTTGTGGGTTTTTGCTGTTGGAACATGTGAAAGTACTGTGTTCTATTTTCAAATATACAGGACCCTCCTGCCTTCGGGCTCCATATGCCTAATCTTAGGGGTGACATGCATGTATCAAAAAGAGAGGATTACGCTTTGCCATTTCTTTAAACAGCAAAGCAGATTTAGCAGTTTTGAAACTGCCTCCAGTCTGCTGTGGCAGACTGGGAGCCATGTTTAACCTTGAGCATATAGAGGGTGGTACAATCAGTGCTGTAGTCTTTGGGTGACCCTCTAACCTTACAGGCCCTGGATGTCCTTTACTAAGGACTTACAAGTAATTTAAATTATGACAGTTGAGTATAAGCCAACCAAACCTTCACATTTTAAGGTCAGGGCACTGGCACTAAGGTCTGGTTAGCAGACCCCAGTGCATGCTCGGAGTCACAAATCCAGCAGCATCTGTCCAAATCTTTGGGGGTGACCATACAAAAAGAAGCATTTCCTTAGAGGAGGGAACTGCAAAAGATCTGTAGTGGTGTCTGATGAGCTACGATTGAGTCAGCGGCAGATCCCTTTCCCTTCTGTATCCAGAGCTCACAGTAATGACAGATGCGTCACTTCTGGGTTAGGGCGACCTTTAGGAAGAAGTGGAGATCAGAAAACTCCGCTCCATTTCAACCTGTTGGAAATTAGAGCAATTTGCCTGGCATGGAAAGACTTTTTCTTCCATCAAGGAAAGTCTGATTCAAGTGTTTATGGACAACACCACCCCTGTATTCTATTTACAAACAGCAGGGAGGGGTGGGGTTTTGGACCCTGTGTCAAGAGGCTCTGTGTCTCTGGACATGGATGGAATGTTAGGGCATTTTCCTGGTATTCAACATTTGGCTGGCTCTCGGAATGCCAGAACAGAAAACTCATCTGTCTATGCCTTGCAGATCACAAATGGTGCCTCCATTCGGAGGTGGTGCAAGGTCTCATCAGAGACTGAGGAAAAGCTTGCTTAGATCTGTTTGCCACCGCTGAGACCGGGCACTGTTAGCACATCTGCTCACTGGAGTTTCCAAGGTGGCTTTCGCTCGGAGACACATTTCGTCTCAAGTGTAGCTTAGGACTCCTGTATGCCTTTTCACCTATACCACTCCAGCCCAGAGTTCTCAAGAAGATCAGGAACGATTGGACCCAAGTTATTTTATTTGCTCTGGATTAGGCATGGTGAATCTGTTATCCCAAACTTCTGAACATGAGCATCAGTCCTCTGATAGGGCTTCCCCTTCAGGGGTGTATCCTGTCGCAGCAACCGGGCACAATCCTGCACCCATCTCTGCAGCTTCATCAGAGGAGATTGAGTGGCGACATTTGTGGGTGTTTGCTATATTTCCAGAAGTGTGTGATGTCATCCTAGCCAGGCATCCCTCCATGATAATAATTATGTCTGCCAAAAGGACCTGTTTGTGGCTTGGTGTGCTGCCATCTCTCGATCCTCTGTGTGCAGCCTTGTCTGAAATCCTGTTTGTCTTATTTCTTTCCCTGGGAACAGTCACAGGGTACCTTTTTGCCATTTGTCGTTTCTGCGGGTGCTGGACCAACACTTCTTGTTGTGACCCGGTTCCTGAAAGATTTACAGCATGCTTCCCCCTACACCTTTCATCATGCCCCAGTGGGATCTTAATTTATTTCTCAACTTTTTTATGTGTTTGTCATTTGTGCCCATGCACAGCCGCCCTTTGACACTTCTCACCATCAAGACAGTCTTCCCTGTAGCTATAAATCTACCAGAAGTGTTGTCGAATTGCATGCACTTTCCGTTCACCCCCCAGGCTCAACCTTTTTCCCCCGGATAAGCTTGTCCCGTGCTTCCTTCTTGCCAAAGGTGGTTGTATCCTTTCATGTTGGGTAGAACATCACTTTGCCTGCTTTATTCGCCCCACCTCATCCTACCAAAGAAGTTCTCTCTTCACTGCCTCAAAACTCCTTCTTTGTCTTTGCACCTGAAGCGTGAATTTGGGGAAGAATCTGATTTGGGTATTCTCAAAGCAGTTATCTCCTTTTGCTCTGGCCGCCTGCAAGATAGCGACCCGGTCACGGTAATTGAGGATCCTAGCAATTATTGTCCTCGGTTGGGCCCCTCGTTTTGGAGGAGGCACCAGGGCCTGATACGCTCTTTCAATCATAAACATCTTGGACAGCCTCTTAGGTTGTAACGTGTTAACAATGAAGTCCTCCAGGAAGAGGTCCACACTTGGACCCTTCACTCCCTCGGGGACCTCCACCACTCTAATATTGTTACATCTTGACCGTCCTTCCTGATCTTCAAGCCTGGCCGCAATCGTTGTCTCTGCTGTCTTTATTTTGTCTCTTAATTTGGAAATGTCTGACCTGATCAGGTTGACCTCAGTTGTTTCTGAATCAATCTTCGGTTTCAATGTACCCTTTAGGTCCTTTATGCCCTCCATTATGGCCCCCATGGAGGGCTCTGCCGGCTACTCCCCTCTGTATTTCTTTACCGGTTTTGGAATTGCATAATTGTCCATGCTATTTGATTGGGTTGCCCACGGTCCTTTCGATTTCACCATTGCTCCGTTATTAGTGCAGAATGTTCCGCCGGTTAAGCAGTGTGTCGCGGGGCAGCCTCAATATGCCAGTGGAAGGCAGGGCAGAAAAAGTGTTCCACGTTGCGTCTCATGCGGATCCAGCCACTACTCTCCTTATGGTGGTCCTGGCTTATCCTGTAAGCCGTTAACCTGAATGCCCCACTGCCTTGAGTTCCGAAAAGGGGGGCGGGTGAGGCAACAAGCCAACTCTCTGCAATCGCTCGGTTACCCCCTAATTGGTTGCGTTCCTGCTCCTCTCACCAACTGGCAATGCACGACCAAAGTTGAGATCGAGGTCGGGCCTTATATTCTCATAGGCAGTTGCTACTCTATACTATTATGCCACTTTTAGCCTCTCAGCCCCTTCATGTGCAACCACTGCACAACGCTCACACTATTTGGTACGCCGTTCATAAACAGCCAATGGGGGGGGGGGGGAGGGGGGGGGACACAAGTCTATCTCCTTTTGCCTGGAGCCCAGCCCCCACTGCTCAGAAGCCGCTCTTTGAGCGGCCTCAGCGTGTGCGCTGGTCCACCAGCCGTCTACCGTGTTCTCAATTTTGCACCCCATTGTAGTACTGGCAGACACCTTTCACTCGATCGCTGCTAATGAGACCGCGTCTCCGCCGCTCCGGCCCACATACGTCACAGCTCTTCTCAGGACGGATTTTCACTGACTGCTATATCAGCGGGGGCTACCTCTATATTTCCTCCGTCTGCCTCCGCTTCCGTTCGCCCCAGAGTCTGTACTGCCGCTGCGTCACTGCAGCCGGCCTGCCGCCATGTCGTCCATGGCTTCTTTCATCAGCTTCTTCCCACTCTCCTCCGCCGTAGTTCCATCGTTTTGCCCGGTTCTTTCTCTGTTCTTGATGTTCCCTGGCAAACCTGCTATGCAGTGTCACCGATTTAGTGCTGGGGAATACTCAGCTGTTTGTCCGGATTATGGGGTTATGTGCCTTTAGCAGCGGAGCTCCATCATAGTGTGGCCATCTGTTTCCGTGGCCAAGCCATTCCCCAATGAGTTTTACTTTTACCTTCGATAAAGCCAATTCAGATGGAGACTCTATCTAGCTCCAGATTCCTTACTTGCCCTCCCTTTCTCCTCTTTCTGCTAACTATATTTCTCACATCAAAGAGATCCTTAGCACCGCACCTTGGCACACTGTTCATTCCTCCCCACTTTAGCTCCATGTTTTTGATACAAGAAAACCGTCATGAACTGAGGCCAGCTCGCTGGGGAAGTGCCTATAGAGGTACCACACACATTACTTCTGGAGCCGACAACGCTACCTACCAGATTCAGTCTGATGCCTATGAAATGTTCTGCGGTAAGGAATCTGCAGCTAGGTAGAGTATCTACCAGACAAGGCATTACCGAAGGTAAGTAACTTGTTCATCTAGGGCCGCTGGGGTACACTAATGTCAAATGAGACAAACCCCCTAAACCCATTCCTCATTAAAAAAACCAAAAAAAACACAAAACCTTCTTGTGCTAGTGGGCTCTGTCTCCACCTCGCCCTCCCACATAGTTCAAGTCCCCGATGACACTTGTCCAACTCACTGCTCTACACATAAGATATTTCCATTGAAAAGACTGCAACACTACCTAATTTCTTGTATAATCCCTGGCATCACGTTTATATAGTGTCAGATCCCATGGACCAGTAAGCATAAGTAAATTTAAAAGAATTGAAGGTTATTATGTTGTAGAACATGGTCCATTGTGGCCGGGGGGGTTGAGGGGTGGGGGGTGGCTGTTTGGCATCTTGTGTCAATAAGACCCTGGCTCATTCCAGAAGATGGTGGGTGGAACCAGTATTTGGTACACATCATAATATCATAATGCAAGAGTGTGCATGCTTTGTTAACATATGTCAGGGTGGAATATATGATGTTACTTAACATACCGTTACTCTGCAGGTATTTACTTCGAAGTTTTTGCTTCACAAATAACATTACTACGCATGATTTTAGTGCGCGTGCTTTTACTTCACAACTATATACAAATACATTAAAAATACTTTTACTTCGAGGTTAATTATTACGCATGCCATTACAATGCGTTTTTGGTACTTTTAAACAAAAAAATAATCGTAATAGTAACCTATTCCCTGGCACTCGCTCTGAACCCTAAATTTGCCCCCTACAACCCAAAACCCTAACCCACCCTGATCCCTAAAATTAATCCAGGACCCCAAAACCTAAACGCACCCTGAACCCCAAAAATACCCTGGCACCCTAAAACCTTAAATGCATCCTGAACCCTAAAAATACCCCCTACACCCCAAAATCCTAACCCACCCTGACCCCTAAAAATACCCCTGTACCCCAAAACCTAAATGCACCCTGAAACCCAAAAATACCCTAGCACCCCAAAACCTTAAACTCACCCTGAATCCTCAAAATACCCCATGCACCCCAAAACCCTAACCCACCCTGACCCTTAAAAGTACACCAGTACCCCGAAACATAAATGCATCCTGAACCCTAAAATTACCCCCTACAACCTGAAACCCTAACCCACCCTGATCCCTAAAATTACCCCAAAACCTATATGCACCCTGAACCCCAAAAATACCCCTGGACCCCAAAATCGTAAATGCACCCTGAACCCCATAAATTCCCCAGCACCCCAAAACCTTAAATGCACCCCGAACCCTAAAAATACATCCTACACCCCAAAACCCTAACCCACCCTGACCTCTAAAAATACCCCTGTAGCCCAAAACCTAAATGCACCCTGAACCCTAAAAATACCCCATGCACCCCAAAACCCTAACCCACCCGGACCCCTAAAATCACCCCAGCACCCCAAAACCTAAATGCAACTTAATTTGCACAGTAACTCCATTATGCGTAGTAAGTGCATGCTAAGTAATGGAACAGGCGTAGTAAATGCATGCTAAGTAATGACATCTGCGAACTAAAATATGCATAGTAATGGTAATACGAAGTAATGACCGCGTAGTAAAGATAGAATACCGTCAGGGTGTCATGGTGTTGTATCAGACCCATAACGTTACGATTCAAGGAGACCAGACTCCATTTAGAGATTGACCACAGCTCACTCCAACATTTAGGGAGGAGCTACTGGGCCATTGCAGGTAGAGATCACTGCAACTAAGAGATAATGGAGTGCCACTTTAAGGTGACACAAATTGGTTGCATTTTATTTTCGTTGGATTTTATCAAAAGTTTTGAAAATCAGTCATATTTCATATGATAACTTTCACTGTCTGTAAACCTTCTCTTTCTCTAGTGATTTTTCAAGTGGTGCAGATGGATTGCTGGCAACAAGCTCCAATGGCTCACAGTACAGTGGTTCTAGGGTTGAGACGCCGGTGTCTTACGTTGGTGAAGAAGATGACGATGATGATGATGATGACGACTTCAACGAAAATGACGATGATGACTGATTCTTTGCATAAATCTGTTTTTGATTTTGTTCATTATTTCTAAGTCAAAAAGCTTCAGGAATCTTTTAGTGTGGGAACACTATTTATTAATCTGTTCCACCCCACAAGGATATTGGAGAGCTGTTATGATCTTCGAGATTGCACCACGGATATGTCAGCAAGGGATATCCTATTGATTTCTTTTTAATGTTGTGTGAATGTGTTTTGATACCATTGTGGTTTCTGATCCTTTATTTACTTTTGTTCGTTTTTTTTATTGTCTTGTAAAATACATGTGTCCCTTCAAACTATTGCTACGTTTGCTTAAAAGTCCTACTTCATATTTAACCTACTACATTTTTATTTTTTTAAATGAGCCCATCTGTGAGTAGGAGAGGTATTGGGTGCACCAAAAAGCAGCCTGTTGGAATGTGTTCTAATAAGGACGTACTGAGATGTAACAAGGAACTGTCGTGGCTTATGAATCATGCTCTGTTCAAAGAAACATCGAAGGGATCTATGGAATGTGAGAGTACTTTGTACACAAGAATTCAGCAAGTGTGTAAAGCAAATATATACTCTCACAGGCTAGTCCTTAAGTTGGTATTCCATAAGTTGTGTATTATTTTCAGTGTACATGTTCGGGATGTGCGAGTTAAAGTTTTCTTTCTAGCAAAGAGTTTTTACTGCCATGCTGGTGCAGCTATAAAAATATTCTTGAAGGTTTTGAATGATTTATTGCTAATGGTAAAAGAAAAATGCCTGATTTCTTACAGGCTGACTTTGGAAACCTTTTATTATATAGTTGTTTACATTCTTATAAGTATCATTAAAAGACATGAACTGAAACAAATGTTTTGTATTTGTTTCAAAAGCATCTTCCTGTAATCTAATATAAAGTTGAAATTAAATATAGAGAATGTTTTAACGGTTTTTTAACTCAAACTTTGTCAATCATTTTTAATAGTTATTTTTTTTATAAAAATGGCTTTTCAGGGCAGGTGTAGTGTTTAAATTTATTCACAAACAAAATAACTGCACAAAATATTGTCAGCTGCCTGTTTTAAGACGGATGTCTTTATACTGAAATAAACTTTTCTGTAATATTTTATGGACTGTACAGAAGCTTAATTGTTTAATGTGTTCACTTTTTACGCTGTTAGTTTTATTAATAAAATATTTGCTTTAGTATTTTTAACAAAAGCAGCATTTTTTTCTAACGTACACATTTTTAACACAGGTTTTTTCTCATCATTTGGAGATTGACCAGTCTGTACCCTGCCTCTCACCTCTGATGTTGGCCATTTTAAAAGACCTGGTTCCTACCCTGAAGTATAAATAATGTATAACACCTACATACCTTCACTCTTCTAACTGCAGTTGTGTGTAATTAAACTGTGGTTTCATATATTACCGGTGTTATTTAGATAAACTATTTTATCATAGCACTCCTTGCAAAAAGGAAATAAATTAAACTATAAATCTCGTACTGGTAAAACTATAAATCTCGTACTGGTATAAGACCCAAACCTGTTATCTCACTACATGGATTGATTCCCGGGCCAGGCAAAGAAACAGAGGAATGCAAAAAAAAAAACCTCTTCTGATGATACTTCTAACAGCTGATTCCTGACTTTGTGAATACCCTGAGACCCAGGCACCAGACTGGATCATGAGGCAACAGACTGGAACCGAATATTTTTTCTGCAATGCCCTTGCATACCAGCAAGTGGTATTGTGCAGCTCTGTGTTGGATTGCTTCCATCCCTTAAGTGATGTCAGGGCCCGTTATAACTACCACATTCGCACATCAAAGTCCGTTCCTTTCTTTCTTCACCTTCCAATGCCTATCCAGAGACTGCTCCCCTGATTCTGTAACTTGACAGAAAACGTTCTTAAATTTTTTTGCAGTGTACAAGGAACATGCCCCCTCTCCCCCAAAGACCGGTTTTAAACCTGGCCAGGATTCCACAAACGGATGTCAGTGACAAATACTTGTGAGGTGTCCAATCTCCTTGCTATGCTCGTGCAATAAGCGCCTAAGATCAATCCAAACATTATCCACATCCAAGAGGCCAAACTGTACGTCCCCGAGCACTACAGGAAGACTCAGAAGGTCCAGTCTACGTTGCGGATGTGTCCTGAGGCCGTTCAAGAGAGAGTTCGATGTACTAATCTAAATCCTTAGATAAGTTCAAATCACAGATGAAACGCAAGATATCAAAGTGCGACACCCCTTCCTCCTGCCAAATACATCAAGAGAAGTAGCGCAGATGTCCGGATAGCTCCCCTTCTCACTCTCCCATTTTGGAACCGATCCCCCACCTGGTCCCTATTCTACTCGAGTTTCCTGGCCTCTGTGCAACATCACAAAAGATACAGTCCTGTAAAGAAGCCATCATGTGCATCTTCGGTACACTTCTGGAGCCCCATGAGGTCTACTGTCCAGTAACCACCAGTGGATCCATCCAAACTGTCTCGCTCGACCCCGTCCTCGGGTTCTCCTCAAACCCGGGAGTGATGCCTGCTTCTCCTCCATCTCTGGAGTTGAGATCTGTCGGGCCCCCATGTGTTAACACCTGCAGCGATGCCAAAGGAAGAACCCGTAGTCCTTTTGGACCATGAAGTGAATCTGCTGTGACCTCGTTCAACATTGCACCCATCTCGACCTTAACTTCAGCCTCTTTCAGAAGTGCTTCCACTAACTCCAAGGTTTTCAGACCCCGAATACCACGAAAATGAAGATGGGGATAATGAGTTCCAAATATGATGAGGTAAACTTTTTTTTTTTAATCTAAAGGCAGATGGCAGGACGACATAGAGCGGTTCTGGGGTATCCATCCTTCCTTCTGAAATGCTTAAGAGTCTTGTTGTTCAGGCCTCTACAAGACAGCTAAACCCAAATACTTTTCCTACAGTGCCTCCAGGTAGAGAATCCAAATGATTGGAGACCTTTGGAAAACGTATCCTCTCTTCTGCAAGCCTTACCCTTAGATTTATCAGCTCGAGTTGCCTCGTAGGATGGTACTCGCATGATTTGTGGGACATGGTGGTCAGGATCTTGCCTGCGGTTCCCGGGAACCTCTGGTCCAATTTAGCCCCCGATATTTCAGGATGGCCAACATAGATACTGTGACGTATGTATCTGATAGACTACTAGCCGCAGATTCCTTAATGTAGAATTATCCCCAGGCGTGAGACTGTATCCTGAAAACTTTTTGCCTTAGTATCCCTGCACGACGGATGGACGGCACCACGTAACTAGGCCCTGACGTCGTCCGCGACGTCAGCGAGGATACATAAGTCCCACCCCGGTGCGCCTACGTCAGTTTTTTTTCTTTTTTCCGCATGCAACGCGGATCCGGATTGTGTCCTGGCCTGTTTTCGGGCCTTCTATTCTTGTATACGCTTTGGCGTTAAGTGGAACAGTGTGCGAATGCCTTCGGGCTTTAAGACGTGTACCTCCTGTGCGCTTCCCATGTCGGCGACGGACCCTCACCCAATTTGCATGTGGTGCCTGGGTGAGCACCACGACTCTGAGAGCTGTGACGCCTGCCAGCACCTTAAGCCTAAGTTACGGTGGGAGCGCCGGATGAAGTTGCTGTCGGTGTGCTTGTCCAGGTCGGTGTCATCCCAGCGTCCATCTCCTACCTCGGAAGAAAGGAACCGCCGGTTTCGTCTGCGACATTCTTATGCCGCTGCCCAAGGGCGTGGCTCTCCGGCTTGTAGGTCCTTCAGTTTATCTCAGAGGCCTTGTCCTCCTTTCGAGGTGGGCGCCTGCTCCCCCCGGGACATGCACCCCCGGCTGTTGCCTTCCTACCTGCTGTTTCCCGGTGTAGAGGCGACTAGGACCCAAATGAAAGCCTACGGGGTGGCGCTGCATGCTTCTTTGACCCTTCCTCCACCTCCTGAGACGTCTGCGGATCCCTTGCCTTGCTCGGGGTCTTCCGTGGCATTGCTGGCGGCTCCGGCCCTGGTATTTTCGGCTCCAGGTCATAGGAGGGTGATGTCGGCGCCTGGCGTCCCTGCCTCGCCGCAAATCCCTACGGGGCTCCCTGTGGCATCGCAGGAGACTGCAGAGACTCCGGGCTTGCCCCCCCTTGGTCCTCTGAGCGGGCAGTGCCTCACCAGAGGTTGAGCCAGTGCCGTTTCGGCGCCTGGAGCCTTCCTCCCCGGCGGAGTCACGGGTGGAGGCAGGGACCTGGGGTGATTTCCCAAGTCCCTCTCGGTCCTCGGCGCGGGCGGCTGCCCCGTCCTGAGACGGAGCCGGCACCTTTTCAGCGCCGCTCCCTCGCGGTACTGGCGTCGACCCCGCCTCACCCTCATGGTGAGCACGTGGTGGCAGGAGTCGGGCCGGCGCCACGAGTGCCCACTCCAGGGCAGATTGTCGCCGCTCCTGGTGCCGGTGGCGGATTCCACGGAGCCACGCCGGCGTCTGGTTCTGAATTCGTCCCCTTAGGTCCCTTCTCCAGAGGTCTCCTGTTGGTGTGTTCTTCCCCGGAGACAGGCAGCCATATTGTTGCCTTTTCACCGGCATCTTCCAGGGAGGGTTCCTCACCGTCCCCATGGCCTAAATCCTCGAATCTTTCTTTCCTTGGCTCGCGAATGGATTTTTTCCCGATGGGGTTCCTCATTCATCTGTGGATCCCCCACTATTCCGGGGTTGGCTGCTTCCCCCTGGACATGGGGACTGGCGGCTCAGCCTGCAGCTGTCGCCCATGGAGGAATTACTTTCTCCTCCGCTGTGTCCTATGGAGGCTAGTGTTGCCTTTGTTCGGGCCTTTTCGACAGCCGCTGATATTCTGCGGATGGGTGAACCTGTTACTCCGTTTCCTATGGACAACCTTTTGGAAGTTCTCCATCAGGGCTCTGGTGGACGGGAGTTGTTCCTTCCCTTTGAACCGTCACTCCACAATTCTCTTATGGGGGCTTGGGAGCGCCCTGCCACGGGTGATCGGGTGCCTCAGGCATTTCTGCATCATCACCGCCCTGCTCCGCAGGACCCTGTTTGTCTTTCTTTCCACCCTTCTTCTCAAGGCTCTCTTATGCAAAATGCCTTTCCGTGTTTGCCTGTGAGGTTGTTTCCTCTGTCTTGGGAGGCCCAGTGGTTGGATTCATGGGGGCGTAATGTCTTTGCTTCTTTTAGCGCTGCATTGCGGGCGCTTAACACTTTGTGTGTATTGACCAGGGCTACTTCCAGTCTGTGGGACTCTGTGGAGAACTTTCGTTCTCATGTCTCATGAGGGTGCCCATGCTGACCTACGGAGCCATGTGTTGGATGGTAGGAAGTTGGCCGCATTTATTCTTCGTGCATCCTTGGATGTTTCCGATGCTCTAGCCGCTTCTGTGGCTCTACGTCGCCATGCCTGGCTGCGTGATGCTGTTTTTCCTGAAAATATCAGGGAACGTCTGGTTGATCTACCCTTTGACGGGGTCCTTCTTAACACTCATGCGGACTCCGCAATTCAGCATCTTCTTGTGGGGCTCGGTGCTCCTCCTCCTCCTCCTCTGTAGGTGGTTTGTTGATCCTCTGGGTCTTAGTGGGAGGTGTTATCTCACTGCTCCTAGAATCTGGGGTTGGGGTGAACGTTACACTTTCTGTGAGGGATACTGTGCCCTCGGGGTCCTGAGTGGGCCTACCTCTTCAGTTGGCTGCTGGTCCAGCCCTCTTTTTGGCAAAGTATTTTTTTGGCTGCTTACTAAGCCTTCTGTGGTTTCTGCCGCAGGTTTTCTAATTTGTTCTCTGATGTGGGATTTCTTCCCTAAGAGTGGTTTCCATGCTTCTTGGGCCGTGTCCTACTCTACGTGGGGTATTTGTAGCTATTGGATAGCCCTGTCTTACACTGGGAAGATGTGGACTCCCTCTTGCGGGTTCCTTGCCATTCTGGTGTTGCTGTATGCCGCTGGTGCGTTTTCTTGGGCAGCTGTGGTGTTGTGCTGTGGTGTTTTTGCCTTTTCTCCTCTTATTTTCCGGCTGGTTGCTGGTTGACACCCAGCTGCGTCCGCCGGTTCTTCTGGTCCACCGCCAGGGGCCTTGGAGTGAGGCTTGGCGCCCCTGCTTCTGGTTTTTCGGGAGCCTTCTGGGACTATGTTTTTCTCTTCCACCTCCCTTATTACTGAGTCGCTGTTCTGTCTGGCCTGTTGACGTCCAGCTGTGATGAGTTTGGCCACCCTCTTCACTGGGTGTGTTCCCGGTGGAGGGCTCTTGCCCTCGTTTCTGCTCTTCCCCTTGGAGCCTCTGGGTTGCTCTTCTTCCTTGGTACTCCCCTGCGTTGCCTGTACCTGGGGCTTTCGGTGGAGGTCCCTGGTACATTAGCTGCAGGGCTCCTTTCGCATTGCCTGTGCCTGGGGCTTCCGGTGGAGGCCCCTGGTACATTGGCTGCTGACCTCCTTTCCTATTGCCTGTACCTGGGGCTTCCGGTGGAGGTCCCAGGTACTTTAGCTGCTGGTCTCCTTTTGTATTGCCTGTGCCTGGGGCTTCCGGTGGAGGCCCCTGGTACATTGGCTGCTGACCTCCTTTCCTATTGCCTGTACCTGGGGCTTCCGGTGGAGGTCCCAGGTACTTTAGCTGCTGGTCTCCTTTCGTATTGACTGTACCTGGGGCTTCCGGTGGAGGTCCCAGGTACATTGGCTTATTGCCTCCTTTTGTATTGCCCCTGTGGGGCGGTGTTCTCCCCGACACTGCGGTCCTAGTCCGCTGGGGGTGGGGGGGGGGGGGGTCTGGGCTCTTTCCCCTGTCCCTGTGGCTCATCCCCTGTTGGAGAGGACTGGGTTATTTCCTTGTCCCGGCGATTGTCCCCGTCGAGGTCTTTGGTTCGCCTGAGCTGGGGAGGTCCTCTCGCAGACCCTCCTTCTATTCTATGTTAAGGAATCTGCGGCTAGTAGTCACTATCATATGTACGATGTACTTACCTTCGGTAACAATGTATCTGGTAGAGAAGATTCTAGCCGCAGATTCCTTCATGACCCGCCTTTCCTGCCCATTCTGCGAGGGCCCTCTGGGTTTTCTGCACTCACCTGCCTCCGGGTGGTTGCCTTTTGCGAGTGTCTTTCTTACTCCCTCCTTCGGGGGATGCTTGCCTTGTTGTTGTTCCATTCTTGACTTTATAGGCGCTTCTGCGCCCCTGCACCCAGATCTCCAGAGTGCGGTTTGCTCGTGCTTCTTCTTCCCTTTGTTGCTTGCACTTCTGTCTTTGGCAGTCCATGGGGCTGAGGTGCCTTGACTGTTCTCGACTTTGGCGTTCGGGAGACTTTCTCCCTGCTGTAGTTGTCTGAGGTTGAACGGTCATTGCTCCGTTCTGACCTTGGTGTCCCTCTCTGTTCCAGGCGGTGGATGCAGACTTCTTGGTCTCCTGTGTATTTTTCACATGCTTCTGCCCCGGGGAGGCTGTTGTATTTGCAGGATTGCTTTCCAGTAATGGTGCCCTGTTCTTTCATTCCAGATCTTGGTGCCTCAGTACCTGGCTCTATTCTGGATGGTTCTGTTCCTCACCATTGTTTCTTTCCCTTCTGTTTAGCGGGGCTTTTTTTTGCACACTGTTCCAGTATTCTCACAGTTTTGATAGTGATGGCTCCGCGTCGTGGTGTGGAAAAGTACTCCGAAGAAAACTGACTTTGGCGTGCTGGGGTGGGACTTATGTATCCTCGCGGACGACGTCAGGGCGGAGTCACGTGATCCCGTGCCACCGGCGCGCCGGGATGCTGTGGCAAAAAGTTTTCCGGATCCAGTCTCACGCCTAGGGATAATTCTACGTTCTTGAATCTGCGTCTTGAATCTGCGTCTTGAATCGTCTCTACCAGATACATTGTTATTGAAGGTAAGAAACTTGTGCAATCCTTTCAGTGCTGGACACTACAGACTGGTTAGGGTAGTCGGTAACTGCATTGTGCTTCAATACCATGCGTAAACTTGACCCTCCAGCTGCTCTAGCAATTACCAAGCATCACTAATGGACTTTTCATTTGATGGCACCCATCTCTTCGGAGACCAGGCGGACCCTGTGCTGGAGTGATTTGAAGAAAGCAAGGTTCAAGCTCGCTCCCTGGGTCGGTCTGTGCTTGTGCAGCACTCCCACCCCCTCAACAATATTGCCCCTTTCGAGGCTTCTGAAGAGGCATTCAGCAGAGGCAATGACAAAACCTACCTTCACAGCAAGAGGCCTCCCAATCCTTTTGTGGTACAGGCCAGGTGTCTGTCCAACCGTGTCCAGGGCCTCAGGCCAATGTACTAGCCAACCCACTGCCACAGCCACTTCAGAATCATTTTAACTCGCCTTTAGCGGCGCACTCGTGGCAAAGCATCACCTCCGACAGATGGTTACTACAAATTGTCCAGAATGAATAGACCCTACCCACCTATGCAATAGTCTATACTTGCCTCCTGCGCATGTTGACTTCAGGAGGACCATTTGTTTATTTTAATAAAAGGACATTCAGACACTATTGGAGAAGGGAGCCGTAGAGAGGTGGTCCACATTAGAGATTGGGATTGACTGCTACTTCCAGTATTTTATTTCGAAGAAGGATGGAGGGCTTCGTCCTATTGTAAACCTAAGCCCTCTCAACTTCTTTCTGTTCAAAAAGGGCAAGTTCAAGATGCCCACACTTGCCCAAGTTCTGGCTGCCCTGGATCCAGGTGACTACATGGTGGTGCTGGGTTGCCGGGCTACCATTCTCTCCCATGACCTGGATGTCGCCTTCATCACTGAAACATGGCTTAACACGCTATCCCCTCCCATCATGGACACGCTAGTGCCACACGGATTCGCTATTATCCACAAAGACAGGCCCGTACACAAAGGGGGCGGAATAGCTATTATCCACAAAAATGACCTCTCCATCACTGAATCTCCCGCCGTCATCTACAACTCCTTTGAATGCCTTTCGGTCAGCCTCAATTCGCCGAACCACTGTCCACTTCAATGCCTTCTCCTCTACCATCCTCCGGGCAACTCCTCCGAATTTGGCGCTCAGCTAACGGACCTGATCACACAAACCGCTCTGGATCGCGACTTCAGAATAATTCTTGGCGACCTCAACATAAGATGGAATGTAACGAAAAACCCACTCATCCAATCTCTCACCTCCCTTCTACATGACTACGATTTAACCCAGCACTGCACAGAGGAAACCCACCATAGAGGAGCAATCCTTGATGCAATCATCGCGGATAAAAAGACAATCTCGATCGACCACATCATCCCGGTGGACTGGTCGGATCATCACGCCATTCTCTTCCATTTCAATCACTCGGTTCTGTCCCTCCCACCTACTCAAACCTCCCCCAAGTGGGTCAGAAACTTTTCGAGAATTCCGCCCGATAAGCTAGAAGAGGGACTTAGCTCACTCCTCTCAAACTCGACGGAACTCCTCTCCACCACGGAACTCACCTCGCGGTACCACGCCAACCTGGAGCTCGTCCTAGACAAGCTGGCACCGCGGAAACAAAAAAAACCAAGAAACATCCCCTCCAGATCCTGGTTCTCCACAGACATCAACGATGAAAGAAGACACCTAAGATCCATGGAAAGATCCTGGAGGACCAACCCCACCTCCCTCAACAGGGACCAACTCAAGGCAACTCGTAAAAGCTACTACAACCATATCAAGAAAAAAAAGTCGTCCTCCTTCTGCTCCGCTCTGGACAATGCTAAAAACCGCCCTAAAGAACTCTTCAACATCATCAGGAACCAAACATCCATTCCTGTGATAGACAACAGGGTAGCTTCCAAATCTCTATGTGACGAATTTGCCATCTTTTTCAACGAAAAAATTGCTAAAATTGATCGCTCACTCTGTGCTATGCCCTCAGCCATTCCCTCCGGAACTACCCTCATCAGGCCAGCAACCTCAGCCATTCGCTGGTCCTCCTTCCGGCTTATCCAGGCTGAAGTGATGAGCAATCTCAAAGCCACCACCAATCCCTCATCTCACTCCCTTGATCAGCTTCCCCCGAGAATAACAAAAGACCTGAAGCTCACTCTAGCCCCAACTTGGGCCAAGATCATCAACAGCTCTTTGAGCGAGGGCTCCATCCCTGACTGCCTGAAAATAGGTCAAGTCACTCCACTCCTAAAAAAACCCGGCCTGGACCACAAGGACATGAATAACTTCAGACCAGTTTCGAACCTTCCACTCTTATCGAAAATTCTGGAAAAATGCGTGCTGTCTCAGCTTTCCCAGCACCTAGAAAGCACGAATCTTCTCGACCCACACCAATCAGGGTTTAGAAAAGGCTGCAGCACAGAAACCGCAATCCTAAATGTCCTGGACGATCTTCACATGTCGCTCGACTCCAACCAATGTAGCCTTCTCATCCTCTTAGACCTTTCGGCAGCATTTGACACAGTGGATCATGCCCTGTTACTCAATGTCCTCCAGGAGAGAGCAGGCATGGAAAAGACGGTCCTGAAATGGTTCTCCTCCTTTCTCTTCAACCGCACTCAAAGAATCAAAATCAAAAGCTGCGAATCGGACCCTCTCCCCATCACTAGAGGTGTACCCCAAGGGTCCGTTCTCTCACCTCAACACTTCAACATATACATGGAGCCCCTCACGACAATTCTAAGGAAGTCCAACATCCCCTTCCACCTCTACGCGGATGACACACAACTCTACCTGGAAACCACTTCGATCGCAGACATCCACAGACTGAACTGCACACTCATTGAAGTCCAACATTGGCTCGCATCCAACAACCTAAAACTCAATGAAGGAAAAACCGAAGTGCTCCTCATCTTGAACACAGATGAAAACCCCCAAATCCTAGAATGGCTCAAAGCCTTAAACGCCCTGAATGTTCCACTTGTTCCTACTAACTCCGTAAAATCCCTAGGGATCACCCTGGACCCTAAACTGGACATGAAAGAACACATCTCAAAAACTGCCAAAAGTGCTTTCCTGAACCTGAAACTCCTCTACAAACTGAAACCCTTCTTCCCCTCGAAAGACCTGAAACAGGCCACTCAGGCTCTGGTACTCTCCAGAATTGACTATGGCATCGCTACGCTGACTGGTTCAGCCAAATCTCACCTGGGTCCTCTGACCTCTACCCTCAACGCCGCAGCAAGAATGGTCACAGGAACCAGGAAATACGAACACATCTCCCCGGCTCTTAAGGACCTGAAGTGGCTCCCTATTGTCCAACGAGCCAGTTTCCGCACAGCTTGCCTCACTCACAAAGCCCTGCACACAGGAAAACCTGAATATCTGGCCAACAAGCTCAAAAAAGCCGGTCAATCTAGGAACCTCAGAAGCTCCAACACGCTCCTACTCATTCCTCTGAAATCCCAGAAACACAAAACATCCAGCAAATCCTTTGCGGGCAATGCTCCCAAGATCTGGAACGCCATCCCCCCACATATCAGAACGACCGCATCCTTCCCGAAATTCAAGATGTTACTCAAAGCCCTCTTCCTTGAGCGCTCTGGATTGTAGTAAGATCTCCACGTCTGACTTTTAACCTGATGCGTGCGGGCGGAATTCCGCCCGTACGCTGGGAATCTGTAAAGTGCATGTTACATGACGAGCTGGGCTCGTCATGAGCGTGCGAGGAGGCTACCTCATGACGAGCCCAGCTCGTCATGAGCGTCGAAGGGGTTAAAGTCCATTTTCGCTGCGGTCCAAGAGCCGGATGTCTCGCTTTTGACTCTATCCTGTTTTTGCGCTCCTGTTTATATTGTAAAGTCTTTCTCTTCACCCATGTGCTCCCTGCTCTGTTCTCCTTCCTCATTGCCTCTCTAATGCCTTTTTGTACATGTTGTGAAGCGCTCTGATACCTTCGGGTCCAGCTAGCGCTATACAAAACTTTAATAAATAAATAAATATTTCCACATTCTCGCCCTTCCGTTCTACGGATGTTATCTGCATTTTCATGTAGGCCAAGTGCATTTTCAGTTTGTGGTGCTGTTCTGGCTTTACTACTGCCACTTGGGTGTTGACAAAAGTGATGGTGTTAGTCTCTAGCCATCTTCGGATATTTGGATACCAGTCTGGTTACTAAAAGCAGGTTGACGTCAAACAGTTGTCCATCACCTCCAGACGATGGCTGACCGTTTGACATCTGGGATTTTCCATCAACGTGCCAAAGTCACACCTACCTCCTTCAGAGAAGCTCCCCTACATAGGAGCCATCTTGGACATGGAGCTGTGTCAAGCTTTTCTTCCACCTTAACAAATCCAGGTCATTTGGGCTATGAGCCTGATGTTTCAGCCTTTGACCTGGGTTTCAGTGAGAGTTGCTCTAAGGCTTCTTGACCTCTTAAATCTTGCTATAGGACCAGGCCATGTGACATATGTGGGCCCTGAAGTGGGATCTGAAGTCTCAGTGACTCAGCACCATGGCACAGGGTTTTCCTGTGATGGGGTAGGGGGGAGGAATCCGGGCTCGATCTTGTCACCACTGCCAAGAATGTAGTAGCCAGACTTCTGCTCGTTGGAGTTACCAAGGTAATTTATGCCTTTCAGTTAGACTGGGGCACAGGACTCCTGTACCCCTTTCCGCCTCTACCTCTCTCGCCCAAAGTTCTGAAGATCAAGGACGATCAGGCCCGTCATCCTACTGGCTACTGATTGGACCAGGAGAGTGAGGGAAACCAGAACTTTGGGTCATGAGTATTTGTCCTCCGAATCGGCTAATTGTTCAGGAGGGTCTACTGTTGTAACAGGGCGGGGTCCTGCACTTAAGCATGCACAGCTTACCCTCCATTCTTCAAGATTGAGCGTCAACAGTTGATGGCCTTCGATCTCCCTCTCAAAGTGGTAAATGTGGTTAAGGTAGCCAGTCTTCTCTCTGCTAAGACCATCTACATGGGCTGCTGAGAGAAGTTTTAAGTTTGTTGCTTGGTGTTCTTCCTGGCATATTCAACCCTAACTGGCCCAGTTGTCGGATGTTTACCTTTTGTCCCAGTGCCTAACCTAGCAAGGCCTTGCTGTGGCAACCATAGTTATAGATTCCTTACCCTAGAATTACCGCCAGGTGTCAGACTGGATCCGGAGATTTTTTTCTGTAGCAGTACCCCTGAGCGTTGGTAGGTGGTGTCTGTCGACGCCACGTTCATCGTCGGCATTGTGGTTGCTGGGATGCCGTTGCAGTGTCTACTTAGACGCCGCCCCTACGCGCTGTCAGTTCTTTCTTTTTCTGCGCAAGCCAGTGCATATCAGGGGAGAGCGAGCCCCTTAGTCACTCTTTGACTAACCCTTTTTTGGCTTTTGTCGACATCTTTTTGAGTCTTCAACTCCTGGTGCACAAGGAATGTCCCGCCGTTGGTCTGATTTCAAGCCCTGTGACTACTGTCACAAGTTGATGTTGGTCACCGATCCACACCTTGTGTGTCTCTGGTGCCTGGAGCGCAACCACGACCCGAAGTCATACTCCGACTGCTGGGCCCCAAACTCGAAGTCTTTGCAGGAGCGGTCCTGAAAGCTTTTGGAGGCCCGGCAGTCTACTCCATGCCATTCCCGGTCGAGGGGAAGGTTGCGGGACCATTTGCAGAGACATCATAATTTGTACTTCTGGGATAAGTCGAAATACATGAAGACAAAAAAGCATCATTGTTCTTCGCCTTTTCCCCGTCCGTCGGCTGATGCAACGCGGGACCCGGAGCGTTGGCGCTCTCCAGCCCCTTTCTCAGAGCCCATTGGGATGGCTCCTCACTTCCCTCCTTTTTCCAGAGCCTGAGCATCCCCTGCCCAGCTTCATGCATTTTACGAAGCGCTGCACAGCATCTTTGGGCAGCCTGACTCCGCAGGTGTGCCTTCGGGCCCCATGAACTCGGCTCGGGCCCTGGGACTTCGATGCTGGTGGCTAAGGCCTTGGCGCCGCAAGGTACCAAAGGATCCAGGCCTGGATCCGGATCGGTGCCGGTCGACCTCACGGTACCTTCCCCGGCACCGATTCCAGTGACAACGCCCCCACGTCGGTTGTGCCCCCAACAGGTGTCGACCCCAGCCTCACCCTCGATTTGGACACGGCGCCGGACCGACATTGGTACCGATGCCGGAGGGTACATTTGTACAGCTGTTCATCCCTGCCGTTCCCTACCGCCCTTAGTGGCAGCCATAAGAGGGTGAGGAGGACTTGGAGGGGTCTGTTGACCTTCTAGCAGATCAACTTGAGGAGTTGGGTGATGGTAGTGATCTGGATACCTCTCCAGACCTTGGTATGCTTTCTCCCCCTACTGTGGCTACGGAGGAGGGAGCTTCCTACGCTTTGATATTGCGTAGGGCGGCTGAGGCCTCGAGCTTCCGACGGTGCCTGTCAGGACTAACCTCCTGCCTGAGCTGCTTCAGACGGCAGCAGCCTTTTTGGAGCCCCTGCTGCCTTTTAATGAGGCTCTCACTAACATCCTTCTGGGCACTTGGTCCAAGCCCAGCACAGGGGCTCCTGTGGACAGGATGATTGCCCGACGCCACCTCATGGCCCCGGGCGACACACCAACATCCTACACCTGAGAGCTTGGTGGTCCAAGCCTCATCCTCAAAAGGCTCATTCCCTACTGCTCCCCCAGATAGGGAATCCAAGAACCTGGACCATCTTGGGAAGAAGACGTTTTCTTTTTCCAGCTTAGGACTGCGGTCGGTAAACACGTCATGTTTCTTGGCCCGTTATACACACACGGTGTGGGACACGGTCGTGCAAGTGCTGCCACAGTGCCATGAGGAGGCCCGGGCTGTGCTCACCCACGCTGTTGCTGAGGGTTGAGATGCAGCGAAGTTCACCATCCGGTGTGGGCTGGATACCGCTGACTCACTGGGTAGGACTGTTTCAACGTCGGTAGCCCTAGGCGCTATGCCTGGCTGAGAATGTCTGGCTTCTCTGGGGATATTCAATCCACATTTTTGGACATGCCCTTTGATGGCCGTTGCTTGTTTGGTGACAAGGCGGACAACGTGCTTAAGCGCTTCAAGGACTCGAGGGCCACAGTTAGGTCCTTGGGCCTCGCAGCAACTTCTCGTTCCCATGCAGTCTGCCTTTCTCCCCTTAAGTGGCTACGGAAGGGGTGTCCCACCATGTTCCACCCAGAGCCACAGGTCCGCACAGGCTACCCAGACTTTGCGTGGCCGGGGACATGAGACTCATCGTCGCGGGTCTGGGGGCCAGTGGGTGGTCCAGCCCCCCAACGCTCCCCCTGCCGCAGCCTCCAAACCTTCCTAGTCTGACTTTTCAGGTAGGAGAAGGCCCTTCCTCCTGTGTTGACTCTTCGGATGCGGGGGACGGCGGCGAGGGCATGGCTGGTCGATCGAAGCTGACGTGTGGGAGTGTAGAAGTTGAGGCGGCTGTTGAGGTATCTTGGGCCCTAATTGTGTAGGGCTTTGTGTGTGTGGGTGAGGAGACGGAAGGTGATTCTTTCGTTGACTGGGAGCCAGTGCAGGTCTCTCAGGTGACCAGAGATGTGGCTGTGTCGGGGGATGTCGAGGATGAGTCTTGCTGAGGGGTTCTGGATCCGCTGGAGTCTCTTCTGGAGTTTGGCAGTGGTTCTGGCGTAGAGGGGGAGTTGCCGTAGTCCAGTTGGCTGGTGACGAGGGCCTGGGTAACCGTCTTTCTGGTCTCGGTGGGGATCCACCGGAAGATCTTACGTAGCATGTGCAGGATGTTGAAGCACGACGAGGAGACGGCGTTGACTTGTCTGGTCATGGAGAGGGAGGAGTCCAAGATGAAGCCCAGGTTGCGTGCGTGGTCTGTCGGTTTGGGTGCGCTTGCCCACCTTCTTCCCACCTCCGCACCCTCCCAAAGAGGAGGAGAAACTCCACCATCTGGACCCAAAACGTGCCTGTCCTTCTACCTTGACTGCACTAAAGATTTCCGGATGGACAATCAACTCTTCATGGGTTATGTGGGCGCCAAGAAAGGTCGGGGAGTGCACACATATCCCATCTCTCGATGGGTTAACCTATGCATTAAGATCTGCTGTTCTTTGGCAAAAATACTAACCTCCAGTAGGACTATGCGCCCACTCTACCAGGGCGACAGTAGCCACTACTGCCCTGGGACGTGGTGTTCCGTTGGTTGACATCTGCCAGGTGGCCACATGGGCATCCTTGCACACATTCACCAGGCATTACTTCTGGGACAGCCAAGGCAGGAGAGCCGGCTTTTTTTAGCCATTCTGTTCTCCAGCACTTCCTGGTGTGAACTTAGTTCGCATACCCACCACCGAGGTTGGCATTGCTGGGGTCTTTATTTGAAGATAAGGAATCTATAACTATGGTCTCTTTCAGATGAACAAGTAACTAACCTTCGGTTACGATGTATCTGTAAGAGACATGTAGTTCTAGATTCCTTACCGCCCCACCCATCCTCCCGGTTCTGCAAATTGACTTCTAGGAATAGGGACTCCCCTGTAGTCAGTGTCTTGCAGGGTTCTGTGCTTCTGGTGTTGAAAGTCGTGTCAGAGCTGATGTCCACACAGAGGGGCGGCATCCAAGTAGACATCGCAATGTTATTTCAGCGAAAACAAGGTAATTTTAATTCTAAGGTAATTCTAAGGTAAGGAATCTATAATTACATATGTCTCTTACAGAAACATCGTTACCGAAGGTAAGTAACTTGTTCGTTAAAGGGTATGCGTCGGTCTTATCAGCTTTTCCATAACTGATTGACCAGACATCTTCATTTAAATCACCAGTTGTTGCTTTCTCTTTTTAAAAGGCTGACCCATATGTTCCCACCAAAAGCCTTTTTAATGCCCCAGTATGACCGCAATCTTGTTCTCACATTCTTGATGTGCACCCATTCAAGCCCATGCTCAGTTGTTCTCCAAGGTTGCACATATTAAAAACAGTGTTCCTCATTGCGATCATGTCTACTTGTTGCGCAAGCGAGTAACAAGCACTTTGTAACCAGCAACCGTGAATGTCCTTTTTCCAGGACAAATTAGTGCTAAGGAACAAAGCAGCTTTCTTCCCAAAAGTTGTAACTCTATTCTAAATTGGGCAGTTTGTCACTCTGTCAATGTTCTTTGCTGCTCCTCATCCACCCAGGGAGGAAGGGAGGCTCCATCGCCTAGACCTGAAGAGACCTTTGGTCTTCTACTTCGATCACACCGAGAATTACCAGTTGGACAGTCAGAACTTTGCCGGTTTTTCTGGGGCAAAAAAGAGCAGAGCAGAAACGGGCCGTCTCCTGATGTTTGCCCTTTGTATAAAGATCTGTTATGGACTGGCCAACAAATAGCCACTGGAAGGCCTGCAGGCTCCTTCCACCACAGTCAAAACTGCAGGCACGTACAATACCAGTTTTGGATATTTGCCATTCTACGGCGTTGGTGTCAGTTCACACGTCATAAAGCACCACTGCCTTGATCACCAGGCATGGTGGGAGGCGCATTTTTCTCTTTGAATCCCGCTAGCTTTTCTAGTTGGAGTCATTCCACAGACCCACCACTGTGGGAAATTCTGCTTTGGTATCTGTTCACAAGGTGAGGAATATGCAGTTAGAACTTTCCATCAGAAGAAAAAGTTGCTTACCTTCAGTAATGCAGTTTCTGGTGGATGTTCTTTCTAACTGCAGGTTCAGCACTGATCCGCCACCCTCCCCATTCCTAGGAATGGGAGTCTTTGATTCATACTAAAAAAGATTACAGTTGGATATCTGCACACTGCTACAGTCTGGTTACTAAAGGCTCCACGTTCAATGGCATGGCCATTTATCAGTAAGAGTCTGACATCACACAGAGGTGGCAGATATATATATATATATATTTTTTTTTTTGTCCTCATAAATGCCACCAGAAAATGTCAACTCTAGATGGGCTTTCTCCAGGCCACTAGCACAAACCAACTGTTCCCTCCCTGGAGTCTGTGGATAGCCAGTGGAGGTCGCCCAGAGGTAGGTCGTTTCCTAATCCAACTCCCAATCACGATGTACCTTGCAACTTTGGGAGGACAGGACCACTAAACCTCTGGCATAATCATTGGCCTCGTTGAAAGTTATCTCTCAGACCATGCATTTAGAGCAGACCAGATCTTAATGACGCTTTCCCCACCACACAACATGTCTAGACGGCTAACAGCCGTGATGTTTCTTAAACAGTCTGCGAATCTGGGGGGGGTTTACAGACTTCCACTCCCTGCAGATCTCCCTCCTGGCAATGACAATGACGTAGAAAATAAACTGTAAGGTACTATTTCTAATGTCATAATCAAGGGGAAGACCGAAAAGGATCAATCTAGGACTGCAAGTGATTGGTGATAATACAACCTCCTCTAAGAACCCACACACCTGACTCCAGTAACTAGTGATTTAAGGGCAGTCGACAAACATGTGTCTGTCGTCTGCAGCTGGGAACTTGCTTCTTGGACAAAAGTATACTTCTGCTGAGAACTTGGAAAGTTTAGCTGGAGTCCAATAGACCCTATATAACGAGAACAGGTGGTTTATTCTAAGGTTAGATGGTTTTATGATTTTTTGAGAGTGTAAATGAGTCCGTCCAAACCTTCAGCATCTCCCCTGGGTTCTGGACTGGAAAATTGTCCCATAGCTTGATGGTTTCGGCTCCTAGATTGTCTTTCGCTCCCACAAGTGTGTTGTACCAGTGCACAACCTCCCCCTTCCATCCTCTCCCCCTATTAATGGATTCCAAAATTGGGATCTCCTCTTCGTTAGCCCAACCTGCCTCCCCCACCAGGAAGACAACTGATAAAATGTAAATCTTGTGATGGAGCTCTCTGTTATGTTTGATAGGGATTCCCAACTTAATAATACTGAGTTGTTACACAGGTCCCCCCATCTCGTAAGGCCTGCCGTTCTCAATGGGAGAGCCAGTCGATCTAATAAGCAGTCTGGTGTACCTGGGGAATCCCATATTGGGGCTTGGGAGTGGTAGTAGGGTATATCCAAGATTCTACGCATTGATTGCCAAATATTAAGTGCTGTCCTTAGGAGCTTCAGACAAACCTTTTTAAAGAACTTCTGATCCCCAAATTTATAGAGAAAGAAATCTAAGCCATGTGGGAGGTCTGATAGCATAGCCTGAAAAAGTCTTCCATGAGAAGAAGAGTCCAGCTTATTTGCCAGAAGTCTAAAGTTCTTGAACTGAAAAGCATAACAATAAAAAAGTAAATCAGGAAGAGCCAGCCCGCCTAATTTCAGTCCCCTTCTCACTTTCCTCCAGGCGATCCTTGGGGACTTAGTAGCCCGAATAAAAGAACCAATCCTTCCTTGAAGGTTGGAGATATCCTTTTTATTAACGTTAAGGGGGATGGAGTTAAATAAGAAGGTAATTTTTGGCAAAATTATCATCTTGACTAGGTTCACTCTACCATAGATGTTAAGAGGTAGAGTGTTCCATCTAGTCAGTAGCTTCCTTACTTCCTTTACCACTATCTGCCAGCTAACTTTCGGGACATCCCCTAGGTTGTGAGTAAGGTAAACTCCCAGGTATCTGATTTTTAATTTAGCTTCTGGAATCTGGGTTAAGTTGTTCCAACTCATTATGTCTGTTTTGTCTTTATTAATTCTGTACCCCGACACTGTGCCAAAATCTTCAGCCAATTCAAATAACCTGGGGATGGCCTCAACAGGGTTAGACGTGTAAAGGAGAAGGTCGTCAGCATATAATGCCGTCTTGAGCACCAAATCCCCTATTTTGAACGGTGTGATTACTGGATCTGATCTCAAGGAGCAGACAAAAGGCTCGATATAAATATCAAAGAGGAGAGGAGACCGGGGGCAGCCCTGCCTCGTTCCCCTTGAGATGTTAAACCATTCGGTCAAACTGCCGTTGACCAAAACTTTGGCTCGGGGACCCCTGTACAGTGTCTCAATCCCTTTGATAAATATATCTGGGAACCCAAACTTTGCCATGGTTTTCCATAGGAATAGCCAGTTAACCTGATCAAAAGCTTTTGCTGCATTGATCGCAACAATGGCAAGCGGCATTCCTCTCTCTGTTGCTATGTCTATTGCTCCTACAACTTGGAAGGTGAGTTCATTAAGATGACGGCCTGGTATAAACCCCCTCTGGTCAGAGTGGATTATGGACTTAATTATTTTTGCCAGTCTAGATGTAATTATGCCGGAGTAAATTTTCAGGTCTGAATTAAGAAGGGAGATAGGTCTATATGACTCTATTTTTTTTGGGTCTTTATTAGGCTTTGCTATCAAAGTGATGGTGGCTTCTGACCAAGAGGCTGGGGTGTGCTCACCCTGCGAAAAAATGTTCTTAAATAGTACCAATAATGGTGCTCTGATTTCATCCAAATTATCCTTATACACCTCCGTTGGCAGACCATCCGGACCAGAGGCCTTGTTCCTGGACATCTTTTTCAACTGGGCCCGTATCTCCCCCTCCGTAATCTCAGTAACTAGAAAGGCTTTATCGGATTCACTCAACTGGGGTAACTCTCTCAAGGCCCACCATTTTTCCAGCTCCTCCAACCCCCATCTACTCTCCTCGTGATATAAATCCTCCATGAATCCTCTAGCCTCTCTCCTGATCTCAACATCGTCTGTTATGAGCAGCCCCGAGTCTCGCTGGATTAATGAACTGATGTTGTTCCTGCTCCTCCATCCTAGCCTTCCAGGCCAGGAGAGAGCCACACTTCTCTCCATATTCGAAGTTACGGAGCTTACTTACTTCCCACTTGTCCTTATTTATCTTATCAGCTCGTGCTTTAAAGCCTGTCTGTAACTGCAGAAGCTCTTTTTCGAGAGCCGGGATCCTGCCTCTATCTTCCATAACTGCTAACTGTAATTGTTGTTCTTTCTTTTTAATCAAATCAAGATCCTTAATATCTTCTTCTTTCCTGAGTTTTCTTTTTAATGCCATGTGTGAACCAAGAAAACCCCTTAAAAAAGACTTGAGCGTGTTCCAAACTGTTTGTTCTGAAGCAGTACTAACATTAAATAAAAAAAACTCCAACAGACTCCCTCTAATTTTAATTTTAGTCTCATCGTCTAGAAGGATAGTTCTATCTAAGGTCCACCTATACTCTGAGGGGCTAGCCTTAAAGTTAATTTTTAGCTCAACCACAGAGTGATCCGACAAATCTACAGGAATGTATGAGATTGAAACAATATCAGGCAAAAAAGCTTGGTCTAAAAGAAAAAGATCTATTCTGGAGTATTGTTTAAACTTTTTGCTATGAAAAGAGTATTCCCTGAGGTTACCATGCTTGACTCTCCAGGCATCCTGTAAAGTAAAGTCCTTCATGATATTTCTCAAGGCTAAAAGGGATTTATTTGGGGGATTATATTTGGCTTTAGAAGTACGATCTAATTGGGAGTCCAATATAAGGTTGAAATCGCCTCCTAATATAACTGGAGCTGTATGCTGTATCATATACTCCTCTAACTTTCGAAGAAAGCCCGAGTGATCTTCATTAGGACCGTAATAAACAGCACATGATAAAATAGAGCTGCCAATAGAGAGGACTGCCACCAACCATCGCCCAGACTGATCAGTTCCCCAGTTGTGAACCCTAATTCCCTTGTTTGCACGCACAATTATACCTACTCCTCTAGTGGAACCCCTTTCCTTGGAACAGAGAACTTCCTGAACCCAGCTGAGTTTTGCAAATACTTGACCACACACCTCTGCTTCGAGATGGGTCTCTTGTAGAAGGTATACATGGGCCTCAATATTTTTTAAGAATTCACACACACGTTGTTGTTTCTTCCGGCTCCCTATACCATTTAGTTTCCAGGAGAGGAATTTATTACTAGATGCCATACTAAGAGCCATTACCTGATATAACCACACCTATAGCTAGTAGTGGCCTGTGTTCACATTCTGACTTTGCAACATAAGGACGTATGGCATGTGAGGACATTTTTATGTATTTTTTACCCTCTCCCCTGTGACCCCTCCCCTCCCCCCGAGGAACCCTCCCATCCTGTCCGGCGTGAACACGCCTTAGGGGGCCCTGCACCCTAGAAACACCACCAAAATGAAACGAACAAAAAAAAGATGATTTTCCCCCCTGCTCAGTGTTAAAGCCTCTCCTTTTACATTCCCCTTTTTCTTTTCTCCTTCTGCATTCCCTACCTTTATTATTTGTATAATATTTATTTATTGTTGTTTTTTTTTCTTTTCCCCTATTAGCAAACTTTATCGTGTTAAAAAAAAAAAAAAAAAAAGGTAAATCTATCCCATTCTATTATCCATCTGCTAGTAGTGGGAATAGAGTGCGTGCAACCCGTGTGCGCAGATTAACTGCCTCAATTACATGAAATTACATTGTATAGTTCAATTGTCATTTTACTCCTTAGATTTCTTTTTTATAGCCTTGCAACTAATTGTATCATGGAGCTAACTATTTCCTCATTTTTAATAACAGTTCATCCACTTCCTCTGGGTGGTTGCAGTTGAACATCTTATTGTTCCACATTATCTTAAGTAAAGCGGGGAATTTCATTTGGACTTGAGCTCCCACGGAACGAAGTTCTGGCATCCTAGAGCCCAACTCCCACTGCCTTTGAGCCGTCTTCCCCCTATGTCTGATCTAATTTGATAGGGGTTGGCGCGATAGTGGAGAGAAGAACGTGCAAGACATCTACTAAGAATAAGCTCCTTGACCCTGTATGTTTGAAAGTAGACCAGAATCTTTCTTGGTGCTTTACGGTCCGGATGCAACCTAAAGGGGTCTCTGTGCACCCGCTGAATCTCGGCTTCTAGGTCAATATCTAACCGATCCTTTAATATATCCTCTCGTAATAGCCTGCACACAAATCCCTCAATGTCCTCCACTTCCGCTCCTTCTGGTATTTTGAGGATTCTGAGGTTGTTCCGCCGACTTTGCATTTCCAATCTCTCCATATCCATCATGAGAGTTCGATTTTGTGCCTTAAGAGCATCAATGTCCTTGGAGTTCCCTATCGATGTTTCTGAGAGCATGGTGACTTTACTCTCCAGGACGCTGGTTCGGGTTGCTATTCCCTCCAGCTTAGCCTCTAATGCGTCGAATCTGTCATGCAACCCCCTTTGGTTGCACTCGGAGATCTCGAACTTGTCCTGCAAGTCCTCCCTCAGTGTTTGGAATAGGGAACCCAGTCTATCCCTCTCAATCTCAGCCTCAACAGGCGTTCCGCTGGTATGTGGGGCAGGGCTGTGTATGACACTAGTGGAAGGAGGAAAAGACTGGGATGAGGGCGCGGTTAGAGCGATATGGGGGATTTGGGAGATAGAATGGGTCGCTAAGCTCAGTGAGTCCTGAGCTATATGTAAGGCAGGGGTTAGGCTCCCCAAGGCTGTTGGAGCGTTTAGAACAGGAGACCCCTGTGCTTCTAGCGATGGAGAGCTAAGAGTAAGGTCACGTTCCGGATCAGAGTGTGCCATAACCTCTAAACCCTCCTCATTGGGGGGCAACTCCAGTGCTGCGTACCTATTCTTCAGGGGTAAAATGGGGGAGGAAGACACGTTATCTGGTTGTAAGGTAACCCCCGCACCAGCTTCTACTACCTCTGCCTCTTCTATCCCCTTACCACCTTTTTCTGTGGCCTCGACGTTGGCTACTTTTACTCCTAGCATTACTCCTGGTTTATCTCCTGGGCCTTCCTTAGAATTTACCGCTTGCTCCATTATCTTGAAATAGCGTTTAAGTGAAGGTGTGCTTTTATGTGCCTGGAATTGCTTGACTACCTTTGCTGTTCCTCCTTTCCTTACTCCCCCCTTCTTCTTCTGTTTATAGGGAGACAAAGGCGTTGGACCCCCCCCCCCCCCCCCTCAGCTTTCTCAGCTAGGTCCCAGACCCCCTGCCTCCTCAGGTCCTGCCTGGACCTAACCGGATATCCATTCCTTGTCTCTCCCACTTTTCCTTTCGATGCAGGGGCCTCGGATTGGTAAAAACCAGCAGTGGAAGCCCCCTGATTTGGTGACACCGCCTCTTCGCTACAGCCCTTGGTAACACTAGTTGCTATTCTAATACTACTCTGGCAGAATACAGTTGGAACTGCTCTCGATGTATCTGCCTCCATGCAGGCCTCCCCTCTTGGAACCTCGTTACCGCAGCTTCTTACTGTCCAAGCTGAAGGAAGACCCCAGCACACCGGGCCTCTAATGCGGGAGATGAGCGCTCCCCTGGAGCGATGCCAGTGACTCCTTCGGCTGCCTTGACTCTCTCCTTGGCTGCGCCTGTCGCCCTCGACCCCCGTGTGCACTGCAACAGCTTTCCACGACCCGCAGCGTACAGCGCGACTCGGCTCTCTCGACTCCCACTTCCTGGTGTAGCATCGCTCGAACTCGAGCATTCCGCTGGGTCCTAGTGCACTAGAGCGCTCGCCGCCTGACCTCCGAACAAAGGGAAAAACACAGAGGGGGAAACTTCAATAATGCTCAAATAGTTGGCAAAAAAGATGCCCTCCAATCCTCACTGCATAATTTTCAGGAATTCGGCTCTTTAACGGGGGAAATTCATCCGATAGACTGCCTGTGGTGTTTCAGAGCGAGGAGCTCCGCAGCAGCCGTCAACCTGCCGCCGCCATGTTCCTCCTCGTGGCTGATCCAATTTTCTATGTGGCAGATATATTGTGGCCCTGATGTCACTTTGTGGTGGGACAGATTTGTCTTGGAGCCACACGATGCCGCTTACAGGTATGCAGGCTAATTGCTGTAAAGAATCTCCTTATCCAGTCTGGCACCTGCGGGTATTCAGAAAGTGAGGAATCTGTGGTGTCGATTTAGAATCTAAAAGGAAGGGCATTACTGAACATAAGTAACTTTTTCATTTAGCGTATTGAATTCATATCTATCTTGAATGAGAAATGAAGGGTATAATATAGACTTGCGTGGTGCTATTTCGCTTGATTGGTTTCTTTTTTCGTAATGCTCACTTAGCCTGTCTCTTTCAGTGATTGGTTGGTAGCTTGCATGTCTGGGTGAAATCATGGATTCTAATGGATAGTTCTAACTGCTGATTCCCTCACCTTGTGTATCCCCCCAGGCAACAGACTGAACCCGGGAATTTTTTTCAGCAGTTCTCTTGCACATCAGTAGGTGCCGTCTTCTGGCTTTGTGTTGAGTTTGTCCTACCCTGGAAGCGGCACCCGAGCCACATATATGCACCCATGTGCTCTGGCATCAGCTCCTTCCATTCTGCACTTTCCAATGTGGTTATAGAGCTTATTCGCCCCACTCTTTCATCTTGACAAGAAACATTTTAATCCGACATTTGTACAGTGTGCAAGGGGCATGCCACCGTTTAAACCTTTTAAGGATTTGCTACAAACAAATGTCTGTTACCGACCCTCACCTGGTATGTCTCTGGTGTCTTGGGTCCTCACATGACTTCAAGTCTTGTGATGACTGTTCTAGGATCAATCCAAACAAGATCCAGGAATATAAATTCAAACTCTACTTTGTCGGAACATCCATCAAAAAAGCAGTTCCTGATCGAAGGCAAGAGCTGGGCCCCATTCCCACTCTCAAAGCTGTTCTACTCCAGGCCTTGGGTTAGGACTGTGTTGCAATTGCCACTCATTTGTTTTTTCCGTTTGATCTGTTTATCGAGATCTTTTCCATAATACATTTAGAGTTCACTGTTGGGCATAATTAAAGCAGAAGAGTGGCAATGATAACGGACTCTGACAAACAGCAGACATGTGGAGGAGCACATCAGATCCAGGAATAACTAGCAAATACAGCAAGTCGCAGGAAAGAGAGATGCCTTCCAAGGTAAGCAGCCAGTGTGCAGCCATACTATGTGCAACATTCCATGGTAATAACATCAAACATGTATAAAGTAATTAACTGTCAGCAACCAGTTACCTCAGAGTGCACAGAGATAAACATTACGGGAAGGGGTAGGGTAAGGAGGGGTGAAGTTGAAGGGAAAACAAGCTGGGTTAGCTGTCTCTCAATATATTTCCATTGCGCCTTGAGTAACTTACCATCTTCACAATCAAAGTCAGGCGTCACTTAGTACACATCTCATTACATACACAATAGAACAACACAGACCTTGATATTTCAAGGTCCATCTCTGTTTTAAACTCTTACTGAAGAACAGATTCCCCAACTTGTTCCAATGTGACCCAAATACCTAGGCTATTGGTGACACTGCAGCAGGTGGAAGCCTTCCGGGGCTTCATGTTGTGTATCTTCTGAACTCTACTGGTTCCCCACTGGTGCTCCTTTGGGCCCACTGATCCGAGGAGGCCTCCAGTTGGGTTACTGCCAATGGATCAGTCATATGTGCTTCTCGACCCCACAGGAGGGCTGGCCTGATTCTCAGCCCACGTCCAACCTAACTCTGGTGCCACAATCCATGTCAGTCCCTCCCGCATTGACCATACTAGAGGAAGAACCCATTGTGCCATTGGACTCCGAACAGAACTCGGCACGTCCTTAACTGAAGTCACTTCTTCCTCCAGTTTGTCCTCAACCAACACAGCCTCGTTTGGAATCTGATAGAACTCTGCCATTGCCTCAGTATAGACATTCACTTCACAACCTCTGGCTCGGATTCAGACCTTAGCCAACGTGGCATTGTTGATAATAAGGATTATGCTGAATTCTAAATTAATCAATTATTACATTTGTACAGTGCAGCTAATGACCCAATAGGGTATTCAGGTGCTTGCAGGATGATGTAACTCAGTCAAATAGCCAGGTTTTGAGGGCTTTTCGGAATTCCGGTAGAGATGGGGCGGTATGGAGCTGCGGGGAGAGGTTGTTTCAGTTTTTTGCTGCAAGGTATGAAAAGGAGTGTCCTCCACTCGAGCTTCTGTTGATGCGAGCAGTGTGGGCGAGCGATAGGGAGGCGAACTGTAGTTGGCCTGTTTCTGGAAGCTCAGGCTGTGGTTGATGTAGGCTGGACTAGGTTGTAAAAGGCTTTGTAAGTGTGGGTCCGTATCTTGAATTGGTCTCTCTTCGGTACTAGGAGCCAGTGTAGTTCCTTGAGGTGCAGTAAGATGTGGGTCAGTTGGGGGAGGTCAAGGATCAGTCTAGCGGCGGCATTCTGGATGGCCTGTATTCTCTGGAAGAAGTGTGTAGAGATCCTATAATAGAGGGCAGTTGCCATATTCTAGTCTGCTTGTGATGAGGGCTTGTCTGACGGGGTGTCTAATTTTTGTGGGGAGCCACTTGAAGATCTTGCGTAGTATGTGCAGAGCGAAGAAGCAGACAATCTGGAATTTCATAGTCTGCTTGCTGTCGAGGACGATGCCGAGGTTTCTGGAGTGAACATATGGGAAGGGTGCTGGTCCTAGTTCCGCAGGCCACCAGGAGTTGTTCCAGGGGAAGGAGTTGTTGCCAAAGATTAGTACTTCAGTTTTGTCTGTGTTGAGCTTCAGGCAGTTCTCTTCCTGGGGGATCCTCATCAATAGTCATAAGCATTGAATATTCCGCCCATGTACGGGATCCCTGGAGCACATTTAAAATATATATATATATTGAGTGAGAAAAAGAGATACCTATGCATGCATTATATACTTTGCGTTTTCCTTTGATAAACCACATACAAGACTCAAGCATGTGTGATATCATAAAAAGAGAGCATAAAGTTTAAGAGCACGGCCTTTATTGAAGGGAAAAACTGCAACTGCATTGTTAACCAGTACACTGCTTTGAAAATGCATAAGTGAAAACTGGCACAGTCCCTTTAAGGTTCCTCTGACCTGTATCCCATCATGCCTCAGTGGTGACAGGTCAGTTCTTTTTTTCCCTGCTGCTTCAGTGAGGACCCTGGCGTACAGAGCTCTGCATCTTATGACTATCTTCTCACATACCAGAGTCTTATCACCATTGCAAAAACCTCTCTAAGCGATCTCAGAAAGAACCATCATCTCACAGGACTCCCAGAGGAAGATCTCCCAACCGGCATGAGAGAACAAGAACAAGATCTACTTCCAGAAGTAAGACATTACCTATTTGTTCTCTGTCGATGTTGGTCTTGGCGTCGAAGGTGCATTCGAGACCACCCTCGCCTGCAACACTTCTGTTGGCGAAGAAATTAACACGGACATCGAGCAACTCACCGACAAAGTTGCCACCAACACATCGATTTTCAGGACTGTTAGGTCAAAGTCTCCTAGTCTCATTGTCCAACGTTGCAGCAGTCAATGTCGACTGCAACAAGAAGATTCCACTTACTGAGAGAACGGTCTTAGTCTTTGATGGTCAGACGTTCTTTGACATCGAGGCCCTCCCCACAGCTAGTGTCAACTAGGCGATGTTCAATGTCTGGGCATACTCCTCCGTCGGCGTCAACCAGGTGGTGTTTGACGTCAAGGCATACTCCTCCTTCGGCACCAACCAGGAGTTGTTCTACGGGGCTTATTTACAAGCCCCTTGTGCCACCCTACGTCACTTTTCCCATCTTAAAAATGACAACAAGTGGTGCAAGAGGCTTGTAAATAAGCCCCTATGTAAGAACGTTTCGCCTCAGTACCAAAGCTTTAATATCGACATGGACTCCACAACAAAAACTACCAACAAATCATCAAAGTATGTAGATGGCGCGATAAGATATATTCAGTGGTAGCAACCCCATTAGGACAGAGGAGCGTCGCCCCCCGGCTGCTAGTGCAGCAAAGGTGAAAAATAACAGTAATAAAATTAATTACCATTTTATTGGTCACTGCTACCAGCCCGAGCATTTTGAGGGCGGGCCAGTGCTGCTGACTAGCATCAAGGGAGTGGTGTTCACTCCAGTTTAAAGTGTGCATGCCACTTTGGTCGACTGTCTTTTGCAATTTAAACCTCTCCACTTAGCTGCTTAGACAGCTGGGTGGAGAGCAGGCACAGGCTTCCTGTACCTGCTGGAGCATCGAGGCATCCCACGCCAGCCAATCCTGGCGCTGCTCTCATGCTGGTCATTTGCAAGATGGAAGCAGCGTGATACAATTTGGGGAAGGGAGATGGCTAAGGCATTCAAGCAGAAAGAAGAAAACATGGAGGAGAGCGCGGTTAAGTACACTTTTTAATGTTTTTTTATAATCTTTTTGACCCACTGAGAAACTCGCATTGTCTTGATCCTCAACTCCAGAGCTCTCAGTCAGGGTCTGTTACAAGGAACAATCTGTTAACGAGCTATGATTGAGAGCTTTGGCATGTGAACCTAAAGGCATTGTGATTTATTACAATACCTGCCACTGAGTTTGGCTCTCAGTCCCCTCAACACCTCACCACTGTTGAGGGTCACCGCCCGCCACTGGATATAATAAATCAATACTTTGCTACATATACTTATCGTCAAGATATTGTTATGCTCCCAGAAATTACAGGGGTCACACCAAGTAGATTTCCTAAGCCACAAAAGGAAATTACAACACTTTTGAAGAACAGGAAAACTGATGGGTGCCTCACATGTAAAAAAAAGGTGTTTCAGGAGTCAGAAAATCTGTCATCAACCGGAGAAATGCAAAACCCCACCCTGAATCCCGAAATCAGAACATTTACACAAGTATTGGCTCTTAACAACCGATCAAGATTTATTAGAAGTTATTCTACCAATAATAAGAGTAAGACAGATTACCATGATTATTAGTAACTCATCAAATAAGATGAATAAAAGTGTGAAACTAAAATACACTCTAATCATATTCCATCACCCATTCCTTACTAACTAGTCCAAACCCTAGATATGTTGTAGCTAGATCATTGCAGCATTATTTGTTTTAGAATACCCATGCTGAATCACATACCTTCCTGCATACCTTTATGCAATAAAGCCTGAAGTCGGAGATTGAGATGTCAGCATCCCTCTAGCAAGTAGTCCATACTCTGCTCTAATTATTGGTATCTTTTATACCTTTTTCTTGTGTTGCAGTCTATGGAGCAAGGTGGGCTCTGCTCCTGCTTGATTCTTATTTCACTTATTATGTTGCATGATACACAGTTCTCCTGTTCACCTCTCAGGAAGCACATGGAAGATGCCACTGATGTATATCATCGGTTCCTCTGATACAGAACTGAACAAGGCCATTTATATGTGCTGAACCACCGTGAAAGGTAGCCTCTGTAAAGAGTGGAAAATCAGTTCTATGGCTTGTTAACCTTAGCTATAAAATATGTGACACTTAAATGTAAAAGTGCAGAAGCCAGTGTTCCACAAGAATCACATTAAAGGTAAACAGGCCTGGCTTCTAGGCCCTAAACTACCGTTATGCAATCTAATGCACTCTATACACAAGCACTAGTCATGTTAGCATTCAGTAAGGCCTGTGCCACATGTAACATCACATATACTAAAAGCTAAGCCACACCTATCCGTATGTTGGTTGTCAATATCCTGGAGCCGGTCTATGTCCAGGTTGGTATCATGGACTTCCATTTTGAGACATAGAAGAAACATCTAGGTTGCACAGTGCCATCCCTTGGGGTGTTATAAGTGCTATATCACAGTTTCTAAGTGGGTGATCTATCTTTAGGCATTTCATATGTCAGGTGCATATGAAACGCAAATAGTTTCTGCCACAATGTTTATTTTGACACTGAATGGATTTACATCATTTCAAATGGGAAAGGAACAAGCAATAAAAGAGAAAATTCTAGGGAACCTTATGGAATGGGTTCTTTATTTGTAACAGCCCTTTAATGTTTCAATAGTCTGCCCCCTTCTCAAAACTGTAGAGTGGACAATGCACAAATATCGAAGCAACACAATCCTAGACTTTATCTTCCAATGGAGAAATACATACTATAAAATAACATAGATATTTAAGTATCAAAGATATAATACTAATAGACAGTGTACCAATAAGAAGGCAAACAGAGCATCAGCGGCAAGGCACACGTTGCGATGTACTTTTAGATCTATTCGGTTTGAATTAAAACAATGATACAATCGTGCACAGAATCAATTGTTCTAGCCACTGTTGGTTGTTACTGCTGACACGAATTCCTGATCAGTTCATTGTTGGTAGAATTAGCTTCAGGTTGCAGTCCTCTACTTTGATATCTTCCATTACTAGTTTTGATTTTTTTGTCATATTTTCCCACACTGATTACATTTGTCAAACTGCAAATAGGGTGTTGGCCGAGCAACCTGTTTTCTCTTTGAATACTGAGCCTTTTCGTTTTAAACATATTCACAAAAAGACACAGTTGTTAATTTAGCCTTGTAGGAAGGGTAAAAGTGAAACATGATTTATTTAACACACATACATTTTTCTGGATAAAAATTACTGACCGCAAAAGAATAAAATCTACAAGCAGCCATATTACAGGCAGAACTAAGAATGGGACAATTTTGCCGACTACGGCCTGGTTACGAGTGAGTTGGTTAATTCCAAAATATGCGTAAACCCCTGTGTACTCAAGGGTGGGAATTACGAGCTGTTAGGTATTAAATGCATCTGATAATTATTGGATGCGTTAAATAACTCAACCTTCGTTAAATTTTGGCAGGTATTTACCATTTCATGTGGTTTGTGGTGCGTTTAACACAAAAATCCACGTTATTCCCCAGCATCTGACTCAATGAATAAAAGTGCCCGTGGTATCGTTATTTATCCTGTGCGATAAACACCACCCATACTCGTAATCAAAGCCTAAATAAAGTTTGCCCCTGAAAATGTACAATAACATACTTGAAATATTGAACTGTAATTCACATTGTTCAAATTTCTAATTTATCTCAAGGGTGAATTCGACTTTTCCTTCATAGGGATCATGCGGATTGTCAGTGGAAATTCTTGTTCCGACTATCTTGCATACAACAGGAATTTTGGTGTTCCGTTGAACATCCAGGAATTTCACTGCAACTAATGGATTTGTGTAGTTGGGCTAGACGGGAAATAAAATAAACAGGTTAGGCGTTAGGCATGATTTATCAAAATGGCTGCACCTCATATCATTGACACGTTCTGCTTCCATTCAGTGGTTGAACTGAACACACTGTTGTCTGCTTGTGAACGCAGGCACGCATTAAGAAGCATGATGTGGACAATGTATCAGCCGCGGCCCGTGCAGGTAAGAGTGGGGGTCGGTTGGGGGGGATTTCGACAGAAGAAAAGTTAATTATTTATTTAATTTTCCCTCGTGGTCGTCTGTCATATCCGGCCCATCCACCCCACCGCTCTTATCTGCATGGGACGCTTCTGCAATGTATAACTGATGGATTCTCTGCCAAGAAGTTGGCATGCGACCAAGGTGTTTTTTTAATACGTCGTCTTCTATAGAATAAACTTGTCTTGCAAACTACAGTTCTTTCTCCAATTAGAGTGTGAGGCTCTCTTTGCATAGCATAGCTAAACTTAAGTTCTAATTTCCTCAACCCTGAAATTCACTACCTCCTATTTCAGTTTAGTTATTCTAGGTAACTAATATCTGTGACCACTAGGCAAACTTACACAGCTACACTATCAGGGCCAGACTGATTACCGGGCGTTTTGGAATTCTGCCGAGCTGGGGGGCAGAGCTCACTTCAGCGGGGGCTGATTTCGTTCATGGAGACCTGCGTGTACTTCGAAATAATTAAAGCAAAACAAATTTCGTTCAGTACACGCAGGTCCCCATCAACGAAATCTGCCCTCAGGCCAGCAGCATTCCATAACGCCTGGTAGCCAGTCCGGCCTTGTACACTATCTTCATTCATAGCGTGGAAACCCTGGGCCTAAGTCAACTTGTTTCTGGTCCCATTTATGTGTAAAGCCACGCTCAGTGATCGGTTACTGAGCTCACCATTAACAACTAACTACTCACAGCCCAATCCTCTCCTTTGCTCAGACCGCTATCTCATTCCTTTCTCAGTCCACCCACACAAACGCCTGTTCTTCCCCCTTCAAGCACTGCCCCAGGGGGCTGGAATCAAGTTTCTTCCCTCTCCAAAGCTTCTTTCTCACACCACTGAGAATATTCCTCTGCCATTAATACAATCCCAGCTATCAGCTACTTTCAGCTCAACAACCCCTTCATGGTGCTCTGAACAAGGATGCCCCCTAGCGAGGAACCATGTTCTTAATCAATTTCGAATTCAATTTGTCAATTTATTTATTAATATGATTTAGAACTTCAACGGAGTTCCACATAACACAGCAATACAAAAGCACATTTTAAAACCCAAGAAGTTAAAATCGTTAAAAACAGGTGGATACAGTACTTTGCAACAAATCGACCTCCTAATAAAATTCAAATGTTATGATTAAGAGGAAGTAGCAGCCTTATAAAGTGACGTCGTGCATTGTGAAACATAGAATATACAATATTTACATGCTTAAAAACCTAAATTGCATGCAAAACAGATCACTAACTGTATGGAGGACAGTAACCATAAAAAATGACAACAAAGATTATGTATCACAATCCAGACTGATAGTACTTACAAATTCATTAGTACACATTTAAAAGATGTCTAAAAAATAGTAAAATCTTGTTACATGTCATTTCGTTAGGGGGGAGACATAAGGCACTTGTGAGCCTCCAGAACAGATTGTATATATTATGTGTGAAGAACAAAGGGGCATATTACCAAGGGCCATTATCGCCGCATTAGCGGGACTTTTTCCCGCTAATGCGGCGATAATTTTATCGCCCTATTACCAAGCTGTCGCTAACACCAGTTAGTGACAGCTTGTAGGCGATAGCGGGCATTTAGGGTCCCACTTTGCATGTCAGCAATAATTATCGCTAATGACCTGCAAAGTGGGCGTGCCAAGATGTTAGCAACTGAAAACAGTTGCTAACATCGCTATCTCCTATGATCAACACAGGCGTTGTTTTGGAAATATTCGCGCTAAGCGCGAATATCTCCAAAAGCTAACGCCTGCCCTGACCAGTTCTTAGCCATGTTATCCAATGAGAGGTGGATAACATGGCTAAGAGCATTGTCACGGTAATGCCTGAATAACGCTGTTTTGACAGCGAGATTCACGCATTTCGCCTGTTTTTTATCGCTCCTGAGATAAACCTTGCTAATAGCAAGGTATCTCAGCGATAAAAACAGGTGAAGGGCGGCGATAGAAATATTGCCGCTAAGCCAACACAGCGATAATTATCGCTAGTTGTTGGTAATATGCCCCAAAGGCTTTAAAAAATAACGTTGTGCATTATGCAACATAGGACATACAAATATTACATGGTTTAAATCTTGAATGAAAAGACGGCAAAACTCGCATATTCTCTCCTTTTTTGGGACTTTGCCAGTAATCACACGATGGGGGAGCAAATCCATTCTCATTAAAAGGATCAGTCTCCAGATCCCTTGAGCAAGCATCCGAGTTAGATTAGGCTGCGGTTTGTTCCCCAGAGTACCAGGGCCGGACTGGGAACACAAACCAGCCCTGGCATTTCAGTCGGACCGGCCCCAGGAGGGGGGGCTAAGGGGGTGCTAGTGTGAAGCACTGCTTCAGCTTTTGTTACTGGGGGTTGATATTGCAGCACTGCGGCAAAACGAACCCCCTGTATCAAAAACAGCCTCCACTGCTCTAAAACCGGTCCACACCCTTCCAGCCCCTTTTGCGGGGACTAAGCTTATTGCGATGCTACTGCTAGTCCGGCCCTGCAGAGTACTGTCCTGTACCACCTGGTTGCCCTTGTTACACTGGCACAAAACTGTGTCTCTGGCCAAACTTAGTTTATCCAGAGAATTCAGATCAAGCCAAAAAGTTTCCTTTGCCACCTCGAAAAACCTAAAGAAGGCACTCTTTTCTTTCTGAAGATAACATACATTTCAAATTTCAAAGCTGCACGAAGGGTTCCTTCCTCTCCACCCAGGAGCAAGCTCCCCCACCTCAGAACCACTGCCCAAGCAAAGAGATAAGAAGAGCGTAAGCCTAACTCCAAGCAAAAGGCATGTTGGGGCTGCAAGTGAATTCAAGTTGCAAATTCGACCAAAAATACGTTCTTCAATTCCCTTGGAAACCCCCAGCATCTCGTATCCAACACCTCACACGAATCACATAATGAGGCGCAAAATTCTACCCTAAAGATCGACAGAAAATTGCTAAAATGGCGTCTCCCGTACAATTTATAGAATCTATTGAGGGTATTTGCCTGGGAAAGGGCCCTAAAACCGGTTGAAGTTTTCCCTTGTCCTTGTTCCCGTGTTACTTTTGGAGATGTTTATTTTCAAGAAGTGGACTTATGCATACTTCGTCAAGGCAGAGAGGCGACGTTGCCAGCCATTAGGGGTTATGTTCTACGTCAAATGCCTTGACAGATGATTGCCTCTAGAAATCTCACCGTCAAAACTTCAACTCTGCTTCCTCAAACAATCATGTTGTCACTCCTACAGCCAATCTACAACATTTTTGGTGCCTCACCATCTGAGGCCTATAAAAGACACAATGAGAAATACCAAGAACGTTTAATTTACGAGTAAAGTCTACAGGGATCCAAACTCACCTCAGGGCGCTCACTGGATTCTCTGCTCCAGGTCATTCCACTGTGGTTCTTGAAGCACCTTTGTCCAAAAACTTCCAGAGACTCTTGGCAATAAACAAATGCCTATTTCGGATTTTCAAGTATGTGATCTTTTACCCAAGGACTATTCAAGGAGCTTACGCATTTTCTCCAGTCAAATTTGACACAGCCTCAATTCCTTCACCACTCTATCATCATCCTTTAAACACCCCAATTTAAAAAAGAAAAAGCCACTTGTTCCCACTGTAACACAGCATTGTAGCCCTATGCCCAAACTCCATTTCCTTGGCACACTATTGAAATATATTGTGACTCTCCAGATTGAAACCAGCATTGAGCACAACACTTTTCTTGACGTACACAAAACTTATTATCATACTCCATGAGGCACTGAGTCAATAATCTTACATGCTCACATATGAACTTGAAATTGTTGTGGTATTCTAGACTGTTTAAGTACCACAGCCTCTACTCCTTCTCTGAAATAGGTTGCATTCAGGGCTTTGCTTTTGCCGGTAATACATCTTTTCTCTTTTACTGATGCAAAGTCAGTCTTTTCTGTTAGAGACTTTTAACCGCAGATTCTTCACCTTAATATATTCCACTGGTGTCAGATTGGATCTAGAAAATCTTGAGCATTACCTCTGTGTGCTGGTAGGTGGCATTGGCCGTCTCCGCGTCAAATCATTTGTGTCGGAAATGACATTGCAGTGTCCATAAATACACCACCCAGGCGTACTGACATCAGTTTCTTTCTTTGTGCTCTGCCGGAGTGGATCCAGAGAGCTACCTGTGTCACTTCTTGAACACTTTTTTTGAGTTTTTGTCAACCCTTTGCTGCCAGTGTGCTACGGATATGTCCCCTAACATACGCATGGGTTTTAAATCTCGTAGGGCATGTCACAGACAGATGTCTGTGCCTGATTCTAGCTTGATCTGTCTCCGGTGCCTATGGTTGGGCCATGACCCCTAGGCCTGCTTCAAGTGCAAGTCAATGTACCCCATGGTGATTTGTGAGTGGCTGATAAAGCTCCTGGCTGCCCAGCAGAAGAGGGTTCTGCGTCGTTCCTGGTCCCGCAGAAGATCTCAGGGCCGCTCTCAGAGCCATTCCAGTGAATGTTTATCTTCTTACTCCAAAACATTGTCCTCGAAGTCGGGTAAGACCAAAATGTACAAGAAGAAGTGAACGCATCCCCCTACATCTGCACTCCAACTGAGGAGCCGGCGGCAGGACCCGCTCTGCCCTTCTCTGAGTTGGCTAGAGCGACTCACGTTCAACTCAAAGTATTCTATAAGGCCATGCATGCCATCTTTGGGCCACAGACTCTTTTAGGCGCACCTTCGGGCCCACAGAGCAGAGAGGGGCTCCTACTGAGTTACCTTCAGCTGGTTCTCCCCAAACGCCATCTGGGCCCTATGGATCTGCCACCAGATCTGGTCTGGTGCCGATACGGGGCTACCACCCTCCCCAGCCCCTGTTCTTCTGATGCCGTCCCCAATAGCACCGATGCCACTGGACAATGCAGCTATCCCAATCTACAACTCTGAGATGGTGCTGCCCCAACGCCGCTCAATGCTGACACCTGTGCTGAACAGGCCATACCAATCCCAGGACTTACCACCTTGAGATAGACAATTCCTGCCCGAAGCGGGGATGAGGAAGAGGGGTATGGCCTCTTTGAGGATGACCCTGACCAGTAAGACAACTAGTATAAAGCACTAGGTGATGCAACTGGCCTGGGTACCTCACCAGACTGGCAGGTTTTCTCTGCCTGGCCCCATTTCTAAGGAAGGCATATTTTGCAACTATGATGGGCAGGTCAGCAGAGGTCTTTGACCTGCTAGCGGTCCAGGTCATGACCAATGTTTTGACAGAGGTGCTTCATCCAGGTGTATACTCTGCTGAGCCACTGCTTCCCTTTAATGAGGCCCTTACTGACATTCTCCAGGGGACTTGGGCCAAATCTTGCACAGGGGTTCCTGTGCACCATATGATTACCCGTCACCATTGTCATGCCCCAGGAGACCAAGCCTTTATCTCCCAGCATCCCTCCCCTGAGAGCTTGGTGTTGCAGGTCTCAACAGATAAGGTTAACCCATGCACATTCCCTTCCACCCCATAGGATAAGGAATCCAAGAGGCTGGATACTTTTGGGAAGCAAATCTTCTCTTTTACCAGCTCAGTCTTACCATTAGTGAATACTACATGTCTCTTGAACTGATATTCCCATGCTCTATGGGACTCAGTTGCGCAGCTGCTGTCCATGCTCACTGAAGAAGGCTCCACCATCCTGAACCAAGCATTGGTGGATTGTGGGACACAGCGAATTTTGCCAGCAGGTGTGGACTGGACATCACGGACTCACTAGGTAAGGTCATGGCCTCTACGGTGACATTTTGCTGCCACACCCGGTTGAGGTCCAAAGCGTTTTTTGGCAGATCTCTAATCATCCCTGATTGACATGCCCTTCGATGGCTCCCACCTGATTGGCAACAAAGCTGACATTAAACCTGAGCATTTTCTGGATAGCAAGGCCACCACCAGATCCCTTGGCCTCTCTCAGGCTTCCGACCCACAGCAATAGTCATTTTGCTCCTTCCGTGGCCACGTTCATGGCTCCCATGGGCATCCACAATACCAGCCTTACACCCAGGCCCAGCCGGCTTTCCAGCCTTTTCGTGGTTGGGGTAATGGAGCCATGCCCAGTGCACTGTCCAGTTACCCACCTCTCCAGCTACTACGGCCTCCAAGCTGCTTTAGAAAGCCCTCCACCCAGCACAATCATTCAGTTGGGGGCAGGATCAGGCACCACCTGCTCCAATGGAGTGAAATAACCTCTGAAAAGTGGGTGCTCCAAATTGGGCTGAGGGGTTATGCCCTCTCATTCGTGGAAACCCCTCCGCTTTTGCCCCATTCCCAGAATGACCGATGGAGGGGGTGGAGACCTGGAGAGGGTGCTACGATCAGAAGTAGGACATAGTTTCCCACTACTCTTTGATGCCAAAAAAGGACGGTGGCCTACGCCCCATAGTAGATCCGCGCCCTATTAACCCCATTCAGAGCAAAGAAAAATTCAAGATGCTCACCTTGGCTCAGTTCTATCTGTCCTTGACCCTGGAGTCTGGATGGTAGCGTTGAACTTGCACGGTACTTATTTCCATATCCTCGTCATGTAAGCTCACAGGATTTACCTGTGGTTCCCGGCAGACCATAAGCATTTGCAGTTTGCTTTGCTCCCCTATGGCCTTACCATTGCTCCCCAGGTGTTCACAAAAGTGATGGCAGTGGTTGCAGGACACCTTCGGAGGTGAAGGGTTCCAATCTTCTCCTACCTCGATGACTGGGGGCTCAAGATGAGCTTGCCCCAATCAGTCCCCACACACCTCCAGACTATGGTAAATCCCCTGCAACTGTATGGCTTCACTAACAACATGACAAAGTTACACCTGACTCCCTCTCAGATGCTCCCTTTCGTCTGAGTCATTCTGGTCATGGTGCAGTTCCACACCCATCCTTCGAGGCAAAGAGCCCAGGACATTTGGTCTATGATCCTGATGTTTCAACCTCAGTCCTGCGCTGAGACTGACTCGGAAGCTGCTAGGCTTGGTGGCCTACCGCATCCTGCTGGTAAAGCACACCCATAGGCACATGTGGGCTCTGCTGTGGGGGTTGGCGAAGTGTTATTGTGACAGCGGCACACCCCTCTCCCTTTCTTACCTGGAGCTGACAATGTTTATCGATGCATCACTTCTGGGTTGGGGTGGCCATCTGGGAGAGTTGGGGATCAGAGGACTCTTGTTTCCGGCAGAGTTTCAGCTCCATGTCAATCTCCTGGGGCTGATGGCTAGCCGCCTGGCATTTCTTCCATCCATCAAGGGAAAGCTGGTGCAGGTATTCATGGACAACACAATCACCCTTTAGTATTGAAGAAATTGGGTGGGGTGGGTTGGTGAAACCTGTGCCAGGAGTCTCTGCACCTCTGGACTTGGCTGAACACCAGGACATCTTCCTGGTTGTGCAGCACCTGGTGGGATCTCTGAAAGCCAGGGCAGACAAACTCAACTGTCGATGCCTAGCAGATCACAAATGGTATTTACACCCAGAGCCGGCGCAAGGTCTATTCTGATAATGGGGAAATCGTTGCTCGATCTGTTCGCTTCACTGAGAATGTGCAATGTCAGCACTTCTGCGTGTTGGAATTTCCAAAGCAGTTCTCGCTCGGAGATGCATTCTGATTAGAACTCCCGTAACTCCCTCGGCCAATACCACTCCTGCCTCGTACTCTCAAGAAGATCAGGACCAACCATTTCCAAGTCAGCTTAGTGGCACCGTATTGAGCATGGAGTGTATGGTATCCCAAACACCTGTGTATGAGAATCCATCCTCTGATCCGTCTGCCCCTTTGGGAGGGTTCTCTGCTGCAGCAGCAGGGCAGGCTCCTGCACCCGAACTTGTGTCAGACCTTCCTCCCGAAATCTGTGATGTTATCTTGGCAGCCAGGTAACCCTCAACTAAGACTGTATATGCCTGCCATTGGGACAAGTTCGTGGCTTGGTGTTCCTCATGTCAAGTGGACCCCCTTTCCACATCTCTGTTGGGGTGCTGCTATTTGTTTTCTGGGCACTGTTAAAGGTTACCTTTGAGCTATTTTGGCTTTTCTGCGATTGCCGGATCAACCCTCCCTGTTCAAATCACTGGTTGTGACATGTTTTCACAAGAGTCTGAAACATTTATTCCCTCCTACCCCTTTTGTTATGCCCAATGGGATCTCAATTTAGTTTTGACATACTTCATGTGTTCTCTCTTTGAGCCCTTGCACAGTTGCTCTCTGCGACTGCTGAAAATCAAGACCGTATTCCTAGTGCCCATTTCACTGTCCAGGAGGGCTAGTCAGTTCTAAGCTCTGCCAGTTCACCCTCCATATATCAGCTTTTACAGGGACAAACTGATTCTTCAAACATGTGCCTCTTTTCTGCCAACAGTAGTCACTCACTTACATGTGGGCTAGAACATCATGCTGCCAACATTTGTCACCACACCTCATCCTTCTAAGGAGGAGAAAACACTTCACCACCTGGACCCAAAGAGAGCTCTCTATTTCTACATCGATCACACCAAAGAACATCAGGTGGATGATCAGCACTCCATTAGGTTCACTGGAGCGGAAAAGGGCAAGGCAGTACAGAAATGGAACATCTCTTGATTAATTGTACTCTGCATCAAGATCTGCTATTTAATAGCTATAAAGCAGACTCCTGAGGGCTTGCAGGCTCATTTTACTAAGGCCACTACTAAGGTGTTAGCATGCAGGGTACCTGTCCTGGACATCTGCCAACCAGCCACATGGGCAGAAAGCATTACAGCTTGGACAGTCTGGTCAATCGAGATGGGCATTTTGCCTGTTCGGTCCTCCAGGATATTTTGGTTTGAGCTAGTCTGCAGACCCGCCTCCAGGGAGGTATTGCTTTGTTATTTATTCAAAGGTGAGGAGTCTGCAGTTAGATGTCTCTACCAGAAGAACAAGCTACTTACATTTGGTAAAGTTTTTTCTCTTGAAGACTTTATCTAACCACAATACCAATGTCAAATATACCCAGATCCTGGTCAGAATGTACAGAAACAGAGGGGCATATTAACAAGGAACCGCGTTAAAGTTATCGCAGCTTTAGCCGCAGGAAACTGCCGCTAAAGCGGCGATAATGGGCTTGATAATTCTCAAGGGCATTTTATCAAGCCCATTATCGCCGCTTTAGCGGCAGTTTCCAGCTGCTAAAGTGGCGATAATGTTAACGCCGTTCCTTGATAATATGCCCCAGAGTCTTTTCCAGCACTTTCTGTCAGAACACAACTGTTGAAATAGTGACAAAACTGAGACCCAAGGTTGCTCAACAACATCTGGTCCTATGGAGAGATTCCATCCTCTTGGAAATATCAACAATTGTCCCATTATACAAAAAGGGGCCCAGAGATCTACCAGAGAACTATCGTTCAATCTCACTGCTCGATGGTGTAGAAAAGGTCTTCATGAAATTGATACTGTCTCACCTAGACCAGTGGGTGATTGAAAAAGATCTATTATCTCCATTCCAAGCGGATTCCAGGATGGGACAGAAGACCATGTAATACGATTAAACCTCATTTGCTCAAAATTCCCTGCCCTTCAAAAATCATCGTTCTACTTATGTCCGCTTTTCCTTAAACATACAATTAGACTGTGCAATAAAGCTCTAGCCTTTTGTAAGAGAACAGAAGATAGGAAAATTGTATCTGCTGATCAGCCTATATTTTTGCGGCTTGGAAGAACAGGACCTGGGTTGGAAAAATACTGCCTATGTTTTAAATTGGTATTTTAACCTTATTATCAGACTTTACCTAAGTTTCTATAGCAAACATAGTATATATAAAAGTTTTGATCTTAACAAACCTCTCTCTGGACCTATGTTGTAAAGGTGTACGTTATGCAGTTGTAAAGGAATACTGCAATGCAGAAAACTTTCTAATCGCTCTTGATGTTAACGGCACACACTAAGATTCTGATTGTCTAAGGTCCAAACTTGAACTCTGATAAGCTGTAATTCTCTAGCTTGTTCAAATATAGCAACCCTGGCACCTTTTGTCACATTCTAACATATTAACTGCACTTTAGTGGTACTTAAATGAAATAGACTCAAATTCTTTTTATCCTGTTCGGGTCGACACCCTTTAACAATTCTTTGGTTGACTTTTGGTTTGATTTTGCAATTTATAAAATTGAGGATTTTTAATGAGCATTTTTAATTGTATCTTTTGCAACTTTAAAACACACTACGTAGTTTAAATGTAAAGGTTGTGCTTCTATTGTCATGACCTATCTTGACTGACCACAATGAAGTTTTGGGACTGTTTTTGAGACCCAATCTTCCATTTCTCTGACAACTCTCAAGCTATATCCCAAATTTCAGTCAAGAACCTTGGCATCAACTTCAACACTGACCTCTCATTGACCATTGACTACTAAAATGATTTAAGACATTAGGAGACAGATTGACTAAAAAATGGCGGAGCGTGGTGTAACGCCAAATTTGGCAATGCGGCACTGACATTTTTAAAATGCAGAGATGTGCTGTATTCACAAGAATACAGTGCACCCCTGTGTTTCCTCTAGCGCTGGTGCTAAAAATGCTGCCTGCCGCCATATTGCAAGGGCGCCTGTGCTGCAGGGGCAATTCCTGCACATACACAATCATTAAAGGCGATTGGCTCTTTCTATGTGTGAAGCAGAATACAGAACACATGGAAAGAGCAAAATACGAGGAGAAATGAATCATTTCTCCACGTAGTGCCATACTAAGATGGGTATTCTATGGCGTTAGTTTTTGGCACTGTCTCAGCCTTTTAAATCTGGGGCAGTGTAAAAAAGCAATGGATGCTGCGCTGGAACACCCACTGCAACAGTCATTGCACACCCCTCTGCCGCAGAGGACTGTGGCAGAAAGAGACATATTTACAAGGTGGTGTTAAGCCACCTAACGTGGCTTAGCACCACCGTGAAAATATGTGAAATGGCGCTACGCCACCGGAGCGTCAGAAAAAGTGATGCTCCTGTGGCGATAGGGGCTTGAAAATGTGCCCCTAGGTTCATTCTGTTTCTTTTAACTCCACACACTGCGGAGAATCCTCCACTACTTTATTTCTTTACAGAGTGATTTCTTAATGCACTCAAGTTGCCAAGACTTGACCATGGCATCAATACATTGGCCCCTGATTGTTTTTTTCTCGTGGGATCCAATTCCAAACGTTTTTGCCAGTCCTCTGCTTAGTTGTAAGAGCAGAAGTACATTGCACCATCCCGGTCTGCTCTCCACTCACTGCCTGTTCGTAACCAAACATATTCTGGTCACATTGATTTTTGTTGTCAATCACCGCTTTAGTATGCCATGCCAACCCAGTGCTTAATTTGAGACAGTGGTTTCAGGTGCTCAACACCGGCACTTAATCATCAACACTGGCACTTTTCATGAGCGCCAATTAAGGCCACATTAATTTAAGGGGAGATTAAGTGATTTTCCCAGAATCACAGGAAGTTGAGCCAGCGCCGAAACTCGAACCTGGTTTCCCAGCTCTGAAGTTGGCAGCTCTGGTCCTTATGCTACATCCTCTCCCCACTTTCATGGTTAATCGTTGGTTCTTATTGCAACCGAATTCCAGCTCTACAAAACCCGCCAGGCACCCCTGCTCTTCCACCTACTGTGTTCTCTGCGGTCTCGGTCCAGCGGGTAAGCCTATGTCGTTCAGAAATCTAAACTTCCCCCATTCTCCTCCAATGGGTGTGAAACCCCGAACCACCTGCCCTTCTGGAAAATCTTAAAACCCAGCTCTCCCGCCTGCAACAATCACTGACATTCATCGCTCAGCTTCCTCGTCCTTGGGCTCAGAACCAAGGTACCGCCTCACGGGTGTACATCATGCTGATAAAGGCCATTCTTTATATGCTAATAATGATGCTGAAAATAGCGCTAAAAAAAATAACAACTCTATTGTCTAAAATCGAACCTTGCATTGTAGTTTTCAGCAGGGCCGGCTTTAGGGCAGTGCGACCGGTGTGGTAGCACTGGTCGCTGGCTTGTGGAGGGGCGCTGACCTCAGGGGGGGGGCACAGTGTTTAGCAATAACCTATTATTGGAGAGATGAGGGACACTTTTGCCCTGTGGTAGTGAGAGAATCCGAGGAGGCGGTCATGGGGAGTAGGGGCGCCAAAAATGTTTGTGGCACTGGGCGCCACCAGTGCTAAAGCCGGTCTTGGATTTTCTTCAATGTGTTTTTTCCCTTCAATACTGCAGCTTATATTGTTCAATTCCATATAGATTTGCCCGGTATATTGCATATAAAGAAATCATTGCAAAATATTCTAAAATGGACATACCTGAGCTTTCTTTCCATAGTAAGGAAAATAGTCAAAGCTGAAATTTCCACCATTTGGAAAGTATTGAACCGGTCCAAGAGCAGCACTATTCTGTTAAACAGGAAACAAAACACATTTGTCAGGATACACTTGATCATCTTCAAATCAGTGCTCTTGGCTGCTTCAATCAGAGTCGTTCTAATTTTAAATCAGTACTGCTGGATGTTTACAGTGGGAGACGTGGACCCCGCCGATAAAACATACCACCCACTGTAGGTGGGTTTCATCATCCTATATGAGTACATGAATTTATGGTAATTCTATTAGAGGTATGGTTCTTTCTTCCATGTATCCTGTGCTTCTTTTATGTTTATGTTGGTTTGTTTACTGAGAATGTATAACAGTCCTTTAACCCGTTCCGTGCTCGTAACGGAACCACTCGGTCACGAGCCACGGGCGCGCAGTTCTAGTGACGGAGTGGTTCTGTCACGCCGCGGCCGCTACCCCCACGCTGCATCAATTCCGCACCTGGCTGAATTGATGAGCGGGCGGGGCTGTGACGGAACCACTCCCTCACTAGCACAGCGCGCCCGTGGCTCGTGACGGAGTGGTTCCGTCACGAGCATGGCGGCGCTGCGAGACTCCCCCTCCCGCCCAGCGCTGCGGCAGAAGGAATTACCGTCGCGGCCAAGGGGTTACTTCCTCTCATTTCCTCTTTACTCTGTGCACTACATGTGTTGTACCTTTCCTGCATGTGTGAGAGAATCATGTGTTGTTCCTCCTGGTACTTCCTCTTACTCTTTACTTTAAATTAGGGAAAGCTGGGCTGCTGCTGCCCATGTTGTACCTTTGCTGCGTTGTAAAGCTTGGGTTAAAACCATTACACAAAAGACAAAACAGTTCATAATGCCAATGCTCGTTTTAATGCATGACGTTAATGAAAGAATGACCCTTCAGAAAATAAGAGCAGAGACTACATTTGATCTTTAGAGTGAAACAAGCAGATTTTTGAATGGGCTAGATAACTCTGTAACAATTTCAAACATACCTGACAAGCGGCTCCGTGCCATGTATAACACATTCAACCACTTCCGGTATTTTTGCTAACATCACTTTGTATTCTGGGGCTTTGAACCCATGAAGAAAGGGTTTAGCCAAAAATACAAGCCCCAAAAAGTAATATGCTGTTGGCTGAAAAGTGAAGAATGGCTGATAATTCATAGTGCACTCGACAGACTAGTGATGCACTAAATAAATTCTCACTCCTGACTTACTGTCTCTTTTTTCTTGAGGTTTGACAACCCAGTGGATGAGAGGGCAGGGAAAGTCTTTCATATGCAAGCTGCAATATCTCACTGGTAATGAGCTAACATTAGGACTCCATGAAGGTGTGTGTGGGGGGGGGAGACAGCATGCTAAATAGACATTGGGGCATATTACCAAGGGCCTTATCGCTGCTTTAGCGGGAATTTTTCCCGCTAAAGTGGCGATAATTTTATCGCCCTATTACCTAGCTGTCGCCAACACCAGTTAGCGACAGCTGATAGGTGATAGCGGGCATTTAGGGGCCTACTATGCATGTCAGCGATAATTATCGCTAATGACATGCAAAGTGGGCGTGCCAAGATGTTAGCGATCGCTATCACCTATTACCAACTTTTGGAAATAATCGCGCTAAGCGCGATTATCTCCAAAAGCTAACGCCTGCCCAGAGCAGTTCTTAGCCATGTTATCCAATGGAAGGTGGATAACATGGCTAAGAGCATTGTCATGATAATGCATGAATATCGCTGATTTTACAGCGATATTCATGCATTTCCCACAATTTTTACCGCTTTTGAGATAAACCTTGATAATATCAAGGTATCTCAGCGATAAAAATTGTCGGAGCGCGGCGATCTTTTAATACCCGCTAACCAAGCTTAGCGATAATTATCGCTATAGCTTGGTAATATGCCCCATTGTTTCCTACAGCAATGAGAGCAGGCGAGATACTAGGAAAGGAAAACCAATGTGCTGGCATTCCAGAGCATCTGCCTTTGACCCTGCCTTGAAATGGTGCAGCACAGGCTGCCTCATGAGGGCTGCCATTGCACAGCACCATCATCACAGAGGACAGTGGCATCCATTTATATGCAGGCGCTCCCACATTGTGCCAGTGGCAACCATTTATATGCAGGCGCTCCCACATTGTGCCAGAGGCAACCATTTATATGCAGGCGGTCCCACATTGTGCCACCGGCATCCCCCGGGCCTTCAGGACTCCTTTGTGAGATACATCCTGTAGATCAGTGCTTCCCAAACATTTTGGAACCACAAACCACTATTTAGCAGAACAAGCATTTGTGATCCACCTTGCTTTAATGGACATGACGCATGTGAATTTTTCATGTAATTAAAGCATCATGTGGCAGTGCACTGTCATTTATAGACAGCACATTTTCAGTTCAAACGGCCACTACATTTGCACAGATATTGTTCTATTGATAAAACCGTATTTTACACAAATATTAATGATTGGAAATCGGGTTTCAGTGAATAATTATCATTTGCGCATTATCAAGATAAAGTGCCTTGATTTGTTTTGTTCCTATTATTTGTTTCCATCACACTTCAGAATTACAAAAGAAAATGCTTAAATTCTGCTTTTCAGACTGCTGAATGTGTACCATTTCATTTACAGCTATTTACCTTTTGTTGTGTTACAAAAAATGATATCCTACATCCTTACCTTTCACATTCTCTGTACCTCAGCTAGATTGCTGCAGCGGTCACTTTTCTTCTTTCTATCTGACTGTCAAATGTGAGCAGGGCCGGACTGGGAACAGAAACCAGCCCTGGCAGACTGCACGGCGGCACCCCTGGGAGGGGAGGGGGGTGCGGCCAAGCTGTTTGCGAGGCCGGTTTCGGACGATTTTGTTACAGGGGGCTGATATTGGTGACCAGCGGGAAAAAAAACGGCCCTCATCCTGGCGGCCCACCGGGGAAACGCCCGGTGCCCGCTACGGTCTGTCCAGCCCTGAGTGTGAGGAGTTTGTACACACCATTCCCCATGTTAAAAGACATAAGCAGCAATTTGTCAGAAGACCTAGCCTGACATTTGACCTCTCTTGCAGTAAATGTGAAAATATAAATACAGAATTTAAAGGCATAATTATTTATTGCTTGGACTTTCACAACCCACGAAAAATTGGCTCGCGACCCACAGTTTGGGAAACACTGCTGTAGGCGTTTTTCAGGACAGTCCTAAAATACAGCTGAAGCACTGAGCATTAGGGCCACGCCCTCTAGTCACTGTAAAGACGGAGAGGCCTACATGTATCACATTCTACATTTAGGGTGGCAGATGAGACACAGAGATGGCAGGACTTCCGACTTCAATCATGCAGTGTGTTGGTGCAGCATATGTGCAGTACATGAGATACTATGCCACATTTTCTAGAAAGTTGTTGCTGAAACAAAACTTTGGTGTGCGAAGTTCGTTGCTAAAACTATAGGTACGAATAAACGACAGGCAAGACTTACTTTAGACGTGCAGTTTACATAAGGCGCAGTCGTGTTTCCAGGAACAAAACCTATAATCTGTGAAGAGAAACATACATACTGAGTTAGACGACAGTTACGTAGTTTCAAAAAAGTACATTTCCTGAACGTTTGAACTGACACTGCGCCACATATTAAAAGTGACGCACCAGCAGCGTAAGGGACTTGTAAATAAGCCGCAAAGTTACTCCAAGGATCGCATCATCAAACGCTGCGCTGACTCAACACAGAACCAAGGGGCAGAGTTACAAGCACCTTGCACCACTTTTGCCTCCCTTTTCCCATGTTAAAAGTGACTCAAAAGTGGTGCACGGGGCTTGTAAATCTGCCCCCAAGTACCTAGTTTTTGAGGTGACCAATGTTATTAGGTATAACTCTGAATTTCTCAGAATTAATCCATGATAGGCAGGCAGCGGAAGTTGGAAACAGTGAACATGGATTTTCTGCTCTCTGTTTCCAACTTGTGCTGTCTACAGTTAATGCCTTAAAAATTTCTGAGTTGTATGTATGAACTTTAGACACCTCATACGCAAAAAGCCCAGGTGCACAGCGCCGCGCTGAGCCATTGCAGCTCTTCATGATTCGAACCCTTGTCATAACTTAGTGTTTCGCTAAATAAATAAGTTAAAAAAATGATTATGTTTTACCCAAATAAATGGGAATTTAAATGGTAATAAGCGGTCAAATAGTTCCTTAATGACACGAAACTGTGAAATTAATTTTTGCGCATTTCATGTTGGCATTGTCAAGCTTGATAAATTCAACAGAACAACTCCCTTTTTTCTTGAAACAGTCTCTAATTTTATGAAAATGTATTACAATGTCCTGTTCAGCAGGGAAAGAGTCCCTAAAGTCACTCTCTCTTAAACTCCCCACCTGGTCCTACCCCATTGACAACATCTCTCTTCCTAGTAGCTTGCTGTTCTGATCATTATCTTTGTTTCCCCTGGTGAAAGGTGTAAACATGATGTGCAGGTGGTTGGTACTATGAGATGACTTGGTAGATTACAGAAGGTCAACCTCCCACTTTGACTTGCCCTTCTAGATATGGTTGTGGAATTTTTTAACATAAGAAAAAAAATCACATTTACTTGATGAAGAATTTTTGCTGATAGAAGGTCCAGGGAAGGCATGGCTTGGCAATTCGGGCTGGACTGTTCCCATGAGGCACAGGGTCAGACTGATTTGCATATGGCCATGTCTGAACTGGGGTGGCAGTGTGGGCTAAAGAACGGTGATGGATTAAACCCAGATCTGTTGACTGGGTGTGAGTGTTTGATTGGTTCAGATGCTCCGTCCTGCACCACCCCTTTTGTACCACTTCATTATAGACTTGACTGGCTAGCTGGCTGATCACGCTAAAATGGCTGCTTTCTGTCTAGGATGGTACAATGGTCGAAAAACAATGGCACAGTGGGGGAATAACAATGGCACAGTGGGGGAATAACGATGGACTAGGTTGCGACTCATTAGATCGCTAGTGGCTGAGATTCATTCAAGCAAACCTTCCATCACTTTGTTGTTTGTTGCAGGTGTCACCCTACAACTTCAGGCAGCAAGTGAGGAGACACATAGGAATGTCAGCAGAGAAACATGGTGCTTTGATGATATTATCTTCTAGTGTGAACAAAGCCAACTTGAGAATGCCAGGCCAGATGACCCTCTTTCTCAAATAAATATTGAAAAAGTAACTTTACAACAAAAACAAAATTAAATATATGTACAGATAGTTCTGTTTATTATAAGTAAAGCATGGTGTTTCCCATCCAGTATGGTGATACAATCATTGAAGTTTACAGATTTAAGGTTAGTTATTTTGATGACATTCAAGAAAGATGAAAATATCGAATAAATTGTTTACAATTGCACTTTCTTAGAAGATTTTCTTGTTCCTTCAGGCTGGTGCTGGGAAACCCTATTTGGGTAGCTGTGAGCCTTATAAAACCAATGTAACAGAACAGTGTAGCATAAATAACTTGAACAGACAAAGAATCGGATGGACAATACAAATTGCTGGTCAATTCCAGTTTGGTGGACTACAGCCGACACATGTTTTGTCAAGGTATAACGTCAACATGACCTCAAATGAAAGTGAGAGAAAGGACTGGATTGAGTTGTTATTGGAGTATGGAGGGGGGTAAGAGAGGAAAACAATATCAGGGCCCACCATGTAGTGACACCATTAGCAGTATGTGATGCAATCAAAATTAAGGGTAGTAAGCAAGGATCTTCATTGGAGATACATTCTCCCCATTCATCTAACAGAATAAAGTACTCTTTGAGTACTGACGGCAGAACGATCTGGACCCTGGTAGCAGGTACAACTGTGGAGCTCAACAGTCACAAGGCTAAAAAATAAACTAATAATCAGAAAAAAACAACTTCATCACAAGTTATCACCATAGAATGCTAACAAACAGATTCCATCACAAGTTGTTGATGCAGTGCTTTAGTGGTGTTTGGTTGGTTGACTCCACCTTCTTCGGGACAAATAATATAAAAACCAATAAAAGAATCACTCTGTAGGAGGCTGGCCTAGTATATGCTGCACACATATTTAAGTGAAGCACCTTGCACTAATTCAGGCAACCCTTATGCTGATTTTAGTGGTCTTTGATAAGTTTTTGAAAACTCTCACAGTGGTAGCTGTGGAGAGCAGCCTTCAGGCTTATCTTGAAGAAGTGTTAAGCAGCTTACCAGGTTAATAATGTAGTGTAGGTTGAACGAAAAAACAACCACAGTGTATATATAAAAATATGCCTATTTACAGTGGTCTCTCTTCCTTTGCTTTAGCAATCTGAGTAGTGAGTATCATCTGGAGAGACTTGTCTTACATCAGAGATGTGCTTCTGACCCAGCAACTATGTTCTGTCAGGGAGTATCCAACCCCACCTATAGCTTTTCAGCAACTGTAATCACACACACAGGGATATTGGGGCAAAGACCACCACATACTTCTACCATAAATACTTGCTCGCCCACTTTTTTCAAGTGTGAAATCATTCCTTGTTCATATTTGTTTCATCTCTCACCTGCGACTACCTCCTCAAAATAGCAATGTCCTATTTGGCTCTGAAACCATATCATAACTGGATTGCCATCTTCGTCAGGACTCTGCACACAGCCTCTTTTTGAAAACAAGCAATGATAAAGCAGAAATGTCTGTTTTGTGTCACAAAATGTGCTCCTTCTGTGTTTGTCAAGTATGTGTGTGTGTGTGTGGATGGATGAGCCAGTGAACCTAAAAATAAGTTAATGGCTGGATGTTTGGAGGACTGCAAGAGTGAATAATCTGGTAAGTAGCTCAGTGCATGGATGGATAAAGGTGAGTGCATGGATAGATGGGTGAGTGAGTGTATGCATGGATGGCCTGATGAATGAGTGATAAATGAGTAGTGATGAATAAGCAGGTGATTTTATGGATGTTTTCATACTTCTGAATAAAGCTTTTATGATGATGACGATGATGAGCAAGTGGGTGTGTGGAGGATTGAATTGATAGCAATTGGGAGAGACAGAGAGGAACAGGAATGCCATGAAGCCCTAGTAGAAACTCCAGAAGTGATTTAACTTTTGCCTGCAAGTTCTACAACAAAGAAGCACTGGCATGAATAATAACATTGGCAAAGCCAATTGATCTTGCCTCTTAAATGCAGAGCTACTGGTTTTGCCATTGCTAGTGGTTTTGGCATAGTTTATTGCCAAAATGAGTCTAAAATAGCTACCCATGAGTATGCAGGTGTTCGAATGTATGGGAGGATATCTTGGAATGGATAAAAAAAAAAGAATCCAGGATCGCCACCATACGTGAGCATGCATACAAGAGCACATAGAACCATCTTGAATGCGGCCTCCTGAACTCGGACTTCCTACACGCACTATGGAGTTGCGCGCACCTCACTTTATACTGGTCGGCAGTCGCAGACACATTGACGACGGCCACGGGCGATACCCTCCCCAAGACGTGGGAAGCATGCCTACTGGGGCTCTACAAGAGAACCAAACAGACCAAACTAAGGGCGCGTTTCGGGGACCTAGGACTCATTACGGCTAAGCGACTCATCACGAAACGATGGAAGAGTGTCACCCCCCCGCGCCCTGCTGACTGGCGTCGCTCTTTTGACAACTGGGCTTGCGCGGAGAGTGTGTCTCTACACAGGAAAGAGACCGCGGGCCTCCGGAAGTACCCGATTGCCCAGGACTGGGACGCTACCCTGACTGCGTACCACCGGGCGTGCACCCGGGCCGGTATAGCATGATCGCCCCGACATGGAATAGTGAGGGTCCTGTCGTCTACTGTCCGATTGTGGCACGAACCCCCCCCCTTTGCCCCCCCCCCCGGCCACCGAGGTCGTGCCCGACAGGAGATGTCCCCTGTCGCCCCCCCCCCGCTTTCCCCCCCCCGCCCTGCGGTCGCGGCAACCCTACATCCTCAGACATCCCCACCCGGCCCACATAGGGTGCAGCATACACAGCTAGGATCACTGATACATTACTGTACACGCCACTACTAGTCCAACTACTGTTGTTGAAATGTTTCTCCCTCCCCCCCTTCTTTTCATTCCCTGTTGTGTCTTCTGGTTGGCAGTGAGATTGTTTCTGCTGCATTCATGATGATGTTTGATTTACCCTCCCCGTTTACTCTACACACAATGCCTGTTGGACAATGCCAAGATCGGGAGACTGTAACCCAACGACCCATGTGACAATATGGGATGTGATCCTGCCTTTGACTGCTTCTGTGCCAACCGGGGAACGCGGCCTCAGACAATGGTTGTTGGCCTTTACGACCACCTTGGTCTCTTTGCAGTGCTGCGGACTGCGAGCACTGCATCCCGAGACTTTTCCTGGCACTGCTGATTGCGGACTAATGCATCTCCCCTGGCTACTGTTTATTTTCACTTATGTATGACCGACTTGTCAAACCATACTACTAGCTGGGTATCGTTTGTAGTAGTTATCCTTTTTAATGACATTGTGTGATCGATTGCATTGTTACTTGTGAAACTAAATAAAGTTTGGGACCATTGGTCTTAAAAAAAAAAAAAAAAAAATAGAACCATCTTGAAATTATTTGTTTTTAAGTATAGGAAAAATCATCCGTGCCAGGTAATAGTGGTGGGGCCAGGTGAGGGGGGGATTTCGACAGACAACGATGAGGGAAAATGTATTATTAATTTAATCTTCCCTCGTAGTCGTCTGTCGAATCCCCCCCCCCAAACCCGGCCCCACCGCCTTTACCTGAACGGGCCGCGTCTGGGAAAAATCATTCTAAGATGGCATTGGTTAATGCACAAGGTTCATCTTTAAATCCAATGCACTTTCATACCTATACAACACTGCTGGCTGTCATAGTAAGAGCTAGGGGTTTTGACAGTGATTCTTATGATACTCAACTAACTATATGAATGGGGGAAAATAGCAAAGCCACGGAATGTGATGTTGTGGAGTGTCTGGCGACAGTTGCCACTTGGATTCAAGAGCTTTATTTGAAATTGAACGGTGACAAGACCAAGGTGATTTTGTTTGGGAGAGTAAACTCTATCTGGTCAAAAAATTTGTGGCACTCCTCATTTGACCCTGCTCCATTCCTAAGAAGTCAGACAGAAACCTAGGAATTATCGAGGATAATATACCTTCTTGGAAAGATCAAGTAAACTCCATATGCGGAATTTGTTATTCCATCCTCCGGCATTTACTTAGATTTTTAGCTGGCTACCAATTCAATGTCGAATAACCATTATCAATGTCACTTATCATTAGGCCTTCGGTATTTTCAAGGAAGTCAGATGACCTGGTGCCACACACAGGAAAACAAGAATGCCATCAAAAGAAATACCAAAGTATTGACATACCAGTTGCACGTTGTAACCAATGAAGTAACTAGTTATTTTCGTCTTTTAAAAAAAAGACTTATGCAGAAGGAACAAGATAGTATTGTATCACAGGTGCTAACAGAACATCAAGGAACCTGTGAATGTAATAACATGTCCGCTCGCGCGGCTTCTTTGCACCCTTCCAATGTGATGCAACAACTGTGATTTTAAGTCTTCTCTGTTTTTCAGGTATGGTAGAAAATTTACTTTTGATTCAACCCAAACGATATGCAATGCCGGAGCTTCTCCAAAGACTTTAAATGCATTCATCACAATATAAAATCTAGCACATGGTTCCAAAAATAGCATAGATGTTGAAGACAGCTACTGACTCCCACTCAATATCGGGATTACATGGATTAAATGCTGTTGATGGTTTCCCTGTTCTTCCTCTTGTTTCTTCTGAGGCTATACTGTGCTCATCTGTATGTTTTTTGAAAGTGTGCTAATGCTGTACATTGTTTGACTCATCCTCCTAAAACTACACCCAGATCAAAAGCTGCTTAAGGACTTGAAACTATGTAGTTACTTCTAAGATAGTTATGTTACAATTACAAAGTTTATTTAAAAGTGATGAGGAGTGTTTTGGGAGTGAAAAGGAAGGATAGTGTTTACTCCATGAGGCTTGCAGGGGGGCAAATTCGAACTCTGGGTCTGATTACGATGTCGGTGAGACTGCCACCGACAGGCCATTAGTGGCGGTCCACCAACAGACAGGCCTTCGATCTGACTGCCACATCAGGATGCAGGCGGTTGGACTGCAGAGGTCAGGGGAAAAGACCACTGCCTCCGACAAGATCTAGGATCCTGTCGAGGTGACTGCACAGGCACGGATGTATGACGTTACAATGCAGGCTATTACAACGCCTGCCTTTAAAACGCGTTTTTTACATCGCAATCCATTACAACGCATAGTGCTTTTGGATGTTGGATAGTGAATAGTTTAATTTACTATTCCAACTCCAGTCCCCGTGGACACTAGGGAAGGTTATTGGATAGTAAATTAACCTATTCCCTATCCTAGAGCGCCCCCCAGCGCAATGCGTTGTAATAGTTTGCGTTGTAATGACCGCGTTGTAATGGTAGTGCGTTGTAAAAGTTTCGTTGTAAAGGTTGTTTACCCACAGGCACCACTGTAGGGATTCCGATGTCCATTTCAGACAGCCTTTTAATGATGGCTAAACCGCCATGAAAAGGCTGTCAGAAACAGACTTTGGGGGCCCCAAACAGGGCTCCTGTCCTCTGTGGGCCACTCTAAAGTGGCCCTGTGGGCACATGTAGTGCCCCCACACACATTCATGCACCACATGGTACCTAGTGCACAGTGCATGGATGTGCACAAAAGTGCTCTCTCACACTGCAGCTTGTGCTGCGACCCGTTTCCAGGGCCGCAGCACAAGCTGCAATGTAAAATAGTACTTTTACAACCACCAGCATGGCGGTCTCATCCTAATTGGGTGGTCAGACCGCCACCTGCTTGTTGGTAGGTTTCCTGACCGACGTGATAACCGGCGGCGGTCCGACAGCCCGTTATCGTAATGAGCCCCTTTGTGTTTTTGCAGCAACTTGCTTCATGTTGGGAAGGCGGCATAAAGTAGATAGATGTGTAACCTATCCAATGCTCTGTGTATGAGTAATAGTGTTTAGACTTTACTAAGCACTTCCGATTGCTCATGGAACCTCTAGTCAAAATGAAGAGAAAATTAGGAATGTAATCCAGATGGCACAATGTACTCAAACTGGGTTACAGTACTAGGTCAATCCACTAGCCACTGTAGCCTCCAGGCTATGGGCATATTCAGGAAGGTTTGGCGTCCCTCTAGCGTCACTCAAGGGGGCGCAAGGGCAACACAAAACCTAAGTCGGATTTATCAAGCCACGCAAAGCCACCTTATGTGGCTCTGCATGTCTTAAAAAATCCAGAGTAATGAAAAGCCGCGAAAATCGCTGCTTGCATTACTCTGCAAAAAGGGGAGGTGTTCCATGGGTGGAGCGTGGGTGTTCCTACCCATCCACTAATGGATTTTGGCACATTCCCAGATTTTCCAACAATGTTAAGCCTGAGATGCATCAAAATGTTACGCCTATCCCAACGGAGGTGTATCGAGGAGAAATATGTTTATTTCTCCTCTTCTTTTCCTCTTTCTATGTGTGATGCATTTTGTAGCACACATAGAAAGACGGAAATGCCTCAGGGGATTGTTGTGCATAAAAACAATACTGCTCACAATTCAGGCACTCTTGCACCATGGTGCAAAGGTGCCTGCATGGCGCTAGAAGGCACATTGTGTTCCAATGCAGGGAAATGGCAGGAATGCGCCGTATATTGCTAAATGTGGCACATTCCTCCCCTTTCCCCATCATGCAGCACAGCAAGGAGACTTGCTGTGCTGCACAGCAGGAATATTTGTTTCATATGTCTCTGCACCTATAAAGGAGATGTTACCCATAAATGTCATAATGCCCATTCCCCTTGCTCGGTAGAGTTTAATAGTGGCGTTAGCCTGCAACTAAACATGTCTATTTTGAACAGATAACAGGGCCAAGGTAGGGGTAGTCATATGCATAGGATGGTGTTCAGGCAAAATATTGAGTAAGAAATATCGAGGTGCAGAAATATTGAGTTTTTAATATCGTGTTACAAAAATATTGTGATGAAGGAATATCGTTGACAAGAATATCGATTTTCTAAGGTAAGTAATAGTTATGTAGTTAATATCGATGTTAAAAATATGTACGCTGTTAATATCAGTTACAAAAAAATCGTTGTTAATATTATTTTAAAATAATTTTTATGTATTTCAGTATATGTTTTAAGTGTATATGTTATAAATTGCATAATTATTGTTAATGTTTTTTAATATAGTTTGTGCATTTTTAGTTGTTTTTTAATTTATTGTAATTGTAATTTTTAGTGTTGTGGTTTTTCTCAGGGTATAGGGTGGGAAGTAATTTAATTACAAATACTTAACTATTTTTTATTATTAAATATTTAATTGATTCTTAATTATGTGAATTGTGAAATTAATTTATTTGTTAAGTTGTAGGTGTGGGTTGTGGGGTTTGTAGGGGTACAGGCTAGGAAGTAACTTTATTATAATTAATTAATATTTACGTTTTTAATTGTTATTAAATATTTAATTGATAATTTATTATGTAAATTGTGTAATACATGTATTTTTAAAGTTAGGTTTTAGGTACGGGTTGTGGGGTTGGTAGGGGTACTGGGTGAGAAGTAAATTATTGTTTAATTTGTTAATTTATAATGAATTATATACATTATGAAAGTAATTAATTGTTTAAGTTATGTTTTAGGTGGCAGTTGTGGGATTTATAGGGGTATAGGATGTAAAGTAAATACATTTTAATTATTTAATACATATTTTAAATTATTAATAAGTATCGAATTGATTGTGTAATTAGGAAGGGCCTTCTGGACCTTCAAGTATACTATTTGGCAGGCCTGCTCAAATATGCTGCCTTGTGGTATGAGGATGATCCCAACTTAGAAAAAAAGCTGTTGGACGGCTCAACTGTGCTGACCGACCTTCCTAAGTTACTTATGCATGGTCGTAGGCTTTCGGTGGGCACCCCTTCCCTCATCTCTCAGGTGGCCCAGGCCTGGGAGAGGGCAGTCTTGCAGGTTCAGGGACGAGTGTCCTACACTAAGCTCCCCCTAATCTGCTGACTGTGCCCATTTGTGTGCATATGGGGCTCTATTGATGTCTCGAGATGGTTGGAGGGAGGCTGTCAAAGATCAGTAGATTTGTTTCTGAACGGCACCCTCATGGCCCTGAACGAGGTCGGGACTCATTTTGGAATAGGTCAGGGACAATTTCTGCAGTATGCAATCGTGTCACATACGGGCCAGTAGATTTGGACCTCCTTCCCGGAAGAACCTATTGAATCATACGTTCTACAGATGATATTAGATCCCTGATCCGCCAGGGGTGTCATCTCCTGACTATATGCTGCCCTCAAAAATGATAGACAGATGGATATATTGTCTGCACGTAGATCTTGGGATAAGGATCTGGAGTCCTCACTCACTGATCAGGAATGGACGCAAGCTCGGGCACAGGTGCAAGAGGCGGCAAACAATTCCAGGTTTAAATTGTCACAATTGTACTACTTTCACAGAGTGTATTTGACACTGCACCACCTACATAGGACTGTATGTGCTGTGGTGTAATCCCTGCCACATTTGGTCATGTCATGTGAACCTGCAGACTGATACAGCCCTTTTAGACAGAGATAATATGGGAGGTGGGCAGAACAACAGCATTGAAGGCAGAGTTCACAACATGGCATTGCCTATTGGGTCCATTGCTTCTCCGTAAGAAAGTCAGAAAAATGTTTTATAGGTTTGCCCAACTGGGGCTGGTACTGGGCAGATGCCGTTTTGCAATCCACTGGGCTAGTCCGGCCCCTCCACCGAGGATTAAATGGCAGACCGATTTCCTGGAGTGGACAGCGGCAGAAGAGTGCTGAATCCTAACAATCTGCTTGGATCAAAATGCGGACAGTGATTTGGAGTTCTGGAGTGGCATGGTAAAGCTTCTGGGAGAGGATGACACTGTGATGACTATTAGTTCTACCTCAAGCTCACCCAGAGGCCTAACTGCTGCTGCTCACACATTGTAGTGGCTGCCAGCCTGGAAACTGGAACTTGTCTCTTAACTTCTCCTTTTGACCTAGGATACTCATGCTGGTTTTACATTGGTTCATCGGTTTCTTTGTGATCGTGTTGTCTGCAACTCCCCCTCCCCTTCCAGGGACTTATGGATGAGTCCTCCTAATGGCTTCTCGCCAGGCGAACTGATGCACAAACCTATTTCTGCACTGCAGCAATGAATTTGAGTTTTTTAGGGAATTGTTGTATAAGTTATACCTTCTTTCCCTGCCTATTGTACTACATATCATGGACTGTTTTAAATGTCAATCAACACATAAAAAAATGGTAATTAGGATATTTTGTAACTTATATGTCAGATGCAGTTTGTTGTATTTTTAGGGTTACAGCGTGGGAGGTTAATTAAGAAATAATGTATTGATAATTAATTATTACTTTATCATTAAGTATTTAATTGATAATTATGTTAATTGTGAACTTATATTTGTTAAGTTTAATTTTAGGTGTGTGTTGTTTAGTTTGTAGAGGAATGAGGGAAGTTATTTGAGTAAATAAAAAAAGAATGCATTTATTTATTTGAATTATGTATTATTTAATATGTTAATTGTGTTATACTTTGTTTATTTCTATTATATTTTAATCGGCTGTTATGTTTGTGAGACTATAGTGAGTTTTTTTAATTTTATTAATATTTTTTGTGTTAATTGATACTAATTAATACAAATTGTAATGTTTATGTTATTTTACTATTTAGAATTTCATATTTTGGGGTATTTAATAGAGTTGCTAAAACATGTTAATTGTTTGAAGTGAAGTACTATATCTGTATTGTACCAGTAAAAGTAGTTGGAACAGGAAATATTTCCCCTTCTGAGACTTACGCTTTCCATACTGTTGCACCAACTGGAGTGGTAATAGAAACTTTTATCCTTCCTGAGTCCAGCACTTTCCCTACTGTTGCACAGACTGGAGTGGGAATAGTACATTCAATCCCTCATGAGTTTAACACGTTGCCTACTGTTGCACTTACTAGAGTGGGAATAGTCAATTTTATCTCTCCTGAGTCCAACTCTTTCCTTAAACTGCACATAATGGAGTGGGAATTGAGAATTGTACCCCTCATGAGTCCTACGCTTTCCCTACTGTTGCACACATTGGAGTTGGAATTGTACATTTTTACCCCTTCCCGATTCCAACACTTTCCCTACTGGCGCACTGAATGGAGTGGGAATAGTAAATTTTAATCTTCCTGAGTCCATCCCTTTCCCTACTGTTGCACAGACTGGAGTGAGAATAGTAAATTGAATCCCTCCTGAGTCCAATACTTTCCATACTGTTACACAGGCTGGTTTGGGAATAGTTAATTTAACCTTTCTTGAGACCAACACTTTCTATACTGTTGCACCAACTGCAGTGGGGAATAGTAAATGTTACCCCTCCTTAGTCTGACCCTTTCCCTACTGTTGCACTGACTGGAGTGGGAATAGTACATTTAATCCCTCCGGAGTCTAACACTTTCCCTTCTGTTGCACTTACTGGAGTGGGAATAGTCAGTTTTAGACCCCATGAGTCCAATGCTTTCTTTACAGCTGCACATAATGGAGTGGGAATAGTACATTTTACCCCTCCTGAGTCCTACACTTTCGCTACTGTTGCACACACTGGAGTAGGAATAGTACATTTTACCCTTTCCTGATTCCAATACTTTCCCTACTGTTACACAGGCTGGTTTGGGAATAGTTAATTTAACCTTTCTTGAGTCCAACACTTTCCATACTGTTGCACCAACTGCAGTGGGGAATAGTAAATGTTACCCCTCCTTAGTCCGACCCTTTCCCTACTGTTGCACTGACTTGAGTGGAAATAGTACATTTTACTCTTCCTGAGCCCATCACTTTCCCTACTGTTGCACAGATTGGAGTGGGAATAGTACATTTAATCCCTCCGGAGTCTAACACTTTTCCTTCTGTTGCACTTACTGGAATGGGAATAGTTAATTTTAGACCCTATGAGTCCAACGCTTTACTTACAGCTGCACATAATGGAGTGGGAATAGTACATGCGTGGACTTCCTCGCTTCAGGCGTGGGCCCGGGCGGAGTGGACGGCCCTACGCAGGGAGGAGACGGTGGGGCTTCACAAGGAACCGATTGCGGAGCGCTGGGAGTGCATGCTCAAAGCCTAGGGCGGAGCTGGGGACACAGGAAGTGTGGGAGCTTAAGTGGCGCCCTCCAGGATTGGGGTGTGCAGCGGGATGATCTCCTGTTTAACAACTCGGATGGACACTGTCCATCTCTACTGGGGATTTCTAAGCTCTGGGCGTGGGTTCAGCCATGGCTGGGGCGCGCGCGGGAGGTGGGGAGCTGCTCGGGGGGAGGGGAGGAGTATATCAGGTATCAGTGTTATCGATTATGCTGCTATAGTTCTCTTTTGCTTTTTCTTCATTGTTTGTTTACATCTGTTGTATAAAGTCATATCTGTGCGCAAACCTGGTGTAGGGAAGATCCACCCTCAACTATGCTAATGTGCACCAGCTTTGTGTGTGGGCAGTCATGGACCTACCTTGGGGCGGCTGCCCCGACTGCCTATATTTTGCTAGTATTGGGCGGGTATACCTCCTTCTCATGTTACTCATGGTCTAGAACCCTCTTCTCACATTATGTAATGTCTTTCAACGCACGCTTGCCAGGCCCACATACTGCGTAAATAATGTTGAAATGTCTAATGCACTGTGATATCTTTTTTCAAAAATGCCAATAAACAGATTTGACAAAAGAAAATTAAAAAAATGGAGTGGGAATAGTACATTTTACCCCTCCTGAGTCCTACACGTTCGCTACTGTTGCACACATTGGAGTAGGACCAGTACATTTTACCCTTTCCTGATTCCAACACTTTCCCTACTGTTGCACTGAGTGGACTGGGAATTGTAAATTTACCCTCCGGAGCCCAACACTTTCCCTACTGTTGCACCGACTGGAGTGGGAATAGTAAATTGAATCCCTTCTGAGTCCAATAGCTTCCATACTGTTACAGCGGCTGGTGTGGGAATAGTTAATTTAACCTTTCCTGACTCCAACGCTTTCCCTACTGTTGCACCTACTGGAGTGGAAATAGTAAATTTAACCCCTCCTGAGTCCAACACTTTCCCTACTGTTGCACAGACTGAAGTGGGAATGTTACATTTAGGCCATTTGGTGTCCAACGCTTTCCCTACTGTTGTATATACTGGAGTGGGAATAGTATATTTATTATTCTTGAAGTTTCATAGTTTCATAGTACCCCTCTTGAATCCAACACTTTCCCTACTGTTGCGCCGAGTGGAGTGGAAATATTACATTTTGCCCTTCCTGGGTCCAACACTTTCCCAAATGTTGCACAGACTGGAGAGGGAATAGTAAATGTAACCCCTCCTGAGTCCAACGCTTTCCTTACTGTTGCACCGACTGGTGTGGGAATAGTTAATTTAACCTTTCCTGGGCCCTACGCTTTCACTACTGTTGCACCTACTAAAGTGGAAATAGTAAAGTTAACCTCTCCTGAGTCCAACGCTTTCCCTACTGTTGCACAGACTGGAGGGGGAATATTACATTTAACCCATTTGGTGTCCAACGCTTTCCTTACTGTTGTATATACTGGAGTGGGAATAGTACATTTATTATTCTTGAAGTTTCATAGTTTCATTTAGTATAGTTTACATATTTCATATTATTATGTGTTTATATATGTAGTTTTATATGTTTATATATATACTCTTTCCAATTAAGTATTTGCCTTTATACAATTTATTAATTTAATAATTTAATCTACAATTGTTATGTACAATATTGGTGGTAACACCGTAATTCTAATTCAATGCCGCACATGTTACGATATTAAATCTAGTTTCACAATTCCCTGACATCAGGCAATATGGTGTTTAGTGTGTGTATTTCTTCACCGTTTATAACTGCCAAAGGTTATATTTTCTATGTTTGGTTGAGCACAATGTGTACTGGCTGTGACAAAGGCGTTTTCAGGTCGAAACACGTTGCTGCAATAAATTTACTTGACTTTGCAACATTGTGTGCGTTTTTGACCTTCCTTTGATCTTGAGAAGGCGTACTTTTAAATATATATATGTATGTATATATATATATATATATATATATATATATATATATAATTATATATATATATATATACATACAATAGTATTTCGATATTACTGTAAAACAATATTTGTTTTCTCGATATTTTTGTACTTACCAATATAAGTATAGTAAAACTATATTTTTCTGATCAATATTTTTGCCGCAATATTTCTGAATCATGATATTTTTGGTTTCAATATTGTGTCAGTGATCCCCCAGGATGACACAGCTGTGTGCAAATTTCAAGAGGAGGTTAGAACTTAGAACTCCAGTGTCTTGGTAAGCAGCCGAGTCAAATTCTCCTTTTTGCTGATGGAGATCTTGAGGAATAGATCCAATCACCAATGGTTTTTTGCTGTATGTTTGTGACAGTCGAGCCAGAAGAGTGACTATCATGTGTGCAGTGGTTCTGGGGCCAGGGTTCTTGGGCCCACTGTACCTTGATTTTTATTTTACGATCCTACCATTAGGGCCTATGACACCCTTGCCACACCAAAGACCCCTGCCAAGCTTCCCTATGTCGTGTGTGACACTTTAAGTCAGTGCTCGGTTTTTAGTGAACAACACTCGGCATGATGAGTTCTAAACTTTACTTTGAATGGTGAAAGTGAATCTATGCATCCAAAATCAAAAGGGCAGTTAATTAATAAGCCACGTTTAGCTGAACGTAGCTCACATTACATTGAGTCAACATTTGGTGCTTAAGTGTTCTTGGTAGTTACTTTATTTTTTAAATGTGAAATAATCCAAATATTTATTGTTGTAAACGTATCTAGTACCCTATTTAAATATTCCCGATTTATGCCCTTATGTGGTTATAACAAATCATATCCTTATAAAGGCATAAAAATCATATCCTTATTTAGTCATAGCCAATGCAGTCCAAATACGGCAAGGCCACTCCCATAGACTCCTAGAAAGCACAACGCGTTCTTAAACAAACCAAGCCTCCAGCAGCCCGGGAATTCCCCCTGTTTCTGTATTGATTTGTCCTAGAACTCCTGGAGTCCTAAAAAGAACTGCGAGTTCTTAGTGACGTCTTATGTCCTACCTTACGTCAAACTAGGCACCTTCCAGGTATAAATATACCAGCAGCTGCCCTAACAAAACACACGGTGGTTTGGAGCAGATCAGCTATCTACTTGCCCGACGCCCTGATGTGGCAAGTGCCGAAGGAAGCCGACCCTCCGATTGACGCACTGAGAGAGACGCTGTATTTTCTCCTGCCGAGAGATCCAGCTCCAGTGTTTCCAGTCACCCTTGCGGGTTGCTGGGAGATAGAGTCCTAAGAAAGAGATACAAGACCTCCTTCATTCTATAACCAAGGTACGGAGCTGATTATATCCTTAGAGAATTCTTGATTCAGATTCTTGGCAAAAACTATCTTAACTTAAACTGCAGCTCACTTACTCCTTCCCACGTACTAGGCTTAGGTTAGCTACACCGGGGTAGGCGTATCTTAGAAGCACTAGTTGAGGACGTTTAGTCATGGTTTTATCTATGTATATATTTTATCTATTTTAAACACCATATGGCTTAGAAACCATACCATGCTTTTACAGTATTATTTTATAATACTCCTTTTACTGTACGCACTTTACTTTATAACAAGTATTGCAATTGTGGCAACTCACTTCTCTTGCATGAGAAAGAAGACTGTTCAATAAATAACCACTTTTATTGAAAACGCCCGTCTCTCTATTTCTCTGCACTTCTGGTGAAACTAAGCATGCACGATGGACTGAGTGAAATAGTTATCTATTGTTTCCGCGACTCTGGAGATATACTCCTTATTCTGGAGGGAGCAAAGTTGTCATGTTTATGCGGTTGTCAGAAACTAATCCCTTCTTGTCTATTCAGGAAAGTTAACACCTTCTTGTTTACTCGAGAAAGTTTCTAGTGACCTCTGAGCTAGCTGGCATTCATAATTAAGTGTAACATATTCAATAGAGACCTAGTCGACCTCAGTCCTACGTCTAAACTATCGTTTATGTTATTCCAATGTGCAGAGCCTATTGGGAATATAGGAACTACACTACATTATGCTGTTTGTATTCATCTAAAAAAGCAAAACTGTGTTTTTTCGGAACTGTGCTGGGATCTCGCCTTATATTGCTCACAGCCTCTCCTGCGGGAACTAACTCAGGGTGCACTAACCGCTGGACTGTGACAAAAATAGGATTTGTTGGAGCTTGCTAGTAAGCAAAGAGCAGTAAGAAGTACAGTACAGGGAATCCCTTTATGGTAGAAGCTGTAAGCAGTCGTGGCCGGCATGGCTCGTGGGTGGGAGGTGGGGGGGTCGCGCGTGGGGGGGTTTAAATTTAATAAGAAGAATAATACAACACATTTAAACTTACCTTTCCGCCGTCAGGGTCCCGCGTTTTCTCTGCTCCTCCAGGAACAGGAAGCAGGCAGCCAGGCTCCCTCCCCTAAGCCAATAACAATGCTTCAAGCTGCATTGTGACTGGTTGGGCCGCCGCCCAGCCAGGGGCATATGGGGAGACCAGGTTCTCCATGCAGGCTGCATTGCAGCCTGCATGGAGAAGGGCAGAGTGCGCAGAACTGGTTTGGGTGGTCCCAGAGGGCCGACCAAACAGTCTTTGCGCACTCAGGAGTCGGCACACAACTCCTCCCCTGCCCTGCCTGCTCGCAGAGAAGACCCGCCCACCCGCCCTCCCGCAACCAAACATAAAATGGTAATAACTGAAAGTTATTACCATTTTATGTTTCTGCTTCTCACACTCCGAGAAAGTAGTGGGGCGACGCTCCTCCGCCCTTTTGGAGGAGCCGCCCCTGGCTGTAAGGCAGTAGACCTTTGAAAACAAATGCAACCAAAGCTTAAAAGCCTACTACCCATAAGACAAGCAGTGGCAAAGTCAATAGGTCTCGCCTTTATAATAAAAGAGTGCTAAGCTACAAGCTTTGCTAATGCTTACATTTAAACCATTTTCTTTAAAAAAAGGTAAAGATAAAAAAATCAAAATATCTGAGGAAAAATAAACACACATTTTAAGGTATCACAAACAATACACCTAGGGCTGTATTACATAAGGTGCCCCGGGGGCGGGACGGGCGTTTGCACACGCTTTGTGCCCCCCCAGGGCACTTTGGTATTATAGAAGGGGGCACAGATGCTTGTGCGTCCCCTTCTATAACACCAATAGTGCTGGCGCACTTAAAGCCCCAGAGCTATCAACAGAGGATGTTCCCTCATGTGCATAGGGACGTGCCCTATGCAAATGAGGAAATTCCTTTGAACCTACGCCCGCGCCATATTACAGACACGGGCGCAGAGTCAAAGTATCCCTCAGAAGGCGCACTGACAGTGTGCCGTTTGAAAGGTGGCACACTGTCAGAGCGCCCCCTGAAAGCAGCCCTCTGCAGGGGGTAATGGGGGTCCCATGGACCCCCCCAGACATCCCCTTTGAAAGTGCAGGTGGGTGCCGCCTGCACTGTGAAAACAAGGAGCAGCTGCTCTGCGTTTTCACATGAATGCGCTGCCCTGGGGGCAGCATGAGTTCACGACTGTCCCTAGGGCAGCGCATTCACCATAATGGGGCGCATTGGCATTGTTTGTGCCCGGTGCACCTTATCAAACCTGCGCTGGGCGCAAACAATGCCAATGCGTAATACGGCCCCTTATTATATATAATTTAATCTTTATAAATGACAGTTTATTTTTGAATATTTTTAACTCAGGAAGCTTTGGTTAGAAATTAAAAAGAAATAAGGAAATTTAAAAGAAAATGTTTGGGGGGGCATGGCCTTAACAGGAATGAAGTGAGACGCATGTCGTCTTGGCTCCGAACCCCTGTGGGCCTTTTCAGCAACGCAAATACACAGGTTCCCGATTGCAGATTCACATCAGGCCTGAACACTGAACATCTGTTGGTGCACCCTAGGACCGGGGGGCACTGAGGGGCTGATTTGAAGACGGATGAACTTTGGTACCCGGCGGTGAGCTCCCAGGCCTCCATCTTGTGAAAGCTGCACGAGGTGCGGTACATCCTGGGCCCTGAGGCGAGTGTCGTCCTGGTTATCAAGGTCCAACATCTAGGGTAATCTGGTGCCAAGGTCTGGCCAGCCTGGGCTGACATAAACACTAGGGCTCCCACCGCCCTCCCAACCACAAGGCATCCGGGAGAGTGGCCTAGTCCTGGACGGGGGCATCCTTACGGCCTGAACTTCGAAGCCCAGACGCTGTGATGATACGGTGCGGGGACCTGGACAGACTGGCCTGATACAGACATGGAGGCTCTCCTGCATCTGCCAGACCCGGAGACATTCTGATGAGCTGCTTGGGCCTGGAATGCGTCCCCTCCACAATGAGTACTAGTGTTGGCATGGGGAGGGGGGTGTCCTCCCACAACAGGCCTCATGATCCAGGGACCCTGCTGCTGGCTCTGAGGAGCGTGGGGATGGCAAAGCCCTTTTGGGCCAGGCCGGATATCTAATAGTTGTGAACATGAGTGAAGGCTCCAGATGGTAAACAACCTTTACAACGCAACTTTTACCACGCAGTGCCTTTACAACGCAACTTTTACAACGCAAACTATTACAACACATTGCACTGGGGGGCGCTCTAGGATAGGGAATAGGTTTAATGTACTATCCAACACCTTCCCTACTATCCATGGGGACTGGAGTTGGAATAGTAAATTAAACAATTCACTATCCAGCGCCTAAAAGCACTATGCGTTGTAATGGTATGCGTTGTAAAAACCGCGTTGTAAAAGCATGCGATGTAAAAGCATGCGTTGTAATGTCATACATCCCTCCAGATAGCAGCCTTTGACCTACCAGGGCATCTCCCTCTGAACTCTTGTGGCCTGGGGGGAGTGCACACTCAAACCCCGAAGACCTGTCTCGTGGACCTGCTTGCCGTGTACCCGGAGACCTAGACGTTGACCCTGCATATGCAGAACTTCTACTGCGACACCATTGAGACCTGGGTTGACTTCCGCCAGGCTCCCGAAAAGGAATTTACAGCACGAGGAATGAAAATAGAAATTAGGGGCTGTGTTTTCTGCTGCTGGGTGTGCTTTGGCTCCCTGTGAGTTGCTGCCCAAGCTACTGGTGCCCGGATTGGGGGCGTCATTACTGGTACCCTCTGGAAAGGTGCACAATGTGCCACAGCTTGAGAGCCGATATCCCCTCATCACCCTTGCTGACCTGAAACTTGCCTCTTAGGAAACTCCTGATTTTTTAAGCCAAAAATGACTTTATTGTAGCTGTCTTCCACCTGACAAGGTGCTGCCTAAGCCGGGTCTACTAGCATGTTTGCTAGAGTAACTGACTCTCATCTCACAAGAACTTGTGTCAGTCTACATCAACCTCTGGTGCAACAGTACACGCCTTCATTTCTTTCATTCAGTAGCAGATGTCAACATTTAAATCTAGTGGGGCGCAATGCCTTAAAAACTCACCATATACATGTTGCGTTTGTTGGAGGGTACGGTTGCTGTTAACTCTTCTCTCCTCTGTGCTGACCCAGATAGAAAGGGAAGGACTTCCTCTCTTGTACAACCCTAAACAAATTCTCGAGCTGCTATTGGATGGAGCAGGCTAGCCCAGCGCTCATTTTGAGGCTGGGGGCCTGCAGCTGCAATCCCTTGGCTGTTTCTAAGCCCTGGGATTGCAGGCTCTGAAGTGCTCAGGTCAGATTACAGGCTCTGAAGTGCTCAGGTCAGATTGGCCAGCTGTAGGCAGCAGGCCAATCCGACATGCGCCCTGGCAGGGGGCTAAAGTAATAGTGCAATTGCATGAATCAGCCCCACCCCCTGCCCTCGCGCTGTATCAGTGCAAGCCTGCGACACGTAATAAAATGGTATTTGTTATCATTTTATTAATGTGTGCTCATTCTGCACTCGCAGCAGGCGAGGCCCGCTCCTCCGCCATAATGGAGAAGCCGCCCCTGCTTTCATGTGTTCTCTGATTAAAGCGCTGAGAGCAACAAATAAAGGGTATGAACATGGCACAACCATATGCCACAAAACCCATGCCCCATTCTTTAGCAAGCAGATTAACGATGAGAAGCTAAGCGTATTACTGCACTTGTAATCTCACACTTGCTGTGGCGAGCGCGTACCCAACAAGTAAGAAAATACAATGCTTCATTAAAGGTAAAAGCTTACTTTGCTCTTGTTTAGGATACACTGTCTGGCCAGTGACAGAAACAAGCAGGATTTGGGTAAAGGGAGGGTATAGGGTTGGGGTGGAGTATTATAATAGAAACAAAGAAAATTCTCAACAAAGTATTTTGTTTTGTTAAAGCATGTTGAGGGTAACTATTGAAGTGCCAGGGCCACCTCATGCTGTAACGACAGGAGACACAGGTGAAGGAGCAATGCTTTGCATTTAAATACTGCTTGCCGCTGGAGAATTCGCAATATGCTTGAGGTTTCTCCTTCACTATATTTTGACCTTTTTGAGTCACAATATTACTCTCATTACAAAACACTCAGGGCCTGATTCACAAACTGCACTTTGCAGTATGCTTCATAGTACTACAGAACCTACTACAAAGTGCTATACACAAACTTTTGGGTAGCCACAGACTGCACGCTTGCGGTAACTTACACATTTGTAGTACGTCTCTACCTCCATTTTTGTATGGGAGGGGTTGCAGTACCAGTGGTTGGCCATGTGTAGTGCTGGACTTACTACAAAAGTGTATGTTACTACAAAAGTTCCGTTTGTGAATACCAAAAAGTAGTAAACGTACACAGAAGTGGAAATGTACTCAAAAGTGTTAACATACCCTAAACTGTAAGTTACATTTATAAATCAGGCGGCGGACCACAGAATACATTTTAGGATGAACAACATCAATGGAAAAGAAAATGTAGCATAGAGTATGTGGTATTTTTTGGCAGCAGGACAAAAAAACACAAATACTTACTCTGTTCATTTTAATGACAAAGCACGGTTTTCCATCATGAAAGCCATAGTTTTCATCCTCCTCTCCAGAACATTCTCCCAGCATTTCTGTTGTAAACTGACACGCGCGCATGGTTTTACTGCCAGGAGTAGACAGGAGAGCTTTGATTTTGGTGTGTGATGAGCAGTTCACGTTCTGGGCGGCTTGCACCGTTGAGTTGTAGGCTGAAATGCAACAATAGTGAATACATCAATTGGCATAGGGTGGGTAGGTTCCTTTTCCATGTGTGTTATTTTCACTGCTGTTCTAGGAGGGGAAAAGCCTTTACAACGCGGGCATTACCACACGCTGCCATTACTACGCTGCTTTTACAACGCAAGTTGTTTCAACGACTTGCGCTGGAGGGCGCTGTTGGACAAGGAATAGTTTAATTTCCTATTCCAACACCTTTCCTACCTTAACGTGGGCTGGAGTTGGAATAGAAAATTAAACTATTCCACTATCCAGCACTTACAGTGCAAGTCGTTGTAACGACTTGCATTGTAAAAACGCGTGGTAATAGCCCACGTTGTACTGTCATACAACCTTCTAGGACAGGGGGCATCCACAGTTTTGATTGTGTGTACCCAGGACCTGTAGTGTCCCTTATCCACATTACAAGTGTGTGTTTCAGCCAGTGATGGTTTTCAACCAAATCACTGAGCATGATGGGATTTGTCAGAAGCAAAACTATTGGTCATTGCATGCTATTGACCCAAAATCAGTAATGATGACGGTCATATTCATGGGAGTCCCAGGTGACAGGTACATAGTGCCCCCTCGCCCCTTTAGACACTTTGCCCCACACAGAAGAGACACAGAGTGAATAATGTTAGAGGAAACCTATGCTAGGGACATAGACGCTCTTCCCCCCTTGTACCTGGATGGTGTAACACATTTTCTGGTGCAACAATTTTTGAAAGCAAAGTCTCCAATTCATGATAATTGTGTATAAGAATTTACATCACATGCCAGGCTATCAAAGAACAAAAAACTGTGTTAACCGATGGGTTGTAAATATTAAATTGTAAATATACTTCTAGGTTTTTTCCTTTCTTCTTTTCTATCAAGCACTTGACAACTCCTCCCTTTCTGCACGCTCTATCTTTGGGCAACCGAAATAATTTTCCATATATAGAGATAGTTATAAATGCAATGAATTAAAATTGCTCTGAAATTATGATTTTCGCTGTTATATGTTTGTTCTTTTTTTGAAAACAAATTGAAATACATTAAGTGTATAGGGTTGATCTGTGAGACATATCCCTTAAATTCACCAGAATATTGAATGTGTATTGATTAATTCAACTGTGTTGAAAATATTGGTTAGAGACCATTGTATTTGAATAGCAACTGATTTAGATCTTGGCGGATCAGGTCCTGCCGTCGCTTTTTCAATGGTCTTCCCACCCACTGGCCCACCCGCTGTATTTAGATGTTGGTTGATCCATAAATATAAGACTCCCAGAGTCCCGCTGACTTTCTGACGCATCTGTCAATCCTTGCGCCATGGTGCGCCGTATTGTAAATACTTTACAACAAGGGGTGGTGATGGACAGAGTCTCTGAATTAAGCAGAGTACTCTCACCCAGTCAAGAGATCAGGGCTAGATCCAACACCGTTTTTTAGCTCATTGCACCATCCCAGTTTCAGAACCTGGCTGTATGCAAATTAGTCTGTCCCTGGCCCAGTGCATCATGGGAACAGGGCAGACCAGACTACAAAAGCCAATTCTTACACTGGGAAGGAAACAAGCTTCCGGGGACCGGTTTCTGGCATTTCAGTCGTCTTCGGCCCGGCTTGCTTGAATCCTGATGGTGCAATGAGCAAGGGACTCACATCTGAGCATACCCTTCCACGCTTAGGGTGGACAAAATAATTTACAACAAGGGGTGGTGAAGGACAGAGTCTCTGAATTAAGCAGAGTACTCTCACCCAGTCAAGAGATCAGGGCTAGATCCAACACCGTTTTTTAGCTCATTGCACCATCCCAGTTTCAGAACCTGGCTGTATGCAAATTAGTCTGTCCCTGGCCCAGTGCATCATGGGAACAGGGCAGACCAGACTACAAAAGCCAATTCTTACACTGGGAAGGAAACAAGCTTCCGGGGACCGGTTTCTGGCATTTCAGCCGTCTTCGGCCCGGCTTGCTTGAATCCTGATGGTGCAATGAGCAAGGGACTCACATCTGAGCATACCCTTCCACGCTTAGGGTGGACAAAATAATTTACAACAAGGGGTGGTGATGGACAGAGTCTCTGAATTAAGCAGAGTACTCTCACCCAGTCAAGAGATCAGGGCTAGATCCAACACCGTTTTTTAGCTCATTGCACCATCCCAGTTTCAGAACCTGGCTGTATGCAAATTAGTCTGTCCCTGGCCCAGTGCATCATGGGAACAGGGCAGACCAGACTACAAAAGCCAATTCTTACACTGGGAAGGAAACAAGCTTCCGGGGACCGGTTTCTGGCATTTCAGCCGTCTTCGGCCCGGCTTGCTTGAATCCTGATGGTGCAATGAGCAAGGGACTCACATCTGAGCATACCCTTCCACGCTTAGGGTGGACAAAATAATTTACAACAAGGGGTGGTGATGGACAGAGTCTCTGAATTAAGCAGAGTACTCTCACCCAGTCAAGAGATCAGGGCTAGATCCAACACCGTTTTTTAGCTCATTGCACCATCCCAGTTTCAGAACCTGGCTGTATGCAAATTAGTCTGTCCCTGGCCCAGTGCATCATGGGAACAGGGCAGACCAGACTACAAAAGCCAATTCTTATACTGGGAAGGAAACAAGCTTCCGGGGACCGGTTTCTGGCATTTCAGCCGTCTTCGGCCCGGCTTGCTTGAATCCTGATGGTGCAATGAGCAAGGGACGCACATCTGAGCATACCCTTCCACGCTTAGGGTGGACAAAATAATTTACAACAAGGGGTGGTGAAGGACAGAGTCTCTGAATTAAGCAGAGTACTCTCACCCAGTCAAGAGATCAGGGCTAGATCCAACACCGTTTTTTAGCTCATTGCACCATCCCAGTTTCAGAACCTGGCTGTATGCAAATTAGTCTGTCCCTGGCCCAGTGCATCATGGGAACAGGGCAGACCAGACTACAAAAGCCAATTCTTACACTGGGAAGGAAACAAGCTTCCGGGGACCGGTTTCTGGCATTTCAGCCGTCTTCGGCCCGGCTTGCTTGAATCCTGATGGTGCAATGAGCAAGGGACTCACATCTGAGCATACCCTTCCACGCTTAGGGTGGACAAAATAATTTACAACAAGGGGTGGTGATGGACAGAGTCTCTGAATTAAGCAGAGTACTCTCACCCAGTCAAGAGATCAGGGCTAGATCCAACACCGTTTTTTAGCTCATTGCACCATCCCAGTTTCAGAACCTGGCTGTATGCAAATTAGTCTGTCCCTGGCCCAGTGCATCATGGGAACAGGGCAGACCAGACTACAAAAGCCAATTCTTACACTGGGAAGGAAACAAGCTTCCGGGGACCGGTTTCTGGCATTTTAGCCGTCTTCGGCCCGGCTTGCTTGAATCCTGATGGTGCAATGAGCAAGGGACTCACATCTGAGCATACCCTTCCACGCTTAGGGTGGACAAAATAATTTACAACAAGGGGTGGTGATGGACAGAGTCTCTGAATTAAGCAGAGTACTCTCACCCAGTCAAGAGATCAGGGCTAGATCCAACACCGTTTTTTAGCTCATTGCACCATCCCAGTTTCAGAACCTGGCTGTATGCAAATTAGTCTGTCCCTGGCCCAGTGCATCATGGGAACAGGGCAGACCAGACTACAAAAGCCAATTCTTACACTGGGAAGGAAACAAGCTTCCGGGGACCAGTTTCTGGCATTTCAGCCGTCTTCGGCCCGGCTTGCTTGAATCCTGATGGTGCAATGAGCAAGGGACTCACATCTGAGCATACCCTTCCACGCTTAGGGTGGACAAAATAATTTACAACAAGGGGTGGTGATGGACAGAGTCTCTGAATTAAGCAGAGTACTCTCACCCAGTCAAGAGATCAGGGCTAGATCCAACACCGTTTTTTAGCTCATTGCACCATCCCAGTTTCAGAACCTGGCTGTATGCAAATTAGTCTGTCCCTGGCCCAGTGCATCATGGGAACAGGGCAGACCAGACTACAAAAGCCAATTCTTACACTGGGAAGGAAACAAGCTTCCGGGGACCGGTTTCTGGCATTTCAGCCGTCTTCGGCCCGGCTTGCTTGAATCCTGATGGTGCAATGAGCAAGGGACTCACATCTGAGCATACCCTTCCACGCTTAGGGTGGACAAAATAATTTACAACAAGGGGTGGTGATGGACAGAGTCTCTGAATTAAGCAGAGTACTCTCACCCAGTCAAGAGATCAGGGCTAGATCCAACACCGTTTTTTAGCTCATTGCACCATCCCAGTTTCAGAACCTGGCTGTATGCAAATTAGTCTGTCCCTGGCCCAGTGCATCATGGGAACAGGGCAGACCAGACTACAAAAGCCAATCGTTTTTGGCCACTATAGGTGTGGCAGGGTATACTCAGACATGAGTCCCTTGCTCACTGCTCCATCAGGATTCAAGCAAGCCGGGCCGACGAGGCTGAAATGCCAGAAACCGGTCCCCGGAAGCTTGTATCCTTTCTGGTGAAGAATTGGCTTGGTAGTTTGGTCTGCCCTGTTCCCATGATGCACTGGGCCAGGGACAGACTAATTTGCATATAGCCAGGTTCTGAGCTGGGATGGGGCAGTGAGCTAAATAACGGTGATGGATCAAGCCCTGATCTTTGGACTGGGTAAGAGTGGTCTGCTTAATTCAGACACTCTGTTCATCACCACTCCCTTTTCTGAATCGTTTTTGGCCACTATAGGTGTGGCAGGGTATACTCAGACATGAGTCCCTTGCTCACTGCTCCATCAGGATTCAAGCAAGCCGGGCCGACGAGGCTGAAATGCCAGAAACCGGTCCCCGGAAGCTTGTATCCTTTCTGGTGAAGAATTGGCTTGGTAGTTTGGTCTGCCCTGTTCCCATGATGCACTGGGCCAGGGACAGACTAATTTGCATATAGCCAGGTTCTGAGCTGGGATGGGGCAGTGAGCTAAATAACGGTGATGGATCAAGCCCTGATCTTTGGACTGGGTAAGAGTGGTCTGCTTAATTCAGACACTCTGTTCATCACCACCCCCTTTTCTGAATCGTTTTTGGCCACTATAGGTGTGGCAGGGTATACTCAGACATGAGTCCCTTGCTCACTGCTCCATCAGGATTCAAGCAAGCCGGGCCGACGAGGCTGAAATGCCAGAAACCGGTCCCCGGAAGCTTGTATCCTTTCTGGTGAAGAATTGGCTTGGTAGTTTGGTCTGCCCTGTTCCCATGATGCACTGGGCCAGGGACAGACTAATTTGCATATAGCCAGGTTCTGAGCTGGGATGGGGCAGTGAGCTAAATAACGGTGATGGATCAAGCCCTGATCTTTGGACTGGGTAAGAGTGGTCTGCTTAATTCAGACACTCTGTTCATCACCACCCCCTTTTCTGAATCGTTTTTGGCCACTATAGGTGTGGCAGGGTATACTCAGACATGAGTCCCTTGCTCACTGCTCCATCAGGATTCAAGCAAGCCGGGCCGACGAGGCTGAAATGCCAGAAACCGGTCCTCGGAAGCTTGTATCCTTTCTGGTGAAGAATTGGCTTGGTAGTTTGGTCTGCCCTGTTCCCATGATGCACTGGGCCAGGGACAGACTAATTTGCATATAGCCAGGTTCTGAGCTGGGATGGGGCAGTGAGCTAAATAACGGTGATGGATCAAGCCCTGATCTTTGGACTGGGTAAGAGTGGTCTGCTTAATTCAGACACTCTGTTCATCACCACCCCCTTTTCTGAATCGTTTTTGGCCACTATAGGTGTGGCAGGGTATACTCAGACATGAGTCCCTTGCTCACTGCTCCATCAGGATTCAAGCAAGCCGGGCCGACGATGCTGAAATGCCAGAAACCGGTCCCCGGAAGCTTGTATCCTTTCTGGTGAAGAATTGGCTTGGTAGTTTGGTCTGCCCTGTTCCCATGATGCACTGGGCCAGGGACAGACTAATTTGCATATAGCCAGGTTCTGAGCTGGGATGGGGCAGTGAGCTAAATAACGGTGATGGATCAAGCCCTGATCTTTGGACTGGGTAAGAGTGGTCTGCTTAATTCAGACACTCTGTTCATCACCACCCCCTTTTATGAATCGTTTTTGGCCACTATAGGTGTGGCAGGGTATACTCAGAGATGAGTCCCTTGCTCACTGCTCCATCAGGATTCAAGCAAGCCGGGCCGACGAGGCTGAAATGCCAGAAACCGGTCCCCGGAAGCTTGTATCCTTTCTGGTGAAGAATTGGCTTGGTAATTTGGTCTGCCCTGGTCCCATGATGCACTGGGCCAGGGACAGACTAATTTGCATATAGCCAGGTTCTGAGCTGGGATGGGGCAGTGAGCTAAATAACGGTGATGGATCAAGCCCTGATCTTTGGACTGGGTAAGAGTGGTCTGCTTAATTCAGACACTCTGTTCATCACCACCCCCTTTTCTGAATCGTATTGTAAATACGGCGCATCCATGGTGGTGCAAGGGTTTCTCAGGGTGGTGCAGGGAAAGGGACGTATCTCTACAAATGCGTCACTTCTTGTAAATCTGCCCCAATATCACCAGTGACACTGACACTAATGGCCCCTACTGCTGCAGTTGAAAATATAACCACACCACATACAAACCTACCACAACTCCTAGGCATAAACGACTGCACAAAATTATGAACGTCATTTAGGTTTTGCCAAAGTTAGAAGTTGCCCATGGCTTGCCCCTAGGACGCAGGGTGCCACCTTTGCTGCTCCTGCCCTCAGAGGACATAGAAGCAGTGCCAAGAATAGAAAGTAAACATGGTCATCAAGAGCACAGCTTACCATCTCCAGTACCCTCTAGGAAACGAGACAATATCTGTTCTGTTTTGTGAAATAAATACATTCAGCAGTGCCTAACACACTCTTCAAAAAATGTAAAAGGCTGTTATCCTGTTACCTGAAACAATGTATACAGGTACGACAGACTGCACATTAATTTAAAACATAAACCCTAAATCGTGCGTTTTAAATATTTACTAGAAAGTGAACATATTATTGCAGTCACACACTGGCTTTTATCATATGCATTAAGCATTGATCTTGTTATTGAATGTCTTTGTTCAATATTATTTCTTATAGCTAAACATATTTTAAGTAATTTGGTGTGATGTTTCATTATTGTGAATAGGTGAAAAACAAAGTGTACAAAGCCTCCCCCTGTGTGATTCATAACACCTTGCAAGTGATCATGAATTACTGAAAATATTGTAGGCCTATTACATAGGTCAAGTTCAAGTCAATAGTTGTGATTCCCATCAATTAACAGAGAGGGGCATCACCTCTATGTTATTAATATACAGCTCTCTGAGGTGTATCAATACATTTTGTCTAGGAGAGGCATGCTAGTGCAATCCTTGAATGGTGACGATTTTGCTTTGTAAATATTGATCATTTTTATGCCATAAAAAGAGACATATGTAATGATATCCTGAAATGTTATGGCACCTTAGTTAAAATACAGGTAATATCTATAATATGTATTTTCCGTGTTGATAATATATTCATATACTAATTATTCACTTATCGAGTTTAATAATGTCAATTAATTTTATGTCATCAGGGTCAAAGATCAGGTGACTTAATTTCCTCGGTGGATTCAGGGTCATAGTTCATAAGAAGTCACTTTCTGTAATGACATTGAGGTCAAAGACTCTGATATATCACTTCTGCTACCCCTGGCATTTTGGTCAATGGACTACTATTCTTCACACTCAAGGGGGGCTTTTCTCAAGTACAACACATATAACAATTTTGTGTGATGCCACATAAGGGTGAATCATCTATAACTCTACTTTTTAGGTCACTTCTTTGTTCGTTCTCACATTCTATGCTATATAGACAATACCTACATGTTTGTTTGTTTAATTTACAAAGCTCAAACAAATGCAAAAAACAACTGTTTTAAATGTCGTTAGTTGATAATTAAAATCATTAAAACCCTCTGAGATTTTGTTCATCCTTAAGGTCAGAAAAGTCACCCCACCCCCAAACATCAACCACTTGACCTTAGCAACTGCTCAACATTGCTGTGTGCGTGGCGTTCTCAAAAACATCTAAAAAACAAACCACACATAGGAACGCTCCAATTACCATTACCAGTTCCCATGGGCCTAAGTCCAACCTAGGTCCTAAATAAAGCTGTACATGTGAGCTGAGGCCTCACCCCGACATGTACCCACCCGCCGTTTTTAAAAATATGCTTAAGGTCAAAATCGACTTTGTTTTTAAATGAAACATGTGATTTGTTACCTGCAAGGAATTTCTGAAGACTTTTTTTGTAGCTGCCCCAAGAGTCCGAATCAGAAGTGTTGATGCAAATACTGATATCCTCTTCGACATAATGAAACGGTCGAATTGTCACCCCTGGAACAACAAACAAATGTGGCAGAGAGTACAGCATCAGTGACAACAGCCAGGTATTCTACCTGTTCCTACGTAATGTTTATGTTTAAATTGCCTATACATTGCACATTTTGAAATTCAATTCCATGGCAACAGAAAGGTTGTATCAATCAGAGCCATACTGCAGATTAAAGAGTACTTGGTTACTGAGTGCAAGTATATGATATACATAAGTTACGTAATATATAAATATTTTAGGATGGAACAACTGTGGCCGGGCAGTCGAGCAACAGTGACCGTGTCCAGTAATCGTAAATTCATCATACTGCTCAGGTACGATTAAATTATACAATCAACAATTTAGGATAAACGGGAGAGGGACACACTACAGTAAACAAGAGGTCAGAGCAAAGATGCTTGGGCATAGGGGTTAGACTAGGCAGGTCTTGAGTCATTAATATTATATTGGAATCATATTATATTGGAACCTTGAATCTGCAATCATGACATCCTGAAATGTTAGTGAGGTATTCAAGTGGTTCAATGCTAGAGCTCACCTACGATGTCTTGATAGAGACAGGGTGAGGTGGAGGTACAATCAAGTGAGTCTCACACTACTTCCACCTAAATGGATGCGTCAGACCATGAGTTACAAACAGTGGGACAGATTTACAAACCCCTTGCAACATGTTTGAGCCGCCGTTGCGTCACTTTTGTGACGCAGGGTGTGACGTAAACAATGTGTCCCATTTACAACGTGACACATCTAGGGAGATGCGTCACTTTGTAAAGCCCTGCACCACTATATACCTGCGTCAGGTATAATGTATGAAGGGTGGGCATTCCGGCACAAGAGAGCCTCATAAATGTGACGCAGTACAATCTGCAAGATTGCACTGCGCCACTTCTACGACGCCACTGTGTCAAAACCTTACGCCTGCTTGAAGCAAGCGTAAGGAGTAACACAGCACAATTGGTATAGGCCTTCCTGAGCAATGCTGGAGTTGCATAGTGCTTGTGATATGACTCCAGCAATGCCTGACCTTTGCGCCAACAGATGCGTGACACATCTGTCAATCCTCGCGCCATGGTGTGCCGCATTGTAAATGCGACGCATCCATGGTGGCGCAAGGTTTTTATTGCACGACGCAAGTAAACTTGAGCATCTCTGCGTCAGTTTCTTGTAAACCTGCCCCAGTGTGTTAATGAAAAGGACGAAATATGCAAATACAGATATCAATGGATTTGTGTCAGAGGAGACAGCTAATCGCAGACTTCAGCCATGGGATATGCAACCACTTGGGAACAGTAGAAAGAGACAACCTTGATTAAAGGGAGAACTTAGTAAGACTAGCAGACACATTTGTAGATGCTACTAATTGCAGGTTCTCTTTAAAAATGCAGAGATTATCCGACCATTATCTTATATTAAATGGATGCACAAAATAAGATCTAGCAGTGACAGCTCATCAGGCAAACTCATTTGGAAAGACATCAACAATGACTTGCTGGAAAATAAGAACCCATGGTTGTGTCTGCTACACACCTCATTAAAGGAATTCTCCCTAGCTGACACATGGACAGCATCAATAAGTTACAATCAGTTTAATTGCCTAACCAATAGAACTTCAACTCACCTTTCCTCCGAATTATACAAGAAAACATTCAGCAAACCTTTACATGCATGGACAGGAATTAAATTGTACATCACTATGGAGAGTCATCATCTAGAACAGCCATTCTCGCTAAAACTGAAAACAAGACTCTTGCAGTATCGCTTTGGCATTTTTCCAAACAGGCCAACCCTCCGCCATATGTGCCCCAAGCCAAAGACAGATGCGTCTATTATGTGGCTATCCCGTTGAACCAGTTCTGCAAGTTCTTTGCATCTGTCCATCCCATGGTGGTTTTTATATCTGAAAATTGGTACCTGCCTGCAAGCACTATAAGCATGTCTTGAAGGGATATACGTTCAACAGAGCTGCAGGTTCGTCAGGTACATGATACATGCGCGGAAACGTATCAACTCTTTTAACCTCCACAAGTATATGCAACATTTCTCTTTTACTCACCTCCCACACTAAACAAATACATTGAATAAAAATGCTGAAAGTTTAATTACACAATTATTGTACACGCTTTAAATCTTATATATTTTATATATTGTAAACATTTTAATCAATCACGCAATAAATATTACTTATTTGCAAGTAAGCAAATGTAAGGTAAACCTTTTTATGGTGCAAAATGTTGTATTTTATTAGGGTCATACCGTAATTCATAATGATTATTAGATGCTTCTAAGGTAGTCCAGTGGTAAATGCAAAAAGATAAGATCATCGAAAAATCACCTAGAGTAATCTAGTGGTTGCCTTTTTAATAATATCATCGTCGCCTTCATATCTTCATTGCCATCATCACTGTCACCAATACCTTTACAACCACCATCAAAATCACCATCACGACAATCAACATCATCATTACCAAAACTAACCTGATCACTACCACCATTTCATCATCATAACCTTCACTTTCATACCTACATCACCACTACCGCCATCATCAGCATCGGCATCACCAAAAACACCAGCATCATAACCACAATACCCATCATCATTACTAATGGTACCGTCACAGCACCAGTATCATCACACACATTTCATCAACATCACTAAAACACCATAAGTACCATCATTTTCACCACCACCATCATCAAAACCACATCAATCATCACCATCCTTCTTTATTTTGTGTGTGATTAACCTCTGTGGCAGGGATTCTGAAACACTTACAAGTTATAAGCCAAAATATTATTACCTGAAAACTTGTTAACTAAGGCTACAAACTGAATGGAAATCATACAAAAGAAGAGTAGGACCGAGGCTGCAAAAACCCACGAAACTTTGAGTCTTCGGGAAGTTCTGTTCAAAAGCACTAAGCATTGCAGAGCTGCATTGAGAAGAAGGAGCCCAACAGATTCCATTAGGGTATACTTCTCGCTCTGGTTGGAGATCTCGACAGCCCATCTCAAGCAAACTGCAAGACTAAAGCCATACTCTTTATGAGAAAGTCAACCCCTTGTTCTAAAATTGCCAGTAAAATATTTTGATATCACCAGAGCATGCTGAACACTTCCATATGTTTGGTCGACTTACAAAAACTTTGCAAAGATGCAGTTTTGCCCCATCTTACTGCTTGTGTAGGGCAGAATGGAGCAACCAAATTTGGCTCCAGTCCGTAATACCTGACAAATGTGAAAATGGATCAAGGAACCATTGCCTCACAAATAGTTTCTACTTATTGCAACCTTACAGTCCTGAATATATGCTTGTTCTTTCCTGTCATGATTGGTTGCCAGTATCACACCAGTTTTGGCAATTGCATAATCATATCACTGGGCATTGACTCAATTTAATATTCTCCACATTGATACTTGAATTTATCAAACTCGACATTTAGGGGCAGATTCACAAGCCCCTTGCAACACTTTTGCACCGTCATTGCATCACTTTTGCGACGCAGTGGCGGCGTAAACAATGCGTCACGTTGCAACACATTTACAACGTGACGCATCTAGGGGGATGCCTCATGTTGTAAAGCCCTGTGCCACATTATACCTGTGTCAGGTATAATGTATGCAGGGTGGGCATTCCGACGCAAGAAAGCCTCGTAAAAGTGATGCAGTGAAATCTACAAGATTTCACTGCAACACTTCTTCTACACCACTGTGTCAAAACGTTACGCCTGCTTGCAGCAGGCGTAAGGAGTGTTGCAGCACAATAGGAATTCCTGAGCATTGCTGGAGTTGCATCATGCTTGCAACACGACTCTAGAAATGCGTTACCTTTACGCCAACAGATACGTGACGCATCTGTCAATCTTGCGCCAAGGTGCGCCGCATTGTAAATGTGAGTCCGCCATGGTGACGCAAGTTTCTTTTTGCGTGTCGCAAGTAAACTGACGCATCTCTGTTATAATGCAGAGATGCATCAGTTTCTTGTAAATCTTCCCCTCAATTAGTATATTCATCAATTGCTTGCCTTTCAATTGCAAGCATTGACTATATGCATTTTGCGAAAATGCGCTTCATCAGGGCATTTCTGACAATTCGCTTTACAATAACTCATTAGAGATCAAAAGAATCCCTTAATTTAATATTTATTTAGTGCATTTAATCTCCTGTATAGCATTGATGTGCGTAATAACAAATAAAAAATCCTATTCCAAACACCCCAGGGGCATATTTAATCTCCATTATTGATATCTTCTGTAGGTTATACATTGTAACCATAATATTATCTGGGGCACTTAAGCAAATGCTTCTTGCGGTACTCTGTGATCCGATTCAATCAGCATCAATTCATGCACTCAGGTCTCACATAAGATGGCGTCTGCATACAAGAGCGCATAGTCCAGTTTTCACCCAAGCTGGAAAGTAGATCTGCTCTCAAGTGGAGAGCAGTAACTTGGAGAAAGTGTGGTTCACTTGGATACAAATGTGCTATTATTCATGTTTATAACTTTATAACCTTAGACAGAGGATGACTACAACAATGAAATCATTCCACTAAAGAAGTTTGAAAACAGTAAGTTCAAGTCGGTTCCAATATTTGTCTTAAAGCCAGTCAACAATCCAGAGCCCATTATTTAAAAAATGTGCGAGACACCAGTCATGTTAGATGCATGGAACACAGCACCAAGGAAATCAGCAAAATGAGTTAGTAACTGAGTGAGCAAAATATGCTGCATCTACGCCGCAGAATGTACTGTTTAGAAATCAAAAGATTTTGCCTCTGTAGTCAAAGACACCTAGTTTTGTGTTATAATAGTCAACAACGTATGCAATTTATCAAAGAACAGTTTTGATAGATTGACCTTCCGCCATATGGCAAAATCAGAAGTGCTCCTTGGAAGAGGGTACTGCATAACTCCACCACGCTTTACCATATTCTGAACCGTTGTGGGATAAATGTCTCCTTGGGATAGCCCGCAGTCTGAAGTGTTTGTGCAAAACACTCAACTTCCATTGTTTAAGATTATATGATAGCCTTAAAAACCTGCACCAAACATCTTTACTTTCTTCCTATTTGCCTAGCCTTCCTCAATCTCCATCACAAAGGGTCCAATCTCTCCTCCCTCTTCAGCTGGAACACTCCAGGAAGGTCACTCAGATCGGCCTTAGTTAGGAAAGTCTCCATGCCTAAGTTCTGGAAAGTCAGATAGGGCAGTCGGTCCATCTCTGGGGCTGCAACCAAGTTTTGGAATTCCCTGCCTGGCTCATCGCTAGACTTGACTCCTTTGCCTCATTCAAGAAATCATTAAAAACATGGATTTTTTCATCATAGGTGTAGTATTCTCTCCTTTTCCATTACTTGTGCATTCTATGGAACTTAGAACATTCTATGTTGAAGATAGTTGTATGAAATATTTTAATTTTAGTTGAGGAAGGTAATATTTTCTTTTAAATTTTAAAAGGCTTTATGTACAGCAATGAAAAGTATTATTTAGAATATATAACTGAAAATTGGCAATAGCTTTTGGAAAATACAGTGTAAAATAAGATTATATATTTCAAGTCTAGAAAATGCAGAATGTGACCACACCTCCGTTTTTTTTGAGTGATCCAGGTGAGCCAAAAGTAAAATGGAGTAAGTGGAAAAAGATATTTGCACATTATGCAAAGGTATGTGGAACTAATTAAAGTGCGGAAAGAAAACATTCGTTGTTGTTACATTGTCTTGGGGGTGAGAGACAGGAAGTGCTTGAAAACGTACCAGATTTGTCACAACAAAAGCAAAGGGACTTGGATGAATATGAAGTGTGTTTGTTGCAATTGGATAAACATTATTTACCACGTGTAAGTACTGTTATGGAAAGATATCATTTTGGGAAACGTGAACAAGGTAAAGATGAGTCAGTGGAAGAATATATAACTGTTCTAAGGAAATTGTCTTCTACCTGTAAGTATGGTGCTGCGAAGGAAGAACGTATAAGAGATCAATTTGTTTTGAAGTGTAGGGAGGATAAGATCATGGAAGAATTGTGGCTCAAGGATGAACCACCTTTGGAAGAAGTAATTGGTATAGCAAAAAGAGTAGAACATATGTTGAAATGTGTTAATGAGTTAAAAAATGACAAAGGAAAGATTGAAGAAAAGGTGGAAGAGGTGAAGGACGATGTTTCTCAAATAAAGGAGGTGAAGTCTGTTGTGAAAAATATGAGTAAAGAGGAAACTAATATGGCTAGTAATACATGTTAGAGATGTGGAAAGTCAGGTCATAAGGCTAACTCAAAGTTTTGTCCGGCTATGAGTTTTGTTTGTCATGGCTGTGGTAAAAAGGGACACTTTGTAAAATTCTGTAAAACAAAGGAAAGGAAAGTGGTCCACAAAGAGATAAAGGAGGTTATATGTCAGATTAAAGTTAAACATGAGAAAGACCATCCTACTGGTATGATCTAGATTGATGATACAGAAATAGAGGTGAAATGTGACTCTTGTGCACGCATTACAATTATTTCAAAAGAAATTTATGAGGAATATTTTAAAAGAAAAAATTAGCTTAGTAAAATGGATTTGTGTGTCCAGGTGGATATGGAGGTGCACCCATTACCATGATGGGTTATTTTAATGCATCCATTGAAATGGGAAGAGAATAATTGTGGGTAAGATCTATGTTTCAAAGGTTGGTGATTGTTTGATTGGGTGGCCTCATCAACGTTTATTGGGTGTAATTTTGAATCCAAACTCTGATCCCCAAGTGCAAATTCAAGAAGTGAAATCAAAAGCGAACACATTTATGGAAGAATTTCCTGAACTTTTTCGTTCAGGATTAGGATGTTTAAAAGGCTATAAACATTGTATAAAATTGAAAAAGGATGCTGTACCTGTTATTGCAAAGGCTAGGAGAATCCCAATAGCTATACAAGAGAAGGTGGAACAAGAACTAAAGAAATTGCAGAAACAGGACATCATTACTTCTGTAGAAGCAACTGAATGGTTGGCACCAGTTGTTGTCGTTAACAAACCCAATGGTGAGATAAGACTGTGCTGTGATTTAAGATCTCTAAACAGGGAAGTTGTAGTGGGTAAATTTCCTTTGCCTAATATAGATGAACTATTAACATCTTTAGGTGATTCAAAAGTGTTTACAACTTTAGATCTAACACAGGCATACCATCAAATAGAGTTGACGCAGGAATCGCAAGATCTAACGGCATTTATAACACCGATGGGTGCATTTAAATATAAGAGAATGCCTTGTGTCGGCTGCGTCAGTTTTTCAACGGGTCATGCATTCAATTTTGAAAGGGATAAAATCTGTAAATGTTATCAGGATGATCTATTAATATATGGTGTAAATCAACAAGAACATGACAGGACTCTAAGAATGGTGCTGAAAAGATTGGAAAATGCTGGATTAACGTTAAAATATGAAAAATGTAGGTTCTCGGTCAATGAGGTGAATTATTTAGGACATCATATTTCAGCAGATGGAATCACACCTAAAAAAGAGTTGGTTGATACCATTGAGAAGTTGGTATCACCAAAAAGCAAGGAAGAAGTGGTTTCATTTCTTGGCATGGTTGAATACTATGGAAAATGTATAAACAATCTAGCAGGTAAAACAAGCAATTTGAGAAATCTTCTAGGTAAGAATAAAGAATTTAAGTGGACAGATGAATGTCAAAGGGAGTTTAGTGATATTAAAAAGGATTTGGTTGATGCTCCAGATTTGCAAGCATTTGTACCCTTTGAGGAGACTTTTGTAGTAACGCATGCTAGTTCTAAGGGTGTGGGTGCTGTTTTGAAACAAAGAAGGAATGGTCAAGAGAAACTTATTGCTTGTGCCTCTAGGAGTTTGAGGGGCGCGGAACTGAACTATTCGGTTACAGAGAAAGAGGCCCTGGCCATATATTGGGCACTAAGAAAGTTTAAGAATTTTCTATGGGGTATGAGGTTCATAGTCTGTACAGATCATAAGCCATTAAGAGAGATTTTTATGATGAAAGGTTTAGATAGTGTTTTGTCAAGGATTCGAAAATAGGTTATTGGTCTTCAGGAGTTTAATTTCAGTGTAGACTATATTCCAGGAGTAGATAATGTGTTTGCTGATTGTCTATCACGTTTGGTTGATGAAGTTCAGGGAGTTGATCATGAAGATGAAATATGTGAAAATGAAGTAAATGTATGTGAGATTACCTCAGGTGCTATACTTGAAGATGAGTGGTGGGAGGAGATTGGTAAGGATTCAGAAATTGGAAAAATAATTGCTAAACCTTTAGGTAATACTAGTTGGGACAGCTCTTTTGATAAGGTATGGCATTTAGTTGAAAATGAGTTATCAGTGGAGAATGGAATTCTTTTGAGGGGTACTAAGTTAATTCCTCCAAGTTCTTTGAGGAAAAGATTGATTGAAGAGGCTCATCAGGGTAATCTAGGAATTGTCAAAACTAAGGAAAGAATTCGGTGTTCATTTTGGTGGCCAGGGATGGATCAAGAAATAGAGAGAGAGGTGAGAGAGTGTTTGCAGTGTAGGGTAAGTGACAAAATGTTAATATCACGTACAACTCCAATGGTTTGTCACAATCTTCCAACAGGTCCTTGGGTAGACATTGCTATAGATATTGTAGGTCCTCTTGCTGGTGAGTATCGTACACCTTATCTGATAGTTTTGATTGATCTTTATTCTAGGTGGGTGGAAATTTCTTCTGTTTCTGAAGTTACTTCTTATTGTGTCATCTCTTTTCTTAAAGAAATTTTTAGAAGGGAAGGTTTTCCGGAAACTCTTTTATCAGACAATGGTCCACAATTGTGCTCGAACATGATGTCAGAATTTTTAATATCTTGTGGGATTCAACATAAAAGATCTTCTGTCTATCACCCAGAAACAAATGGAACCGTGGAAAGGTTCAACAGGGTGATTAAGGAAAATATACAACTTTCTAGGGTAAATTCAATGGATTGGAAGGAGGAATTGCAAAAGTGCATTCTAGCACATAGATTTTCACCACAAATGACAACTAAAAAAACTCCATTTGAATTATTTAAAGGGAGAATTCCCAATACGAGTTTGAGTCCAGCTTGGATGTGTTGGGGTAAAGGTATAATAAACAATAGGATTGGTGATTGGAGGGTTAGAGAGGAGAAAGTTCAGTTAAGGAATAAAATATGTTATGATGAAAGGAAAAGAGTAAAGGAAGTGAAGATTATAGTTGGTGATGTAGTTAGAGTCAGAGCACCTCTAGGAGCTTTGGCTTGGTCAAAATACTCTGCTCCAATGCATGTTATCAAATGTTTTAAAAACTCAGTTAAATTGGAAAATGGTAAGATATGGAATTTAAATCGTGTTGCTATTGTTAAGGATTACACGATTCGAAAATAGGTTATTGGTCTTCAGGAGTTTAATTTCAGTGTAGACTATATTCCAGGAGTAGATAATGTGTTTGCTGATTGTCTATCACGTTTGGTTGATGAAGTTCAGGGAGTTGATCATGAAGATGAAATATGTGAAAATGAAGTAAATGTATGTGAGATTACCTCAGGTGCTATACTTGAAGATGAGTGGTTGGAGGAGATTGGTAAGGATTCAGAAATTGGAAAAATAATTGCTAAACCTTTAGGTAATACTAGTTGGGACAGCTCTTTTGATAAGGTATGGCATTTAGTTGAAAATGAGTTATCAGTGGAGAATGGAATTCTTTTGAGGGGTACTAAGTTAATTCCTCCAAGTTCTTTGAGGAAAAGATTGATTGAAGAGGCTCATCAGGGTAATCTAGGAATTGTCAAAACTAAGGAAAGAATTCGGTGTTCATTTTGGTGGCCAGGGATGGATCAAGAAATAGAGAGAGAGGTGAGAGAGTGTTTGCAGTGTAGGGTAAGTGACAAAATGTTAATATCACGTACAACTCCAATGGTTTGTCACAATCTTCCAACAGGTCCTTGGGTAGACATTGCTATAGATATTGTAGGTCCTCTTGCTGGTGAGTATCGTACACCTTATCTGATAGTTTTGATTGATCTTTATTCTAGGTGGGTGGAAATTTCTTCTGTTTCTGAAGTTACTTCTTATTGTGTCATCTCTTTTCTTAAAGAAATTTTTAGAAGGGAAGGTTTTCCGGAAACTCTTTTATCAGACAATGGTCCACAATTGTGCTCGAACATGATGTCAGAATTTTTAATATCTTGTGGGATTCAACATAAAAGATCTTCTGTCTATCACCCAGAAACAAATGGAACCGTGGAAAGGTTCAACAGGGTGATTAAGGAAAATATACAACTTTCTAGGGTAAATTCAATGGATTGGAAGGAGGAATTGCAAAAGTGCATTCTAGCACATAGATTTTCACCACAAATGACAACTAAAAAAACTCCATTTGAATTATTTAAAGGGAGAATTCCCAATACGAGTTTGAGTCCAGCTTGGATGTGTTGGGGTAAAGGTATAATAAACAATAGGATTGGTGATTGGAGGGTTAGAGAGGAGAAAGTTCAGTTAAGGAATAAAATATGTTATGATGAAAGGAAAAGAGTAAAGGAAGTGAAGATTATAGTTGGTGATGCAGTTAGAGTCAGAGCACCTCTAGGAGCTTTGGCTTGGTCAAAATACTCTGCTCCAATGCATGTTATCAAATGTTTTAAAAACTCAGTTAAATTGGAAAATGGTAAGATATGGAATTTAAATCGTGTTGCTATTGTTAAGGATTACACGATTGTTGATAAATCAAAGGATTCTGTTTGTTGTGATGATGCAAATGTAACTCAGCAAAGGTTTAGCTTTCGTATTAAGAGAGTTCCATCTTATCTTAAGGACTATACAAGTTAAAGATTTCTTTATGTCTTATGTATGAATTCTTAAAGCATTGTATTCTGTGTTCATTTTAAATGTACAATTCTCCTATGTTTTGTTCTTAAAACTTTTTTAGTTTTAGTTCAGCTTTTGTTATAAGAAAGAGGATGTGTAGTATTCTCTTCTTTTCCATTACTTGTGCATTCTATGGAACTTAGAACATTCTATGTTGGAGATTCTTGTAGAGTCAGTTGCTGGCTGTTAGCTGATGGTTAGGGTGCATATGAATAAACCTAATCTGAGGAGTATATTCTTTTTCTGTATTTATTTATAACTTTTCAATAGGTTCTCTGGATTTTCAGAACTTACGAGTTCTGCTTCTCGGTATAGAGCTTAGATACCCTCTGGTTTAACACACTTTATAAATTCATTTTTCATTTCATTTCAGAAGCTTACATACAAGAGCAAGTTTGGAAGGAGTGCCAGATCAATGAATTGTGTTCCTTAAAGGACAGTGCAAGAAATATTGGGTAAGAAGAAAAGAGTATATATTTCTCAAATTTAGAATGGTTTTAGAGAGGATCTAGGGACCATCCATCAGTGCCTGAAACTACACCTTATAATCAGTAAATATACTAAGGCAATGAGCAGCTGTCTATATCTAGCATTTATGGACCTCAGCCCCATGTTTAACTGCGCAGACCATTGAAAGTTTTGGGAGAGAATGCTGGAGATGGGAGTGAATCCTGCAATTGTGTCTTTACTGTGCCAACTCTATGCAGAGATCTTAGGGTACATCAAGGATGGACGAGTGCACAACTCCAGTCAAGATCAGGCATGGCGTTAGGCAAGGTTGAGTGCTGGCACCCTTTCTCTTCTGTCTTTATATCAATGACTTTGAGTCATTTCTATCACACGTAGAGGCTGACAAACCTAGGGTGGGAGCACAAAGCCTCCCCTCACTGTCATACGCAGATGACTTAGTCTTATTTTCCAGAATTGGAGTAGGTTTACAAAGGTTACTGGACAGATTTCTTTTGTTTGTCAATAGGCCAAGGCTGTCAACCAATATTACTAAGATGTAGACTATGGTTTGTGGGTACAGACTCAGGAATATGATGACATACTACATTGATGGGTCCAAACTTATCCGTGCCCCAACCTTTACATATTTGGGGGTTTCATTTGATAGTAAGAGCAGCTGGTCTCATTTGCTGAAAGTAAAGAAAGTACAATTTGACCATATCGTAGAAACAATTTTCAAGTTTTTAGCAAAATTATGTTCAAAACCACTACATGCATTAATTACTATCTACAAAGCACATTGTACCTCTGTATTGTTTTATGGCACAGGCATATGGGAATTATTGCAATACAACACACCAGCAAAAATATATTCCTGAGAAGGTTACTATCTGTTCCCAGCAGTGTTTTGATGTATGGATGTCCATTGGAATTAGGATTACCGTATCTAAAGGATCATGTCAAATTAGCACCACTCATGTTATGGCTTTATATATGGTCAAAATCTTAAACCCTCCTTGACCAGGTCATCCATTTTGACTGTCTTGGGTAGGATAAAGCTTGTAATTTAGCTTGGTTAACATATATAATGGATCAATTCAACATGATAGGTAGACCTAAACTTTTTAACAACCCACGGAGATTAAGTGCCTATGCCGTAGCGCTACTTAAAACAGAATTGCTTACTATATTGGAAAAAGAGCAGAGAAATGGTTGAGTGTAGTAAGTGGAGTTTGCTTGTACATCAAATGGTAACCACAACACATCGTATGGAGCCCTATTTATATCTTTCACAAGATCACTGTCAGATCACTGTCAGAGATTGTATCTGGTTAGATTCAATTCCGCTCACTTCTTGGTTACTTATCCAAAAGACATGTATGGAGAAAATGGTCTTATGCTATGCCAATGTGATTCAGATTCAGCATAATCCTTGCTACAATTTTTGTTTCATACGTTGTACACTGTGCCCCGGAAAAAAGTCTTAATTCCATTACTTAGGCCTCTAAATACCAAAAGATGCAGACCAGCCTTATTACGCCTTCAGTTTTTTCAGCCAGAATTGAAGTGCATAATGGTGCATAAGTTCATTTCGGCCACTGTAAGACTGAGAAATCTGGTGGGCAAGAAATGTTCTAATTATGTTTAATATATTTTATCCTATTTTAGGCATTAATGTGCTAAAGACAATTCAGTTGCTCTACACATGATAAAATGGATTTTCTTAAGAGTGTCATAAATGTACCCTTCCCATTCACAAGGAATGTTATGACTTAATCTTTTAATGAGTGAGTATATTTGTGTAAAATGGTATGGAAGCTGGAGAAATAAGGTTGGCAAGTAATATTTTAATCGTGTTTTATATATTTTGTACTTGATGTTGGTATTATTACTGAGTGAAAGATACTTGAGTTGTTTGAAGCTTTATATTATGTATTTCCTAAGTATTTTTTCTAATGTATCCTTTTTATGCACAAAGTCACTTTATGAGCTATCCTTTTTCTTAGGGCCTTAATATGAGTTTGGTGGTCTGACTACCGGCAGGTTGTGTCCACCACTGACAGTAGCCCATAGTGCTGGCAGTCACTGCCATATTACCAGCTGACCACGGTGTCGGCGGTGTGGCTGCGGAGATCTTTCGGCGGTTGTGATTATGTTTCCATATGTATCGATGCCTGTGTTAACATTTCGACTGCAAATGTGTTGAATGCACACACTTGCATGATACATATGGAAAAATGCCAACTACCCATTGCTGGAGTCTGGCCCATACGTGGGCAGTCCAGGCAATGGGCCTATGGTACAAAAGGACTCACTTGTACATCGCCTTAAACAGGGTCGTAATCCTCAGGGTGAAGACAATGGTGTGAAGGGGGGACCTGAAGAAAGGGATCCACATCAAACTGTGGATAAAAGAACAAGAAAGGGCTGAGTATGCACCCCAAATCCTTTGTTACTGCTGACTTGAAGCTGGCGGTCAGCTCATCAGAAAGCCAACTCGTACTATGGACGGCGGTGGAGCTCCTCAGTACTGACCTATGGCAGCTGCATTTCCCGACTCTGGCGGTCAGCGGTTTGCTGGAGGTGTCTGTGGTCCAGCCGCGTTATACAGAATTGCAATATGGCGGTCGGACCGCTGAGCTTGCCACATTCGGACTGCCACTGCAGATATAACGGTTCACAGACTGCCAAACTCATACTAAGTTAGTTTAAATTGTCACAAATTATTAGCAATTTGCATAGTTGATTTACGTGTTGTGAACTCTTTTATGGTTTTAACAAACCGAATATAGGTTGTTGATGATGATGATGTTGATATTTGCTAGGATGAGAACCATATAATCAACGAATGTAATGATAACCATAATGATAGAAACAAAAGAACTCAATATAATTGTCAGTATCCAGGTTGGGCTCTTCATTGTCCAATAAAGCATCTAAATTAAGTTCATCCATAAACTGCTGCACTGCATTGATATCCCATGAACTTGCTAAAGGGCCTGGTGTAACAATGCAATCCAATGAAATGCGAAGAATATATAGTATTTGAATAATTTCCATAGGGCCCAAAAATTTATACAGTACACTCTCCCAAAGAGCAACCTTCCGTAATGGATATGCAGTGATGTTAACAGCATGATAATCCTTTTTCCTTTTTAGCTCTGTGTTAAGAAAATGTAGTTGCAGCTCCTGTATTACATGAGATAGTGTAAGAATTTCTGGAAGAAAATAACCATGCATCATCATTAAGATAATAACCAAACTCATAAGCTGCCAAAGAAATACTGAGAGTGCAGTACAAACTTGCATCCGCTTAGATAAATACATATATAATGGCCCAGCAACAGGCAATGATGCATCCGTAGTGCTTACTGATTTCAGACACTCTTCTTTCCAGGAGAAATTGATTAAAACAGCTTATATTTCTTCAGGATTGGACGTTTGATAGATTAACCGACGCTTCCTGAGGCACAGCCGGGAAAGCAAGGAGTCTACGTGTATTTTAGAAAATTAAATGCTAATTTTTTTAAAGTACTCGTTTTAAACTGTGTACTGTATTGTGTTATTTGCTACACTTACACTTGCCCCACGCAGTGCTTCTCTCCTCCGCACTGCCACCGCGAACCCAGGCGCCATACGTGTACCAGTCTGGGGTGACGGTCTAGTTGTTGGGAGATCCCCGCCCCCTGCTATTGAGGTTATTTGAATCGCGCTGAGACCTCGCGTGCTAGCCAGATTAACCGGCGCTTCCTGAGGCACAGCCGGGAAAGCAAGGAGTCTACGTGTATTTTAGAAAATTGAATGCTAATTTTTTTAAAGTGCTCGTTTTAAACTGTGTATTGTATTGTGTTATTTGCTACACTTACACTTGCCCCACGTGGTGCTTCTCTCCTCCGCACTGCCACCGCGAACCCAGGCGCCATACGTGGACCAGTCTGGGGTGACGGTCTAGTTGTTGGAAGATCCCCGCCCCCTGCTATTGAGGTTATTTGAATCGCGCTGAGACCTCGCGCGCTAGCCAGATTAACCGATGCTTCCTGAGGCACAGCCGGGAAAGCAAGGAGTCTACGTGTATTTTAGACAATTGAATGCTAATTTTTTAAAAGTGCTCGTTTTAAACTGTGTATTGTATTTTGTTATTTGCTACACTTGCCCCACACGGTGCTTCTCTCCTCCGCACTGCCACCGCGAACCCAGGCGCCATACGTGGACCAGTCTGGGGTGACGGTCTAGTTGTTGGGAGATCCCCGCCCCCTCCCTCCCCCTATATATGGCAACCAACAGTCGTCCGCGCAGCGGTCGCGCCGGAGGCAAGCCCGTCTGCGCCCATCATCGCCAAGTCATCGCCTCTCGCCAGCACCGCTGGTCGAGTTATACCGGACGTTACGTCTTATGAGAGAGATGTACTACTATCTCTGAACCCAGGGGTGGAGAGGTGTATGAGACCGCTGTCACAGCTGGGTGAAGCCTGTCTGGAATGCAATGTCTGTCAGTTTAGAACCCCCGTTCCTGGTCAAGTGAGACAGGACAGAAAATCAGGAACTTCGGCATCGATTTCGGTCCTCCAGCTGAACGTTAGATCACTTGGTAAACACTACCTAGACGTACAAACGCTCATTAGTGAGGAATCTCCGGATGTGTTCTTTATTTGGGAAACATGGCTATGAGACGATGACATGACAGGGATAATTAATCTCACCCTTCCGGCAGGTTACCTAATGAAGGCACTAAATAGGGAGACTAGAGGCGGTAGCATCGCGGTAATTTATAAAGCCCAGTACCCCTGCTCCTTTACTAAGGAAGAGATATGTGGAGGGGAATGTGCTCGTTTTAAGATCACTATTAATGCACATTTTACACTTTCAGGACTATATATCTACCGTCCACCAGGGCCTGCCTCCAAGTTCATTGTAGCTCTGCTAGATACAGCTAACTCGCTCGTGGTGAGGTCTGCCAATTTCACAATTCTTGGGGACCTGAACCTGCACATTGAGCTGGCCCAGGACCCAATTATTCACAGTCTACTGGCAGACCTAGCGGCCTTACAGCTGGACTCACTGGTGAGAGGGGCTACGCACCTTGCCGGTCATACCCTCGATCCAGTGTTTTCTAACATTCCAGAAATATCCTTAGCTATCCCGAAACCCATGGGCTGGACCGATCACTTTTTGATAAGAGCCAGCTTGGAGATTTTGGCACCTTTCAGGGTGGAGGAGGCGAAGAGGGTCCTGAAAAGACCTTGGTATAAGCTTAAATTAAAGGACTTCCATGCATTTCTTGGAAGGCTCTCCTTGGAAAATATGGCAGATCCGGATACGGCGTATACCGCCTTTTGTGAATGGATTACCAATGGTTTGGACGCCTGTATACCTATGAAATATAAAAAGGGACGTAGGTCCACCTCTAATCCATGGTACAATGTTGCTCTAAGAACATTGGGGAAGGATTGTAAGAGAGCCGAAAGATCATGGAGGAAAGGTTATAAGGAAGGGGACAAAGCCATTTACCTGGCTAAGATGAAGGTGTATCATAAAGCAATCTGCTATGCTCGGGCCTCATTTTATGCGGAGGAAATATTAACCATCTCAAACCCTACTAAATGCATCTTCAAAATTTTGCAAGAACTAAAGAACCCCAGAAGTATAGCATCTAAAATTTCCTCAATACAGCACTGTGAGGAACTAGCCACTTTTTATTGAAAAAGTGCAAAAGATCTATAAGACCTTCCCACAGTATGTACCTAGTCCTCAAATCCCCGGTGAAGTTAGGGTGATGGCCCCATCTTGGAAACCATCCCTAAAATCTCTGATGCTGAGCTGAGTAAACTCTGTAGGAAGGTGAAATCGGGTTCCCCAGCGGACCCAATGAGACCAGCACAATTTCTAGAGTCCCTGGCGCACCTCCAACAGCCGCTCGGCGACATCATTAATCTATCCTTTTCCTCTGCTAAAGTACCTAGAGCCTGGAAACAGGCTTGGGTCTCTCCCATTATTAAAAAACCCTCTCTAGACCCTCCTAAGCCAGAAAATGTTAGGCCCATCTCTCTCCTCCCATGGGCTGCAAAGATTGCGGAAGCCCATGTGATGTGCTGTCCCATTATCTGAACAACAATGATATCCTGGATCTGTCTCAAAACGGGTTCAGGCCGGGTCACAGCACCGAGTCTGCCCTACTTGCTACAGCTGAACATCTTAGGATGATCCTTGACGCCGGTCGGAGTGCAGCACTGATTTTATTAGACCTCAGTGCTGCCTTCGACACGGTATCTCACGACATCCTCTTGTCCCGGCTGGAAGCGATAGGGATCACGGGATCCGCTCTAGAGTGGTTTCGATCATTCCTTGAGGAGAGATCCTTTCGGATCTCGGCTCCACCATTCATCTCTAAACCCCACCCCATTGGTCAGGGGGTCCCACAAGGCTCTGCACTCAGTCCATCTCTTTTTAATCTTTATGTGCAACCCCTGGCCAATGTAGCAAAAAAGTGGGGCCTTACGCTGGTATCGTATGCAGACGATACCCAGCTGGTCATCACTTTATCCGAAGGGCCATCTGATTCGGCTACCAGGTTTAGAGATGGAATGACAGCGGTTGCCCAGTGGATGACGGACAACTATTTGCAGCTCAATACCAGCAAAACCGAGGTTTTGCTGTCAGGGAAGAACATCGCCCTCTGGACTGAGCACTGGTGGCCGGCATCACTGGGCGAAATGCCAACACCAACGGCCCTTGTTAAGAATCTGGGAGTCTGGATGGACTCTTCACTAACTTTCCAGACCCATACTAAGAGAGTGGCAGCTACTTGTGTGGGTCTGTTGAGAGGCCTTAAACCCATCCTGAAATATTTTCAACCTACGGTGCGGCAGATCATTATACAAGCCTTGATATCCTCACGCCTGGACTATGCCAGCATGCTGCTCTTGGGTGCTAATAAATCTGAGATCCTACGACTGCAAAGAGTTCAAAATATGGCCGCAAGAACTCTGATAGGGCTCCCTCGATGGTGCTCTGTCAGAAGCTACAATAAAAAAAACTACACTGGTTACCGATCTCATCTCGGATCCAGTTTAAAGCCCTAGTGATGGCCTTTAAGATTCTTAGGACTGAGAGCCCAGCCTTACTACGCCCTCTGCTGACCTGGTATGTTCCGCAGCGTAGTCTGCGGTCGCTGGGGCAACATTTGGCGAAGGTGCCGCGCTTTAAACTATGCCGCATGGGTGGCCGCTCTTTCCAGGTGCTGGCAGCGAAATTGTGGAATTCTCTGCCGATTTATATCCGTGGCATTGAGAATATGTTAGACTTCCGGAAGGCCGTTAAAACCTTCCTGTTTCCATCACCATAGTTTTCCCCCTTGAAGTTTTCTGGATGGCCTCCGCTTTTGTCTCTTGATCTGGTAGCGCCTGGACGCCCCTTTGCTGGGGCCGCTGTTGCGCTTAAAAAATCTCATAACATAACATAACATAACATAACATAACATAATGGAGTTTCTTGCAAGGGTATAGTATCTGTAGCTGATGTAGATTCATTTACTGGCGTGGTGCTGGTGCATTAATTGTAGCAATTGTGCTCGATGTTGCAACAGGTTCAGCTGTAGAAGATGTTGCTTGCACCACATCATTTCTGAAGCTGGCTCCTTTCCCTGCACCCTTTGATTCAGTTTTAGATTTGATTTGTGACTCTGAAGGGCGAGCACCCGAGGTATCTGAAAAATGTTTGGGTAGGTCATGCTCACAATCCTATAATACAATAGTATCCAGATGGTGGCATATGGCCAACAAAGCTAGTTCTCCCAAATGTTAATAAGAGCTATCAAAGAGGTAGTGTCACCATTATCTATCTACTTAATATCAAACCAACCACCAGAGTTGCCCCAAGTTCATTATGTAATCCAGTAATATCGCCACGATGAAGGACACAAATATCAATTCAAAAATATTGTGTGAAATGAATATAGTCTCAAACAATTGTCACTACAAAAATATTGTAGACTAGAATATCTAAGGAGAGAAAATTGTTTATTTGTATAGGATTTCGTTTTTAAGAATATTGTTACCATTAATTTAATTTATTTTAACAGAGTTGTGATTAATATTATTTTTTACTTTATTTATTATTTACATAATTTATATATTAATTTTAGGTACTAGAATTTTTAGTGTAATTGTCCTCACTTTTCTTAAATATAGTTTGTTATTTTAAAAGAGTAATGTATTTTTTTAAATATATTCAGTCATAATATAGAAGAGGGTTGTTGTGTTAGTAGGGTAATACATTGGGAAGTTAATTCAATTATATAATTTAGTTATTTTTAATGTTAATTGTTTTTGAAAATAAAAACAAATTTAATTGATTTTTAAGTAAATTCTTCAATTGTTAACTTTTAAAATATAATTCATTAATTTTAGTCTATGTTTTAATTTCTATAGTTTAATTAGTAATTTATGTTGGCTTTGTAGGGGTATAGGGTGGAAAGTTACTTAAGTTATGATTTTAATTGCTTTATTTAAGGTGTATTTATTATTGTTGTAATTATTATCTAATTAGGTTTTGGGTGTTTGTGTTTTTTTTGGGTAGTAGGGAAAGATGTGGATTTTATTTAAATTAATTTACATATTGGCTTTATTTGATAACCTATTTTGTATTTTTTCCTTTAAATGTCCATTTCTTTTACATATACATATTATGCATTTTTTATTTAAAGTATGATTTAATAATTTTATGTTGTTAGGTATTTTAATATTTTTTACAAAATTATTTTGATTAGGAATGGTATATGTAACAGCCTGTGGAGCAGTCAAACTAAGATAAGCCAGACACACATTTGCCCTTTGGGAAGGATATATGGATTTCCTCTCCTGGGGAGGGGGCTGTGACAATGGAGGGGATGGAGGGAATGGGTTACGTTTGTTAATACAAAATTAAAAATACTATTTAAAACAAAATCTAACCTCTCCAAAGCCCAACCCTTTCCCTACGGTTGCTCAAATTGCAGCAGTAATAGTAAGTCTAACCACTCTGAAGTTTAACACTTTCTCTGCTGTTGTTTGGATTGGAATGGTAGTAATACATTTAAACCTTTCAAAGTCCAATACTTTCACTATCGTTGCTTTGGTAGGAGTGGGAATAGTAAATTTAACCTATCAAATGTCCAACACTTTCCCTACTCTTGCTTGGATTGGAGTGCTAATAGCAAATCTAACCTTTTCAGAAACGTAACTGTTTGCCTGTTTTTGCTTACTTTGTAGTGAGAATCGTAAATATAATGTAAAGCTTTGTTTAAATTAGAATTATGGTAATTATTTTTGCTACTGTTGTTTAATTTAAATTGTTCTTATTTTTTCGAATATTTATTGTTTACATTTACATTATCTATTAAAAAATCAACTTTTGTATTTAAGATTATTTTCATGTGGAGGGGGGAGGAAATGGCAGGCATCAGACTATACTAATTGGCACCCTACCTGATGGTAATGAATGACTGACTGACAGAGGGCTGGGACAACCCGGCATGTAGACTGGAGCTGTCAAATTTAGGTCTTGAGAAAGTTATCGGACTACTCTATGGCAACCCTATTCCACACACTCTACCCGGCCCCGTACCAGGTGTGAGCTATTGCACCAACGGTCAGCGTATATAAGAGCTGGTAACGTAGGGCAATTTCTTTTGACTACAGCGAAGTTACGTTTGACCGCTACAATACGAGAAGAACACCACACGACAAATAAATTACAACTTCAGGTATGTGAAATAGATAAGAACTTTAACAACTGATAGGAAAAGAAACCCCCTTTAAAAATACTGGGTAGGATTGTATTGATAGTAAATTTTCCGTGCACAGGTTCACCGTAACTGGGGACTATTTTTAAAGTCAGAATTGGCGGAGCTCTCGGTTTCTCACAAAAAAAAGAACCACACATACTGATCTGAACTCAGCCGCTGCTTGAAGAGTTTAGCACCTTATGAGGTATGTTAAACGTTTAGTAAGCAATCTCCATGAAAATCTTAGTAAGACACATATGGATCTCACTAACCATTGCTTTCTATGTCTAGGCTCCCCGTAATTGGGTATAGTTTGGTGCTCAACAAGAGGGACATTTGAAAGACATTTAATTCTGGAAAAACTATGGTTAAACACGATTGAGTCGCTAATCAAGAAGCATCGAAGGTATCTATACAGGCCTTTAATAATGGCTAGTGTGTAGCAAAAAACAAAGGTTGAGAATAAGATTGAAAATATTATTTCCTCTCTCCCTTTAGAACCCAAATCCACACAGGAGGTTACATTACCCTGAATAAATTTGATTCGAGGGGGTTCAGACGGCACACTTGATGAGGTGAGAACATTTATAGCACCCTTACATCTGTATTATTAACAATCTTTATACAGGACCATGTTGTCACAAATACTTAATAGAAGTGGGGACCGAGAATATATTCTGGTCACCTGGTTCTATATTTTTAAGGCTAACTGCATATGAGGAATGAGTGTGTGAACAAACAGTGTCAAGGGTTGGAAGCATTTATATGTAATTTATATAGGGGATGTGCATTTCTAAGAAGGTTAATTAGGGTTCTCTCATTCAAAAGTTAATCCCGAGTGGTATACGAGTTTAGACACTCTGGATATGTAACACGTGATTTTGGATTTAAAATAGGCAAGATGTACAAAGATTGCACATTTTGAATAAAACCTGAACGCAATTTATGAGGACTATTCAAGGTTCTCATGGACAATCAGACATTACTATACGTGATTGTTAAAGAAGTTTACAACCAGACATTTGTAATAATATGTTTTTAGTATGGTGTATATATTCTGATGTTTGGGTTTACTGTGTTTTTTATTGCTTTTTAGTGGTTACTACTTGAATAAGGGACAACATATAGTTTCGTCTTGATAAAGGTGGTGCAATATTGAGCTACAACACCGAAACGCGTCGACGCACATATTCCACCATTAAATCCGAGGAACTTTCTACATATAAATTAATATATATACTTACTCCACATATTGCAACAGTAGGGAAAGCATTGGATAGCGTAGGGGTAAAAATTACTATTCCCACTCCAGTGCGTGCAACAGTAGGGAAAGCGTTGGATAGTGTACGGGTAAAAATTACTATCCCCACTCCAGTGAGTGCAACGATAGGGAAAGCTTTGGATAACATAGGGGTAAAAATTACTATTCCAACTCCAGAGGGTGCAACAGTAGGGAAAGCGCTGGATAGCGTAGGGGTAAAAAATACTATTCCCACTCCAGTGAGTGCAACAGTAGGGAAAGCGTTGGATAACGTAGGGGTTAAATTAACATACTTATCAATAACATAATTGTTTATAAAAAAATTAACATATTAATAATTAATTTACAAAAAAATGTATTAATAAATACCAATGCATTTAAATTAATATTTACATAAATAACATTAAATTACATACCACATTATTCCCCCTTTAACACACAACACATTACACATACAAAAAACACAATCAATGTAACTATCAATTAATCAATTAATAATAAATTAATATAACTATAAATTAACTAATTAATAAATATTATTTACCAATTAATAATTAATCACCAATTAATAATTAACAATAAATTGATTAACGATAACAATAAATGAACAATATTAATAAATTAGTTACACTTATTATAATTAACTAATTAATAAAAATATTTACCAATTAATAATTGATTACCAATTCATTAATAATAAATACCAATAAATAAAAACAATCTCATTAATTTAATGTATATATTCCCACCCTATTCCCTTATATACCCACAACCCACTACACATAAAAAAGTCACATAATTAATGTAATTATCAATTAATCACTTAATAAAAATGTATCACAAATTAATTATTACTTAACAGCTAATTAACTAACAATAACAATTATAAAATAATAAAACATTAATTCGAATTAATATAATTAACTAATGTACACCAGCAGCATTGGCAACCTTGTGTGACAGGACCTGTTTGTGAAATGTTATGCATGCAATCTGCAGAGCAAGAGTGGCATTCATTTTCAGCGCTGTATTGTGACGGGTCTTGTTTGTCCAATGTCACAGATTCACTAGACCAGAATTAACGTTAATTGATAGTCTATGAGTTATCCAAAGCTGCGATGCTAGAAGGTGCTGCTGGTGAGTAGCATTAAACAGGACATGTGAAAGGTGCAGGTATTTTGTGGAATGTGAGAGGACGCGCAGATCTCATGATTAAGGGACATTGTCACAGATTGGAGGTTAACCACTACTGTACCCCCTGAAAGTGAGCGTTTGCAGCTCACCCAGGCTTTTGTAGCTCAGATCTGAATTGAAAATCAGCTGCAGACCTGGGTGTTTGGGCCCCTAGAATGACTTCACCCTTACCCCGCCACCTCTTGTTCCTATGGTACCAATGGCATTGTACTTAAATTAAATCATGCATAAATCATTGTCATAATGTTATCTAAGATGACCTCAGTTTGTGACATTGTTTCTTCACCAAAAGCATAGAGCCATACTGAGGTTTGAGGTTTGAATGACCAGCATCCCAAAGTGAGATCTTTTTGATGTGAAACAAAGATAGGACCTCAAAGCACCAACATAACCAAATTCACCAACTGCATAACCCTGTTAGGGGAATGGATGAGAACCAACTGCTTGATGCTTGAAACTGAACTCTGACAAGACTGAAAACTGGTCTTTGGAAACACTCCCCATGGGACGCCACCTGGTAGCCAACACAACTGCGACCCATTCCAACACCCACCAACCATGTCAGAAATCTTGGGATCATCCTGGATGACAAGCTCAATGTGATGGCACAAGTCAACGTAGGGAACTCTGCCTGCTTCCACAAACTCCGAATGCTTCGGAAATCTTCAAGTGGCTTCCAGAGTACCAGACGAACCATCAAGAAAGCACTCATCACAAGCCGACTCAACTATGCAACAGACTGTATGCCAGAATTTCCAAGCAAATCCTGAACAAACTTCAGACCATCTATAATGCCACCACAAAGCTCATACTCAATCTTCCTCACTGCACCCACATCACACCTCTCCTTGTGCAGCTCTACTACCTCCCCATTCACAAATGCAACCAATTCAAACTCCTCACGCTCACCTACAAAGCCCTACGGAACCTGGGACATCTATACCTCAACAGCCACATACACTCTAACAACCCATCAAGACACCTATGCTCAGCCTCACACTCACTCGTGCCTCCCCCCGCCCCTCGCATTCATAAAAGCAGACCAGGATGTTGCCCATTCTCTTACATAGCACCCTAAACGTGGAATGACCTCCCACAACATATCATAGCCTCCTCCTCGCTACTTGAGTTTCGCAAGTAGCTGAAGACCTGGCTCTTCCAATAATTCAGTGGAGACCATACACCTATACACCTGTTCAAGCCTCTTCATACCCTTACTCGTGATTTGTGTGCTCTAAAAATTGACATATCATAACACTGAGCTGTCAATTAAATTTCATTACGTCCAAGGGAACTAAGGAGTCTACCAATCTATGCCTTAGTATCTTTATACCGTCTCATAGCCTAATATGACTTCGCCATCTCTACCCTAGCACTCTACCTATGCCCTAGAACCACAACAGAACATTAGCATTAGTATTTCTACCCATATCTATACAGTAGTACCTCTACTTCACCTATATTTTATTACCTCTACCCCTACCTATATTCTAGCTACTGTTACTTATACCATGATACATCTGCCCCTACACAGTAGTAGTGCCTCTACTCTCCTTGCACCCCAATACCTCCCCTCTCCAATACTTCTGCCCATTTTTCTCTGTACCTGTTTTATTGTGTGACTTTCTTATCCCCTTTTCTCTTTACCTGTTGTATTGTGTGACTTTCTTATCCCCTTTCTCTGACAAGTCCTCAAATGGTTTGGGGAAAATGGGTGACCTCATTTCCGAAATACACCAAAGCCATCAGGCTGGATTTCTCCATTAGGGTTTTTGTTCGAAATGAGACAGAGCCATTTCTGAGGTCTCCACAAGTGGTGCAATTCTAATCTATGGTAGTTGCAGAGGAATAATGTAACCACAGTGTCCTTAATGTGCATAGTGTTTTATGTTACAACTTCACACAAAAAAAATTTGACAGTTTTGCAAGGACACCTCATGTGACTGTTAGCATGCGTTAGCCAGGGGCAAAAGGCTTACATCGCTAAAATCCAGGTCCAAAGACACCATCTGCTATTTTCTCTGGGAAGGACAGATATTGTGAGCCCATTGGCCAGCACTGACTTATTGGCTCATAATGCGAATCCTATCAAAGGACCTTATTTAGTGTGTGGAGAAAAGGATATTCTATCACAAACATAGTGGATCTCCCGTCCACTGTATTATATTAAAGGTTATAGGCCTGATTCACAAAGGGCCTCCGCACTTGTGTATACTTTACGTGTGTTACAAGCAGGTCGCTTATATCTTGGCATATATAAAGACGCGTTTTGCATTGCTAGAACAATAAGCATGCTGAATTTATATCTGTTTCCAGATAATGGTCACACTTCCTCACCAAAAATAGCTTTGTAAAGAGGTTCTTTAAATTGCACTTCGATCAATAGATTTTCTAGTTCTCTGTTTTGACAGTGCAGCTCTCAAACAGACATATTTCTAAGAATATACATACTTTCGATTTTGGGTCCGCTTCTCTCAGGCACTGGCTTACTTCAACCAGCCGCTCTTAGACATTTAATTGACTTTATCACTCACATTTTATCTCTGCTTCGTGAAGTTTCATCTCTCACCGAAATCTGTTGACTGTTTGGGCGTATCCTTCCACCTCCACTCAAGTGCTTGCATTGAACTGCATGAAGGCCTTCTTTACAACAATAGCCGTCTCTGTCTGCTCTTGTTGGCTCCCTCTCCAGTGTCTCGCTTTAATGTACAGATTCAACTCAGACCAACTGAGTTTGCCAATGTCTGTTAATCTTTAACCAAGCTTGGTTTGGACCTTTTAGTTCAGTGTTTAACTGTATTGTTTGGTTGCTATGTTGCACATAATACTTTGTGCAGATTTGTTCTGTAAGCTCGAAGCTGCTTAGGCCTAACTACTAAAAGTGAGCAAATGAAGGACTTAGGGAAATACTGAGGTTTGTAGGTTCTTCTGTTTATGCAATGGGGATGCTCAGTCCCACTTCATATGAAGTCTGTGAAACTTCAGTCCCCTCGACTTCCAGTCTCAATCCCTAAAACCTGAAGAGTAATTCTTGGAATGAAACCCTTCATAAATGTGAACAGTATGTACTGCATTTTTTTTTAGCCTTTGTGCCATATGAGTGCCAGTGTAATGCAGACCAGAGATATAAAACAGACACTCTGTGGAGATCAAAAATCTTCAGCCTAGTCTTGAAGAAATCTGGAAGAGAGAGAGAGAGAGAGAGAGAGAGAGATAGAGATAGAGAGAGAGAGAGAGAGAGAGAGAGAGAGAGAGAGAGAGAGAGAGAGAGAGAGAGAGAGCGAGAGCGCGCTGGAATGATCCAAACAGGCGGTGAAGGAGAACACTGTGGGGTATATTTACAAGCCCTTAATGTCACTGGAGCGTTACTTTTTATAACGCTCCGGTGGCAGAGCGAGATTCCCCATATTTAAGGTGGCACTTATTGTTATTTATTTATTTATTTAGTGTGTTTTATATAGCGCGCAGCTACCCCAACGGGGTGTCCCGGCGCTACAGCAGCTGTGCAGGATCTTACTCGATTGAGGGGAACGTTAACAGAAGAGGAGAGTTTTTAGAGCTCTACGGAAGGGTATTTCATCCTTTATTATACGAACAGAAACAGGCAGTTTGTTCCATAGGGCAGAAGCGTTGACCTGAAAAGCTTTGCCCCCTGAACGAGCTCTTTTGTATCTAGGAGTAGACAGCAAGTGTTGAGAGCTAGAACGGAGACTCCTAGCATTGCTATAGGGCTGGAGACAGGATGACAGATAGACGCATCCTTTACCCCTGAGTGAACGATGGGCTAGGGTAAGAACCTTAAATTCGTCTCTTCTTTGGATCGGTAGCCAATGCAGTGCCCGTCGGTGGGAAGAAATGTGCTCTCGCAAAGAGATACCACAAACTAACTATCTGAAGCCTATCTAAGAGGCCAGAAGCCAGCCCCAAGTAAAGACCATTCGCATAATCCAAATGCGAGGTGATAAGGGCCTGAACAATAGTTTTCCTGGTGTTGGAGGGGAGAAAATTTATGAATTTCTTAATCATCCTAATCTTCAAAAAAACAGGAGAAGGACACTGATTGAACTTGATTTTTAAAAGAAAGGGTGGTGTCCCATCTAACCCCCAAGTTTCTAACTGAATCCTTCAGGAGGGGATGGCTTAACGCCACCTTATAAATATGCCCCTTTCTGCTGCAATCCTCTGTGGCAAAGGGGCATGCAATGGGTGCTGCAATGGGCGTACCACCGCAACACCCATTGCATTTTGATGCCGCCTCAGGTTTAAAAGACTGAGGCAGTGCCAAAAACTAAGGTCAGGGAATACCTGGACTTTGAATAGCGATAAGAGGAGTAATTATTTATGTCTGCTTGTTTTGTGTTCTTTCTGTGTGTGCTGCAGAATGCAGCACACATAGAAAGAGCATATCACCATTATTGATTGTTTATGTGCAGGAAGGGGTTCCTTCCTGCAAATAAACAATCACCCTGCAGCGCAGGCAACCTTGCAACATGGCGGAACGGTACCTGCACTGGAGCTAAGCGGATTTTTTAGCGCTAGGAGAAACGCAGAGGTGTGCCGTATTCTTGTGAATCCGGCACATTCCTGCATTTTAATAATATTGTAGCGGCGTTATGGCATATCACAGCGCTCTGACATTTTTGTGTAAATATGCCCCTGTGTTTGTACTCCAAGCGACAGCTATTCATTTCTAATACTATTCTACGAGGATTAGGAGTGAGTTTGCAGTCACATGTTATTTTAGTACTTGGAAATTGATCTCTCTTTGCTACGACAGAACATGGGGAAGAATATGGCTTAAGGCTTGACTGTGTTGGGGAGACCAAAAAGTTCACACTAGATTTAAAGAATTTGTCTACCACAAAATACCTGATTTCCATATACTAGATTAAAGCTGTTAGAACCAGCCAAGAGATTTTTGAAGAAGAGAAATGAGGGAAGACAATATATTTTTGGAATGATTGATCGTACATGTCTGGTAAACTTTGTTCAGCCTGGTTTTGAAGCGCACAGCATGACATGCTAAATCTGGATTGAGCAGAAGGGAACTGTTCGACCTTACACTTGCATCTTTTGAGATACAGAGGGTCATAGTCAAGGAAGTGGTGGCTGCAATTAACAAAGGATGGGGGGGCAGGTGGGGGAGCGAGCGCAGGGGGGTGGTGGGTTTAAAAATGATTTTACAAACGTGCCTGATGCCGCCAGCCGCCTCCTGTATTGCGTCGCTCCTGGCCCCTGCCTTGGTCCCAGCAGCCCCTGGGACAGACTCCCAGCCAATCCCTGTGCTGCTGAGCAGCGCAGGGATTGGTCTGAGCGGGCTGAAAAGACGCCTTGCTCAGACCAGGGAGTCTGTGGGGGTTTCTCCATCTCGGCTGCTAAATGCAGCCGGGCTGGAGAAACGTAAGTGTGCATGTTAGTTTTGGTCGGCCTGAGATAGCCGGCCAAACACAGATGAGCACTTAGGGAGCGCACAAGCCCTCCTCCTTCACAATCCCATGCCTAGCCCTTACATGCACAAGCTGGCAAACGAAAAATAAAATTATGCTAGAGCATCGTTTTATTTTTTGTTTGCTGGCACAGCGCCAGGCATTGAGTCTTCCGCCATTGCAGAGGAGCCACCACTGAGTCCAGGTCACTGCTCTCTGGCATCCGGATGAAGAGCTGCTGATCATCTATCTGTGTGGGGTAACCCTCTCCATATACTCTTATAAGGTTGGTCAGAAGAGGTGCACATACAAACTCCATTTCTGGTGACAATGCGTGAAGTTGGTTTAGAATCCATTACATATATGTGCAGCAGTTGAAAAAAGGCTGCAATATATCATGGACATATGATAAAAATAGAAACATACCGAGGCATGGGTAGCATTACTGAAAGTGGGGACACAAATCAACACTGTGGAATGGGTTCGGATGATTGTGTGACAAAATATCGAAAGACAGAAAATCGACCTACAAAAATATCGACACCGAAATATCGACGTCAAAAATATCGAAGTCCTATCTACATAAAGGTAAGTACAAAAATATCAAGAGAAAAATATCTTCAAAAATATCGATGTTAATCAATCAATCAATCATAGCATTTGTATAGTGCGCTACTCACCCGGAGGGGTCTCAAGGCGCTGGATGTTAAAAATATCGTTTTTGTTAAATGTTTTAATAATAATGTAAAAATAAGTAAAAATTAAATATAATTTCCAAAATTATTAGATATAAACATTAAAACATAATTAAAAAATAATCAATAATATATATAATTTTAAAATTAATGAAACATCTACATATAAATTAATATATATACTAACTCCACATATTGCAACAGTAGGGAAAGCGTTGGATAGTGTAGGGGTAAAAATTACTATTCCCCACTCTAGTGAGTGCAACGGTAGGGAAAGCGTTGGATTGCGTAGGGGTAAAAATTACTATTCCAACTCGACAGAGTGCAACGTTAGGGAAAGCGCTGGATAGCGTAGGGGTAAAAATTACTATTCCCACTCCAGTGAGTGCAACAGTAGGGAAAGCGTTGGATAGCGTAGGGGTAAAAAGTACTATTTCCACTTCAGAGAGTACAACAGTAGGGAAAGCGCTGGATAGCGTAGGGGTAAAAATTACTATTCCCACTCCAGAGACTGCAACAGTAGGGAAAGCGTTGGATAGCGTAGGGGTTAAATTAACATACTTATCAATTACAAAATTTTTAATTAAAAAAAATAACATAATAATTAATTTACAAAAAATTATTATTAAATACCAATAAATTTAATTTAATATTTACCTAAATAACATTAAATTACATCCCACACTATTCCCCCTTTATCACACAACACATTACACACACAAAAAACACAATTAATGTAACTATCAATTAATCAATTAATAACAATTAATAATACATTAATATAATTATAAATAATATGTACCAATTCATAATTCATTAACAATCAATTAATTAACAATAACAATAAATAAAAAATATTAATACATTAATTATAATTATTAGAATTACCTAACTAATACAAAATAATTACCAATTAATAATTGATTACCAATTCAATAATAATAAATATCAATAAATAAAAACAATCTCTTTAATTTAATGTAATTATTTCCCACCCTATTCCCTTATAAATCCACAACCCACTACACATAAAAAAATCACATAGTTAATTTAATTATCAATTAATCACTTAATACAAATTAATCACCAATTTATTATTAATTATCAATAACAATAAAAAAAACATTAATTCGAATATAATTAACTAACTAATAAAAATTAATTACCAATGACAATTAACTAAATCAATCCCAATACCAATTAATAAAAACATATTAATTAATTAATTATAATTAAATTACTTCCCAACCTATTCCCCTATAAACCCACAACCAGCTCTAATACTAAAACGCAAAGTTTACCTTAAAAAAATTACTAATTTCTAAACATTTATTTTAAAATGTATAAAAATACATTAAAAAAATGTTTAACATACATATAAAATACAGAACACTAAAAAAATGTGATATTATTAACAACGATATTTTTGCTTACGATATTACTTACTTTGATATTACTTACTTTGATATTTAAAAAAACTATATTACTTACCTTGGGGTTGATATTCTGGTCAACGATATTCTTGACTTCGATATTCTGTCCCTACGATATTAAAAACTCGATATTAATGTAGGTCGATATTTAAAATGCGATATTTTGACTGCCCACCAGTTCGGATGGGGTAAAGGTAGGACTGCACTTTTTAACTCTTGAAGAAAAGCAGCCAGGGTGTCCATTGTACTACTGCGCCAGCCAGAGGTTGGTAAGCAGAAGTGACATAAGCAGTACGAAACAATTGCATCTACGCTTATTCGAACTACAGGTGAGCAAGTGTACAATATTGAAATGTGCAAATCAGCAGCAGCCCGTGCAGGTAAGAGTGGTGGAGCAGTTGGGCCGCGTTGGGGGGATTTGACAGAGGACCATGAGGGAAAACTAAATAAATAATTAATTTTCCCTTGCTTTCTTCTGTCAAGATCACCCCCCCACTCAGCCCCACCGCTCTTATCTACACATGTCTCTGCTGGTGCACAGGGCGTTAAACCTGTTAATAGCTTTTTGTGGTGCCCAGGTCACAAACTTCAAGTGGGGTGCTCTCGCGTTTTTGGGGATCACAAGCACATTGTTCATTATAGAAATAATGCTCAGCAAAAAATCTGGAGGCAGCACCAGTGGTGGCTGTTGATACCTTCCTCATTGTGACTATGGGCCTAAGGTACGGAGGGGCATATTTATGCAATTATCACTCAGCACAGCACAGTACAGCACAGCAAGTCACCTTGCTGCGCTGCGTGATAGGTAAAGGGCAGGAATGTGCCGTATTTGACATAATACAGCGCATTTCTGGCATTTCCCAGTGTTGGTGCACATTGTGCTGCCTAGCGCCAACGCAGGCACACTAGCACCATGGAGCAAGGGTGCCTGCATTGCAAGCATGATTGTTTTTGTGAAGGAAGGGACACCTTCATGCAGAATGCAGCACACATAGAAAGAGGAATTAACAATCAGAAATAAAGATATTTCTAGAGAGGGGTAGTCATTTGACGCATTACCAGGCTTACCACTGCTGGTAAATCTGTGAATGCACCAAAATACATGGGAGGATGCGTGGAAACATCCACTCTTCAACCATTGAACGCCTTCTTGGGGCAGAGTAACGCAAAGGGGTGATTTGCACAGCGTTGTGTTACTCTGGATTTATCAAGCCACTCAGGGCAATGTAAGGTGGCCTTGCGTGGCTTGATAAATCCGACATAGATTTTGCATTGCCTCAGAGCCTCCTTGCATGGCGCAAAGACGACAAAAACCTACATAAATATGCCCCAAAGTGTTTTACTGGAAGCATACCCTCAGATTTGGTAAATCTGAGAGTTTGTGAATGCTAAAACACTTTTTGAAATTTACTAAACCCAATTAAGGATTTGGGAAAAGCCTTCCAAAATGTGAAATAGGTTTAGAAAACATTAAGGAATTGCTATCTGGAAGAGACGTTTTAAAGGCGTCCCTTCCAAATAGCAATTCTTAAAGGTAGGTATGAATTTTTTACCACAAATACAAAGGATGTGGTAAGCTATTTGCAAACTGGAAGGGGTCCCAAGTAGACCGCTTCCCCTTTGTGAATGTTGATAAAAAATGTTTTCTATGAGCAGCTGTGGTCCACGGGACCACTGCCTACTCCTAATAAAAGGTTGTTTAACTTTTCATTTTAATTTTAAAATCATCCTGTTTCCCATTTAAAAAAATGGCTGCATTAAACAAAAAAAAGATTGCTTTATCAAAAAGCAATCACATGCATGGTGGTCTGGTGACCCCAGCAGGCCACCATCCCTGTGATGGCAACCAATCGGAGCAGGTCACAATTTTCCACCTGCTGCTTACATATTAATGAGGTAGGTCGTATTGAGACCCACGACGATTCGGAATTTTGTGAACCCACCTATCAATAAATAGGTCGGTTCGCCAAATTCTGTTCCATTTTACAAATGGACATTTCGTACATCAGGCCCCAAGCACAAAACCAGATAGTGCTTTTGTGATCTGCAAATTCAACTGCAGCGTGTGCACGGGTCCTGAAATTGCGGGACATGAGGCAGATAGCCCAGCTCCTCCCCTCTAGCCACCCCATCTTTAGTAAGGGCGCCTGTTCACCTGTTGTTGCCAAAACTGTTACTTTTGTAGCTGCGTTCCATTTAATGCCACAGTTCATAGCCATGGGTTGACATAAACGAGGCTAATTACATACCTGGCGATGATAATCGATCTTGATAGTCTGGTACGTAAGGGTCGAGAGTCTTCATCAGGGAAAATATGGAAAGTGCAAACAGCCCGATTACCACCACATAGAAGGCAACGTAGTACAGACTGATGTATACTGTGGAAGCAAACAAAGGGGAGGCATTAGTTGTACGGAGGCAACATCCACGCGAGTCAAACGCCATATTTTACATCACTTGGCCAAGAAAGGCTTAATGGCCAAAGTATTTCAAACTAATTCAGCACTTTTCTATTAACCGATTCGATTTTTCAAAAATACTATCAATTTTTTAAAGTATTTAGCCAAGTAGCTATTTGAGTCAAGCACTCGCCACTGACATCTGTGTGTGTGAACTTCAAATCATATGTCTGAAGGAGGAACTCACTCAGCACTTCATTCTGATGACAACGATAAATTGAGTGCCATCAAGCTGGGTAATACTAACACCTGTTAATTATAGCACTGCAAAATGGCAAATGTACGGTAGAAAGCACTAGAAAAAAGTAATTATCATAATAATGCTATTATGTCCATCTTGATTCCATTGAGTTGAAGTCTAGGAAAATGTTAAACGCTGAACCTTTCCTCTAGATCAGACTTATTTCTTTCAGATAAATGTCATTTTTACCCAGACTAGTCCAGGTGTGAATCTGCAAGAGTCCTAGCTTCCAGAGGATCTAGACGACCAGCCAAAGAGGACATGGCGAGGAGGAAAATCAAGACCTATTTACTGCCTGCAAACCCAGGGCACTTAAAAACCATATGGTGACACAAGCCAACTTGCATAATGCCACAGTCCTCCTGTGGTAAGAGGCCGGGGATCATGTAAGACCTATCTATAACTTACAAGAGAGCCAGAGAGGGGACCCCAAAAGAGAGGATGACACAGTAGTGAAGCTCATGCACAACTCATGGGAAATCGAGCATTAGCATTCAGGCTCCCTGAATCTTCTAAAACATGGAGATGATTAGAGACCACGTTCTAGTTGTAAAAATCAATTTTTGTGTCCCCTTTGGCCAACTAACCTCAGGGAAGAGAGTCAATCATTGAGGGAAATAAATCTAACCCCAATTTCTCCCCCTCATGTTGTTACATGTTCTCTATTAGTGGTGTAGCGCAAAATGATGGGGCCCCGCTACAGAATGTGATGACGGGCCACCAAGTCTCCCATATCTCACAGATGTTCCTGGGCCTTGGGCTGAATTGACCCCCCTTGACGCGTTGCAGGCTCTCAGGACGGTGGGGGCCCCCTGCACCGCAGGGGCTGTAAGGGCCTGTGTTATGCCCCTGTTTTCCATCATACTCAAGGGTCTGATTTGGATGTATCTTTGCTCCCATCGTGAAAGCCTGACCAGGAAGAGCTCAGCCCTACAATGCGAAGAAAATCAAATACTGAAGTTGCTTGTAAAAAAACGACAAAGAAAAACTTTGCAAGAAAGTGCCAGAACCAATGGTGCTCACCGAACTTGACTCAATTAAGTTAGATTAGGTACTCGATTCAGCGACTAAAACTAAAAGCCCTCTTTCCCTTAAACTAAATCTGTAGTAAACTAGCAAGTGGTGGCCTTGTCCAAGCATGCGCTTAAAAACTGTTTCCCCCGATCCTTAGATTTAGGAAGTGTAACTGGTCCTAACTGACTTCAGGGTAGTCCAATCCCTGTAATCCACAAAGATGCCTTTGTAGGAGTAAAAGATTTACACCTTTCACAAGTCCCACTTTGTTTTTCATCAGTTGGACGTCCATACCCCCCCACACACACACATACTAAATTGAAGAATCTCCATACACCTGGCAAGGTTCAAAGCTATTGATATGACAGAAGTGAGTAATGAAGTGCTGTATAAAGCAAATTATGATTATTGTCAAGAGGCAGAGGAGTCCTTCTCTGTCTTCACAGTCTTTGTTAAGAGCTCACTCCAGCAAGATCTTTGCATTCCTAAAGGGTGATGGCTCAACACAAACCAGCCCCTGATTTAGGGACTCAGTTAGTGCCCGGCGAAAATGGATTAAATGTGCTGTAATAAGATTACGCACGTGGGATTTTTTTGTCTAAATATTGGAACGTCCATATTCATCTAATGGATTAATACCATATGACATCAAGGAAACCGTGCAAGAGGCTGGAGGTAACTAGTCCACACACGTTTGAAACATTTGTACAGAAAGTGGAACTGCTCCTCTCTTGCCATTTGTATTAGGATATACTCATGCACTATTCCAAACCCCACCACATCCACAAGGACATTAAATGGTCACTCCAGATCTCCACAAATTCTGCCCTCCCACTAAATAAATGCATGCAGACTGATGGAGCAAGGATTCGCACGTAAAGCGCCTTGCTTGTATTCATGAACCTCGAATAACCCTAATGTATTTAATCAAAATGTTTGTTTTATTAACCCCTTCGATGCTCATGACGGAACGGTTCCGTCATGAGCGTCGGTTGGCCTGTGCTCATGACGGAAGCTTGAGACAGTTTTCCACCCTATTGGGACAGCGACCCTTTCATCTTATACAGAGATACACTCTTGTCCAAGAATTTGAACTCTCTGGCTGGTAAATACACACTTTTCTGAAAGACATTCTGACTCTTCCTACCACATCTTTACCAATTTTTTGGGTTAAAATTGTGTAATGAGCATGAAACACCCCAGGCATACAGTATCTCCTGACCATAGCAACATCTTCAAAGAATAGTAGCACTGCACCCAAAATTACTTCATCATTCAACCCCAATTGACTTAAACTTAAACCAAGACCACCACGTCACACTTGACTTCGCATATCACCATTTTCTTATTCCTCAAAGAAAAGCAAAGGCTTTTACCTATCTCCTCTTATCCTCCAAGGTCTTCTGTGAACCCACCTTTGCCTTCATGGCCAAAGACTTCCTGATCACTGCATTTCTCATTTTTCCAACATTAGCAACACCCCCTATATTCAATGGCAGCCCCTGCCATCCTTCAATAAAATCCTCTATTAAATGAAGCAAAAAAGTGATTTTTTTCATAACGTCAGCAACTCCTAAAAACTCTACCATAGGCCACTAGCAGTCTGCAATAGGTTAGGAGCCGGACGATGAACCAAAATTGTTCTGGTCACAGTGTTGGACAATACACTGACAAATTAAGGCATGTACTATAAAAGACTTCACAATGCCACATGGGCTCACTGAACTTGCTTAAGTCCCTCGGCGACAGAGAAAAGCATATTAAACCTCATATCTAATGCAATCATAGTAAAGTTTAATGCTGTCAAGATTCTAGACTCTTCACTATCAATGTATTGCTTTATTATCCTTTAAAACAAAAGTCCTTACTGTTACATTCCTAATAACCTCATAAAAGAAATATGAAAAAAGTCCTCTTATAGCCAATGTTCAAACTCTACTTTCCTACCCACAGCCAAACACTGGGGCATATTATCAAGGACAGGCGATACATTATCGCCGCTTTTATCGGCAGGAAACTGGCGATAATGGCCTTGATAATATGCTCTATGAATTCCAATCGAAGCCCATGTTAGATGTGAACACATCTAACATGGGCTTCGATTGGAATTTATAGATCATATTATCAAGGCCATTATCGCTGCTTTATAGGCAGTTTCCTGCCAATAAAAGCGACGTTAATGTATCGCCTGTCCTTGATAATATGCCCCTCTATTCGCCCTTGTCAACAGCCTAGTGAACTACGATAAAGTGCCCAAAAATTTGGGCTTGACTGCAACATGCATTTGAGCTTCCGGTTAATGCTGCACACAAAGGAACCTTCAGCCAAGAGAAACATTTCTGCAGAATCCTGCCTGCTTTGCTTGCTCCTTCTGACCCTCACATCGCCGTGGGTGGTACTTTAGTCAGTATTCTGGCACAGACCCCGACTTCACATTAGATCCCGCCCAACCATCATCGAATACCTTTCCATTCACTCAACCCCAACACCAGAAAGACCATACAAATATAAAGCAAATCTATAAGCTCTTAGAAACGAGTCAGCATACACCACGCACGCTGCAAATCATTTACAATAATGAAATAAATATTATGTCTGGGTATCTTAGACATAGTGATGCAATCAAATTGGAAGTTGAAACGTTTCACCATCTTTTCAATATTGTATCACTATTGTCTTAAAGAACTGGGATCATAAAATATCTCAACCATCTTCTGTCAGACCTACGAAATACGCATTTTCAGTGTCTCCGCCTTGGTACCCCACACTTCAGACAAATCACTTTATTATTCATTCACGACAGGCGTGCAACGCCCATTGGGCTCAAAGGGCTCCAGCCCTTGGCTCTAGTTGTGCCTCTGATTCACTATGCTACACGCACTTGGGGACAGACTTACAAGCCCCTTGCAACAACTTTATGCCGCTGTTGTGTCACGTCTGTGACGCAGCAGCGTCTCAAACAAGGCGCCACATTGCGACAGATTTACAACGTGACACATCAAGGGAGATGCGTCACGTTGTAAAGCCATGCGCTACATTATACCTGCGTCAGGCATAATGTATGCAGGGGGGGCGTTCCCACGCAGGAAAACCTCGTAAAAGTGACACCGTGAAATCTACAAGATTTCACTCAGTCACTTTTACGACGCCACTGCATAAGGAGTGACGCAGCATGTTAGGAATATGCACTCCTAACCATTGCTGGAGTTGCGTCGCACTTACGGCACGACTCCAGCAATGCGCTGCCATTACGCCAAATAGATGCGTCACGCATCTGTGTATCTGTGTATCCTTGCGCCACGGTGCGCCGCATTATAAATGCGGCGCATCCATGGTGGCGCAGGTTTTTTTTTACGGGTCACAATTTAACTGGCGCATCCCTGCTAATATGCAGGGATGCGCCAGTTCTTGTAAATCTGCCCCAAGATGCGTATCCAAACTCACCCCATTTAATTAAGGTCCTTCCCATAAGTTCTCCAGTGTCAGAATTCCAGATAAAGCGCCCGAAGTTTTCCATCCTCTGGCTACATGTCTTCTTTTCATTAAAAGTCGCCATTTTGTCCTGAAGTTGTTGAGCAGTTCGGACTCGACAAAAATAAAATCAACTGAGCCGCCAAGGAGCCAGCAGCTACCATTGTCGTGCTTATATCTTGTGGATTTCAAGGTCAAGGAGATTGCATTCACTGGCACTGAAACCAACCAACTAACGTCAATTTATTAATCTGGTAGGCTAAAGCTATCGTGCTGTATAAACACTGCTGAAAATGCCCCACACTTCACACTCAGCAACAAAAGGGAAGGTTGAAACGTGACGCCCTTCCACGCTCTTTCTGACGCTTCAGTAAACCTCCATTATTACGCTTGTTTTGTATCCAACCTACTTCTTGAGAGCATGTACCTGATAACTTATCTATTTTGATAATAGACACAAGGGCTGCTTCCCAGTTTCTTTGAAAATTCAAGATTATGGTAACCTTACCAGGCTGGTAAGTCAAGCCTGCAGCCTACAGTAGACCCTATGATACTCGAAACCCTCTTGGGTGATAATGAATAATCTTCCAATTTCCTATAGAAATCTGAAGATTCAGTGACATTCTCAACATTAAGCCCTAAAGGGGGAACTTTCTTTGTTTTAACAAAGTGTCCATTTCTGGACAACTTATGAGGTACCGTTTGTCATTGTAATATTGTGTTTTTCATAATCAAATATTTTCAGTAGAGGACAGGCGCGCTCTAAAATGCCATGTAATACAACAAACCACATTAAACCCGATTTAAAGTCATTGCAAGCCTTTGATGTTCTCCCTTTTGGTCGCTGACTCTAGGCGCTACACACGCGCTACCTAAATGGTGCCTGTCAACTGTAGTAGAACAGGTCCCATTTGCCACTTGGCACTGCCTCTTTCATAACTGGAGATGGGTGTCTGTTGGTCTTGGCCCTCATTGCAGGGTCACCCCCAAACTTTTTGCCTTAACCCTCCTGTTCTCTGAACCAGTTTTTGTTTGCTTTTAGGGCTCTGTGCACTTTACCAGCGCTAAAGTGTTGGTGTCCTCTTCTTTAAACATGGGTAAATCAGTTCAAGCGCATTGGCACATTTAATGTACTTAGTTATAAGCCTCTAGTCAAGTGGTACTACATGTACCCAGGGCCTGTAAATTAAATGCTCCTAGTGGGCCTGCAGGACTCAATGTGCCACCCACTTAAGTAGCTCTCAAAACATTTAACAGGCCTGCCATTACAGCGGGTGTGGGCTGTTTTAAACTGCCATTTCTGGTAGTGAAAAATGTTTTATATGAAGAATTGTAATATTAAACCTTCTTTAATGGTAAACTTGGATTTTAAGTCACAATCCAGAAAATGGCATTTTTAGAAAGTTTGAATTTTTTTGACCTAACCATTTGGTGCCTGCAGCTTCCATCCTGGGTCACATAGTAGTATAGTTGGCAGTTGGCCTTTGGGTATACCTCCCAGACAGTATCACAGATGGGGATTGGGTATTGGCACAATAAGCCATCCTCAGTAGATGGGAGGGGCGGAGCTGCCATCTACCACATCTGCACTGCAAAGACACTGCCCCAGAACACTCACAAAGAACTTCACACAAGTCTATTGTCACCCCAGATCCCTTGAAGCCAGGTCAGGGGAAGGAAGGAATTCAGAAACCAGATGTGGGGAATTCTAGAAGTTTCTCCAACTTTAAAGCTAGTACAAGTATAAATATTGGGCCCTCGGACAAACTATTCAGATCATTGTTGGATCTGTGGTAGACTCAGAAAAAGAACTGCCCTGCTTCAATAGGACTTCTGTGCTACCGGAGGATAGAAGAATGGACCTGCTTCTTGAACCCAGAACCACCAGAGGGAGTTCAAGGCCTAGCTGTCTGGCCTACTGTACTGAACTACAGGGACATAAAAGCTCCAGAGACCTGCCCCACATCTGTCCTGCTGTTTGGATTCAACTGGATATGCCTGTAACCTGCTTCCGGCCTCTGCTGGAATGGGTTGTGATCCCTAAAAGTTGCCCCCAGGTCTTAGACCCTTGGTTGGCATCAGACTGTACTCCTGCTGGCCTAATTGTGGGATTCCTCTGGACAGATGCAGCGCAACGCAGTATGATCTCGCATCACAGCACATCGCAGCCCCTGAGCAGCAACTTTCTCAGAGTCGATGCACATTTGTACAGCGCATGACTACCTAGTCAAGGGATTTCCAGCACTACTCTACAATGTGGTAACAGGAACAGAGACACAAACTGCTGTAGATGGCGAGGTTTAAAAGAGCTAGGTTTTGAGTTTCCTATGGAAAGCAGAGAGCGAACAACACAGCCAGGAGGGCATTCCACAACTTTGCGCCTAAGAAAAACAAGCATTTGCAATGCAATAGGTCTCGCATTAGGAAAGTTTGAGCTATTGGTATTGTAAATGACACATTTTTAGGGCTCGGCCTACGCACCACGAAGTGGGCGGAGCTTCGAGCTCCTAATGTTAAAGAAAAAAAAAAGTTTCTCTAGGGCTTTGGCCAGACACATTCCTTAGTGTTTTATGGCATCTGCCTAGTGATTCGTCTTCGCTGTGGTGTCTTTTTAGTAGCCTTGACGTGATAGGCTAAATGTAGTTTTTGTCCGCCATTTTTGGCATTTTCTCTGCTTGTGCGCGCACAGAAGTACATTAATTATAATTAGGAGCTGTCAGGGTGCCTCCGTAAGTGAATCCAGATGGCCGGGCGCGTTCACCATTCAGCAGCGCTCAGCGCGCAGCTGCTGCATGGCAGGCCGGGAAAGGGCTTCATTAGCCTCACTCATCCGGCGCTGAGACAGCAAGACATGGGGGCCCACGGCCCCCTCCCTCATCCGTATCGGCGAAGCTCGGAACGCCCTGCCTACCACCTGCCATGCAAACGAGAAGCACCAGTATCGAACGACAACCCTCCTGTGTGCATTTATCACGTGTCCCTGTACACGGGCATCGTCACTCCCACATCTACGTATGCACATACGTACTTGAGCATATATACATTTGAATCCAGTGTACCTGTGCTCACCCGCACCTATGTAACAGCTGGGGACCTGCGCGCGACTAGACCCATGTACCCGAGCCCCGGCGGCGCACAGCACAAGCTCCTCGGCCGCTACACTTGGGAGGAGGAGCTGCTCTCGTACCCGGAGTGGATCAGCAGGAGTTACGTGGAGCTGATGAGCCTCAACGAGCACTCGCTGCAGGCGCTGTCCTGGCGCAAATTACCTCAGCCGTGCCAAGCTCAAGGCTTCTAGCCGCACCTCGGCTCTGCTCTCCGGCTTCGCCATGGTGAGTGAGGGTGGTAATGGGAAATACCGAGATGAGGTCGCTCTTTTCCGTGTTACAGGAGAGCTGTAATATCCACGCCCCCTCTCAGACTGCACTGCTGGTGATCACTCCTCTGGTGAAGCGCCAGCATCTCTCCCAGCCCTGCCAGCATTTCCTCACCCAGCAGATCAACGGCCGCCGTGGGCACTTCAACTACACATAGTCTGTGGTGCACACTGCACACCCGGAAAGAAACACATTGACACAGGTGTTACTTCTCCTCAGGCTCCATGTCCTGTGAACGTACAGAGTTAAGTCACTGCTCTGAGAAGTATGTCTTTTTTCAATTCGTAAAAAAAAAAATTCAACTTTTTTAAAGTATTGCTTCTCTTGTATGTTCAGAGCTTGCGTCGTGTGTATTTTTAACGTGAAACAAAGCAATATTAATTTTAATGCCTGGGAAAAGCGGATTTCATAAGCATAAACTCAACAAAAGGTGTACAGTAACAGTAAATGAGGTAATACCCTTCTTTGGAGAACTTCGATAACAATTTTGAAAATCGGGGGAAAAATGACCTTTCAAGTGATTCATTCAGTCCCTTGGACATTTTACCCCCCGTTTTTAGTTCGTACAAAAGCGCAGCTGCATCAGAAATGTCTTACGAGTCACCGCTTTACGTATCTGACACCCCAGTGTGGAAGGTGTGATTTAAGTGATTTTTTTCAAGGTGGGAAAATGTTCACTTCAGCAGAGCACGCAGATGAATGAACAGTGTCGTGTTGCAGGAAGTGCTATGTATCGTGTTTACTTTGTGGAGCCAGATTGCCTCAAACTGGGGGCAAGTTCTGTAAATTGTGGCGGGCACCTTAATTTGTCATTGGCATAACCTGTTTTCTATGCTTTGATGTGATACTGCACGGACCTCAGAGACAATTCTGCAAAATAAACAGCAATGAGATTTTAAAGGAAGAATCTGGACAAAATCACAGGAAGCGATTCATTTTGGGGATAGAATGATTAATTCTTTGTTATTATATGAGGCAGACGTATTTGCCTCTTATGAATTATCTGATATTTTGGAGCGGGGGTCTTCACAGAGGTTTATGTATTATCAAAGGACACATAGGTGCCACTTAAATGATAATTAGGAAGAATGCAGTCGTTTCATGTTTAGTTATTAATGTGATAATTCTTTCAACTAGGCTCGTTGTTCCAGCTGGTACATTTTACATTTAATATTCCAATGCACTTTCTTGTGTTACACGTTTTGCTTAAAATATTACATTTCTCACTTGAGAAAAAGAAAGCAAACAGTGGCGGAATGTCTGAAGTCATTACCCCTTGAAAGGCTGGACTGTTACTCCACTGAAGTAAAAAGTTTTTTTTTTTTTTTACACATACAGAATTCCCAGAATTTGATTTTAGAAGAGGGCAAGGATCCCCCTATTCAAAGGCAGCTGAAGCCCTCAACAGATGCCAAGCAGTTAGGTTCTGAAAAGAGTTCCCAAGCAGAGGTTAAGTCTTGAGCTTTCTCATCCCTCACCTGTATCCGGGGGTCTAGCTCTTCCTGCTCCTCTGCCAGCTCCTCCGCTTCTGTCTTTATCTTCATGTCTTTCGGGCTGAATGCCCCACTAGAGGGGGACTTGTCTTCAATCCCCTCCGCTCCTGGGGTGGGCAGCCGAAGCTGCCCGGGAGAGCTGCCCGGGAGGGGTCTCACGGCCATCTCTAGACTCCATGAGCTGGAGATTCTCCTGCTCAGTCTTAATGAAGCAAATTGTCACAAATGGAAAGCTCAACTTTCATTTAGGAAGAGATTCATGAGTGCTGTTGAGGGTCAGATTGAGAGTGCAGAATCAGAGTGCAGAATCAGAGTGCAGTTTGAGAGTGCAGATTGAGAGTGCAGTTTGAGAGTGCAGAATCAGAGTGCAGTTTGAGAGTGCAGTTTGAGAGTGCAGATTGAGAGTGCAGGTTGAGAGCAGTTTGAGAGTGCAGATTGAATGCAGTTTGAGAGTGCAGAGTGCAGATTGAGAGTGCAGTTTGAGAGTGCAGATTGAGAGTTCAGAGTGCAGATTGAGAGTTGAGAGTGCACATTGAGAGTTGAGAGTGCAGTTTGAGAGTTGAGAGTGCAGTTTGAGAGTTGAGAGTGCAGTTTCAGAGTGCAGTTTGAGAGTTGTGAGTGCAGATTGAGAGTTGAGAGTGCAGTTTGAGAGTGCAGTTTGAGAGTGCAGTTTGAGAGTGCAGATTGAGAGTGCAGATTGAGAGTGCAGAGTGCAGATTGAGAGTGCAGAGTGCAGTTTGAGAGTGCAGAGTGCAGATTGAGAGTTGAGAGTGCAGTTTGAGAGTGCAGATTGAGAGTGCAGATTGAGAGTGCAGTTTGAGAGTGCAGATTGAGAGTGCAGAGTGCAGTTTGAGAGTTGAGAGTGCAGTTTGAGAGTGCAGTTTGAGAGTTGTGAGTGCAGATTGAGAGTTGAGAGTGCAGTTTGAGAGTGCAGTTTGAGAGTGCAGATTGAGAGTGCAGATTGAGAGTGCAGTTTGAGAGTGCAGAGTGCAGATTGAGAGTGCAGAGTGCAGTTTGAGAGTGCAGAGTGCAGATTGAGAGTTGAGAGTGCAGATTGAGAGTGCAGATTGAGAGTGCAGATGGAGAGTGCAGATGGAGAGTGCAGTTTGAGAGTGCAGAGTGGCAGTGAGTGCAGACTGAGTGCAGAGTGACAGTGAGTGCAGACTGAGTGCAGAGTGACAGTGAGTGCAGACTGAGTGCAGAGTGACAGTGAGTGCAGAGTGACAGTGAGTGCAGAGTGACAGTGAGTGCAGAGTGACAGTGAGTGCAGAGTGACAGTGAGTGCAGAGTGAGTGCAGAGTGAGTGCAGAGTGAGTGCAGAGTGACAGTGAGTGCAGAGTGACAGTGAGTGCAGAGTGACAGTGAGTGCAGAGTGGCAGTGAGTGCAGAGTGACAGTGAGTGCAGAGTGACAGTGAGTGCAGAGTGACTGTAGAGTGAGTGCAGAGTGACAGTGAGTGACAGTGAGTGCAGAGTGACAGTGAGTGCAGAGTGACAGTGAGTGCAGAGTGACAGTGAGTGCAGAGTGACAGCAGAGTGACAGTGAGTGCAGAGTGACAGCAGAGTGACAGTGGGTGCAGAGTGACAGTGAGTGCAGAGTGACAGTGAGTGCAGAGTGACAGTGAGTGCAGAGTGACTGCAGAGGCAGTGTGTAAGGGCGCAGGGTGCACATTGTGTGAGTGTGCAGAATGAGTGTGCAGGGTAAACAGTGTGTGACTATGCAGGGTGACATTGGGAGTGTGCGGGTGAGCAGTGTGTGAATGTGTAGGGGCAGTGTGTGAGTGTGCAGAAAACACCACACACACATACACCACACACACATACCACACACACACACCATACACACATACACCACACACACATAACGCACACACAAACCACACACCTCAGTCTCTCAACACCACACACTCGTCACCACTCAACACAACGCACTCACCACCACACTCACTCCCCAGGCTCACCCCCACAGACTCACCACCACACACTCACCAGCACACAGAAAACAACACACACAACAACACACCCCCAGCCGTCAATGAATGCTTTCACCATGCACAAACACCAACAACCATCATCCATCTGTGCACGCTTTTACCAAGCACACACCCACCAGCCGTCAGTGCACCCTTCCACCAGGCACACACACCTCCAGCCGGCAGTGCACTTTTCCACCAAGCAATCGCAGTATGGTACACTTTACTTTTAAACATATTCATATAAAGCACAGCATGCCACCATTGGTAAAATTACAATTCAACCAACATACTTCCACTACACACCACATGCACACACTCCATAACACATGGCAAAAAGACATTGGCATTTACAATGCCATTAGCTCAAACTCAAATAAATCCGAGCCCGATTGCATTTCTAATGCTTGTTTATTTATGTGTTGGTTTTGAAAATAGGGAAATTAATAGCTTTGTCATTTACAATGCCAATAGTTGTAACTTTCGCAAATGTGACACCTATAGCATTTGTAATGCAATATGTGTTGTATTTACGTGACTTAGATGTATTGATATTACAAATAACAATGGCTTTTATTTTTTTAAAATAATTAATACTTAAACAAAAAGGTATTGTAATTTATAATGGCAATAGCTTAAACTTTTGTAAATAACTTTTGTGAAGATTATGTTCAGTGTATTTTATTGTGACGAAAATCCAAGAACAGAAGTGAAATATTAACATCTTTTTGTGACATTTGTAATAAAACTTGAAACATTGAGAGAACATATTTGAACCAGTTTTTGTTGAATGGTTGCACAGATTGATGTTGTGGTGGCGCTGAGTGATGTTGTGGTGGCGACGAGTGATGTTGTGACGTTCAGTGATGCTGTGGTAGCGCATAGTGATATTGTGGTGCCCCTGAGTGATGCTGTGGGGGTGCTGAGTGATGCTGTGGTGATGCGATAGATAGATAGATAGATAGAGTGAGTGCAATAGATAGATAGATAGATAGATAGATAGATAGATAGATAGATAGATAGATAGAGTGAGTGCGACAGATGAGTGAGGGCGACAGATAGCGTGAGGGCGATAGATAGATAGAGTGAGGGCGATAGATAGATAGAGTGAAGGCGATAGATAGATAGAGTGAGGGCGATAGATAGATTGAGTGAGGGCGATTGATAGATTGAGTGAGGGCGATAGATAGAGTGAGGGCGATAGATAGAGTGAGGGCGATAGATAGAGTGAGGGCAATAGATAGATAGAGTGAGGTGGCCTCGTGGTGGACGTGGTGGTGGCCGTTGTGGTGGACGTGGTGGTGGTGGATGTGGTGGTGGTGGACGTGGTGGTGGTGGACGTGGTGGTGGTGGACGTGGTGGTGGTGGACGTGGTGTTGGTGTAGGTGGGTGTGGTGGTGGTGGTGGACGTGGTGGTGGACATGGTGGTGGTGGTGGACATGGTGGTGGTGGATGTGGTGGTGGTGGAGGTGGTGGTTGGGGAGGTGGTGGTGGTGGAGGTGGTGGTGGTGGACGTGGTGGTGGTGGATGTGGTGGTGGTGGTGGATGTGGTGGTGGTGGTGGATGTGGTGGTGGATGTGGTGGTGGTGGATGTGGTGGACATGGTGGTGGTGGACGTGGTGGTGGTGGTAGTGGACGTGGTGGTGGTGGTGGACGTGGTGATGGTGGAGGTGGGTGCGGTGGTGGTGGTGGACGTAGTGGTGGAGGTCGTAGTGGTGGTGGATGTGGTGGTGGTGGAGTGGTGGTGGTGGAGGTGGTGGTTGTGGAGGTGGTGGTGGTGGTGGACGTGGTGGGTGTGGTGGTGGTGGATGTGGTGGTGTTGGTGGTGGACAAGGTGGTGGATGTGGTGGTGGTGGACATGGTGGTGGTGGACGTGGTGGTTGTGGACATGGTGGTGATGGACGTGGTGGTGATGGACATGGTGGTGGTGGTGGACGTGGTTGTGGTGGACATGGTGGTGGACGTGGTGGTGGTGGATGTGTTGGTGGTGGTAGTGGTGGTGGACGTGTTAAAAAACAGCACACATGCAAAGCCCAATCAAAATGGACCTAGGAAATCAACACGCATGAGCTGTGTGGAATTTCAAGGTCCATTTTTAAACCCCTACAAAAGGGCTCTTCGCTTAGCTTTGCGAGCCCTAAAAATCTGGTGCTGTAAGCAGGAATGTAAGGTTTCCTGTGTAACTCAACAGAAGAAGGGAGTCTGAGCACGAGGTGCTGGGGTGAAGTGTGCAAATGTGCACTGATAGCACACGTTTGTTTGTGTGAATTCAGGCCGCTGCCTTCGCCTTTTCAGTTATGCACTGCGCGCTGCTTTCATTTCTCAAAGAGGTTCTTAGAAATGTTTCAGTCATTAACATTAACAGTTCCTCTCGCATAGCACGTAAATACATAAAAAAAATAAAAAAACTTAGATGAAATAAAATATCACACCGTAAAGCCGAAAAACGGAGGTAGGCATCCTCCTTGATGAAAGCTGTCAAAAAACGGATTGTCACTGGTTGGCGGTTACATGCATTGTACCCGTATAATCATGGCTGTCAAGTGGCACCATGTCAGGAGGTGTGATTTTCTACCGGGTTAGTTTATTCAGCCAATAGTACTAAACTGCAGGCTGGGCAGCTACCACAGAAGAAGGTCAGCTCTAAACAAATGCCACCCACCCTGCACACTACTAACACCAAGACCTTTGGAGAAAGAAACAGAAACCAGATATGAAATCAGTCAAAAAATGTTCAGCTGGAACCTCGAATGAATCTCACACATAGAACACAAAGTGTCCCCTTCGCGTGTCATCCGATGTTTACCAAAGGTGAATGGAATCCCTCACATGCGTCACTCATCGGAGTCAATAAACATGCGCTTAAAGGCAAGTCACGTTCATCATCCCGGGTTCATAGGCACTTTAAACCTGTCTGATTTTATGTCACTTCATGAAACCTGCTACAGCCGCGGATTAACAAGCCTCGGTTTGCTGATGAAACTTACTGGAATAAAGTGCAGCCATGCCCGAGATAGTTGCAGCTCATTTAATCAGTCCTTCCATTTATTATTCACAAGAATGTGCTCAAATGTCAGTCCAGATCTGTGGAAATGGATATCACCACCGCCCCCATCCCCTCGGCTGTGTGTTATTGCAGTTTCTCTTCTCCCTTTCCATGTGTTGCAAAATGCCTGGGTAATATATAGCGGTAATATTGACTCATGAACAGGTTGTGCCTTCGCAAACGGGAGAGCATTAATATAACGAGGGCTGGTACAAGTAACCCTGAGGATAGGACATGGCCAGGCACATGCATACAGCCTGTCTGCGTGGCTCTCGGAGGCCGAAAAGGAAGGGGCCGCCACCTCAGCTCCTGGGCTCCTGGCTGGAGCGCCGGAGTGCTCTGTCTGCTGTGCGCCGCCCTGCACTCTCCTCGCTGCTGCCGTGCTCTGTCTCTAACACTGCTTTTTTGTCCGTGGACTGAAGGATAGGACGGGGGGAGGAGGGCGGGCGCTCTGCAAAGGTCCTGTAAAAAAAAACGCCAGCGAGTGGTGGGCGCGCCACTGCGAGGCATATGTCTTTAATTATCGTGCCCGTGTCTGGCCGCGATAATTGAAGACATATGGGCTTTGGTGCGCGTAACAGGCACCAATAGGCCATAGACTGAGCTACGCGACCGCCTATGGCCTATTGCGTGTTCTGTTAAAAAACAGCACGCACGCAAAGCCCAATCGAAATGGACCTAGGAAATCAACACGCACGAGCTGTATGGAATTTCAAGGTCCATTTTTAAACCCCAAAAAAGGGCTCTTCGCTTCACTTCACGAGCCTTACGAAGGCTTGTCCTCCCTGTCTGGCTCTCTTAACACTAGGAACAACAGCAAGTTCCAAGTTGCTAAAGCATAGATTACGACTAGGCCTATATAGCCGCACTAAAGATCTTAAATAGGAGGGGCCAGAATTTGAAAGACATTTATGTACATTACACAGTGCCCTAAATTGGATCTAACGTTCAACAGTGAGCCAGTGCAGTTCGCGGAGCAGGCAACAGTGGAAAAGAATTTGGGGGGATGCAATAACAGTCTTGCCACTGTATTCTGCACTATTGAAAGTCGTCTGAAAAGATTCATTTTTACTCCAAAATACAAGGGGGCAGATTTATGAAGGCCTTGCGCCGCCGGTGCGTCACTTTTCCCATGTTAAAAATGACACACCGGCGGCGCAAGGCCTTCATAAATCTGCCCCAAGATATTTTGGTAATCAAGTCTCAAAATCACCAAGGCCTGATGACAGCTAATTGGGCCAAAAATGGAAGGCAGCATAAGATTTTTTGAGCCATCTCAAAATGCTGATGCAAGTGGCGGCCAGTTTAGAGATCTGATGACTCATAGAAAGACTCAAGTCCAGACAAACAATAATATTTTTGATGACTGGGACAGGTAAGGTACCCATCACCTCAGGCCATAAACGCAGGCCCCTCAGATGAGGAAGGTTTCCCGGCATCAACACCTGTCTTGTCTCTGTTTAACTTCAGAAAGTTGGGGTTCATCCAGGAGCAGACTTGGGTAAGACAGCTGTTCAGTGTCACTGAGCTCTTATTCTCCTGGTAAGACAGGGAGGCAACAATCTGGGTGTCATCGGCATAGGATAGAAGAGTGAGACTGTGATTTTCCACCACCTCAGCTAGTGGCCTAATGTACAGATTAAAAAGAAGAGGGCTGAGTAACCCTGGACTGTAAAGGATGTAACTTGGACCGTGCTGATGTGAATGCACTTGGAAAACCCAATTCCCAAAGGAAGGAACTCAGTCAAGCCAGGGCCAAGTCCTGAACCTAAAACGGCCTAAACTTGTGACTTTGTACCGGCCCGGCGTGCTATTAGGGGCTATATTTACCTTAAAACTGTGAAACAGCATATTTCCGGTTCTGCTGATTGGATTTTCATTGTTTCAGTGTCAAATCATAGATTAAAATGTAATCTATTTTTCTTAATGAGTGTGGGATTTTTCTTGTGTTGTGTTTTCACTTTATTGCTATTTGTGTGCTGTAAAAATAGTTCACACATTGCCTCTGAGTTAAGCCTGACTGCTTTTGTGCCAAGCTACCAGAGGGTTATGGGCAGGTTAATTTAGTAACTGTTTGTGGCCCACCCTGACAAGGATTGTGGCTGTTGCTTGAGAAGGGCTCACACCTCCTTAACCATCAACCCTATTTCTCTAAGGGTATCATTCTCTCAGAAATGTGTCTGAGCCTAAGCGAACCTCAAACTTTCAAAACATCATCATATTTGCACTTTTTAGGTGCAGCATAGATATCATGTAACCAGGAACGGTACACAAAGTAAGTTTAATTTACATAGTACCTCCACGTTGCCTATTGAAAATTGTTTTGTAAGGATGTATAGTTAATTACTTGCAAGACAGGCAAAGATATCACTGCTAAACATAAGATGCCATGTACACTATACTATCACTAATAAATAATTGTAGCAATTGTTTTCATCATTTATTTTGGGAATCAAACATGTTTATGTTTATTCAACTTTACACGGGTCGAAGACTATGATTGCTCCAACTTTTACATTTTTTCTTCCTCCTTTCTAATAAATTATTAACATGTAACCCCATGTAGGCTGACCTTACAAATACAACTTGTTCAAATCATATAGAGAAGAAAAGTGTTCTGAGATTTTTATAAAGATAACTTGACTCCTGTCTAGGATGCTTGGTTCACCATGGTTTAGTGAAATATGCTGCCTGCTTCGAAGTCGGAATTCTCCCTGGGAACAGTCTGCTATCTGTGAATGTATTTAACAGTCTGGCTCAGCAATGACTTTCTACTCTGACTTCCTTCAAGATCTGACAGGATAAACGCCTGTAAAACAGGCATTTCATATCTTACGCCCATTGTCACATTTATTCATCACTGTCCATCAGCCCCACCTGACCATCCTCTGACCATGTCAAGCTAAAAAATTTAAGATTCTGCTACCACTAGGCAAAATACACTGTGGAATCTTGGCAGCACACCTACAGCATTAAGTACCTCACAGTGGCGTAACAAAACTTGAGGGGCCCCCTGCAAAGTACATGGAGGGGCACCTACCCCGGGCTCAATCAGGAACTCTCAGGCCAGGGTACTGTGCTGAGGAGACCCCCGGGAGCTCGGCCCCCGCGCTGCGGGGGCCTTTGTTACGCCAATGGACTACCTCAAGGTTCACCTCTCAGGCAGCATAAAGTAATCTGAGGAGAGGAGGGTGGTTCATTTAAACCCCTAGGAGCCGGAACCTCTCCTGCATTATATAGTCTCCCTGGGTAACTTTCAACTCCAGGGGCAACCTGTATGAAGGCTGCAATCAGTGGCACTGGCAGCATTCTGTGGCTCCTGGTCTTCACCCCGTCTTAGGTCAACATCTTACCGCCTGTTCCTACCTGCCTCACACACTGCTTTGCCTCTACACCAGCCCCAATACCCCAATGACGGCATCACAAGTACTTTGGCCCTTGTTGCAATAAAATATTGCACAGAGAAACATACTTACATACATCTGTCATACAGACACATGAACCTAGAAACTTTAAGGAAATGCAAACCCAGATAGTAAAAAACATATGCCACCGTGAATAACGTCCCGACTCATTGGACAATATCTCAGCCTCACCCCTACTGAAATATTCACTCCAATGCAGGCACCATATTTTCGCCCTAATGAGTGCTATTAAGGTCTCACACAATACTGTGAGGAATGGAGGAATAAGTATATTCATAGACTTAATTCCTAGCCTTGTTTATTAGGGCATTTCACACTTCATATTTATTAGGTTTGCATTTCTAATGTGAACATGGCCCACATGGCTGTGACTCACTGTCGGTGAAAATGGCCAACTTGCAGCTACTTTGTGTAGCATGAACAGGTGCATCATGATGAGATGGCCCATGGCTGTTAAATGTGATTAACAGTTGTTGGCACTCACCTCCATACTCCTGCTTCTATTGGTGGAAGGGTTCGACTTGTGCATTTTAGACCCTAACTGGAGATTTCTTCGACCTGGCAATATATTGTTTGCTGGCTGTGGAGTAGACTTATGGTAGGTTACATACTTACACTGAGAATCAGAGCCTTGAGGTTTACAGTAGAAGGAATAATGGAAAATATGTATTGAAATATTTAAAGCAAGTCTGACAATGCACCCTATAGGACAAAGAGGTACAGTATTTGTTGTGGCCATTAGAACATGTTGTATTTGTGTCACACAAGAAGTCCCTCTCATGGATTTTGATTTCAAAATATTAGCACTGCTGGGCATGTCGAGTTGAGAAAGTTGCTCTGCATAATGTGTCCAGGAAGTCTCAATTTGCATTCATCTGAATACAGCAGCTGCTTCACAATTTTTCCTACTAACAATCAATAGCCTATTGGCAGCCATCTTTGTTCAGGTTAGCAGCGTTTCGGTGCCTTTGCTTCATGTGATGACCACCTTTTGTGCTGCATTCAAATTGCATTTTCTGGTCTCTTGTTTAACTTTGGCAAAATACAAAATGGGAAACATTACAGATTATGAATGTAGATTTGTATGTGTGATTTGCAAAGCAAACGGTTTACCTAGGTCAGCAAAATGGTCCCATATAGCAAACTCATTTGTCTTTTAGCTTTATTATTTTTGACAAGGCGAGCATACAGTGCACCCCCTGACAGAAAATACATTCCTATTTCTCTCCACTATTCCCCAACCCCCTTTCTTAAGCCCGCCTACCACCCAAAATCACGCATATACAGTTACAAAATGCTCAAAGCCAATGGCAAATGTATGTGGTAAAACCTCAAAGGATGGCAATTGTTGTGTGGTTTTCAAACAAGAAAAACCAACCCCATTACAGCAATTCCATATTCCATAGGGTTTTACTCATAATTGCATGGTACTCCTGCAAAATTACCACATGGTACCTGTAAAATTGCATGCTGTTTTACTGTTATTTCAGTTGAGTGCTACTTGGAATCAGGGCCATTTTGTTTTATTTAACCTTGCTAAATGCTCCTCTAAACTCATGAAACTTTAGCATTTGGAAAGGTGACTTATTCTCTGATTATTCTGATGCCTGTGGACATTGACACATATTGTGATGTCCTAGTGCAAAAATAACCTCTTCCAAAATACACCACCTAAAATTATGAATTTGCGAAGATGCCACAGGTATGGTGGCATTCTTATCAATCCAGCCTTTTACAGTTCCAACTTACTGAGTTTGTTTACTTTTGGGATAATGCATGTACCCTACACTGTCAAGGACAGATGTGCCAGTGCTAGTGAATTTTCTACATACAGTTAAGAGAGGGGTTTAAATAACATATCTGAGTTATAGAGTCCTGTGCCATGTGGTATGCTGTAAGGGCAAGCATCATTGGCTCTGGTCTGTTGACCATATGAAATATACCACTTCAGTTTAGTGGGAATGTGCATATTCATGAATTAGAATGCTGTTTACTGAAGTTTCCTTTCGATTGATAGTTATTACCAGCGTCTCTGCTTCCCAACTAATAATTCTAAAGATACTACAAACTGACAGCTCACTGTTTAAATAAAAATTTTATTAAAACTTTATTTTTCAGTTTTTTAGCGACAGTACATCGAACAGAAGGTGCATTTACGAGTACACATTGCAGGTCATATACAAAAAAAAAAAACAATCATGGCATGTACAGAGGCAAGACATGTGAATTCAATCAGTCTCATTATATTACTGCAGTGGCATCATAGTCGGCTGTATCTCACCCATCGCAGCTCCACAATATATCCCCATTTGCTCATAATGCCCGACCTTAAACATGAGTATCAATATTGTTGGCAAACCATCGTTTACAGAGGTGTAGCAGGTTTTGCAGTTCTGTCTCATATCGCTGTGTGTGCGAACCTGTAGGCCACCTGAGCACATATCATTACTACCACTCCTCTAGACCTACGCAGCCCACTTAATTCTCCCTCAGCACCCCCATCTTCTTTTTCACAATAAGGTGCCCCCAGAGGTACCCAGAACCACATCCCAGGAGCCCAGTTCGATGTGTATCCAAGAAGTCAGCTCATCTCCCTCCAATTCTTCCTCTCTACGCAAGTAACTTTGCAATGGTGCCCAAATATCCGTGGGACGTGAGGCCACCGGCAGTAGTTCGGAATAAGTGTTAATCTGTTCCTGACAGTAGGTTAGGTCATGCAGCCAGTTCTTAAATTTCGGGGCCCTGCCCCTGCCCCATCTGCACGCAATCCTTCTCTTGGCAACCAGAAGAGCAAGCGCGGTGAATTTGCGGTGTGCCGCTTGTATAGGTTCTACGTATCCCAAGAGTGCCAGTATAGGGGATGGGTCAACCTCCATGTTGATAATTTTTGACAATGCAGTAAACACTTGACTCCAGTACCTCTGCACCACCTCACACTCCCATGCCAGGTGTAGAAAATCTGCCCCTGGTGCATGACATCTATCACAATTGTCCGAGGTGCGAAATGGAATCTATACATGCGAGCCGGAGTGTAATACAGTCTATGTAAAAATTTATAATGAATAATTCTGAATCTGCTACTAGAGGAGATTCGGTCCGTCTGCTGTAGGCAGAATTCCCATTGTTTGTCTGTTAGGGGTTCTCCCAGCTCCTGATCCCATTTAGTCCTAGCCGGTAATTGTGAGGCGGTTATGAGCGAGTGGACCGACCTGTAGATTGTCGACACTAGTTTATTGGGTGTGTCATCTTGGAGCATGCGCTGCAACGGCACAACGGTCTGAGGCTCCTTTGGGAAGTCGGGTGTAAGCGATTTAATTCCTTGGCGCAGTCTAATGTAGAGAAAGATATCAAGCGGAGACATCTGTGCGCCTTCACAGAGATGCTCCATAGACCGGAATGTTCCAGCATGATATAAGTCCCCCCATGTTTTGACATTTATCCTGTGAAGTAGTTTACGAAATCCTGCCTCTTGTAATAGGGGCATACTTGGGTGATAGGCGAGGGGCAGGAGTGGCGCGTACATTAGGTTAGTCTCCAACTTGCGAGTTAATTGGGTCCAAGCAGTCACGGTGCTCGATACTGGTGTGTGCGTCTTATCTCTGCCGGGAACCAAAGTATAGAGTGCCCCTTTAATTGGGATAGGGTGAGCTAGCCAATGCTCCGCCGCCAGTTGAGGCATGTAGCGTGGCTGCCTCACCCAGTAGAAGGCATAGTGGGCCTGAGCAGCTTGATAATAGAGGTCAAAATCGGGCACGCCGAACCCTCCCTGGCTGAACGGTCTAATAAGGATATCCCACTTGAGCCGAGGCGATTTCCCGCCCCACACTAGTCTGATGAGTTCCGTCCTAAGTTGCTTAAAAAAGGAACTGACCGGGTAATAAGGGATATTTAAAAATAAGTATAGTAATTGTGGTAGAATCACCATTTTGATCAATGATGTCCTACCCGCCATGGATAGAGGTAAGGTGATCCAGCGGGCCACATTGTCTGTAATACGGTTCATTGCCGTTCCATAATTGGCCCTCATTAGTTCATCTCTGTCTTTTTCTATTTGGATACCCAGATATTTAAAGTCACCGTCACACCAAGCAATGGGGTAATCCATCGGGAACTGTATAGTGGAGGCCGTAAGAGGAAATATACAGGACTTGCCCCAATTGATCTGGACTCCCGAGAGCCTACCAAAGCGAATAAACTCTCGTAGGACTGGATTTAAATTAGTGCTGGGATCACGCACATATAAAGTAATATCATCTGCGTACAGAGATATAAGTATTTGTCGTTGGAAACATCTCAGCGCCTTGTCATTGTGATGTTTTCTCAATTTTGCTGCGAGTGGTTCTGTAGCAATAGCAAACAGCAGTGGTGACAAGGGTCATCCCTGCCTGGTACCCCTAGTAACTGGGAACTCAGAGGAGAGCCTGCCATTTATAAGTACCTTGGCCACTGGGTCTTCGTATAGTAGCCTGATCCATGAGAGGAATAGGACCGGGAAACCCATACGCTCCATTACTTGGAACACATAGTCCCACTCCAAGGTGTCGAACGCCTTGGTGGCATCAAGGAAAATGGCTGCCATTGGTAGGTCATCGGACACCGAGTGTAGGACTGTAAAGAAGGTGCGCAAATTATGCGACGTCGCCCTGCCAGGTACAAAGCCAGACTGGTCGGGCAGAATCAGGTTCGGGAGTAGGAGACTGATACGAGTAGCAATTAGTTTAGCCAGGATTTTCGCATCGCAAATAAGCAATGAGAGTGGTCTGTAAGAGTCACATTTATTTGCTGGCTTACCTGGCTTCAAAAGTGAGGTAATCAAAGCTGTACGCATCGAGGGGGGCAAGTGGCCCACCTCAAGGGCGTCCTCGTATACCTCCGTCAATACCGGAGCCATAAAGTCAATGTACGTTTTATAAAATTCCATTGGGATCCCATCCAGTCCCGCAGCCTTGCCCGATTGCATGTGCATAATCGCCTCTCGCACCTCATCAAGCTCAAACGGGGTGATCAGAAATGCTCTCTGTGCGTCACTCAGCCATCCCAGGGATACATCGGCAAGGTAATCCTGCAATTGCAGACTCCCAGTTCTGGTGGATGTGTATAGCATGTTGTAATGTGCCACAAATGTGTTAAGAATCTGCGTGGTATCCCTATACACCATACCCATCGGGTCCTCAAGCTCCAAGATAATATTAGAGGGACGCCTCAATCTTATAGTTGCCGCCAGCGCCTTCCCCGGTCTCTCACCTTCACCAAATCGGCAAGCTACCCAGTATTTGCCTCTGAATTTGGATTCTCTAGCGGCCTCATCTGTATATTCAGTCAGTGTGTCACGTATGTCTGAGAGGGTAGCATCAGCAGGACCTACAGTCAAATCTGATTCAAGAGTCCTAAGTCTGTCTTCTAATTGCTTCAGGCGTCTCATTATACCGTTTAAAACTCCCGACCCCTTGGCCATACAGATGCCCCTCAACGTCACCTTGAAGGCGTCCCAAATAATCTCCACATCCTTCACAGAATCCTTATTTCGCTTGAAGAAGTCTAAGCATTCTTCACGCAATTCCTCCTGAAATGTAGCATCTAGCAGCATCGTAGGTTGCAGACGCCAGGCAGTCGCTGGGGGGGCCAAGGTCTGCAGACCGTAGTGTAATTTTGACAGGTGAATGGTCAGAGTAAGTTCTGGGGAGGTGTTGCGCCTTTAAAAGCGCAGCATAAAGCTCTGGTGATATGAATATATAATCGAGTCTCGCCCAAGAACGTGCCTGTGCCGTGAAGTGTGTGCCTTCCTTCACGTCCATGTGGAAGCGTCTCCAGGTGTCTATCAAGTTGTGATCCTTGATTGACTCAAGCAATGTCGTTCTAGCTCTAGTGTAGTGATGAGGGCCAGGGTGTGATCTGTCTATAGTCGGGGTTAGCGAAGTATTAAAGTCACCCCCCCATAGAATGTGTAGCGGGCCTGTACCCACAATGGTCGCCCATAAGTCTTCAAAGAACTGAGGATCATCAATATTAGGCCCGTAATAACACACCAACGTAATTGCCATATGTCCTAGTCTACCCCACATTATACAATACCTCCCATTTTCATCCACCTTGGTGCCCGCCAAAACAAAGGGCGTACCTCTCTTTACCAGTATCGCTGTACCTCTAGCATACTTTGAGTACGAGGAAAAGGCAGTGTGCATCGCCCACCTGCTAGCAAAGGTGGAGACTGGTTGAGTTCTGAAATGTGTTTCCTGGAGGAAGGCTATATGTATCGAGTGGCGATCTAGATATGATAAAATGTGTCGCCTCTTCCTAGGGTCACCCAGGCCCCTCACATTCCATGTCAGTATGTTCAAATCAGTACCCTCCATGATCATGGTATTTCTCGCGGGTTTATACAGTGTGCTAGGAGGGACCACAGCAGCCAGTAGCTGTAGTCAGGGACACCTGAATACTGCACCAGTTCACTAATATGCCAACCTACCAAGTCAAGCCCTGCAGAGCCGTATCTGCCAGTGTAGTATCGTGATGGAACGTGATTGTGTACAATATGCACAGCGAGATCTATCTCTCGCCTATACCTCTCATGCAATCCTGTCTGATCTAACCATAACATCTCTTCGATATCTGTTACGCCGAAATCTGTAATAACATTTCTAAACTCCCCCCCTCATTCCTCCTTAATTGAAACATCCCCAACTTGTTAGTACCCAAACACAATAGTGCCCCGATACAGTGGTCAATCAAACCGGGTCCTAAGGCAATACACATGTCATTGCAATCTCTGAGAACAATGCTTGAGTGTACAAAATGCACTGCGAGAGTGTCCCCTCGCTTGGTATCGTCACAAAAACCTGTCAGATCCAAATGTAACTTCTCTTTGACAGATATCGCTTCCAATCCGAACCTACAACTTAGAAACTCCCCACCCCTCCCCCATCCAGCTGACGCATCCCCTCTTCCCGTATCCCTCCCCCCGCCCACTGAAGCAACCCCAACTTGCCAGAATCCCCATCCCTCCCACCACCCCATGCATGACACAACCACCCCAACATTTTCAGTATGATCAACAAGTTCCGTGGGGAATTCCCTATAGGGGTCATTTGAGGTGCACACATCTCCACCCCCAATCCTTTCCCTCCGTCCCATATAGCTCCATAGGGCCATAGTCTAGGGGAGGGAGTGGTGCCTGGTATACATTACCACCTACAGTCCAATACCCGTCTATGGTATTCTCGAACAGCAGCGCCATCCCCAGTCCATAGGAGCGCCCCAGCGGGTCTCGCAGTGAGTGTACCGGAGCATGGTCCACAGTCTAGCACTCATATCTCCGAGTCAATTGTCATCGTTCTCAGATCGGTCCCCCTCCTGTTCTTCATCCTCAACATTTCGCCGCCCATGTCTAGCTTGACGTAGAGTCTTCAGGAAGTTCTCCACTTGCTGCGGATTCATGAAAAAATTTTGTTTTGCTTGATGGGTCACTCTTAGCTATGCCGAATACAAGAGGGCATAGTCAATCTGGAGTGCACGGAGTTTTCTCTTGACTTCCAGAAATTTACGCCTCTGCTCCTGCACGACAGGCGTACAGTCCGGATATATGGAGAAACTGACGCCATCGCATGTCAAGTTCTGGTTTGTCCGTGCCGCTCACAACGCGGTGTCACGGTCTCGGTAGTTAAGGAGGCGTGCGATGATAGGTCGAGGTGGGGCCCCCGGTTTTGGGCGCGGTCCAAGCGAACGATGTGCCCTCTCAACAATGAATTGCCTGGAGAACGCCTCCGTCCCCAATGCTGCCAAAAGGATCTTCTCCACATACTCCTCCATACGACCTGTGTTGGTAGACTCTGGTACGCCCACGACGCGGGTGTTATTGCGCCAGCTGCGCGCTTCCAATTCCTCGTTCTTCGCAGCAATTACTCTAAGGACATTGTCCATTCTGGAAAGGCGTGTGTCATGTGAGGCCGTAGTGTCATCATTTACAGAAATACGCCTCTCGGCTTCGGCGATTCTCTCCTCGTGCACATCCATTTTCTGTACAATGGCATCCATTCTGGATGATAGGCGTTCAACTTTATCCACAATCCGTATCATCATTTGGATGTCCGGCGTGGCAGAGGTGGAAGGCGCTGTTGCAGTCGATGGACTGTGGATGTTCCCAGTGTCCGACGTGCCTCGCGCCCCTTTCTTGGCAGCAGTAGGCTCAAATGTCAATTTGGGTTGACGATTGTCCTGTCCCCCCATGTCCGGTCTTCTATAAGGGCTTGCAGCAGTTGGTGAGAGACACTTGTCCCTTTCCTCTCTTGACTGGGAGGGGCCTTTATTCATGAGAGCAGGTAGAGCAACGTGATGTATTGCCAATGGTGCACAGGGAATCACTGGGTGTCAATATCAATTGCGCAGACCAGACAGAAGGCAGATCACACCCCTATCTTGCAACCGACACCGTGCACTGTACGTTTATGTTTTTTTGCGACTATAGCTTTGCGTTGTAGGCCCCATTCATGAAGCTGCGAGATGCATTTGCCGCCCCACCTAAGGTCAGCGGGGATGCGCGCAGTGCTGCGATGCCAGTGTGCGAGTTCAATACAGGTACCTCACCAGTATCCCTCAGAGGCAGTGTGGGGTCCAATCAGGCTGTAGCATCTCACAGTTCAGTTGATATCAGGTTAGGATAACGAAGTCAGCGGCAAAAAGCACGATGCACCAATGACAATCCCGCTGTGATCCCTCGGTGTCGTGCAATAAGGATCAGGTCATACAGTGTAGAATAGCGGCAAAGGGTGGCACCACCTCTGATCACAACTGGCAAGAGGCGTGTCCCAGCAACTCCGAGATGCTCCTAATGTATATACGATCAGCTCTTTATTCCGCAGGTGGCTGCAGGGAATAGCCCGCCCCGAAAGGCAATCCGCAGTGGGGCCACACAACTTGCAGTGTCTATTTGGTAATAATCCAGCAGCCCATATGTCCAGCCCAGTCCCTCACGCACTGTATCTTGTCTCGCCTGGTACAGCGCAGGGGTACCGACACACAATTGCCCACAGTCCCTGCAGAATGTTCTTATCTTGCAGTGAGTCACCTCCGCTAATGCCCCCTCGTCCAAATCAACACACGTTCACTCCACGAGCTCTATGCTGGGCTCCCCGAGTTAAGTCGGGATGGCCTGTGGCAACGCATCCGCCGTGTGCTAGTGTCGCAGTCCACACAAATCTAAGGCACCTCCAAAGCCACGCATCAAATCCAGGCCGGGCGGCTCAACTTATGCATTGTCCATGCCGGGGTGCACCATATATTTATTGGAAGCGATGTTCTCCCCACACAGCAGAGAGGCCTACGATCCCAGTCCGTCACTCTAAAGGGATCGCAGCGGCCGTTAGCCGCGGGGCAGCCGCACTTCCCGCCTCACTCTTCCCTGTACTCACAGGCCTCAGGATTAGCTTCGCTCAATAGGGGCAGCAGGGTGAGGGGTCCAATTCAGCTCCCAGCCCTCGGCGTCCACTCTCCCCAGGTCTCGCCTGTTGAATCGGCATGTAGCGGTTGGGCCCTCGGCAGTGCGTCCCTCCGCTCCGTCTGTAAGCCGCCTTCCAGCACGGCAGCCTCGGGTCCCACACCGCACAGGACAAGAAAGCGCCACAGGTGTTAAGGGCAGGGCGAGGACATGTCGCAATGGCCAGCGCCTTCCACAGCTAAGCACCAATGCCCAGTGGGGGGGGTGTCTTGCACGGATCGCCCACTGGGCCCACACACCTCGTGGTGCGCCGCGGCGTCACGTAGTTCAATGCCCACCCAGTCGCGCTGTAAGCTCTGGCGCTGTTACCGGTCAAATATTTTGCCTCCACGAAGTCCGGTTTGCGTGGTCGCAGGACTCCCAAATTTTCACCGGGGTCGCAAAAAGTAGTCCTTCAGCTTCAGATCATTAGAAGAGAGATATTTTAAATAACCCATCCAATGTGTTTTGCTGTCAGATAAACAGTAGACAATGAATAAATGAAGGTCATTTATGATACATTCATTTCTAGCTATAGCCCTAGACTGCTGCTTCCTGCTATCGGCCCAAAAAGAGATTTGTGTACAAACATGCAAAAGTGGTTCCCATAGCGGTACCCTCCAACTGCAGTTGATATGTCATTGATATGTCATTGTAAGAATTGTAAGTCAAATTATATTAGGCCGTATCACAGGACAGAAATCTTAATTTCAGAGGAACATGCTATGCTAAATCATAGTTTAAAGCTGAGAAGGACTACATGTTCCATGGAGCTACAGAATTTCCAAAAGATGCATACGGAAGCAGCCATCTTGAACGTTTGGTTTATACCTTCCTTGTGGGCCACAGCCTCCTTACCAGGCAATTGTGATACATAGCTGTTGTAGCCTTTAATTGCTGCTTATAAGTTTAAGTCCTCGTAAAAATTTATTTTGAGAAGTCAACAAAAGACATCTTGCTACCAGAGAAGTATTCTTACACCACACCAGTATAATGATAAGGCTTGCCCTTGTTTATTTTTCTGGGAGTCTTGCATCAGTATAATGAACTAATATTTAGTATTTTCTTAGTTTTCACACAGTGTCTTCCATTAGAATAATGAACTTGTATCTTGCACTTTGATAGTTTTCACAAGGAGTCTATCATCTGGATTGCGAATTGGTATTGGCATTTTGCTAGTTTTTACAAAGAGTCATCTCATCTATCAGAATTATTAAACTCATTGTGCACTTCTTATTTCCATAAGGAGAAATCTACAAGGATTGAGAACTCAGTATAAATTTTATTTTGCATCTACCTGTGAAGTAAATGGAATGGAATTACAGTTGACATAAACTATTTCTTGTTCATGGAATAAGTATGGGGTAACGGTAATATACTAAGCACAGCATCCAAGAAAGCTCTTTTAGCAAACATTCTATAATATATATATATATATATATATATATATATATATATATGTATATATATATATATATATATATATATATATATATATATATATATATATATATATATATTATATATATATATATATATATATATATATATATATATATATATATATATATATATATATATATATGCGAGAATGTTGTTTGCAGTTACCTTATAAAAGTTAACTATATTGCAGCTCAGGACAACTATCAAGTTTAACTCCATAAGGGAGTGGGAAATACGGATAGTCTAAAGGTATATCAAATATAATATCTGAAGTTAGTTGTCAGCATCAAAACCACGGCCTTAATAATGGTCTTCTCTTGTCTTTACATATCAACACTCCTGTGATGCAGATCAAGGCCAGATGAACCCTCAGGCACAATGGCAATATCCGGGTCCAGATTTACAGAAAAAGTGACGCAACGCAGGGTAGCAAGTAAAGTTGCTACGATGATTAGCATGAACAGGAGAGAGCGGAACTACACCACATCTACTAAGATGCTAACGCAATTTAGGTGGCCATGCACCAACGCACACATCCTGGCACCATAGTGTCTACATTGTCTGAAGCATAGTTTATGTCCTCGGTAGGGTGCCTTCCAGAATAAAAACTATGCTTTAAGGCTTTTCCCACTGTTTTATGTGTGTGCGGTACAATGTAGCACACATGCAAAGTTGGAAAAACAAGAAATGAAAACATTTCTTCTAGCTACGCCTGCCTCTTGGAGACACAGGAGTTATGCACAAATCTCTGTATATAAGTCTTTGTAGATAGGAATTTGCGTCACAGGCCATGGATCAGTACATGGGAACGCCCATGCACCACTACATGGAAACCTCCCTTGACACAAACTAATGCAAGGCAGGGCATTGTGCAACTTTGGACCCAATTACAATGTGGGCAGGGAGGGCTCTGACCGGCGGTCGGAGCTCTCCTGCTCGCATTGTAATCTGTTGTTCAGATTCCCTTCCGACCGAGCCATTTCAATCACACCTGTATAACATCAACTTTTTATAATTACCACCTCTTCAAGACATTTCAGCCTTGGTTTAAAGTTTGCACTGCAAGCAATTCACTTTTTCAAAGATTTCTCCACTGTTTCATTCTTTGACTCCCTTCAAGATCTGATGCGACGTAGAAAAAGTGTAAATGCAATTTACACCCTTGTAAGCACAATAAAATATATTTTATGCTTTCTTTTCTGGAAAGACTTGGTCAATGTCCCAGAACTCAAATCGATCAGTGTGAATATCTGTTCTCATGATTACTTTTTCCAAAGTATGTAAAAAGAACAATCTCAATGTCCATTATCATTAATTCTCTTAATGTAGTTCTATAGGCCTTCTGCACCGCCCTGGGTATTTCAAGGAAGTGCCTTTTACTTTTAAACTTACCTGGGAACAGTTTTCTTTGTTTTCACCAAGCCTGTATTGCTTAAGGGAACACGTTAGTCCATTATTAAAGACCCTCTTTGCATCTTGAGACAATCCCTTATTTTTCATAGGATTCCTCTGTTGCCAGGGATTCTGTTTTCTGTGGGGCTTTTTCTGACATTGTTTTCAGCCACTTCCAATATCTGTCTCCTCTAATTGCTCTTGTCATTTTCCAGTGTCTGTCATTGTTTTTGCTTGCATGCCATAACTGGATTTTTCTTAAAAATCAAATGTTTTTTTAACCTCTATCTCTTCTCAGCTGAACGATGATGAGAAGGAGGAAGAGGGCCAAAAAGCATTTTCCTGGTTCCATCTTCATATTTGCATCAAATTTGTTCATATTAAGGGGCTGATTATGATGTCATTACGAAAGGTTCCGGGTGGGATTCCGTATTTCAGAATCTGGTTTGGAACCCTTGTTTCTGACTGAATCGTACAGATTTCCCAACGACTGATTACGATGCTTGGAAACCGTATGGGCAGTCCAAATCGGTTCCGAAAGGCATTGGAACAGTCCGAGTCTTTCGGAGCCCAATCGTACAGCTCTATTAACACGGTGTCCGGACGAGCCATTACAATGAACGATTGGGACAGCCGTTAGGATTCGGTGTGCCCGAGATGAAATAGTTGTCAGAATCAGTGTTTGGGGGCCCGTTGCGGCCCCCCCTCTTCACCCAGGGGTGTATGAATGTAGCCTGTGGGGGTACCCAAGGCACCCCCCTTCCCAACCATGCACAATGTGGCAGGCAACATGGGGTGCCTGCCACAGGGTGCAAGGTTTTCCCCAATCACCCCTTTTTTCAATGGAAGCCTGTGATCCTATTTGGACACAGGCTCTCATTGAAGTAAATGCGAGTCCGACCAAACGATGTTGGGAAGCATCATAATCAGTTGTCTGGACTCACAGGACCCGATTCGTTTGGAAACGAGTCCGGTACCGATTCGTCTTGGACAGTTTCCTAACGAGATCGTATTCGCCCCCTAAGTATGTTCCTTCTTTGTTTTGACATATTTCTACCAAGATATACCTGCCCCATCGATACAGGTGGAGGTATTGTCAAGATTCCGAAGGGACAACAGATCCTTGGGGGGATGGAGGGGCTGGAGAATGGGTCAAGAGGCTAAGAAAGGAACAATAGACCCTTAATTGTTAGAGGCTCTCTATTGCACACTTCCAGGCTTGGGGTCATTTTGGGCTCATGAGAGGTAGTCTTATTTAATCATCTCAGGAACTCAGTCCTGTGCCTAGAAATGTGTTGCATTGGCTTTCCGATTATCCCTTTGGTACGCACCCATTTTGGCATACCTTCTCTGTTGTTTTTCCCTTTTTGGTTCCCTCGGATCCTTTAGTTTTTTCTTCTCTTGAATTGTTGATTGTGCTGTCTCCTGCCATTTGTCTTGTAGCGTCTTGCTTTTGTGTGATCAACAGCACCCAGGGGTTCGACAGGAAATCTCCAGACTTGTCATAGAACCATCTGCTGCAGAAACCAGGAAGCCTTGTTTCAACTGGTACTCGTTTTAGCTGTCCAACTGGTATATTATGATCACTGTATGCCCTCTGTCTCAGAGCTGGTCAGACCTACTACCCAATGTAATGTCCAGACAGAGTGGTGCTGTCTACAGAAACAGACAAACCCCTGGCTCCAATGTAGATATTCTCTCTCTCACTTCCTTCCTATGTTCCACCTTATTTCCCAGAACAGATATCAAGGGATAGCAGGGGCTTTCATCGGGTCTGCCATACTGAAACCTGACAGGTAACAAAGATTTTTTACAGTCGTAAATCACAAGGGATATAATCGACTGATGTCTAGTTTCTGTAATTTGGAAACCATGTTAAATCACACTCTATTGGGCTATCATGCTGTAATTAATGCCCATATCAGTCGCATTAGGGAAAAATACGAACTAATGCCCCTCTACAAAAATATCACTAGCAACTGTGCATCAACATTAAATGCAAGCTTGCAGAAGTGGAGTGAAAGGTAGGAAGAGTTGAGGGAGAGTCAGGGCTAGCCCAAAACAATCACACTGAGCCACAGGTAAATTAAATGAATTGCACATGGCTAGAGCGAACGAAAGGCATTGAGATAGTAGGAAAGATTGATATGGATCAAGTATACAATTTAATTTACTGTTTTAGTGCAATCGCTCAAGACTAGCCTACTGATAAAAACAGTGCTTTTTATTTCAAATATACCATTTTAGTACAAGATTGTTTACTGAAATTGTGATTATCAGATGTTGCAGTGTTATATTAGCTTATTACACACATAATTATAATAGCAATTTTCATAAAACGTCAGAGGAAGTGTAAACATGATAGAAAACTGCTGTTATTTGACATGAAGCATCCAGTTCTGTTTTGATTGCTCCCATCCTACCGTTACCAACAAAGATGCCATTTTTTACGCATAAGGGCGAAAACATGTACCTCATACCTTCTTTAAGGCATGCGCAAGTACAATAGAAAGGGTTTTCGCACAGCTATCCAAAACATCCCAAGGTAGATGAATAACCATCGATAATATTTCGAATTTTGTGAACCGTGTAATCGCAGACCTACTAATCTTGAACAAACTTCCATTGTGTGAGGAAGGAGGTGGGGCTTTGGAAGTGGTGGGGCACTGAGGCCTTCACTACCTGAGCAATAATGGAGTATTTGGTCTTCATCCAGGCACTGCTCGGTCAGAACCTCCCAGCCCCCCAAAACACAAAGGCTTCTGATGCAGCTTCCCCTGTCCTGGGAAGTCTGGAAAGCTTGTAATTGGTTTCATCTTTTACCAGCCTCCACTCACGAGCTGGAAACTCACTCTGTTCACTGGTTTTAAGGTCACCTTGAGATATCGTATGTTTACTGCAGGGCCATGGGAAGAGGTAGGTTGCACTGTGTGATGTAGCAAGTCTGTAAGCCTAGTCATCATCTGGTTTAGCCAGGCAGTGAGACAGACCCTCATGTAGTGTGATGCAGTAACTATACAACTAGTATCTGCCGCCACCAAATATTGTCACAGATACCCTATGATAGCTACATTACTTGAACCGAACGTTTCATCCCTCAATCAGATTCACTCATACACTCTTAAGTCAAATGATACATATTTGGCGAAATCTCTTTCACAAACTTCATCAGAATTTAGTGGCACAGCAGTTCAGTCTGGAAATGTTTATTTGCAATCTGGTAACATGCTGACAGCGTGACAGAGAGTGGCAGCAGAGCCTTGATGGAGCAAGGTTTCACACGTAAAGTGACTTGCTCGTACTCAAGCCTCTCGAAAACAATATTAATGTACTAACTAACATGTTTGTCTTATTAATATTGCATTACACGACATATTAGGCATCTAGGGGAAGCTTGCCAATGTGCTTTTACTAACTATAATCCGCTTGAACTAAAATGGCTGCTGCTATGAGGGATTTTCTACTGCGCATGCGTCTGTCATGCCCACGTGACATGCTTGGTGGGAAAGCTTTTGCTTCTGCGCAATAGAACTAAGATGGCTGTTATGTGTCCTAACGTGCAAGAAGCTTGCATCACTGCTTTGCTAAGCTTTTTGTTTTCGCTTAATATTTAATGCAATAGTATAACATAAAATAATGGGAATAGAGTAGAAAGAAGTGGTATACAGTGCATTAATTTATTCTGTGTTTCTAAAACTATTTCTTTTCTATTTTTACATGTTACCAAAATTACAGGCCTAAATGCTTTGCTCAACTCCATCTTTGGAGAAACTGCGCCTGTGCGACAAATGTCCTGAAGCCACAGAAGCTATAGCCTTGAATCATGGCCAAGACGGACATAGAAGGTGGAGAAGAGTGAACTTCTTGCCTTGCCAGAGGAAGCTGAATTGATTCAATTATTTTAAAATTATTATTGATACATTTCACTACCGGGAGGAATAAAGAACATGGGTAGATAAAGTTATGGGAGGGAACGACTTGAAAACATGATTGATAAGTTACTTCTAGAAAAGTATGGTGTGATGGCTACTCCTCGTTCTTTTTCCAATAAAATTGTGTGATTCACACATGTGCAACATTTGGGGGTGGTACACTGACCTGAAAAATAGTATAACTAGGGTAGGCTTAGATTGTCCGACTTGTCCGAATAGCTGACCTGTCACTGACCCAATGCACTCAATAGGTGATTGGGAGCAGAGTTGCTGGCGGAGCACTCTGACAGAAGATTCGATAACCCAATCGGGGTTCTGGGGAGGAGATCGATGACCCAATCGGGGTTCGACTGTTAGATGCAGAGAGGGTTTACAACGCTGGCGTTTTGAGCTTTAACTGTGGTGTTGGTCTTAGCCTGTGGTGGTCCTATCCTGATCCAATTTGGTCCGTAACCTGTCCAGATTTTGGCTTGCACCTGTTCTTACCTGCTGGCACTTATACTTTGGGATCCTTATTCTTTGACTCAGCCTATGACCAGGGTTGGTCATCACACCGTTCTAGGTAACTATAAAGTGTGGGTTTGTCATTGCACCGTTTTCCCTTTCTCTTACTTACCCTCTGTTAAAATGCTTAACAACATTTTCTCTCCAAATCATTTGAAATGCTTATGTTTTAAAAATCTGCATTAGTCTAAACAGAATTAGAAAATAATTTGAGTTTTCATGTTTATGAGTTTTTCAAAGATTTACTTAGATAAACATTTTTAATCTTTCCCAAGTTTGTGGTTATTTATGAAATACTAAATGTTATTATTGCTACCTATTTTCTCTCTAACTCCCTTGGTCCTTTGGGACTTTAGGTATCGGTGACTTGGATTGGTAAGATAAATGGTATAAAAATCCAAATGGTAAAAACCCCAATTGATTGAGTGCAGGTTTACCTGTTTAATGTATATATAAACATATGGGCTCAGGTGAGTATGTTGAGCAGGTGACCCTGTGCTCTATCAGCCTCACTCAATCCGCAGAAGGAGATTATTTGTAAAACCATTAAATTCCCATAAAAGCAAATATTTATTTGTTGCAACGGTGAAAAAAAACACCAACAAAAACCACAGTCACCCAGCACGTGTTTTCACCCAACTCACAAAAACATTAAAAGTTCTAGGGCTATTTTTAGATTCCAGACCCTGAAGAGAGCCCCACAACAACAGCACAGAAATAAGGTTTTCCACCCATAAAATACCGGGTAAAATACCATGGTTGGTGTACAGCCCAAGCCAACAGGAAGTGTCCGACATGGTTTATCCTGACTACAAACTACTTTTCAAAGGACCTCTAGCATGCACATCTAGAAGCCTCCAAAGTATAATCAATAAATGCCGTATGTAGTGATCTTCAGGCCACAGTCTAGTGTTCCAGCCTATACCCTATGTAACCAGCCAATCCCTGAGGGCTGGCCTTGACATTCAACCCACACCCATCCATCGCAGGCGTTCTTGGTCAGGTGACTGTCTAAGAAAAGAGTCCGGACGCACGTGCCCTGGGCCAGTTCCTGTACCATATACTTTGTGTATGTATTTCCGTATACTCCAGCTGCATGCAGGCCTAGGGCCCTGGACCTTACACCGTACACATTCTGCTTCACGTTCACCCAAGAGAACAAGTATTGTCTTCATTGGATCACTGACATAATATCGAGGGACATAATATCGACTAGCAAAAATATCGGCGAAAAAATATCGACAGACAGAATATCGACTTTGTATCTACAAACAGTTAGGTACAAAAATATCGAGCAAAAAATATCGTTTACAAACATATAGTTTATAAAAATATCGACTTTATTAAAAACAATGTTAAATTAAATTAATATTAAAAATTAATTACTAAAATATACTTACAAATACTTAAATTACCTTATAAAAATTAAATAATTAATTAAAGTTATAAAAACATTTCATATTTGTTAAAACATATATATATATAGTAACATAATATAATTAAAAAATACCGTAGGATAGCGGAAGTGTAAAAATTACTATTCCCACTCCACAGAGTGCAACAGCAGGGAAAGCGTTGGATAGCGTAGGGGTACAAATTACTATTCGCACTCAAGAGAGTGCAACAGTAGAGAAAGGGTTGGATAGCGTAGGGGTAAAAATTACTATTCCCACTCCAAAGAGTGCAACAGTAGGGAAAGCGTTGGATAGCGTAGGGGTAAAAATTACTATTCCCACTCCAGAGAGTGCAACAGTAGGGAAAGCGTTGGATAGCGTAGGGGTAACAATTACTATTCCCACTCCAAAGAGTGCAACAGTAGGGAAAGCGTTGGATAGCGTAGGGGTAAAAACTACTATTCCCACTCCAGAAAGTGCAAGAGTAGGTAAGGCGTTGGATAGCGTAGAGGTAAAAATTACTATTCCCACTCCAGAGAGTGCAACAGTAGAGAAAGGGTTGGATAGTGTAGGAGTACAAATTACTATTCCTACTCCAGAGAGTGCAACAGTAGGGAAAGCGTTGGATAGCGTAGGGGTATAAATTACTATTCCCACTCCAGTGAGTGCAACAGTAGGGAAAGTAGATACTTCATATATTATTTAAAAAAAATATATATTAATATCTATAAAAAAATTAATTAAAAGTAATTACCAATTTAATATAATATAATAATTAATTAATTACAAATACTAATTTAAATTAATCATTACAATTAGTTATCTATTAATACTAATTAATTGCAAATTAACAATTAATTAATTAGTATTTAAAAAGTTACTTAACAATTAAAATCCAATAAATACCAAAACAATTAACATATGTAATTAGTTATAATTAAATTACTTCCCACCCTATTCCCCTATAAACCCACAACAGAAAATAAATTAGTAAAATTAACATAATTATCAATTAATCAATTTAATACAATTAATTGTCAATTAAAATTTAATTAATTACCAAATAACAATTATTTAACAATTAATTATAAATAAATAACAATACATAAATTAACATATTTAATTAATTATAATTAAATTACTTCCCACCCTATTCCCCTATAAACCCACAACCCGCTACAGAATTAAATTACGCAAAATTTAAATAACATTCAATTCATTAATTAAATTAAATTATAACATAAATAAACACTTTTAACACATAAAATACACTATAAAAAATTCGATATTATTAACTTTTCGATATTTTTATTAACCTATATTATGTACTTCAATATTTTGACTATCTATATTTTAAAATTCAATATTACATTACTTACCTTAAAAACGATATTTTTGATGTCTATATTCTGTCCATTCGATATTTTGTCCAGCCTATATTTTGTACTCGATATTATGTTCATTCGATATTTTTTAGTCGATATTTTGTCTGTTTACCGTCTTCATTGCATGCCATAAACTGTATACCAATAATGCAACAACAAGAATTCAAGGCTCTCTGCATTATTCATAGAGCACACCACAGAACCAGATATAACAGGGGAAAGGGAAAAAAAGCATGGAGATAGACAGACAGAGAAACATTGAATGGGTTACACACGCATATTGTCACGCAGACACTGACGCATGTATAGAGACATGAGGAAAGGGACACAAACACTTGGACAGTGAAGCACTGACATGTACACATTTTTTCACATTCTCTAGGGCATTCTATTGTCTGTCTGTATTCCAGTTAAGAGCATCTAAGTTAAAGGGTGATACCCGTGTTAGGAGTGGTATGACTTGCGATTCCAGAGGACTTCCTCTGGAATCGCAAGCCATACTCCTCCGAACAAAAAACACAATGGAACCCACCAACTTCAAGACCTACAAGAAGCAATCCTCATGTGCCACCCGGAAAGAGCCCATTACTGGAGAACCTTGTTAACAGAGAACTTATCTGTTTAGAGACCAATAGTTTCTCTGTTGCTTCTGTGTGGACCCAGTGGGTATTTATGCGGCTGCCGCTAACCAAACCATTCCACATGTTGCTTTCATTTCGCTCCTGTGTTGACTTAATAGACAGTTATTTCCTTGCCTATAATCAGTGCACGCCTTTTGCTGCTCCTCTGTCACTCCTAGAGACTGTGGGCCTCATTTACCATATTTTGCCACATGCTAGCGCAGCAAGCCTTCCTGCTGTGCTGCCAGGCGTCAAAATAAAAGGCCAGGAATGCACCATATCTACAAGATACGGTGCATTCCTGTCCTTCTCTCCGGCAGCAGTATACAAACACAGTGGCGGCTGGTATGGAACAATGGGTGGGGAAGGTCAGGGGAGTAAATAAAACAAATAAAGAAAAAATAAAGAAAACTTACCTGCTGGCCGTGTCGCCAACTGCCGCCTCTCCGCCACATCTCCATGTTGCAGGAAGCACCTGGCTCCCAGGCTTCCTAAGCCAATGACAACGCTGCACTGTAGCATTGTGATTGGTTCCCCTAGGTTCCTCTAAGCATTGCAGTGTTGTGATTGGTCTGAGCGCTGTGGACGCACAGCTCCACCTGTGGGCCAGTGCCTCCCTCGCTGCCGCTACCGCATTGCCGTGAGTTTGATCTGGCTGTGCCCAGCTTCTGCCTGTCTGTTCTGCCCAATTAGTTTAATATCCCAGTTTTGTGCCTGTATTTTGTGAATTGCTGTACTGTCTTGCCTTCGTTTTGCCCTTGTGGTAATGTTTTGCACTTGCGTCTGTTCGCCCAACTTGTTACCCCCTTCCCCCTTTTCTCCTCTGTTTCCCTTGGGCCCTTTCCCCGCCGCTGCTCCCCTCTGGCCCCGCCCCCTTGCCGTCCGTCCGTCGCCCCGCTCCCACCTCCGAGCTGCTCCTCCCTCCCTCACCACCTTAAATGGTGGCCGCTGCACGGCAGAGAGATCGACCCCAGACCCTGCTTGCAGGCCAGGTCTCTCCCCACCTGCCGCACAGCTCCACCTGTGGGCCAGTGCCTCCCTCGCTACCGCATTGCTGTGAGTTTGATCCTGCTGTGCCCCGCTTCTGACTGTCTGGTGTGCTCAATTAGTTTAATTTCTCCGTTTCGTGCCTTTATTTTGTGAATTGGTGTACTGTCTTGCCTTCGTTTTGCCCTTGCTGTACTGTTTTGTACTTGCGTACGCTCACCCAGCTCATTCACCCCTCCCCCTTTTTCTCCTCTGTTTCCCTTTGGCCTGTAACCCGCCGCTGCTCCCCTGTGGCCTGCCCCCTTGCCATCCATCCGCCGCCCCGCTCCCACCTCCCAGCTGCTCCTCCCTCCCTCACCACCTGAAATGGCGGTCGCTTTGCGGCCGCGTGCAGCTGGCACGCCAGAGGCAAGCTTGTCTGCACCCGTCCACGCCTGGACCGCGCCCAGCGCCAGAACCCCAAGACCCCGCGAACGCCATGCCACCAGACTCCGCTACGACGCACTCTCCACGCACTCAACGCCAGCCAAAACCACACCTGCTTCCAGGCCACCCCAAAACGCACCCACGGACCCGTCTCCTGCCGCACCTGCAGCTTCACCTGCGACAGAGCCACCAAACCACCAAAGACCGGGCCCAACCACCTCCGCTGCATATTCCTGAACACCCGCTCCGTCGAGCTCTGAGACCTGCTCGACACCTCCAACCCTGACGTTGCCATCCTGACCGAGACCTGGTGGAACGACTGCTCGGCGCCCGACAGCGCCATAGCCATCCAGGACAGCTACAAGATCACCCGCAGAGACCGCACCAATGGAAGCGGAGGAGGAATAGCCATCATCCACAAGTCAACCCTCAAGGTCTCCACCCACTCAGACGACACCCTCAACACCGCTGAACACCTGCACTTCCGGATCCACACCGACCCCAACACCACCCTCAGAGGAATACTCGTCTACAGACCTCCCGGGCACAGTTCAGCGACTCCATGGCCGACCTCGCCAGCACCCATGCACTCGCCTCCATGTACTACATTATCCTCGAGGACCTGAACTTCCACCTCGAGAACAACAATGACGCGGACTCCGCCACCCTGATCGACAACCTCGCCAACCTCGGCCTCAGACAACTCGTCACCGCACCCACCCACACCACCGGCCACACGCTTGACCCCATCTTCTCCACAAACACCCACGTCTCCTTCGACCACAACACCGAACTCCACTGGACCGACCACCGCTGCATCCATTTCACCTTCAAGAAACCCACCACACACTACCGAACCCAACAGTTGCCCCGCCGATGCTGGAGCACAGTCACAGAGGACCAGCTGAACACCACCCTCACCCAGAACCCACCAACCGACCCCACCGACCCAGACGCCGCCACCCGCAACCTTAGACAGTGGATCGACGACTGTGCTAACATCCTTGCCCCTCTCAAGAAACCCCCCCGACAGCCGCACCTGGAAGAAAGCCACCTGGTTCACCGAAGAACTCCAGACCTCCAAACGAGCATGCCGGAAACTGGAGAAGAAATGGCTACACGAACGAACACCGGACAGAGACGCAGCTCACAAGGACGCCACCCGCAGACATCACCACCTCATCAGATTAGCCAAGAGATCTTCCTTCAAAGCCCGCCTGGACAACAACGCACACAACAGCAAAGAGTTCTTCAGCATCGTTAAGGAACTCTCCAACCCCAGCACCAACGCTAATGACATCCCTCCCTCACAAGAACTGTGCAACTCGCTAGCCACTTTCCTCCACCGCAAGATCGCTGACATCCACGACAGCTTTAACACCTCGACCACCCCAACAAAGCCAGTCCTCACCCACCCGACAAACACCACCCGCATCAACGGCCTGACCTCCTGGAGTAACGCCAACAACGACGAAACACGCAAGATCATAAACTCCATCCACTCAGGATCACCATCAGACTCCTGCCCACACCACGTTTCAACAAAGCAGACACAGCCATCGCACCCCAATTACGGAAGGTCATCAACATCTCCTTCGAGATAGCTACTTTCCCGGAAAGATGGAAGCATGCCGAAATCAACGCCCTTCTCAAGAAGCCCAAAGTGGACCCCTAGGACCTCAAGAACTTCCGGCCCATCTCCCTGCTCCCTTTCACGGAGAAGGTCATCGAGAAAATTGTCAACATGCAACTGACCCGCCACCTCGAGGACAACAACATCTTAGACCCATCCCAGTCCGGATTCAGAAGAAACCACAGCACCGAGACAGCCCTCATCACCGCCAGAGACGACATCAGGCGCCAACCAGACAATGACGAAACATCAGCCCTCATCCTCCTGGACCTGTCAGCCGCCTTCGACACGGTCTGCCACCGCACACTAAAGACATGCCTCCAAGAAGACAGAATCCAAGAGAAAGCCCTAGACTGGACCACGTCCTTCCTCACCGGCTGAACCCAGAGCGTCCGACTCCCACCCATCCGATCCGAAGCCGCTGACATCATCTGCGGTTTACCCCAGGGCTCGTCCCTCAGCTCGACGCTGTTCAGCGTCTACATGGCCCACCTCGCACAAGTGGCCCACCAGCACAACCTCAACATCATCTCCTACGCCGATGACACCCAGCTCATCCTCTCCCTCACAACGGACCCGCACACTGCCAAAACCCACCTCCACAAGGGAATGAAGGACGTCGCCAAATGGATGAGGAGCAGCCGACTGAAGCTGAACTCAGACAAGACGGAGATTCTCATCATTGGACCGACCCCCTCAGCATGGGACAACTCATGGTGGCCGACCGGACTCGGGAACAGCACCAACACCCACTGATCACGCACGCAACCTAGGAATCATACTCGACTCCTCCCTCTCCGAGTCAAAACAGGTCAACTCCGTCACCTCCTCCTGCTACAACACCCTACGCATGCTCCGCAGGATCTACAAGTGGAACCCCACCGAAACAAGAAGAACAGTGACAAAGGCCCTCGTCAGCAGCAGGCTGGACTACGGCAACGCACTCTACGCAGGAATCCAGGCCAAACACCTGCGACAAATGCAACGTATCCAAAACGCCTCCGCCCGACTGATCCTCAACATCCCTCGACGCAGCCACATCATCCACCACCTGAGAGACCTACACTGGCTCCCCGTCGCAAGAGGATCACCTTCAAGCTCCTCACCACGCACACAAAGTACTCCACAACACCGGACCAGCCTACCTTACCAGCAGACTCAGCTTCTACACCCCCACCCGCCAGCTTCGCTCCAAAAGCCTCACCCTCGCCGCTGTCCCCAGCATCCAACAAACGACCTCCAGTGACAGATCCTTCTCCTTCCTCGCCGCCAAGACCTGGAACACCCTACCTACCCACCTACAACAGACCCAAGACCTACTCACCTTCAGAAGACTCCTCAAGACCTGGCTCGTCGAGCAGTGCGGCACCCCCCCCCCCAGCGCCTTGAGACCCTCACGGGTAAGTACAGTGCTTTACAAGTACTGATTTATTGATTGATTGATTTATTGACAGGGAGTCAGTACATGTTCCCCACCATGCTGTGTAATGCAGCCTGGTGGGTAACATTCAAAGTGTGCATGAATGTTTTGCCAGCCCAAGACAGCGGGTCAAACATTTAAGCACAATTTGAGTGTGCTCACCTCTCCTCCCCTGGCCCCTGCTCTGTCCAGCCCCGCCCTCCCCGCACCTAGGAGCGGAAAAATAAAATTATAACGTTTCGTTATTATAATTTTATTTTTCCTCTGCACTACTCTTAAAGCAGTGGGGCGACGCTCCTGCACAAACAGCAGCCGTGCGCCAACGCAAACACACGTGCGCCATGGTGCATGGGTGCCTCCGTTTTGCTCCTTCAATGTGTGCTGCAAAATGCAGCACCCATACAAAGAGCAAAAAACGAGGACAAATAAAAAGTATTTCTCCTTTTGCGCCACTCCTACATGTCCCCTGGGGAAGGTGTAGGATTCTGACGCATCCCAAGTTTTCGACAATTTCTAAATTGGGGAATGTGTCAGGTTCCATGGATGTTGCATGGGAACCCCCACAGCAACACTCATGGAACACCCTTTTCATGCAGAGTAATGCGTAAAAGGAGCCCATATTTACAAGGCCATAAAAAGCCATGCAGGGCACCTTTATGTGGCTATGTAGATATGGGCAGGCACACTGCGTCCCCAATGCGGCAGAAAAATGATGCACCACTGGCAAAATGGACTTGTAAATAAGCCCCTGTGCTTGGCATTTGTCCTGGTGGGCAGTGACCAGTACATCCCACAGATGACTCCTTTGTCGCTCCTGGGTGTACCCAAGCATGCACATTCTGAAATCTTCCTTGCACATCCAGCCCGTAATATCACTCTGCTCTGTGTTTCCTTCCTACCTGTTAATTTACGACGTTATCAATGAGGTGTGGTGGTGGGGGGTGGGGAGGGAGTACATGTAGCTTTAATAGTTTTTATTTCGATTTTGCACAAGAAAACACACATTCAGAACTTCCGGTGGACGCAGCCACCTGTAAACTTTTCCCACAAACCCACCAACACCCATCCACTCCACTGAGTCACTCACAGGTGTAAAAGACAATAATGTGTCATCAGTCTGCCAAGGTCACCTTGGGGAAGGGACAATTTTCTAACATGTTTTGGCACTGTTTTATCACTTGTGTCGATCAGAGCCCCTATGCAAGCGACTTCTTAATATTCTTTTCTAAAACACTTCTGTACTTGTATAAGCAATGGATCTTTTTAAGAATGTTTTGTAAATCAAATGTAAAATATAACTTCTCACCTGTGTCTTGTTGATTGTACACAAATGAAACAATACAGAAAACTATTTTTTAAACAGCATTTTAAAATATTAAAAAATGGTTTACTTGCATTGAACAACTGTGAAATAAGTTACAGTCTTGCAGCTTAATTAGAAGGGCACTGGTAACTTGGCCTGGTATTCCCCTAACCCCTTGAACTATTGATACCACAAATACCAGTTATTCCAGGGGAGGGATAATTTCGACTGATTACAAGTTTTGGGGCAAACACCTGAGGGAACTGCTCCGATTCATGCATGTGGTTTTCTCAATTGTTAGCCAATGTTTTGCCCAAACGTCTGCTTATTTTGTAATCACTGGTGGGCTGCTAATTCCTGCTACTCGCCCCCAAGGGGTTAATGACGTACTCGTGATGAGGTCCTTAGATGGGCCACAAGATCCTGCTACTGGAATGATTAACAAGTGTTTGAGATTCTGACTGTGGTGCACCAGCAGCATTGCAGAGCATATCGCCTCTGACTTGTGTATACCCAGGGTAAACAGTATAGTTTGAAGGAGAGGACAAGTACAGGCTCATTATGCCAAGGTCACAAAGGAGCCTGCATACTTCCTTTAACTAAGAACACTGTAAACTGCATTTTTGTGGAATATCAAACACCAGTACCTTTCAATCGAAACTTCTAGAAAACCCAATATTTGGTGTTAACTCCTTCGACGCTGATGACGGAACTGCTCCGTCATCAGTCGCGGTGGCGCTGTGCTGATGACGGAGCTGTTCCGTCATGGCCCGCCCGACGCGCCTGTGCGGCGCTGATTTCGTGCCTGCGCGGCGCATTCTATTGAGCGAGCGGGGCCATGACGGAACCGCTCCGTCATCAGCACAGCTCACCCGAGGCTGGTGACGGAGCAGTTCCTGCACCAGCGTGTGTGCGCCGCGCAGCCCCCCGGCCCCCTTAGCGCTGCGGCGGAATAGCCGCCGCAGCGAAGTGGTTAATTACACAAATTTCTTATACAGAATAGGAAAGGGATAACATTTAGCAATAAAGGAAGCAAGTACGGAAAAGACATCATTATTCGGTTGCTGACATATATTGTATGCTGAATTAGACAACTCTGACTAACTTGCCACATTCTGAGGTTCATGCAGACTTTTGTGAACAGAATTTACATCTGCCAATGTGATGGGTGGATGTTCTCTGCCACACAGGTAGTGGGAATTCGGCCTCTTTTTCAGTTATCCACCCTGGCGACTAGGGATTCCTACTCAAAGTAGTGGTCTCTTTCTTTGAAATAAACACTTTCCGGGAAGGGGGGGTTGCAGGGGGGGTCTAGGGATAATTCCCCCACTGGCAGTTTTCAATGATCCAATTGACACCACCAGTTTGAACGTTGGAACTGCACACCCATAGTTGGAGTAAATTGATAGTGTCTCCCTTAGATGGGAGTGCGGTGAGTAGGCGGCTGCCTGACCTCACGCGCGGCCACACGGTGCTATTTTCTGACTAAAACGCTGACTTAAAAGCGCAACCTGGAATTGTTTTTAAAAATTTACTTTTAGCGATTGAAGCTTTTTTAAAATTGTTTTCACCTACTTGTGATGCATTCACTCTGACTGCTAACCGCCTCGGTCTCCGCAGCTCAGCTGTTTGAGAGGAGGGCGTGTTAGCAGCAGCCTGACCCCGGGCTGCACTTCCTGCCAATAGGGGGCGGAGCCGCGTCTCCACTTTGATCTTAGGCTGATGGACCTACGGACGCGCAGCGGGCGCACCGAAGGTGCGCCAAAGGTAAGCCCGTCTGCGCCCGTCCGCGCATGACCGGGCCCAGGGGCCAGATCCCCTGGTCACCGATTAGTGTACTCTGCTACAGAGCTACACTCACTGGACTTAAAAATTCACTCTGTCAGTGAGTCCACTCTGGGTAAGCTAAAAGAACTCAACCTACTACGAAATGGCGGTCTGTCGCCCTCTCAAAAACGCCCCGGAAATACCATCAATTCAACGATTAAATCTCAGACCGAACTGAAATTAACATGCCTGAATACACGGTCGTTACAAAAACACCACTTAGAAATCTTTACCCTCCTCCAAAATGAGGACATAGATATACTGGCACTTACGGAAACCTGGCTGGGAGATAGTTCTCTACCAGATATCATTGCCTCCCTACCAAATGAATATGATGCCATGAGGCACAATCGTTGTGATAACATCAGAGGGGGGGGAGTGGCAATTTTGTTTAAAAAACAACTGAGGGTTACAGCAGACATACTCGGGGTAAAATTCACCTTTAATAATTCATGTCTTGCTCTTTTGACGGTATATCGCCCCCCAAAATCCACCCCGCATTTTAATGACCTGCTCACAATTATCATCTCTGATATCCGTACACGCTACCAGAGAGTATTAGTAGTGGGGGACTTCAATTTTTACTGGGATAAAAAAAGCCAAAGACACAGCAACCTTACAGCAGGAGACTCTCATGACCACATTAGGCTTCCAACAATTAGTTAAAGTCCCTACACATAATAAAGGCCACACTTTAGATCTCATCTGGACTACCCACCCGGAGGTCACTGTCATAGATGTTTTACCCTGCCTCTGGTCAGATAATTTTTTTATAAATTGCTGTATCCCAATAGAAGACGACTCAACCCACTCACCCCAAATTTTCAAAATGATACGTCAATGGAATAAAATTAACCCAGCAACCTTGACTGATCTCCTTCTGACATATACACCTTCTGCTAATACACAAGGGGATTTGGATCAAGAATGTGCGAACCTGACACAAAATCTGTGCTGGGCCATTGATCAGGTAGCATCAGAGCGAAAATATAAGATTAAAGAAGCAGGAAAAGGAGCCCCCTGGTTCAACCCCTCATTGAGAGAACTTAAAAGAAAGCTTCGCTTCGTGGAAAGACGGTGGCATAAAACTAATGACCCTGCAGATCGAGATAAATATAACCTATCCCTCAACTCTTATAAAAAATGTATTGTATCGACGAAAGCGAACTATTTTGAAGCCCGAATAAACAATGCAGGGAATAAACAGAAAGAAACTTTTAGAATTCTGACAGAGCTCAGTAAAAAAACAGGAAGAACAGAGGTTCAAATCGACTGCAATACCTTCCAATCCTTTTTCTTGGAAAAAGTGAGGATCATTCTTTCAGACATTAATAAAACTCCCATCAGCCATTTTTTGCCGACGTGTCCACAAACCTTCCCTCTAGATCATACTCTTTCTGGTTTTCCACAACTAGATATAGTTTCCCTCAGGCAGCTTATGAACCGAACTAAAGCAGGCTCTCCATCGGATCCATGCCCTCCCAGAATCTTCCGGATGGCGCTTCCAGGCCTAGAAGGACACATCATCTCCTTACTCAACAACTCGCTGGACACTGGATATCTGCCATCTAGTTTTAAAGAGGCACGAGTTAGGCCTCTAATAAAAAAGCCTGGCGCAGATCAAGTCAACCAAAAAACTATAGGCCAATATCCCAGTTACCTTTCCTGGCCAAAATCTTAGAACAGCATGTCCTGAAAACACTCTTGTCGTTCCTGGAGGCTCACCATCTTCTCCAGGGACGCCAAGCTGGGTTTCGAGCGCACCACCGCACTGAGTTGGTGATGCTCTCAGTGCTTGATGAGCTTAGAGTTATGGCTGACGGTAAAAAACCCTGCGCCCTGATACTATTAGATCTATCAGCGGCATTTGATACCGTCAGCCATACTCGTTTACTGGATCGATTGGCCAGGTTAGGTGTACAAGATCTAGCCTACCAATGGCTTGAATCCTTTCTGTCTGGCAGGACACAAAGGATTCAACTGGGGGATGTTACATCTGACCTAGGCTCACTCGACTGTGGAGTTCCCCAGGGTTCTGCATTGTCCCCGCTTCTTTTTAATGTTTATTTGCAGCCCCTAATAACAACTCTGGTAAATATGGGCTGCAAAATTTTTAACTATGCGGATGACACTCAGCTGTTGCTTAGCATCGACAACACTGCTTCCACCCAGCTCATAGCCCAAAACATCCTCAGCTATACAGTGAGTTGGATGACTGCCAACTCACTAATAATCAACCCTGAAAAAACAGAGGTCCTGGTTATCCCTGCAGCAGAATCCCCTTGGAGTGATCTGTTCTGGCCCCAGGACCTAGGTTCCACCCCCAAACCATGTTCAACCGTAAAAAGTCTAGGCATAAAAATTGACCATGACCTTTCAATGGCTAGCTAAGTTTCATCAGTGGTGGGGACGTGTACGGGACTCATTAGACAGCTACGAAAACTAGTCCCCCTCCTCTCCACTTCTACGCTCCGTACGATAGTCTCAGCGATTATAATCTCAAGGCTGGACTATGGGAATGCTCTCTATTTGGGCCTTCCCCAGGCATTGGTAAGTAGACTGCAGGTGGTCTTAAACGATGCAGCTAGACTGATTTTAAGGCTGCCAAGACGGACCCATGCCTCACCATTGTTGCGTGCACTGCACTGGCTCCCCATAAAACAGTGAGTGAAATTCAAGAGCCTTTGTATAGCCCACAAAGCTATAAACGACCTAGTACGATCTACATAAAAGAACGCCTGGAGGTCTACAATCCTGGACGCTCGTTAAGGTCTTCCGCGGCACAACTGCTGTCCTGCCCTCGGTACAAACTTTCCTCGAAAGGCGGTAGATCTTTCTCAGTGCTGGTCCCACAGCTCTGAAATAAACTACCGGAACACCTCCGTAAAGAATCCAACCTGTTTTCCTTTCGGAAATCACTTAAAACCCTTCTGTTTAAAGAAGCACTAAGTTTAGAGTAACCTTTGAAGATTCGCGCACTTTCCAACCACTCAGCAGCCACTTTCTCTCCCTTGGTTCCAAGAGCTAAGAGACCTGTAGGTGATTTGGCGCTATATAAATCGAATTTAACAATAACAATAACAAGATGCTGAAGGGTGTTTTCAAGTGTTTCAGTGAGACAAAACCTACCTTTCCTGGAAAATCTGGTACACTTTCCACGGCGGTCGCTCAGGGAGCGAATTGTCAAACATGGTGGCAGACTTGATACTGTGGATGGGGCAGTGGAACAGCCACACTATTTGAAAAAATTAGCACTGCAACTTAGTCAGCTCAATGGTGAAGTGGAGTGTCTTCGGAGGAGAGAGACGTCTACCATTGAGGCAACTCAAACCAGGTTGGCTTTTAACTAGGAACTACCTGCCTCTTTACTATAAGAACTACAAAGGATCCAAAAACAGCAGCGCGACTTCTAATGTATGTCCTAAATCACCACAATCGATCACTACCATGGCTAAGAGCAATCATTATACTCTGGAAGAGTTACAGCCTTTCAGTAGTCTTGATAAAACACTTATACCTGGTAGATATTACCTGAATGGACCAGCACTATGATAAGACATGCTTATACTGCCAGAGAACCACTATCAAATCACCAAGACCAAGCCACTCTGTACCAAAGAGGGCATACAGCCAATGTAGGAAGAGTTCTACCAACCTGATTGGGTATGACTTCAGTATAGTCGATCCATGCAGGTCCAAATCTTATCCTTCAAAGTGGATATCCTAATTGCAGTTTTCTGCACAAGCGACTGGTTGGATGTTTTTCAGTAATCACCTTATATTAAACATGGGACTTGCAGAGTAATTTACAGTGGCCCATTAATTTAATTTGAGAGCACACTGTCTATTGTTCATCCTTGCTCTATCACACTGTTAAAGCGGTGTGACCCAAGACAAGATACGATCACCACTGTGGTCACTCACACACAACACCACAACTCTTGCCACTTTGGTTCACAGCAAGTATAATATCCTGCCAACAAAGCACTCCTGCAGTGCTACACAAATTCCAACAATACTACTTCTTGATGCAACAGCAGAAAAAGTGGAGAGAGGATCCAATACCCGATGCTAATTCTCCTTTACCTTCTTCCTATAAATCAGGCTCTTTGACTCCACATCTACAATTTCGCTATCAAGTCATTCATTTGTGAGTGCTCCGCATGCCTGAAAGACAGACAATATGAGTATGTCCATTAATGTTTTTTCAAGTTTTTTTAAGATCTGTAGCACGTCAGCGGCCAGGGTGAAAAATGATGGTTTCTAAAAAGTCTCAATAGGAACTAATTAGGAAGGCACAATTCACAACCTACCAAATTCTGTAAGCAGCAAATACTCTTTGGTGGTCCCTTTTCAAGCTTTTGTGAAAGTGCATTCCCTGGTTTTGGAAAATTCTACAAAAACAAAAGTAAACAGAATTTAAAAGATATGTTATTGCAATTCCACATACCCTGACCCATACCTAATGGGCGTTTGGTTGGGAGCTCATAAAAATTCTTTGAAAACATCTTGGATCCACAAATCAAAACCTTCATCTGTAGAGACAAAACATCAAGAAAAAAAACAGAATGGCAAGCCTTAAAATGAATGGATTAAAATTATCATGTCTGCTTTACGCAGATGATTTGGTGATCTTTGACCAGTCAGCGATGAGCTTCAAAGGAAATTGAAGGTCTTCCAAGAATATTGTGTGTTACGGTCCCTAACTGTAAACGTGGATAAAACTAAAATCTTGTGTTTTGGAAAAAGAGACCTAGGTTTTAGTTGGTATCTAGGGGCCAGATGTAGGTCGGTCGGTAACGGCCGAAAATGGGTATTTTCGGCCGTTACCGACCGGTATGTAAGAATTGGTATGTAGGGGCATATTTTTACAGAATCGGTAAATTTACCGATTCGGTAAATTTACCGATTCTGTAAAATACCAAATCGGTATTTTTTACCGATTCGGTATATCCAAATGTAGGTGGCACTCCTGAGAGTGCCACAGGCCATACAGATTCGATATTTTACCACACAATCCAATTGTGTGGTAAAATACCGAATCCAGGTGTGCATGCACATGTGTGCATGCACACCCTAGCCATGTGACAGACAGACATGCCCTTAGGGCATGTCTGTGTGCCACATGGCTCACATGTCCGTCTTTGGGGTGCTAGAGGGTGTCAAAGTGACACCCCCGGCACGCTTGCTAAAATCGGTATTTACCGATTCTGTAATTACAGAATCGGTATTGCCCATTGATTCCTATGGGCTTCAAGGCCCATAGGAATCAATGGGCAATACCGATTCGGTATTTCCAGAATCGGTAAATACCGAATCTTAAAGATTCGGTATTTACCGATTCTGTAATACCTACATCTCCCCCTTCATATTTACCGACTCTTAAATACCGAATCGGTAAAATTCGGTATTTAAGAGTCGGTAAATATGAATTACCTACATCTGGCCCTAGGCCCCTTAAAATTGGAGGTAGTAAAAGAATATAGTTTCCTTGTGGTCTGGTTCGAAAGCTCCTTAAAGTGGCAAGCACACTTGACTGCCCAAAAAGCAAAAGCTCTCATTTCAATGTGTGGGCTGAAAAATTTTAATAGTGAGTTTGGTGACATGTCACATAGACCTGTGCTTCAGGCGTTTAATGCAATGATGTCTCCTCAAGCCCTGTATGGTTCAGAAGTACTTTGGCTTGGCGGCAAAGATAATTAGGACGTTGAGGAGGGTAAATGCCTGAAATCCCTACTTTCGCTACCCAGCTCAGCAATGGTTCAGGCGATTAGATTAGAGCTAGGTACGACTCAGTGGAGTGTACAGGCCCAAATAAATCTATTAAGGTTGTGGAGTCGTCAGGACCCGGGGGGGGGGGGTGCAGAAGATCTTCCTCTGGTGTAGGAAGGAGATCGAATCAACTGATTTAAAGTGGGCTGAGGAGACAAGAAGCAAATTGATTAAGGTTGCAGAGAACTTGAAGGTGAGATTCTGCCAACAGTCACTTCAGGCCGAATTTTCCAAGAAGGTGCTCAGGTCTCAAGGCCTTGAGCTGTCCAGAATAATTGATCAAGGCTATTTGAGCGGGAAATCATCTGTTCAATTTCTGTTGTCAGCCTGGCAAAATGAATCTTGCTACGCTTATTTGGATACCCTCCCGAATAAGTGGCTCAGATCTGAAGTTTTAAGAGTTAGGATAGGTATTAATCCTTGGCTGTTGAATCAGAGGGAGAAGGTCATTAGGCTTCACCCGGATGGGAATTGTAAATGTTTGCTAGGCATTAAGGGTGATATGCTTCATATTTTGGTAGATTGTATGGCGCTTATATCTCTGCGTAAATTGCGCTTGAGGCCTCTTTTTGTAAAATATGAAATAAGGTCTCGTGCTCAGGCGATTGGCTTACTTAGAAAAATGCCTAATCTAGAGATTGCTATCGCTATTGGAATATATATGAAGTCTGTAAAAAGCTCTTAGCAAAATACCGTAAAAGTTTTAGATTAATTTTGGATTTTAGTGTTTTTATGATGATTATTTACACATTTTAAATTAATATGAATTAAATCTTCCTTCTTGGTGCCATACTGGTAGAATTTCAATGTGTAAGTACGTTTTTGCAACTACTTAGCGAACCTTAGTTTGTATTGGACATCAAAAAGCATATCCTGGAATAAGAATGTATTGATAAATATGTTGTTTCTTAGCGTGTGTTACTGATTGTGTATTTATCTTCTGTTTTAATACTTTTATCGTGGGTATTGCAGTTTAAAGACTAAGGTCTAAACAAACATTGCTTTTGACTGACTGATAAAAAGGGCAAAACACTGTGCGAGACTCACTAAGCTCTTTACGGCCATTCATTCTGGTTTACATATGTCAATGGCTCGAACTATGGCCTATAACTATCAAGGATATTTTTCTAGCGTAATAGTTTTCCTGCTGAATAGTTCTCCACCACAAGTGTGCAGGATTACACAGGAGTAAATCCCAAGCAAGAGGTGTGGAATGTTAGGGACAAAGCATGATTTGCTTTGCCTTGTCAGTTTGTGACTGTCTCAAACATGTGAGTTTGTTACTGAATAATATGCTCATAATAATTATTCAGCTCGTTCCCATACTTTAGGATTTCTCGTCTCATATTTTGGGAGCTCACTGAAATTAATATCCCTCAAATATAAGCTTTAAAACTTTCCAAAATAGATGCCTCTTTGGGTGACCCATTAGCTGTCTTGAGCAATTATTTTATTGAAACTAGAAGTCTTTAAAAAGAGGAAATGAGTAAATAGTCTTGTCTGGTTCTAATATTTCCTGCCCATTAACATAAACCCTTGCTTATGTAGATGAAGTTCCCTCCAACAATAAACTAGTGATTACGCTAAATTTAGTCCTTGCCTTCCCTACTAAATTCAGCACAGATGGTCTTTTGATTGCCTGCTGAATGTGGTTGAGTGGAGTAAACAATTCAAGATTATACTTACAATGTAGTCATGCTTAAAAGATCACAGACTCCGAATTTCCATTTATGGATTTTATTATAAGGCCAAAAATAATTGAATATAAACACACCTTAATATCAGAGAATATAGGTAAATGAAAATCAATACAGAGCCGAGTCTACGAATATAATTCATTCGGCATAAAAGGCATAATGTGATGAACTCCAAAATTAAAATGCAACACAGAATAGATGCGGAGTCCAATTCTCTTTCATGTGAGAAGAAAAACAAAGTTTATCTTTCCTTACACTGCTCTCTATGAGGGTCCTGCCTATCACCCTTGTATCATACCCCAAAGGTGTTAGCACGTGTTGCTTCCTAAAAAGAACTCACGTCAAATGGGTTTGATAGCTTAAGGCTATGGAGCTTGCTCTAAGATGCTCCTTCTCCTCCAAAAAAATGCAGAAGTCCCCCTATTCTCTGTCCCTGCGCATCATACAAAAAAACAAAGTTCAGCCCCCCAAATGAATCACATGATGAACTGTTCCACTTGTAATATTTTTCCAATAGATTTCCTTAGAAGCTTTAATTAAGTTCTTCTTGTCTTCCAGTGGCCTTGGGTTTCAGATAGGCCAGGCACGGAAGGCATCCTCCCTTCTCGCCTTTCAGTCTTCTTCAAAGACATTCCGGGTATCACCTTAAATCTAAGAATAAGGAGGTCGAATTTCTGCACCTGCAGTAGGATGAGAACATACTGTCTTTGCACACAAAAAGGATTTATTTAATTATTTCTTGAGCAACCAAGGATTCAAAACCAACAACAACCTGCAGTTCTGGGCCTACAGTGCAGCGAACTTAAACAACACACAATTACATTTATATGGATATAATGTCATCCTGCACATTATACATACAGGAATTATAATTGTCTCTAATACATGTAAAATTTTACTTGAATGTGTATACTACATTTCAATACTTATATTGCATGAATAAATGCATCTTAATAAGCATAAAACACTGCAAACGATAAAAATATATGTGAGTGCGTTTAAATCATGAGTATAATGCACCCATACAATTTAGAGTGCTGTAAGTGCTCTATCAGTCCCCCCTCTTATGACTAGTGTCATAACACCAACATTCCATTCTCTCATATTTCTCCTTGTAGAAAAGACCGACTAATCAGAAATTGTAGCTTGCCGTCCCTTTCTAAATCTCTCTAACCCTTTCAGGTGCAGATAATGATTGTCCTGCAGTCGTTCTAACTGCTACTCTCGTTTCTTCGAGGCGTTTTCATTATGACATGCCTTTTGCCAATTGTAAGCTTTAATGGTTCCCAAGAGTAAAAATCATACAAATGAGCGCTATTATGATAGGTTTCAAGATGTTTCCCATTATCCCTTGACCCACACTTCCAAACAAGCTTCCAATCTTCCCAAATCCCTTGCCAATTTGTTCCCAAATCCCATCTGTAGCCAAATCACATAAATCTTGATGTATCTCTGAGATGTTCCTAATATATTTTCGTATATCCGGACTATTGTCAGGAATATACGTGCAGCACTGTTGAACTTTCAATAAATTACAGGATCTTCCAGCTTTTGCTAATAGGACGTCTAAAGCAAGATGATTTTGAAGAACCATACCCCTTATTGAAACCATCTCTCCATCAACAAGTAACAAGATTTGAGCTGTATTCACGGAGAGCTTATCCACTATTGTTGCCAATTTTCTAATTTTCACATCATTCAAAATCACTCCTACACTAGGTATCATAGCTTCAAATACATCTCCAATAATTTCTCCAGCACTTGCACCACGTTTCCCTCAATGGGGCCCTTTTCCTTCCAAAGGCCATAAATCATCCACGTGGAATATTTTAGGAAATACCACAGCCAAATAACATGCACCATACCAATTTTTAGGTAATTTCACATAAGCACTCTTTACACACACAAAATACACATTAGGTACTATTGTTAATTTATCCAATAGCGCCTTTTTTATTGACTCCTCAATCAAGAAAATGTGTTTGCAAGCACTCTCTTGTCATAATACATTGATGAGTGTCTAATGCACAGTTTTCCTTTTTGTTGAAAATCCAAAGCTATTGGACCAGAACTTCCCTTAGCCTTATGATCTAATTCTTCTTATGTCCATGGGATAACCTTATGGGTTGGATCTGGCCTAAATATGGTCTGCCTATGTCGATCTTCTATTTGATCTATGAATTTCTTTTCTATATCAGATAACATGCAAGTCAGATTGTGTCTATGAGCATACGATGTATCCAATGTAATAGTGTGTACAAAATGCTTAGACATCCTCTCTACCTCCTTATAGTAATCATATTTATTCATGTACTTAAGAACTGAGACTTCTGAGAGGACCACGTCATAATTTGAAAAGTAGTACTCAAAATGAGCCCTACTATAGAAAATGCTCAACACACTACATGTGAAGCCATAGGTTACTGGTAAGTGGTGATATTGGATGCCCTCTTCTACTGATGCTGGCAGTTGCATACACACATAGCAATTTTTCGTTTCCATTGGATCAACATACTCATACAATAAGCGAGCATATGCATTCAGCGTGAAATCACCTATTGACAAATCTACATGTAACATTCGACTAGTTTCCCTGATCATATCCCTATCTTTGGCAGATGCACCCCCTCCTACATCTGAGGTATATGGGGTGTCGCTTGTTCCCCATTCTTTTCAGCATTGTGAGACCCAACCAAAGATGTAACAATCACCACAGCTATGACAATAAGCACTGCAACAATAAGGGTACCAATTATGCTTTTTTGCTTGTGTCCTGACTTTTCAGACTCCATTTTGAACCACTGTTGGTTTAAAATGTAAATGAACTCAATAAAGTCTCTTTTATTCTTTTTTCTTGCTTGATTTGTGTAGGAGAGTAGGGTCTGCTATCCTATGGTCACCCCAAATTTTTGCTTTTTGCTTCACTGGTTTTAGACAACTGAGGCTGTGGGCCTGCTAATCAGACCCCCAGCGTGCTGTTCTCCCTCTAAATTATTGATACATATGCTATAGGTACATACCACAATTGGAAATGGACTCCTTGTCAGCCCCTGTACCATGCACTATAGGTGCCCAGGGCATAGGTGCCACCAAGGCCTACCAGGGGCTGCAGCATATCTTTTGCCACCCCTGGCTGGTTCTTAAATTGACACAACTGGCTGATCACTCAGCTGGGGCAAGGTGGTGTAATCACCCCTTGCTTAGATATAGTATACCTATATCTAAACCTATATCTGGACACATATAAACCTGTGAGCCACTCCTATGGAAGGCCTCATCAATCCTGGAGGCAGAGTGCGTGGTTTAATGTGAGATGGAGCTCTAGCATGAGCTGAGCCTGTCTGCAGCCGTCGCGAACAAATCCCTAAGCTGTTTCAGGATAATGCCATACCATATACTCTTAAGTGCATTATAATCCTCGCGGTTATATAGCAACTCTGGTTTGGCTTTATCAAAACATGTCGTGTAAGGTGTCATACGAGTTGGAATACTATCCCCTCGCCAGTTCTGACGACGGGGATAGCATTCCACCCCTCTAGAGGGGTAAGACATGTTACTTTACTTAAATGCGGTTAATTTCTAAAAGGGCCTCAGATCCACAAAATGGATGCTTCTGCCACAGACACAAGTCTGACCCCCTGAAGCTGACTGAAACTCAGCCCAAGGGGCCTGGACAAAGGGTTTCCTGTCGCAGGGCGGTGTTACAACCCCCCAGACAGGAGATAGTGGATTGTAGCAGGGAGGTTTGAAAGAAACCAGACACTGCCTGGGGAGCACAAGGCTGCCCCTTGCATAATCCGGCCAAACCGGTTCTGGGGCACTCCAGCCCCCATCCCAGCGCGGCCAGGATCAAAGGAAGGGGGTGTATCCACCCACTTCCTGGGTCCCACCCATAAGAGGGGACCTAGCAGGTAATCCAGCCCCCCAGATTCGAATAAGAGTGGGAGCAGTGCCAATGCACTTCAGATTATCCTGGTGAAACATAAGAAACGAAACTCTGGACCCTTCGACATCCTACTCAACGTAGAAGACTGAATAATCTCCCTTGTGGTCAAAGAGTGACCACCCTGTGCAAACAGGCACCATCCAGCCCTTGACGTCTGCTTTGTTGCAGTTCCCGCCAGAACTAAAGCAACAGAGATCGACGAGATCAAGCTTGCCTGCCTTCTAACAGCCCGATCCACAGTCCCTGCAGAACTGAGACCCGTGGAGGCGACCGGAAGCGCGGGGCACGCCATCTTGGAAAGACCACGAGACACTGACCGTGCAGCCCACGAGTGACCCTCGAAGCTGTACAACGGGGTTTGAGAAGCCCCAACCCTGAGCCACTCTTGCACCGAAGTTCAGCCCCCTACACTCGACGAGTGCTGCGTGGGGCCCTTCTGCTTCTTTTGGCTCACCGCGTTGGCCAGTCCCTTGCCAGCTGGCTTGTGGCCCCTGTGCCAATGAAACTTGAAATGCGACTTGTGATTCTGATTGCTCCAGATTTGCACCAGCTCCCCTGAAAAGGAGCCCCCACTCTGACCCTCCTGGTCCGAGTGAGAAGCAATCTTCCAGTTCCGCGTGGATTGCTTTTGCCAAGTGTTGTTTGCTCTAATCTTGAAGCCGACAGCGCCGACGGCGAGAGCCTGCATGGGACAGATCGTGACATGCTCCTGGACTTCGTAGATGCCCCAGAGCCCACGTGACAGCGGAGAGAAGCTCCTCAACAACCACCTGATTGCGCCCGACATTGCCTGGTTCCGTCCTGGTTCCACTCTGGTCACTGCTGAGTGACCCAGACTCTGTCCCCTCTGCTTTCAGGTACTTTTCGACTCGAGTCCACCCTTGGACTCCACCGGACACTTCACTTTCACCTCGCCTGCAGCCCTTTCAGCTCCAAGCACCAAGAGCCTGCGTGACGAAACCCGACTCAACTTCGACCCTGTGCACCCACTTCCTGTGGGTGAGGTAACATTGCAACGCCGGTGTTCCCACACTGGTACACACCTCTAGGGTCTGTGTCTTAAGTTTTGTTCCTCTAGGTTCAGCGGAAGTGTCCTTAAACTTTAACTTTGTAACTTTTACGCACCATTGGTTAACATTGATGCATGCGTGCACTTTCTTAACTGCACCCGAATCCTGCTGGCTTTTCCCGACTTCAGCATTGCTTGTCCCGACTGCTCCCAGCGATTCCCTAGGCCCTAGGCCTAACCACTGATCGAATGGTCTCTCTTATACCATTTTTTTAGTATATGGTTTGAGTGGCCCCTTGGCCTCATCCAAAATTGTGCAACTTTGTATGTTATACTGTGCTTTTGATTTAACGCTTGTGCCCCTTTATTCATAAAGAATACTGGGGATTGTTTTTAGTAATAAATACATATATTTTTATAATATATACTTGTGTGGTGTCCTTTCATTTGATATTACAGGATTGTATGTGGTAAAACAGCTCGCTTAACACGACCTCTTAAGTTAAACCTTTAGGCTGCTTAGTCCATGCTACCCCTAGGATAGCTTGTCTAATAAGGTTGACTTACAACCAGACACCATAAGGGATTGTTTGGACTGATACAGGGTGGTTCCAGAATTGGAAACATCATATATCAGGCCAACTTCTCACAATTTTGTTATTTACAATGGCTCTTTATGTTCTGTTCTTCATTCAAATATTGCAATTTTCAGTCCAAGGATACTAAACCTATTGTAGAGATGTAGTCAGCCCTAACCCTCAGTTCTTCTTCTAATGAAAGTCCCTGCTGTTAAATCTTCTTCCACTTGGGCCTAGGTTATCTTCTTTCTAAGGCTAATAAGTTTTTCTTTTACAGTTCAAGCTTCATCATTTATGATGTTAGATCCAAGCATAGCAAGAACAAGCTGCAGAATCTCTGCGCAAATCTCTCCCATTTCTTGTGCGGTAGACTGTTGAGCAAAGGCAGGGAAAGCAACTTGGTTAAGAATTAAGAATCGTAAACCACTCAGCCTTGGCGGATCAGGAACTGTCACAGCCAAATTCCAAAAGCATCAACTCCAGGGACTATTAACTGAATATCACTTGTCAGAGTGCTCCCTCCACGACTCACTGTGCTGGTCCCCAATTTCCCGGATCTCTCTGGTCTCTGCATCAGCAGCCAGATACGTCCACTCAGGAGATGCGTACTTTTGAGACGGTACTCTCTCTCTTCTGGATTGTCTTAGACCATCACATCTTTCTTCGGTTTTACTTCAGGAATGGGAATGAGATTCTTCTCAGATGCAAGCCTCATGTTCAACCTTTCTTTCCTTGTCGGCCACGTTGCTGCTGCAGCATCTGTTCTCCTCTCTTCCTCTTCTGATCTTGCTCCTTGATAGATAGGAGGTCGGTAAGATGTTCACTCTCCTCTTCCATTCCATCATCTGTCGCCAAGATCATGTTTACTTCAGACCTGTCAAAGTGATGCTTGCGGCGGCTCGCATGTAGGAACTGCAAACGGTTCCTTGGAGTCTGCAAGTTCATCAGGTAGGTGACATTACTCTTGCTCTCCACCACCTGAAACGGCTCAAACCACTTGTCCTTGAGAGCACAAGGTTCTACTGGGGCCATGACCCACACTTTCTGGCTAGGTTGACACTCTGCTAGAGTGGCATCTGGTCATACCAGTCTTTCATCGTCTCCTGGCTAACTTCTAGGTTCTCTTGAGCGACCTTCCTGAAGTGCACAGTTTGGCATGTAGCTAAATACTTTCTGGGGAGGGTTACTGGGAGCTTTCTCCCACCTTTCTTCCACCAGACTGAGAGGTCCTCTTACAGTATGCCCATACAGCAATTCAAAGGGGCTGAACCCTAAGGATTTCTGTGGTTCCTCTCTGAAAGCAAACATGATCACATGTAAAATACTTGCGGGATCCCTTCTTTCCAGGCTTCCCTCTAGGGGGCCGTGGTTTCTTACCACTGGGAGGCTGGGAATATTTACACTGGGGACAAGCTTGGGGCCTTTTAGAGAACTTCTTGTTACCCTTGTACTCACCACTCATCTGCTGAGGACATTGCCCACCTTTGGCTGGGTTTTCCACATACCTATTGTGGACCCTGGTATTCGTCCAGCAGTCCACCTTCTAAGCAAACTTCCTAGGGTCAGTCAGTTTTCTAGCCATCCGAGGCTGGTGCTGCTTTGTAGCACAACGACTATATAAGTGCTCCAATGCAATTAAATCATACATCTCCTGATAGTCAATTACCTTGCTGCCCTTTATCCAACCATCCAGTGACCTGCGAAAAAGATTTGCACATTCAACCCAGGTATCATACTCAACTTTTGTAAAAGATCCAAACTTCTCCTTATACTGCTCAAAGGCGAGCTCATACCTGAGTATAAAGTCTCTTTCATGTTTGGGTAAGTGAGGGTACCTGCTTCCCGCAGGTCGTCAAGGTGCACCTCCCATTTACCTCAAAGTGTTTCGACACGCCCCCTCCTCATTGATTATCTGAGGCCTCAATAGCTGAAACCAAGCATATATGTCCTCCGCCTTCTGGAAATTCTGTACCAGATCCTTTGAAATGTGTACCTTCCTCACAGACTGCACTGTGTGCACGCTGCCACCATTTAAACTGGAATCTGCCTGCCTGGCCTTGATATCCAGTTCCTTTAAAATCAACTCATCTTTTCCTCAAAGGCAAGGGTTTTATCCTTGTCTTTCTCTTGCTGCTAGTGCTCCAACTCAAGCTTTTTCATCTGGAGCCTCACAAGCTCTAACTCATGATCCCTGGCCCTCTGTCTGTCCGCCGGCTCCTCTGAGATCACTTCTAGAGGATACTCTGCTGCAAGGCCTGGAGATCACTCCCCCAATAGGCAAACCCTGAACCAAAATATCCCCTGGCTGGCTCTGCTTTTCCAGCTCCACATCATCATCCTCAGCCCCCCCAGCTTCTCTTGATGCCCAAAATCCCATCAGTGCCTTCTGCAGCTCCCCCTTCCGAGCAGAGATCCTAACATGGCAATCAGGATGTTTGCAAAACTGCTTTAGGCCACTCACGTTGTAGGAATTCAACGTCCCAATCCCAAATGCACTTTCTGCAACAACAACTGATGGGTCACCAAGCTGAGACATGACTGAACTTCAAGACATGTCACTAAAATAGGAAAACATGAAAAAACTGTATGTGATTGAGTAATGGTCTGCACTATACTAGTAGCTTACACCAATTACTGTAGGTCAAGTACAAATACAAGGTCAATCCTCACCGCTGACCACCCATATTAGAATTGGGGGTCTCTAGTTGGCAGCGGCTTGCACCCTGTTCAAGTAGGGACCCTTCCTCCTAGTCAGGATAAGGGAGTAGCACACTCTAGATAACCCCTGCTCACCTACTCAGTTGCTTGGCACGAGCAGACAGGCTTATTTATCTCAAAGGCAATGTGTAAAGTATTTGTACCCAACCACACAGTAACACAGTGAAAGCATCACAAACGGACACCACATCAGTTTAGAAAAATAAAGTATCTTTATCTAAACCAAACAAGACCAAAATCAAATCCAACATGCATATATCAAAATATCACCTTTAAAAGGTTTCAAGCATTCTGTCCATAGAAATCTATGGATGTGTAATTTTACACAATGTACCTTCGAATGCGTCAAAATTCACAAGCCCAACCAGCTGCAGAGAAGGGAAGTGTCGAAAAACACAGCGTTGCGTCGGTTCCTGAATCCTCTGGGAGGTGATGCGTCAGTTCTGCTGCATTCAGGTTAAGTGTTGCGTCAAACCTGTACTGTAAGGGGAAGTGATGCTTCGATTTCAAGGTAGTTTTGGTCTACGGGTGATGCGTCGGAAAACTTGTCACACAGGTACGATGCGTGGAAATCTGGACACCCTGTAGGTCGATGCGGCGGCGGCAAAGCAAGCTCTGTGTCGATTTCTTCAGCCGTGGTCCGACAATGCGTTTATTCTTTCAGCTGCACAACAGGACCTGCATCGGAGTTGGTGAGGTGATCTTATCTTTGGAGGGCGGTGCACTAGAGCAGCATCGGGCCAAAGAAATGGGGAAGATCAGGCAAAAAGAGGCATTTGCCTACAACCACAAAAAGTACACAATGCTATCTGTAGGAACAGAAACAAAGTAGCAATATAAGCTAAACAATAGTTTTGAAAAATTCAATAAAACCAAGCAATGACATCTCCTTCTGGGCAATGCATTTAAAGAAATTGTTTTCTGATTTTGTTTTATTACTTGTTTTAACGTTTTACTGGTATATACAATATAACTAGAGTGCACGCAAGGGTGACCCTATAAATAGTGCATCAGGTGCCTTAGCACCAAGGCCCATGGTTGTAAAGGACTAGCTGCACCATGATAATGGCTGCATTCATTTTTCAACCCAACAAGGGGGTAAGTGGAAATGTCCTTGATTGAATTAGACCCATGGCACCATTGTTACATCACTGAGAGCTACCTAAAGTGGAAGGTCTCCGGCTCTCGTCCATCCTCTCCCCACCACACACAGTTAATCTATAGCTTATGTAAGTCTAGAAATGGCAGAAGCAGAAAGTGGAGCCCGGCACAAAGAGAAACCTTAAGGAGTAGCTTAGTATAATAAGATATTGGGTTACTACCGAACCTGTGCACATTTTGATGTTTTATTTATGTTATGGTTAACTAGGTTGAAGAGTCATAAAGAGCATTTTTGTGATTATAATTTCCACTCATCTTTTCAGTATTGCAGTCAAAGAAATTACTGTATATCAGGCTGCTATAATGTATAATAAGGTACCCCTCATTTAGTAGTGCTAACTAAAACATGGATCCTGAAAAGTGCAAAGGAATGTGTTTTGCTGTACTGCAATACAACCAAAAAAAGATGATTTAAAAAAGAAAAAAAAGTAGTTGAAGGATGGTAGCAAGCCCAGTGAACATGATGACTGAACAACACAGAGGGGGAGATTTACTAAGATTTTGCGCCTTGTTTGCGTCACTTTATGACGCAAATCGGAGCAAAATCTTTTTTTTTTTAATTTCAGAATTATTTAGCCAATTTACTCTCCAGCGCTAAACTTGTTTAGCGCTGGAAATAACGGAAAAGTAATGCGTCATGGGGTGGTAAGGGTGGTGCATGAGCATTCCCATGCAACCACCCAAGTTTTCACACGCTAAACCAAATTTGCTAAATAAAGTATATTGGGTTTAGCGTGAGAAAACGGTGCCGTTTTCAAGTAGGCGCAAGGAAGGAGAAATGCTTTCATTTCTCCTTTCTTTTCTGACTTTGTACGTGTGCTGCACTTTACAGCACACATACAAAGTGGGGAAATGGCTAAAGTCAGTCTGTGCATAGTATTTTGTACTGGAAGGGTTCCTTCTGGTATAAAATCTTTGCTAGACTCACGGAGACGCCCTTGCACCAGTGCTTCATTTGTAAATAAATACGTGTCAGGGCCCTCCCTCCTCACGGGGCCCCTGCAGCTTGCAGCAATCAATACCCCTGCGAGCGCTGCCAGTGACATAACCAACACAACTACTAACCATCGCACTCCTACAGGGGTGACAATTAGGGCTATTCCAGGTCCCCAAAGCTACAAGACTGGTTTGGGTGACTGCTATTAGTCATTTTTAACGTGTAACTAATTCATAAATACCTGTTGTTGAGCTCATCTCTAAATTAGGCTAACCACGCCACCATGTTGCAGACTGCCATAGCGCCAATATTGGCAAATAGATGCCGGTGCTGAGCACCGGAAACCACCGGTTCAAATTAAGCACTGCCTTGCACTATGGCGCAAAGGTGTCTCTGTGGTGCAGAGCAGCTGATTTCAGCGCCTGGGCTAGTAAGAGGGTGGGAGACTGCCTTATTTTAGTAAATAGAGTGCTCTCTTCCTCTCTCCTATTCCGTAGTGCAGCATTTGCGTCTGCTGCAGTGCGCTACGTGAAAAAAAATCGTAATTCTGGCCAGAGTGCGTTCAACAACAAACAATCCGTGCCTCATTCTGTAAAGTGCCTCCTTCAAATGTATTGCTGATTTGGCAGAAAAACCGCCACGCATTTAAAATAAATACAACATGCATTTCCTCAGAACCTAGCCACGCACACTAAATTAAAGCTTTGCGCACAGAAACAGATACGCCGTCACCTCAGGAGTATCTTCAAAACCCTGTCTCTTTTTACAGGTTTAAAAGAAAGAAGTAAACACGCATTATGTAAATGTAACAAGAGTGTTGACAAAAAACGAAATAAGCAGTCAGGACGCAGGCCTTTCTTCCCTAGAGAGGGAGAGTAGAATTATCCTCCTAAGTGGATAATGAGTTTAGAGAGGTGTTGAGTCAGGGGTATTACTTCCCTCGGCCTCCATTGGACCAGCTCTTCTAAAGCATGCTGCCTCTGTACATGAGGGGATTTGGATTAGCTTTGTTCGAGCTCCCAGATTAATGCAAGCAACTGTTGCTTTTATGCCGCTGCACTTTCCTCCAAATGCCTAAAATAGGAAAGGGGACTTTTGTTAGACTTGCCCAAACTCATACGATCTAGATGATCTTTTTTCAAGACTTAGAACATAATTCTAAAATGGCGGAATTTTGCTAAGCCTGGACAGGAAGGACTGTGCTGCTCTGCACTCCTAAATATCCTTCCTCTTCATTGTCCCACGCAGATTCCCTCCAGCTGGCCAGTTAATGTCTAGTTTAGGAGACTAGTCGATTGATAATGGATTTCGGGGCATTGGAAACGGTTGTAGCCAACTCTGCCTACATCACTGCGCGCGGGAGCTTTGATGGAGGCTTCAATGCTCAGGCGACAAGAAACAAAAGATACCACTCAAAGCTCAGGCTCCCTCCAATTTCTGAATGCCAGCATCTGGAAAATGGGATTGATTTGGAATTTGAGAGCATCTGTGTTAAGCAGCCCATTGGCAAACGTTTGTTCCAGGAGTACCTTGCTTTGATTCCACAGCATAAACCTGCTCTGGAGGTCTGGAATGATGCGGAGGACTATGACACTGCTGAGGACGAAGACCGCCTCCAAAAAGCCCAAAGAATCTCTAACAAGTATCTTGAATCCAGCGCAAAACTCTTCTGTAAATACTTGGATGAGAAAGTTATCTTGAAAGTGAAAGAGGACTGTAAGCATGTTCCAGATAACCTCTTCAAGCAAGTTCTCCAGTCTACCATCAACTACTTGAAGGACAACGCCTACCAGCAGTATAAGGAGAGTGCCCAGTTCTCCAAGTTCCTCCAGTGGAAATGGCTGGAGGCCCAGCCCGTTGGAGAAGACTGGTTCATGGACTTTCGGATCTTGGGTAAAGGAGGGTTCGGGGAGGTGTCTGCGTCCCAGATGATGGCGACAGGCAAGATGTATGCCTGTAAGAAACTGAACAAGAAAAGACTGAAGAACAGGAAAGGATTTGAAGTAAGTCCTGGAGTACATATTGTATGAAGTGAAATGCATGTGTACAGAGTAGGAGAAGCAGTAGCCAGCAATCGTGATATATGGTGTTCAATGTTATTCTAGACTTAACCCATGCCAAAATAAATACATCTAAAAAACCTTTTTCAGTCTGAATGGTTAGTAGAATAAACTTCTCTAGTTAACTAGCTGTTTTATTTGCTCATGTTAGTGTTGGTGAAAACTAGCGAGTAATGGCGGCAGCAGACATCTGGAACAGTTGGGTCACGGTCTACTGAAGTTCTTTATTCCTGACCCTCATAGTATTGCATTGCATGTCCTTGGGCTCAAACCTGAGTGTAGATCGTGTAAGGATGTTCAGTGGCTTTCCATCCCAATCATGTGAGCTCTAGGCACCAGGATGCTGCAGGATGGCTATTCCAAATCCGTGGTGTAGTTGGGGTTGACCTGGAATAGCATCACTCCTCAGATCCTCAACAAGTAGGAAGCTACCACCTGAACCACACTTTACCAGTCTCTACTACTACTGTTTACATTTTGGGGTTATCGTGCACCATCAGTGTCAAACTACGTTTCACTACTTCCTTTTGTAGAAGAGCGATACTGAAGGAAGGGTTTGCATCTCATCCTGTCCGAAAAGGATACATTGGAGCACAAGAAGCCTTAGGACTGACCTGAAGTATCCTTTGTTTGGAAATCCGTCTTCCTACTCAGGGTCCACCGCCTCCTCTTCCTCGCAGTCTTCTGTGGGTAGGACTAAAGCTCAATTTAACAACCAGGGTTGAGTTTAGTCATCAGCTGAAGTGGATGGTAACTTCCCATTAACGATTCCTCTGATCACTTCTTTCCACTTTCCAGATAGCTTTGAGAAAAAAAAGCAAAATGTTGTATAATGACGATTACCCGTGCTGTGCTGTGATTTGGTTACAATAACAGTGGCAGGTCTTAGAAACAATTGAGCTATGCTTTGATTTTACTGAAACAGCATAACATTTATTGTGAAGCACCCAACTGGACACCATGAATTACATCCCATATAATTTGTAACATTTTAGGTTCCGCCTCCACATTGCATGCACTGTGCTGCAAGACATATTGTTTACAATTCAGTGGGCTTACACCCCAACCACTGCATACCATTAGTTGTTTCTATTATCACTCTCATTAGCAATCTTTCGATGGCTTAGCTCCTGTAGGCTTTCCTTCCTTTCTTGTGTTAGCTCTTCCCTGGAGTGTAGACCAAGCACATGTGATCTTCTTCGTGTTTGTTCTTCCTTGTGTTTTAGCAACACACTATGTTTAGTATTTTATAAGCGTATGGTAATATTCCTGGACTGCAATGTGCTATCCTACTTTTAAAACAGACATACAGCTTCTTATTTATGTTGCTTTCACCTAATCTGCTGTACCTATTGAGGCTTTAGTTACTTACATGCACAACTGTAGTACTCTACGCCACTCTAATCTACTCTATGCTACTACACTCTATGCCCCTCCACTCCACTCTGTGTTATTCTAAGCCATTCTACGTAACTCTACTTTACTTTACTCTATGCCACTCCACTTCCCTCTACGCCACTCCACTCCACTGTACCCCATTCCACTCTAGGCCTCTCCACTCTACGCTACTGTATGCCCCTACACGTGACCCTCCTCGACGACACTCTACTCTACACCACACCACTAACTTTCAGCAATTCTGACTATTAGTCATGCTGCTGTACAACAAGGCTAAACGACATTGGCAAAGCCAATAGCTCTCACATAGGAAAGTCTTTTGGCTTTGCCAATGCTTGTCACTGTAGTATGCTTGTCCGTTCATCTCGAGGGGTACACTTTGGCTGCCCAAAAGACTTTGCAGTGTTCAGAGCACACTTCTTTATGACCTCTTTCCAAACGATGTATGGCCTTAATTCTAACTTGTACTTATTGGTCAGTCTTGTGCACATATATGAGTGTCAACTTACACGTATGTCAACCACACAGCCCTGAATATCTTACATGGTCAAGGAAGATGCAATAGTTCATTTGTAGATCCCTCTATGCTTACCTTGATTATATAGTCACGGTCAATAGTGTGGAGTTAATATATGTTGAAGGCCGGTTGTACTTACCCACATAGTAGTTAGTTTAGTGCCAAAGGCAATACACAGGTTGTTAGGGACCTTGCAAAGGTAGGGGATGATGAAGCGTTATGTGGGGAAAAGTAAATGTGTTCGAAATTTTAAATATTTAGGAACAACCTTATTTTATTATTTAAAAAAAGTACATACGCTATGATAAAGGTTAAAAGAAGGTGGTAATGTTGTTGGTGATTTGGTAGACATGGATAGTTCGTTCAAAATGTGAGAGTTTATCACTGACCTAGGGTGAGAAACTTTTAAGCAGTGGCTTAGGGTTGGCAAGCTTCACTGTTTCATTTCTTCAAATTAAGAACCACACTCTTAATATTCAAGTATTTAATCTGTTTGCCTGGATAGGCAATGGTTATGGAAATGTATCCGTTACATTATGTGGATGAAAAACATATCCAAGTTAACTACATCTTGAGAGGATGCTGCAAAAGCGTCATGCGATGTTTCATAGTCTGGATGTTAGGTTCCTAAGATATGGAAAATAGACTACTTTGGTACCTTTTTACCTTTCATAATTGTTTTAATTTTACATTTTTATGAAATATTGGCAATGGGTTTGTTTCAAGAAAGGAAACAGTAAGTAGTAAAACATCAGTTCATGTCAATAAAGCTCTATACCTTTGTCAAGACTTACAGAAGATTTTGTGAGATGGAACTAATCAGAATTAATTGTTGCTTATTTAACTAAAGGAGTCATTTTTTCTTATACTCTTCAGAGTAATCCTCATCATCGTTGTCAACATCACCTTTATACAACCAACAACATCCGGGGGCTCATTTACAAGCCTTGTGCACCGCCAGAACGCCACTTTTAGTTACCTTCCAGTTGTGCACAGGGCTTAGCCATATCTACAAGGCCACATAAAGCCACCCTGTGTGACTTTTCATGGCCTTGTATATATGGAGTGAGGCAATGCAGCGTGAGTCTTTGAGTTGCTTTACACTATGATGGGGAGGCGTGCCATTGGAGTTACAGTGGGTGTTCCCACGTAACACCCAGGTCATCTGACACATTCCCAGATTTACAAGTGGTACACCTGAAAATGTGTCAAAAGCCTATGCCTACCCAGGGCAGGCATAGGGGAGGTGCAATGTGGAGAAATAACATTATTTCTCCTCGTTTTTTCCTCTTTCTGTGTGTGCTGCATTCAGCAGCATCCCCTCCATTGATTCTTTTTGCGCAGGAAGGTGTCTTCTCCTGCACAAAAACAAACAACCCTACAAAGCAGATACCCTTGCACCATGGTGCCAGGGTTTTTGCATTGGCACATGACAGTCAATTGAGAGCCAGCACAGGGAAGAGGACAGAAATGCTTCATATCTGATAGATATGGCGCTTTCTTACCCTTTCTTTGCCGTAGGGCGACGCAGAAGGAAGGCTCGCAATGCTGTACTTCGGCAAAATATTGTAAAGGAGGCCCTGCTGTCCGTTCTTGCCCCACAATTCAGTTAGATTAGGTGTGTTAGTTAAACTAGAGAGATGTTGAAAGCACAGTGATGCGATATTTTGTCATTATCATGTACTAACCGTCTTTCATGAGGTAGACCGCACACGTTCTTAATAGTTTTACAGGAGAGGGAATGTGCTACCTTGTCCCCTTCTCTCCCGTACACCTTAAATATAAATTTGATTCCAAAAAGCAGAATTGCCTGAAATTTGAGATTTGTGCGAAAACTTGAGCTTTGCATGAACACACAGGTATCACAGTTATCACATTTGTGCATATGCTTTTTATACAATGTATCACTGAGGTACAGCACTCTTTTTTGTGATCTGCAACACTTGTTATGGGCAGTATCAATGCTTCTCATCATATTGTAATGGGCAGTACCAGCTCTGTTTATGGGCTCTAGTTTACTTGTAATGGGCAGTACCAGCACTCCTCATGGGGGCCTGGCATGCTCACGCCCACAGCCAGCCTTCAAATAGGATCGCGCTGACCACAAGCGCTGTTGTTTCAGACTCTCTCCTGAGGCGGAAGCCGGGAGATTTATGCTCGCTCGCCTTAATTTTAAAACTGCATTTTAAAACTTGCACTTACTTTTAGAACTGTATTATTGTGTCAATTGATTTTGAGGCACTCGCGTCGCTGCTCGCACCCGACCACCGCCCAGCAGATTGATTGCTGATGCGGAGAGGGTTGCCACAGCAACGCCGCCCTTCGGCCACAGGCCACGCCCCTCTAAACTGCTCACGCCCACAGCCAGCCATTCCACCACTATTTACATGTACAGGAACCGGGAGCGCAGCGGGCGTGACGATTGCGCGCCGAAGGCGCGCATAAGGCAAGCTCGTCTGCGCTCGTCCGCGCCGAGGACGGGCCTAGGGCCACCCCCCCTGCACCATCTTGCTCCCGGCCCACCACCAACTCACCGCCACTATCCTACTCCTTTGCTGAACTCCTTAGCATTAAATCTATTGCTGAGAAAGCCCACTCTTTACCCCTCCTCAATTATCACAACCCGTGGATAGGACCGCTTAAATGTCCCACCTGCACTGAGACTCGGCCTGTACATCCCACAATCCCTCCTCGTTCAGTGTCAGCAGCTCTCATAAATGTGCGTTCTCTACCAAAACACAAATTTGAAATCGCTGATTTCATAGATTCACATAAATTAGACATACTATTTATCACCGAGACATGGGGAGACGAATCTTCTGGCCCTGACTTCAGAGACGCTACGCCTAATAACTACTGTGTAAGTAAGTTAGACAGACCATTAAGGAAAGGCGGTGGAATAGCGATTATTCATAAAGACCACCTTAAACTAATTACAACAGAGACTACTTTCTCTAAATGCGAGGCTCTCCTTTTTGCCATATGCCTCTCCAGTAAAACAACTTTTAAAGGCATGCTAATTTACCGCCCCCCAGGATCCAGATCGAAATTTATCTCACTCTTAGATAAAGTCATTGAGACGTCAATTGGATCCCCACACTTTAGAATCTTGGGTGATTTCAATTTTCATCTTGAATCTCTTGAAGACCCCGATACTGCAACAATACTCGGTGATCTAGAGGCAGCTGGTCTGTTACAAATTGTTAAACTACCCACACATTCAGCAGGACACACTCTAGACGGTCTCTTCACTAACAACATGGAGATCTCTATCACTAAGGTCTTCCCTTTAATTTGGACAGATCACTCTGCAATATGCTTCTCCGTTCCCATTAATTCCGGACCCCCCCCCCCCCAGACAAATTCTCGGTCTACGAATTTCAGAGACTGGAAGAATATTAATCTTGACCAGCTCATCCAGATGGTACATGAAAGCCCTCGGCTAAATAAACAGGACCCCACAGCAGCTTCGGATACCTACCTGAATAATCTGAACGAAGCATGTAACAAGCTAGCACCCATAAGAACTTCTCACCGGAACAGAAAACTCCCATCAGCCCCCTGGTTCTCTGAATCGCTCAGATTACAGCGTCAATACTGCAGAAACTTAGAAAGGCAGTGGCGTCGCCACTTCAATAACTCTGACAAGATCACCTACAAAAACGCCCTTTCTAACTACAAAAAACTCTTAATAGCTGAAAAAACCACCTACTACACCAACCAAATCAATGAGGCTAAAAATTCTCCAGGGAAATTGTTCCAGGTGGTAACATATCTGTCCAATCCTCTGCTACCCCGGTCAGAGGGATCTCAGGCCCTTTCAGACGCATTGGCCACATTTTTTGAGGATAAGGTCAGAGCTATTTTTTCCACTTTTTTGCCTGACCCTTCTTTAACTTCTATCGGATAATCCACCGCCGATAAAACCCCAAAATTTGTAGCCTTTGAAAACACCTCGGTAGAAGTCATCCAACCCTTGATCGCCCAAACCAGATCTGGCTCACCTTTGGATCCGTGCCCTCCAGGCGTTCTCAACCTCATTTCAGAAACTATTGCGCCATCACTAACTACCATTTGCAATGCAATGTTCACATCCGGCACCTACCCTTCGGTATGGAAGGAAGCCATTATCAAACCTTTACTCAAAAAGCCCAGTCTAGACCCCTCCCTTCCGGCCAGCTACAGGCCCATTGCATGCCTCCCATTCCCGGCCAAGATTTTTGAAAAAATCATGAACCTCCAGTTGTCAACCTTTATTCACAACAACAACCTACTGGATGACACCCAGTTTGGGTTCCGTCAGGGACATGGCACGGAGACTGCGCTCCTAAAAGCTGCGGACGAGATACGGTCCACTATGGACAATGGAGGAGCCGCAATCTTGATACTTTTAGATTTGTCCGCAGCCTTCGACACGGTCGATCATGCCACCTTGATCGACCGTGTCGCGGCCATAGGGATAAAAGGCAAAGCTAAGGAGCTTCTCGCCTCATTTTTGTCCAACCGCCCACAAACGGTGAAGCTAGGCCAATACACCTCCCAGACCTTTTCCCTGCCTTGCGGTGTACCACAGGGATCCTCGCTAAGCCCGACACTGTTTAATATATACGTGTCCGACTTAGCGAGGGTCATCAAATCCCACGGAATCCTCCTCACTTCATACGCAGACGATACACAACTGGTGTTGTCCGTATACGACGATGGCACAGCTGTAGCTGCGAATTTCCAAACTGGAATGAAGGCGATAAGCTCCTGGATGTCATCAAACTGTCTTAAGCTAAATTCTGATAAGACAGAGGTGATGACATTCGGGAGACTACAGCCAACCTGGTCTCCACAATGGTGGCCCCACCAGATGGGACAACCTCCGGAACCAGTATCTAAAGTACGAAACCTGGGGGTTGTCTTTGATAACAAAATGTCATTCCAGCAGCACGCCAACTCGGTGGTTTCATCCTCCTTCCACATTTTAAAAAGGATCAAAAAACTAATCCCTTACCTACCATCTTCTGCAGGCAAAACCTTAGTCAGTACATTAGTTTTTTCTAAAACTGATTATTGCAATGCCCTGCTTCTCAACGCACAACAAAAGGTCCTTAACAAATTACAGACAGTGCAAAATGCAGCAGCTAGGACCCTGCTATCCATTCCCAAATTTGCATCTGTCTCCCCCTACATCCGACAGCTACACTGGCTGCCGTTGAGGAGCCGCATCAAATTTAAAGCTTTATGTATAGCTTACAAAGCTATACACAACCACGGTCCCCTATTCCTAAGACAAGCCTTCTGCCCGCTCGAACACCCAAGGACATTACGTTCATCCTCGGCTCACCTGCTAAGAGTCCCCCGTACAAGGAGGGTTAACTGGGGAGACAAACGTTTCACGGTTGCCACTGCCAAACTATGGAACACACTCCCTCTCCACATCAAATGTGCTCCAACTCTGCTCAACTTCAGAAAAAAACTGAAAACTTGGTTGTTCTCAGCCTAATTCCCCACCTATCCGCCAGGGAGTTCTGCAACAATAGCGCCGAGACACCCTCGGGTATTTGCGCGCTCTAAAAATCGATAAAATAAATAAATAAATAAATAATACATGCTTGCGATGGGCAGTGCCCGTAATTGTACATCTGTCTGTTGTATTGGGCAGTACCAGCTCTTTTCATGGTGGACTCGTATGCTTGTAATGGGCAGTATCAGTGCTTCTTATCATGTTGTAATGGGCAGTATCAGTTGTTCTCACAAGGCTGGTATACTTGTAATGGGCAGTGGGAATGCTTCTAATCATGCAGTAATGGGCAGAACCAGTGTCACTCCTGGGGGCTGGTACACTTGTATTAGGCTGTACCAGCATTTTTCATGGGGTCTAGTGTACTTCTAATGGGCAGCGCTGGTACTTTTAATCGGGCCTTATGTACTGATAAAGGGCAGTGCCCATACTTTACTACTGGTTGCTGTAATGGGTAGTGCCTGCTCTTCTCATGGGACCTGCTGTACTTGTAAAGGGTAGTGCCTGTACTATTCAATTCAATTCAATAACACTTTATTTCGGTTTTGTTTTTACAAACCATAAAAGTACACAAACAAATGCAACGGGATAAAAATTCATTATTAGAAAAAAGCCATCATAAAGATACAACAATACTAGTTTAGCAGCAATTTGTAACAGTTCATTCTTTGTTGAAGTTTGTTAGATATATTGTAAAATGAGGTTTGAACAAAATTCATTATAAATCTAGAAATGTTCTATATTTAAGAGCTAATTTTAAAAACTCCAATACAAAAGGGATACAATCATCATCATTGATAACTTTATTTCGGTCGACGACCATAAAAGCACAGATAAAATATGTACATACAATAAAATACATAAATAATTAAGAACCAATGGTTAAGACAGTATTAAACAATCAGTTATCAACAAAGTAGTCATCGTTAAAAATTAGTCACAATTTCAAGGTGGACCTTTTACGCCACATACTATACAGAAAGCGGGAGACCGAAAACACAATGAGGGGGGATGTATCAAATATTAAAATTCTAACAGCTTGAGCACAATGGTTTAGTCCCAGATTTCTACATAGTGGTACCAGCCAGGCTCTCCGAATTGCACTATAAGCGGGGCAAAAAAAATAAACATGGGGAATGTCTTCTTTGCTATTGTTGCAGACAGGGCAAATTCCCTCCTCTTGACCTGCCCATTTGCAGGTCAAGGCCCCAAGTGGCAGGCAACCGTGCCTTAATTGTGTATATAGTTTTCTTGCAAGGGGAGGTTCGATTTGGTCCAAAAATTCCTCCGTTCTGGGCACAAGTTTTACCTGCAAGAATTCCGAAGACAACCTGCCCATACTTGGCAGGCGATGCAGCAGACTTAGGTTATAGTGCCTCAGAGAGGCCAGCAGCTCAGTTCTCCGCACCACTGGGCAGCTCTCCGTCGGGGACTCCCATATTTGGGGCATTCCGATTCGATAAGCAATAGTTTTAATGTGGAGCAGCCAGGATATTTTCTTACTCCTCAAGGACCCCCAGACAGCAGCGAACTCAGCTCTGTAGTCCGCAAGCTCAGGTACTGTCCAGAGCCTTCTCCAATACAGGAGGGGTCGGGCCGCTAGTAGTTCAGAGATGGGCTCCACACCTAGATCAAATCTCAAGGGTATGAGCGGGGTGCTTTGGGGTAGACCACCCAGATTCCTCATAAAGGCCCGTTCAACCCTGAGAAGGCTTACTATGCTTGAATGTCCCCAAAGTTCTGCACCGTAGGTTACAGCAGGTCTAGCTTGAACACTATAAATTTCAAGCGCTGGGGAGACTGGCTTAAATTACGTTGACCGCTGGAACTTACCTATACCCCCTAATATCTGTGAGAGCTTTGGGGTAGATTTGGCTACCTGTGGGCCCCAACCAAAGTCATCAGTCAAGGTGACCCCCAGGTATACAAAGGTTCTCACCCTTTCGAGCGGGGTGCCGTTTAGTGTAGGGCTAGGGCGGGTGCGTTTCGGGGGACCGAAGATCATAAATTTCGTTTTCTCTAGATTAATCTCGAGTCCCCGCGAAGCGCAGAATAAAACAAAACCGTCCAGAACCCGCTGGATGCCTGTTGATGTTCGCGACAACAATAGGGTGTCGTCTGCGAACATCAGAGCAGGCACCCGACCTGACGCCAACCAGGGGGCATCACTATCCCTGACTCTATCTAGTTCCCCCACCAGACCATTTATGAAAAGACTAAAGAGCGTAGGAGCCAGGGCACAGCCCTGGCGGACGCCTCTAGTTACAGGGAAACGTGCAGATAGTTCTCCGTTCTTCCCGCACCTCACCCGGGCATAGTTCCCTTCATGAAACCGCTTCAGGACCTCCAATAGATAGAGAGGAAGGCCGAGGTCTTTAAGGACCCTCCATAAACTCTCCCTCGGCACAAGGTCGAAAGCGGCCCGCAGGTCGACGAAGACCAAGTAGAGGCTGCCACCCTCGATACTTACGGTCTTCCAAAAGAGGACCTGCAGCCTAAAGAGTTGGTCCATGGTCGAGATCCCAGATCTAAAACCGGCCTTCAGGGTAGACATTACTTCATACTCCTCCGCCCATCCCAGTATTCTATCCAGGAGTATCCGGCCCATCAGTTTCTGGGTAGTGTCCAGGAGACTTATTGGTCTATAATTTGACGGCTCCAAAGGGGACCCCTTCTTGAAAATGGGGACAATTTCGGCCCCCGCCCAGGTGTCAGGTATCTTTGCCCCCAATAGGACTGCATTAAATAATACAGTTAGGTACGGAGCCCAGATCTTTGGCTGGGAACGGAAAAGATGACCCGGTACCCTGTCGAGGCCTGGGGCTTTGTTAGGGAGTTGTCTAATAATTGCAGTCTCCACCTCCTTAGCCGAGATACTCTCGCCATTTCTCGGGGCCATCCTCGTCTCGGTGTCCCTATGGTCCACCTGGTATCCCATGCCCAAGGCCCCCCGCAGTCGACACTCGTGCGGGGGGCTTTGGGCAGGAGAGATCCAGGTGGAACCTTCTAGCTCTGGCGTCCCAGACCTATCTAGATGGTTGCTGTAGCCAGTCACAGGGCCCGTGTAGAGTGCAGAGAAATGCGCCTCCCACATTGAGGCGGGGATATTTGGTAGAGGGGTCCCCCTGCCATCATTTGCACCGGAATTTACTAATGCCCAGAATAGTTTGGCATCTTTTGTCACAAGGGCACGTCTGAGTTCTTCCCACCTGTCTTCTTCCCACTCTCTTTTACCCCTGGTCGGCTCCTTTTTTTAAGTCAGTCTAGCTACCCTAATATTCTCTCTATCTTTAGCCTTGATTGCCCCAAGGAGCTCCTTTTTCGAGTTCCTGCACGCATCGTTGAACCAGGGGTGTGTTTTTGGGACATGCTGCTTAATTCTGCTTATGGGATAAAACACATCCCCTAGTACCTCGACTAGCTGTTTATGCGTATCTAGTGCCTGCTGCCAACCAGGCGAGTCACCCATCTGCTCTAGAAAAGGGATAGCGAGTTGGTAGATTTTGGCAAGCTTCAAGGTTGAATCTACAAGGTGAGGCCACTTAACCCTCCTTCTATTGTTGGTTAGCGTGAGAGGGAGTATCATCGTGGCAGATATGTGATCAGAGGTGGTTAAACCAAATGACCCTGGTTTGAAAGTTACTACCAGGGCAATGTGGTCACTGTCCTGTCTTTGAATTACCCTAAATTCTTTCAGTTTATCCCAGTTTTTAGCATCCACCATTAGGTAATCAATGATGGTTGTTTTATTTGCCCGATTAAAAGTTGCCTTTGCTGGGCGGTCAGGGTCCAGTCTCCCATTGCACGCCCGCAGGGATGTCGCAAGGGAGAAACATTTTATTTGGAGCACAAGAGGTGTCCACGCCCTGACAGGGGCAATGTTCGGATCCGGGATATGCCATAGTGCATCTACCTCATCTTGATCACCCAGTTCTAGACTGCCCAGAGGTTCAAATTGGCAGTTAAAATCCCCTCCAAGGATTATTGAAATAGAGGGGTCTAGCCCTTGGATGAAGGAGTTCAGGGCTCTAAATGTAGCCGATTCCTGACCATTCCTTTTAAAAACTCCAATACAAAAGGGATACAATCACTATATAATAATTGTAAATACATCATGGCTGGTCTGATCTGATAAAAATTAAGTTTCTTTAAAAGGGGGACCAGATAACGCTTACGGGGAAAATCATACAATTTACATAAAAACATAAAATGCAGAATATCCTGCTCATAGGGGCTATTGCACTTTGCATGGGCAATGCCAGCTCTTGTTAGCAAGAATGCTATTAGTCCACGTCTTCCTCACGTTTGACACTTACGACAATGAGAAGACATTCCTGTTTGTGTAAAGGCACCCGATGTATGTGTATGCAGCTGAAAATATATCACATTTGTATGACTGCACCTTGAAGATTTTGTTCACAAGGCAAAATATTTATCTCCATAGAGAAACCCCTTGCCCTACACCGCTATCTGTTTTCGGGGTGTTCTCTTCCCATCCTAAAAAAAAGATTTTACTCCCACCCCTGGAACGGGCTTTGAAAATGGTTGTGAGTTGTCAGTTTTCACAAACATTCTTCAGCATTCTGGTCATGGATTAAACCTGGCTTTACAGTTGTGAAAAGTCCATTAGTGGGCATAAGTTCAATGTACCCATACAAGTGGCTTTGTGAATTGGAGACAGGAAAGCAGGTCTGTGACCAGGTGATCTCACTGTGCGCCTCTGCCATGGTGTGCCACATCTGTTTGAAGGGTCTCTGGGTGCACTCGCTTGGACTTCACACATTAATACTATCTGCTGGCATGCAGTGGCAGAACCCCACAGCTCCAGGTAAGAAGTATCCTGGCCACAACCCCTTTGAGGACTAGAAACCTGTCTGAATTAGAGTACCTGTAGGTAGTGGGAAGTCTTTCCAATGAAGAGGTTTACAAGTCTTGCAGTGTGAGATAGACAAAGGACTAGAGGTAGGCTGGTACATTCTACTTAGGGACCGAGATTTCAGACCCAATAGCATTTTTTTGTTGCATATTTATATAGCGCAAACTCGACCCGAAGGTATTGGAGCGCTTTACATGAGCACCGTATTTACATTACACATTCAGGCACGGGGAGATTAAGTGATTTGCCCAGAACCACAGGATGTGGACGCGACCCCAAGGCTCGAACCCTGGTCTCAAGCACCAAAGGCGGCCTCCATTGAAAACCCAAAATGGAAGACTGGAGAGGGGGGCAGGGGATGTGGGATGGGGAGAGGGTGTTATAGAGGGATGACACTTTTAACAGCAACAAGAAACTGCTAGAAGAACAGACTCAACACAATACAAATTACATTACATAATCTTGCTGGCCTACACTAATTGTATCACCATAACACTCAGCGGTTTGGCAGTCAATTGTAGCTCTTACATGCTGCACAATAATTCCCTATACTGCTTAACACTGTTGCACTCACATACGAAAAAACTGCCATGGGTCATGTCTATCACCCAGTACTGTACCAGTCCACAACAAGTAAACAATCCATTACCAACTGAACAGGAATGTAATCACTGTAGAGATCTGCCATTAACTGCTGACCAATGGAGGACTTTAATATAGTCGATCACTATGGGTCCAAACAAGCTACACCCTACAACTGCTTCCTGACCTCTCACAATGACAGTCATTTAGGTAATGATATTAACAAAATCCATCCCAGCATATCTCTCAACAATTTGTCCCTCGAACCTATGTCTTCACAGAATCAGACATTTTAAACAACATTTCAATGCTAGACAGAGGTTTAGTAATGAAATATTTTATTTCATCTCGCAGACCAAATTATTAGTCTTGTGTTTCTTAATCTATCACATAAAATATATTCAATTAAATAAAGTTCTTAAGCTTTATTCGATTTGTAAAAATGAACCATTAAAGCATCACAACATTACATACAATTCATTGGAGCGTTCAGGCTCATATTATAAAATACATATTTAAAACAAGTAGATAAAGGCTATTTGTCTGAACATTTCACAATACACATACAGTTCTTCATCCTGGTTCAAGCCTCTGGTCTACCGCCAGCCCAAATCTATAATATACCTTGATTCTAGACTTCTCCAATCCATGACATTGCAGTTGCTGTCATGCGGTTCTAAAAAATATTTCACTGTGCTATATTTAAAGTCTTTGTTAGCTATAGTTCTCGCATGCTCTGAAATTCTCTTTTTGACTGCATAATAAGTACTTTCAATGGACCAGTTCTTACAAGGGAATCCTATCGCATGCATCATAGATTCAGTTGAAAGAGAAGCTTTGATTTTTAGAGGCCAAATAGTAAATTCATATATTTGATACAAGGCATCAGGGCTCTCAGCAAGCTAGTAGATTAGAGTTAAAAAAACTGGAGTATCATTCCAGACACCAATCCCACAATTGAGGTTCTCCTAACAGCCTTACATTGTTATTACCCTATCAAACGGCCAGTAGTAAAACATTTTTCCTCCACATTCGCCACATAGGAAATAAATACCTAGAGACTGCAAATACAATGTGCTTGCTTGTGTCCATTTGTAAATTTTGCAGGCCTCCAAGCATGGTACGGCCACCAAACACTGAGACTCTGAGCTTTTAGGTGAGCTATGAGTCCCTTTTGGCCAGTCCTTGAGAAGTGGAGATGTGGACAGTATGGTGTAATTCACACAGGAACTGTCCAGGAGCTTGTAAGCAGAACTTTTATAACACAGAATCGTTCAGTATGATTAGGCCCTTGATACTCAACTCTGGCAGAGAAGAATTGCCCCATAAGAAAAATAAAATGATAAAACTCCAGGTTATTATCATTTTTATTTATATTGGATCTCCAGGTGCTGGGTGGGTTGGGCTGTCCAAAGAGCAGGTCAGTGGGGGTGGGAGGGGTGCCATGGGCGATTGGCCACCAGGTGTTGTTCCATGCTGCCGGGGTGGGTCCGAGGACGAGGACTTCTGTCTTCTTCGATTTGAGCTTCAGGCAGCTGTTTCTCATCCAGGATGCAATGTCTTGCATTCCTTCCTGGAATCTGAGTCTGGTAGTGGTGGGGTCCTTGGTGAGGGAGAGGATGAGTTGGGTGTTGTCGGCGTAGGACAATATGCTGAGGCCGTGTTGTCTGGCGATGGCAGCGAGGGGGGCCATATAGATGTTGAAGAGGGTAGGGCTGAGCGAAGATCCCTGGGGTACCCCTCAGTTGGTTTCCGTGGGTTCGGAGAGGAAGAGTGGCTGTCTGATCCTCTGGCTTCTGCCAGTGAGGAACGAGCGGATCCAGTCGAGGGCGGTTCCTTGTATGCCGGCGGCGTGGAGTCTGGCGACGAGAGTGCGGTGGGAGAAGGTGTCGAAAGCTGCTGATAGGTCGAGTAGGGTGCGGATGTCGTCTGTGGCAGTGAGTAGGGCGGTCTTGGTGCAGAGGTTACTGCGGAATCCAGATTGAGAGGGGTTGAGGATGGAGTTGTCTTCAAGGAACTTGGTTAGTTGTGCGTTGATGGGTTTTTTGGCGACTGTTGCAGTGAAGGGGAGGAGCGAGATGGGCCGGCAGTTCTTGAGGTCCGTGGGATCAGCTGATGGTTTCTTGAGCAGGGGTCTGACTTCTGCCTGTTTCCAGTCTTCGGTCTTGAAGGTGAGGGAGGAGTGGGAGGCACTCCCCAAGTGCGCATAAAGGTTTAGCCGGCCGTCTCGGTCCAGTCAAAGAGCCATGCGCACTGTGCATGTTCCCCAACAGGCTGTAATGCACAGTCTGGTGAGGAACATGCCCAGGCTCCCATTCCCTGTCTGAGCACGGGGCCACAAGACTCAGACCAATCACGTCGCTACATCCGCTACATAGCAGCATCTTGATTGGCTAGAGGAGTCTGGAAGCCTGGTGCTTCCTGTTCCTGTATTGTGGAAGAAGGACAGAGGAGAGGCTGCCGCCAGTAAGGTACGTTTATTTTTGTTTTAATGTTTCCTTTTTTTTCCTTAAACCCCCCCAGCACCACCACCACCACTGATCATTGATGCCCAGTTCTGAGGATCCCACTTTGCCAAGTTTCAAAGTAGCCCCCAAGAAGAAACTTTTCAATGAGGCCTTCACTCTGCACCAATATAACGTCCCTTCACAGAAAGAAACAAACCCTCCAAAAACTATGTCCCATTCTCTTCTTAAGCTATCTTCTAAATAAGAACGCAGACAGAGGTACTTCAGTATTTTGCACAACCCATGACGGGATGCAGGTGAGTGGATCCACGGCAATATTGTTTAGACCTTTGAAGTAGGTGAAAGGCAAGAAGCCAGACCGCCCCCAAATAATTAAATAAATAAATACAGCACATACGTCCTTATGTGGAATATTGAATAAAATATCTGACTGTGTAAAGAAAGCTTACTCAGTGACATTTTGTGCAGGATTGATCCTTTTTGTAAAGCTTCTTTTTCAAAGACCTTTTTTTTATTCTGTATTAGGATTCATAGAGCCCAAAACTAGCTGCAGAGATGGAGCACTGTACATAATACAGTGGCAGGGAGGCAGGGTGCACCTATAAATAATGCAGCTGCAGTGGTGGCCAGTGGGTGTAAGGGACCCACTGTACCCCAATTATAGATGTTTCTACTTCTGAACCAGGGGGTGGGGTGGAAATATTTCTTACTTGTATTAGGGCCTTCTGGCTGCAGCACTGCAAGGGATTTTTGAGATGTTATATCATGGATCAATTACCTTTTTAGGTCTCTCATACTAGACAGCACATGCACTCTGGGCTGCCAGACATATTTTCAACTTACAATGGGCTTAATGACTTCCCATTACTTTTTATTGTTTAGCTTATTGACACTCTCATGTGCTTGCTTCTTATTAATAGCTTATCTGGGCTTTACTTTCTCTTCATGTGTTGTCCCTGCCATGGAGCATGGACTCATTACTTTTGTCCTTCCAGTACTCATTTTTCAGGCACTATGTTTTAAGTCCTTCACTAGAGTGCATGTGTTTTCCAGCTGTCTCCCTTTTGTGCTCTCCACCTCTGCGGTGCTTGTGTTGATCTTTCTCTGCTCAGGTGATTCTCCTTGCCCTTCCTCCTTTTTTCACTTGCCCACGTGTGCTTCTCCCCCACCCTCTGTTTCTCGCTTGTCCTTGTTGTGCGCTCTCATCTGTTTGTTTCGTCTGCTCCACATTTCAGTCTCTCTGTTTGCTTCTGTGCCCTCTGTGTTGCTTCTTCACATCTACACCCCTGTGTTTTTTCTCCTGCCTTCTGTGTTGCTCCCCCGCAGCCTCCTGTTGCTTTCCTAACCCGCCAGCCTTGATTCCAATCCCTTGAGGTGCTTCCCCCATCCATGTTGCTTCCTTCCCTCCCACCTGCTTGTGCTACTCTTTTTTTATTTTTGTTTAGCTAGCCAACTCAGAGCCACAAGCTAAAACATAAAAGGCGTTTACATCGTTTTGTAGGTGCGTGCATGATTGGTGCATGCCTACAATATTGGCTCCCCTCTCTCTTTTAGCCATGCTCCAGAGCATCAGGGAAGCTGTACACCATGGCTAAAATCATTGACACTATAAATAGGCCTCTACAGTAGGAGAAGATGAGGAAGTGGTAGTGTCCCCTGGATTACTAAAGCTGGTTATTCAATTACATGAAGGTCCATGACCCAGGGTCGAATTAGGGTGTGAGGGAACTTTGTCAAGAAAAATCGATACCCCCCAATGGTTTGAGGCAGGGGTGTATGATGGCCCCGCTCCTGTTCTCCATATACATTGCTGATTCATTGATAGGTTTAAACCAGGTTCGTTCTTTTCCACCTAAAATAGGTAACGAAGCCATATCAGTATTGTTTATGCCGATGATAAGGCGTTGTGGGACGTTACACTGGTTGACCTTCGGAGGCAATTAGATGCTTTTCCGGATTATTGTAAGGACAAGGATCTGGAAATAAATACGGCAAAAAGCTAAAGTGATGGTCTTTTCAAAAGGAATGGTTCAGAATAAGAGGATGAAGTGGTTGTTAAACGGCAATCTAGAGGTGGTAAAGATATTTCGTTATCTTGGTCTCCTTTCTAGATATAATCTTAATTTTAAGCCTCATATTGACCATCAGGGCTGCGTGCTAAAACTATTGCAGGTGCTTTGTAAAGGATGGACTTAGTATTGGGTCATAAGTCCATCGAAGTCCTCAGACCTATAAAGCAACACATTGTTTTTTGGTTTTTTTATTGAGCAAAGCAGAGGGAAATAAGAAACATTTATATCGAGAACAATACAACTACAAGGGTTTTTTGACGACTTTGAGCGAAATCGAGTAAAATCCAACAGTTCATCATATTTTCATCATATTCATGAATAATCATCACTTTACAAATGTTATACAAAACAGAAGAATATGTCTAAAGCAACACATTGTTAGTCTGTTACTATATGGCTGTGAGGTTTTGCCAGTAAAATATCTGAGGAGGGTTCAGATCATAGAAATGAATACTTAGAAAAAGTGGGTTGGCCTGCCCAGAGGTTCTGTAAATAGTGCCCTGAGGCTAGAGCTGGGCCTTACCAGTGTAATATTTAATATAAACAACGGCTCCTTGATTATTGGTTTAGTCTCCTTATGGCTGATGAGGGTTCCTTAAGGCAAACAATAAAAAAAATCATCAGCAGCAGGCTTATCAATGGGTCGTTAATCCCTTCAACATTAGGGTTTCCCTGCAGGGGCAGAGCTTCAAAATGTGTCTAGGAAACAGCAAAAACAAACATAAAAAATCCTAGTGAAAAAATGCTGTAGGAAGAGTGATATAGAGGATGTGTGTAGCAGAGATAATCTGTATCATCTACAGGAGCCAAACTATAGGGGGCATAATCAACCTTACCTGTGGGACATAAAAAGTGGTTGTATTAGAAGGTGGGCCCTGTAGGTTACATTGGGGCACGTCTCAGCCTTTGTAAGATGGAAGTGGTCTAGACAAGCAGGGGAGGAAAGAGTTGAGGGCCCCTTTTGCCGAAAGGCATCACTAACCTTTTTGCACTTACTTATAATTCGCACATGTTTCGATAATGGCAGAAGAACATTGCTGTTCCCAGTTTTTAGAATTTTGCAGGCTCATCGTACAAGTGATTTACTCCTAGAAATTTTAAGATGTGATAATATAGCATTGTGTCATGCGGTATGAAAATTTCTGTCTATAGTTGATGAATGGTCAATTGAGTAGAGAGGCCTATTGTATTAGAAGGATGGTACAGGATCACGGAGGCTCATCCATGCTTTTGGATTGGACGCATGCCGTAATGTGTAGAAACCTTTTGAGTCCCTCTTGTTATAATAGCATATTTGCACAAATCTATTTATATGTTGTATTGCTATTGTTTATTTGGCATAAAAGCAATGTTTTTTCCCCTTCCACTTATAATTGTATTTTTTGCACAATCATAGCCTCTTTGCACAAACGTATTTACATTTTGTATAGTTAGGGGTTTATATCGTATAAAGGTAGTGGTATTTTTCAGTGACGGCCGGTGCAGGTAGGATCTGTGGGGCGGGGTGGGGGAGGGGGAGTCGGCAGACGACAACGAGGGAAAATGTTTTTAAAAAAAGAGAAAACCACTTATCTTGCTCTTGCTGTATCGCCGAGGCGGTGATGCGGTGAGCAGAAGGCTAGTGGTTTTCTTTTGTATTTTCCCGCGTTGTCAACTGTCGACTCCCCCCCCAACCCTGCCCCACCACTCTTACCTACATTGGCTGCAACTGGTATTTCTTAGTTGCCCTTTTTTAATAACAGTATTTTTGTATAAATATACTTGCATGATACATTTTTATGGTTTCATTCTGTATAAAGTGTTGGTATTTTGTAGAATATTATAGCAATGTTTTTAGATTAATTGGAGATTATTTTAAGTAGGATGGTGTATTTTGATCTGTATGTATATGGAATGTTTGTGTTGCCTTATTGCCATGATATCAAACTGTTAATGAAATCAAAATCAAATTAAATCATTGACAAAGCCAATAGTGAGCAAAGGCAAGACCTATTGGATTTGGTCAATGCCTATTTATTGAGGGGACATGGTGATGCTCAGGCTAGATATTACTGATCACATTTATGCTAATAATCCCTTTGACAAAAATAGAGTTTACACAATATTGTAAAAATATAAAAAACATTGCTATTTCTAATAGCTTGATATGTGCTATTAACTATGTGCTATTAACTCTTTTATGGTGACTCTGTTATGACCTGTGTTCAGTGTGTATTTAATTTGAGTGGACTACTACATTAGTGTCCTTTTGACGGTTGCAAGTGAGAGCTCCAGCCGTGGTAGGTAGACATGCTGCTAGTCTTGGCAGCCAGTCATCTACTAAAGGCTTCTAATAAAGGATTCTCATATTCTTTCTGATGTCTTCCTCTCTGTAACATTGCTGACAAGTCCCAGAAACCCATTACCACTCTTTTTTTCGTCCCCACTGATTTCTGTCTGTTTGGTTTGTTCCCGCTGAGCATCACTATTCTGTATGACTGACATTCTGACTGTCAAGGTGATCTCTAAAGGCTGTTTGGTTCCCAAGGTGAGGGTCCAGGAATACTTTGCCTGGCATTGGTGCATTTGTAAAACACGTGCTGAGTCAAGGTCAAGTGCGTCATAGCGGGAGTTCCTGCATGTTATGCTCTGCCTGACGCCAAGTACAACAACATCAATGGTTCCTTCTAATTTTTCAAGTACAAATCCAACCAATGCTTTAGTTACTGAGTGTGCAAACATCTTCAAGTTATTAGGTTGTTTGATTGGGAGACACACATCACAATAATTTAAATGCAAAGCATTAACATTCCCTTTATTTTTTATCTTATGCGGCAGACAATGTGGAAAAAGTGGGCACTATACTCTTTGGTGATCATTTAGATACGGGCGGGTGGACCACTAGCCTGGAAGTTCAGCCTAGACTGTGGCCTCTGTTCCCCTGGCAGAGGACCGTGCATCATACTGAGTGATTCCTACGTGCCTAGTGGGTATGTATCTCTGCATTAGGCGCATCATCCTGTGTCGTCGATGCACTTACGTAGAACTGAATGTTGAGCAGGTCTGCGTTATTTGCCAATTCAGCAATTTTTTTTTGCATTAACTAACAATCTGTAAAAGCAGAAGTGTCTTTGTTTAATACAAGAAAAAGCCCACCACCATGGCCCTGAAGCACAGGAAGTTTTCTCTCTGCGCATTTGAGCCATTATGCCTTACAAGGCGCTGCTGGGCAGGTAAATACAGACACTGTCACCACGCCCTAAATAAGCTGATGCTACCACCACCATTACATGGCTTTCTTTTAGCATTCGAACTGGCAGATAACGGGTTTCCAATGGTGGAGCCAGCTGAGGGTGCATTGGGAGATATCTAGCAGTAATCCTACCTCTAATTGGGGTAAAGGGAAACTGCAGGTTGGCCTATGGGGCATCCACCCTTTTTGGGTGGACCAACCTCTAAATTACCCCCTTAATGATAAGGGCAAAACAAAGGGAACAGAGGTAAGTTTATGTCTATGGACCATAGGAGTAGGGAAGGTAGATATTTATGAGGATACAGTGCACATTAAGGATTTCTTTCTGCATGCTAGGGCCAATGACTTTCCACCAAATTTCTCTTAGGTTCACTTGTTGTGTCGGCATTTTAACACAGGGGAGTGATTCAAAAGGTCATCATCAGGAAACAAAGCCAGTGCCGGATTAAACCCTGTGGAGGCTCCTAGGCAGTCGTAATTTCAGGGACCCCCTCGCAAATTATTTCCTAATACGTTTTTAGTTTTAACAACCAACAATTTTAATAAACAAATTTTATTACACACAAATAAATATTTACAATTATTAATGTTATTAAATAAAAATGAATTGGAAACAATTTAGGAAAGCTTTATTGTAATTTTCTTTTAAGATCTAATTAATAATATTTCGATCCGTTATCGCGGGGCCCATAAAAGGAGTGAGGCCCATAGGCCGGTGCCTACTTTGTCTATTTGGTAATCCAAAACTGCACAAAGAGTCAGTTGACAAGCATCAGGTAAAAATTTGGCATATAAAAAAGTGCTGTCAGTATATTTTAGTGTGGGTCTGTGCCCAAAGACAACATTTCATGATTTACTTTTTATGTGGTTAAGCACAAGAATGGTTCTGTTGGGTAAGACACATTACTTTGAAACTGCTTGTTAATGCAAACAAGAATACGTGCTCTCTGGTACACATAATGATTGAGAAATAAATGCTCAAAATAACAGGTCATAAGATCAAGAGATTATATTTATGCAATTTATATCAGAATTCATCCATTTTATATCTGAATTGCTTCATTCAATGATAACATATAATGCATGATAAGACCGTCAGAAAAAGTGCAGTTATGTGACATTTAGTGAGTAGTGCTCAATAAGTGAAAAAATGTACAGTGAGAAGAGATTTCCTATATACAAATATATACAAGTGTTTCATTGCCCAGATGCTGATTTGCAGCCAAGGATTCCTAGTTTTCCTATTGGGATCCTGGTGGTTCTGGACCTATGACAAACGTCGACGTTTCGACCCATATGCGCCCCAGTCGGTGGTCGCGGCGGGTCTTTCTCAAGACAGGGATGCGGGTGAGTAATGGTGACAGTCTGAAATTATAATGGAGACTGTGTTTCAGAGAGGCTGTAAGTTCACTAGAAGTTGCACCCAAAGGGTCTGGGGTGAGATTCTGGTACTCACTTGTGCTTCAGACCGGCGAGTCTCAGCCTGAATCAGCGCGGTGCGGTGCCCAATCGTATCTATGGAGGAGGGGTCGGGAATTCAGTACAGCGCACATTTTATGGCAGATGAAGCTGTGTGGTGGATTGGTGGGGCGTGTGGGGGAGAACCCGACATGCAGGTAGAGGATGCGGCGAATAACAATTGCCGTATGGGCACCCTTTGGGTGCAACTTCTAGTGCACTTACAGCCTCTCTGATACACAGTCTCCATTATAATTTCAGACTGTCACCATTACTCAACCGCATCCCTGTCTTGAGAAAGACCCGCCGCGACCACCGACTGGGGCACATAAAGGTCGAAACATCGACGCTTGTCATAGGTCCAGAGCCACCAGGATCCCAATAGGAACACTAGGAATCCTTGGCTGCAAATCAGCATCTGGCCAATGAAACACTTGTATATAGGAAATCTCTTCTCACTGTACATTTTTTCACTTATTGAGCACTACTCACTAAATGTCACATAACTGCACTTTTTCTGACGGTCTTACCATGCATTATATTTTATCATTGAATGAAGCAATTCAGATATAAAATGGATGAATTCTGATATAAATTGCATAAATATAATCTCTTGATCTCATGACCTGTTATTTTGAGCATTTATTTCTCAATCTGCATGTGTACCAGAGAGCACGTATTCTTGTTTGCATTAACAAGCAGTTTCAAAGTAATGTGTCTTTCCCAACAGAACCATTCTTTTGCTTAACATTTAATTACCCAGGTTCTGAGGGACACAGGGTTACCCCTTTTCTTTAATTACTTTTTACGTGGACAAATAGGGCCTTGTGGTATCCCCTTGTCAAAACAAATCAATCTTAAAGAAGGGTCAATTATAAAAACGTTCAGTGTCAAAAAAGGGACAAGGTAAAATAGATTAAGTGCAAGGGTTAAAAAAGAACAAACATTTATAACGGAAGTGAACAAAACACTGCTACGATTATTGATATTCGGCTTGGTATAGCAAATTAGGAAAGAAATTGTACCGTATGTTTAAAGATCATACATGTCTCATCCGTCATACTAGATGTTGAAAACTTCACCAGCAGAGTGACTGTCACTGTTCAGTGGCAAAAAAGAAGTAAATACGGAAACGCCGTGAGGGAGATGTAAAAACTATCACCAGCCACCAGTGTGCACATCTGCAACAGTGTAAAAACATTTTATTTATTGCATAAAAAGACAATGACCAACCAAAAGCAATTTGCTACATAGATCTGGACCCATGCAAAGTCACAAAATTAAAAAAAAGTATGCCTTCTCACAAGGTTTAACAAAAATATTTAGCATGTCCCAAGTAGTTTTGCAATACAATGCATTGAACCTATGATTTATAAAAAAGAGGTATTTTTGTGACATGGGTGTATGTAAGTAAAGGTCATGTAGAAAACAGACAATGTCATTTTTCAGAACAAAAATGATACAATTACAAATAACAATAGTATGGAATGAATATAAACCATGATTGAGCATAGCAGAGACCAATATTATACATAACCTTTTATGTTCCATATAGGTACCCCAATATAGGCTCAGGTAGTCTCCTTTCACCTATATTCTCCCCTACCATTACATAGAGAACGATTCTTATCACTGACCTTTACCTAGTTACAGTAATGTCCAAAGAGGACATGGGGTTTTCTCCAAAAAGCTTAAACCTCATTCATTATGCATGAGGATTCTTGGAATCACAGCAGGACAGCAGGCCTACCATCTCCTGCATAATAACTATGTATCAGACGACTCCCCCCAAAATTGGAGAAAACATCAAAAGTAAGTATACGCGGACAATATCGTCCTCTTATCTCAAATGCCCCTAGGTTTGCAGCAGCTGATTATCCATCTAGCAGCATACACCACCTCTGCTCAATTAGTAATTAACCATCAAAAATCAAAGGTCATGTGCTTTTCTAACTGCCACAAAAAACGCCCCAAATTCATCTGGACGTTAAATGACAAACCCTTATCCCAGGTGGACACATACAAATATCTGGGGTTCCATCTAGATCGCCACCTCAACTTTAACACCTGGACCAAGGACCAATAAAAGCAAAGCAACTGCTATTCACATTCAAAATCTTGCAGAAAAAACTCAGCAGTTGTTTTACAAACCATTTGCTAAAGGTCATTGCGGCGAAATTTCTACCATCCATATCGTACGGATCAGAAATTATAAATGCGAAGGATTTAACAGTTTTAAACACAGCTCAATCCAGTCTCTTTAAGAAATTGTTCTCAATTCCCCGTCACATTTCACAAGCGCAGATAAGACTAGAATCTGGTCTAAAAAAACAGATACCTGCAAGACAAGGAGCATTGGTCAAATACAATTGGAGGATGAGGGCAGCAGAAGACAACACCTTAGCCCATTTTTGCTGGTAGGAGATCGAAAAACAATCCAGGCTAAGCAAATCCGTATTCCCAGTCTTAAAGGAATCTCTTTCTGCACGAAAGCTAGATGCGGCTTGGCTTACAATAACAACCAACTCTGGGTTAAAAAATGCAGCCAACAAAGCCATCAAACAACACTCACTACTAATAGACAAAGCCGCCCTGGCCCACAAACCTCATGCATGGGCTGTGATGCAATCTTACAAAACGTTGAAACCCCAATCGTATTTGTCAGAACATTTCTCATACCAAAAAAAAGCTAAACTTGACCCTACTAAGACTGGGATTATCCCCCTTGGAAGATCTCACTCCAAAATGGAAATGGACATGGACAACAAAGGAATGCCCCCTCTGCGGACAAGGAGATGAGTGACTACTACACCTTCTATGTATTTGTCCTGTGCTACAAGACACCCGGAAAACTCTCCTTCGGGAAACACTGAAGAGAGAACAAATAAGGACATGGAGAGGGGCTGTCATAAAATGTCTCAGAGGCTCGTCAGTTCAACAGTCCTGCAAGGCAATAAAACTTTGGAATATAGTGGCGAAAGAACTAGATAAGAATGACTGAACTGAACTGGACTGGACAACACGGAATTGCTTTACTTACTCATTTTCAATCGTTGCTCTCAGCACTTGCAGTTTATTATATCCTGGAGAAGCAAGCCAGTCCGTGTACAGTTTGAATCTATTATCTTGAAGTTTGTTCTCCTTTATACACACAATTCCAAACATGTTTTCTCTCTAATGCTTTTTAACTCGATCAATGGCTTTGATGTCTTATGTATTTTGGTGGTTTGTTCCACCCTTTTATGATTTTAAAGAAATCAAATAAAAGTATTTTCTATTACGTATAAAGGTCATTCCTTCGGTCATCCTAGTCCGACATGACACAGCAAGGTATATCCCCAGGGGGTACCACTTTGGGTATATATACACCATTTTTTGCTGAGGTAGTCAGAGGAGAAAAGGATTTCCATGCCGGCATACTGACGAGAGACGCTGAGGCTCCTGCATGCAGACACTCCAGCTCGCAGTGGTCTGACATTCCTTGCGGGGTGTCCATCTCGAGACCAAGATGGGCTCCCACAGTCTCTCACTTCAGGTAATGGGGTCGACTTTATCCTAGAGGGATTCTTGGCTTTTCTACCTACATACATGCTAGGTATACTTAGGTACGTATAGTTAGGGTCGCATCGTAGGAGTATGCATTCTACTGTCATGTATTTTATATACTTGCCTGTATTCATTGTTTTAGCACAATGGTAGAAATCGACCATCCTTTTACTTTGTTAGTGATTATAATCATTTACATCTGTTACTATCTAATGGTTGTTTTAGCACACCTATTTTACACTAGAATGACGCTGATCCAATAAATGCTTATTGAAAAACGTCCCCACCTTTCATTCTGTGTATCTCTCTGAGACAAATTGAGCATTAGTGACTGAGCGAAAAGTAATATACTGTTTCCAAAATTCCTGATGGGACAGGGTTGTCATGTTCCATAGTTGCCAAGAACTATTCTCTCCCTGGTAAGAGGGGTTTCATGTGGCACTGTGAGCTAGCTAGTATACAGGCTAACATACCCAGTAGGGGTGTCTATCATCAGTCTAACACCAATCCTATAGTCTATGTTGTCTAAACACGCAGATCCTATATAGGTTTATAGGAACTATACAAGAGCCATTTTAAAATATAATTTGAACAGAATAAATGTTCCCAAATCTACAAAATAACATGGCAGCAATTGAATTATATAAATATTCACTATTTTGAAAAACAAAAGAACAGCATGAACAAGTATGACAATATGTAAATTCAAGTAGCAATCACTGAGTTCCAACACTAAGGCAATACTTAATTTAGTTATCCATTCAATCCAACAGTAGTGCCTAGAGTTAAGTAAAGCAGAATTGTCACTAACTCATCATGGTGTAAGACCTTCTCAGTTGTTTACCACCTAAGCTCTCATTATGAGTGGCCACATAATTCCAATGGTGCTGGTATCAGTAGTCTCCTGTACCACTGGAATAATAAGATTGGTAAACCCTGTAGATCTGTTCCCTATCAACTGCAGATTATTTCGCCTGCGAAAAGGATTGACTTTGGAAATCAGAACTAGAATTACAGATTCCCCTGGTAATTCCTAATTTTTTAGCCCACCCTCAAGGTTCATCTCGTAATGGACAGGATTTTCCATGCCACAATGGTTACTGGTGCAACCAGTATCAGTCTCTCTGGGGGGTGTGGAAATACCATACGATTTCCGGGGTCACTCATAATGATGGCAACAATGTCATTCTATTGTGTTGGTTTTTAAAAAAATGTGCTACCAACGTTCTACCAGATGGACAGTGGCCGTTTGGCCATGGATTCTGATGTGGTGCCATGTAACCATTTCTTTAATTGTTGGCTAGTTTGGCCAATGTATATGTAATTGTAAGGCCACGATCGATATGTTCCCTCCGTCCTGTTCCTCCCTAATGGCTAAGAACTTGGGGGTTAAGATGGACAAGGGGCTAACGATGAAAGCTCAGATCCTCGGGGTGACCGGCACCTGTTTCGGCCTTTTAAAGATGCTGCGGAGGTTTTTACCGCTGCTGTCTGAGGAACATAGAAAGCTGACCGTGCAGGCTCTGATCGGCTCCAGGTTAGATTATTCTAACGTACTTTACCTGGGCCTACCAGAGTACTTGCTGCAGCGGCTCCAAGTCGCGCAGAATGCGGCAGCTAGGGCCATCTTTGGTCTAAATAGACGAGCCAGCGCCTCGGGTTTATTGCGGAAGCTGCACTGGTTACCCATCCGCAAACGGATTGCCTTTAAGGCAATGACTTTGGCCTCCAAGGCTCTCCATGCGGTGGGAGCTAAGTACCTCCAAAAGAGACTTGCCTTTTACCATCCGGCTCGCTCGTTGAGGTCAGAATCTTTATTTCTGGTGGCCGTTCCGCAAGTGAAGAGAGCGCGCCTGGGCGGCCGCTCCTTCGGTTTGCTGGCTCCTCAGATGTGGAATTCGCTTCCGCTCCCACTCCGGGGGACCACTAGTCTGCTTGCTTTTAGGAGAGGTCTTAAAACCTGGCTGTTTACCCAGTAGGCCTCTCAAACTGCCCTTTTTATTGTGTCTGTCTCATTTTCTCTTTTACTGTGTTATGTTATTGCGATGTAGTTCTCCTTACCTAAAGCGCCAGGACACTCTTTTTGAGTAGCCGTTGCGCTATACAAAAGAATAAATAACATGACATAACAATTGTAAGGCCACCAGATACAATATAACACTTCAGTACATTTGGATAAACATTTGCAACTATTGCATGGTCTTCCTGAATTTCTTTAAATAATTTTGACTGAATGCTAGTATTTTTCCACTGTACACACATGCACAGTCTGCAAACGCCCTTGCAAGATGTAGTCTACCCAACACCACTCAAGTGAGACTTGAAAAAAACATCAGTAGAGCTGCCAGCAGCTCTGCACCTTTAAAATACTGTGGACATGTTGAGCCCACTGAAAGTATTAAATAGGTACAAAGTAAACTGTTACTTGAAGGCCAGAAGCTTCAGCAGCATAATGTTCACAATTGAAACATGCTATATATGTTAACTTGCATGTTCCTGCAGTAACAGGGGCTAAAAGTGCATTTTACTATTTATTTATTTATTTTATTTAAGGATTTTTATATAGCACTATATATTACCTGAGGTAGCGTTTGTCATTGACAAAACCTGCTTTATGTTTAAATTCACAATTGTGTAAATTGGCTTAGGAATACGTTCAAGGAAGTCTCATCTATTGGGCACATTTACATATTTCACAAAGACTATTTCTAGAGAGGTTATTAATTACTGTCTCAAACCAGGCAGGATCTAACCCTGTTCTGCTAGACACCCACTTCCTGACATCTCTTCAGTGTATATTTTCTTCAGCTTAGCTCTCCATTAGTAAGACAAGGGGAGGATAATTACAGGAGGTCACAGTCACAGGGAACACCACACCGTATCAATCAAAGGAATGTTGAGGAGGGACAGCAGTTGTAGAAACACTTCCTCACAAAGGCAGACAGGTATTTGTGGATGTTTCATACAAATGTCAAAAGCTGCGTAGTGTGACTTGGCTTTTGAAACAGGCTTTCCCATTCACCCACAGTCCCACAGTGAACAATAGGCAGATGATCAGTTTGAGTAGGTTTTCCACTAATAGGTAGGCAGCAGTTTCCTATTTCACTATTCACAAACCCTTAGGCAAGAATAGGGAGCTAACAGCTAGATTCATCATTAAAAAATGGGCTCGCAAAGGGCCAGATTCTGAGAATCTGGCCCTTTGCGAGCGCAATTTTTGCATTTGGGATTCATCATCCCAAATGCAAAAATCGCTAATTGCGAAATCGCATATTTGCGAGGAATTGCATTTAAGGAATCTCTATTTGAGATTCCTTAAATGCAATTCATTAACCATTTTTTATTTGCGAATTCGCTATTTCTCGCCGCTATTTACCACGAAGTCTGACTTCGTGGTAAATAGCGAAAACTTAGAAAAATGCACTTTAGTGCATTTTTCTAAGTGGTATGTTACACACACACATGTCCTTTGGACATGTGTGTGTGCAACATCAGGCTAAATTTACATTTCAGGGGTGCTACAGGGTGTCCTTTAGACGCCCCTGGCACCCTTGAAATCGCATCCTTATAAGGCCCATAGGAATGAATGGGGAGTCATTCCTTATTTGCGATTAGCAATTTGCTAATCGCAAATAAGGAAGCTGTAGGATTCGCAAAATAAATTGCGATTTGTACATGATTATCGTTTTGCGAGTCTGTAATAGCGATTCCTTAAGAATCGCTATTACAGACTCGCAAAACGGGACTTTGATGAATCTAGGTGTAAGTCAACTGAGATAGTCTTCCATCATAATACCCAACTTGAAAAAAATAAATGAGAATACTGCTTTCTGGGATAGTTTCTATCTTAAGGCAGATAAAGTGCTGAATGTTTGGAAGGACACAGGTTGTAAGATTTGCAAGGGTATGGCCAGTGGTTTCCATCAACCACTGCTGTATTAACACTTTTACATGGAGCTCCCATCACCTAAAATCAGAATACTGCTAAAATCTGGAGACAGCAAGAACTAGGAGACTCTTCTCCCGAAAGCTACCCCTGAAAGTTTGGTAACTGTAGGAGTGACCAGGGAGAAGATATTCGGCATTCTATAAAGTTGGGGTTCAGCGTCCTGCCTCCCCCCACTGGATTTTGACATTTAAAAAGACAACTAAGTTCACATATAAAAATGTTGATTGGTTTCGACTGCTGGGCTTAACATGACTCATCCACTCCACTATGGCTGCTTGAAAAGGCACCTAGCTCTCAGTCACACCCCGTAGATACATTTTAACTTTTGTGATCCCTGTTATTTTCTGTATAAACTTCTTATCCCTTTAATGATTTTGTATGTTTTGTGTCATTTTTATAGGAACATTGTATTCTCATTTACTAAATTAGCTTGGGAGTTTCATCTGTTTTGTTTCACAACTATAATGTTGTTTTGGTGCTGCTTTACATGGAAGTCGATAAATTGCACAAGAGCTACTTAGGATTCCTGTCTGAACCTGGCTTTACTTTCTAGACAATATTCTTCAACTTTATGGGAGCTCATTCATTGCATTAAAGGCTCAATTAGTGTGATGTGGTTTTTGAGAAACGGTGTCCCTCTGTTTAAAGTCCTTGGTGTCAAAGGAGGCAAATACCACGGACAAGCCATAGTTTTTAGGTTGAGCGTTTGAGACCTCTTGTATATACTTTAGTATATATACTTTATTAGTATATACTTTAGTATGTACTTATATGTGTGTGCACTTTGTGGGCTCTGGAGATCAGCCCTAGGATTTGTCTGCTTCTGCTTAGGGACTTTTTTTTCTGTTCAACTGCCGCTATTTAACTGTCTTGTTAGAAAGCGACCATCAGTGGTCAGTAAAATACCAGAATTGCTTTCTGCTGAGGGTCTTTCTTTTAAAAAAAAATTCTGGCAACTTCCTCTTTTTAGATAGAAAACGACCAGCAGAGGTCAGTAAAATACCATAATCACTTTACATTCTCTAGATTCCAGTCCATAGAAATTGTCTTCCACAAGCATGTACACAATAATACTTTTTATCAAAGCTTGTATTTTCAGTGATATGACCACCTAAGGCCCTGCTTTTATATTAAAAACAGAGCTTTGGACTATACCATTTCCAGCTGAAAGGCAACATTTGCCTCCTTGTGTTCCCATACCTGGCATGTCACGCAGTTTGGTGCTTACTTTCCCTCTATGTTAAAGAACAGTAGATGTTTCAGCACCCAGGTTAATGTGCTGCATAGATAAACATATATAAGTTCCCAAAGGCAAGGCCGATTGCATTTCAAATGCTTGTTTTTGAAGGTTCAGATCAGTCTGCTTTCCAGCTGAACTTTGAGGTTTTTAAACATCTTAAAAGCAAATATTAGACTATCTAATGTTGGTGTGCCTGCAGATAAATTGTGCCATAGCTTGCATGTGTGATCTGGTAGAAAAGAACATATTTGAACATTTTCCTGTGTGCTAGATCCTGGTAAGAAAAGAATATAATGAATATATAGAGAGTATGAAGAGACTTGATAAACACCAGTATTGTTGGGAAAATGTATAAATTCTCCAGCATGGCATGCTGGAAAAATAATTGATTCATATGTGGCAGCACTAAGAGTGTTGGGTGCCCCATATGAATTTGAGATGCTTGCTAAGTAATTGATCCTTGCTCAATTGGCGGCCAGGTACTTTAATAAGAAAATCCTAGAAAGGTTGATAAAATGCAAAAAATCTCATTATTGTAAGGTGCAAAATTTGCTAACAATATTGAAAGCTTATTGAAAGAATAACTAGAGAAGAAACTATGTGTTGTGCATTCTGCTAAGTCTATGAAAAGTAGTGGAGACTAGCAAAGCGTGCATTAGAATATTATTGAGGGTTGTTAACTGATAGTGTGGTTGCGAGGAATGTGGATCTTGATCAAGGTGTGATGGTCCAGTTGCAGGAATAGTAGCTGATGGTTTTGTGTTAGATATTTTCATCAATTCATGAACTTGCATAACAATTTCTCTGATAAGAAGTACATACAAGTGTGGAGCTCTGGAACTTTCATGAAGCCAAATATAAATCCAGGATAGTAGGGATATTTTACAATAGACCTGTTAAGATTTTTTGAGCCATTGATTGAATTCGAAGGAAGAAATATTTATGGGAGTGTCTATCTTGCAATTAAAGGTTTGGCTGCTCTGATATGGTTTCATCAAGGTTTATGGGGGATGGTGATGAGACCAGGCTGAAGCATTCTCCCCAGCCCAGTAACATGTAAATTAATCATGTCACACATGGAGCTCAGTATTATACATATTTACCAATAACTGACACGTACTGCGTCATGAACTTTATTAACCACACCCAAACACTTACGCCCCTAGACTACGGAGTCTGTTAGAGAACATAAGGTTCCTGTGCTTATAATACACAAGACACTGCATCTGCCCCGTTAATAAATAAAAAGACACATACAAAGCACATATACATCATCGTTCCTTAATGAGTCATCGAGGTGATCAAACCACTCTTCCAAATCTCGTGGTGTGAGGCTGAGGAGACACAGGAGAAACAGCCGCCGCAGGCACTGGTGAACTAGCCCCTGAGGTAGTCCTGGGGCTCTTCTGGCTCACTTATGACAGGGTCTCACTCCAGATGTCTGGAACCGACAAACATAGAGGCAGGGGCTTGAAATGTGAGAAATCCCTCGTAATGGACTTTCTAGGACAGTGAGCATTCACCATTTGTCCCTTACTAGTCACAACTTACAACGGATCAGCATCGAATGGAGCATTAGATTTGTGTTTCTGCCTCTGCATGACAAGGACATGGTCTCCTTTCTGAAACATAATGTCCCGAGCACATCAACGTTTCTCTGCATAAATCTGCATTCTGGAATTGTGAGATCAATCAGGGAGTCGAACTTTCTGAACATCAATTGTTCTTTCAGTGGTCCACTGGGGCAGCTTGGTACCCATGGCTCTCCCAAACATCAGAGTGGTCGGGCTTTACCATTTGTAGAATGGGGTAGATCTATAGGCAGGAAGAGTAGATTGAAGAATGGACTTGAGCTCAAGTCGCTTTAGCTCATAAGACATTTAACAACACTATTAGCTTGTGGCTGTAAAGGTGCATTTTTTGATGCTTGATATTTTATTTTGTAACAAAGTCTTTGAATTCATGACCATTGAATGATGGGGCATTGTCAGATTTTAGAATGAACAGAACACCCCAGGTTGCAAGTATGCTTGCTAGTCTTTCGATTACTTGATAATGAGTGATTAACGAAAGGTCTTCACCCAGAGGAAACCAGGAGTACTCATCTATAATTACCATGAGGTAGTGGCCATTTTCAAGGGGTCCAAAGAAGTCAACTGCAATTTTCTCCCAAACATGTCTTGGTAGATCTGACATGTTCAAAGGATGGTGTGTTTTTTTTGGGAGATAAACAGTTACACAAATGACATGCCTGGAGCTCTCCCTCAACTAGCTCATAAAGATGAGGTAACAAAACATGGTGTCAGAGGGCTTGCTGTGTTGCGATTATTCCACGCTGTCCCTCATTTGCCACTTCAATGACTTGCCATCATGGACTTTCCGGAATGACAGTTCTTGTCCCTAGCAAAAAAATCCCTTCTTGTGTAACGGGCAGTTCATCATGCACATTTGGGAATTTATAATATTCACTGTCATTATCAAGAGGTCGAGCCTTTTTTCTCCAGGATTGATGCATAATAATGTCTTTTGAGGATGAGCATATTCCTGTCTGTATTGGAAGCAGCAACTATTTGCTCCACAGACACAGGTGCATTAGTGCTGGATCTCACAATAAAGTTAAGGTAGGCCTTGGCCATTTTTGAAGGGGTACTCTGGCACTCAGGAAAAGTTGTCGGCAGGGTTTTGATCTTTACCCGGCTGTGCACAATGGTGTAGTCATACTCTTGCAGTCTCAGCCCTCACCTCTCAATGCTAGGGGTCATCTTGGCCTTTGGATTGCCAAAGATAGTAAGCAATGCTTGTTGATCAGTAATAAGTGTAAAATGGTTCACACATAGAAACACATGAAAGTGTTTGCAGATTGCGAGTAAGCTCGTTCAGTCTGTGACAAACATCGGCTGGCATAAGCTACAATATACCTTTGTGCATTTGCATGTCGACTATATTAGGCAAGACTCAAACCAAAGCCCACTGTGCTGGCATCCACAACAATCTCTGTATGCAATTTTGGTTCAGAGTTAATCATCTCAGGGGCATTTCCAATTGCATGCTTAATCAACTTGAAACTTTTAACACACTCCTGTGGCCATTGAAATGAAGCAATTTGTTTTGTGAACTCTCTAAATGGGGCACTCACAGTGGCAGAGTAACAGATGTACCTGGAACAGTAGATGACCAAACCAAGAAAAGAAAGCAGCACAATACATCTTGTAGAGGGGAGGTAGATAACAAAACCTGAACCTTGGCATTAATCTTCCCCCTTCCAAGAAATTGTGGCCAAAGAATTTTAGTTTTGTTTTGTGTAATTCACACATTTCAGTATTCAACCTAAGACCTGCATCAGCAAGTAGATGGCACACTTTTGTCAGGGCTCTATCATGTTCCTTTTATATGGCCCCAAATACTAGTATTTCATCACTGTAATTGAAAGCATGCGTGGCAGGCTGTATAATGCGACAAATTACATCTTGAAAAACTTTGGCACCTGAAGACACTCTGAAACTCAGTCTTTTGGATCTGAAGAAACCAGCACGAATTGTAAAGGTAGTAACGTACCTGTAATTTTCTTCCAGCTCATGCTGATGATATCTTTTGTTCAGATCAAGACAGAAAAGTCTTTGACACCATTCAACTTGTAATCATACAGGCAATGTGCGGACCTGGGTGTCATTCTCTTTTGATCGCTTTGTTTGCGTGACACATTTCCATGCAGATTCACACAGACCCTCAACTGTCCTTTTTAGGTACCACCACTCTCGTGGACCACTAGAGCACTCAATGATATCATGGTTTAGCAAAGTCTGAATATCTTTTTCAACAGCCTGTTGTACTTGAAATGCAATTAAACTGTGTTGCTGAGTAACAGGACAAATGCTCTCATTAATGTGGAGCTGTACTTTCATTGTCTCATCTTTTCCTAATGCATGAAACAAAGATGGAAAGTGATTCACTATGTCGTGATGAGAATTGGTGTTATGAAAGACATGGATAGGGGCTTCCACATTCGTCTTTTTATGTTTATAGTCACCATAAAATAACCTTGACTTTGCTGTGGTGTTGAGGCTACCCACGTATATCCTTTGGTTTTCGATAGTGTGAGACTGGGCACCGGAGACAGTTCATAGTACTTTTTGGTTGGCATAATTTTTATCGACACACCACTGTCTATGATAAATGGTATATAGCAGGCATTAACTTCCTTACCTCGAGTCGTTTCCGACTCGACCACTGTGCACTGTTGCTATGGTTAGTTACCACCCATGTTTATTCACAACAAAATAATCAATTTGAACTGAAATATTTTAAACAACACTTGTCATATGTCTCCAATAATTTAAACACAACACATGAAAGCTTCTGTTTCAACTTTATGCTTGATTCCACAGAAATTCCAAATAATTCACCATTCAATGTTTAAGTACATATATACAGAAATGTATGCAGCGGTCAAGAAATTTTTTCCAACTTTCCGATGAGTGCCTAATGCATTTCGGGCCCAACGGGCCCTTCTTCGGGGGCCATGGATCTACAAAATATATAAATCTAATTCAGAACTTCATTCAATCAGGTAAATTTAAACACAGACGTGAAAGCTTCATATTTATGCAAGCCAGTTCATAATTAAAAAGCATTACATCTACATGTTCTCTCAGTTTTTAACCATATTTCACAAGAACACCATGGTTGGTAAAAAAAAAAAAAAAGAAAACACTGTGAGAACCAAATCGTAATGTGCAGAAACAGCCCTGTCTACATCCTGACCCCTACACTGCAAAGTGAACAGCGCACTCAGTATTGATAACTACTTACAAGTCAAACGAAGCCTTGATATTGAATGTACTCTGCAAAAATCATGAGGGGTGTTCAATGGCAATGCATTAATCCATGTGACTGCCCTCAAAAGTCTACAGTGATTCTGCACCTACCTCCGCTGATGATTTCTGTATAAATAAGACTCCAATACCAGCCTTCAGCTTTACGAGTAATCCATCTACAACAATAATTAAATGTCACTCGAAAAGTCTAAACCTCCTTTTCTGCCCCGAAATCTATTCCGAGGTATCCCGTGAACTCCTACCTTTCAACTCGCCTGTACTCTCATGTCCACTGCAGAACTAAACGCTCGAACGTCACAAAACTGCTTAAACGGAAGAAACTCCTGCCCTTCGAATAACCACTGTGCTCCCAATACGCGAGCCGTACCAGTTCATAGATACAAGCGTCGACCGCGCGCCTAACACTGCCAGCACCATCTTAGAATGGTCTACCTCACTGAAAACTATTTACAATAAAACTTTATGTTTACACCGGACTCCCAAAGCGATGAACCGCGCGTAAAAACTGCTGAACAAAACACATCCCGAACTATCTAAATAATCAGTGCCAAAAACGTGCTCCGAAATAAAAAGAAAAGAAAAGAAAATGAAAAAAAGAAAAGAAAAATGAGACTTGGTATACTTCAACCATGATAAGTTTTGTGTGGTTAAACAAGTTGCTTATACATGTAGCATGAAACCAGTACCACAGATCACATCTCAAACAAGTTAAATGTCATGAACCCTGTTCATCATAAAAAACAGACATAATCTATTTTCTCATTGAGGCCCTTTGGGTTCTGGGTTTCCAATCTCTTTATCCAATTTCCCTTTGGAGCAGAGATCTGGTTAGATCCATGCCTGCATGTTGCTTGACTTTTTCTATCACAGAAAACTGCATTTGGGCAATGCTATGCCTAGCCTCCATCCAATGTACTGCTAAGCTACTTTTTTTGTTTTGATTCCTAATGGTACTTTTATGTTCAGAAATTCGAATTTTTAATTTTCGCTCTGTTTTACCAACATATAATTTACCGCATGGGCATTTTATGTAGCATATTAAATCAGTGGAGTTGCAATCTGAATCATGAAATAATGGAATCACTTCTCCTGTCTGCGGATGATATAACTTTGCTCCTCAGATAACATTATTACAATGTACGCAATTGACACACTTTTTCATCCCTCTGTACTCATTCAACTGTTTTTGTTTAGATGAGGTCATTAATATTTCTTTGAGATTTCTTGAACGAGTAAAAGAAAACATAGGTTTTTGACGGAAAATACTATGAAAATCTGCTTCATTTTGAAGTAACTCCCAATGCCTATTTATGATATTTTTAAGCCTCTGTGAGCTCTTGGAAAAATTTGAGACAAAGATTTGTCTGTCAACTTTTTTTTTAGGTTTTTGCAACAGAGGTTCACCTCGGTCAAAGTTGGAAATACAAGTTTTTGCTTGTTCCAAAAGGTCTTGTGGATAACCTCTTTCTAAATAGTTTTGTTGTTGAAAATTCAAATGTTTGTCCAGATCATTAGGTTCAGAACAAATCCTTTTGATTCTCATGTACTGTGAAAAAGGGAGATTATTTTTCAGATTTTGAGGATGAAAGCTTTGAAACAACAGCACATTGTTTACGTCTGTCTCCTTTCTGAATACTTCAGTGCGAATTTCCGAACCTTCCAACGTTATGGCAACATCCAAAAATGATATCCTTGTTTTTCTTATGGTATGCATGAATTGTATCTGCTCATCGGAACCATTTAGTTCTGTGTTTTTTTGTTCCAATTTTTCTCTACTATAAGTCCATAATACAAAGATGTCATCGATAAACCTACAGTATAATGCTGTGTGATCCTGCCATTCATGGTCACTCAAATCAAATTTTGCTATGAAAGTATTGGCGTACACAGGAGCCCCTGCAAAACCCTATAGAAGTACCATTCTGCTGTAAGAAGAAGTGGTCATCCCATTGGAAATAACTGTGGTAGAGGCCAAAATGTAAAATTTCAAGGATAAAAACGTTATCTGCTCTGATGCTAGGTTGACGTAACAGTGCCCAATCTACAGCTTCCATGCCAGCTTGATGTGGGATAGATGTGTACAAAGATTTGACATCTATTGTACACAAAATCATATTGCTTTTTACTTTTACAGCCTCTAGTTTCAATAGAAAATCTTTAGTGTCCTTGACATACGAGGTCCATTACTGGACGAATGGTTGTTGAAAATAATCTATTTAATGCCCCAAGTGTTCGAAGATAGTTCCACATCCTGTCACGATCGGCCTCATTGGTGGATTCCGGAGATTGTTATGTATCTTCGGGAGCATATAGAGTCGTGGTCTTCTTGGATTTTCAACTGTCATGAATTGCTTAGCTGAAGCTGAAATAAATCCCATCTCGTAAGTGTTATACTCAAATCACTCGTAGAGCCTTTATCCAATGGAAGATATGTTAGTGCATCTGCAAACGTGTTCATTGACTTTATTCATGTAGAATGTCTTATCCATAACGACTATAGCTCCTCCCTTGTCCACTTTTTGAATGATTAAATAAGAATTGTCATTTATAGTCTGAATTGTGTTCCTGTCTTGAATCGAAAGATTTTTCTTCCTGGATTTACGCATGTTGCTTTTTTGAAAATCTTTCTGGACTGATTTCTCAAATACTGTACACAAAATCATATTCCTTTTTACTTTTACAGCCTCTAGTTTCAATAGAAAATCTTTAGTGTCCTTGACATGCGAGGTCCATTGCTGGACGAATGGTTGTAGAAAATAATCTATGTAATGCCCCAAGGGTTCGAAGATAGTTCCACATCCTGCCACGATCGGCCTCATTGGTGGATTCCGGAGATTTTTATGTATCTTCGGTAGCATATAGAGTCGTGGTCTCCTTGGATGTTCAACTGTCATGAATTGTTGTGAATAAACATGGGTGGTAACTAACCATAGCAACAGTGCACAGTGGTCGAGTCAGAAACGACTCGAGGTAAGGAAATTTCATTATAGGCACGGTTTAGGCAGGCGTGCAACCACTGCAGCATGCTTAGATAAAACTTGAAAAACATTTTTTAGTAAAACATAAACCAGATTAAATAGGAGTGCTTCTCCGTCCAATTGAATATAGCAGACATTAACCTTAAATTTTATTTTGAGACAAGGCCCAAATGAATGTTGTGGATTCAGTTGTCGATTCTTTTCCGACTTGTAGTCTTTCTTCAAGAAATCAGACCAACATGCCCACATCTTTCACTAGTCAGCATCAACATCACACACCCATCTTCTTCAATGTCACTTGACAGTGACGTCGAAAAACTTTTCGAAAAGGAATTAGATTACAATCAGCCGCTTTCAGTTTCTACTTATCTCAATTGATGTTGCCGTATGCATCAATGAGTGTGACTGGAATGCTTCTGGAACCTTCTGGCAGCCATTTTGTCTTCATGAAGTGACATACTCACAGCCATTTTATCTTCATGATGTGACGCAGTCACTTTCTCTCTCACTTTACAAACTGTTGCATAGTGGTTCTCTTCACCCCAGCCTTAAAAATGGGACATTTACCTTCATATGGAAAGGAAAATCCACCTAAAAAATATTGCTTTTTCTTCTCGAGATGTCACTTTGCGGCCTTATACCTTGTGTTTTTCTGGCTTTTCATAATCAACATCGATTCACCCTGGTCTTCTTCGGCCTCCCTGTCAATGGCTTGTTTGTTGGCACAGTCTTCAGCTCTGGTAGCCATGAGCACATGCTCCAGGCTGAGCATTTCTCTCAGCATTTGGTGTCTGAAGGAATCGGACAGGCAGCCATTTATGACTCTGTAACGAATGCTTCTTCATCAATGAATTTGTTGAACTTACAATGCTTGATGACCATTTCAGGTCTTTCAACAAATTCACCTATCGTTTCACCATCTCTCTGTCTCTTCTGACTGAAGATGTACCTCTTCATAGTCAACATTCTGCATCGGATTGAATCTGGTGTTCAGCATTTCTTTATTTTGTTGGTACAAAGTTTCTTAACCTGTGGGTATTTTTTTAATCACTTCTTTGACTCTTTCACCTGCTAAGATTCTGATATATTTGATGATGTTTTTGTCACATGCTTCTTCCAGCACATCAATAAAGTAATCGAAAGCTTTGATCCAGACAGTCCATCCATGGCCAATATTCTGCTTCTTGGCAACATTGAAAGCGCATGGTAGTTTTAGGAAGGGTGCGGCACTGTAGAGGGTGCTCTCTTTGACAGCCATAGACAAGCTGAAAAATTGCGCTCTTCAGACTGCCGATCAAGACCTCTGTTGTCAGTTCAGCAGAATTCGACAGCCACACAAGCACAGACCCCATGCTTGCATCTGGTCACTGCGCCTGGCGCTGAGGTCGGATGACTCTCTTTACTCTAGATGTTTGGTCGGTAGATGATTGTTTCTTGTTTCTGAGGTGCGTATCACTTAGAGTTCCTTCACACTTTCTTTTTTTTTTTAACATAAGCTTTTATTGAAAAGAAAACAGAGTCAATAAAGCAGTCACATACAGAATGACACAGTGGAATCCAGGTAAAAAATAATTGGAATAACACATTAGCGCACAGTTCGAGATAAGGGTCCAGCTCTGTCCATGGCCAATTCGGTCGTCGGAGAGTCACAAATTTCCCCACGGTACTTGTTCCAGTGCCCCCATTTCTTATCCCACTTTGCAGGTTTGCTTAAATGCATGAATTGTTCCAATTGCAATAATGCCATTACAGGCAAAACCATCAATCACCCAAGGTCAGGCAAACCCATCGCCCTCACATACACAGCCACTTGTAACAGTAATTATGTTGTGTATGACATAAAATGTCCTTGTGACCTATATTATGTAGGGAAGACTGAGCGAAGTTTGCGTGTTCGCATCACTGAACACAAGAGTTGCATACGCACACAGAATGTGAACTCTCCTTTAGCCCAACACTGGGTTCATTGTAGGCATATTATCGCTCAATTAAAATGTGGCATTCTTGAGGTCATTGAGCCCAACCCTGAACGTGACCGAGCGCAGGTGCTTTCACAGCGAGAATCATACTGAATCTGGTTCATGCAAACTCTGATCCCCACAGGGTTAAATGACAAATTCGAACTGGCATGTTTTTTGTAAATACTTATTACCCTGTCGCCTTTAGCATGTTTGTATTAGGATTCTTTCACACAGTTTATAGAAGATTGTGCACACGTTGAGTGGCAGCTTCTAGCGTTCATACCTGACATCGTCTATATTTTGAAGCATTCGCATAAATATTGTTTGCTTGCATTGTTTAGTTCTAAATCAGTCTGGACTTAACCTGAAGTGAATTTTGAACTTATTATATTTAGCACACACCATTTGCATGTTTATTGGTGAATCCTTTGGTTTTAAATCTTTCACCAACGCTGTAGCGTTTCTATTCTCAAGATGGCGACCGCCCCGCTAGTCCTCTTTCTACTTCTAATCTTAATATAGGAAGTCTCTTTTCCACACGCCACTCCTAGACTCGCCGTAACTCTCAGGCAACCTGTTTACAGACGAGTTCCACTCTCGGGTGAGTCCCTGTTTGTTATGTTACTTCCACCTCATAGGGCCGGTCTTGTTAGATTACTCTGCTCTAAGTGCACTCCTTCATTTATTTGACAGGGACGCTAGACTTTTTTGTGAACGAGATTTCGCGTTCGCGTAAGAAGCCTGCAGGTGAGTTTAGTTTATTTCATTTTTCCCATGTTCCATCAATATGCACTTTTTGCCCAATAATGCAGGATCATACGCATTTCTTTTAGCTGACCATACACCTGGATAACGGTCAAAGCCTCATACTACAACCAATGGGCTGGCCTTTGCGCCCCTCCGTTACTCATAGTAAGCGCTGAACCCTGCATGTTTTTCGTTCGTCTTCACGTTGCATTTTCTGTTTGCCCTTTTTCACTCAACACCTTGTCCGTTTTTTGGGCGTCCGGTTTCAACACACGTGGTTGGTTTCTTTTGGTTATAGTGTTGGTAGTTTGGGTCTTTCTCCTGGTGGCTTAGTATCTATGCACTATGACTGATGTGTTGTGCCACATATAGTAGAATAATATTTCTTTGCCTCATTGAATGATTTGCTATAATAATACTGCTGATATTGTTGATTAATATGCATAATTATCACTTTATAGAATCCCCTGACGAAGGGCAGTTTGTTCAGCCCGAAATGCATTGGGATGTATAATCGCATATGTTGCTCCAGTTCTGGATTTTGTGATTACTCAACAACTTCATAAGAACACTCAATAAATACCCATCGAGCAACAAATCAATGACTTCGACGCTTGTGATATTCAGTTGACCTGTTTAACAGAATGTATACAACTGTTTAATTGTGCTATTTTTTGATAAACTTAATTCATTGAATGGAAATTTATGGTTTACACTCGTTCGAGTGAATTGAGCAGTGCATCAGGTTCCTGGGAAATTTCCCGGACGTTCATTTTGCTTTCTGTGTTGAATTGTGGCATTGCACCGATTTCGGTCATAGTAGCAATTTTCTGATCAATGAGAAATGAAACTTCCTGTGGGGCCTTCACTTTCTATGAAGGTCTCATACTGGCTGGAGTTGAGCTTTGACTCCACATACTCCAATGGTAGATTCTTCACTTTGACTGAGGGGCACATGGCACGCACGAGCAGTTTGCTGAACCTCAGCAAATTCTCTGGGAGAGCACCGCCGACTCTGCAGTTGTGGGGTTTATGTATCCCCTATCTTGTCACCAGTTCTAGTGTCCTTCCCAGCCCGGTAGCATGTAATTGAATAATGGTACACACAAAGCTCAGTATTTTACATCTTTATTCTCTAGAGAGTAACCGTTAACTGACACGTACTGCTTCATGAATTTTATTCATCACACCCAAACACTTACATCACTAAAATACGGAGTCCGTTAGGAAACATTAGGGTCCAGCTCTCTATAATACACAAGAGACTACACAGGCAATATGATTCAAGTTGTGATTGTTCCTGATAAGTATGTAGGAGAGAAAGGTTGGGCATCAAGAGAAGTGCAATATGGATATAGTGGGTGATCAGAACTATAAAAATGTGGAAGGATGTGGATGTAATGTTGCTGTAATAAGTCACTCCATTTAACAATAAGGTGGGGAGATGAAACTCTTTAAGTACACCATAATAGTAAGAGAAGATACATGACCAGTTGATCATAAGATGGGAGGTCATTGTGAGATAGGAGCTGACTCGAGTCTGAACACAAAGGTTAAAGAAAGGGTTATTAACCTGTGGTACCCTCTAACAATGGTCATGCAAAGGAGAAATGGTGAGCTATGTGTCTGCATCAAGGATACTCAATGTATGGTCCGCAGGCATGTACAACCCGGGGGCGCTTGTGCCAGCCCCAGGTAAACTGTGGCACTTGCTGCTGTTTACCAGAGGGATCAACAGCAAAATAAGGAGCAACTCGGTATTTCTTGGAATCTAAACATTTACCGGTGGAAACTGACAACCAGTGAGTGGTGTGCCAAGGCTGAATGTCTCAAAGGGCCCTGTAACGATCCACGGATGGGGATTCCTATGGTAAGGACCAGCGTCTGCCTTCCACAGAGAAAGTATACTGTGTTGGAGGCCCTCCCCAGATGTTTTAATGCAGTGCTTCCTACCAAGATATTCGTACACAGTAGTAAAGCTAGGATTAAATACTCCAGATGTATTTAAAATAATGTTTCCTACCAATATATTCGTACTCTGTTGTAAAACTAGGATTCAATAGGGTTAATTATAATGTCTCCTCAAGCATTTATTTTACAAAACTACACCTGGTGGTGGAAATGGTCTGATGTCTGTCCACCACAGCAAGTTGCCCATCTTGTTGTTGGTCACATCAAGGTTTTTTATAGCACTCACTAACTTAACTTGAAGCTTTTCTAAGCACCCACATTGTTTTCAGGAAATATAATAAAAATGCAGAAGGTGATTGTGAGCCCTTATCAACGAGTTGTGGAGCAGTTTGTGGTTACTGGGCAGCATCTGTGGTGAATGCTGTTTTTTTAAAGCAATGACCTCCTCAGACTGTTTAAAAACTATTTAGATAACACATTCACTCCCTTTGTACTCTTAACTCTGGAATTGCAGTGATAGAGAGCACTCAAGAATAACCGAAAAGGGTGGTAAAGGTATTCAAGCGAAGATACAATTTGATATATAAAACACTATATGCCATATCTTAAAGCAGCTAAGGAGCTAACTTGGAGGAGGGCAGTGTGAACTAAAATTCAAAAAATTCTGTCTGTGACTCATATGCTAAAATGACATATGTTTTCTAAATACCAGCTGCCTACCGCATCAATGTGGCCTTCAGTTAAACTCCAGACCATACGTTTTGGCCCCTGACAATATATCTCTGAGTACCTATGATCTGCATAGACCTTCATATCCTTAAGCAAGCCATTTGGGTCGATAGTGGGTTATCCTTGGACTCTTGAAAGGTTGTGGTAGTATGTTAGACTAAATGACCGATATCTTCGTATTTGGGGGAGAACTGGCTAGATTATATGACCATAGAAAAATGATTAGATAAATGATGACACCTCATTACTTTTATCACTCTGGATTGTATTTCTAGTTCAGGAGCTTACCATTTGGGTTGGTATTACATACAATCCCTTTTTCTGTGGGTGTTTTTGTAATAGTGTAAAAATGATGACACCTCATTACTTTTACCACCTTGGATGGTATTTCTAGTTCAGGAGTTTGCCATTTGGGTTGGTAACACCTACAAAGTATTTTTCTGTGGGGGATTTTGCAATCTTGAAAGGATGTAATTATATAGTATTCATGAACGATTTTGTGGTATTACGGGAGAAATTGCTGGAAAACAATCAAAGGTTGAATAGAGTATTGCAAGTGTCATCTGGGGGATTAGGACAGGGAAAGGATAGGTGTTTTCTGTCACTCACAGATGGGCTACCTGGGATATTCAATCTCATCAGAGGGAACTGAACCAAGGCAAGGTCTGTGAAAACACAAAATAAAATGCCCCTGTGCCAAAAACAGATCAAATAATGCCTGCCCTAAGGCTTTGCAAATTTTACACTAGCACCCTATCATGAGGAGTTGTAAAATATGGTTGCAAATTACACAATGGCTAATTAGAGTTACCATGAGCAGCGCTAATCAAAGGGTGCACAATTTGTGCCACATTCTGCGTCTGACACCTTGGAATGGAGAAAAATACCCACTTTCAAGTTATTCCCGATTCGAAGGTGTGCAAACAGTGCATGTAAAGTATTTAAATTTGATTTGCACAAGACAGGAATTTACGACCATAACAGGATTATTGTGAACAAAGTGCCAGTTTTTACTCTGAACTTGCCAGGCCCACTGAGCCATTTACAACGTTGATAAGGAAAATGGGGTCTTTTTTGAGTTTGCAGTGCACCGCGGCTTTGCAGCACAAAAAAGGAACAGTGGTAAGGCAAGAGTATAATTTGCGGAAGAAGCACATTGTTATGGCTCAAAATAGGAAAGAACATTGTCTATTTAGACTGTCCATACAGGAAGAGAAAACTGTGAATATTTAAGAAGATATGGAGTTTTTGTAGCTAGGTCTGAATTAGAGGAAAGGTTTTTATGTATCCGAGAGAGAGTTGAGAAAACGTTACAGGATGATGTTACTCTGACGTGGGTGATGAATTATGTGAAGAAATTGTGGTCTGTGTTCAGGGGCACTAGGCAAGGATGCCCATTGTTGCCCCTTCTATTTGCCATTGCCATGGAGCCCCTAGCAGCCTGATTGATGCAGATGACATGACTCTGTACGTTAATCGCCCTGCAGAAAATCTTGGGGCATATTATCAAGACAGGCGATAAAATTATCACCGTTTTAGCGGCAGAAAATTGCCGCTAAAACGGTGATAATGGGCTTGATAATATGCTCTATGGAATTCCAATTGAAGCCCAGGTTAGATGTCCTTCACATTTAACATGGGCTTCAATTGGAATTCCATAGAGCATATTATCAAGCCCATTATCGCCGTTTTAGTGGTAGTTTTCTGCCGCTAAAACGGCGATAATTTTATCGTCTGTCTTGATAATATGCCCCCTTGACCCTCTAATTAGGGAGTTTACGTGGTTCGGAGGTCTCTCTGGCATATATTATCCATTGGAACGAATCAGTAATTTTTCCAATCACGACTGCTATTGAGCGAATTCCGTCAGAGTATCCTCCTTGCTGGGCAGAGGGCCCAGTGAAAGATCTGGGAATCTGGATAAGTTGTGATACTGAGGAACTGTGGCGTTCTAATTATGGCAGACTCATGGAATGGAGGGAGAGCCATTTGAAACGGTGGGAGAGACTGCCGCTGTCTCTGGCGGGCTGACTGGCGATAGCCAAAATGGTCATCCTCCCCAAGTTTCTTTACTTGTTTATTAACCTTCTGATCCCTCTCAGTAGTGCCTTCAGACGTAGATTGCAATCGAACCTGATATCCCTGGCCTGGGCCGGCAAACAAACCAGAATCTCTTGTGAAGCATTAACGCTACCCTTTGAACAGGGCGGATTGGGCCCCCCAGACATGCATCTTTACTATAATTGTGCACAAGCTCAGTTTAGTTTTTACTGGATATACCCCATGCAATTCATAGCGCATACCGTTCCATAGCACGATCAAGCAGAGCAGAAGCCGCTGGCTACGATCCCATATAGATCCACGACCTCGGCTGGACACGATTGGCTGCACGGTGTGGGCCTGGCATGAGACTGAGACTTTTGGCACACCTGAAGGAGCAAGCAATATCATTAATAGTGTAAAGTAGCATTTGCTAGTTGAAAAATTTAGCTTTATTTGGGGATTGTGCTCCTTCTTTGACTTTTTCCTTACTTTCTTTTTGGATACAGATTTACTCATTTAAGAAAAAATATAAATGTACGATGTTTGTTTGTATAATGTATTTCTTGTCTGATGTATGATGATTGTTCTTAGAGAGTATTATGGAGTGTAAATATATGTTCGTAAATAGCCTTGTACATTAATGGAAATGTATTGAATGTATAGTTTTCCCTTTTTTGTGCTTAAATATGAAAAAATAGGTTGAAAAGATCTACAAAATAGACGGGTATAAATAAAAATACCGGGTCAAACCAAAGAAGTCTGTGTTTGACCTATATGTTAAGATTTTTTTAAAGTAAGTTTGGTGTAGGAAAGTTTTTGTGTTTCTTGATATATTAGGGTCCAGCCTACCCCATGCCCCACATGGGCCTGACTCCTTAGCTTTACAAAGAGACTCAAGGCGCGGCTAGAGACGCTGTATGCCCCTTCTGTACCGCTACTAAGAAACCCCACACTGCCGTTCGTGGCTTACACAGGGTCCTGTAATAGACTGAAGAAATTCTGACTTATCACAATGGGAGATGTGTTCCCGGGGGACACCTTTGTAGAGCCGTGTGTGGTGCTGCACAGGGAGGGGCTGGATAGCTCGACAGACTGACATATTACCAGCTCTGCGCGGCTCTGCGTGCATGCTTAGCCTCCCTCCTGGTGGCCCTCCCCCGTTTCAGGTGTTGTAGGACTTCCTGGGTAATCCCGCAAGCTGATCACGTGGCTATATGCGGCTTTGCAGCATATGTTAATGTTAATGTTATGGGTGTCTTATATAGCGCTCGGCTACTCCAGGGAGTGTCCCGGCGCTTTCTGACCCATATCTGAAAACAGAAGAGAGATGAAAAGGAAGCAGACCTATCATTGACTATAAAGCCAAGTTTTCAGACCTTTTCTAAAGGCCAACAGGTTTGGAGTACAACGGAGTGCCATGGGGAGGGTGTTCCACAGCTTGGGAGCGAGATGTTTAAAAGAACGTCCCCCCATCCTAGCTTTCCTGATAATGGGGACAGTTGCCAGACCAAGGGATTCTGATCTGAAGAATCTTGTGGGCTTATAAAAGGTAAGACGTTTCTGAATGTAATTAGCCCCAACACCATGAAGTGCCTTGTGGGCCAATGTAAGTGCCTTAAAATGAATCCGCTTTCTGACAGGAAGCCAGTGAAGGGAGAGTAACAGATCCGATGCTCTGGCATGGCGGGGAAGGCCAAAAATGGCCCTCGCAGCCGAGTTTTGGACTACTTGAAGTTTTTGCAATAGGTAGTCCGGAAGACCCAAATATAGGACGTTAGAGTAATCTAGCCTGGAACAAATTAAGGCCTGAACCGTCATCTTCCTATGGACCAGAGGAAGCAGTGGGAGGAACTTACGTAACATTTTCAGAAGACCGAAACATGTGCCAGTAAGGCCTATGATCTGGGACTTCAGTGATAAATTATTATCAATTTTAACCCCAAGGTTTTTAGCCACCGAGGAGGAAGATGAAGGAGGAAACATATTCACCGGCCACCAATCCTGCCATGGCGGGTCTGCCTGACACCCAAAGAAAAGCACCTCTGATTTGTCAGGGTTGCACTTGAGGCTGTTTCGCTGAAACCAGTCGAAAACAGCCCCAAGGCAGCCACGGATGCTCTCTCCGTCGAACTCAGCACCCTTTTTACAGGTGAAGAGAAGCTGGGTGTCATCAGCGTATGATATGATCTGGGCTCCAAAAGACTCTGCGAGCACCGCCAAGGGAGTCATAAAGATGTTAAAAAGGGTCGGGCTAAGCACCGACCCTTGAGGAACTCCAACCTCCAAAGGCGGTACTTCGGCAGAGTACGGGGGGGCCCAGACCACCTGTCGACGACCCGCCAGATAGGATCTGAGCCAGCTCAACACCGTCCCTCTCAGACCAATGTCATAGAGTCTACTGAGGAGACCCGCATGAGGGACGGTGTCGAAGGCGGCCGACAGATCTAACATCACCAGCATAGCTCTTCCACCTGAGTCAAGTACTTCCTTAATGGCTTCATTTACCTCCAGGAGAGCGGTCTCAGTGCTCAGATTGGAGCGAAAGCCTGACTGGGTGGAGTGAAGCAGACCATGACTTTCCAAGAAAGTGGAGAGCACAGAGTGGACATGCTTTTCCACAATCTTTGCCAAACCCGGTAGAAGAGATATTGGCCTATAATTTGCATGATTCTCAGAATCAAGGCCAGGCTTTTTAAGAAGTGGAACAACCATTGCCTGTTTCCAGGCCAGAGGGACAATGCCACTTGCCAACGATAGATTAAGAACAGGATTTATTAGAGGGTTCAGAATCTTGGCGGTACTGGCCAAAAAGGTAGCAGGACAAGGGTCCAGAGGGGAGCCTGACTTGATCTTGAGAAGGAAATCCAGAGAGATGGAAGCAGACATAGCTGGAAACTCCGAGAGAACAGGACTGGACTCAATGGATAAAGTTGATGGGTTACTAAAATTAAAAACTGTACTGAGGCCAGAGGGGGGAAAGGAGTCTTGGATCTGTTTAATTTTTGTTGTGAAGAAGTTTGCCAACGAAATGACCCAAGGCTCAGAAAACTCGTGCTGAACTGCACTAGCCTTGGGAGAGACAAACTCCTTGACAATAGTAAAAATCTCTCTACAGGAGTTGGACGCTGACTCAATTCTGGTGGGAAAATAACTCCTTTTTGCAGCCAGAATATCAGCATGATAAAGCTTAATAGAGGCTTTGTAAGCAGCCTAGGCTTCCGCGTCATATTGCTTGCACCATAGTCTCTCGGCTAACTTACAGTTACGCCGGGACAGAGCCAACGACTCCGAAAACCATGGCGCCGAGCTCCGCTTGGTAGATGAACGGGGCGTGGAAAATGGAGCGAGTTCATCTAGCCGCTCAGTCAGCCATCTCTGTAGCGTATCGAGGTCGTTCTCTAAATTACCAGATAGAGTGCAGGGGTGTTCCAGACAGGCTAGGGCCAAACTTTCAGGAGTGACCCGATGGTATGGCCTACTAGGGTGCCTGAGATGGCTAGAGTTTATACAGGATAATTTACTCGTACCCTGAATTTGAAAACAGATCAAAAAATGGTCAGACCAAAGAACAGGGATGGGACAGGTCATGACAAGAGGGATGGTGGAAAACACTTGATCAAGAGTGTGGCCCTTATCATGAGTCGCACCCGACAGATGGGGAGTTAGACCTAGAGGGGCGGTGATGTCATTGATTTTAATTGCATCACTGTCCGTCTCAGCGTCCATATGTATATTAAAATCCCCTAGCACTATACAGTGTTCTGTCTTCAAGCAGAGTGTTGTAATTACTGACTGTAACTCATCAAAGAAGGGACCCCGCAGGCCAGGAGGTCTGTAAATCAAGAGCCCTGAGAAAGATTGATGGGGGGACAAAGTGATGGAAAAAACAAGGGATTCACAGCCTGAAATGGACATCGATGGTACGACCACACAGGTGGCAGATCTTTGGATCACAATTGCAACCCCTCCACCCCTACCTATAGATCTGTCCTGTCTATAGAGTACTATGGAGAAGCGTGGCTCAGTGGTTAGAGGCGGCAGACCCGGAAGCTGAGATCAGCCGTGGACCAGGGTTCGATTCCCCGCCTCGGCGGGTCTCGGGCTCAAAAATTCCACAGACTCGATAATTCTCGCTCCGGTGCCTACTTGACTCACGGGGTCACACTCTGCGACTCTGGGCAATAGCTTGCTTAATCTCCACTACGGCCCCTCGCGGCGGGATGCCTGGCTTTCACCTTGTGAATTCCCTGCCGGGGTATCTCACATGGGAATACCAGGACGGGTTCCCTAAGCAAGCGCCTTGAGACCCCTGGGTGATTCGTGCGCTATATAAATCGAAATACATTTACATTTACATTTACATAATCCGGCGGGATAGCTGTAGCAATATCCGGGTTGGAAGAATCATTTAGCCAAGTTTCAGTGAGCATTAAACATAATGGTTTTTCCGTTGTCAACAACTCGAAGATGTCCATAGCATGTCTACACAGAGAGCGGGTGTTCAGTAACAGGCACTTGTAGTTGTCAGCGGGGAGGGGACGAAGTGCTTTCGGTACCCAAAAAATATTTGGGTGCCACCCACAACCGGGACAACAACATTTACCGTTATAACGCCCTGGAAAGACAGACCGACAATTGTCTACACTATTCCTGTGAGACAGTAGTTCAGCTGCAGTATATGTGAGCCTAGGGCCAACACCCCCTGCCGCGCCGTCCGCTGTCGTGATGCGGACGGGCGCAGACGGGCAGGACTCAGGCACGACTCCGGCGCAGGTCCGGCGCGTCCGCTGTACGCGTCCGCTGCGCGGAGTCATCTATGTCTGTTTTTAAAGCGCTGCTAGAGCGCGTCACCAGCCCAACCCACACCCAATATGGCGGCCAAAACCGAAGAACACAGCCCTCCGCATCAATACTCAGCCGAGAGCTGTTGGAAGGCGAAGGGAGGGGGGGGGAATGAACACAGAGCGCCAGGGAGCGCTAAGGAAGTCCCACACACTTATTAAAATCAAGTCTGCAGAACGTAGTAACAGAAGTCTAAAAAGATGCAATTAGCAACAGTAAAGAGGGAGACCTCCCGGCTGTGCCTCAGGAGGGAAAAGCAGCTTTAGGCATATGGCACTTATATGCACCCCGGGCTGGAATGGGAGGCTCAGCTGGGTACAACTAGAACAGAGGGCCAGTGGGGGTTCTGCTGCAAACAGGCATGAGAGCTGTCCCCCAAATACAGACTGCACCTGATTCATTTAAAGTTCTCACATAGGTTATATAGAATGTCAGTTAACACTGTCGGCTTGAGTGAGGATTCGAGATGTGTGAGGTGTCAGTCACATTCAGCATCTTCCTGCACCTTGCCTGGGATTGCCCAGACATTAGTCAGTATTGGGAAACCATCTTTGAGGCGATGGACGAGATCTTAGATTCGGCATGGAGCGATCCCCCCTGATAGCGTCGCTGGGGTATGCCTGTGGAGAGTATAACGCTGGTGTTCATGCTCCTGCTGCTTGCCAAACGTAGAATTGCGATGTGTTGGGGCCGCGCTAGACTCCCCGTCGGGCAGACTGACTCAGGGATGCTGCATTCTGCCATGGACAGCTGTCTACCTACTGGGAACTTATGCCTGCACAGGCACGCCCCGGGGACATCTGGGAGCCGCTGCAGAGGCACCTCCGGATAAGAGCACAGGATGAGAGAGATCTTCCCCCCTTGGATTAGGATACGCATACATGGATCCAAGTGGATAGTTTACGAATGAATGGCGAGTGCAATGAGGAAATGACAGTGCACAGCAAGAGGAGGCCGGCACTTGGTATGGGACAAAGGGGCCATGACTGCAGAGTTAAAAAGAGACATCACAGCTCTGGGCCTGATAGACGCCTGGCGCTACAAGGCTCCTGATGAACAGGACTTTACCTTCTTTTCTCACATCCACCGCTCGTACTCGCGCATTGATCTATTTTTCATCTCGCACTTACCCTTTCGGACACTAGACTCTGCAAATATGTCGGATATTACAATCTCGGATCACACACATATTGAGATCTCCCTGGGTGACATCGGGATGTCTGCTCACTTCTCGTCTCACTGGTGGCTACCCCCACACATACTGCATGACCAGGTTAATGTGGCAGAAATACGGTACGCAATCCAGGCCTACTTCGAAACGAACGCATTGCAGGACATAAAAAGTCTGTGGGACGCCTTTAAAGGACTATTAGTGGTACTATCACTTCTCTTGTAATTGCCCGGACACGTGAAGCCAGGTTAGTTGAGGTCAGGTCATCTAGGGACATAAAGGCCTTGGAACGAATAGATCACACGACGCACTCACGCCAACATCTGAAACGATTGGCCTCACTTTGCGGCCAGCTCAGGGCACTGTGGGTCAATAAATCAGAGCACTCACTACTTGCTTTAAAGCAAAAATATTGTGAAGGGGGTGACAACGTTGGCTTCCTGGTGGCCCGTTGACTCCGTGCACTTGTCTTGCAGGCCCACATCTCCAAGATTAAAACGGAGTTTGCCTCGTGGGCTATCTCTGAATCTGACAAACAACAGGTATTTCAGGCATTTTTCACTGCCCTATATGGACAAGGTGAAACGCACCAAGAAGAAATCGGGCCCTTTCTTGCCTCTTGGGCATGGCAACCCTTCAACCCCTCTCATGCGGACCTCCTCGAGGCCACATTTACAATAGACTAACTCCAAAAAGTCTTGAAAAGCTTACCGGTAGGCAAGACCCCGGGCCCAAACAGTGCCCTTCTACAGCTTGTTTCTCCCTCACATTCAAGATCACCTTCTCTAGCTTTTCAATTCTTTCTCTGATAGTACTAACTTGACTCCTACAATGACTCATGCCGAGACAGTTCTCATACACAAGCCAGGAAAGGACCCAACATCATGCGCATTTTACCGCTCTATCTCTCTCTTAATTTAGATGCTAAGATATATACTAAACTTCTAGCAAATCGACTAGAGCCCTACCTTCCAAGCTTGTTAGAGCCTGACCAAGTGGGATTCATATGTCACCGCCATGGGGCGGATAAGATCCGAAGTTTAGCCCACCTGGTGGAAAAGGTTCAGCGGAGAAATATCCCAGCATGTCTCCTCGAACTGGATGCTGAAAAAGCATTCAGTAGGGTGGATTGGGCTTTTCTAAGAGCGATCTTTCAGCAGATCAGACTTAGGCCGAACATGGTCTCTCAGATTATGGCATCCTAAATGTCCCCTTCGGCCCAAATTAAGATCAATGGACTCCTTGCCCCCAGTGCATATTCCCAGGGGCACCCCGCAGGGATGCCGCTATCTCCTTTTTTTTCTTTTTGCCCTTGCAGTCAAACCTCTTGCAATAGCCATCCATCTATCTCCCACAATCCAAGGTATCCCCTTTGGTGGGGAGAACCACAAGGTCGCTTTATTTGCAGATGATCTATTGCTCACCCTTACCAGTCCTAGCGACTCCCTCCCGGCACTAATCTCCCTCCTCCACAGGTTTGAGCGCATCTCGGGCCTCAAAATTAATATAGTGAAGTCACAGGTGTTGCATCTAACACTTCCTCCGCAAGAGGTCCTAGAGCTATCCTCCCTCACCCTGTTTACATGGGCTGCCCATTCTGGACGATATCTGGGCCTCAATGTGATGTAATCGATGTCCTCGTGGTCTCAAGACAATTGGGCAGAATGCCGTCATTCTGTTCAGGAGAAATTAAGACGCTGGAAATCGCTCCCGATATCATGGCTAGGCTGACTCAATGCAGTGAAAATGTCCATACTGCTGAAAGTGTTCTACCTCTTCCAAACCCTCCCCACACCTATTCTCCAAACAGATATTGTCAATCTCCAGAGGGAAGTAAATGCCTTCATTTGGGGAAAGGGCAAACCGTGATTTGCTAATAAAATTTTAATGATGGCAAGGGACCATGGGGCTCGCCTGTCCTACCTTTCTTGTCTACTATAGGGTGGCACACCTATGCTACATCTCAGAGTGGGTGGTCCGTGAGAAACATTGGTTTCACGTGGATAGGGCGGTGGCATGCAGGCCCCTGTGGGACTTGGCCTAGTTGCTACGTAGCGCCTACATCGCTACCCCCATGAGAACTGTCCTGGACATATGGTATAGATTTGCAGAGAGCAAGGGTCTCACCTCCCTTCCCTCCCCAACACCCCATTGGCCCAGAACTCCACCTTTCCCATAGCCTTGAAACCCAACTCTTTTCCAGCTTGGGTGACAAAGGAACGCCACACGATTAGAGATCACTTCGAGGGGGATACCTTTAAGTCTTTTGATCAGTGCAGGCACGATTTCCAACTCCCTGCAGTGGCAAGATTGCAGTACTACCAGTTTCGACACTAGCTGCACACAGCCACTGGTATTCAAGGGGCCAACGTGTTACTTCCTTCGAGACATTGGTAAGGCCCTTTGACGGCTCACGGGGCTGATCTAATGTACATACCGAGTCTTGCAACACTCCAATGTGCTACCCCTTCACCTTTATCAACGGCAATGGCTTTCTGATGCTTCAGACGATATTCCCTCAGAGCAATGGGAGCAGCTGTGGCAGGCTATTCACAAGACGTATAAAAGCATTGCTCAGCGGGAGACGGCTTATAAAGTGATGACCTGCTCGTATTATACACCAGGCCGACTTCAAAATATGTTCCCTACCTCCTCACTCATGTGTTGGCGCTCTGACTCTGATATGGGCTCTTACATTCACATCTGGTGGTCTTGCCCAATGTTAACTCTTTTTTGGAAGGAGGTGCTGAGCCACATCAAAGACAAGGTGGTATTCTCCATCCCAAACACACCGCAGGTCACCATCTTAGGGATTCGACCCTAAACTTTCGAAGGCATGACAAATTCCAATTAGTGCCTAATCCTACATATGTTAGGGGCAGCTAAATAGATTATCGACCTGCACTGGAAAAAGCCCTCAACCCCTCCGGCGTCATTGTGGCTAACTCGCCTGCAGCACATCATAGCAATGGAACTCTTAACTAGCTGCATCACTCATACTGAAGCTCGCTTCACACAAGCATGGCAACCCCTAATACAACATCTATCTAAAATCGAACACTGCCGTTCCCTCAGACCGCGCTTGCGTGCATTGCATCTCTTTGAAGACGCTCTGCTACCACAATGAGGTGCACCCTCAGAGTGAAGCCTCACATGTGGCTTTCTATGAGAGATCCTTTGCTTGGCCGCCCTCCCTGCCTTCTCACTAGTCGTATCTTCTCCCACGACGTCTATTGGCTACGGTCTTGTCCTAAGCAAAGACACCGCAGAGAACCCCTCCTTCCCTTCCCGCCCCTTCTTTCCCTTGTTTTTTTTCCAGTTAATATGTTCTTGTGGACAATGGCGGACACATATTTTTGTGGTGTATCACCCTCTGCTTCCGGAGCTAACTATCCGTAACAGACTTGGTATCCTGGGATATATCCCAAATGCATTCGTATGTGGTGTAGGGCCATGGCCCCATGGTCTTCATTGCCCCGCTAGAAGCACGATTCCTGGATCCTCCAGAGTGTTATCTGTCCATATGGTTGATAATTGCACTTCATGTATTATGTATGGGTGTACAGTTTTATGAAAACAATAAAACAATTAAACAAAAAACGAAAAAAAGAGGAGGCTGGCCCCTTCCTTACCCTTTTTCTACTCCCTCCCCTCCTGGTTTTTTCTTTCTTTGTTCTGTACTGACGGAGCCACCTGGCCCGTCCACGCACGCACACAAGCACGCATACAGCCTGGGGGCGGGTCAAGCCCTCAGGTATAAATAAATGGGCGCGAGACCGTCTCGAGGTCTTCGGCCCCTAACTACTAGCCAGGCTCCGTGTCAGTTATTGGAGCAGTGTATGTCAGGTCCCACTACGAGGCATAGGCACCCCGGCCCCCTTTCCAAGCTCTACATTGGTGACGAGGCGGGTACCTTGCCCACGCCTCGCCCCTGCGGACGTGCTTGCCGTGTCCCGTGGCGTTCTGGGTGCCGCGCTCGCGCTGCCTGCGCTGGAGCCCGCGGCTGCGTCCCGAACCCCTCGCAGGTGCACTCCCGCCGAGTTGGCCAAGTCGGCCCTACCTGCTGCCTGTTTCCTCGTCGCGCCCGCAGTGACGCTCAGGTGAGCCCCCCACCGGGGGACTGCGTCCGCCGCATACCGCACAGCGTTGCCCGCGCGAGTGGCGCCCACATCTGAGGCCCGGCTCTGCCTCCTGACTGACCCTGCGGCTCAACCCTTCTGTTCTGGAGGGCAGTGCTATCCCAGCGCTTCACACACAGCAGTACAAGGGCCGGGAGGCCCATGTGGACAGGCAACCCCCAGGAGAAGCACGGTCTGTGCCCCAGGGAGACGGCGGAGGGCTTACCAAACTGCCGCCACAGCAGCCAGCCACGTGCCATCACCACAGACCTACGTCAGCACGTAGCCCACGCGCCGCCACGTGCCAAGGATGAGTCAACAGGCAGATGCAGGCAATGCAGCCGCTGCCCCGGCCCCACAAGCTCCAGCACAACAGCCGGTGGTACCGCAAAATGTACAGGCTCCAGTCCCAGTCGTCAACGCCGCACCAATCCCGCCAGGACATGCCATGGCGGCTCCGCTCCCGCCATTTAGTGAGCTGTCGGATCCCCCCACGGATGCCGCGCGGTGGCGCCTCTGGCTAGGCCCGCTAGAACACTACTTCGTGGGAGTCAGAGAAACAGACGCAAAAGTCAAGCGCTCGTTGCTCATGTGCTACGGAGGTGACGAGCTGTATGAACTATTCGAAACCCTGACAGACAGAGGAGACGACAACGATTACACGGCCGCCATCACGGCACTCAATCACCATTTTGATCCCCGCGCAAACCCGGATTTTGAATGGTTCAAGTTGCGCCAGGCCCGCCAGGCGGAAGGCGAATCTATTGACGTTTTCTACGCAAGGCTTCGCAAGCTTGCGACCTCCTGTGAGTTGCCAGACAGGACACTGGAAATTAGAGCGCAGCTCATACAAGGCTGTCAGTCAGTTCAGCTGAGACGCCTCATCTTGCGACAGCCCCGAATAAGCCTGGACGAGATCCTAGTGTTGGCTAGGTCGCACGAACTTTCGAATGCCCGTGCAGAAGCGATGCAGGCCGCGCTGGACAGACCTGCGATGCCGGCCAAACTCGTGTCCGTTAAAGAGGAGCACGTCGCATCATCCGCAGAAGACCACTTCCGTCCGCCCAGAGAAACCAGACACCAGCAGCCTTGTGCTCCGCATGCGGGAACTTCGGAATGGACCACCCTCCGAATGGCCGGTGCTTTGCGCGAGGGAAAACATGCTCTAACTGTGGGAAAATGAACCACTTTGCGAAAGTATGCCGTAGCAGCGGCAGTCGCCATACCGGACCGGGAGAAGGGGCGTCAACCAAGGAGTGCGTCAGATCTCGCTCGAGGACCCCGGGCTTTACGGCGACACGCCACAGACAGCATTCCACTTGGACGAGGAGGAGGACGACGACGTATTCTTCGTCTCTTTCGTGGGACGTGATGGCTCGAGGAGACGACCACCGCCAATGTGCGAGGTCCAGATTGGAGGTTCCCCGGTGCAGGCGTTAATTTACACGGGGGCGTCCGTGAACGTGATGGACAATTCACAATATGAACAGCTGTCCCCTCGTCCTCCGTTGTCACCCATAAAAGCCAGAATATACACGTACGACAGTGATGACCCCTTGCCTCTGCAAGGAGTAATTGATGTGATGGTATCATGCAACGGCCAAAAGGTGAACACGAAATTTAACGTGACCGGAGGCAAGCACGGCACACTCCTCAGCTGCCACACGGCGGAGGACCTCCAGTTAGTATTTTCGCTAACCAAATCCACGAGCGGCATGCGGACGCCATGCTGAGTGAGTTCCCGGCGCTTTTCCAAGGACTGGGCCACCTGAAAGGGAAGATGTTCAAGCTACATATCGACCACACCGTGAAGCTGACGGCGCTGCGACACAGGAGAGTACCCTTCCACCTGCGGCCGCAGGTGGAAGAAGAACTGAAAAAGCTCGAGGAACTCAGGGTAATTGAAAAAGTGTCGGACCCAACACCCTGGGTGTCGCCCCTCGTGGTGGCCCCCAAGCCCAAACAACCAGGCGCCATAAGACCTTGTGTGGACATGCGCCTCCCGAACAAGGCAGTCAAGAGGGAGCGTCATCTCACACCGGCTATGGACGATATAGTGGCAGATTTAAATGGGGCCTGGTGGTTCTCCAAACTGGATTTAAATGCGGGCTACCACCAGCTAGAGCTACACCCCGATAGCCGGAACATCACAACCTTTTCGACCCACGTTGGTCTCCGCAGGTACAAGCTCCTGAGCTTCGGCGTCTCCTCAGCCGCCGAAGTGTTTCAAAATGCTATCAGGGAGATATCTTGTTCTGAAAAAAAAATGCTATCAGGGAGACACAGTCAGGGCTTCCCGGAGTCATCAATTTAAGTGACGACATTCTGGTCTTTTCAAAGACTCTGGAAGAGCATCACGGACACCTTCGGGCCACACTTCGACGATTGGCAGACCACGGACTCACCCTACACCGCGAGAAATGCTCGTTCTACAATGAGTTGGTGGATTTCTTTGGATACATATTTTCCTGCGACGGCCTGAGAGTGGACCCGAAGAAGGCCGACGCCATCCGGGCGGCCCCCAAGCCGACGTCTGCAACCGAAGTCCGTAGCTTCTTAGGGATGGCCACGTATTGTGGCCGTTTCATCCCCAACCTGGCGTCCCTATCTGAACCCCTGCGCACACTCACCAAGGCGGGACACCCATGGACGTGGTCTGCAAGGGAGGACGAGGCATTTCGTGCCTTAAAAGACGCCCTCATAGACGATAAGGTCATGGCGTACTTCAGGCCACACAGACAGAAGGAGGTCGTCGTGGATGCTAGCCCGGTGGAACTAGGGGCAGTCTTGATGCAGAGGACAGAAGACCAAGAGTGGGTGCCCACTGCCTACGCCAGCCGGACGCTGACAGCGACGGAGATGCGCTACGCGCAGATCAAAAGAGAGGCGCTCGCCATAAAATGGGCATGTCAACATTTTCATTTGTACCTTTTCGGCCACGAGTTCAAAGTTGTCACGGACCACAAACCGAGGGGTCGGCCAGGCTCGCGCCCCCCCGGATTGAGAGATGGGCCGTCCAGCTTCAAACTTACAGATTCAAAGTCGATTTCCGCCCAGGAGCAGACAACCTGGCAGACTTCTTGTCGCGCCATCCGGTGCACTCCTCCTCTGCATCGGAGCTGGAAGATCTGGAAGACGTGGAGGAGTTCGTCAGGGTACTGTCACAGGATGCCTGCCCCAAGGCCCTCACGCTGGAAGAGATTGGCGCAGCCACGGACCAGGACGAGTGTCTCCATCGGGTGAAGAACACGCTCAAGAATCGCAGCTGGAAGCGTTTTCTGGATGGAGCCAGCGCTTTGACACAGGAAGAGCAAACATTTCGCCAACAGATGTGGCGAGGCCAAAGCGAACTTTGCACGGGACCCCACGGAGTGGTCCTGCGAGGTGCTACCATTGTCATCCCTTCGAGCCTACAACGAGAGGTGGTCCGGCTCGCTCATCAAGGCCACCAGGGAGTGGCCAAGACGAAAGCTCGTTTGCGAGGCCGGGTGTGGTATCGACGGTGCAGTGAAGGAGGAAATCCGTAACTGCCACTCGTGCGTCATCACCAGTCAGGAGCCGGCACCACACCCCGTCATCACGGAGGACCTAGGTGACATCCCCTGGTCTAGGATAAGTATTGATTTTGGCTCATTTCCTGATGGACGACAGGCCCTGGTGCTAATCGACTCATGCTCCAGATTCCCGGTGGTGGAGGTGATACCTTCCACGGCATTCAGCCATGTCAAACCAGCGTTAGATCGGACATTTGCCATGCTAGGTTTCCCTGATGAGATCAGGTCGGACAATGGGCCACCCTTTCAGGGCAGTGACTTTAGAACATATCTAAGTAGGCGAGGAATAAATCATCGGAAGATCACGCCACAGTGGCCTCAGGCCAACGGGGAGGTCGAAAGGTTCATGCGGACAATGAACCGGGCATTGCAGAACGGCGTGGAACAGGGAGAGGCACCAGAGGAGTGTTTGGCGCAGTTTCTGAGCGCCTACAGACAGACACCACACTGTACCACCAAATGTGCTCCGGCTCACGTCATGTTTCGGAGAGCACCAAGAGACTGTATACCAACAAGCCCTGCGTGGCAAGCCCCAGAGCTAAACCACGAGGCAACCCAAGACCGAAGACGACACACAAACGAGAGAGCAAGCCGAGCACGAGGAGCCCAGGTCAGACCACTGGTGGTAGGAGACCATGTGGTTTTGAAGACCCGCCACCGCAACTGGAAATATCAAACGCCGTTCAAACCCGAAGTGGGGGAGGTCGTGAACATCCACGGCACCATGGTGTCAGCCTCCCACGGCACAAGAGCCATGACACGGAATGTGTCGTGGTTTAAGCGTGTCTCCGCAGAAGGGACCACGAGGGTACCGACGCCGGAAGATATGGAGTGTGGGGACGACGACCCAGTTTTCCCCGAGACGCAGGCGAACCAACAAAACCGGGAGCTGTCGCCGCCCAGGTCGGAAACAGAGCCAAGTGTCACCCAGGCAAGCCCCGCACGAAACGCCGAAGAGCCGATACGGGAAGAAATGGCCGGAGGGCAGCGAAACCGAAGGTACCATCTACGACCAAACCCGTCCCCTAGTCAGAGACTCAAGGACTATGCATGGGGTCTCCACGCTGCTGAAACATCCAAGTAGTCTTGACTAAATAACTGTGAGTTTGGAGGGATGTACTGACGGAGCCACCCGGCCCGTTCACGCACGCACACAAGCACGCATACAGCCTGGGGGCGGGTCAAGCCCTCAGGTATAAATAAATAGGCGCAAGACCGTCTCGAGGTCTTCGGCCCCTAACTACTAGCCAGGCTCCGTGTCAGTTATTGGAGCAGTGTATCTCAGGCCCCACTACGAGGCATAGGCACCCGGCCCCCTTTCCAAACCCTACATGTTCTATGCTGTGAGTGCGCCGGAACCCGAGACTTTTACTGTATGATGCAATGGGGGAGGCAAAATATATATTTAATTTGACAGCTGTTGAATATGAGATGTGCTAACACTCTGTATTTCTCTGCCAATATAACATATGTAATTGGTGGGCCCACCTGCATGTATTCACAGCTGTTTTTTCAATAAAATGTCATTAAAAGAAGAAAGGGTGGTTTAAAGAGAGGTATTTAGAAGGAGATCTGTAAACATTTGGTGCAATAGTTTTTTTTTCATGAGAGGGACAATTGTGGTGGCGGGCGGACTGATGTCCGCCCGCCATCATAATGAGCTCCTTTGTTGGAAAGCAGCCCAAACTATGCGAAAGGAATTTCAATTTAACATGGCTTGAGAAGTTAGTTTTAAGATATTGCTGGTAAGTTGGTTGCTTGTATGAGTATATCACCGTCCAAGAATGTGGCTTTGCAGCAATTTTTTTTCTTGTCTTTGCATGTGCAAGTTTTATTTCATATTTGTTGACTACCTTTTCAAAGGTCACTGCTGTGGCAGGTAGATCCCACAAATCCCTGAAGGTTAGTGAGCTTTGCTCTGTATTTAGTTCTGTTCGCTAAGGGTTATTTTAGGATGTATGACTTCCGCCCATATTTCATAATTTAGCATGTGTTTTTGGACTTCTCATATTTTTTTTACAGATTTTGATGTAAGCCCCTGGCCGTGCTAGTTATTTTGCGTGTGCAAATAGGGTGGTGGGTGAGTGTGTACCCTTGTAGGTGGTTAACAGAATGTCAGCGGTGAGTAGTTTGTGCACACTCTTGTGATCTTACTGGAATATACTTCAGACTACTTCAGGTGTAATGCAAGTTGAAGTTTTCAGTGGAAACAAAGAAATAACACGTCAACCCAGGGTGGGTGCCAATAACAAGCCAACAGGCTTGCAACAATATAAGTCCTGAAGCAGGACTCTTCAAAAGAGAGGCTAAAAGTCAAGAAAAGCATAAGCGTTTGTATGATAGCGTCCACTGTACCGAGTGTACTGAAATACAGAGATTGAGAAAGGGATTTTATCAGGTTAAAGTGGGCAAGGAAAACTTAAGAAAGGAATGTTGAAATCTGGACCGGAGGAAGTTGTTGAAAAGTAAAATGGGGTCGAAAGTTTGTTTGGAGTCTGGTTAGTGGTGGCATTTGTAAAGTATGGTGATGAACAGGATTCTGGGTTAAGGTTTAGAGAAAAGAGATGACAGTGGTAAGAAAGTAGTTAGAAGAGGCAACAGCGTCAATTCCAACATAGGGGAAACCAACAAGTCTTCTTGTATTGAATAAGTCCCAGATGGAGGAACGACTATTCATAATTTATATTCATTTAATCTGTTTTGTATTCTTTTCGATGTTCTTGGATGCCATTTTGGTGTTTTAGGCTTCACTTAAGTCTTGGTTTTGTGTTTTCCAAAAAGGGAGATACATTATGTCTAGTGTTCAATGAGGGCCACTTTTTCAATTTATCTAGATAGAACGGATTCAGTTTAGTGTTCCGTATTTGTGATTGTTTTAGCAAGAGTCTCCAGCCTTGCTGGTAAAACCTATGTTTGATCTGGCTGGTAGCCCTAGAGGACTTTCTTGTTTTCTGGTTTATCATTAAATGATGTTTGCCTTCTTTCTGATGTTTGTCTCCTGTAACAAAACCTTTTCAAACAGTGAAGTACAGGGAAGTAGTTTATTGACTGAGGTGTCAGCAATGGCTCAGGAGACTTGAGTTCTACTCCTAATTCTTCCACCCAAGACTGCGTTGTCAGGGGCATGCTCCTCAGTTAATGTATCTTCCAAATTAGGACAGCTTTAAAACAAGCCTATACACAATATTAAGTGTTACAAACAATGGATTTACGTTTTTCTGACTTTAATTATAGTTGCAAAAACAACAGTTGATGGAAAGAATGCAGAACAATGTCATACATTCACCCCAGTACAGAGATCTGGGCCTGAATCCATCGTTTTTTTGCTCACCATGCCATTCCAGTTTAACCCCAACCATATGCAAATCAATCTTGACCCTGTGACTCATGGGAATAGTCCAGCCCGAACTGCCAAGCCAGGTCCTCACTGGGGAGGGCACATCCAGAATATGTGCAATGTGAACTGGGGTAGGTTTAGCGGGAAGCGCAAAGATTGCAGGTTGGGGCAGTGAACAGTGTGTTTAGGAGTCAACATACATAATTCAGTTACACGTTTGAGAAGGGATATTTGGGCTTATTGTTTGTTGCAACATTATTGTGTAAAATGCAGTGTTCATTGAAATATGTTTTTAATATTATAGATACCCCCGATGAAGGTCGAGTGGACCAAAATGCATTGGGTAGAATGAATGTTCTGGAACGATGAAGTTTTAAGATATTGCCTGCGAATAAGCCTGGATGGGCATTCTCAGAGTATTAAGATGCAAAAAACATAAAAACTTTATGTCTTTGACGTGACGGAGAAAGAACGAGTAACATTGTGGAATTAAATTGGAAATAAAACTTGGATGAACTTGGTCAAACTATGGAATATGTGTGAATATTGTTTACACAAGTGTATACGGCTGTGCAACTCCTTCGTAGCACCGACATTCCGTGCCATTTTACAGGGCTTATTATGTCATGTGCTAGTTTGGGACGGAGCATATCGGATTTTTGTCCGCTAACCGGGATAAAAAACACCAAAGGAAACATTAAGTCAGACAATGAAAAAGAAAAGGGTGTGCTTCAAGTCAATCTACAGTGAAATGGATAGGAGTGACATATCATTATTCTCGATGTATTACACCAAGTTGAGTGAGCAGAATTGTTTTCTTTATTTAATAACAGATTTTATTAACATTTTTAGTACATCAAGCCCTGACCGGCCCTTGCATAAATACATATACATTGATGCAACAGGTCCCGATGATACTAGTAGTGTCGTGTAGTTCCTATAAACCATATATAGAATCTGTGCGTTTAGACAACATGCACTGTATGATTGGTGTTTAGGCTGATTCTAGAAGCCCCTACCGGGTATGTTGGCCTGTGTACCAGCTATCTCATGGTGCCACTAGAAACTCTTCGTATCAGGTAGAGAATAGTTCTTGGCAACTATCGAACATGACAACCCTGATCCCTCAGAATAGTGGAAACAGCGTACTACTTTTCGCTCAGTCACTCGTGCTCACTTAGTCTCAGAGAGTTACACAGAAGAAACGGTAGGGATGTTTTTCAAAAAGTATTTATTGAACAGTCGTTAGTCTAGTGTAAAATAGGTGCGCTGAAACAACCATTAAACAGTAAAAAATATAAATGATTAGAAGCACTAAGAAAGTAAAAGTTTGGTAAATTTCTACCATTTTGCTATAACCATCAATACAGGCAAGTATATAAAATACATGGCAATAAAATGCGTACTCCTACGATGCTAACCTAACTAGATGTACCTAAGTGTACCTAGCATGTATGTAGGTGTTAAGCCATGAATTCCTCTAGGATAAAGTCAGCCCCATTACCTGAAGTGAGAGACTGTGGGACCCCGTCTTGGTCTCGAGTCGGACACCCCGCAAGGGATATTTTAGACCACTGCAAGCTGGAGTATCTGCATGCAGGAACCTCAGCGTCTTGCGCCAGGTTATCAGCAGGAAAGTCCTGGTCTCCTCTATTTGTATCAGCAAGATGTGATGTTTTTATACCCAAAGGTCACCCCGGGGGTTCTACCTTGCTGTGCCACTTGTTGGACTTAGGATGACGTCAGCAATGTTTATACATAGATATTAAACTGGAGATGGTAGTCCTGCTGAGTTTCCAAGAATCCTCATGTATGAGGCCTTTTCCAGGGAAAATCCAGTGTTCTGTGTGCAGTGTTGTATCTAGGTAAATGGTCAGTCCCTAGGAACCGTTATGCATGTAATGTAGGGAAGAATATAGGTGAAGGGTTAGGATGTTACCTGAGCCTATATTGGGGTACCTATATGGAATATAACACCCACTCCTCATCCAACTGGACAACATAATTAAATTCTAACATACTACTAGGCTATCTAGGCACTGGAATGCAAATAAATACAATAAAAATATTGTTTGTTAAAAAATGTTTAGAAAATTCTAAAAACCTGAAAAAAAAGGAAAATTTGTCACCCATGCAATAGCTCTAATGTGTCCGTATATATATTTCAAACATCTACAAGCATTGGAAAGCCATCCAGGTCAATAAAAAAAGTCTATTGTTTTGGAGTTCCAATTTTGACTTTGTTTAAAAAAGGCTGAATTGTCCCCATCACACGACGAGCCAAATGTTTATGTGTCCTGGCTGGTAGACGCAATATTGCTGTAGCCTGCCTTCGCAGACGACGATCTGTGTAACACCTCGCAAATTACTTCAATTGAGCACAGCTGATCTTCTGTACTGCCTGCAGCCAATGCTGGGGAAGCCTGTGTGCCATCCAAGGCCTGGGTGTCAGTGGAGGAGCCAGTATCCATTCCAACAGGAGCCGAGACTTCCTGTGGAGGCTCTAAGAATACCACCATCAACTTAGGAATACACTTGGGACACTGCAGAGCATGGGCTGTTATCGGGTCCAGTAAAGCATCAAGGTCCAGTTGCGCAACTTATGGAAGTGTCAGACAGAGATCCAACATGCATTCTTCTCTGCAGAATAGGCTTCAGAGAACAGGTAGGATGCAGTCCATCCAGACTGGTCTAAATGACAAGAACCAAGAAGCGCTCAGTTCTCAAAGGCGAGGTGTGCCCAGATGTTGTACCATGCTATCATGGTATTTAAGTTACAGGAGCGCCTTTTCCATCTCCTTGGTGCATGGGACGTCCATTGCGTAGCAGAAAAATTACAATCAAGATCCCTACTATTAGAAACAGGATCAGTGGAAGTCTTCCAATAATGCTTCAAAATACGGAGTGTATAAAGTTTGGTATAACTCCGAGGACCGTCAGAAAGGTGCTTAATAGTCCCAAACCTATGGTCTCACATAGGTGGACTATACCCATCTTATCATACATGTTAAAAATATGATTTACCATTTCTGTGAAATGGAAAGGGCAGTTTGTATGTATAAGTGCCTGTATCTCGGCTAGGGACCTTGAAATCTGGACATCCAAAGTGATGCTGCTCATAGTATCAAACCGTATAAAGGAAACATTCAACGAAGGCCATAACGGCGCCTCCCTGACTGTGTGTGTCAGTAGAAACAATACTTGCATACAGCAAGTAACCCTGGAGCTCATGATGATGAGATATGCGATGCCCAGAAACACCCCATAACAACCTTGATCGTTCAGCATCAAGTAACTTCCCTTTGAGATTGAATACCAGGGTAATCACGGTTGCTGGGGTTCCCCTCAAGTGACAGGATAGGTTAGCTACTGAACCATTGCAGGCCACGTGCAGCATAATATCCTGGCATATAAGAGATCCACTTAAAGCGTTCTCGCAGTTTGTACCGTTTAAAAATAAGTCTAGATCCCCACTCCTGTATTGCAATCTGCCTGCCTACTGTTGTTCAAGGCAATGCTGAAATTGGAAAGTTGTGACCGGTCATGTTATATGGCCATGAATCAACCATTTTGTGGAAGGTGATTCAGCCACAGTTAAAGGTAATCTGTCACGTTTTTCAATATGCAGCATTGTATATTTTGCTCCCCTCTGTGCCATTTTCATCTGTTTTTCTGTTAGATTGTATGCAGAAAACAGTGACGTGCTGTTGATAAAATGCCAAGGCACATAACCTGCAGGCAATGTTTGCAGCATCCAGCTCAGTAACATAATAGAACGTAATTGTGTTTTGCCCATGCTGTAGTATGGACAAATCTTGTTCTAGTACATCAATAGCAGAAGATACAATGTTTCCCAATGAATAAATCCTGGAAGTCAAAGTCGTCATACCATTGTCAACTACGGCTAACACCTTTTCTAAATTGATCCTATCTATTTTTCGTAGTCTCTCCACTGCTTCTTGCTGGGAGATTTTCCAAATTCATTATAGACAGCATAATAGAACTGTTTTTGAAGTGGCTTTCTGAGACCCAATAAAAAATCCCTTAGGACCACATCCTCTGTAAGTAAGGATAGTTGTTGTTTCACCTGTGGTGGTGTTTAGGTTTTTAGTAAATCGAGGCATAACTTCCCAACACTGTATGATATCACCACCTCTGGATGTTCTCTTTGTACATAACGTGGGTCTGACCTGTGGATACTGAACCCTTCGGTTGTCCCCCTGAATCTTTCCTGACATATATTAGTGTCTGTGGGCCAAACCACCCATCCTTTCTAATTGGGGTCTGATCTATTGTATTGTAAAATGTTATCCAAAGTAATCCCTTCTCGTGTTGTAATGTTACTCTTGTTATGTGATGGTGTTGGAATCCATGGCGAGTTCAAATCCTTGTTCTTGGCTATTCCAAGACATGAAGTCTGTTCCACAGTATTGTTTAAAAATATTATCTGCTGAGGAAATGAGGCATGCTCTAAATAGCGCTTCTGTTCCCTGGACTTGCCAGTCTCTAGAACCCCATACTGATTTTAAGTCTATAGTGTCTTTCCATAAGTCCAAACCCTGTTCAGACAGTTGGGTAAAGAAGGAAGCAGAGTAAATCTCTTTGGTGTTAGTCAGCATATTTTTCTGTGCAGATGTCGGTGCAACCCTATTGTAATATGGTATTGGGTCTGAAATTTTAAATCCTGAAAAATATAAAAACCTTTGTGCAAATATTTTTGAACTACTTTTTGGTGGTGTAGGGCAATGTTCCCATTGGTGATATGTAAAAACATTCCTAGGATTACTAGATTTGTGTAGAAAATGATGCCTATATGTTGATAACAATACATGGTGTTAAAATCTGATCATCAATAGAAAATACGGCAGATTGTTCTAAATCAGAAAACATATTATTCACAGTTTCAAAATCCCAGTCATCGGAAAATGTACTGGAGGTAATAATATCATTTAAGGAAATTTTAAATAAATTAGGTATTTTTAAAAGTTCGGTTGGCTATATCATAATCAACCTTGTACCATACTATACCATCAGGTATAGGAACTGCTGTAATGTTCACTGATGACAAGTCTCTTTGTCCACGATGTGACCAAACATGAGGTTTTAAAATCAAATTCACTTTTGATGCTGCAGAGCTTTGGCGAAGGTAAGTTCCATTAATAAGAACGCAGAAAACAGTTACTAAGCCTATCCAGAAAAGAAAGAACACTATACCGGTGATTATCCAAAGTTCTAGCCAAGGTGACACCAGGTATGTCTTTTTAAGAAAAATTAAGAAGTCTTTGATTTGTTGTAGATGAGATATTGGGGCTGGCGTCATTTCAGGTTCACTTGGGTTCAAAGAAAAGGTATCAAAGTTGATGAAATAGACAGATGCAGTTCGGTCTATATTAGGTAGCTCAGCAGGTTGTGTTGAACTAGTAGATGGCTCTTCTTGAGGCATGTTTACATAGACATCAGTGTTAGGTCGAATTGAAATTTGTCTCTCAGTTTGATTTTGAATGTTTGTATCTAGAGGAACGAGTTCCATGGCATTGTTACATAGTCCTTGATTCCGTATAGTTGACTCTTCAAACGTGATGAGCCTTTCTGTTTGAACTTCCTGTATAGTAGTGAGAGGAGGTTGTCGGCCACCCTGGAACCCACAAGGCCTACTATTCAGTATCGGCCACATAGTGTTGTTTGATCAGATCAATGAAAATTAATCTTTTCTCCTTCTTTTTGGCAAGAGGTGTTAGACGTGCAGTTCTTGTTCCTTGAACATCCAGGACAGGTACAGGCTTTCTGTATGATGGCCCAAATTCTTTTTTGTCCACCATCTTTTCTCTTCCCAGATCCCCGACTTTAGGGACCCAGAACGGTCTTACCGTTACTGACTTTACTTTCCCAGCAGCGGTCCGCTTTACTTGCACATTGCTCTGTAGTGCCCTGGATTCATTCAGGTCCTGTAAAACAGCCAAACGTTTATTGCTGTCTAAAGGTTTGTCGTACACTACTGTGCCTTCACAATCGAGATCGGGTACCCACATTATCGTCCCAAAAAGGACCTCATAAGGAGTAAACCCCCTAGAGATCTTCTTGGCATATTGTTTAAGGCCCTCTGTACCCCAAATAAATGATTGACCCAACTACCATCCGTGCCTAATACTCTAGCTGTTAATGATTGCTTTAAGTCCTGGGTCTTCCTCTCCACAAACGGATTTCCCCTCCGGATGGTACTGAGAGGAGTACCCCAGTGCAACAACCAAACTTCCCATGGCTTCTTTGTAAGCCCTAGAGCTTAACACGCGGCCACGGTCAGAATGTAATGTGCCAACTGCTTATGTCCCTATAAAGACTCGCAAATATTTGATAACAGTTCGAGCGTCAGCTGAGCTCTGAGGCCATACCCATAGGAATCTTGAGCTTGAATCCACTGCAACCACAATGTATTTGTAAGCCCCATCAGATTGTAAGGGGCCGCAGTGGTCCAAATAGACACACGCGAGTGGTCTGTCTGATATTAGCCATGGTGTCTGCGCTGTACGTGTTATGGTGGGGCCCTTCATCTGTTGACAGATTTCGCATTTTAAGACATAGTCTTTGGTCTGCTTTGTTAACCCTGGCTACCAATAGCGTTGTTTCAGTAAAGAAAAAGTTGCTGTAACTCCTGCGCGTGCAGACCCCAAACCCTCGTGGGCAGCTAATATTAAGCCTAATCTGCAATCCATGTTTGGTATTACTCTATCCCCCACTCCGGGAATCTGAGCGAATGAAACGTTGTTTGCATCTAACTTCTGGAGTGGAAATGCTTTCAGTACAGCCAAGTTATTGCGTGTAGCAATGACAGCAACTATAATGTCTCCGTCTATTCTCGTTTTTGAATGAGTGATTGCAGCTACGGGAGCCGTACGTACAGCCCCTTTTGCGGCGTCATCAGCCAATGTATTCCCTTCAACGTGAATTCCATCACGTTGATGACTCAGTGTGTGTATCACCTGAGCTCTTGGTAGTTCGTTTTTCAACTTAGCTACCTGTTCCAATAACATTTTGTGCTTAATTGTGCACCCTTTTGAGTCATTAAACCCATTCTGACCCCAGTAGTGAAGAAATTCATTTTAGACTGTTCACAGTAAAAGGAATCACACACGATTAGTGTGGGGAATTCTCAATCCGTATTTATCAGTGCCAATAGTAGAGTTTTCAATTCTGCCAGCTGAGCTGTGCAGTCTCCTAGAGACTGTGTTTGTGTACAGCTTTGATTTAATTTTCCTTCCTGCATACAACCTTTTACAATGGCACATGCAAAGCTGTATTGTTGTTTACTTCCAATGGCCTGCTGAGCAGATCCATCAGTGTAAATAATATATGTATACTGATCTAGAGGCATTATTTCATTTGGTAGAGGATATTCTTGTTCATATTGCAAAAGTGCTTGTGTTCTTAGATTTGGGTCATATCTATATTCTACATATGATGCAGTGAGAGAATTCGCCCATTGTATCCATCTTGAATGCAAAGCTTTTGCATTTGGAACGCTAGCCTTTGTAGCAGCCTCTAAGGCCAGTACTGGTGTTTATGACAATTATTTGTTTTCCTTATGCCAGTGCTCTTTCTCTCACTAAAGCAGTCTGTACCACTGTCAGAAATTTTTCTGTGGATGCAAAACGCATCTCAGCATTCGTGTGTAGGTGGGATTTGTATGCTATGGGTACTGTTTCGCCTTCATTGTATGTTAGGTAGGTGTACCCAGGTTGACCCGCAAATATATGGATCACGAGGTTGCGGACATTTACGCATGTGTGTAAGTGTTTTGAAGTGATCATGTCAGCTTGTAGGGAAAGAAGGGAATCTGTGTGTGCCTGTGTCCATTGCCTAACAGAAAAATCAGGTCCTATGAGGTCGTAGAAAGGTTTAACCTTTTCTGCATAATCCATAATGTATGTTCTACCAAAGTTCAGGAATCCCAGCATGGATTGTACATTTTTCAATTATTTTGGAGGTTGAAGCAGTACACATTCCCCCCAAAAAATTGGCAGCCAGGCTTTTCCCTTCACTTGAGAGCTCATATCCCGAAAATAGTATATTGAGGTGCGCTATTTTTGATTTGTTAAAGTTGAACTTGAAGCCCTCAGAGACGAATCCCAAAATGATGGTGCTCACCCTGGTCAAATGTTCCTCTAGGTCATCATCCATCAGATAAATATCATCTACACAGGACAATGCCTCTTTATTCAGATGCTCGAGTAACTCATTTACTCTAGCCGAGAACAACTCCCCGGCTGTTCTTATACCCCTGGGGGAGTCGGCAAAATTGAACTGTGACCCTAACGTCGAGCATGCTGTCAAATATCTGTTCTCTGGCGCTATATTTTGCCAGAAAATCCATTTGCGATATCTAGTGTTGTTTTGTATTTTTTTCCGCACAATAATATTCATTAATGCGCCACTATGTGCGTTTTGTACTGCAAATGTTTTTGTGCATGAGTTTAGATGTCAGTAATCTAACACTAGATGATATGAGTTGTCAGGTTTCGTTATGGGAAATAAAGGATTATTCATTGAAGAGGTGCAATTTTCAATCACCCTCTGGTATTCAAGTTGATCTAAGATCTCCCTGACATGTTTTTTAGCTTTTTGCTTAATTGGATATTGTCTCTGTGGAGTCAACGTAGATTTTAATGGTATCATGTGGTGAGTTGAATCATCCCATCCAACATGGTTGCGATATAGTGCAGAAGCAAGGGCTACTGCCCACTCCCGCGTGTATATGTATGTTTTAAGTATTGGGGAATGAGGCCGGAAAAAGACGGCATAATTACCGTTTTTCCCTTTGGGCTAGCAATAACAATAGTAGGTGGCCAATTTCTTTCAGCTAAAAGAATGTCGTAGCCAAAAGTCAGGTTCTCCCAAAAGAGACCTTTCATGTCCCCCTCCATTTGGAGTGTTATTTCATGTAACCTATGTGGGACACTTACCCTAGTATCAGATGTTTCCACCATGATATGTTCACTCAACTCCGCTGTCACCAGAAATTCCATCAGGTTTAGGCAAGCTATTGTTACTTCTGCTGCGCTGTCTGGCATCGTCAGAGCCCATTCCCCGTTCAGTAGTTGAGTCCTCAGAATCTTGGGCAAGTCTAACTTGGAGACCAGCTACTTTCTTCTTTTTGAATTGAGCTTTTGATTTAGGCCTTTCTTCTTTATTGGTAGTGTAGTCTGAAGTGCATTGTGCATCTCTAGACTTTGTACGTTCTTCTTGTCTGTGTTCTGACCGTCCTTCCCTCTCGGAGTTTTTCGATGAACCCTGAAAGGAACAAGAGGAATGTGTAGCAGTGTCCTGATACCTGTCAGGTTTTCTAATGTTGTCCCTATTCCTAAGGTTATACCTCCTTTCGGAGGGCTCCTGTTGCGGAGACCTACCTCTGGATTGAGATCTATTGTCTTTATTCTTTTGTTGTTTGTTATTATCCCATTTCTTCTTGGAAGAGGCAGGTACTTGCTTCGTGTTATCCTTCTCAGGACCACCCAAGAGTTGAAGTTTTATTGCTCTAGCCCCCAAACTGTCTCTACCTAAGCATAAGCAGTTTCAATTATTTTAGGTAGTTCATGTTCCTGTTGTAGAGGAGTGAACTCCCTCAGGCGTTGGCGTATCGCCACCGTAGCTGCTTCCCCTTTAATATTTACTAATATTATAGCTGACACCTGGGCAAAATTACCTAGTAATTTCATCCCTAAGTTCAGAGCAGGTTCTGCTCCGTACTCATTCTGTATTTGCCTTAATATATCTGGTATTACCGCTAATGAGGGGATACCAGAAGTCCAGGTATATCTGCCAGCAAAAACTCCTCTAACTAACTGGGGGTTATCCCCATTGGCAAGCAAATTGTTAAGTTAACATTCTGTGTTTTTCATGTGGGCTGTTGTGTGGAAATGCCGCCTCTAGCTGTGTTATTTTTTGCGCCTCCCAGAACGGCATTTGTTCAGGTTTAGTGGGCATCTTGCCTATGACTGTGTGTAACGTTTGTGGTGTAATTTTAGTTGTTGATGTTTGAGTCGGACCTGTTGGTGTAGCCGTTGCTGGCTGAACTGTGAGTGTCCTGATCACGAACTGTGTCATATTTCTGTAAATTTTTATTCATTCTTTATGAAGTGTAAGTAAGTCTCCTGAATGCATTGTTTCAATGTCAGGATGTGGTGTGTAGGCCACTAGTACTGGGTACTGGCCATGTTACTCTGTCTCTTCCTAGCGGACTGAGCCTTACTTTATTTCTTGAATGGGGACGGCGCCTTTAAACCAGTATAAATGCTCCTGGTAAGTGAGCGGAACTTCAATGTCCTCAGTAGGACAATATTTGTTCGGTATGTCATCTTCTGTGTAATAATGAAATGTCTTTGTTAGTGCATCTCCGTGTGGGAATGTAACTCATGAATAGAATACCTCAGTTCTGAATGATTTGTGTGCCTCAATCACGAAGATTACTGGCCCACCGCTAGCAGTTAAACCATATGCAGCTAGTTTTAGGGTGATGGCATTTCTAACATTTTCTAATATTTGCATTGCATCTGCATATTCTTTGGCTGAGAGATTTAGCTCATGTAAAGCTTTATCCACTTGCTCAGTCATTGTTTTAGTAAGAAGAGTTTTTCAAAAGAACCAAGATAAGATGTTTATGCACAATTTTAGGAACACTGTGTCCTTCAAGCTTGATTAACCAGCAGCCAATCAATAGGATTTTTGTTCCTACTCAGCTGTGGCGGAGTTTGGCCCTCCCACTCCAGACGTCTCTGGGAAGATGTGAGAAGGGGTCTCTGAGAATTGCACCACTGAACTACTCAGATTTGACTGCACCATGTCATGTAGTTCCTATAAACCCTATATGGGATCTGCGCGTTTAGACAACATACACTGTAGGCTCGTTGTTTAGATTGATTCTAGACACCCACCAGGTATGTTGGCCTGTGTACCAGCTAGCTCACAGTGCCACTAGAAACTCCTCTTATCAGGGAGAGAATAGATCTTGGTCAACTATCGAACATGACAGCCCTGATCCCTCAGGACCATGGAAACAGTGTACTACTTTTCTCTAAGTCACTCATGCTCGCCTAGTCTCAGAGAGTTACACAGAATAAATGGTAGGGACGTTTTTCAATACGTATTTATTGAACAGTTGTTAATCTAGTGTAAAATAGGTTAGCTGAAACAACCATTATACAGTAAAATATATAAATGATTAGAAGCACTGAGAAGGTACAAGTTTGGTAGATTTCTACTATTTTGCTATAACCACCAATACAGGTAAGTATATAAAATACATGACAATAAAATATGTACTCCTATGGTGCTAACCTAGCTAGATGTACCTAAGTGTACCTAGCATGTATGTAGGTGATAAGCTAAGAATCCCTCTAGGATAAAGTCAACCCTATTGCCTGAAGTGAGAGACTGTGGTACCCTGTCTTGGTCTCGAGTTTGACACCCCACAAGGGATGTTTTAGACCACTGCAAGCTGGAGTATCTGCCTGCAGGAACCTCAGTGTCTCGCGACAGTGTGTCTGCAGGGAAGTCCTGATCTCCTCTGTTTTTCTAAGCAAGATGTGATGTTTATATACCCAAAGGTCTCCCTGGGGGTACTACCTTGCTGTGCCACTTGTTGGACTTAGGATGACGTCAGAAATTAACTTTAGACATAGATATTATACAGGAGATGGTAGTCCTGCTGAGTATCCAAGAATCCCCATACAGAATGTATGAGGCCTTTGACCAGGGAAAATCCTGGGTTCTGTGCGCAGTGTTGTAGCTAGATAAAAGGTCTATCCCTAAGAACCGTTATGTATGTAATGTAGGGTGTAATATAGGTGAAGGGTTAGGATGTTACCTGAGCCTGTATTGGGGTACCTATATGGAATATAACAGTAATACATAATCAAACAAAACCAGCACAGACATGACATTTCCTCTCAGAACCCCGTAAATAAATAATGCACATAGACACATGTATCGTAGGGAGAGGGGAACCTCCACTTTATCTGAGGCTCATATGATTGTACTTCCATCTCACATGGGAGAGGATATCACACCGATCCGCCATAGGCGATATCTGATATAATAGGCTTCATGTAAATACTTGAATTGGATCAGATGGTGGCGAGAGGATATGGCTGCACCACAGGGGACGCCAAAGCCTCCGTCCAATCATCATCATTCAAGTCCTTCATGTCTCCCTTTGAAATCCCCCGCAAGGCTGTCGTGGTATTGTGGCTATGCATAACCAAATCCTGATAATGTTGTCAATCTTGTGGGCACCTAAATCTCCCATCAACAGCCTACCCTCTTGGGACTGAACTCTGGCACTTCCTGTAGATGAGTTGAATTTTTATACTGACTTATTTCCTTGCATTTCTGTTTTTGCTCCACAAACCATAGATTAGGAAGTTGGGTTACTGATTGAAGGGGGTGAAACCCTATTCAAGCAGCAATCACATTTCTTGTCACGGTGAAACACAGTAAACCCCAAATTAATCCAGGCTTAACCTACTAGCAGCTTGGCAAAAAAACAGCCGGACTTAATTTAAAGGCAATGTGTAAAGTATTTATGCAGCACAAAAACAGTAATAAAGTTAAAACACAACAAAAGAAAAATCCCACACCAATTTAGAAAAATAGGATACATTGTAATAAATTATTTGATACCTAACGACAAAACTCCAATCAGTAGAACTGGAGATATGCAATTTTAAAGATATAAGTAAAAACAGTGATTAAAATCACAAAGAACCACTGAGGTTATTTGGTTGGACCAGAGTGAGCCAAAGTCACAAGCTTAGGCCGACCGCAATGGAGCGTGGGCTTGATACAAGGAACAAGTTAGGCCTGCTGAACAAAGTACCATAAATTCTGGTTGCGGAGTATTGTGAGGTCCCCCGCCGAGAGGTGATTCCGAGGAGCCGTGGGGCAGCGATGCCTGGTTTTGCCTCAAGGATGCATTGAACAGCAGCAGTTCTGAGGAGCTGTGGGGCAGCGATGTGAGGTCGTGCCTCGAGGATCCAATGCACGGCGGTGGTTCCAAGGACCTGCAAGATCGTGCATCGAGGATGAGTCACACAGTGGTAGTTCCGATCCTGAGCTGTGTGGAGATGCATTGTGATGCATTGGTTCTGCTCAAAAGACCACAGGTGGGCTGGCATAGAACCTTCAGGCCCACCTCCAAGGGTCCAGTACTGAGGTGGCACCACTTGTGGGCCAAGTGTCCTAGAAGGCAGAGTCTAGGTACAGGGTTCAAGGTGGTTGGAATCTTTTCTGTTCCTGAGCCTCTGATCGGAAGGCCAGCCAACTAGCCTTTGGAGTCACTTTGGTGGTCCTGGGTTCAAGTTACTGGCCCAGTCCTTCTCACTCAGGCAGCAGGGCAGCAGGTCAGCAGGATAATGAAGTAGCAGTCTTTCTTGCAGCAGAGCAGCACAACACTCCTTCATCTGAGTCTTCCACAGGTCCAGATATGTACTGAAGACCTGGGTCTCAGCCCCCACTATTTATCCTTGGTGCCAGCTTTAAAGTTAGTGAAATTTCTAGAGGGTTTTATCCTCAAAGGTGTTTAGAATTTACTTCCTTCCTACCCTAGCCTCAGCTTGTCTGGGGGCACAAACGACTAGTGTGAACTCTTTGGTGAGTGTGCTGAGGCAGAGCCTTTCTGATGTGAAACTGTGGTAGGTGACAGCTCCACCCCCATCAAGTCAGAGATGGCTAATCCTGCCTACACATATTCCTCTTTTGCCTCACTGTCTGGGAGCATAACACAAACACCAAATACCAGCTACACCAACTCATGTGACCAGGGATAGAGGCTGCAGGCACCAAATGGTTGGGATAGGAAAATGCCAACTTTCTAAAAACAGCATTTTCAGAATTGTGACTTAAAATGGGGAAAGTTATCACTGATTAAATGTGATACGGTAACCCAATGTTATCCTATGGGAGAGGTAGGCCTTGCAGTAGTGAAAAAAGGAATTTAAGAGTTTTTTACGGCCAGGACATGTAAAAGTTAAAAGTACATGTCCACCTTTTTTAAATACACTGCACCTTGCTCTTATTTTGCAAGGTCAAAATGGCAGCTTAAAACTGCACACACAGGTGGCAATGGCAGGCCTGACGCATGTTTAAAAGACCAGCTTAATAAGTGGCTGTTAGTCAGATTAGCTTTATTTCGATTTTGATACATAAAATCATAAAAGCAACATTCATTATATACATATCATTGAGAACCATTTCATTACAATAATTAATAATAAATTAAGACATTATTAAATCAGTTCATACGAGTTGCTAATCACTGGATACCACTGCTAAAAAACACTTCATGGAAAATAATTTGGAACGGGGTTGTTGAAACCATTCTGTATATACACACTCCGATCCGGCCGATATTTAATCTCTATGAACAACAATGCCCCTGCACTAACACAAAAACCATATAGTAACAATTTTCGTATACGATTGTAACACAAGAAAATGACATATAGTGCATCAATCTAAACAGTTCGTGTAGATACGTGATTCAATGAAAGTTCGTCTATTGTGACGGGTAAGTCAGTCAAAAGTCTGTGGTGGGGGTGTCCATTTTCTGTTTATTGTTCCATTTCAACAAAAGCCAACACGTGTTTCATCGCAAGGAACAAATGCGAATCTTCAAGGCTATATGAGAAATACAAAGTCTGTTGGAACTCCACATGTTTCGGTTATACTTTTCATAAAAAGACCGGGTGACTTTCGGTGTCACCATGGTGGACAAAGGCATGCGCAGAAAGTGGTAATGTGACTTTTTGTGTATGTGGGAAAAAGTCATAGCTAAGGTGACATAGGTGACATGGTGCTGTGTCTAGTGGCAAAAAATTATAAAAATCTGTCAAGGACAAAGTGACTGATGTGACTTGTAGTGCGTTGCTTTGCAAACATCCTGGCCGGTTGTGCGAGTGAAGTGATGAGACAGGGTGGTGTGTGGTATAGAGAGAACGGGGTCCCAAGATTACTGCTGAGTGACATAGTTGAACATTGTTTAAAATTGCTAACGACATGACAATGTTATATCATTGCGGTAGACTATTACTTGGTGCGCGTGGGGTATGGTATCCAAGATTGTTTGTCTTCTAAAGTGCGCAGTTAGAATAGTTTTAATTCAGTGCGGGTGAACTCCCGTTCAGAAAAACCAGACATACCTGGAAAAAGGCTTTATAGGTCGGAAATGCTGGTAAGGAGTGGACACAAGAAAGGGCGCGAAGGGACCGGTCAGGGCTTGAGCTGTGTTGATCATCAGTATATGGATGTGACCAATGGGGAGACAAATGGAAGAGAAACGGAGGAAACAATGTCAAAGGTAAAATATGGAATGCTTGTCTGTAATGTAAGACAAGGAAAAAGGAAAAAATAATGCTGGGCGTCTGATTGAAACTATGGAAAAAAGGAGGGTAGAGTCCATAGAACAGAAATTAAGCTGGGAAAGAAATGCGAGGCTATGGCTTGATGCCATCCTTAAATCTAGTAAATTCAGGAACTACCATTCCACCAACAAAAATTATTATCAATAGGATTAACATAACGGGAGCCAATTGTGAATGCAGGCCAATCATATCGTAATCGGGCGTTTAAAAAGACATGCTGGACATTTAAATAATACGAAGTTAATGATGTTTGTAAAAATCGGAACTCACCCGGCCAGCCAATTATATTAACTAATTTGGCTACAATGTAAGGGAGGTGACTGCCTCGGTAGCGGCAAGAGACCTCGTATGTCGTTAATTAGGACTGCAAAATCCGATGTGTGGATAAACACATCTGAAAAGAAAACAAGAATCGCACCTTATTTATCTAATTCCGATTTAGATAAAAAACACTACTACCCGGTAAGGCAAAACGCATGGTACTGACGGAAATCCTACCTTCGTTAGCTGCAAGTAAGGTGGAAACCGGGAGGAGCGAGGTTAGTGTGGTTGCAGGGCGGGTGCGCACTTAAACCACAAAGTGCCTAGTCCTTTGGAAAAAGTAAAATTAAAAAGGCGGGTAAGATACTCTCCGTGATGTGGAGAGACCGCAGCCCATAGATATACGAGCGTTGGTTATACAAAGAACACAAAAGTTAACGGTCTTGAAACGCTTACCTGGCGGACGTGTATCTCCCTCTGCGGGTTTCCCGGCGCCGTGTTTCGTAAACGGACACGTGACCGGAAGTGGGGCTCCTTTAAATAGTGATGGTGTGTCGGTGAGTTTCAACGACTAGAACGTAGCCATGGTGAACTACTGTCAATATGCATGGCCATAATGAGAAGAGTTACTACCACGAGTTACACGGTAGAATGAAAAATACAGATATGGCTCAAAAAAACTGTTTAAATATCTGACTCGCGCACACGTATTTTGTGCGGTAATTAAAGGTTGAAAAACATGTTTTTTCATGAGAGAAAAAGGTATAATTTTTCTTATACCCAACTAATTTGGTGCTAGTAGCGTTATGGCGTGTGATGTGTTACACACTGATTCTTAGTACAGTGTCTCTCCCTTAGGGGAGGTGATGTGTACGATTGCTGTGCGGCCCAGACTTGGACCTCATTCGAAAACATCAAGCTTGTGATAGGATAATACAACTATTATACAGAACACCCAGCAAGGTGACTATATGCAAAAACACGTGGGTGTGTCCACATGCCGGCATGAATTAGATATAAATGTCAATATTGACTTAGCGTCTCAGTGATGAGACGTGAGCAAGATACTTGGCATATTCTTACCCGGGTAGGGGTCAGGTCCTATGTACGGATAGTTTATGATTAGCGAACCACTCCATCACACAGAGGATCAGGAATTGGTTCTGACTACGTCATTGTAGTCGATGAAGCAACAGGGTGCTCCTGTATATAGGTCAATATACATACTGGTTCTGAACGCAAAATGAGAACAACAACATCGTATAAGTGAAATACAGTGGGAAATAACAATGAATATGCTAATTCCAGTTATTTAAAGTGGAGAGAGGAAATGCAGCGGCATGGATACAGTTGGAGACAAATAGTTTATACTTAGTCTCCCAGGAAAAATTGTAATTCAGGGTCATAATTTAAACCACATTCTATGCTCCGAAGGCGCATAATCCAAGTTGCTTCCTTGCGTCTTAGGAGTAGTTCACGATTGCCACCTCTCACATGGATGGGTACGGTTTCTATTCCATAGAAAGAAACCTGAAAATCGTCTACGTTGGGTTGACACTTTGCTACATGGAGGGCCACAGGGTATTTAGGATCATGTTTCAAGATTGCCCTCATATGTTCTGAGATTCTTTCTTTCAGCGCTCGTATTGTGCTCCCAACGTATTTCTTACCACACTGGCATTCAATGATGTAGATTACATATTTGGTGGTACAATTTATGTTGGTTCTGATCTCATATGATTCACCTGAGGGGCCCGTGTAGTGTTTGGTCTTGTGCTTGGCCCATTTGCACATTGGGCATAATCCACACTTGAAAAAACCATTCCCTCGTTGGGTAAGCCATGTAGGATGTCTATCCGCTTGTGGCACAGTGGGGCTTAGTCTGTTCTTCAGTGTCCTCCCTTTACGGAATGTGATTTGAGGGGTGGTCGGGATTACTTCCTTTAATGTAGAATCCTCTCTTAACAACTTCCAGTGTTTAGTTAGGCTAGTTCTGATTGAGTTGTGTAGATCATTATATTCGGTAATCATTCTTACTGTGTTCTCTTTTTTTCTGCTGAGGGTCTTTGGGTTTCAACGTTTCCTCTCTTTTTGTTTTGTTCAATTTAGATTTCGCTTTTGACAAAATTGCTTTTGGGTAACCTCGTTTGGTGAATCTCTGATTCATGTCCTTGATTGTTTTATCCAGTTCCTCATCATCGCTACAGTTCCGTCTGGCACGAAGAAACTCGCCAAAGGGTATAGACCTGATTTGGTGTAAAGGATGAAAACTGTCTGCTCTTAGGATTGCATTACAGGATGTGGGTTTCCTGTACAGTTTGCTCTGTAGGGTGTTGTTAATTACATAAAATTCTAAGTCTAGAAATTCAATGTGTGAACTGCTTCGTTTCATAGTGAAACTGATTTCCCAAAGATTATTGTTCAAAAAGTCAAAAAAGCTTTGTAGTAGAGCATCCGTTCCGGTCCATAGTAAGATACAGTCGTCTATGTAGCGACCCCAGAACAGAATGGAATCTGTGAATTGACTACTGGATGTGCCCCAGAGATGGTCTGCTTCAAATGCTCCCATGAAGAGATTAGCGAAAGAGGGCGAGAATTTCGAACCCATGGCTACTCCACGTTTTTGTTGGTACCATTTCTTCTGGAACATAAAGAAATTATTCTCCAAAATCAAACTCATCATTGAGATGAGCATTTGAGTGTGCGACCAGAGAGAAGCGGGCCGTTTGGACAGCACTTTAGTGATTGCTTCAATACCCAGTTGTGGGTTGATGCTGGTATAGAGAGCAACCACATCCATGGTGACTAGTATGGTGCCTGGTTGCCATTCTAAATCTCCTAAAAGGCTGAGAATATGTTTAGAGTCTTGAATATATGAAGGGAGATTTCTGACAAGTGGGCCCAGAAAAATGTCCACATATTCCGCTAATCTCTCAGTTGGACCTCCATTACCTGATACTATTGGTCTCCCGGGGGGAAATGGGAGATCCTTGTGAATCTTTGGTAGTGTGTAAAGCCATGGAAACGTTGGCTTGAGTACTTTCAGGTACATGTATTCTTCATCATTGAGGAGCCCATCCTCTTTCCATTTAAGTAGATGGTCGTTAATCTTCTTTGTGAGCACACCCATCGGGTTCGAGGCAATAGATTCATAGCATGAGAGGTCTGCTAGTTGGGTCAATATTTCGTTGTTATACTCTTCTGCGTTCATTACCACAATGTTTCCTCCTTTGTCTGCCTCACGAATAATGATGGAGGGATTCCGCGTCAGTACAGATAAAGCGTTACGTTCACCTTTAGTTAGGTTGTCTTTGAACTTGAATTTTTCTTGCAATTTTGCGATGTTGATCTTATTTAGGTCTTCTAAAACATTTCTATGAAAATTGTCAATGCTGTTGCCGCCTGGAAGGGTAGGAGTCCATGTGGACTTAGATTTGAGACCACTAGCTACCCCCAAATCCATATCAATGTTTAGTTCTTCTAAGAGTTGCCCCATTTCCATAGGGCTGTCTTCTCGTTCGGTAATAGACAAAAGTACATGGACTGCTTGTATGTCTTTTATTGTATATGCATCATTATCACTCAATACATCAGGAATGTTTTTAATATTCTTTTTGGTGGCAACTTTGCCTGCAAAGTATTTTTTGATTTTTAGGTTGCGGACGAATTTAAAGAGATCTATTTTCGTTTGACATATATCACCCGTTGAGTAAGGGTTAAAACTAAGACCTTTCGAGAGTAAATTAGTCATGTCAGAGGTGAGGGGGAAGGAGGATAGGTTGATCACCTGTACTTCAGTGTTCCTATTCTCTAGTTCTGAACTCTCCCTGATCTGAGTTTTTTGCGATATTCGTCGTTTGCCGCCCCTGGACCCCCTGTGGGTTTTGGAGGTGCGGGACCTCTTCTGGATGGCGCCCTGTTCCCTTTGCGTATGCGTTCCATTTCCACTAAAAAAGGATTGCTGTTAGCGTCTAGATTATCTTCACTTTCTGTTTCTGGTTCGCTTGTACCAGCAGTATTTAAGGATGTGGTACTAGATGAAATGGAGCCTGGGGCAGATGTGATACCCTCTGGTTTCTTAGATTTGTTGGAGGGAATCAGAGCGTCATACTTTCGGTCGAAGGTGAACACTCTACCGTTGCGGTAGTCACCATCATCTCTTTTAATCTGTCTAGCCTTTCTGTTCTTAATTTCTTCCTGATGTTTAAGTAAAACCTCATCCAAAATGGTGTAATTTTTTACAGTAGGTTCTGGCAGGTTGAGGTCTTTGATCTCTTGTTCCAGAAGAGCAATCTCTCCCTGAAGTTTCAGAGTTTTGCGGTCAGCACTTTCTATAAGGATGTCCATGAGGACAAAAGAATTATTGTTCACAGAGTCTTCCCATTTTTTCATGAGATCTACATCCAGATTATCATAGGTCGGAAAGATCTGAGAACGTAAACCTCTAGGGATTTGTTTGAGGTGCATATATTGCTTCAAGGTAGTGGCATCCCACCATCGTGAGTTCTCCTGCATTTTTAATTTCTCAAGTTTTTTAAATTTTTGTTTGAGGCCCTCCACCCGGGGGGGACCAGAGATAGCTGCTGCTGTGTGTGTCGGCATGCCTTTGGCTAAATTTTCAAACAGGTCTGCGGCTACTTTATCTCGATCCATGGTGTAAGGAAATAAGTTTAGATTGTAATGGAGTAAGGGAATGCGAGTTTGAAAGTCCTTGCGGGGGGCAGCCCAATCTGGCGAGCTGATATGACTGTAAGCACCTACTGAGGTCTTTTTAGAAATACCAGATGTTCAGGGCGCACCACTTGTGAACCGCTAAGTAATGACAGGCACTTGTAAAACAGGGTGTAGGCAATAGGGCGAGTGGTAATACCTCACAACCACTCAGGATGACCAGAAACTGGTCAGCAATACATATGAACAACAATGCCCCTGCACTAACACAAAAACCATATAGTAACAATTTTCGTATACGATTGTAACACAAGAAAATGACATATAGTGCATCAATCTAAACAGTTCGTGTAGATACGTGATTCAATGAAAGTTCGTCTATTGTGACGGGTAAGTCAGTCAAAAGTCTGTGGTGGGGGTGTCCATTTTCTGTTTATTGTTCCATTTCAACAAAAGCCAACACGTGTTTCATCGCAAGGAACAAATGCGAATCTTCAGGGCTATATGAGAAATACAAAGTCTGTTGGAACTCCACATGTTTCGGTTATACTTTTCATAAAAAGACCGGGTGACTTTCGGTGTCACCATGGTGGACAAAGGCATGCGCAGAAAGTGGTAATGTGACTTTTTGTGTATGTGGGAAAAAGTCATAGCTAAGGTGACATAGGTGACATGGTGCTGTGTCTAGTGGCAAAAAATTATAAAAATCTGTCAAGGACAAAGTGACTGATGTGACTTGTAGTGCGTTGCTTTGCAAACATCCTGGCCGGTTGTGCGAGTGAAGTGATGAGACAGGGTGGTGTGTGGTATAGAGAGAACGGGGTCCCAAGATTACTGCTGAGTGACATAGTTGAACATTGTTTAAAATTGCTAACGACATGACAATGTTATATCATTGCGGTAGACTATTACTTGGTGCGCGTGGGGTATGGTATCCAAGATTGTTTGTCTTCTAAAGTGCGCAGTTAGAATAGTTTTAATTCAGTGCGGGTGAACTCCCGTTCAGAAAAACCAGACATACCTGGAAAAAGGCTTTATAGGTCGGAAATGCTGGTAAGGAGTGGACACAAGAAAGGGCGCGAAGGGACCGGTCAGGGCTTGAGCTGTGTTGATCATCAGTATATGGATGTGACCAATGGGGAGACAAATGGAAGAGAAACGGAGGAAACAATGTCAAAGGTAAAATATGGAATGCTTGTCTGTAATGTAAGACAAGGAAAAAGGAAAAAATAATGCTGGGCGTCTGATTGAAACTATGGAAAAAAGGAGGGTAGAGTCCATAGAACAGAAATTAAGCTGGGAAAGAAATGCGAGGCTATGGCTTGATGCCATCCTTAAATCTAGTAAATTCAGGAACTACCATTCCACCAACAAAAATTATTATCAATAGGATTAACATAACGGGAGCCAATTGTGAATGCAGGCCAATCATATCGTAATCGGGCGTTTAAAAAGACATGCTGGACATTTAAATAATACGAAGTTAATGATGTTTGTAAAAATCGGAACTCACCCGGCCAGCCAATTATATTAACTAATTTGGCTACAATGTAAGGGAGGTGACTGCCTCGGTAGCGGCAAGAGACCTCGTATGTCGTTAATTAGGACTGCAAAATCCGATGTGTGGATAAACACATCTGAAAAGAAAACAAGAATCGCACCTTATTTATCTAATTCCGATTTAGATAAAAAACACTACTACCCGGTAAGGCAAAACGCATGGTACTGACGGAAATCCTACCTTCGTTAGCTGCAAGTAAGGTGGAAACCGGGAGGAGCGAGGTTAGTGTGGTTGCAGGGCGGGTGCGCACTTAAACCACAAAGTGCCTAGTCCTTTGGAAAAAGTAAAATTAAAAAGGCGGGTAAGATACTCTCCGTGATGTGGAGAGACCGCAGCCCATAGATATACGAGCGTTGGTTATACAAAGAACACAAAAGTTAACGGTCTTGAAACGCTTACCTGGCGGACGTGTATCTCCCTCTGCGGGTTTCCCGGCGCCGTGTTTCGTAAACGGACACGTGACCGGAAGTGGGGCTCCTTTAAATAGTGATGGTGTGTCGGTGAGTTTCAACGACTAGAACGTAGCCATGGTGAACTACTGTCAATATGCATGGCCATAATGAGAAGAGTTACTACCACGAGTTACACGGTAGAATGAAAAATACAGATATGGCTCAAAAAAACTGTTTAAATATCTGACTCGCGCACACGTATTTTGTGCGGTAATTAAAGGTTGAAAAACATGTTTTTTCATGAGAGAAAAAGGTATAATTTTTCTTATACCCAACTAATTTGGTGCTAGTAGCGTTATGGCGTGTGATGTGTTACACACTGATTCTTAGTACAGTGTCTCTCCCTTAGGGGAGGTGATGTGTACGATTGCTGTGCGGCCCAGACTTGGACCTCATTCGAAAACATCAAGCTTGTGATAGGATAATACAACTATTATACAGAACACCCAGCAAGGTGACTATATGCAAAAACACGTGGGTGTGTCCACATGCCGGCATGAATTAGATATAAATGTCAATATTGACTTAGCGTCTCAGTGATGAGACGTGAGCAAGATACTTGGCATATTCTTACCCGGGTAGGGGTCAGGTCCTATGTACGGATAGTTTATGATTAGCGAACCACTCCATCACACAGAGGATCAGGAATTGGTTCTGACTACGTCATTGTAGTCGATGAAGCAACAGGGTGCTCCTGTATATAGGTCAATATACATACTGGTTCTGAACGCAAAATGAGAACAACAACATCGTATAAGTGAAATACAGTGGGAAATAACAATGAATATGCTAATTCCAGTTATTTAAAGTGGAGAGAGGAAATGCAGCGGCATGGATACAGTTGGAGACAAATAGTTTATACTTAGTCTCCCAGGAAAAATTGTAATTCAGGGTCATAATTTAAACCACATTCTATGCTCCGAAGGCGCATAATCCAAGTTGCTTCCTTGCGTCTTAGGAGTAGTTCACGATTGCCACCTCTCACATGGATGGGTACGGTTTCTATTCCATAGAAAGAAACCTGAAAATCGTCTACGTTGGGTTGACACTTTGCTACATGGAGGGCCACAGGGTATTTAGGATCATGTTTCAAGATTGCCCTCATATGTTCTGAGATTCTTTCTTTCAGCGCTCGTATTGTGCTCCCAACGTATTTCTTACCACACTGGCATTCAATGATGTAGATTACATATTTGGTGGTACAATTTATGTTGGTTCTGATCTCATATGATTCACCTGAGGGGCCCGTGTAGTGTTTGGTCTTGTGCTTGGCCCATTTGCACATTGGGCATAATCCACACTTGAAAAAACCATTCCCTCGTTGGGTAAGCCATGTAGGATGTCTATCCGCTTGTGGCACAGTGGGGCTTAGTCTGTTCTTCAGTGTCCTCCCTTTACGGAATGTGATTTGAGGGGTGGTCGGGATTACTTCCTTTAATGTAGAATCCTCTCTTAACAACTTCCAGTGTTTAGTTAGGCTAGTTCTGATTGAGTTGTGTAGATCATTATATTCGGTAATCATTCTTACTGTGTTCTCTTTTTTTCTGCTGAGGGTCTTTGGGTTTCAACGTTTCCTCTCTTTTTGTTTTGTTCAATTTAGATTTCGCTTTTGACAAAATTGCTTTTGGGTAACCTCGTTTGGTGAATCTCTGATTCATGTCCTTGATTGTTTTATCCAGTTCCTCATCATCGCTACAGTTCCGTCTGGCACGAAGAAACTCGCCAAAGGGTATAGACCTGATTTGGTGTAAAGGATGAAAACTGTCTGCTCTTAGGATTGCATTACAGGATGTGGGTTTCCTGTACAGTTTGCTCTGTAGGGTGTTGTTAATTACATAAAATTCTAAGTCTAGAAATTCAATGTGTGAACTGCTTCGTTTCATAGTGAAACTGATTTCCCAAAGATTATTGTTCAAAAAGTCAAAAAAGCTTTGTAGTAGAGCATCCGTTCCGGTCCATAGTAAGATACAGTCGTCTATGTAGCGACCCCAGAACAGAATGGAATCTGTGAATTGACTACTGGATGTGCCCCAGAGATGGTCTGCTTCAAATGCTCCCATGAAGAGATTAGCGAAAGAGGGCGAGAATTTCGAACCCATGGCTACTCCACGTTTTTGTTGGTACCATTTCTTCTGGAACATAAAGAAATTATTCTCCAAAATCAAACTCATCATTGAGATGAGCATTTGAGTGTGCGACCAGAGAGAAGCGGGCCGTTTGGACAGCACTTTAGTGATTGCTTCAATACCCAGTTGTGGGTTGATGCTGGTATAGAGAGCAACCACATCCATGGTGACTAGTATGGTGCCTGGTTGCCATTCTAAATCTCCTAAAAGGCTGAGAATATGTTTAGAGTCTTGAATATATGAAGGGAGATTTCTGACAAGTGGGCCCAGAAAAATGTCCACATATTCCGCTAATCTCTCAGTTGGACCTCCATTACCTGATACTATTGGTCTCCCGGGGGGAAATGGGAGATCCTTGTGAATCTTTGGTAGTGTGTAAAGCCATGGAAACGTTGGCTTGAGTACTTTCAGGTACATGTATTCTTCATCATTGAGGAGCCCATCCTCTTTCCATTTAAGTAGATGGTCGTTAATCTTCTTTGTGAGCACACCCATCGGGTTCGAGGCAATAGATTCATAGCATGAGAGGTCTGCTAGTTGGGTCAATATTTCGTTGTTATACTCTTCTGCGTTCATTACCACAATGTTTCCTCCTTTGTCTGCCTCACGAATAATGATGGAGGGATTCCGCGTCAGTACAGATAAAGCGTTACGTTCACCTTTAGTTAGGTTGTCTTTGAACTTGAATTTTTCTTGCAATTTTGCGATGTTGATCTTATTTAGGTCTTCTAAAACATTTCTATGAAAATTGTCAATGCTGTTGCCGCCTGGAAGGGTAGGAGTCCATGTGGACTTAGATTTGAGACCACTAGCTACCCCCAAATCCATATCAATGTTTAGTTCTTCTAAGAGTTGCCCCATTTCCATAGGGCTGTCTTCTCGTTCGGTAATAGACAAAAGTACATGGACTGCTTGTATGTCTTTTATTGTATATGCATCATTATCACTCAATACATCAGGAATGTTTTTAATATTCTTTTTGGTGGCAACTTTGCCTGCAAAGTATTTTTTGATTTTTAGGTTGCGGACGAATTTAAAGAGATCTATTTTCGTTTGACATATATCACCCGTTGAGTAAGGGTTAAAACTAAGACCTTTCGAGAGTAAATTAGTCATGTCAGAGGTGAGGGGGAAGGAGGATAGGTTGATCACCTGTACTTCAGTGTTCCTATTCTCTAGTTCTGAACTCTCCCTGATCTGAGTTTTTTGCGATATTCGTCGTTTGCCGCCCCTGGACCCCCTGTGGGTTTTGGAGGTGCGGGACCTCTTCTGGATGGCGCCCTGTTCCCTTTGCGTATGCGTTCCATTTCCACTAAAAAAGGATTGCTGTTAGCGTCTAGATTATCTTCACTTTCTGTTTCTGGTTCGCTTGTACCAGCAGTATTTAAGGATGTGGTACTAGATGAAATGGAGCCTGGGGCAGATGTGATACCCTCTGGTTTCTTAGATTTGTTGGAGGGAATCAGAGCGTCATACTTTCGGTCGAAGGTGAACACTCTACCGTTGCGGTAGTCACCATCATCTCTTTTAATCTGTCTAGCCTTTCTGTTCTTAATTTCTTCCTGATGTTTAAGTAAAACCTCATCCAAAATGGTGTAATTTTTTACAGTAGGTTCTGGCAGGTTGAGGTCTTTGATCTCTTGTTCCAGAAGAGCAATCTCTCCCTGAAGTTTCAGAGTTTTGCGGTCAGCACTTTCTATAAGGATGTCCATGAGGACAAAAGAATTATTGTTCACAGAGTCTTCCCATTTTTTCATGAGATCTACATCCAGATTATCATAGGTCGGAAAGATCTGAGAACGTAAACCTCTAGGGATTTGTTTGAGGTGCATATATTGCTTCAAGGTAGTGGCATCCCACCATCGTGAGTTCTCCTGCATTTTTAATTTCTCAAGTTTTTTAAATTTTTGTTTGAGGCCCTCCACCCGGGGGGGACCAGAGATAGCTGCTGCTGTGTGTGTCGGCATGCCTTTGGCTAAATTTTCAAACAGGTCTGCGGCTACTTTATCTCGATCCATGGTGTAAGGAAATAAGTTTAGATTGTAATGGAGTAAGGGAATGCGAGTTTGAAAGTCCTTGCGGGGGGCAGCCCAATCTGGCGAGCTGATATGACTGTAAGCACCTACTGAGGTCTTTTTAGAAATACCAGATGTTCAGGGCGCACCACTTGTGAACCGCTAAGTAATGACAGGCACTTGTAAAACAGGGTGTAGGCAATAGGGCGAGTGGTAATACCTCACAACCACTCAGGATGACCAGAAACTGGTCAGCAATACATATGAACAACAATGCCCCTGCACTAACACAAAAACCATATAGTAACAATTTTCGTATACGATTGTAACACAAGAAAATGACATATAGTGCATCAATCTAAACAGTTCGTGTAGATACGTGATTCAATGAAAGTTCGTCTATTGTGACGGGTAAGTCAGTCAAAAGTCTGTGGTGGGGGTGTCCATTTTCTGTTTATTGTTCCATTTCAACAAAAGCCAACACGTGTTTCATCGCAAGGAACAAATGCGAATCTTCAGGGCTATATGAGAAATACAAAGTCTGTTGGAACTCCACATGTTTCGGTTATACTTTTCATAAAAAGACCGGGTGACTTTCGGTGTCACCATGGTGGACAAAGGCATGCGCAGAAAGTGGTAATGTGACTTTTTGTGTATGTGGGAAAAAGTCATAGCTAAGGTGACATAGGTGACATGGTGCTGTGTCTAGTGGCAAAAAATTATAAAAATCTGTCAAGGACAAAGTGACTGATGTGACTTGTAGTGCGTTGCTTTGCAAACATCCTGGCCGGTTGTGCGAGTGAAGTGATGAGACAGGGTGGTGTGTGGTATAGAGAGAACGGGGTCCCAAGATTACTGCTGAGTGACATAGTTGAACATTGTTTAAAATTGCTAACGACATGACAATGTTATATCATTGCGGTAGACTATTACTTGGTGCGCGTGGGGTATGGTATCCAAGATTGTTTGTCTTCTAAAGTGCGCAGTTAGAATAGTTTTAATTCAGTGCGGGTGAACTCCCGTTCAGAAAAACCAGACATACCTGGAAAAAGGCTTTATAGGTCGGAAATGCTGGTAAGGAGTGGACACAAGAAAGGGCGCGAAGGGACCGGTCAGGGCTTGAGCTGTGTTGATCATCAGTATATGGATGTGACCAATGGGGAGACAAATGGAAGAGAAACGGAGGAAACAATGTCAAAGGTAAAATATGGAATGCTTGTCTGTAATGTAAGACAAGGAAAAAGGAAAAACTAATGCTGGGCGTCTGATTGAAACTATGGAAAAAAGGAGGGTAGAGTCCATAGAACAGAAATTAAGCTGGGAAAGAAATGCGAGTTCACCCGCACTGAATTAAAACTATTCTAACTGCGCACTTTAGAAGACAAACAATCTTGGATACCATACCCCACGCGCACCAAGTAATAGTCTACCGCAATGATATAACATTGTCATGTCGTTAGCAATTTTAAACAATGTTCAACTATGTCACTCAGCAGTAATCTTGGGACCCCGTTCTCTCTATACCACACACCACCCTGTCTCATCACTTCACTCGCACAACCGGCCAGGATGTTTGCAAAGCAACGCACTACAAGTCACATCAGTCACTTTGTCCTTGACAGATTTTTATAATTTTTTGCCACTAGACACAGCACCATGTCACCTATGTCACCTTAGCTATGACTTTTTCCCACATACACAAAAAGTCACATTACCACTTTCTGCGCATGCCTTTGTCCACCATGGTGACACCGAAAGTCACCCGGTCTTTTTATGAAAAGTATAACCGAAACATGTGGAGTTCCAACAGACTTTGTATTTCTCATATAGCCCTGAAGATTCGCATTTGTTCCTTGCGATGAAACACGTGTTGGCTTTTGTTGAAATGGAACAATAAACAGAAAATGGACACCCCCACCACAGACTTTTGACTGACTTACCCGTCACAATAGACGAACTTTCATTGAATCACGTATCTACACAAACTGTTTAGATTGATGCACTATATGTCATTTTCTTGTGTTACAATCGTATACGAAAATTGTTACTATATGGTTTTTGTGTTAGTGCAGGGGCATTGTTGTTCATATGTATTGCTGACCAGTTTCTGGTCATCCTGAGTGGTTGTGAGGTATTACCACTCGCCCTATTGCCTACACCCTGTTTTACAAGTGCCTGTCATTACTTAGCGGTTCACAAGTGGTGCGCCCTGAACATCTGGTATTTCTAAAAAGACCTCAGTAGGTGCTTACAGTCATATCAGCTCGCCAGATTGGGCTGCCCCCCGCAAGGACTTTCAAACTCGCATTCCCTTACTCCATTACAATCTAAACTTATTTCCTTACACCATGGATCGAGATAAAGTAGCCGCAGACCTGTTTGAAAATTTAGCCAAAGGCATGCCGACACACACAGCAGCAGCTATCTCTGGTCCCCCCCGGGTGGAGGGCCTCAAACAAAAATTTAAAAAACTTGAGAAATTAAAAATGCAGGAGAACTCACGATGGTGGGATGCCACTACCTTGAAGCAATATATGCACCTCAAACAAATCCCTAGAGGTTTACGTTCTCAGATCTTTCCGACCTATGATAATCTGGATGTAGATCTCATGAAAAAATGGGAAGACTCTGTGAACAATAATTCTTTTGTCCTCATGGACATCCTTATAGAAAGTGCTGACCGCAAAACTCTGAAACTTCAGGGAGAGATTGCTCTTCTGGAACAAGAGATCAAAGACCTCAACCTGCCAGAACCTACTGTAAAAAATTACACCATTTTGGATGAGGTTTTACTTAAACATCAGGAAGAAATTAAGAACAGAAAGGCTAGACAGATTAAAAGAGATGATGGTGACTACCGCAACGGTAGAGTGTTCACCTTCGACCGAAAGTATGACGCTCTGATTCCCTCCAACAAATCTAAGAAACCAGAGGGTATCACATCTGCCCCAGGCTCCATTTCATCTAGTACCACATCCTTAAATACTGCTGGTACAAGCGAACCAGAAACAGAAAGTGAAGATAATCTAGACGCTAACAGCAATCCTTTTTTAGTGGAAATGGAACGCATACGCAAAGGGAACAGGGCGCCATCCAGAAGAGGTCCCGCACCTCCAAAACCCACAGGGGGTCCAGGGGCGGCAAACGACGAATATCGCAAAAAACTCAGATCAGGGAGAGTTCAGAACTAGAGAATAGGAACACTGAAGTACAGGTGATCAACCTATCCTCCTTCCCCCTCACCTCTGACATGACTAATTTACTCTCGAAAGGTCTTAGTTTTAACCCTTACTCAACGGGTGATATATGTCAAACGAAAATAGATCTCTTTAAATTCGTCCGCAACCTAAAAATCAAAAAATACTTTGCAGGCAAAGTTGCCACCAAAAAGAATATTAAAAACATTCCTGATGTATTGAGTGATAATGATGCATATACAATAAAAGACATACAAGCAGTCCATGTACTTTTGTCTATTACCGAACGAGAAGACAGCCCTATGGAAATGGGGCAACTCTTAGAAGAACTAAACATTGATATGGATTTGGGGGTAGCTAGTGGTCTCAAATCTAAGTCCACATGGACTCCTACCCTTCCAGGCGGCAACAGCATTGACAATTTTCATAGAAATGTTTTAGAAGACCTAAATAAGATCAACATCGCAAAATTGCAAGAAAAATTCAAGTTCAAAGACAACCTAACTAAAGGTGAACGTAACGCTTTATCTGTACTGGCGCGGAATCCCTCCATCATTATTCGTGAGGCAGACAAAGGAGGAAACATTGTGGTAATGAACGCAGAAGAGTATAACAACGAAATATTGACCCAACTAGCAGACCTCTCATGCTATGAATCTATTGCCTCGAACCCGATGGGTGTGCTCACAAAGAAGATTAACGACCATCTACTTAAATGGAAAGAGGATGGGCTCCTCAATGATGAAGAATACATGTACCTGAAAGTACTCAAGCCAACGTTTCCATGGCTTTACACACTACCAAAGATTCACAAGGATCTCCCATTTCCCCCCGGGAGACCAATAGTATCAGGTAATGGAGGTCCAACTGAGAGATTAGCGGAATATGTGGACATTTTTCTGGGCCCACTTGTCAGAAATCTCCCTTCATATATTCAAGACTCTAAACATATTCTCAGCCTTTTAGGAGATTTAGAATGGCAACCAGGCACCATACTAGTCACCATGGATGTGGTTGCTCTCTATACCAGCATCAACCCACAACTGGGTATTGAAGCAATCACTAAAGTGCTGTCCAAACGGCCCGCTTCTCTCTGGTCGCACACTCAAATGCTCATCTCAATGATGAGTTTGATTTTGGAGAATAATTTCTTTATGTTCCAGAAGAAATGGTACCAACAAAAACGTGGAGTAGCCATGGGTTCGAAATTCTCGCCCTCTTTCGCTAATCTCTTCATGGGAGCATTTGAAGCAGACCATCTCTGGGGCACATCCAGTAGTCAATTCACAGATTCCATTCTGTTCTGGGGTCGCTACATAGACAACTGTATCTTACTATGGACCGGAACGGATGCTCTACTACAAAGCTTTTTTGACTTTTTGAACAATAATCTTTGGGAAATCAGTTTCACTATGAAACGAAGCAGTTCACACATTGAATTTCTAGACTTAGAATTTTATGTAATTAACAACACCCTACAGAGCAAACTGTACAGGAAACCCACATCCTGTAATGCAATCCTAAGAGCAGACAGTTTTCATCCTTTACACCAAATCAGGTCTATACCCTTTGGCGAGTTTCTTCGTGCCAGACGGAACTGTAGCGATGATGAGGAACTGGATAAAACAATCAAGGACATGAATCAGAGATTCACCAAACGAGGTTACCCAAAAGCAATTTTGTCAAAAGCGAAATCTAAATTGAACAAAACAAAAAGAGAGGAAACGTTGAAACCCAAAGACCCTCAGCAGAAAAAAGAGAACACAGTAAGAATGATTACCGAATATAATGATCTACACAACTCAATCAGAACTAGCCTAACTAAACACTGGAAGTTGTTAAGAGAGGATTCTACATTAAAGGAAGTAATCCCGACCACCCCTCAAATCACATTCCGTAAAGGGAGGACACTGAAGAACAGACTAAGCCCCACTGTGCCACAAGCGGATAGACATCCTACATGGCTTACCCAACGAGGGAATGGTTTTTTCAAGTGTGGATTATGCCCAATGTGCAAATGGGCCAAGCACAAGACCAAACACTACACGGGCCCCTCAGGTGAATCATATGAGATCAGAACCAACATAAATTGTACCACCAAATATGTAATCTACATCATTGAATGCCAGTGTGGTAAGAAATACGTTGGGAGCACAATACGAGCGCTGAAAGAAAGAATCTCAGAACATATGAGGGCAATCTTGAAACATGATCCTAAATACCCTGTGGCCCTCCATGTAGCAAAGTGTCAACCCAACGTAGACGATTTTCAGGTTTCTTTCTATGGAATAGAAACCGTACCCATCCATGTGAGAGGTGGCAATCGTGAACTACTCCTAAGACGCAAGGAAGCAACTTGGATTATGCGCCTTCGGAGCATAGAATGTGGTTTAAATTATGACCCTGAATTACAATTTTTCCTGGGAGACTAAGTATAAACTATATGTCTCCAACTGTATCCATGCCGCTGCATTTCCTCTCTCCACTTTAAATAACTGGAATTAGCATATTCATTGTTATTTCCCACTGTATTTCACTTATACGATGTTGTTGTTCTCATTTTGCGTTCAGAACCAGTATGTATATTGACCTATATACAGGAGCACCCTGTTGCTTCATCGACTACAATGACGTAGTCAGAACCAATTCCTGATCCTCTGTGTGATGGAGTGGTTCGCTAATCATAAACTATCCGTACATAGGACCTGACCCCTACCCGGGTAAGAATATGCCAAGTATCTTGCTCACGTCTCATCACTGAGACGCTAAGTCAATATTGACATTTATATCTAATTCATGCCGGCATGTGGACACACCCACGTGTTTTTGCATATAGTCACCTTGCTGGGTGTTCTGTATAATAGTTGTATTATCCTATCACAAGCTTGATGTTTTCGAATGAGGTCCAAGTCTGGGCCGCACAGCAATCGTACACATCACCTCCCCTAAGGGAGAGACACTGTACTAAGAATCAGTGTGTAACACATCACACGCCATAACGCTACTAGCACCAAATTAGTTGGGTATAAGAAAAATTATACCTTTTTCTCTCATGAAAAAACATGTTTTTCAACCTTTAATTACCGCACAAAATACGTGTGCGCGAGTCAGATATTTAAACAGTTTTTTTGAGCCATATCTGTATTTTTCATTCTACCGTGTAACTCGTGGTAGTAACTCTTCTCATTATGGCCATGCATATTGACAGTAGTTCACCATGGCTACGTTCTAGTCGTTGAAACTCACCGACACACCATCACTATTTAAAGGAGCCCCACTTCCGGTCACGTGTCCGTTTACGAAACACGGCGCCGGGAAACCCGCAGAGGGAGATACACGTCCGCCAGGTAAGCGTTTCAAGACCGTTAACTTTTGTGTTCTTTGTATAACCAACGCTCGTATATCTATGGGCTGCGGTCTCTCCACATCACGGAGAGTATCTTACCCGCCTTTTTAATTTTACTTTTTCCAAAGGACTAGGCACTTTGTGGTTTAAGTGCGCACCCGCCCTGCAACCACACTAACCTCGCTCCTCCCGGTTTCCACCTTACTTGCAGCTAACGAAGGTAGGATTTCCGTCAGTACCATGCGTTTTGCCTTACCGGGTAGTAGTGTTTTTTATCTAAATCGGAATTAGATAAATAAGGTGCGATTCTTGTTTTCTTTTCAGATGTGTTTATCCACACATCGGATTTTGCAGTCCTAATTAACGACATACGAGGTCTCTTGCCGCTACCGAGGCAGTCACCTCCCTTACATTGTAGCCAAATTAGTTAATATAATTGGCTGGCCGGGTGAGTTCCGATTTTTACAAACATCATTAACTTCGTATTATTTAAATGTCCAGCATGTCTTTTTAAACGCCCGATTACGATATGATTGGCCTGCATTCACAATTGGCTCCCGTTATGTTAATCCTATTGATAATAATTTTTGTTGGTGGAATGGTAGTTCCTGAATTTACTAGATTTAAGGATGGCATCAAGCCATAGCCTCGCATTTCTTTCCCAGCTTAATTTCTGTTCTATGGACTCTACCCTCCTTTTTTCCATAGTTTCAATCAGACGCCCAGCATTAGTTTTTCCTTTTTCCTTGTCTTACATTACAGACAAGCATTCCATATTTTACCTTTGACATTGTTTCCTCCGTTTCTCTTCCATTTGTCTCCCCATTGGTCACATCCATATACTGATGATCAACACAGCTCAAGCCCTGACCGGTCCCTTCGCGCCCTTTCTTGTGTCCACTCCTTACCAGCATTTCCGACCTATAAAGCCTTTTTCCAGGTATGTCTGGTTTTTCTGAACGGGAGTTCACCCGCACTGAATTAAAACTATTCTAACTGCGCACTTTAGAAGACAAACAATCTTGGATACCATACCCCACGCGCACCAAGTAATAGTCTACCGCAATGATATAACATTGTCATGTCGTTAGCAATTTTAAACAATGTTCAACTATGTCACTCAGCAGTAATCTTGGGACCCCGTTCTCTCTATACCACACACCACCCTGTCTCATCACTTCACTCGCACAACCGGCCAGGATGTTTGCAAAGCAACGCACTACAAGTCACATCAGTCACTTTGTCCTTGACAGATTTTTATAATTTTTTGCCACTAGACACAGCACCATGTCACCTATGTCACCTTAGCTATGACTTTTTCCCACATACACAAAAAGTCACATTACCACTTTCTGCGCATGCCTTTGTCCACCATGGTGACACCGAAAGTCACCCGGTCTTTTTATGAAAAGTATAACCGAAACATGTGGAGTTCCAACAGACTTTGTATTTCTCATATAGCCCTGAAGATTCGCATTTGTTCCTTGCGATGAAACACGTGTTGGCTTTTGTTGAAATGGAACAATAAACAGAAAATGGACACCCCCACCACAGACTTTTGACTGACTTACCCGTCACAATAGACGAACTTTCATTGAATCACGTATCTACACGAACTGTTTAGATTGATGCACTATATGTCATTTTCTTGTGTTACAATCGTATACGAAAATTGTTACTATATGGTTTTTGTGTTAGTGCAGGGGCATTGTTGTTCATATGTATTGCTGACCAGTTTCTGGTCATCCTGAGTGGTTGTGAGGTATTACCACTCGCCCTATTGCCTACACCCTGTTTTACAAGTGCCTGTCATTACTTAGCGGTTCACAAGTGGTGCGCCCTGAACATCTGGTATTTCTAAAAAGACCTCAGTAGGTGCTTACAGTCATATTTAATCTCTAGACTTGTTCTTTCTGAAAAATTGTGTTTTCTCTCTAGTCTTGTATTAAAGGGCCGAGGGTAGCGGGACCTAGGGTAGAAATCATGGAGTCCCCAGACAGAGATCGGGCCATCCCCTGATTGTGGAAACCAAGTTTGTAAATAAGGCACGACCCGATCACTCCAGAATCTAACTAACACCAGGTCACCTGGGAGATGTTTTGGAAGGGGGCCGAGCCAACCCACCCTTCTAACACTTCGAATAGCACCATCAATGTTCACTGGCAGGGGTCGGTTCCTAGACAGCCAATAGATGACTTTGTGTTTTAGATCCTCTAATCTCTCGGTTTCTCCCTTTGTAATTGGTAAAACACCAGTGAGAACACAGACAAAGGGGGCGGGCATTGGAGGCAAATGTATATGTTTAGTATAATCTAGGTTAGTAGTTTTCTCCTCATGAGGTGTGGGAACGTTTGGCACCCCTACATCAGAGATGATACTCTTAGTAGTAGTGGGCTCGATGTCGGATGGCGATGAGATACATGGGCGATTCTGTGGGGCCATAGGTCTGTTGAGAGGGATGCTACTTCTTTGAGGAGTTAACTTAGAATCCACGTTAGCAGGTAAGGGCTGTGGTTGGCTAAGTCCTGCCAGGTTCTTATTAGGTTGAGTCGGTGCCCTAATTGAGGTCTCTATAGCCCTTAACCTATCTCCTAGGGAGTTGATTCTTGAAGTCAAAGGGGATATTAGAGAGGTGACCAGGCGTTTAATCAGGTCCAGAAGAGCTGCCTGGTAGGGGGTGCAAAAGATTCAATGTTATCGCAGGCCTGGGAAGCTGTAGGTAAGGTGCTGACGGACGGTGAGGAACTTGTACAAGGCTGTAGCAGTTTTGCTTCCCTCCTCGTGCAGTTATCCCCGGAACGCTTTCTTTTGACCATAGGAGTTTTAGGGTTCCCAAGTTGTTTGGTGTTTGCTTTTACTGACGGGGATAAGGGATGGGCAACCAGAATGTTATCGTTTGCGTTCAATGATGAGCTAGACAGCAAATGTACAGGAGGTAATGGGCTGGGAAGGGCTTGGGGTGGGTCTGCTATGGTTTCGACTGGTGCATATCGAATGTGACATAGGGCGTTCAATTCCTCCAGCCAGGACAAAGTTGATGCTGTGTCGGCTAGCTGCACCTCGGGATGTTTGCAAGCTACGCTATGTGAGGGCAAACGAGATTCTAGAACTTCCAAATCGTGAATAATGGGTAATAATACCCTGTCTACATAGCAGTCTAACCTCCCCCTACTAGAGTCACTTGGGGGAATACTAGGAATAGAAGCCCTCTTAAGAGGCATGGCGAAGGTGCAGCAAACAGAGTCCCGCATAAAGTCAATGAAAGTCCCAGTGTCTTGAGGCGACAGTATGAGCAGAGATGTTGGTCAAAGTCTCACTATACCTTGTTCAGTAGGAGCCAAGGGAGATGGCCCATCCCGTCCTACTCAGACCGCTGAGGGCCACAGAGGGCCCGCCCTATGCCCGGGCTTAGCCCGGCTGACGCCCGCGCAAGTCTCGCGGTGCGAGGGTCCCACAAGAGCTTTATGCGCCTCCTGGTGCTGGGGCTTGACGTGTGCGCTCCCTGGAGACTTGGGAGTTGTAGTCCAGCAGGCAGCAGCGGTGGTGGAGCGGGGCCCAGCACAGCAGCAGATACGGTGGAGTGAAGCCCGGCCCAAACGCACCCCTGACGGAGCAGAGCCCGGTCAGTGTGCAAGGTTCCCAGGAAGCTCGGCACCCACAAGAGCTTTATGCGCCTCCTGGTGCTGGGGCTTGACGTGTGCGCTCCCTGGAGACTTGGGAGTTCTAGTCCAGCAGGCAGCAGCGGTGGTGGAGCGGGGCCCAGCACAGCAGCAGATACGGCGGAGTGAAGCCCGGCCCAAACGCACCCCCGACGGAGCAGAGCCCGGTCAGTGTGCAAGGTTCCCAGGAAGCTCGGCACCCACAAGAGCTTTATGCGCCTCCTGGCGCTGGGGCTTGACGTGTGCGCTCCCTGGAGACTTGGGAGTTGTAGTCCAGCAGGCAGCAGCGGTGGTGGAGCGGGGCCCAGCACAGCAGCAGATACGGCGGAGTGAAGCCCGGCCCAAACGCACCCCCGACGGAGCAGAGCCCGGTCAGTATGCAAGGTTCCCAAAGTGGCTGTTAGGAAATGGCCCTTTCTAGAGCCCTTTCCCTCGATGTTTTGCTTTTCTCCTTCCCACTTTTCTGCTGCTCTAGGTGCTAACCTCAGGACTTTGAGCGCGTTTTATACTGCCATTCAGTGCCAAAGCACTGTGCTGGTCATATACATGCTGGTGATTGCTGCATCCATGATCAGCTGATTTGAGTTAGATGTAAGTTCCTTGTCTAGGGATAAAACATATACCCAGGGCATGTACCTCAAATGCTCCTCGGTGGGCCTGCAACACTGTTCTGCCATCCACAGAGGTAGCTCATCGATCGTGCCATAAGTTTGCCCTGATGGTGCCTGTGTGTGCACGCTACTGTTACTCAGCTTGGCTTTTAAAAAGCTAGGTGCATGTGTCTTGCTAAATAGGAGTTCTCCCTGGTGACAGGGTGTGGTGTTGGGAAGGGGTAGGTCATGTGCGGTGTGTGTTATATGCAAGGGTAGTGAATGGTACTGGATGGTGTGTTTGGTATGATAGGGCCTGCTTCTTGCATTGGATTAGCATGCGGGAATGTAGGGAAAGGCTATTGAGCTGTATTTCCTATGAGCAGAATAGTAGCAGAATAGTGTTTGATACTGATGACTTCGTAATGGTGAATCCTCTCTGGTAGGGCTTGTGGATCCATCATTATGCATGTGGAAATGTCACTTTGGGAAAATGTCCATTTCGATGCTCATGGCTCTGTGTGTCGGTCGGTCTGTGTCCAATTCACATCTGGTTGCTGGGTGGACAGCTAAATCTGTGCATTCCTGATAGAAGGCCATAAACTAGGGGTGCAAGGGAAACTGCAGACTTCTGACTCTGAGAGGCCTCTCTGGAACAGTTACGTGGGGGTGGAATTGGCACCTGCATTCCAGGGGGCAGGGTCTTGGCCCCACTAAAGAAAGTGGTCAAATCCCCTGGGGTAGGATGGCAGACAGGACAATGGTTAGAGAGGGCTTGTGCATTTTAATGGTGGCCTGTTGAATTGATTGTATCTTTAAAGGCCATTGTGCATATAAGTATGGGCCTCTGGCCTCTGAAAGTAGAGACGCTTTTGGATTTGGAACCATACTACGCTGATTCAATGCTGGAACATTAACACAAGTAATCATCGGGGCAAGAGGGACTGCAACTGGATTATTCACAGACTTGTAGTGGCCTGGAGCATGTAATGCTGCAGTAACTGGACTGTCACTTTGTGGATTTCGCCTGGAAGTTGCTTGACTGCAGCTAAGTGGCAACCGTTGTGGCCCGAGTCTCTAAGTTCTCTCCAAGGGCCGTTTGGCTGGCCTCAGAAGAGGAAGCCAGTGGAAGTGATCGCCGGTTGAGACAAGGACCGTCCTGATGATACTGTCATCACACTGTGCAGAGGAGTGTGCTTGTAAAGATCAGCAGCTATTCTGAGGTCCTGAGACGTGAGGAGTTTAAGGTGTGCAGAAGAAGCTTGCAGAGTTTGAGCTACCCAAGCTTGCAACCAGGGGGCCTGTGCTAGCTTGCACTCCGGGGCGTGTGGTGTCAGAGTGGTGTAGGGGGACCTGAGTTGTGAGATGATACTGTCTTCAAGCTCCAGATCAGGAGGAGGATAGTGCCTCCATCCGAGGTTGCTGGCTCCCTCGCCCCTGACCCACGCCACAAGGTACTTTGTTGTGGAGAACATTGTGACGGGGCTTGAGGGGATTCGTTGTGCCTTGAGGACACCTACAGCTGGCTGTTGGGAGTTACGGAAGCTCGCACCTCGGCCTAGAGGGAAACAATTCTCAAGACTTGGAAGGGTGTCAGCTTCCTGGGTCACAACCTTTTGACTATGAGGGGATAGCGCTCCTGCGGTCGTGCAGGTGCCCCTGGGCGCCCGTAGGTCTAATCTGAATGGATGGGATGAAACAAAGTAATTGTTTCTTTCTGTTTTAGGTGGTTCGGTCAATCTAATCAACATGCTGCCAGCAAGGGCAACGTGTATCGATGGCTGGTGTAGTTGAGTGACTTGGGTCTGGAGCACGAGGTGTAGTCAGAGAACTGTAATTACTTGACCATTACAACTGTTGGGGGTTGTGTCGGATGAATACTTCTTGGGCTTTGCTAGCGGCATTACGTATCGATACGCCGACTGCTGGGCGGAAACATTTTGGTGATTTGTTCACCTTACTACTGAAATCTATCCCCTGATGCAATGGATAAATGTAACTAATTGTAAACACTACATTGAGACGATTTGAAGCAACACATGCCGCTATTTTATTCCTTAAATTTCTTGTGGACCATCCTAATTGGAAATCGGTTGGATTGTTTTTAAACAGAATTGCTTGGGACGCTCAAGGGAAATCAGAGTCCTGATGATGACCGTGTAATTGTACAGTGGTCGAAACGCCGTTGACGCTTATGTGGCCAAAAATTATAGAAGGACACATTATTTTTGTATATGTTGTTTCTTTATTGTAACGTGTATTTCTTTGTTTGTCACTTGTCTGGTTTGTGATATGTACTGTTTGTACACCAGCATTTTGTCTTGAGCGTAATTGTCTTAGCTGTTTTTATTATATGTAATAAATAATATTTTTGATATATAATTTTCTTGTATTAGGGGCTTCTTCTTTCTTTTACTTCTTTCTTTTTTTATTTTTGTATAACTGTATGGTTTGAGATTAGGATTTTTTTTGTTCTATTGTAAATTTGAAGTAATTTGCCTCTTGAACCATTTGTTAGGTGTATATACCTCTGACTAGGGCATATATGGTCATGTTCGATAATTGCATATAACTGTAAAGTGTATATACAATGTGTATCTCATTTTGGTTTCAATGGGAAAGTTCGACAATTACATTTAACTGTAAAGTGTATATTCAATGTGTATCTTGTTTTGATTTCAATGTGTGTGTAATACAAAGACTAGTATTTTATACATACGGTGTGGAGTCTTTTTGTGGTGTATGCAGTGTGCTGTGGGGGTGATGACGTACCAGCACTTTACACTTGGGCCCTGAGGATAAGCCTGACTGCTCAGTGTCAAGCTACCTAAGGATGAGCACAGGTTATTGGACACATTTATCGTACTCATCCTATCTAGAACAGTGGATTCTGACTTGCTTCGATGCGTCCCAACCAGCCGGAAACCACTGGGTCTAACAGTGGCACAATCAGTGCTGAAGTTTCACTGGTAACATTTAACTTACAGGTCCTAGGTACAGGTAGTACCACTTTACTAGGGATTTACAAGTAAATTAAATGTGCCAACTGGGTGGAAGCCAATGTTACCATGTTTTAAAGGGAGAGTACAAGCATTTTAACACTGGTTAGCAATGGTAAAGTGTGCTGAGTCCTAAGGACAGCAAAAGCAAGTGGATTGAAGGCAAAATGTTGGGGGAAAACCACACCAAGGATGTTCGGTCCAACACATGCATATAGTGGAAGGCTTCAGTACTGTCATAAACCCAGGCATAGATTGATCACACAACAACTTCTCGAGCTTCCAGCCACCCTAACAAGAAATGCTGAGGACCCAGCCTTCGTCTGTATTGAGAGAGAACCATGGGTAAAGCAATTATTAAAACAGCGGATGTGAGAAGTTGGCCTGGCATATGCTGTCCACTATTCTAATGGGCACCTTGCACCAGTCCAAATGACCCTTATTGATGGTAGGTTTAAAGACAACCTATATAGAAAGCTATCCTAGTGGTAGCTGTGGAGAGCAGCCTTCAGGCTAAGTCTTGAAGGAATGTAAAGCAGCTTGTTTTACAAGTCATTAATCTTGTGAATGACCAAATGAAAGGAGAACCACACCAGATATATATATATAATATACGTGAATCGGTGTTAATTATGGAAAGCCAGAAAAAACACAAGGTAGAACCCTAGGAGCGAACCAAACCATATATTAAGAAAGTGGTATAAGAACCACGACTGACATAGAGACCAGGCCTAGAGTCTGTAGAACCGCTGGGGCCACCAGGAACCACCCAAGGTAGTGACACACTGGACCCACGGGGGACGTGTGCAGTGTCTAAACACAGCCATGAATCACCATTGACTTCTAAAGGGAAAGTCGCAGTTGGAATTTTAAAGATAAAGGACACTTAGAAGAGGACTTGGAGCAAACCCCTTTAGAACTAGGATGTTCTAGAGTCAACACCCACGGGAGCATCGGAGTACTCAAGTTACCTCACCCAGGGAAGCCGAGTGCATAGGTTTTTTTTCATGTTGGGTTTCGTCGTCGATTTCAATGGCGATCTGCTGCAAAGTGCTGCTGGCGTCCAAGTGGAAAGTGTCCAGGTGGTGTAGCACGGTTACAACGAATTTTTTACAACGCACTACCATTACATCGCAACTTTTACCACGCAAACCATTACAACGCAATGCGCTGGGGGGCGCTCTAGGATAGGGAATGTATTTAATATACTATCCAACACCTTCCCTGCTATCCACGGGGACTGGAGTTGGAATAGTAAATTAAATAATTCACTATCCAGCGCCTAAAAGCATTATGCGTTGTAATGGACTGCGTGGTAAAAACCGCGTTGTAAAGGCATGCGTGGTAAAAGCATGCGTTGTAGTGACACCAATCCGTCCAGGTGGATCCAAGGATGGATCGGAGATGTGAAGAACCTGAAAGCAGAGGGGACAGAGTCTGGGTCACTTGCCAGTGACCAGAAAGGCGATGAACGGATGCCCATCGATATCGGGTGATTTAATTTTGTTTTGTTTTGTTTTTTTTTTGTTTTTTTAAAACAAATTTATTTTTCAAAAGGTAATCACACTTTATACGTTGTACGTTGCACATTATACGTTGTTTCACATTCAAATAATATCTTATATCAAATGTAAAGCATAAGTATACTAACCCAACATATCAGACAAATTATTACATCAACCTATTCCCTCCTTCCATCTTTAGATAGGGTCCCAAATCCTCAAACCCATCAGTCTACCTCTTTTTCCTTTACGGGCATAGATATTTTTCTCTATATTGTAGGCTGCTAATAAGTTGGCCAGCCAACACTGTAACGTTGGTGGGTTCTTATCTAACCAGGCCCTAGCTATCATTAATCTGTAAACCGCCATCGCCACAAAAATAAATTCCTGCTGTGTCCCATCGTCGGCCCTGCCTACTCCTAGTAAGATCCAGGATGGGGTAAGTTTTATCCGGATCCCTATTGTGTTGTCCATAAACCTTTCTATATCTTTAAGGAGCGTGTGGAGTTGCGGACATGTAGCAAATATGTGTAAACTATCTGCCTCTGCAGCATTACATCTCGAACAGGACGTTCCCTCAGTACCTCCCCATTGTGCAATCCTGGCAGGTGTAATACACAGTGAATAGATCGTTTTATAGTGTTGGGATTGGAGGGAGGATGCACACAATATTGACCGACCTAGATCCAGTGACTCCTGAAACCAGCCACTTTCTCCCTGTAGTAATACCTCCCATTTATTACTATATTTTCCTAGGTCGTCGGGTTTCTCTTTTACCAAGCTCGCATATATTGATCGAATCGAGCGATCCCCTGCTAATCTTATTTTTTCCAAGATTTCATTCGTATTAAAGCCTCCTATTCCTCCTTGTTTGCCACCTAGAAAACTTCTAATCTGGAGGTACTTAAAAAAGTCTCTATTAGATAACTCGAATTTCCTTCTTAAGTCCTCAAATTGTAGCATTCCCTCCGGCCCCATTACATCCCCTATTTGTACAATCCCTTTTGCCATCCAATTCAGCATAGTTTGATCCCCAAATATCTCCGGAGGGAGTGACTTATTTTTATACATTCTTATATATCGATTATATCTCCCCAATTTACACTTTTTACAAAATGCATTCCATATTTTGAAAGCAGCCAGTAATGTCCTGAATCTCGTTCTTTTATAATATCCATAGTTTACACAATTTAAAAAACAATTTCCCGCATCCTCCCCTACTACCGTTGCATATATTTTTGTAGAAAAACATTTGATCCTTGGGTCAATATTGTTCCCACCAATTAATCCCTGTATATATTGGAGTGCCGCAGCCATATAATATAGCCTAAAATCCGGGGCCCCCCCACCCCCCCCGTTCTCTAGGTAGGGTCATAAATCTATAGGCTCTACGTGTCTTACCGTGGGCCCAGATAAACTTATTACATATTGCCTCCAGAGTATTAAACCAAGTAGCCTCGAAAAATAAAGGGATTGATCTAAAGAAGTAAAGAAACTTAGGTAAAATTAACATTTTTATAACATTTATGCACCCCACCAATGACAAGTGTAAATTATTCATTCTTTCCAAGTCCCCTTTTACTTGTGCAATTAACAGTGTCATACTGTTGCCCACCACCAAATCTAAATTTGCCGTTATTGCGACCCCCAGATATACTGCGGAGTCAACAACTCTGTTATCGTGACAAGTGGCACTGCTATTCACCACTATCTGGGTTTTGCTTTTGTTCAAACTATACCCTGAAACCAACCCAAAGCATTGTGCTTCCTCCTCCACCTTATTGATAGCTGCTCCGGGATCAGGTGTCAATATAGCCACGTCGTCTGCATATGCCAGTGTTTTGACGGTGCTACTATTTAGGCTCATTGCCGGAATTTCCAGATTACGCTCTAGCCTGCGCAAGTAGGGGTCCAGATATAGGGCAAATAGCAGTGGAGATGAGGGGCAGCCCTGTCTTGTACCCCTCTTTATTATGACAGCTTCAGAGTACCCTCTATTAACATTTATCTTGGCTGATGGATTCATGTAGAGAGTTTGCACAGCCTTAATAAATCTGTCCCCTATTCCACTCCACCTCATGACTGACCATAGAAACTCCCAGGAGACCCTATCAAATGCCTTTTCAGCGTCTAGAAATAACACGGCCATAGGGTCTCCCAGGGTATTAGCTGCATCCAGCATCGTTATCACCTGCCTTATATGTTGAGTTGAACCTTTTCCCGGAATAAAACCATGCTGGGAAGGGCAGACCATGCTTTCTATCACCCTTGATAACCTTTTGGCCAGTATTTTGGAATAAATCTTTACGTCTGAGTTCATCAAGGTGATTGGCCGATACGAGCCTGTGTTATTCGTAGGTTTTCCTTTCTTTGCAATTACAATAATGGCTGCCCCTCCCCATGATTCCGGCACCGACTCTCCTTTCTGAGCCTGTAGCATTATATTGAACATGTCTCCCTCCAAGGTATCTTTAAAGATTTTGTAGAACTCCAGCGGTATCTGATCTGGGCCTGCTGCTTTCCCCGCCGGAAGTTCCCCTAGTGCTGCCCCAAATTCCTCGAGTTGGATAACCTCCTCTAAGAAGGCCTTATCCTCCAGGGATAACACTGGAGGTAGTATGTCGCTCAGATATCTTTCTACCTCCTCAGGCCCTGCTGCAATGCCCGTATCATAAAGGTCTGAATAGAAGTGCCTAAATACCTCTCTTATCTGTCCTGGCTCATGAACCGTATTCCCTTGTACATCCTTGATCTCCCTGATATCTAATGTAGCCCCTCTCTGCCTTGTTCGAACAGCCAAAATGTGCCCAACCCGTTCACTAAGTTCATAAACGCTCTCTTTTCTTGCCAGGTATTTCTCCACTGTCCTTTTAGCAATCCCTTCAATAGCCTCTGCCTTAAGTGCTATTCCCTTTAGTAATATCTGGTCTAATGGGGTTTTGTGTTTAACAGCCAGCTCTAATTCCCCCTCTACTCTCAAGATATTTCTATTTATCTCTTCTATCTTCAGTTTTTCCCTTTTTTGTCTCGAGAAGACGTAGCTCATTGTCTCCCCCCTTACTCCCGCCTTGAATGTGTCCCAAACTATGCCTGGGGATGCGGTATTTCGGTTTATCCCCCAGAAGCTCGTAATCCAACTTGACATGAATGTTCTGTATTCAAGGTCCTGGAGCAGAGCTCTTTCAAAAGTCCAATGTGACTCTTTCCTTTGGGACTGCCCTAGTTTAATTGTGAGTACTAGTGGACTGTGATCTGATACTATCCGTGGATGTTTTTCTATTTCCGACCCTATTGCCAAACTGTTGAGATAAGGAAGTAATCCAGCCTGACTAAGATCTGGTGTGGGGCTGAATAAAAGGTACTTCCATCCAAATTCGGGTGGCATTTTATCCATGGATCCATCAGTGCATTATTTATTACCATGTCTGACAGGGCTTTGAAAGTTTTTTTCTTTCTACCTTGATAATGAGACCCTAGTTGTGTAAACGAGCTACCTGGATCGTGTAAATTAAAGTCGCCGCAGCATATGATTGGTTCCTGCCATTGTGCTAGTTCTACGTCCAAGTATTGGAAAATATCCGGGTCATCATCAGTAGACCCGTACACTGAGACCAACGTTATTATCTCTCCTTTAATTGCTAGCTCCAAAATTACCCATCTCCCCCATTGGTCTTCCTTTTTCCTCTTTATCTCCGTGTCCTTCTTTCTGCCCATCACTGCCACCCCCCTAGTTTTTGTCCCCGGATTAGTTTTTGCCAGCACCGCAATGCCCAACTGTTCCATAAGAGAAGCATTTTTGCCCTCTAGATGTGTTTCTTGTAAACAAACCAAGTCTAACTTCAGAGTATTTAACAATGCAGCTACTCTGAGTCTTTTATTTATATCATTCAGCCCACACACATTTATGGAGCCTATCCTACATGACATTGAGGTTTAGTTTCAGTGCCGTTCCCGTTCCCAGTGAATACCTCTATGTATTTACTTGCACATGGGGGTGCTACATCTATGATAGTTGGGTATGACTGTTTACTATATATATTATGTCTAGCTTGATTGTCGTGCAAGTATTTGTTCATGTCACCTCCTATCCCAGTGTGATATACCAAACTTGAAGCTTCCATCTTTCGACCCTCTTTCCCCCCCTTTAATCTCCCCAGCCTTTCCCTCCCTCCCCCCCTTTGCCTCTCCCACCCCGCCCTCCCACCCCTTTACAGGCAAATAGGTCTGCTGACCTATGTGTGGCCGTGTTGAGTTCTGCTCGTCGCCTCCCCCTCCAGCTAGTTCCTGTGATCCTTGTGCTGCTGTTTTAACTTAAGTACAAGCTTACATTTTCTCCCCCCCCTCTTGAAACACCGCCCAAGGAAAAGTAAAATTCCCTTGTAAATTGAAATAAATCTATCATACAGTTGGTTCCCCTCTCTACTCAACTTTCTTATCCTTCAGTTGTTCCAGAAAGTGCTGGGCTTTAATCTCCGAATCAAACATCCAAACCTTCCCTTTTAGCACCACCTTAAGTCTAGAAGGGTAGAGGAGGTATGCTTCTGCCCCTAGGCCCTGGAATGGAGCTATCAACTGCCTCATTTTCCATCTGCGCTCTACCGTCATATGGCAGAAATCAGGTCTTGTAAAGAAGGTAACATATTTGAATGTACGTTTTTTGTTGGGCCTTGCTTTATCTATGAGTTCCTGTCTTAACAGATAGTTGCCAACGTTATCGAGTATTGCCCTAGGTAGGACCTCTCTTCCTTCACTGGCATGCCCTTTCCTTATAGTGAAGGGGAACCGATGTGCCCTCTGGACCTCCCTCTCCCACTGCCACTGGGATTCTGGGAAAGCCCCCTTTAACAAATCCACTACGAATTGTCTACTATCCTGCCCTTCCATCCCTTCAGCCACACCCAAAATTCTAACATTGCTCCGTCTCTGCCTATTTTCAAAGCCTTCCATTTTCCAACGTAGATCTTCTGTCATTTTCTCATGCTCAGTTTTAAAAGAGTGCCATGTCCCAACGTCGTCCTCTAGCTTCCCAGTGCGTTCTTCTACTTCCGTTACTCTGTCTACTACTGCTTTATATTGTTTATTAATTTTCCTAAGGGACCCATGGATTTTCTTGGTGTCCTGTCTTGCTCTGCGGCTATCTGCTCTTGCCTCCGCTTGCATTTGCTTTAGTGTGGAAAAAAGAATTCCAAAGGAGTCGTTCTGGGCGAGCCCGCCTGCTGCTCCTGATCCACCATTGTCCTGGTCCTCCTGATACTCCTGCATGGTAGCTGAGTAATCCCATTCCAAACGTCTCTCAGTTTGAGTGGGGGACCCTGTACCACGTCTTCTCTGTCTAGGGATTTTTTTTCTTTGAGTAGAGTTCTTTCCTGAAGTGTCTGAGCCAGAGCCTTCTTCCTCCTCCTCCTCCTCCTCAGGGCTCTCAGATACTAGTGACTCCAGCTCTGATTCTGTCTCTGTGCCTTCATTAACAGAAAAAAAGCACTCGCCCTCCAGTGAGACACTTTCACCCCCTTCTTTACTGCTGGGGTTATCTCTGCCCAGCTCTGTACTATTTGTCTGTAATGTACATTTCCCCAGATTTATCTCTTCTTCCACTGAAAGTATTGCCTCCAACATGTCATTATTTCCCTGTTTTTTGCCTTCTAGCGCCAGGCAGCTCGCTCCTCCCTCACTCAATTCAGTCACTTCAGCTCTGGGGCCCCCCTTCTCCTCTTTGTCCTCCTCTGCAGCTTCAGCCCGTGTTGTTGTTTCCCCCCCGGGGGCTGTATCTTGAGCATTACCTGCATCGAGCAGTTGATATGGCTTCTGACTGCTCTCCTCGCCTTGCTCGTCTTGCTCGCGCTGCTTGCCTTGCTCGAGACTCGAGCGTCGCCTAGCAACCAGGCTGTCGGCTTCCACCGCTGCGTCCTCGAGGACGCTCTTGCTGCCTTCCTGCCGTGTCTGCTGATTCCTCGCATCTTCGTTCCGCTCAGGGGCTCTGACAGTGAAGACCTCGTTTAAGGTAGGCTGTCGCATAGCCGTATCCTTAACTTTCAGGGTCTCTCCTCCTTTCCTGGCGTCAGTTCTTGCCCCCTTCTGCGCGCGAGTCTCGGCCGGCTTTGCGGCCATGCCTCCCGCTGACGCTCCCGCTTTCTCCCGGAGCTCCGTCTTTCTTCTAGTAGCGGGAGGAGGGGGTGCGGGGATCTTCCTTGCTGTCCCGGTCATTTTCCCTGTTTTGCCCATACCGGGGTCTGTACTTGGGGTGTCTGGAAAGGCCGTTTTGGCCTTCGTCGCTGTATTCATCTGAACCGGCGTTTCCTTCTTTTTGTCGGGTTTGACACTTCGGAGGGGCATCCCAGGGAATGAGGCCAGCCGTCCGTTCCCCAGCCCAGTTATCCACTGTATCCACCTCACTGCTGGGCAATATCGAGACCAGGGACAGCTGCTGTAAAAAATCCGTTTTATCCAGTGGGTATATTCTTTTATAGTTGTTTTACACCAACTAAGGCCATCCATCTAGCCAAATGATCTTCTGCAGCATAACGTCCTGTAAATCGACTTATGTTGGAGAGAGGGAGATGTGCGACCTCTCAGCACAACTCATCCGCGGCCATCTTGTCCCCCAATATCGGGTGATTTCAGGTGAAAGAGGTGAAGCTTGACTCTTCAGCCACAAGGACCAGGAGGTGTCGACAGCAACCAGGTGCTGGATTCGAGCTGTCCCACAAAAGATGTCGAGTGCTGCTGTGTCGGTTTCCGGATTGGACCCAAGCGAATGTTTGCTCAGATTCAGCATTGCTGCTGACATGGGATTAATCGCTGTGAATTACAATATCAATGCGCATCACTACATAGTGAATCAGTTTCTGTCCTTTTTTCATGGATTAGGAAAGCGTACAATCATGAAAGAGCAGCTCCACATTAATGAGGACATTCATCCTGTTGGTCAACGACATTGTCAAATGCATTTAATCTTCAAGAGGCTGTTGAAAAAGAAATTCAGAGTTCGCTAAACCATGATATAATTGAGAGCAATACTTGTCCAATGCTATGGGTGTCCCCGATAGTGGGGGTACCTGAAGCTGTGCTGACATGCGTCAAGCAAACAAAGCAATTGATAGAGAATGACACCTAGGTCCGCACATTGTTGATATGATTACCCAGTTGAATGGTGCCAAGGTCGTTTCACACATTGTTCTGAACAAAGGATATCACCAGCTCGAACTGAAAGAAAATTGCAGGTAAATCACTACCTTTTCAACGCATGTTGTTTTTTTTCAGATACAAAAGATTGAGTTTCAGAGTATAGTCAGCTGCCGAACATTTCTATGATGTAAATTGTCGCATTAAACAGCCTGCATGCAGGCTTTCAATTACAGTGATGATATGCTATTATTTGGGGCTACATAAAAGGAACATGATAGAGCTCTTACACAAGCATGCTGTCTACTTGCTGATGTAGGTCTTACTCTGAATGATGAAAAGTGAGAATTTCACAAAACAAAACTAAAATTCTTTGAGCACATTTTACTCGGAGGGGGGAATTTCTCCAGATCCAGACATTGTGAGTGCCCATTGACAGAGTTAATGAAATAGAATGGTTCATTTCAGTGGCCACAGTAGTGTGATCAAAGTTTAAAGCCGATTAAGCATGTGACTGAAAATGCTATGAAATGGCATACTTTGATCCAAAGTTGCATACAGAGATTGTTGTGGATGCCAGCCCAGTGGCCTTGGGCGTGATTCTTGCTCAACATAGTGGACATGCAAATGCGCAAATGTATACTGTAGCTCATGCAATCCGACACTTGTCACAAACCGAACGAGCTTAAACGCAATCTGAAAAAGAAAGCCTAGCTGTTGTGTAGGATTGCAAACACTTTCATGTATTTCTCTATGGGAAACATTTTATGTTTGTTACTGATCACCAAGCATTGCATACTATCTTTGACAATCCAAAAGCCAAGATACCCCCTCGCATTGAGAGGTGGGGACTAAGACTGCAAGAGTATGACTACACCATTGTGCACCAGCCGGAAAAACATCAAAACCTTGCTGAGTCTCGAGGGCCTATGCAGTGCCAAGGCACTGCTTCCAAAATGATTGAGGCCTAGTCAACCTTATTGTGAGATCCAGCACTCCTGCAGCTGTGTCTGTGGAGCAAAAAGTGCTACTACCAATGCAGACAGGAATATGCTTATCATCAAAGACATTATTATGAATCTATCCTGGAAAACACACGCTCGACCTGTGAATATCAGAAATTCAAGAACGTGCATGATGAACTGTCCGTTACACAAGAAGAGATTATCTTGCAGGGGTCGAGCAGAGAAGTATGTACTCAAAGGAAGCAGGTCCCCAATATAAGAATCACATATATCACATTTAGTGTCTGGAAATGGACTAGGGGAGGTTAAGAACCCAAGAATTGTTTTGCATCCCTCCTCGTGCAGTTATCCCCGGAACGCTTTCTTTTGACCATAGGAGTTTTAGGGTTCCCAAGTTGTTTGGTGTTTGCTTTTACTGACGGGGGTAAGGGAGGGGCAACCAGAATGTTATCATTTGCGTTCAATGATGAGCTACACAGCAAATGTACAGGAGGTAATGGGCTGGGAAGGGCTTGGGGTGGGTCTGCTATGGTTTTGACTGGTGCATATCGAATGTGACATAGGGCGTTCAATTCCTCCAGCCAGGACAAAGTTGATGCTGTGTCGGCTAGCTGCCCCTCGGGATTTTTGCAAGCTACGCTATGTGAGGGCAAACGAGATTCTAGAACTTCCAAATCGTGAATAATGGGTAATAATACCCTGTCTACATAGCAGTCTAACCTCCCCCTACTAGAGTCACTTGGGGGAATACTAGGAATAGAAGCCCCCTTAAGAGGCATGGCGAAGGTGCAGCAAACAGAGTCCCGCATAAAGTCAATGAAAGTCCCAGTGTCTTGAGGCGACAGTATGAGCAGAGATGTTGGTCAAAGTCTCACTATACCTTGTTCAGTAGGAGCCAAGGGAGATGGCCCGTCCCGTCCTACTCGGACCGCTGAGGGCCACAGAGGGCCCGCCCTTTGCCCGGGCTTAGCCCGGCTGACGCCCACGCGCGTCTCGCGGTGCGAGGGTCCCACAAGAGCTTTATGCGCCTCCTGGCACTGGGGCTTGACGTGTGCGCTCCCTGGAGACTTGGGAGTTGTAGTCCAGCAGGCAGCAGCGGTGGTGGAGCGGGGCCCAGCACAGCAGCAGATACGGCAGAGTGAAGCCCGGCCCAAACGCACCCCCGACGGAGCAGAGCCCGGTCAGTGTGCAAGGTTCCCAGGAAGCTCGGCACCCACAAGAGCTTTATGCGCCTCCTGGCGCTGGGGCTTGACGTGTGCGCTCCCTGGAGACTTGGGAGTTGTAGTCTAGCAGGCAGCAGCGGTGGTGGAGCGGGGCCCAGCACAGCAGCAGATACGGCGGAGTGAAGCCCGGCCCAAACGCACCCCCGACGGAGCAGAGCCCGGTCAGTGTGCAAGGTTCCCAGGAAGCTCGGCACCCACAAGAGCTTTATGCGCCTCCTGGCGCTGGGGCTTGACGTGTGCGCTCCCTGGAGACTTGGGAGTTGTAATCCAGCAGGCAGCAGCGGTGGTGGAGCGGGGCCCAGCACAGCAGCAGATACGGCGGAGTGAAGCCCGGCCCAAACGCACCGCCGACAGAGCAGAGCCCGGTCAGTGTGCAAGGTTCCCAGGAAGCTCGGCACCCACAAGAGCTTTATGCGCCTCCTGGCGCTGGGGCTTGACGTGTGCGCTCCCTGGAGACTTGGGAGTTGTAGTCCAGCAGGCAGCAGCGGTGGTGGAGCGGGGCCCAGCACAGCAGCAGATACGGCGGAGTGAAGCCCGGCCCAAACGCACCCCCGACGGAGCAGAGCCCGGTCAGTCTGCAAGGTTCCCAAAGTGGCTGTTAGGAAATGGCCCTTTCTAGAGCCCTTTCCCTCGATGTTTTGCTTTTCTCCTTCCCACTTTTCTGCTGCTCTAGGTGCTAACCTCAGGACTTTGAGCCCGTTTTATACTGCCATTCAGTGCCAAAGCACTGTGCTGGTCATATACATGCTGGTGATTGCTACATCCATGATCAGCTGATTTGAGTTAGATGTAAGTTCCTTGTCTAGGGATAAAACATATACCCAGGGCATGTACCTCAAATGCTCCTCGGTGGGCCTGCAACACTGTTCTGCCATCCACAGAGGTAGCTCATCGATCGTGCCATAAGTTTGCCCTGATGGTGCCTGTGTGTGCACGCTACTGTTACTCAGCTTGGCTTTTTAAAAGCTAGGTGCATGTGTCTTGCTAAATAGGAGTTCTCCGTGGTGACAGGGTGTGGTGTTGGGAAGGGGTAGGTCATGTGCGGTGTGTGTTATATGCAAGGGTAGTGAATGGTACTGGATGGTGTGTTTGGTATGATAGGGCCTGCTTCTTGCATTGGATTAGCATGCGGGAATGTAGGGAAAGGCTATTGAGCTGTATTTCCTATGAGCAGAATAGTAGCAGAATAGTGTTTGATACTGATGACTTCATAATGGTGAATCCTCTCTGGTAGGGCTTGTGGATCCATCATTATGCATGTGGAAATGTCACTTTGGGAAAATGTCCATTTCGATGCTCATGGCTCTGTGTGTCGGTCGGTCTGTGTCCAATTCATATCTGGTTGCTGGGTGGACAGCTAAATCTGTGCATTCCTGATAGAAGGCCATAAACTAGGGGTGCAAGGGAAACTGCAGACTTCTGACTCTGAGAGGCCTCTCTGGAACAGTTACGTGGGGGTGGAATTGGCACCTAAATTCCAGGGGGCAGGGTCTTGGCCCCACTAAAGAAAGTGGTCAAATCCCCTGGGGTAGGATGGCAGACAGGACAATGTTTAGAGAGGGCTTGTGCATTTCAATGGTGGCCTGTTGAATTGATTGTATCTTTAAAGGCCATTGTGCATATAAGTATGGGCCTCTGGCCTCTGAAAGTAGAGACGCTTTTGGATTTGGAACCATACTACGCTGATTCAATGCTGGAACATTAACACAAGTAATCATCGGGGCAAGAGGGACTGCAACTGGATTATTCACAGACTTGTAGTGGCCTGGAGCATGTAATGCTGCAGTAACGGGACAGTCACTTTGTGGATTTTGCCTGGAAGTTGCTTGACTGCAGCTAAGTGGCAACCGTTGTGGCCCGAGTCTCTAAGTTCTCTCCAAGGGCCGTTTGGCTGGCCTCAGAAGAGGAAGCCAGTGGAAGTGATCGCCGGTTGAGACAACGACCGTCCTGATGATACTGTCATCACACTGTGCAGAGGAGTGTGCTTGTAAAGATCAGCAGCTATTCTGAGGTCCTGAGAAGTGAGGAGTTTAAGGTGTGCAGAAGAAGCTTGCAGAGTTTGAGCTACTCAAGCTTGCAACCAGGGGGCCTGTGCTAGCTTGCACTCCGGTGCGTGTGGTGTCAGAGTGGTGTAGGGGGACCTGAGTTGTGAGATGATACTGTCTTCAAGCTCCAGATCAGGAGGAGGATAGTGCCTCCATCCGAGGTTGCTGGCTCCCTCGCCCCTGACCCACGCCACAAGGTACTTTGTTGTGGAGAACATTGTGACGGGGCTTGAGGGGATTCGTTGTGCCTTGAGGACACCTACAGCTGGCTGTTGGGAGTTACGGAAGCTCGCACCTCCGCCTAGAGGGAAACAATTCTCAAGACTTGGAAGGGTGTCAGCTTCCTGGGTCACAACCTTTTGACTATGAGGGATAGCGATCCTGCGGTCGTGCAGGTGCCCCTGGGCGCCCGTAGGTCTAATCTGAATGGATGGGATGAAACAAAGTAATTGTTTCTTTCTGTTTTAGGTGGTTCGGTCAATCTAATCAACATGCTGCCAGCAAGGGCAACGTGTATCGATGGCTGGTGTAGTTGAGTGACTTGGGTCTGGAGCACGAGGTGTAGTCAGAGAACTGTAATTACTTGACCATTACAACTGTTGGGGGTTGTGTCGGATGAATACTTCTTGGGCTTTGCTAGCGGCATTACGTATCGATACGCCGACTGCTGGGCGGAAACATTTTGGTGATTTGTTCACCGTACTACTGAAATCTATCCCCTGATGCAATGGATAAATGTAACTAATTGTAAACACTACATTGAGACGATTTGAAGCAACACATGCCGCTATTTTATTCCTTAAATTTCTTGTGGACCATCCTAATTGGAAATCGGTTGGATTGTTTTTAAACAGAATTGCTTGGGACGCTCAAGGGAAATCAGAGTCCTGATGATGACCGTGTAATTGTACAGTGGTCGAAACGCCGTTGACGCTTATGTGGCCAAAAATTATAGAAGGACACAATATTTTTGTATATGTTGTTCCTTTATTGTAACGTGTATTTCTTTGTTTGTCACTTGTCTGGTTTGTGATATGTACTGTTTGTACACCAGCATTTTGTCTTGAGCGTAATTGTCTTAGCTGTTTTTATTATATGTAATAAATAATATTTTTGATATATAATTTTCTTGTATTAGGGGCTTCTTCTTTCTTTTACTTCTTTCTTTTTTTTATTTTTGTATAACTGTTTGGTTTGAGATTAGGATTTTTTTTGTTCTATTGTAAATTTGAAGTAATTTGCCTCTTGAACCATTTGTTAGGTGTATATACCTCTGACTAGGGCATATATGGTCATGTTCGATAATTGCATATAACTGTAAAGTGTATATACAATGTGTATCTCATTTTGATTTCAATGGGAAAGTTCGACAATTACATTTAACTGTAAAGTGTATATTCAATGTGTATCTTGTTTTGATTTCAATGTGTGTGTAATACAAAGACTAGTATTTTATACATACGGTGTGGAGTCTTTTTGTGGTGTATGCAGTGTGCTGTGGGGGTGATGACGTACCAGCACTTTACACTTGGGCCCTGAGGATAAGCCTGACTGCTCAGTGTCAAGCTACCTAAGGATGAGCATAGGTTATTGGACACATTTATCGTACTCATCCTATCTAGAACAGTGGATTCTGACTTGCTTTGATGCGTCCCAACCAGCCGGAAACCACTGGGTCTAACAGTGGCACAATCAGTGCTGAAGTTCCACTGGTAACATTTAACTTACAGGTCCTAGGTACAGGTAGTACCACTTTACTAGGGATTTACAAGTAAATTAAATGTGCCAACTGGGTGGAAGCCAATGTTGTTTATCAAGAGTAGGGAGAGTGATCGGTCGATCGGGGGGCACTATTTACCACTAAGGGAAGTGGAAGGTCCAGTCACAGCTTGTGCCCACAAGCATGAGTCAACAAAAATGGGTTGCTGGACTGTTCCTTAAATTCGAGAGTGTGTGTAACTGGCGTGGCCGAAGGTGAAAGTGTAACACCCTTGGGCATACATTTTGTTGGAAATATTTGCCTCACACACCCATATGGGTGTCATGCTTCATCATCGGCGTTGCTCCTCGTCGGGGAGGCGGTGCAATCCCCGACGGGCTCACCTCAGAGAGGGGCTCTTTGGCGGAGATCTTTTAAATCCAACTGCCTTTTGGTGAAGTGCGGGTATGTGGGTAGTTAGGAATGTAGCCTAGGTGGTGATTAAAATGAAGTAGAGGATACCGGAAACTACTTTATTCAGGGGGTCCCCTACTAAGGGACTAGAGGCCACATCAATGCTCAGCGGGTCGATACTGCAGGACTGGGCCCTTAAGGTTTGACTCTCAGTCACTGCGTACCGGTCTCATCACCTACCCATCGCAGCCGAGCTCGGATAGCATTGATGTGGCCTCTAGTCCCTTATTACTAGGTATAGGACAAAGCTACAGAGGTAATTTTTAGCATTGCACAATTGCGGCATTAGGCACATGACATATTGCATGTTGTTTATAGTTTGTAGACCTTACCTACTTGAGGTCCTGATGAATCGCGGGTACTTTTCCCATGCGAGAAACATGTTGACCAGTCCGTTGCAAATCTAATCTAGGGCCACTACACCTAACCTGTTGGCACCTAGACTATTGGATTCACGCTTTTAATTGCAGTAGGGGACCCCTTGAATAAAGTAGTTTCCGGTACCCTCTACTTCATTTTAATCACCACCTAGGCTACATTCCTAACTACCCACATACCCGCACTTCACCAAAAGGCAGTTGGATTTAAAAGATCTCCGCCAAAGAGCCCCTCTCTGAGGTGAGCCCGTCGGGAATTGCACCGCCTCCCCGACGGGAAGCCAATGTTACCATGTTTTAAAGGGAGAGTACAAGCATTTTAACACTGGTTAGCAATGGTAAAGTGTGCTGAGTCCTAAGGACAGCAGAAGCAAGTGGATTGAAGGCAAAATGTTGGGGGAAAACCACACCAAGGATGTTCGGTCCAACACATGCATATAGTGGAAGGCTTCAGTACTGTCTTAAACCCAGGCATAGATTGATCACACAACAACTTCTCGAGCTTCCAGCCACCGTAACAAGAAATGCTGAGGACCCAGCCTTCGTCTGTATTGAGAGAGAACCATGGGTAAAGCAATTATTAGAGCAGCGGATGTGAGAAGTTGGCCTGGCATATGCTGTCCACTATTCTAATGGGCACCTTGCACCAGTCCAACCGACCCTTATTGATGGTAGGTTTAAAGACAACCTATATAGAAAGCTATCCTAGTGGTAGCTGTGGAGAGCAGCCTTCAGGCTAAGTCTTGAAGGAATGTAAAGCAGCTTGTTTTACAAGTCATTAATCTTGTGAATGACCAAATGAAAGAAGAACCACACCAGATATATATATAAAATATACGTGAATCGGTGTTAATTATGGAAAACCAGAAAAAACACAAGGTAGAACCCTAGGGGCGAACCAAACCATATATTAAGAAAGTGGTATAAGAACCACGACTGACATAGAGACCAGGCCTAGAGTCTGTAGAACCGCTGGGGCCACCAGGAACCACCCAAGGTAGTGACACACTGGACCCACGGGGTACGTGTGCAGTGTCTAAACACAGCCATGAATCACCATTGACTTCTAAAGGGAAAGTCGCAGTTGGAATTTTAAAGATAAAGGACACTTAGAAGAGGACTTGGAGCAAACCCCTTTAGAACTAGGATGTTCTAGAGTCAACACCCACGGGAGCATCGAAGTACTCAAGTTACCTCACCCAGGGAAGCCGAGTGCATAGGTTTTTTTTCATGTTGGGTTTCGTCGTCGATTTCAATGGCGATCTGCTGCAAAGTGCTGCTGGCGTCCAAGTGGAAAGTGTCCAGGTGGATCCAAGGATGGATCGGAGATGTGAAGAACCTGAAAGCAGAGGGGACAGAGTCTGGGTCACTTGCCAGTGACCAGAAAGGCGATGAACGGATGCCCATCGATATCGGTTGATTTCAGGTGAAGAAGGTGAAGCTTGACTCTTCAGCCACAAGGACCAGGAGGTGTCGACAGCAACCAGGTGCTGGATTCGAGCTGTCCCACAAAAGATGTCGAGTGCTGCTGTGTCGGTTTCCGGATTGGACCCAAGCGAATGTTTGCTCAGATTCAGCATTGCTGCTGACATGGGATTAATCGCTGTGAATTACAATATCAATGCGCATCACTACATAGTGAATCAGTTTCTGTCCTTTTTTCATGGATTGGGAAAGCTTACAATCATGAAAGAGCAGCTCCACATTAATGAGGACATTCATCCTGTTGGTCAACGACATTGTCAAATGCATTTAATCTTCAAGAGGCTGTTGAAAAAGAAATTCAGAGTTCGCTAAACCATGATATATTTGAGAGCAATACTTGTCCAATGCTATGGGTGTCCCCGATAGTGGGGGTACCTGAAGCTGTGCTGACATGCGTCAAGCAAACAAAGCAATTGATAGAGAATGACACCTAGGTCCGCACATTGTCGATATGATTACCCAGTTGAATGGTGCCAAGGTCGTTTCACACATTGTTCTGAACAAAGGATATCACCAGCTCGAACTGAAAGAAAATTGCAGGTAAATCACTACCTTTTCAACGCATGTTGTTTTTTTCAGATACAAAAGATTGAGTTTCAGAGTATAGTCAGCTGCCGAACATTTCTATGATGTAAATTGTCGCATTAAACAGCCTGCATGCAGGCTTTCAATTACAGTGATGATATGCTATTATTTGGGGCTACATAAAAGGAACATGATAGAGCTCTTACACAAGCATGCTGTCTACTTGCTGATGTAGGTCTTACTCTGAATGATGAAAAGTGAGAATTTCACAAAACAAAACTAAAATTCTTTGAGCACATTTTACTCGGAGGGGGGAATTTTTCCAGATCCAGACATTGTGAGTGCCCATTGACTGAGTTAATGAAATAGAATGGTTCATTTCAGTGGCCACAGTAGTGTGATCAAAGTTTAAAGCCGATTAAGCATGCGACTGAAAATGCTATGAAATGGCATACTTTGATCCAAAGTTGCATACAGAGATTGTTGTGGATGCCAGCCCAGTGGCCTTGGGCGTGATTCTTGCTCAACATAGTGGACATGCAAATGCACAAATGTATACTGTAGCTCATGCAATCCGACACTTGTCACAAACCGAACGAGCTTAAGCGCAATCTGAAAAAGAAAGCCTAGATGTTGTGTAGGATTGCAAACACTTTCATGTATTTCTCTATGGGAAACATTTTATGTTTGTTACTGATCACCAAGCATTGCATACTATCTTTGACAATCCAAAAGCCAGATACCCCCTCGCATTGAGAGGTGGGGACTAAGACTGCAAGAGTATGACTACACCATTGTGCACCAGCCGGGAAAACATCAAAGCCTTGCTGAGTCTCGAGGGCCTATGCAGTGCCAAGGCACGGCTTCCAAAATGATTGAGGCCTAGTCAACCTTATTGTGAGATCCAGCACTCCTGCAGCTGTGTCTGTGGAGCAAAAAGTGCTACTACCAATGCAGACAGGAATATGCTTATCATCAAAGACATTATTATGAATCTATCCTGGAAAACACATGCTCGACCTGTGAATATCAGAAATTCAAGAACGTGCATGATGAACTGTCCGTTACACAGGAAGAGATTATCTTGCAGGGGTCGAGCAGAGAAGTATGTACTCAAAGGAAGCAGGTCCCCAATATAAGAATCACATATATCACATTTAGTGTCTGGAAATGGACTAGGGGAGGTTAAGAACCCAAGAATTGTCATATGCTAAGCAGCCAGATGGACTGCACTATGAGGGAATGCTCTGCAAAACTTCTACCTATTACCAGGACTGGGGACAAACACCTGTGAGTATTCCTGCTGGGTGAAGGGACAAACCCAGGGAATCTAAGGCCGCCAGTACTGTAGCTTAGAGCACTAGCACGTGCTTGCTTGCCAAGACCATCCTAGACTTACTGTTTACAGTGAGGTTACAAAGGAAGTAGACCTCTAGTTCAGCACCAGGGGCCTCAAAAGGTACCCAAGAGTGACTCCAATAAGGGTGGTTCAGGTCCTTCCAGCAGATGGAAGGAGAGGTATAAGGTGACACAAATAGGTCCCAGAATAAGGTGAGGGAAAGTGGTTTCATCCCTCTTCTGAGAAATAAGGGGAGGTTCTAGTGGGCAGTGGCCCAGGGCGTCCCATTTCCAACCTCAGTGCTTCAATTGTTCTCAGTTCGGACACAAGCAGTGGGATTCTGTTTGTCCTAAGAGGCCACCCACTGGTGGGAACTCTACAAGAGTGGCCACTGTAGCCATACGATAAAGTAGTCCCCTGGAGCAAAGGGCGGAAGATGTCCTAGTCTCCATTCGTTAAAACCTGTCTCAGGCCTGCCATTGCAGCCTTTAGGTCACTTTGAAACTGCCCTCTCGACCTAACAAAATAAACCTTTTGTTAGGCCTAAACATTCCTTTTCAATATTTATAAGCCAACCCCTAAGGTAGGCCCTTAAGGCACATAGGACATGGTACATTGTATTAAAAAGTTGGGCATGTTCTGGTAGTGGAAAACTCCTAAAGTCGTTTTTCAATTCTGTAAGACCTATCTCCCCAATTGGCTAACACTGGGTTGCCTTATTACATGTAATAAATGCTCATTTTGAACTGGGAACAGGTAGAGATATGCTGTCTAGACTCAAATGATTTGTAATTTAAAATCCTCTATAATAGTAAAGTCAGATTTTAAGTCACAATTCGGACGATGACACTTAAAAAAAAATCGGCATTTTCTTTTCCTACCGATTTGTGCCTTTTGACAGTGTCTTGGGTTACATGACGGCGAATAGCTCTGCTGTTGGGGTTTGTGTATTCCTCCTAGATAGTGACACAAAGGAGACTAGGTTTGGGCAGGATGCTAGGGGGGCAAGGCAGTACCCTGCCCCACTTACATTTCAAAGGGCTTACCTCCAGCACACACAAAAGAACTTGACACCAACCTTTTGTCACGCCAGACAGTTTGGAGTCTTGACAGAATATGGGGATAGGACAGAATGTCACCACACACACAAAGTCTGGCATCAGGTGTAAATATTGGACCATCAGAAACACTCTTGCAAACAGTCCTACACCTGTAGAAGTTACAGAAGCAGGACTTCCCTGCTATTAAAGGACTGCCCTGCTGCTTGAAGTTCTGCCTTGCTGTCTGAGTAGGAAGATTGGACCTGCTTGCATTCATCTCAGGCTACCCAGAGTGACTCCAAGGGTTAGTTGGTTGACTTCCTGTCTGAGCTACAGGGATACAACAAGCTTCAGAGGCCTCCTTGCAACTGCCCAGCTGACTTGTTGCAACTGGACCTGCCTGGATCTGTAACTGGATCTGTCCCTGCTGCTGGCCTCTGCTGGAGTAAGTCCCTGATCGCCAAGAGGTGCCTCCCCAGGTTCCGGACCCTTGGCTGGCATCAGAGAGAACTTGTCCTTGCCTAGCTGAAGGTTCTATCAGATCTTATGCACGGCGATGAAAAGCCCCACGAAGCCTCACCACACAGCTGAAAGCTTCAACAAAAGTGACAGCGAGAGATGCAAAGCTCCTCAAAGCCTCGTCGCACAGCTGAACTTCATTTAAATCCGACGCTGAGTGTCAAAAGCCAAAGCAATGCAGCGCAGATCTCGAACCAAGGACAAAAGGTACAATTCCCAATTGACAGAAGTCGGTCTCATGCCCAGCCTGGGCTCCGTTGCGGTTGACCAGAATTTGTCACTTTGTTTCGATCCAGGGAAAGCAGATAAGCACAGTTGGCACTTTCTGCTTCTTGAAGCAATGTTTACTCAAACCTTTACAATTTAATATCTCTGGTTTTACTGATGGCATTTTTGTCGTTCTGGTATCGTTTTATTGATTAAAATGTAATCTATATTTCTAAATTAGCTTGGGATTTTTCATATGTTGGATTGTAACTTCATGACTGTTTGTGTGCTCTATTGATACTTTGCACATTGCCTCTAAGTTAAGCCTGACTACTTTGTGCCAAGCTACCAGAGGGTTACGTACATGTTAATTTAGTGACTTTTTTGGTTCACCCTGACAAGGATCGTGGTTGTTGCCTGAGTGGACCTCCCACCTCCCTGAGCCAATAACCCAATTTTCTATAGTTACCCCTTACCTCGCTTGATGTAGATGGAGGTTCATTGAGTACCTTGGGATAAATAATGGGGGGATCTAGGTGTTGAGCTTTAAGTAGTTACTCATCATCCATGCATTTAGGGCACAGAGCCAGTCATCGTGTCCTGGATTGTGGAGGGCTTCTTCATTAATACACAATTTATTTGCACTTCTGCAGCTATTTCAAGGCTTAAAGCTCCTTTTATTTTTAGCTCTCAAACACAGAACACGTTTTTTCTATTGTCCTCTTAGCCACTGGGATACTACTGACATCAACACTTCACCTACAAAATACAGAAAGAGATACATAAGTGTTCAATGCTGTATTTTGCATAGTTGTCTAATATTGTAAGGCACCAGTGTTATTACAAATGTGGCATAGTTATGCTTCCTTAGCTCTCCAACTCGTTTGGAAGCTGACAGCCTATAAAGACTTTTAATCTTAATCTTCTGGAATTCCTCTTTCAATCAAATAGTTCTGCCACAAGTGATGACACTGCTTAATGGATATTTTTTGTGATTGCACCCAATTAAATTCAACACTTTACCACATTTCTCCTAGAAATATTGGACCGGTTTCACTGGTGTATGAATATGTGTGAACTCCGGTAGTACTCCTGGCTTACTCATGAATTTCAGAAATAAGCCAGGAGTATTCCTGGCTTACTCAAGTTTTACGCCTGGTCCTGGAATTCAGTAGAACCCCAGGAGTACATCACAGCACAATCTTCGTCATGAGACCCCTCCTCTGCAGTTAATAATGTAAATATAGGGGCTGATTTAGTGTTTTGTAGGTGGCCAGCAAGCCTTCCATCACCAGCAGTGGACCTCCTGCCATAATCAAAAGGACCATCCTCATCATCAGACTCTTATGTTTCCAGGAGCTGCTGGACATGGTGGACACGGTGGTGCCTTTCACAACGATGTATATTCAGGCATATATGGCATTTGGATGCCCTTTTCATGTATTATGGTAAATCTAAAATATTTTGGTGTTTTTTGTAAGATTAGTTTTGCAGATAGAGCAATCGTCAACGGTGTAGTACTTGTTGACGGTGTTGTTGTTGATGATGTTAATGTAAATGCCTTGGATAGGGATTTAGATAGCTTTTTGTTGAAGTAGTCAGAGACTGTGTTGTTATTGACATGCTGGAACTGAAGTTGGTAATGGTGATGGTGTTGTTGTCAATGAGGTTTTCATAGTTGGTGATCCAGAAATAGTTGCTGACGATTAGTGGAGGTCAGTGTTCTTTGCTGACAATAGTCTCTTCCATCGTGCAGTCTTTGTTGATGGAGACACGTATGCTGTCTCATCAACAGTAATCATGTTGACATTTTTTTATTTGGAACTAGCTCCGCATAGAGCTTTTTTTCAGTAGGAGGCTCAGAGGACAGCTTGTGGGCTGACTTTAAGGTTCCTGTTCCAGTCAACACAACTACCTCACCTTCTCTCTCAGATTTCTTATGAGTTTTTCTTGAAGGTTTCTCAGAAGATACAGATTTTCCATCTGGTGTTGATTTTTTAGGAATAATCAGAGTGGGAGTGAATCCTTGTTTGCTCTTTTTTTGAGGCACCTTCATATTCCTCAGAGGTGTGTATGTCTCCTGATATAGATTTTGGGCACCTAATATAAGTCTACACACTCTGTCTTTGAAGGTGTTTATAGAAAATGTTTAACATATTTTGCAATCCTGTGTCACAGGTTCCACATGGTATAAAATACCCTTTGAGAGGATTCAGACATATTCAAGTCTTGTCAGGATAAGAAGGTATTAGAGATGGTGTAAATCGTCTCAGAAAGGAAGCTATGTGTAGATTACTCACAAGTGTAAGTTAACTTTGTGAATAGCCCCGTGAGTTAGGTGTTCAAGATAACCTCTGTGACACATATTAACATTAAATTAATTTTAGAGGAAATTCATTTGGTATTCATCATTTGAGGCTTTATTTCGATAACAAATATATCTTAAAAGCATTTTACAACACATTTAAAAACCACACTATTTGCAATGTACTTAGTACTATACATTTTAACTTACTTAAAAACAGCAATAAATATATACTATAATCAATCATTAAATGGATAAAGAAAGCCTTTTTGATCGGATGGACCATGACCATCCTAAAAATTTGGACACAGCACATGAAAACAGAGTCCGAGAGTCTGACATTAAAATACGTAGCGCCACAATATGATGCTGAGTGCCTAGGTCTCTGCATATTGGTTTTAACCAACAGCGCCTCGGAACTTCATAGGCCGGGCATTCAAATAACAAGTGGGCAACAGACTCTACCCGTGTCATACAAATTGGACAAAAAGGTGAGGTCTGTTGAGGAGGTTTCCAGCGGGCAGTCAGTTTGCCCACTGGTAGGGATCCCACTCTAAATTTAAAATACAAAGCCCGATCTACAGGGTTCGTAATGGTGTTTAAATATGGTTCGTAAGCGGCCACATCCTTAACCCTCAAAAATTCAGCGGTGGTTCTACAAGGCATCGACACAGAGCAATTATTGTTAGTGATCCAATTCCAATACAGCTTCTTGAGGACAGCTTTAGGGGGAGCAGATCTAGATTCCCAAGCATCTCCCAAACCCAACTCCCCAAGCAGAAGTTTTACACCTTTCAGCCATTTGATTTTGGACCAGCCATGCATTGACATAACCTCCGTCAGACCTTCTGCATAAGAGGCTAACTCAGGCACTCGCAATAACCGGGCCCCTAATAACAACTGGCGAATTTGTGCTTGATCTTTCATTGAACGGCACCCCGTTTCTAATAGCAAGGGTAAGCTTGGGATACTCAAGGGAAGTGCCATTAGATCTTTCAAGAATCTATTCTCGGATCTGACTAGCACCTCAATATTTCATAAACCCCACAACTCTGCCCCATACAGGGCCGCACTGACACCTCTTGCTTTATAAATCTCAATAACCGGGGCGATTGGTTTAATTGAAGAGGAGCGCTGTTCCCTAAGAAGAGCCCCCCTACCCTTTTGTGACTTAAAAGCATCTTTTGGATGTGCGAGTTCCACTGCATGGTATCTGTTAAACGAATGCCTAAATAGTCGAATTCTGTGACCCTCTCCAAGGGTACAGAATTCAAAACTGGAGGTTGTTCCATTTTTTTAGGCGGGTTCAGAACCAAATACTTGGTTTTGTCAGTATTAATAATCAATCCCCTTTGTGTACAGAAAGCCTGAAAGCTGTCCAGGAGGCTCTGCAGGCCTACGGGGGACTTCGAGATAAGGAGAGTGTCGTCAGCGAATAGGAGGGTTGGTATTCGCTTGCCCGCCAGGGAGGGCGCATCTGATGGATTTTTTAATAGATGTTCAACCACTCCATTTACATAAAGTGAAAATAGAGTGGGAGCGAGCACACATCCCTGGCGGACACCCCTATTCACTGAGATCCTATCTGTTTTTTGGCCATACGAGCCCCACCGCACCAGAGCAAAATTGTCAGCATGGAACCTCACCAATAAGGACAAAATGTACGGGGGCAACCCCAGACCGGACAGAACCTCCCACAGCCCCTCCCAGGGCACTAGGTCAAAGGCAGTCTTTAGATCTATAAACGCTAAGTAAAGACTGCCTTTGCCCAGTACCACCACCTTCCAATAAAGGAGCACCAGTCTAAAATCCTGTTCCGATGGTCCCTGTACCGGACCTAAAACCAGCTTGGTAGTCCGATAAGATGTTGTTATCGGCCACCCACTGGAGCACCCTCCCTAGAACCACTTTCCCCACAACCTTCTGTGTAGCATCATTAAGGCTAATTGGGCGGTAATTGGCGGGGTCGTCCCGACACCCCTTTTTAAAAATTGGGACGACCTCCACCCCTTTCCAAGAGTCTGGGACTGGCGCTCCGTTATTAATAGCGTTGAGTAGGGATGAAATTAACCTCCCCCACTCAATATGATTGGCACGTAACAAGTCTCCCGGTATCCCATCAGGCCCAGCTGCTTTAAGTGGCACCAAGGTTTTTATTACGTTTTCAACTTCCTTGGGAGAAAAAGGATGTCCTAGTTGGTCCCCTAGGAGGTCAGGTAGGATGAAATGGGAACTGGGCATCACCTGATTACCCTCCATGGTGATATTATAGAGGGACGAAAAGTGATTGAACCAACTTTGGCTCGTGATATTGCACGTGATGAGGGTATTGTCTGGCCTACTCCTAGCCCTAATTAGGTTCCTAAACCCTCTAGGGTCCCTTCCTGCACTGGCTTCCTTTAGATTACACCAGTACCTGTCCTTCCATTCTTTCTTTGCTGCATTAATGGTCTGTTTATACTCTTCCCTAGCCAGCCTAATTTTGGCCGAGGATTTGCTTTTAACTGCCGCAATAAGTGCAGATTTTTTACCCATGCATTTTTTAGTAAACCAGCCAAAAAGGCTCTTCGATGTCTTACACTTCGCCAATGGAGGATCCCTACTTGGGATTAAAAAGAGATTGCTCAAAGCCTTGATGGTCTCGCAGAAAAGTGGAGTCACATCACTATGTGCCAGGGAAGGGGAGTCCAACTTGGTCTGAACTGCCACTAAGAGAGCCCCTATAGCTTGGATTTTCCCCTCGTCCATAGCAACCGTGCACCACTTAAGACACCTCCCGCAATTTGAAGGACGGACTTCCATGGTCGAAAGCACTTTAGTTGGCATAACCGCACCATGCGCACACGTCCACAGGGGGTACAGTGCCAAAGATAGCGGGTTATGGTCACTATCTACTGATGGCAGAACTTCCATATCATGCATAAAGCTCCAGAGCTTAAGGTCAAGCAAGATGTAGTCTATCCTCGAAGTATGGTGCACCCTGTTAAAGGTATGGGCTCCAGATGGATCAGAAATGGTTCTCCCATTTACTGCCCTCAGTCCTAATTCAAGGGTCAAGGAATTCAATTGTATGACCCGTTGGGACCACCTCCTTATGGGTTGGATAGTTAGTGGGGGTATACCCCTCCTAGCATCCTCATCAGCAATGTCCAAAATGTCCTCAGACGCGAGGGGCTCAAAAATACAGTTGAGATCCCCGCGACCAGGACATACGTGCTAGCAGGACATTGCCTGAGTTGGTCTTCCAAGCTCGAAACTGTGGGAGACAAAGAGTGTCCTTTGATGCCCCTGGCATAGATGTTAAAGATATCTAGGGCATGCCCTCTCCGTGGCCCCCTTAGTGAAATTCTAAGTATGTCAGGGGAGTTGGTCGCACTCTGCACAATTTGACAGCCCAGTGAGATATCGACCCAAATGAGAAGACCTCCTGAGAGGCGACCTTTCCCTGAGGATGAAGGGACTGCTGGTACAAAATAAGTGGTGTAACCAACCTTATGGCAGGGCTCCTTGCTCCATGTCTCTTGGAAGATACAGATTGAATACGCCTCTACTTGTGTATTCCAATCAGGTAGATCTAACTTCCGGGAAATACCCACGATGTTCCAGCTGAGAATCCTAAGGGCTGGGTCCGCCACAACTAGCTCCACTTGGGTATTGGACTTAAGAGTGTCGACCATTCACGGGATCATTACTGGTGAACCCTCACTCACGGACCGCTCATTACTAGTCTGATAAGAGCAGGGATCACACGCTGGCAACGACCTGGGCATAGAAATACTAGAGGTTAAAGATCTTCCAGTAGAAACCAGAGGGCCAGAAGGTACACTTACTAAACTTGCTAAACCCACATTACTAGACTTCGGCACACTCGCCAAATTTGGGAACGTAACAGTATCCCAAGGATTAACACCACGTCAATAACCGTTGGACCTCCCATATCCCCCGGGCCCTGCGATAGGTAGGTAAGCCATGAAGTCATGAGAGTTATTTGGAAAGAAGCCATCCTGCCTTCCTCCCCACAACTGATAACAGACATTCATGGGACCTTGTGCCCTAGCATAGAAATAGCTCAGATCGACTGTACCTATTCCTGCACCACCATACCCTACCTGCTGATTACAAATAAACCGTACAGCCCTAACATCCTTGAAATTTACCGCAATGCAATCCCCCTGACAATCTTTAGACCTATTGCCAACCCACCCCACCCTTCTAACATGAAGAATCTGACCATCCAACACACTTGGGAGGGGTCTGTTATTTCTTAACCAGTGCATAGTTTTGTTCTTAAGCTACTGGTAAGATTCGTGTTGGTCAACCTTCAGGGGCGGGGCACTAGTTAGCACGACAACATACGGCTGACACTCTGGCGGGAGATTAACATAGGGAGCTCTAAAAACCATGTTTGGGGCCTGAGGCGTCTGCTGGGTGGTCGGTGCAGGGCTATAGCTGGGACTCCTTTGGGTGGAGATTTTGATCATCTCTCTGTCTTGGTACCCTGTGGCGGATATTTTTCTGCCCCGTTGGATTCGGTATAGTAGAAGAAGAACTGACAGAAGGTTGCCCCGTTGTTTTAGCGCCAGTGGGACTGGCTGACTGTACACAGATAGGAAGTCCGACTGTTACTACAGCCGCCTGGCCTGTCTCAGATAACTGATCTAATTCTAAAGTTGCTGGCGCCTGTACCACATCAAAAGCTGGGGCCCTCCCCTTATGTCTAGTCTGCTCACTCTCTACCTGGGGATTCTTAGCATGCAATTTAATTAGGGATTTGAGTGAAAAAAAGTTATCCAGAGTGGCCTGCTCAAATCTGTCTAGCCTCTCTGCCATAACCTTCACCCTTTCCAGCACGGGAAGGTGATAAAAGGCCTGTAACAGGAATAGACTCTATACAGCCATGCTCTACTGAATTAGTCTGGTTGGAAGACTGAATACTTCCTTGAGACCGAGTCGATGAGCTTGTCCTCCCCAACCCCAAGAGTTTCTCCCCTTCCATGAGATTGTTTGCTTTAAATTTTATGGGCGGATATTTTTCTGCCCCGTTGGATTCGGTATAGTAGAAGAAGAACTGACAGAAGGTTGCCCCGTTGTTTTAGCGCCAGTGGGACTGGCTGACTGTACACAGATAGGAAGTCCGACTGTTACTACAGCCGCCTGGCCTGTCTCAGATAACTGATCTAATTCTAAAATTGCTGGCGCCTGTACCACATCAAAAGCTGGGGCCCTCCCCTTATGTCTAGTCTGCTCACTCTCTACCTGGGGATTCTTAGCATGCAATTTAATTAGGGATTTGAGTGAAAAAAAGTTATCCATAGTGGCCTGCTCAAATCTGTCTAGCCTCTCTGCCATAACCTTCACCCTTTCCAGCACGGGAAGGTGATAAAAGGCCTGTAACAGGAATAGACTCTATACAGCCATGCTCTACTGAATTAGTCTGGTTGGAAGACTGAATACTTCCTTGAGACCGAGTCGATGAGCTTGTCCTCCCCAACCCCAAGAGTTTCTCCCCTTCCATGAGATTTTTTGCTTTAAATTTTTTGGGAGGTTTGTGCGCCCACCCTTTACACTGCTTATGGTTCTTTTCCTTTTGAGGGCGGGATATCTCAGACCCACAATCCCCACTATCTTCCCATTTCCAAGGGGGCCCCTAGAAGGGTTAGGGTTATTGGATTCTATTGATGTTCTATACATCACAGAGACCTGGTCTGATGAGGCATCTGCCCCAGATTATGTCACGGCAGCTCCATCAGGCTTCAGTGCCTATCGGCAGGACAGGCCTAAAGGGAAAGGTGGTGGGCTAGCCATTATAGCGCGAGACCATTTGGAAGTACGCTTCTCGCCTATACCCATTACCTCATGTGAAGCCATGCATTTTAATATAAAGCTGTCCCCGACCTACAACTTCAAGGGAGTGCTCCTCTATAGACCCCCTGGGAACAGATCAGCATTCCTTGATAACCTTAGTAACATCACTGAGTTTATAGCTACAGAAGAATCTACCTCTATTATGGGCGACTTCAATTTCTATTTGGAGCAAAGCAGCGATAAGGATACTATCTTCCTTACGTCCGACCTAGAAATTATGGGTCTTAGTCAACTGGTCACGACCTCTACCCATCAAGCAGGTCATACGCTAGATGGAATTTTCTCAAATGTGGAAGGTCTGTGCATAACCTCAGTTCTCCCCATGACATGGACTGACCACTCAGTCATTCTTAGCAGCCTTACCATCAAAGGCTTGCCGAGAAAAAAGGCTGTTCACACGAATAGTGGCACTTTTAAAGCATGGAAGGACATCAACTCCAATGACCTTACGATGTTGTTAAATAACACTATTCCGGATTTATCCACTGACCCCAATACCGCCACCAACCAATTTCAGAAATGGTTGGCCGAAGCTACCACTCAGCTGGCACCCACCAAATCTATCTCAAAGAACAGAAACCGGCCTAAAGCTCAGTGGTATACTAAAGATCTGAAAATTCAAAAACAACTAACTAGGAACAGAGAACGGCACTGGCGAAGAACTTATGATAGCGAAAATAAGGAAAAATATAAACAAGCTCTTGCTTCTTATAAAGCTATGATAGTAGCAGCAAAAAAACATTATTTCACCTCCAATATAGAGACCGCGAAAAATTCTAGCAGAGAGCTATATAACATTGCTAAAACCCTTTCTGGAAACACTCTGGATTCTAACCCCCCCCCATCACAAGCACTATGTGATGCCTTATCCGAGTTCTTTTTCAAAAAGGTCAATGACATCTACCAAGTGTTTAACTCTGACCCTGTTAGTAGTCCTGCTACGTCCTCAATGATCATACCGAAAAACACTATGACCAACTTCAAACCCCTCACCACGGATCAAGTTAAGAGCATAGTAAAATCGATCAAAGCTGGGTCAGCTCTGGATCCCTGCCCAACCTCGGTGATCGCAACCGTACCAGACACAGTCATTCCCATCATTACATATGCCTGTAATACTATACTGATATCTGGAATTCATCCAGATTCATTAAAAAACACGCTGATTAAACCCCTGCTAAAAAAGCCTGGTCTAGATAAAGGTGAATTAAAAAACTATCGCCCTATCGCGAGTCTCCCTTTTCTAGCAAAAGTCACCGAAAAGGCCATGAACCACCAACTCTCAGAATTCATTGAGAGTCATAACCTGCTGGATGACACACAGTTCGGTTTCCGTAAATACCACGGAACGGAAACCGCTCTCATTAAGGCAGCGGATGACATAAGAGTCATCCGTGATCAGGGAGGAACAGCACTGCTCGTCCTTCTTGATCTCTCAGCGGCCTTCGACACGGTCGACCACAAGATCTTGGTCGACCGTGTCGAAAGGATGGGTATTCAGCTCACAGCCAAGGATCTCTTGGCCTCTTTTCTGGCCAACAGAACCCAGGCTGTCACCATGGGTCCTTTTCAATCAGCGGATCTGTCGTTGCCGTGTGGGGTTCCCCAAGGCTCATCCCTCAGTCCGACACTATTTAATATCTATGTGTCGGACCTTGCTAGTGTCATCAAAGCATACGGGATGGGCCTCACCTCATACGCTGACGACACCCAGCTGGTCTTGGCCATAAAGGGTAATGGACAGGAGGTGGCAGAAAGATTCCAAAGGGGGATGTTTGCTATCGGTGAGTGGATGGCAAGAAATTGCCTGAAGCTCAATTCCGATAAAACCGAGGTGGTGATCTTTGGCAATCTTTTGCCAGCCTGGTCGGCAGCTTGGTGGCCATCGGCTCTTGGTGTCCCTCCTACCCCCACCGCTAAGGTCAGAAACCTGGGAGTCACATTTGATGACAAGCTCAGTTTCATGGCCCATGCAAATAAGGTGGCAGCTAACGCCCATTTTAAGCTCAAAATAATAAAAAAGATTATCCCTTATTTACCAGATTCAGCAGCCAAGACGTTAGTCACCTCCCTGGTCCTGACATCGTTGGATTACTGCAACGGTCTATTGCTCAATGCACAAAGTAGAGTCACGAAAAAACTTCAGACTGTGCAGAATGCAGCGGCACGCATGCTATCCAAGAAATCCAAGTTTGCCCCCATCTCGGACACCTTGAAAGAGTACCATTGGCTTTCCATCCAAAATAGGGCTAAATTCAAAGCGCTATGCATAGTCTATAAGACCCTGCAGGATCAAGGTCCGTGCTTCCTCAAGAAGCTACTAATTCCCTACAACCCGTCCAGAACACTTCGGTCCTCCTCGCTTAACCAACTGGTGGTTCAACGAAGCAGAACAGTTTCATGGGGTGATCGCCGCTTTTCTATCGCAGCCCCCAAAATCTGGAACGCCTTACCGAACCACATTAAAATAAGCCCCACACTTCTTCAGTTCAGAAGGAAACTGAAGACGTGGTTATTCAACCAGTAAACCCAGCTACCAACCTCCGGATCAGGGACAGACAGCATTGCTTATCAGCGCCGAGACGCCTACGGGTATTTGCATGCGCTCTACAAATGCTATTAAATAAATAAGATTGTGCGGCGTTTTTAAAAGGGACCGCGGGCAACTCTACAGGCAAGAAGGGCTCTGGCCCAGGAAATGCTACCCCGTTAAGCCTATCTAGGCTGGCCCTTACGGCACCTATATTGTCTTGATCTGAAACCGGGGATACACCCTCCGCATGCACGACAATATTTGCAGGTGAAACCGCTAGAGCTAGAGGCCCTAATGAGGAACGCTTTTGGTTAAGCGGTTCAAGTGACAATCTGCGTTCCGTGATTGCAATTTCCTTCTCTAGCACAGAGAAGGCTCGGGTTATGAATTGATCCATAGTACCGCTTACAGAACCATACCCCACCCTCCTAGCCTTCCCGGACCTCGTAGTCATTGGCATGGGCAATAAGCTATGCTGGATGGAGCAAACCCCCAGGAAGAACAATAACCACAATGGAAGACAAATGACACTAGTAGTACAAGTTGGAAAAGAGAAAATGTTAGAGGGGTAGCCCGGCCCAGCCTACGCCGGCCTCCGCCGGCCACAGACAGCCCGCCCTTTGCCCGGGCTTCGCCCGGCTCGTCCCGCGATACGCGGTGCTGGTGCAGGATTTAAAGCGCCTGTGGAGGGCGTGGCGGGAAGGTGCCTCCTGGCCCCGATGTCCTGTGGGCGATGTAGTTTTATCCTCTTTGGCCACCAGTCCCCCAAACAGCGAGAGGTGAGCAGATATCAAAAGTCAGATAGTGCTGCAATGACAGGGAGCGTGGTTCTCCTCCTTATCGTGGCCCCCGCTGTACAAAGAATAGTCAATTCGCAATAGCAGCAGCAAGAGTTTGGCATTCATTTTCAATCGAAAAACTCAACCTGTCATTTGGTATTCAAAGGCATGAAGAGCTTAGCTCTAAAAGTAGAGATCCAAGAATGAGTATGTACAGCATTACAGAGGCAGACAGACCAGTCTCACAGTATTAACTGCATTACACCATATAGAAATTCAGCTGAAACCTTCATTGATAGAAATAGCTGTGGCAGAAAAATATCATGATATAGAGTAATGACAATATGCCAAGGTATTTTGGGTAAGACATAGACTGCCAGGACAGGACTAACAGTACTAAGTATAAAGTGCCCAGGCCTTCACCCAGCGGATTGGACATGCTTACTAGGTCAATAAAACATTACAATAGTACCAATTAAGAGATATGTTCACATGCATATGACCTGTAAGCATGTAGCCCTTTCTCAGCGGGACAAATGTTCTAAATTAAAAAGTGCAAAACAGAAAAATAAACATTAGAATATTGGAGCAGAGGGCTTATACCAACCAATAATAGCCCTGAGTCACATCTTTGCCTTCAATGGAACTCTAAACATTCCAATATTCTAATTGATGCTATAGCCTTACTATACCTGACTGAATTCAATATTCTGCTCTTGGCATAGCTCACTTGGCCTTGATATCATTGAATGAATTGAATGATACATGTAGCAATGACTTTTAAATGCTTGCCTCTCTACAATGAAAAACAAATACATTTAAAAAAAAAAGTTTGTAATCTTTCCTATACTTTAACAAATGCTGCGTAACTTCACTTTCCTATGAAACCTGCAACTATTGTAGATTTCACGGTACACTGTAACTGTGTTGCATAGGGACACTGTGCAACTTAGCACTGTGTTGAGCTAGTGTAACCAGATAACCGATGTATACATAAAACATGCTCTGTTGATATATGTTCCATGTACAAAGTTTCACCTTGAGCACTCATTTTAGATATTTGTTTTTCAGGGTGCTATGATTGAGAAGCGGATCCTGGCTAAAGTCCACAGTAGGTTTATCGTCTCTTTGGCCTATGCATTCCAAACCAGAACCGATGTGTGCCTGGTGATGACGATTATGAACGGAGGGGACTTGAGGTAAAATGTGCCCCCATTCTTGTGTTGTACTTGTTTTATTATCAATCAGGGCTGTTCAGTATCTAAGTCTATATTTGTTGTCAGGGAATCAAATTGGCTGTGTTCCAAGACAGGAAACCTTGGAACCACTAGATGACTAACACTAATCAGCCGGAAAGAGGCTAGGTCCTGCAAGGCTTAACTTCTTTCTTCCATTTAGTGTTTTTCAAAAAATCAAATGTCGATCTGTTTATGTTTATGGGAACTTCAATAAACAAGCACTGGCTCACTTGTATTTTGGCTCTGTTGAATTACAGAGAGGGAGAGTGACAAAGGATGGCATATCATGCACTGGGCGGTGGCTGGGACTGGGGGTTGTAGGATGGAGGTAAGACAAAGAGATAGGGGACACAGCACAGCAGAGAGGTTATTACAGGTGATTGCTTAAAGTCACATGAAATCCCATTGCATTAGAGACAGCCCACCTAGCTAATGGCAAACTTTTGGAAAAATGGCAACAGTCATTGGCTGATGTGGGCTGACTAAAGGCCCACGTTTCTGGGCTGTATGTATATATTTATGTATGTGTATGTTTATTGGTAATATAAGGTCTCAGACAGCTACAACTGTCTGCAAGTGCGACCTAAAAAGAAGCATGTACTTTATTAATAAGTTAAAACTGAATTGATCTAGATGTTAAGTTGCAGAGGAGCTTCATCAAAAAGTTATATAGCGGGATCACTGACATAATATTGATCCTACTAATAGCGATATACACAAATATCGCAAATTTTATATCAATAACAAAAATATCAAGGCCTTAACTATTAAAATAACTAATATCGAATCCACAAATATCGTTTACAAAGAAAAAGATTTCTACATATATCTATAACAAAAATATCAGAAACACTAATATTGTTGCCTATAAATAAATATGTAAAATGTCAAAAATATCGATTAACACAATAGCGATCACAATATTATCACCCACATAACTAATAAATACACCCAAAATACCATTTTAACTTAAGACAATTACTGAAAAAAACTTATAATAAACAACTGTAAAAAATTAAAATATATTACATTAACCAAAAATTAAACAAACCTCCCCAAAAAAACGTACACCTAAAACACATATATTTAAAAATACCCAAACAATCATTATTAACTATAGACATATAAATACATTCAATAATATTAGTTCATATATATATATGGAACATAATTAATATATAAATAAAACAAACTATATATTATATTACAAAAATAAAACATAAAACACCAATTAGCTTTACCAAACAAGGACTCAACTGATAAAACCATTCAAACTGTATTAAACCAAGCAAACACCATAAACAACTGTAACCAATAAAATCAAACAAACAATTAAGCCAACCATGTAAAAGGCACACTAATTAAAACAACCCACATAACTAATAAATCCTTATAAATACACCCAAAATATAATTTTAACTTAGGACAATTACTTTAAAAAAACTTATAATAAACAACTGTAATAAAATAAAAAATATATTACATTAGCCAAAAGTTAAACAAACCTCCCCCAAAAAAACATACACCTAAAACACATATACTTAAAAATACCCAAACAACCATTATGGACTATCAACATATAAACATATTCATTAATATTACATCATCTATATATGCAACATAATTCATATATAAATAAAACAAACTATATATTATACTACAAACATAAATTAGCTTTACCAAACAAGGACTCTACTGATAAAACCATTCAAACTGTACTAAACCAAGCAATGTATTAAACCAAGCAATAAAATAACACTATAAACAACTTTAACCAATAAAATCAAAGAAACAAGTAAGCCAACAATGTAAAAGGCACATTAATTAAAACAACTACACACCCCAAAAAGACAAACGCTGAAAAAAGAGGAAACTGTGCCATATTCTCACAAGCAGTGACTAAAACAAAAATAAATCACCCCTACTACTAACATTCAAGCAAGAAATACATATATTTATACTATACTAAACATTAACTGTTATGAGACTAAAATATATTTTAACATACAAATAGTAACACACTCTGTAATCTTGATCCTTTTAGATAGACTACCTAAAGGAAAAGAAAACCTATTTCCAAACCAACAAACTGCTAAAAAATATCAACTATAACAAAGCACTAAGGGCCTGATTACAAGTTTGGTGGTCCGGGAACTGCAATGCCTGCGGTTGCTGTCTGACCGCTGTGAGTTCAGCGCTCCCACCACTCTATTAAGAGACATGTGGTTCAATGAAAGAAACACCGCTACGGTCCAGTTGACACTGCCGGCCAACTCTGACCACGGAGGCTGTGGAATAGGCCAATGAGCCTGTGGGAGGCCTGGATCGCCAGTGAAAGGGCTGGCTCAACTACGAGTTTTGTTACAGCCGGCATGACCATGGCAGTCCAACCACCACATCTGAGATGGTGGAAAGGGAAGGATAGAAGGACGAATCTCACCAATACTCACCTCTACACTCAAGTCTTGTGCCACCATGGAGCCGGTCCTACATGTCCTGTCCTTGCTGTACCTGCTCGATCACGTCCAAAACCCACTCCGTCACTAGCGAAATCAGCGGTAAGTTATACAAATCCCAGTTTCCATAGACTCCTCAGTAAAACTATGCCCCATATTGGACCAGGCAGGGACGATGGACCCTGTCTGGGATTGTTCCATATGAATATAAAAAAGACATCTGTAGGATGCTATCGTAGGCCAAAACCCTGATACTGACCAGACTCACTGTTCACCAATGGACATGTGTTTACAAATCATATACAGTGATGGTGACGTGTGCATTAATGTGTGTTCCACAACAACACCTCTTCATCAATTTCACACCTATAAATGCCTGTGGCATACTTCTCTTGCCCCTTCACAATTGTCTGCCATGTGAGTTCTGATGGTCACATCACATGCAGGTTACCATTTCTCAAGTCCTAGGAAGTCCACATAGAAATCACTACAACTGCCATGAGACCATGTGACTGTAACTCAATTTAAGATGCAATAGTGTAACAGACACACTCACATTGCACACACCCCAGGTCCTGTTTTGATGTGAAGGAAACATCTGTATGGATGTGTCATTAAATTGAAACACATCTTCTCTGCTACAACTCTGTATTGGACTCTCACCCTTTACCCACATTAAAAGACATTGGCAATCAATGGGATTACATAGAACCAGTGTGAGAAGCATTCTAATCGCACAATGTAAACAATCCCTGCAGTACAGCAATACCTCTATCGAGGGAACCATGAAAGGGTGAAGCCCTGGGGCACAGTACAATATTGCACATGCCTCACAAACTCAATGTGGCCTGGACCTGTGAATTGAAGTATAACAGGGACAACCAAGAGCATTACTAAGTGCTATGCCATGCACATGTAGGGAATGTGTATTCATCAAAGCAAGCAAAGCACAAACAACATTTGTTACACATCTAGTTAAAGTAGGTATACAGTACACACAGGAAATGATACATATGTCTACGCAGAACTCCACACAGGTATTACAAGTTAACATCCTTCATGTGTGAATAAACAAATATCCAACTTGAATACACCAAACACATATCCAACAGTCCCCAGTCAGGAGGCTAAGAACTTGGGTGTCTGGATTGACACCAAACTTTCTTTTGACAGTCATGTCCAAAAAACAGTTGGGAAATGCTTCGGAGTGATGAAGACGCTCCGTCGCACCCTGGATCTTCTTCCTCTGAGTTCCAGGCGCACGATGACGCAGGCTCTCATCACATCCCGTATTGATTATGGGAATGTGCTTCTATTGGGCACCTCAGAAAAAAACATTAGGAAGTTACAGGTCCTGCAAAATTCAGCAGCACGCCTTGTGCTACGACTCCCGCGAAGAGCTCCTTCTAAACCTTCCTTGGATGCTCTGCATTGGCTACCCATAAAAAAACGAATAATATTCAAGGCCCTTCTCTGGTGCCACAGAATCATCCACCTTAGAGCCCCCTCCTATCTGTCAGACTTAGCCTTACCCTATGAACCTTACAGATCCCTTCGCTCGAAGGGAACAGGTCTGCTCAAGATAATGCGCCCAAAAAAAGCCAGACTTGGAGGCAGATCTTTCCGCATTCTCGCAGCTAAGGAGTGGAATACCCTTCCTATGAATATCAGACAGGAAAAAAGTGAAACATCCTTTAGGAAACATCTAAAAACATATCTTTTCACCACCTAAACTGTCTGATGCTTCACTCCATCTAAGCAACACTCTTCTCCATAGCGCGGGGACACGTCGAGAGACGTCACCAGGCGCTCTATAAGCCCCTATAATAATAATAATAATAACATACATCACGGAGATACTGCAACCTAAATGATGTGGACATTGGACAGGACTAACTGAAATACTTACCATATCACATGACACCCAAAGCAATGTCTGCATCAATCTCAGTTCATCCCACATATTCATCCCTCCAACATTACCTCTTGTCCTGTGTAGGTCCAGCACAGGACCCAAGGACACATTACACTAACTACTTCAAATGGTTCAGCAATCATGGATCAAACATACACAACTGTAGACAATAACAATAACAATACAAGAACATCAAATAGTTTGAATAGTAATGGAATGACCGAGGTCTTCAAAAACAAGAAAATATTTATTCATACTCTAACAACCCATCAAACGAAACAACGAAACAAAACAATGCCAGTCTATTCACATTTTCTGTGACGCAGCACAGTGCTGTGAGACGTAACTTGCCCTTACTGACACTGCCAGGGAACCTTCTCACAAAGGGTATAGCAGGCCCCTCAAATGGGGTACTTGGGACGTGGGAAGTTGATGTTTGGGGGGTGGGTTAGGTTTTTCCTTGGGAAGATTTTTTTCTCCCCTATTTTTGGGCTGGGATCTGGAGGGTGCGGATGCTGTTTCTGGAGTGGGAAGTGTAAGAAGTGCCTTGTCCGTGGGAGCGTTTTTGTTTATTTTTTCTTTTTTGGGCTGGGATCAGGGGGTGGCGATGCTATTTCTCTGGGATGGAGTGGGAGTGGAAGGGGTGGGCTTGTCCTTGGGATGTTTTTGTTGTAGTTTTTTGTTTGGTTTTAGGCTAGGATTTAATGGGTGGGGATGCTCTTTCTCTGGTGTGGAGTAGGAAGTGGAAGGGATGGTTTGGGTGTGGGAGAGCTTTTTTGGACTTTGGGAGGCTAAGGCATGGGCTTCAAAGGGGTAAGGGCAAACAAGACATCATCAAGGTGAAAACAGATAGGATGGTCGGGATGGAGTTTAGGTTGGGAGGAAGAGGGAGCGGAAGTGTGTGATGGGTCTTCTGTCTGCACGTGTGCTGTGCTGGTATCTGTTGTGTGGGTTACTCTGAGCGTTTGTGTTTTGTGCCTGTGTGTGCTGAACCACAAAAGTCGATTGTCTAACACATTAGCATCTTCCAGGACAGTCAAAATTTCAAATGAGCATTAGGCCTGTACAATGCAAGCATGATGTTAGGAAGAGTTACAACACACCTGTGGAAGTAAATTACCTTACTAAATTCATCACACTTATCCACAGTGTGAGGGGATGACCTCTGACAACATTCAGAATGTACAACATGCACAGGCAATCTGGAAAAATAGTTGGGCAAGAGACTCATTTTGGAAACTTCCAAGGATCAGCAGAACTACAGGGAGGTAAACCAGTGACTCACAAATTCAGTCCAAAGTGAATGTGCATCTCAGCCTCTGCCATGGCCAATGATGGGCACAATTCCTCATCATCCCTTGCCCTCTACAGACTTATTCCACATTCACATGGTACTTCCCAGGCCGAAATCTCAGATCCTCTTATGCAATGCTACTCTGCCCCAGAGCAAAGCTTGCTGCCTGGAGTGGTAGGAGCTTTCTACTGAAGGCAGCTAAACTCTGGAATGCCCTACCCCTGCCAATCAAGAAATGTTCAGACTGCTTGAGTTTTTGAAAGCAAGTGAAAACTTGGCGTTCACGCGCCGTTAATTAGAAGCAACTATTTCCATACAGCACCGCACTAGTCTGCAGCAGCGCCAAGATGCCTCCGGGCATTTGAGCGCTTTACAAATCCAAAAAATCAAATCATCACATTCTCATCACTACAATCCAGAAAGTTAACTACTTTGGCTGTGCTAAATTTGACATGATCATTGTGTTGTACTCTGAGGGGGCCATTTCAGTATAGCTAGGTCCAGAAGCATAGTTTGACGAGTACAGATTTGGCCTGCGTAAGTATTCCAACTGTACACATGCCTCACAACATCATTGCCTGCTTCTTACAGTATGCATACACAGCTCAGACTGTAAGACTAGAAATATTTACCACCCTGTACCATGATTTTGTAACACAAGCTTTGCATGGCACCATCAACTGAACATATGCATTGAAATGTGCATGCTACCCAGCGATGATGTAAGGTTTACTAAATGTCACAATGATGATTTCATGTACAGAGTACAGTGTTTCACAATCCATAACATGAATGTCCTCTGTAGGTACACCAAACTTTAACTTAATTACTATCATAAAAACACACTGAAAACCAAAGCCACATCATAGCCTGTGAGAAAGGAAGCATTGCAGTCCAACAGAGTGATGTATGTATATGTTAGAAAGTTACTTTCTCCTCTGGTGAGCCATAGAGCTTGCCATACAGAGGAAGAATCTCTTCAACGAGCATCTCCAGCTCCTCTGGAGAGAAGATAGGGGCCGTCACCCCTGCAGTGCATGCCATGCTTGCTTTCAGAGAGGGCACACAGCAGCTAAAGTCGAGAAGTTGTCGATCGCAGCAGTGTCAGTAGGCAACTGAATATTTTTTTGCACAACAACATACATCGGCAAACACAGACACAGCCATTGGCCCGCAACTGTCATATACAGACAGAAATGTTAGCCAATGGCTGTGTCTGCCGTGGATGACGCCACTTACCGTACGGTCTACTTCTGCCAGTGGCAGTTGATTCTGAATGTTCGATTAGCGACGTCAGTCAACTGGCGTTTTCGCATTTGGAATAACAGTATTCCTCAATTTCTCTACTGCTGCACCATCAGTACAAGTATGTTGGGACATGTCTACAGAGGTTGTAGACCAATGCTCTCTAACTACCAGTTGACAAACAAGATTGTAGAGCATTCCTGTTCATGTCCCCAGGATTAGGGCAGTGAATTTGACACAGGTGATGCCAGAAATAAGGTGTTCCTAGCAATATATATGATAGGTCGGTGTATATGATACTATTGGAGTATGTACAATGTGTACATCCCTGAAATTCACAGATGTGGAGTCCAGAATAAGTATTGAATGGTACACATTGATGTCAGTAAGTAAATATGTGGATGGATGTGTAAAGCTTACATATCCAATACTGTTTGTTCACATGATTTTATTGTCTTCACCGTAACAGATGTTACTGGGGACACTGAAACCCTAGTCCAAATGTGTGTACACCCCACATATAATTAGTCTGGGACAGTAGGAAGACAATAGGCCCCAGAGTACCTGCCATACCCAGACCTTCAAACCATGGAAGAAAGAGATGTCATTAAGACGTTCCATCTGAATAGAAAGTACCCATACATGATAGTACTCCCTCCACCACGTGGGTTCATGACAGCCTGAGGGCCTGGGCAACAGCTAGTGTTGCACACAACTTGAAATCCCCATGTGCACTGTAGCAGTGGGCTCAGGTATATCAGGGGCTAACATTATCATAACCAACAGCTGTGCAAATCAGGGAAATGTGGAAGTACAAGTCAGCTAAGCAAACACATCAGGAACTGATTGTGTGACAAAGGAAGATGATTTAGGTTAAGGTCCAACACAGATATGTGGACATATGCCTATTAACATTTATAAAATATTAGGCCTACATAATTCCCTTCATGTATGGTGAATCAAGTTTGTCACTTCGACACATCAAACACATGTCCAACCTACAACATTGCGAGGTCTTCTAGGCAAATGTGGTCGACAATGTCCAAGAGAAGAAAAAATGACATCCCACCTAATTCTATATCATCCAACATGTCCACCCATGGAACAGTTAGCCTTCTTCTATGATAACATCACTGGTGTTATTTACAGGATTTACAAACCTCTGCTAATTGCACAGCAAACCAGATGTAAGAGCCAAAACTGTAGTCACAGATTACAAAGCACATAATAACTTCACAGTGATATCATATAAAGTGGCAGGACAAGTGTTTTTAAAACAAAATGAAGTGCTTTATTCAGCTGTAAACACAACTATTTTTTGAAATGTTAGGCCAGTGACCACTTGGTTTTCCACCAAACTTGCATACAAAACACTGCCAGAGGAACCTCCCCAGGAAGGAGTATCTAGTGGGCATGCCAAGCACCTCAAAGATCCCATTTGGGAGGGGGGGTTTTGGACCTGAGAGAGGTGAACTTTTTGGTTTGGGAGGGTCTTTGTTTTTTATGATGTTTGGTTTTGGATTTGGGAGGGGTGGTTCTTGAGGTGGAAGGAATGAATACATGTATGGAAAAAAGGGGCCTGGGTTGGGGGAGGGAGGTGTCCAACAGGGTAAAGCCCGAGAGAAAGGAAGTATTGGTCAAGGGTAGATGGTCTGGGATAATCATAAGTGGGTTCTGATTGGAATGTAGAGGGAGTGGATGTGTCTGGTGTAGGTGGCTCTGTTGTTGGTACAGGTGTTTGTTGTGTAGGTGAGTGTGGGGGTCTCCGTGTAGTATATGTGTATGTAGTGGATGGGCAGGGTATGGGAATGGGTTGGAGGTGTCTGTGGGTGTGTCGGTTGAGTGTGTGATGATGGTGAGTGTTGATGGATGTGTGGGTGCGGGTGCGCTGTCTGTGCTGATCGTGGATTGTATTGATGGGTGTGTGGGTGCAGGTGTGCACTGATGGTGGGTGGTGTTGATGGGTGTGTGGGGGCAGGTATGCTCCCAGGGTCAATGCTGGTGGGGTTGGTGGGGGTATAGGTTGAGAGTGTGTGATGGGTAGATGTCTGTTTGAGATGCTCAGGCTATGGTGTCTGTGTGTGCTGCATTGGTCTGTTGGGTGGGTGCATGCACAGGTGTGTGTGTGCTTGGAACAGGCAGGGGAATAGGATGTTTGGGAAGGAATAGTGTAGAGGACGTATGTGGGGTGGAAGGCTGGGGTGGGTGTATGGCTGCTGTCAGAGAGGAGGCCAGAGCCTGAAACGATCTCTGTCGGACAGACATATCACTGTGAATACCTCTCAGGTAAGCAACCATCTGAGTCCATCGGCTGCCCAGGACCTGGATGGCATTGAGCAGTACAGTCTGTCAAGCAGAGATATGTCTCAGGAGGTCAATAGCCTCCTCTCTCAGTTCAGATGGGGGACAGGGGCAGGGTGTAAGGTGCCTGGAGGTAAGGAGACAGCTCCCCTCTTAGGGGAGCGGGCCCGGACAACTGGATGGGGAGCAGCAGGGAGGGCAGAGATGGAATGGGGGTGGCGGATAGTGATGGCATTGCACCAGGATGGTTGGGGTCTGCCACCACCAAGGAGCGGCCACTGGAGTCTACCTGTCTGGATGATGAGGTTGAGGTTTTGACCTCCGTTGGCACTACTCTTGCTCTCTTGTCCACAGGGTTCTATCCGTATCACTGTCACGACCGGACCTACTTTGGCCAGCTGCTTTCTCAACAACCTGGGCCCTGTCTCCTCCCCTTGCCTGGGTAGATGATATGTGAGTTTGGTGAATTCCAACTGCAGAGACACACAGGAGGAACAGCTCATTACAAATTACACAACAATTGTGCACATATCACACCATCTAGTAAAATTGTCTACTACATTAGCATTAGCACATGCATGAATGCAACAATTGTTCTCAACAGTTGCACACAAGGATGTCTGGAACACAGTCTGCACAATTGAATGAGTTACCTTGTCTACACTCCATTATGTATGTAGCAGGATATTACATCACCCTGTATTCTTAGACCCTATTAACGTACTACAGTAACCAGGTGACATCAACTAGCACAGCCATAATTAATGCATCCATACGCATTCTACACAAGGCCCAGCAACAGCAACTAGTCATTTTCCTAAATCCACCTCATGATGAACATCTGACACCGCTATTTTCCTGCAATATGTGTAGTGCCAAGAAGGATGTGTCATGGAAGTGCCCATTCCACACTGTTCACACGGCCGTACTGAATCTTCCAGTACAAATTGTTAGGAGCCAAATACCCAGGAGCAAGTTTAGTAGGTTCTAGCTGAGCTTCCTGACGAGATTGAAATGCCCCCTTCAGAGCATTGGATGACTCAGGGTATAAGTTTATATCACCTGGCTTAACTAGACTTGCATCCCTGGGTACCACGGACTTTTTTCCATTCTGCAGCGGGATATACAAATAGAGGGTGCTTGGTCACTTCTGACTACCATCTGTTCTGGATTAGCAGGAAGAGTTTTGCCCTTGTTTTTTCCAACAGTCAGTGAATGTAACATATGAGAGTTGTCATTAGCTGCAATTTCCAGTCTGTCCAGGCTTGCAGTGACTAATCTCAACCTCTCAATAATAGGGAATAAGAAAGATCGAAGCAGGTGTTCAACCTGCCCCACCAGTGACCCGTCCCCATAAACAACTGGAGGAAGTAATGGAGAGGGAATAGGATATAGTGTATTATCAGACTCTACACCAATCCCGACACCCACTTGCTTATTCCCCTTTTTTGTAGGTTTGGACCTTTTAGCTTTTTTACTTTGAGGACCACCCCCCCTTCTTTTCCTTTTGGCCGTGGCTCTTTTATTTAGGGGCGGTGAGTCGACTACCACACAAACCGGAGGGCCATTGGGGGAAGATATACAGGTGGAAGTTTCAACTAAATCACCACTACCTGGCAGTGTAGGAGAGTTATTTTCCTCTAGAATATTTGCAAGGGAATCTAACTCAATGCTGGACTCGGGCAAACCCAAGTCACTTAGCCGTTGGCTTATGCGATTTTCAGGAGTAGTACAATGCTGAATTGCCCCCAGAGAGGAACGTTTCGAGAAAAACTCAGCTGATAGTCTTTTCTCAACTGCACTTATCTGGTTTTCCAATGCAACAGAGACCTTACTAAAGTAATTGTCCAAAGTACCCAAAATGCTTCCAGTATTGGATTTCTCACCATCCTTGCCTCCCTTAGTTGGCTGAGCCGCCATTACACCTAAGTCCAAAGTAATCTAGTACACACAGGGAAAGCCTTAAAGCAAAGACGAGTAAAATACACACAAAATCACCGTTATAGAAAAACCAAGGGAAATGGCCCAGCCCAGCCACAGTCGGCCTCAGACGGCCTTGGACGGCCCACCCTTTGCCCGGGCTTCGCCCGGCTAGTCCCGCGCACGTCCCGCGCTGCGGGACACTGGACCAATTATATAGGCAGTTCTTGTTACTTTAACGGCCAGGACAGGTACAGGTTTCCTGCATTATGGCCCAAATTCTTTTTCGTTTTCTATTTTCTCTCTGACCAGATTCCCAACCTTAGGGACCCAGACAGGTCTTGTCGTGACTGTATTGACTTCCCCAGTGGCAAACCTTTTCACTTGGACATTGCTTTGTAGTGCCCGTGATTCATTCAGATCCTGTAAAAGGCAAACGTTCATAGATGCCAAAAGGTTTTTCATCCACCACTGCACCTTCACAATCAAGATCATGCACCCACATTCTCATCCCAAAAAGGACCTCGTAAGGATTGACCTCCCTTAGACAGGTTATTGGCATGTTTTTAAGGCCCTCTGAACCCCATATAAATGATTGACCCAACTATCAACCGCGCCAATACTCTAGCTGTAAATGATTGCTTTAAGTCCCGGTTTTTCCTCTCCGCAATCAATTTTCCGTCGGGATAGTACAGAGAGGAGTACTGCAATGCTACACACAAGTCTCCCATGGCCTCGATGTAAGCCCTAGAGCTAAACGCTGGGCCACTGACAGAATGTAATGTGCTAACTGCGTTTGTCCCTATAAAGACTCGCAAATCTTTCATAACAGTTCGAGCGTCAGCCGAGCGCTGAGGCCATATTCATAGGATTCTCGAGCAGGAATCCACTGCAACCATTATGTACTTGTAAGCCCCATCTGATTGTAAGGGGCCGCAGTGGTCCAAATAGACACAATTGAGTGGTCTGTCTAATGTTAGCAATGGAGTCTGTGCTGGTCGTGTTATGGTGGAGCCCTTCATCTGTTGACAAATATCACACTTTAAGACATAATCTTTGGTCTGCTTCGTTAACCCTGGCCACCAATAGTGTTGTTTCAGTAAAGAAGCTATCGCCGTAACTCCTGCATGTACAGAACCCAGACCCTCGTGTGCAGCTAAAATGAAGCCTAATCTGCGATCCATGTTTGGTTTCACTCTATCCCCCACTCCAGGAATCTGAGCAAATGGAACGTTGTTTGCATCTAACTTGTAGGAGTACTTGAGTGGAAAACCTTTCGGAAGTGCTTTGTTATCTTTGCGTGAAGCAATGACAGCTGCCATTATCTGTTCATCTATTCTCGTTTTTGAACGAGTGATTGCAGGTATGGACGCAGTTCGTACTTCCCACTTGGTGGCTTCATCACCCAATGAATTCCCTTCAACATGAAGCCATCACATTGATGACTCAGCGTGTGTATCACGTGAGCTCTTGGTAGTTTGTCTTTCAACTCAGCTACCTGTTCCCATAGCATTTTATGCTTAATTGTGCCACCTTTTGAGTCTTTAAACCCATTTTGTCCCCAATAAGGAAGATATTAATTGTATGACTGGACACAGTAAAAAGAATTGCACACAATCAGTGTGAGGAATTTCTGATCCATATTTATTGGTGCCAGTAATAGTGCTTTTAATTCGGCCAGCTGATCCGTGCAGTCTCCTTGAGACTATGGCCCAGATGTAGGTAAATGTCATTTACCGATTCTTAAATACCGAATTTTACCGATTCGGTATTCAAAAATCGGTAAATGAGATGTAGGTAAAAAATCGGTAAATATTACCGAATCGGTAAAAGTCGGTATCGGACTTTCTGTAATTACCGAATCGGCAAATACCAAATCGGTAATTACCGAATCGGTAATGGCCATACAACCCTATGGGCCAAAAGGCCCATAGAAATGCATTGAAAATACCGAATCGGTAAATACCGAATCGGTAAATACCGAATCGGTAAATGCCGATTCGGGAAGCTAGCAAAACTGAAACTAATGAAAACAGCCAATCAGGTGCTACCACCCTCCCCCTCCCAACCAGGAAGTGGCTACCCAGGAAGCCGCAACTCATTAGAAGGTTCTGGAGAGGCAGTCAGAGCTGAGCAGAGAGACAGAGCAGCAGGGAGAGATTTGTTTGCAGTGAAAGAGAGTAAGAATGGCAAGTAGCACAGAGAGCCAGAAGGCTGAAAGAAAACGAAAATTAAAGTTTAGCAGCATGGAGCTGCAGGTACTGGTTGAGGAAGTGGTGAGGGTCCACAAACAGCTTTTTGGCAGGCTGTCCCTCACTGTACCAGAGTCAGCCAAAAGATAGCTGTGGCTTGCCATAGGGGAGAAGGTGAATGCTGTGGGTGTGACCAGCAGGAGCCAAGATGACCTGAAGAAAAGGTTTTACGACCTCAGGAGCCTCACCAAAAAAAAAATGGCAGAGATCCACAAGCAGGCTGGTGTGAGCGGTGGAGGCAGGAACCATGCACCCCCCCTGACTGACCTTGAGGAACTGGTGGCCTCCACCATCGAGCCTGACAGTGTCGTGGGAGTAGGAGATGTGGACAGCTCAGCCAGAGCTACTACGAAAGGTAAGAGCCTGCGCAGCATGACACCCCAAAGCAAACTGTTTCCCTTTAGCCTTTGTGTACAGCCCAACCCCAGACCAGTACTGCTAGCACTATACATGAGCAATGCATTATGGGAAATGTAGGCAGCAAATGTAGGGCCACATGTAAGTGCACAGAAAACAGCAATGCATTGAAAGCCAATCAGAGTAATGAAAGTGAAATGTGCAATGCATTTATTGTAGTGACTGTAAGACAATAGCACTCAGTGTACATACGCTTCTTTATACCTAGGGCAAGCATCAGGCAGTGGACCATCTGCCTCACAAGGAACTGTGCCAGCGAGGGAGGAGAGTGTTGAGGCAGGGCCAAGCACCGCAGAAGCCTCGCAGGAGGAGGAAGACGCCACTGCCCTCTCCCATGAGGATGACACTGTTCGTCCCCTTGTGTTTCCCCACTCCCCACACGTTTCCCCAACCCCCCCATTGGTGTTCTCACCTGAGAACTCCCCATCAAGGTCCCTGACAACACCTGCTACCTCACCAGCCAGGAGGAGATATGTGGCCCCACTGAGAGTCATGGCGGGAGGTGAGGGTGAGGCTCCAGCAACCATAGAAGTCACTCCTACTGCACAGGTGTCCACACATCAGTCCAGCAGCACTCGCAGCCGCCAACGCATTCCCATCAGTGCAGGTCCACCTGGAGAGGGCACTGTGTTCCGTGGCCTTGAGGGGAGCACGGTGCGCATCCAGCGCATGCAGGGGAAATCGATTCAGGCCTGCCACCGCCAGTTTAGGATCCTAAATCAGCAAATGGGAGACATGGGCAAGGGCATCAGTGCTTTAGTGGAAACCAACAGGGAGGTTGCAAAGACCAACACTGACATGACCACCGCCATCAACCAACTGTGCTCAAAAATGGATGTCCAGGAGCAAACAAGGCGCAGGGATGCGCGTGTGCACAACAGGGCCATGCACCGGCTGGCCACGGCAACATCCCAGCTATGCCGTAGGAGCGCCAACATGCAAGAAAGCCTCACGCAGAACACCGCGGAGGTAACCAGGGGCATGGCCAGGATTACCAGTGCCCTGGAGGCCATGATCACCTCCCATACTGCTGCGAATCCTGCCCTGGACGTGGCTGAGGCATACAACAGCAGCAGCCGCAGCAGCCCGGCTAGCGCAGTTGTTGAGCCACGCCGGAGCACCAGGCGCTCAGCTGAGCCTGCAGGCCATGCCAAAGGGAGTGAACCACACCCCAGTGGGTCTGCGAAGCGCGCCCGTAAATGACATTTACAGTGTGTGTGAGACAACCTGGGACATTAGCAGTCCCCACGTTCAAATACTCATTATTTGTTCCACATCAGTGCATTTACGTTGTGGCAACATTAAAAAACTTTTTTTCACATTCACAAGCTGTCTGTGTCTCCTTACTCACTCAGAAATAGTTGTCTGTTATCTCCTCACGTCTGTATCTGCCATCAGTAGGTGTTGACACTCCAGCAGGTTGTCTGTCAGGCACAGCATTGTCGTCGTCATGATCCTCGTAGTCAGAAAGATCCACCTCAGTACCCTTCCTTACAGCCAAGTTGTGCAACATGGCACAGGTAGCAATTATCTTGCAGCAGGTGATGGGGGTATACTGCCTTGCACCTCCACTCTTGTGAAGGCATCTAAATCTGCTCTTCCAGATGCCAAAGGTCCGTTCTACCACATTCCGTGTACTTTTGTGGGCCCGGTTATACCTCCTTTGGCTGGGTGTGGAGGGGTTGAGGTAGGGAGTGAGGATAAATGAACGTAGGGCATATGCACTGTCTCCTAAAAGGGAAATGGGAATACATTACTCACATGCATACTTGTAATTCTTACTGCAATAGGTGTTGGAGGGGTCGCACACTGTGTCTTACCTAGGAGGTATCCTTCGCCAAATTCCCCTGCAGACAGCCGTGCATAGATGCCGCTGTTCTGAAAAATATAGGAGTCGTGGGTACTCCCAGGTAATTTCGCAACAAGGTCTGTGATGACGAACTTTGCATTGCAAATCACCTGTACATTGAGGGTGTGGGTGGACTTCCTATTCCGGTAGAGGTATTCTGTGGCAGCAGGGGGACAAATGGGGATGTGCGTGCCATCAATGCAGCTGATGATATGGGGAAATCTAGCCATCTGGTAGAATTCAGATTTGGTTTGAAGCAGTTCAGCATGGGTGGATGGAAAAGAAATGTAATGCTCCATCCTATGCAACATGGCGTCAAGGAATTTGTGAAAAAACCTTGAGAGGCTCCTCTGGGTCACCTCACCCACCGCAGCAACCACGCTCTGGTAGCTCCCTGACGCCAGCAGGTGGAGGCTGCACAGCACCTGTACATGTGGTGGAATTGCATGTGCTCTTGGGGTGGTGTGCTGCAACAGTGGTTGTAGGTCCCTGATGAGCTCCAAGATGGTGTCTGGAGCCAACCTGTACCTCTGCAGTATCTCTTCCTCTGTGAGCATGAACAGGGTCACCCTCTGCCTGTAGACCTGCTCCTGTCTCAGCCATTCCCTCTCTCCTTCCTCCTCTAGCCGTAGCCGTCTTGCGATGACATAAAATGCCGCCATTGTGCAAACAGCAATGCATTTTGGGTCCATTTTTATAGGCTGTACCTGGTTACCACCTGATTTGAATCCATGGTAAATACCGACTCTTAAATACCGAATTTGAAGCAAAATCGGTATTTCAGAGCCTCCCTACATCTCAATCTTCAATTTTACCTATTCTTAATTACCGAATCGGTATTTTACCGATTCGGTATTGTACCGATTCGGTAAGTTTACCGATTCGGTAAGTTTACCGAGTCGGTATTTTACCGATTCAGTATATTTTCCGATTCGGTAAATTTACCGATTCGGCCTAATTTCTATCACCTACATACTGATCGCTCAATACCGGTCGGTAACGGCCGAAAATACCGATTTTCGGCCGTTACCGACCGACCTACATCTGGCCCTTTGTCTTCGTATTGCTGAGATGAAACTTGCCTTCCTGCATACGTCCTTTTACAATCGCACAAGAGGCGCTGTATTGCTGTTTACTCCCTATGGCCGGCTGAGCAGATCTGCCAGTGTAAATTATATATTCATACTGATCTAGAGGCATAATTTCATTTAGGAGAGGATATTCTTGTTCATATTGCAGGAATGCTTGTGTTTTTAGCGTGTGATCATATCTGTATTCTACATCTGATGCAGTGAGAGAATTATGTAACGCTTTAGCATTGGGAAATGCTTGCATTTGTAGCAGCCTCTAAGGCCGGTACCGGAGTTATGACAATCATTTGTTTTCCCTGAGCCAGTGCTTGCTCTCTCACTACAGCAGTCTACACTGCTGTCAGATTTTTTTCTGTGGACGCGAAACGCATCTCAGCATTTTGATACAAGTGTGATTTATAAGCAAAGGGTACTGTTTCGCGTTCATTATATGTGAGGTATGTGTACCCAGATTGACCCGCAACCATACGTATCACCAGGTTGCGGACATTATGCATGTCTGTAAGTGTTTAGATGCTATCATGTCAGCCTGGAGGGATCAAAGTGTATCTGTGTGTTCCTGTGTCCATTGCCTAACTGAAAAATCAGGTCTTATGAGGAAGTAGAAAGGTTTAACTCTTTCTACGTAATCCAAAATGTATGTTCTGCCACAATTCAGGAATGCCAGTATGGATTGTAAATTTTTCAGTGACTTTGGAGGTTGGAGCAGAGCACACTTTTCTAAAACGTTAGCTGCCAGGCTTTTCCCTTCACTTGAAAGCTCATATCACAAAAATAGGACTCTGAGGTGGACCACTTTAGATTTTTTGAAGTTAAACTTGTAGCCTTCAGAGGCGAATCCCAAAATGATGGTGCTCACCCTTGTCAAGTGTCCCTCTAGGTTATCATCCGTCAGATAAATATCACCTACATAGGACAATGCCTCTTCATCCAGATTCTGGAGTAACTCAGTTACCCTGGCCGAAAACAACCCCGGGCTGTTCTTATACTCCTGGGGGAGTTGACAAAATGACGCTGTGACCCTAATGCTGAGAATGCGGTCAAATATCTGCTCTCAGGTGCTTTATTTTGGCAGAAAAATCAATTTGAGATATCTAGTGCTGTTTTGTATTTTTTCTGCACAATGATATTCATCAATGTGGCACAATGTTTTTTTATACTGCAAATGTTTTTGTGCATGAGTTTAGATGTCTGTAATCTGAAACTAGACGATACGAGTTGTCAGGTTTCATTATGGAAATAAAGGATTATTCATTGAAGAGGTGCAAAGTTTCAATCACCCCCTGGTATTCAATTTGATCTAAGATCTTCCTGACCTGTTTTTTTAGCTTCTTGCTTAAGTGGATATTGTCTCTGTAGAGTCGGAGTACATTTTAACAGTATCACGTGGTGGGTTGAATCCTCATCCCATCCAACATGGTTTTGATATAGTGCGGGAGCAAGGGCTACTGCCCACTCCTGTGCATATGTATGTTTTAAATATTGAGTTTCATATGCAAAAGAAACAATTAATGAAAGGAATGCTAGACAATGCAAAACATTCACCCCCAGTCACATGGATCCGGCTTTAATCCATCATTCTTTTGCTCACCACACCACCCCAGTTTGGACCCAGCCATATGCAAATCATTTTTGACCCTGTTCCTTGTGGGAACAGTCCAGCCCGAACTGCCAAGCCAGGTCCTCCCTGGATCGGAAACAAGCATCCTGGGACCGGTTTCAGGGCATCACCCTTCATCAGCCAGGCTAGCTTGAATCCAGTGGTGTAGCGAGCATGGGACCCACGTCTGGGCATACCCTTCCCACTTAGGGTAACATATGCAAAAGAAACAATTGATGAACAGAATGCTGGACAATGCAAACATTCACCCCCAGTCACAAGGATCTAAGTTTAATCCCTCATTCTTTTGCTCACCACACACCCCAGTTTGGACCCAGCCATATGCAAATCATTCTTGACCCTGTTCCTTGTGGGAACAGTCCAGCCCGAACTGCCAAGCCAGGTCCTTCTTGGACCGGAAACAAGCATCCTGGCACCGGTTCCAGGGCATCACAACCGCATTCAATGGTACATACCATTTGGACTCGCTATTAGGAAGGGACACCCTTGGCATGCCCTTTCCCAATAGTGAGTCGTAAACGATATTTTGCGAGTCTGTGACTCGCAAAATAGCATTGGTACATACCACCACCATTTTCTGCAGTCGCAAAAGGGTTAAATACCCTTTTGGGACCGCAAAAAATGGTTGTACATCTGGCCCATTAAAAAACATTTGAAAAATTACAAAAACTGTAGTGAAAAAATTGATTGGTTTTTATAATTCTGCCTCTTTCTGGTAGCCGGAACTGGGGGCGATCATAGCACTGCAAACCTATTGTTGATGCCATTACCGGAACAAACAAACAAACCCCCACGTTGTTGCCCAGCAGTGTTTTCCGTTATACCAAAAAAAAAAAAATGTTGCTACATGTTCTCTATTTTATATGCTGCTTCTAGGGTAAGTCACAAATGCTGGGCACTTTTAGAATAGCCACCATTTAGTTAAAAAAAGGACACAAACGAGCCATGGATATATTTTGTGGAAAAAATGTTATAAAGGCTTAAACACAAACGTACCTAATTATCAAATAAAGAACTAGCGGGTTAAAGTGTAACAAATTTGTTTTAACTACATTTTTGGGATCTTTAGTTAGAGACATACTACATAACTCCGAAACAGCAGCATTGTCAACTTCCCAGCTTGCAGAATAATAGCCTTCATCAAGCCCTACCCTCTACCAAGTTTATATCACCATGTGAGGAAATACAACTATACCTTCCTTCTTTTTGTAGAAGGGAACTCCCATAGCCACGAAGCTCATCCAGGCATCACAAGGAATGGAGGACACATGGGACAACAAGGGTTTTGGGGGTTTCGGAGATCCTTTGGTGTCAGTAGTGTGCTGGTCAGCACAGAGTTGGAGAGGAGTTTTTTTTACAGCGTCATTTTTGCATTTTGAAAGAGGAGATGATGGGAAAAATAAACAAAATAGGATGGACAAGGGGATGCAGTCATTCCTTGTACACCACCAATAGTATATTGTAAGAGCAGTGAACAGATTATGGGCCAGATGTACAACCCTATTTTGCATGCGCAAGCGGGTTTGCGACATGCGACCCGTTTGCGCTTGCAAACTGTGAAAGGGTTCTGATGTTAACATAGGCTTCTATGGGAATTAACAAGGGCGTATTATCAAGCCCATTATCGCTGTTTTATCGGCAGTTTCCTGCCGATAAAACCATGATAATTTTAACACCGGTCCTTGATAATATCCCCCCAGGTTAGAACAAGTGCCGCACTCCATCTGAACTCCTTATGCGACACAATCTACATACCTTGCCCCATGTGGAAGTCCCAGAGGTAAAGGTTCATTCTTTTTTACATCTTCCTTTCATGATGACGCCTTTTGGAAGACAAGCCAACTGTAACACATATGAACCAGGTTTGAGACCTGAAGTGAGCTCTCTTTTAGCACTTGGATCACGGTCAGAATGGATGGCAGTTGACACCATATATAGAGTACAGACAGCACCCTGATGAATGTTGCACTATTTTCATCAAGTGTTCTCTAATTTCCGAAACGCGCGTCGGAGCAATTCTGTTTATATTTATTCTGTCTCATACATAGGAGCAAGTACAGAAAAGCTCTAATGTGCACTATAAGTAAATCAGAATTCCAATGAAAAAATGGAACAACTGTTACCCTATTGTGATATAACTGCTTTTATTGTTTGATGTGTATGTCTTTGTAAAGTATGATTGAGTGTTAGTGTTATTTGAAATACTGTGGGCCCGATGTAGGTAGGCAAATACCGGTCGGAAACGGCCTAAAATACTGATTTTCGGCCGTTTCCGACCGGTATTTGGATATTGAGATGTAGGGGCATCTAAAATTACAGAATCCGTAATTTTACCGATTCTGTAATTTTACCGATTCGGTAAAATACCGAATTGGTAAAATTACCGAATCTGTAATTTCAGATGTAGGTAGCACTGTTTTCAGTGCTACAAGGGTTTAAGAATCCTTAATTTACCACCAACTAGTAGTTGCTGGTAAATTAAGAAAACCATTTAAAAAGCATTTTAAACAGTGCCATGTTGCAGACATACATGCCCTAAGGGCATGTATGTCAGCAACATGTGCACCCATGCACAATTGAGGGGTGCAACAGGGTGTCAAAGTGACACCCTGCCACCCTTCAATGTTTCCCCCAATTACCGAATCGGTATTTACCGATTCGGTAATTGACATTGATTCCTATGGGCCTCAAGGCCCATAGGAATCAATGGCAGTTACAGAATCGGTAAATACTGATTCATTCATTACCGAATCATACCGATTCGGTAATTAATTCGGTAAATATACCTACATCCCAATTGCCAATTCTTAAATACCGAATCGGTATGATTCGGTATTTAAGAATCGGTAATCGGGGATTACCTACATCTGGCCCTGTATGTTGTATTATTTTTTGTTCCTTTTTCCTTTATGTATGTTTTGAACTTGTGTTTGAGCTCACAATATTTATGTACATATTGTCAAAAATATTTCTATTGTAGAGTATAAGTATAACTATTACTGATAAATACATTATAAACTGAACTGTTGTGATCTATGGCTCTTAAACACTGTAAGCTTAGTGCTTTTGTTTTAATTTATTTGGAGAAGAGATTGTTTGGTTTCTTGTAAGTTTCCTCCCTGGACTCTTCTCCTCAAATTGTGTCTCAGGGACCCTCTTTTGTTTTTCTTTAGTAATTGTGAAATGGAGGTCCACCTCCCATCTGTCTCTATACTTATGAGTGCAAGAGATGAAGTATGTACTAATTTTAAACAGCCTTGAAACCCGCCTTGCTGCACTGCATGAAAGGGTAGGAGTGTGGTGTATTTAACATAATACAGCACGTTTATTTCCTTTCCTTGCTATGGCGGCCTTTAGGCTGCCTAGCGCCCCCGCAGGCACCCTTTTGCCATGGTGCAAGAGTTCTTGCATTGTAGGCAGGATTGTTTTATGCAAGAAATGGCCTTCCTGCACAAAAACAATCCTCTGAGGTAGTTTCCTCTTACTATGTGTGCAGAAAGCAGCACACATAGAAAGAGTAAAAGACGCGGAGAAATAAAGATATTTCTCCTCATTCCGCCTCACCTGGAAACACATAGCATTTTGATGCTTTCCCTCGTCTACCAGTAATTGTAACTCTAGCACATGTGCCAAAATCTGTGGTTGGATGCGTGGGAACACCCATGCGCAACCCATGGAACGCCTCCCTGAGGCAGAGTAACACAATGCAGCAATTTGTGCTGTGGTGCATTACTGTAGATTTTTCAAGCATGCAGGCCACGCAAGGTGGCCTTGTCTGGCTTGATAATTCTTACTTTAAGGATGCATCGCCCTTGTGTCCCCCTTGCGTGGGGCAAAGGCGATGCAAAAAACTTTTGTAAATATGCCCCTTAGAATTTTGCATTGCATGGAAACTCCCTTTTTAGTACTTCCTTATTAAAAAGGTCCTCCAATAAATGTACATTTCCCGAGTTGCTGCCCAGTGTTTTCATTGAGACAGGTGAAAATCATTTTGTGGGCAAAGATTCATACAAGAGCTGTGGTCTTCGACCGTACCCTTCTTGTACTGTTCACCAATATAGCAAACTTTCATTCCACCATAACCACAAATGAGTGCCCATTATTACGGGACCAAAGTTAGGATTATATTCTATAGGCATTAAAGGAGAAGGGAAGGCAGGCACCCAATCCAGTCTCCTCAAAATCAGGCTTCAATTATTACGTTTTTTTAGGGGATGTCGTATTTTTCTATTTTTGAGGAAGCTTAAGAGCAGGGCCGGCCCTAGACATGTGCAAAGGGTGCACCTGCACAGGGCCGCCAAACCCCAGGGGCCACCACAACGACGGACGAGGATCGGATCGGAAGGATCACTGGCGGCCCCCTGGCAGGATTTGGCGGCCTCCGGGCAATGGCAGCGACGTTTGAGTGTTGTTGTTTTAGTTTAGTTTGGTTTCACTTGCCCAGGCAGCCAGCCAGCAGTTTGGGTCCCAGGGCCGTCAATCTTAGCCCTACGACGTGACGGCCCTGGGACAGCCCCCGCGTGCTGTGCGCAGTGCGCAACTCAGCTCTTAGCCGCTCAGGGACGCGTCACGGTGCTGGTCACGCTCCCGCCAGGGACTGGGAGAGTGCGTCAGTGAGCGGTGCGTCGTCAGAGATTGAGGATCATTAATAAAGAACAATTAACGTCGTCGCCACCGACAGACAGAGTAAGCCTATTTTGCATTTTGAAGGGAAATTCGCCACTACTTGAGTGTGTGCCTGTGCCTAACCGAGACCTGACTCACGAATGCATGCGTCTGTGCGCTCCTCAACGTGTGTGTGTGTTCCGTGAGATCCCAGTCATAGTGCAGCATTATCTGAACACATTGCATTGGTATATGATGTTGCATTAGTTTCTGTCTCCTGATCTGTTCAACTCGTGAAACAATGCCACCACCTTATGCACACAGTGTGATTTCCATTGTGTACTGTATTATACAAAGTTCTCACTCTAGAAGTGACCATGGAATCTTCAGCCGCATTTCTCTGAGCCTTACGCTTATTCCCTGCGTTGTCTGACTATATTTTTACCTTCAGATTCTTTATAACCCTTAGTGGTTTCCCAACTTGTACTCTGTCTCAAGACAGCTTTTTTTTTTACTGATTATGCCGCTTATTTTATTGATGATTCTCCATCCTCACCAGGCACTCGCCTCGCCCAGCTCAAAGTATGTTAGATTGTTATTTTATGTTAAATTGGACAGGGCCGCCAAACCCCAGGGGCCGCCACGACGACGGACGAGGATCGGATCGGAAGGATCACTGGCGGCCCCCTGGCAGGATTTGGCGGCCTCCGGGCAATGGCAGCGACGCGTGAGCGTTGTTGTTTTAGTTTAGTTTGGTTTCACTTGCCCAGGCAGCCAGCCAGCAGTTTGGGTCCCAGGGCCGTCAATCTTAGCCCTACGACGTGACGGGCCTGGGACAGCCCCCGCGCGCTGTGCGAAGTGCGCAACTCAGCTCTTAGCCGCTCAGTGACGCGTCACGGTGCTGGTCACGCTCCCGCCAGGGACTGGGAGAGTGCGTCAGTGAGCGGTGCGTCGTCAGAGATTGAGAATCATTAATAAAGAACAATTAACGTCGTCGCCACCGACAGACAGAGTAAGCCTATTTTGCATTTTGAAGGGAAATTCGCCACTACTTGAGTGTGTGCCTGTGCATAACCGAGACCTGACTCACGAATGCATGCGTCTGTGTGCTCCTCAACGTGTGTGTGTGTTCCGTGAGATCCCAGTCACAGTGCAGCATTATCTGAACACATTGCATTGGTTTATGATGTTGCATTAGTTTCTGTCTCCTGATCTGTTCAACTCGTGAAACAATGCCACCACCTTATGCACACAGTGTGATTTCCATTGTGTACTGTATTATACAAAGTTCTCACTCTAGAAGTGACCATGGAATCTTCAGCCGCATTTCTCTGAGCCTTACGCTTAATCCCTGCGTTGTCTGACTATATTTTTACCTTCAGATTCTTTATAACCCTTAGTGGTTTCCTAACTTGTACTCTGTCTCAAGACAGCTTTTTTTTACTGATTATGCTGCTTATTTTATTGATGATTCTCCATCCTCACCAGGCACTTGCCTCGCCCAGCTCAAAGTATGTTAAATTGTTATTTTATGTTAAATTATTGGTATTTGTAAAGCGCGCGGCTACTCGAGAGTGTCCCAGCGCTGCAAAGCCTCGTGACAGGCTACTGAGCTATGCAGATAATGAGGGAGGCTTACAGCTGTTGCTGGAATAACCAGGTGTTCAGTCTTTTTCTGAAAATGAGTAGGTCATGCACCTAAGTGACAGAGGTAGGCAATTCCACAGTCGGGAGGTCTGCACTTGGAAAGAGCAACCGCCTTTGCGGACAAGGGAAATTTAAAACAGTTACTATTTACTTGTGTTCTGCAAATCCCATCATCTTAGAGCTGGATGTGACCTGTTGGGTACTTCTTTTGGTTTTCCCACCGCCAGCGTTGGTTATTTTGCAAGACCTCCTATCGACACTGCCCACAAGATAAAGAAAGGAGGGGTTGGGACATCCCATTTTAGCCATTGGCCTGGCTGCTTTAGCTGCCTTTAAGGACTTGACTCCAGGGTTGTCGTTGGCTTTGGTATCATCTCATGGTTTTTTGCTGATATATGCATTTCCTTTGTGGTAGTAGCTTGGAGTATTGTTGGGGGTAAGTAGGTGTGGTTTTGTTAGATATTTACAGCTTGAAATATTAGTGGAAGTCGAGGACAGTCATTTTTGTAGCCATAGATTGTTTGAGAGCAATGAACAGTTCGATCTGCCGTGTATGCTTACTGGTTTTGATCGTCCCCATTTCTTTATTGGTCACTGAGTATCTTGTCTTTGGTGATAATCCACTCTGCTATTTTGGAAATAAAGGGCAAAATGTGAAGTTTCAGTGTGAAACTCAAAGTACCTGCATTTTTACAAGTTTGGGAACATCTGGCCACCAATGTGCAGATCGCTCTGTATGCACAGTGCCGACGTATTATTATTAAAACACCTTCCTGAGCTCCGCCCCGTCCGGACCCCCTCTTCCAGGGCCCCCACCTACGCTCCCTGCACAGGGCCACCATGAACCTAGAGCCGGCCCTGTTAAGAGTGCTATCCAGCGGGGCAAGAGAATATTTCTGATCTATTAGTTTCCATACTTTGAATACATTGGGCGAGAACCATCCCAAAGTTGGTTGGGGTTGTGCAGCAAATGTATAATTCTAAGGATGAGGGAACCCCAAGCATTCATTGACCTTTAGTTGTTAGAGAGTTGATCTATTTATTCGCCGCTTCTTACTATTTTAAAGTAAGTTTTCTGATTTCTGCCTGAGTCCAACTGGTGAGGCTCCAATGTGATTTTTCAGAGCGGAGCACAGGTCTTTTCTTGTCCAGTTCTTTGAATAGTTAGCTCCATGCTACTCGATCAAGCACCTTTTTAGCACTGAATGCACATCAACTGGTATATTGTTCATGCTCAGCCACATCATTGTTGATGTTTCTCTCATGTATCAATGTCCTCCTATTTACGAAATCCACTTGATGCAGTGGAGTTTGTAAGGTCCATACTTCATCTCATCTGGCGACAATATTCTTGGTGAAAATTTTAATATCACAGAGAACGTGTCCTTTAAGACCTACTTAATCAAATTCTTCTCCGTTTTAAGATGACTTGCAGAGCCAATTCAATCATAGATGGGGTGACTGACAGGATGTCTGGAAGTAATTGAACACTTCTGCAAGGGGTTCTGTTATGAGGCCTGCATATGCCTTGTAGAAGAATGTAAAAAAACCTGAGATTTTACTCCTAGAAAGTGCTTTAACAGCACTAATTACCACTAATTACCACTTCTAAGGTCATTGGTTCCTCCAAGGTGTCTCTCAGTTATGGCTCTATATGAAGAAACTCAATATTAGTTAATTATTCGTCTTGTTCCTGAGCTTTATAAACAAGTGTACAACATCTGAAGGTATCTTTAGCTATCAAGTCATCTTCGGTTTGGAGAATCTCATCAGTGAAAACAATTTGTTTCATATCGTTCTTTTAACGTTGATGTCACCTCACCCATCAATAAAAACTGCAGCACTCCTCTAGTCTTTCTCAATTTCTATAGAGAAATTATCATTTCTATATTCCTGTGTCAGAAATAATATCAGTTCTAATAGTTATTTTTCCATCCTCTGGGTTAATATTACAAAACGAGTGGTATGTCCTATTAATTCTCCTCTAATAACTGCATTTGCTAAGGGTCCAATCCCAGCCCCATGCCACCTCACTATTCACATTCCCTGTCAAATAATGACTCACGACTTCTCAGATAGTTTCCCTCAAGGTAATGTATTTAAACACTATTTTATTTTATTCAAAATATGAGATTTAGACTTGTTCTACTGGATGTAGTCTCATTCTAGAAGACCGAGGATTGCTTAGGTAGTATTTGGGTGCCTACGTTCATGCATAAAACTTGTGGTACCATATTCCTTTGCGGTAAGTAAAGATCAATTCTAGAATGGACTCTTTGTTTATTTTTAAAAAGTATCTTCTCTTTCAGTCCCTTGTTTGGCTCACCAAAGATCAATCAAGTCAAAATCTCGGACTCCCATAGATAGCGTTGGAAGGGATCTATATTCTGGAAATTGGAAGAGGAATGAGTTGTATGTTGGGTCTAGTGTTGCGCTGTATCACGCTCCCTTAATGAGACACACTTTCACTAATGTAGCCACAAATTGGAATAGTTCAGTGCAAAAGCTATCTCTATTGACATTATAATTTGAACATATTGTATGGATCGATTCACTACTTCAGCACACACTCCCGGCTCTGCCATTCGCAGTCTGACTGTACATTCAGTCTGCCTGGTATAAATTGTAACCCTTGTTTAATCAATATAGAAATACCTTTCTTTTTTGTGAGGTCATTACAGTGAAATTGATTAGGAAACAAGTATGATCTTAATTGCTGTTTCTTACGACTTAGCAGGTGAGATCTTAGAAACAGTACCACATCAAATTATTTACTGTTATGTTACATTTAATTAATATAGCCCAGCGAATCACACCCAAGGGTGTATCTTGGCGCTTGGCCTCCTCAAAATCACACCCGCCCAGCCAGGTTTTTAGTAGTTTTTCAAGTTGAGCAAATTCCACACAGCTTTGGAGATGGGAAGGAAGCTGGATCCATGCCCATAGGGCAGTACAAGAAAAAGCTCTACACCCAGATCTTGAGACACAAATGCCAAGAATAGACACAAATGTTTTGTCGCTCGATCTCAGAGTGCGAGAGGGGCAGTAGTAATTTAGTTTCTCCTTCAAGTACAAAGGAGATTTGCCTAGTAGGGCATTGTGTGCAAGGCAGCATATCTTGAAACATATATGCTTCCTAACCAGCAGCCAGTGGAGGGTCATGAGAATAGGGGCCGAAGCGGAGCCTGCTAGGAGATTACAGACTAGCCGGGCAGCCGTATTTTGTACCACTTGGAGTTTGGTCAAGAAGATGTCAATAGCAGCCATGAGTAATGCATTGCTATAGTCCAGGCAACTAATTTTTAGCACCTGGACCAGCGTTTTCCTAGCCAAAGCAGGGAGCCAGGGCAAGACTTTCCTTAGCAGCTGCATGGCGGTAAAACACGACCCTCTTGTGGCTGCCACATGACTTTTCATGGATAGTTCATGATCAATTATTATAGCCAGACTGTTTGCTGACTGGCTGGGGCAGATCCCAATTACTGGGCCACCAGTCCAAAGACCAAAGCTGCTGTGCTTTGCCAAAGAGCAAGATCTCTGTCTTGTTGTTCAGCTGAAGACAGTTCCTGGACATCCAACCTGCAACGTTCCTCATACAAGCTTGAAAACGGTGCTTGGTGCCTTGACTGTCCTGTTTCATAGAAATGATCAGCTGAGTATCATCAGTATAGGAAATAGCTGCATAGCCATATTATTTCACAATCTGGGCGAAAGGGGCAAAGTAGATATTAAACAATGTTGGTCTCAACGTGGTTCCATTTCAGCAATGCTCTGCATTCATCAGGGAATGAAGCCCTTGAATGTTTAGGCAAATGATTCCGAGACTATCTATTGGCAAATCCAGCACAGCCCCTTCTCCACTTTATCCTGTTAAGTACACTTTGAGTACCCTAAATCAATTTCAGGAATATCAGAAAAGAAGTCATGTAAGTTACTCTGGTGTAACTCCGCTGAACCATGGTAGTTTCTGAAGGTATCAGACAAACCAGTGTGTATGACTGTTCTCTGCTTCTTTGTCATGATCACAGTAAATGTGCAGGAAGGGTAGACATGTGATATAAAACGTGTTTAAACACAGGGAAAGGAATGGTAATGGAAGGATAAATAAAGAACTTTAATTAGGGGTCCCCTCAGATGCTAGGCCAAACACTTAAAGAGAGAAGATAAAGGAGAAAATAAGAAGGGGAGAGATTCTATATCTTACGTATGCCTTCTTTCTCAGCCATATCCTCTATTTACTAGACTTGGATTATCTAGTTTGTTTGAAAGGAAAGTGTAGAATCCCTATGAACAATTACATGATAGGCCAGAGAACATTTGCCAGTATTTAGGTAGTAGCTAAGGAAAAGTTAAAGTTCAACAACAGTTAAGCTTTCAGAATTGTGGTGGAATTTATGGAGTATGTTTCAGGAATGTAGGTAACAGGGAGATTTAGATAATCCTTCATCTGAGGATACCTCCATCACCATCTTGTCTACCCTTTATGCTGTGTAACATTTTGTTTGGTGGCTTCTGGAAGGTAGTTTTCAAAAATAAGGAATGCACAAGGCCTTCAAATTCAAACTTGGTTAACTGTTTGGCAGTACTGCAAAAATGTTGATTATTCATTTTGGAGCGAATTTCCTTATTATCAATTTTATGTATACTTTTTGATAGGGGTGGGCGTAGTTCGTGAAGTAGCGCTACGCGTAGCTACGCAAAGTGCACTTCGTCCTACGCGAGCTACGTGTAGCACTACGCGAACTGCGTAGTAGCATGTTCGCACTGTGCAAGATGTCGTTTTCAATGATTGCACAGTGCGGACAAGCATTCGGCACTGTGCAATCATTGAAAACTGCATCTTGCACAGTGATGCCACTCGAGTAGATTTTTACTCAAGCTGCAGCTTTCTCAACGCGGACTGGTAGGTTCTCATTGCTCGCGACCACTCGCAATGAGAAACCTGACCTCCTCGCGTTGAGAATCTTGCTGGGAGGTTTATTTTCCATGCTCACGATCGTGAACAAGGAAAAAGTCTCGTGAGATGTTATTTTGCTTGCTCGCGGTCGCCAACTTGACGTTGAGGACCGTGAGCAAGCGAAAAATGACCACTGCACTACGCTACGCATGTTTGCACTGTGCTACGTGCAGTTCGCGTAGTGCGAAGTTGCGCAAACTTCGCAAACTACGTGAGGGTAGCGTAGTGCTTTGCCCAGGGTTACTTTTTGATGATGTTCCTGCAATTATATTTCTTTAACTACTAGCTTGTTGTGTGAAAGTGTTTGTTCTACAACATTTGGATTAACCTCATCAAGTCTGTTCTCAGACTTTCGTAGGTCGACAGACACCGATTTTGCAAAATTATGAGGCAGAGTCGGTCTTAAATTGTGAGCAACTGTCATTTGTATTTCTTAGGCGGGTATGACCACCGCTTCTCATCTGTGCATCTAGAGCGGTTTGTGATACTGAGGGTGGATCAGCTCGTTTTGAAGGACTGATTCATGTTAGCTGTAACATGTTGTTTATTGAACTTGTTTTCATACCTTTATTCTGGCCGCTGCCATAATAACTTCTTGGGAAAAATGCAACTCTAATCGCAGTTCAATTGATTCTGGAGCAGGTAGTTGCCAAGAAAGTGGGTGCCACAGAGTAAAACTGCAGCTGTTTGGGAGAAAAATATTTGTAATTCTCTCCTCTTATGCTCTCAAAGAGCAAAGCTTAACCAAAGGCTTTAATTATTTCACCGTCCAGAAGCCAAACCTTGGTAAAACTGTCTTTCCTCAAGTATTCTGCCCCTTTCCATAGCGTTCCAGTTTAAAAAAAAAAAAAGGCTTTCCACCAATAAAATCGAACTCATTCTAACTTAGAGAGCATAGGTTTTGGACTCCATCTTATTTGTGAAGCTGGTTGTCAATGTTTATATCTTAGTAGAATTATATAAAATTACTAGCTTACCCGTCCCGCGTTGTAGCGATCTCAGAAGAAAGTAAATTTAAGGAAACTTGTTATGATAACATTCAATTTATATTGTGTCATTTTTATTGAAACTTATTCATTATAATATGTAAATCATTTTAGAGTGTTGTTTTAATTCTGTTTATTTATCCGAGTGCTTGTGGATACACAGTATTTTTTGTTTTTCTGTGTGGTGCGTACACGAATAAATCAGAAGGTTTTCCGACGCGTGAGCTGGCCACACACAGTGGTCCATGTGAGAAGCACGGATTCTCCAAATCTAGTCCACACACTTGCAGCGATTGTCCTTGTGCTTTGTTGATGGTCATTGCAAAAGCGAGTCGCACCGGAAACTGTAAACGTTGCGTATACGAATAAATCAGAAGGTTTTCCGACGCGTGAGCTGGCCACATACAGTTGTCCATGTGAGAAGCACGGATTCTCCAAATCTAGTCCACACACTTGCAGCGATTGTCCTTGTGATTTGTTGATGGTCATTGCAAAAGCGAGTCGCACCGTAAACTGTAAGCGTTCAGTATTAGAAAGATTATGAGGGCCGTGGAGCCGATATTTAACAATTTTTTTTTTTTTTGTTGCCAGAAACCTTCGCGGGAGTGTACTCAACAACTTCCCAAAGTTTCATGCCGATCGAATGAATGGTGTAGTAATGCATAAAGGACAAACGGACATACTTTGGTTTTTATATATATAGATAACCTTATTTGTTGTAGGACAGATAGAATTCTTGAGACCTTCCCTGATATAGAACGATGGCAGTCTTTTGAAATGTAGTATTCTATAACTGTTTCACCTCGCTTAATTCTGATTGGCCCACGCAGTTGCAACCATGTACAACTGTGTTGAATGTGACATCTTTTGTTTGGAACCCTATAAAAAAGCAGCATTTTTTGAGGTGTGAAGGCTCTTTTCTCCCTAACCCTAAGAGATGAATCCCTGTTGGTTTGCTCTTCCATTTTATACTCTATGTTTTTGCTCTCCTAAACTTTAATAAGTACTTTGATTGATTTTGAATTCTGGCTGAACTAGGCATTCCAGTCTACTAATTTATTGATTTGGTTATACTATTTGATATATTGTATGACTAAAAATCTGAAAATAGGCCTTTAAGTTTTAGTCTTATGCTGCCGTTTTCGTGAGATCAAATGGGTTTCACATGCACATTTTAGCTGTCATTTGAAATACCAAAGAGAACCAGGCTAGAATGAACACTGTGCCCGGTACATCTGTCACACACATACAACTAGATAGACCTTACCAGACAGTTCTACGGTAATTTTAATCAAACTGCATCAGCTCCAGCAGCAGTTTGGAATCCCACATCATCTTACCACCATGAAGGTTAGCCACGAAAGCTCTCATCAGACTGTCACTTTATAGGCAGTGGGATAAGATCAACATCATATCTCAACCTTGCAATGTCTCTCTTGGGAAAGAGGCGAGTCCTCTGCTGTCTCCTGGGCCTGATCAGGGCCGGACTGGGAACCATAACCGGCCAAAGCACTTTGCCAGGGTCGGTTTTCGGCCGAATTTGGTATAGGGCCGATTTTGCAACTATGCTGCAAAAACGGCCCTGTAACAAAAACGGCCCCCAGGGGGCCAAAACGGGCCACCACCCGTGCGGCGCACCGGGGGATTTCCCGGTGCCTGCTGTGGCCAGTCCAGCCCTGTGCCGGATGCATTGACGCATCCATCTTAGCGTTTGCCGGGTAAAGCGTGCAAGGATGGGAGGCCATCGATGCTTTCAGAAGAGGATCAGGGAAGCAGAATTCAGCTGCACTATCAGTTGGGGAAATCAATTGCAAGAGCGGATCACTGTCTGGAGTTCCGCTGAAATGCTGCATGTCAGCCCCCTCACCCAGTTGGAGAGGAATTTGAGGATGTACGATGCTGCCAGTTTTGGTTTTCTGCAGCACAAAAGGGCAGTGGTAACTTTTACAGTAAAGCTCATCCACTATACCCACTAGTTATATGCATGAACTCTCACCCAACCCACTAAAGATCAAACCTCACATGAACTAATTTAGTCTGTCACAAAAAAACTGGAATAAATGCATGGAATGGTTTGCTTGAGCACACAAAACAAAATAAATAACTAATAATACCTAACAGTAACCAATAACACTGTACAAACTACTAACCCTGGGTTTCTTGGCTGCCTGGCGTAAAGCGGTTCAATGTCTCATCAGGGGGAGTAAGTGCTATTAAAAATAAATGCAATTACATTTCTAAAACAAAAAGTGGGCTACACTGTGCTAAAAACATAGGGCCATGTTTACAATGAAAGTGACTCAGTACTTGCCGCAAGCCATTTGGCTGCTCCGCACTGTCACTTTCAAAGCACAGGGATTGGACTTATTTACAACAATATGTTGCATCCCTGTGCTTTCCCCTGCGCTGGCGCACAATCGCTGCCATGCACCGGTGCAGGCACCCTTTCACCATGGTGCAAGAATGCTTGCGTCATAGCAGGATTGTTTTTGTGCAGGAAGGGACACCTTCCTGCACAAAAACAATCAATTGAGGTGATTTGCTCTTTCCATGCGTGAGTAGAATGCAGAAGGCATTAAAAGAGGGAAAAAAACGAGGAGAAACGTAAACATTTCACCGAGTTGAACCTCGCTGCACAACCGGTGGGATGGCGTAGCATTCGCGTACATTTCAAGGTTTACGATTTCTCGTAAATCTGGAAATGCATCAGAATACATGGGTGTTGTGTGGGAACACCCACAGCAACACCCATGTCAAGCCATTACACGCAAAGTGTTGCATGAGAAGGGGCGATATTTACAAACACATAAAGCCACGCAGGTTGGCTTCACATGTCCTTGTAAATATTGGGCAACAGGTTGAGCTGCTGGCGCATCACGCGATGTACCGGCGGCGCAGAGGGCTTGTATATAAGCCCCATAGATGGGAAACTCTCAACAATGTAAATTGATTTGTCTTGGAGTTGTTCCCGAATACAACTGAGTTCCCTCTCTGAAACCGATGTGAGGGCACCGTCCTGGAGTAAGCTAGAACAGAAAAAGTTGAAAAAGACTGTGCTGTTGTCTGCAGGACAAATACCCACCTGTCTGACAGAACTCTAGTGGAGGAGTGTGGCTCACTGATTAGAGCGGCAGACCCTGATGCAGAGGTCTGGCCCGGGACCAGGGTTCAATTCCCAACGCAGCAGGGTCCTGATAATTCTTGCCTCGGTGCCTATTCTAATCATGGGGTCCCACGCTGCAACTCTGGGCAATAGTTGCTTAATCTCCCGCTGCGGGATGCCTGGCTTTCACCCTGGGGATACCCAGTAGGGGTTATCTCACAGGGAAAAGCCAGGACGGGTTCCCAAGGCAAGCGCCTTGATGCCTTCGGGTGATACGTGCGCTATATAAGTCGCAATACATACAAACTCTGCAGAGAGAAACCTCTCCTTTGGCTAAAGCTTCAAACTTGGTCTTGTCCTTGTCGACATCCAGAAATATTTCCGTGGTTAAATGTAAAACCTTTGGGCGGGACAAAGCACTGAAGAGGTTTCCTGACCTTGCTCCATCACAGATCGTGTCTAGGTCCTTGTCCTTCAAAACAGTGCTGATGTAAACCAACAGCTTGCATCTGATCCTGCCCCTCTGTTGGGGGACCATGACATGTGTCTAAGTACAGGTCAGCCGCACCATTTTGACTTACATTGCTTTTAAGTTTCGCATCTTTTGTATGCTACAGTTTTTATCTTCTAATCGCTACCTGTAATTGTCTTATTTTGTATGTCATTTTAAGCGTTGAAAATGTGTATCTTTAACTCAAATTTTTGTAAAATGTAAAATATTTATAACTTAGCTTAAAATTCAGTTTCCTGCAGCTATTAAACTATTTTAATACATATAGTTTTCTGTTGACTAAAACACCTTTGGAAGATTTTTAACTGACAAAATTATCTTTGTATTCACATAACATTCACAGTTAGATATGCTGATTGTTGTTTTTTTATTTACAAAATGCTTTGACTTATGAACGCTTGCTGATGATTTTTTGCCTATGGTATTTACCTATTCAGGTACCACATATATAATGTTAATGAAGAAAATCCAGGCTTTGACGAGATAAGAGCCAGTTTTTACACAGCTCAGATTATCTGTGGCATGGAGCATCTTCATCAGAACAAGATCATTTACAGGGACCTTAAACCTGAAAACGTGCTGCTGGATAATGAAGGTATGTTTCAGTTATCAATCAGGGCCACACATTATATGTTTTATTAGAGCATTTAATACCAGTACATTTTTCCATGGCATTTCAGCCAAAAAGAATGGTGCATACCACTGGAGCACGGAAGGATTCTATCAGTACACTCCTCTGGGTGTCAATCGCTAAAGTGATCACCCCAGCACACATTCTTGCCCCACTTTTGAGGGTCCAAGGTCCAAGTCATCCACAGAAAAGATAGCAAGCCCACCTGGCTCCATGAAAGTCTCTATTGAGGACCAAGCAAGAAACTCCTAACACACACAAATCTTGCAAAATCTTCCTGCTTCTTATCTATCAACTCAAGTAACAGACAACAAAGGTATTGGCAACTAGGGAACTCAGTCACTGCACCACCTGAAGTAATCACCCATTTAAGACTGCATGATCATTGCCCACCTCAAATGACCAGCTACCAGATGGTCATACATTAAACAATTTGAAACACACAAGAAAAGAGGCAATTTAAAAACACAGTCATATCCACATTTTTTTCTGAAGTATACAATAAGTCGGTTTGTGCTTGATTTTTCTTTTCTTTCTTTTCTTTCTTCTCAAAAACAGACAGACACACGCAGCTAATGCGTTTCGCCCAACACATGGCTTCTTCAGGGCTGCCAACATGCTAAAAACAGATACATGAATAAGTTATTTAAAACAAGTATAAAAGATGTTGAGTAACACACACTTAACATCAAAAGACACTTAATAATTAAAGACAGATCCCAACAATAAGGTTTATATACAACAAACCATATCTTTTTCCGCGTAAAGAGACACATATTGTAAAAAGAAAAAGCATAGTGGGGTCAAATATTAACATACCAAATAACATGACGACCAACATTTGTACAACAAAACATTTAGAAACCAAAAACTTAAATGCAACAAACAAATGTATTATACTAGTTACATTTCCTTGGTTTGACTACCTTCTTGTGTATACACCCTTTATTGTAAAGGAATTTTTAATCTAAAAAAAATGCTGGAAAAGGCCTGGAAGGTTTGCAAGTCCATGCAACAGAAGATAAATAATAAGGGAGATTCCTAAGATCAAAAGTGTGTAGACAGAAGAAAAAATCAAAAAAGAAAGAAAGGAAAAAGAGGAATAAAAGAGGAGGAGACGAGGGTAGAAAAGTAAAACATGACAAGACTTCACACAAACAAAAAAAGACATAAGTGTCATATATAGTCCAAACCCAAGACTTGAATGGTGCATCCAGAAAAAGAATGACAAACAAAAGAAAAGATCCCCTAAGTGCACTTAATATACTAGCTTGCGAATTCAGAGGCTCTATGTCACATAAAGCGGCCAAAAGATCTTACCAGTTCGATTCCAATAGCAGTAGTTGTATATTAGATGAATGACTGCCTCACACCAAGGTTTAAGTTGTCCGGTCCACGCTAATCGATAAAAACAAATACATTTAGATATGACCTAATCCATGCATTGGTGATTACGAAGCATAAACAGGTCAAATAAGTGCAAAATGAAAGACAAGCATCAAGACCATGTTACTATCCCTAGTGCACCTGTAGCGTCCCACGTGATCAAAAACAATGAGTTACCAAAGTCATGCATTAAAAAACAGTTTTTAACCCTGGTCCATCTGTAATGCCATTAGTCCTCCAAAACAGTGAGTCAACAGAGTCATGTATTAAAAGCAGTCCACACCTGAATGATTTGAACTACATTCCGTGATAATAGAAAAAGATTTGGGGCCATATGTATCATTCAAAATTGCGATCGCAAATGCCGAAATTCGCAGAATTTCGGTGTTTGCGATTGCAATTTAGCTAAGTGGGATGTATGAAAGAAAAACAGCCTTGCAAAATAAGGAATTGCAAATTTGCGATTCCCTATTTTGCGATTGTATTTAAGGAATCGAAATTGCGATTCCTTAAATGCAATGTAAGAGGCCCAGAAAAAGTGCAATTTGGCCATAAGGAATTGCAAATTACCACCAACTTCAAGTTGGAAGTAATTTGCGATTTCTTTGAAAAATGCCATGTGGCGCACATACATGCCCATAGGGCATGTATGTGTGCCACATGTGCCCACATGCACATTTCAGGGATGCAACAGGGTGTACTTTTGACACCCTAGTACCCTTGAAATTGCATTCTCAATTTGCGATTCTCTAATTGAGAATCGCAAATTGAGAATGTCTTCCCATTCATTCCTATGGGCCTATATGCCCATAGGAATGAATGGGGAGGTATTTCTTAATTGCCAATCGCCATTTGCAATTTGCAATTAAGGAATATGTAGGATTCGCAAAATTATTTGCAAATCCTACATACATAGCGCATACATACACAGCGCAATAGCGATTCGCAAATTTTTTTTATTTGAGAATCGCAAAACCAAAGTTTCATTCATATGGCCCATAATGCCTTCACCATTGAAGAAATAGTAGAAATCTAAATTCCTAGTAGATAAACCCTGGGGCTTAGAAAAACACCAGGAAAAAATGGGTGTCTAGAAAGTCAAGATTCCTTCAAAAAGATCCTTGTTTCTATTGTTATTGGTACTTAAAGTGATACGCAGAGCGAAGAGAGGAAGAGAAAATACATGGAGAACGAAATCAATTACAGGTATCTAGAAACATGCAAAATATTGCATCTATTCCAAACAATCATCAAAAATCAGCAAGCCTGCTGATCCCTAATGGCAACTTAAACATAAACAGACGTAGCCTATACTACGTTTAGGTTACACTGTTTTGTAATCCCAGAGAATTAGCTCCAAATCACAACAAGCCACATTTATGGAGACAGCGATATTGAGAAAAAATTTATTTCAACAACCGTTAGCCAAATACCGCCTCATTACAATAGAGGCGAACGGGAAGGAATTCGACCGGTCATTCCAACTGGCTTCCAACAGGCTTGGAAAGCCTGTCTGCCAGTCGGAATGCTGTCAGTAATCCCAAGGGCGGCTCTTTCCGCCCTTGGGATTATGATGTCAGGTTTTGGCAGCCTTTCTGTGCCGGCCTTGCCAATACAGAAAGGCTGTCGGAACTCGCCTTGGGTGCACTGCTTCCAGTTGGAGACCTTGCTGATCCCTGCACCCTATGGAAAGCACCTCAAGGTGCCTGACACGGGGTGCAGGGATGAACTCCACCTCCTATTTTACAATGGGAGCATGCATCCCGACAGGAATACATGCTCCCACTGTAAATTATAGGACTGTGGCCGAACAATGTTTGTTTGCATCCTAATTAGTTGGTCAGGACCGCCGACTGGGTGTCAGTTGGTCCCATGACTGAGACTATGTTGGGAGAGGGAACTCCGCCCGACATCGTACTAGGTCCCTATATCTTTTTTCATTATCATGGAATGTGGTTCAACTTATTCGGGTGTGGACTGTTTTTAATGCATGACTCTGCTGAATCACTGTTTTTGAACATAAGGGTATTATAGATGCACTGGGTTTAAAAACTATTTTTTAATTCATGAAGTTGGTGCCTCGTTGTTATTGATCACGTGGGATATTATAGGTGCACTAGGGATAGTAACACGTCTTTAATTCTGCACGTATTTAACCTGTTTACGTTTCGTAATCACCAATGGATAGATTAGGTCATATCAAAATGTGTTTGTTTTTATCTATTAACTTGGAACAAACAACTTAAACCTCGGTGCAATATGGCCATTCATCTAATATACAACTATTGCTAGTAGTATTGCACTGGTAAGATCTTTTGGCCGCTCTTTGTGACTTAGAGCCTCTCAGTTAACAAGCTAGTATATTAAGTACACTTAGAGGATCTTTGATTTTGAATGAAAATAATTTTCTGGATGCAGCATTCAAGTCTTGGCTTTGGGGTATATATGACACTTATGTCTTTTTTTGTTTGTGTGATGTCTAGTCATGTTTCACTTTTCTACCCTCATCTCCTCCTCTTCTTTTCTTCTTTTTCTTTCTTCCTTTTTTTGTTTTTTCTTTTGTCTACACACTTTTGATCTTAGAAATCTCTTTTGCTATCTATCTTCTGTTACATGGACTTGTAAACATTTCAGGCCTCGTCCAACATTTCTTTTTTAGATAAATTAGTCCTTTACAATAAAGGTTGTATACACAAGAAGGTAGTCAAACCAAGGAAATGTAACCTGTATAATAGATTTGTTTGTTGTATTGAAGTTGTTGGGTTCTAAATTTTTTGTTGTACAAATGTTGGTCTTCCTGTCATGTAGTATGTTAATATTATGTTTGTTTCTGCCCCCACGCTTTTTCATGTTTTTTTTTAAAGATATTCGTCTATACGAAAATAGATGTGATGAATGTATCCACGATTACTAGGCCAATTCCTTTTTATTCGTTGTATAAAGACCTTATTGTTGTGTTCCCTTTTTAATTGTTAAGTGTCTTTTACTGTTAAGAGTGTGTTTCTCAACGTCTTTTATTCTTGTTTTAAATAATCTATTCATGTATATGTTTTTTTGCAGGTTTTCTAGGGCTGGCCGTAGTTTGCGAAGTAGCGCTACGCGAAGCTACGCAAAGTGCACTTCGCACTACGCGAGCTACGCGTAGCACTACGCGAACTGCGTAGTACCCTGTTCGCACTGTGCAAGATGCCGTTTTCAATTATTGCACACAGGGCCGGACTGGGAACCAAAACCGGCCCTGGCAAAGTGCTCGGCCGGCCCCCCTCCCCTCCTCCCAGGGGTTGGGGGTCCCGCTGAGCTCTTTGCGGGGGCTGGTTTTCGGCCGATTTTGTTATAGGGACGATTTTGCAGCTATGCTGCAAAAACGGCCCTGCAACAAAAACGGCACCTAGGGGCCCAAAACCGGCCCCCACCCTTGCGGCACACTCGGGGATTGCCCGGTGCCCGCTACGGCCAGTCTGGGCATGATTGCACAGTGCGGACAAGCATCCGGCACTGTGCAATCATTGAAAACGGCATCTTGCACAGTGCGAGCTGTAGTTTTCTGCCACTCAAGTAGATTTTTACTCGAGCGGCAGCTTTCTCAACGCGGACTGGTAGTTTCTCATTGCAAGCGGTCGTGAGCATACGCGACCACTCGCAATGAGAAACCTGACCTCCCCGCGTTGAGAATCTTGCCGGGAGGTTTATTTTCCAAGCTCGCGATCAGCAACTTGATGTTGCTGCTCACGAACGAGGAAAAAGTCTCGCCGGGATGTCATTTTGCTTGCTCGCGGTCGCCAACTTGAGGTTGAGGACCGCGAGCAAGCAACAAATGACCGCTACGATACGCCTGTTTGCACTGTGCTACGTGCAGTTTGCGTAGTACGAAGTAGCACAAACTTCTCAAACTACGCGAGCGTAGCATAGTGCTTTGCCCAGGGTTAATGTTTTCAGCCCTGAACAAGCCCATGTGTTGGGCAACTGCATTGGCTGAGCGTGTCTGTCTATTTTTTAAAAGAAATAAAAGAAATAAAAGAAAATCAAGCACAAACCGACTTATTGTATACTTCTGAAAAAAATTAGATACAACTTTGGGCCTCAAAACGATGTCGGTTGGAAAGCCTTCTGACCGACTCCTTGTCGGAATCGTTTCCAACAGACTGGGGTTCGGGGAGTCCGACAGACCGAGGGTTAATGTTTTCAGCCCTGAACAAGCCCATGTGTTGGGCAACTGCATTGGCTGAGCGTGTCTGTCTGTTTTTTAAAAGAAATAAAAGAAAATCAAGCACAAACCGACTTATTGTATACTTCTGAAAAAAATTAGATACAACTTTGGGCCTCAAAACGATGTCGGTTGGAAAGCCTTCTGACCGACTCCTTGTCGGAATCGTTTCCAACAGACTGGGGTTCGGGAGTCCGACAGACCGAATACAATGATTCAGAAAACCGTTCCGTCGGACTCCCATTGCCTTCAATTGAAACCTGTGTTCCGACCGACAACACAGGGTCCCATGGAAAAACTAGGTGGTTGTGGAAAACCTTGCACCCTGTGGCGGGCAACCAATGGTGCCTGCCACACTGTGCATGGTTGTACATAGGGTCCCATCGGTACCCCCATGGGCCCCAACCGGAGGCCTCCAAGTGAAGATGGGCCTGTATCAGGACCCCAAAGTCAGTTTACGACAGCTATTTTTTGTATGACACACCGATTTGGAGCGGCTGTCGGAATCCGACATTGTAATTGTTCGGTCGGAAACGTGGGCCTATGACCTGTACGATTTGGCTCCGACCGACTCAAACTCTCCAAATTCCAATCGGAACCGATTCGGAATTACCGACCAGTTACCTTGTATTGTAATTGGTCAGTTGGATATGTTTCCAAGTTGGTGGGAAACATGGGTTCCGACACGGGTTCAGACAAACCGAATGACATTCCGAGCCTTTCCGACCGACGTCGTAATGAGGCCATTTGTGTTTTTCAATTGCCTCACATCTTGTGTGTTTTAAGTTGCAGACACTTTTGTTCCACCCTTACTTCTGCCATCCTACGTGTTGCAGCCTGAAATGGTGCTTTTTAGTGATCTGCTGAAATGTCACTCAAGCGAATGCCAATGCCTCCCTTCCCTTAAACCCTACGACAATATAGGAGCCAGATTGTTACCTAAGAAACCAGGAGAAATGAATAGGGAAGAGAGTGAGCAAGTAACACTGGTTTGGTCTTTGAAAATAGGAGTAGTTCGGGAAACCAGCAATCTCATGGTGGCTATGCTCACATGCATAGACAGCACCTCTCTATGAAGAGCTAAACCCACAATGAGTGTCAGAATGAAATAGCTGGAGTTCAGTGTATAAGGGTATCAGCATATCACTCATTTAACAACGTATCTGCCTCCTTGAAGTCAAGTTCTCTAGTGCACTGTAGGGTTAACAGGAATCCAACCGTGAGTCTAGAGAAGGAGGAGAAGATGGAGTAGAGTCTGCACCAAAGCACAGTGAGGATAGAAAGGAACAAGCAAGTAATAACCAATGAAGAAAACTGTGCAATCAGGAAAGAGAGAAAATAGTAAAGTGAGGGGAGCACAGGAGCCAAGTAGGAACTAATACAACAAGTAAAAAGTCAATGCAAGCACAAGATGTTGCCAGGCACAGACCCAAAAGAATTGCTTTCTTTTATACTGTTACTGCCCTTGGTAACCTGGAAGAAACTTAGCAAAATTCAAGGATAAAACTAGGTGTACAGGCATGTGTGTGTTGTTAGTCTCTGGCCTCCAAGACAGCAAGCCCCAGTATGCCACATTTACCATAAATTGTTCTTCTTTGAGAATGGAGGTGTCTCCCCCCCACTCTGCCAAAAAAGATGAGTGTGTGTGTAACCCCTTTTCTAAGCTCTATGACTGTAACAGGATGGTTACTGCGAAAGGAACACTCTGGTGGATACCGTTGTGCAAAGATGCCCCTTTGTGTTGACTTGTACACACTTTAGCTCAGAGTTTGCACGCTGAGACTGAGCACTTGCCTTCAGTCCAGGACTTTCAGGGTTGGTAGGCTGCTGGAAATATTAGGGATGTCACACTAAATCTGTGTCTTGCAGGGGTCTGCCTGGAGTATCTCTTCTGGCACCTGTATAGCATACAGCACATTTAGCTCATAAGTAGCGTCTCTAGTGCAAGTTATATATTCCTATCTTGGAAGAACAAGTATTGCCTGGCCCACTGTTCTTGCCAATGCAAGTTCTACCTACCTCCTAAACCTCATCCAATTCTTTGGTTCCTGATACCTAACATTAGGATCAGTACCCTTAGAGCTTCTTTGAGCAGCAACCTAGGCAGTTACTCTCTTGGATGCCCATCTCGACAATAGCAACTTGTTTCCAGTGTGAACAAATGTTGAGGTGCAACTGTTTACTGATTTTCTTGCAAGTATTCACAGCTTTCTCAGTCTCCAGTACATCTGCATCCTCCATCTTTAGCACAGAGGTTCCACTTGGTAGGCAAACTTCCTGGGCTGGCCTGCCCCCCACCCCCTTTGTACTGTATGGGAAAGCAAGAGGCTGGCTTCCTTTGCACTTAGAGTGATTTTTCAGTCCCAAAGATTGAAGACAGAGCTTCATATCCAATACTCTACATAGTGCTCTATCAGACAGATTGTAATTCTTTCAGCCACTGATGCCAAATCATATTGTTGTCTTCTGCTCCAATTGGTTTTCTGTCTCATAGTGGTCAGGCAAAGATTTGTAAAAAGATTAATCCAGACTATGATTGGTCATAATCCATAAGCAAATTAATCTGAGGTTCTATGTTTATCCACCCAACATTTTCAACAGTGAGCCTTAGATAATTTTTCAGAAATATGATTTACCTCAGCAGATGCCAAGCCTAAATCCCTACTCTTCCATTACCTTTCAAATGTGACCTGGGCGTATGAGCAAGTATATCTCTCTACTTGCAGCCCATTGTTGCAACATGCTTTGGAAGCCAGGTATAAGCCCTGCTCAAGCAGCAACCACATTCATTGCCATGGTAAGGCAAAAGCAAATCTCAAATTAGCTTGTGCTCAAACCACTGGTAGCTTGGCATGGAGCAGTCAGGCTTAATTAGAAGTAATGTGTGAAGTATTTGTGTAACACATCAAACAGTCAATCAGTGAAAACACCACTGAAAAGACCCCACACCAGGCTACAAAAATAGATCAGAATGTAATAAATAAAACAAGTCCAAAACAACAAAAATCCACGCAGTCATGTGTCCCAGAGACAGGCTGCTGGCACCAAATGGTTGCACCAAATGGTTAAGGCACGAAAATTCCAATGTTTTAAAAGTAAAATTAAAATTTAAGTAGATTGCGCACTCCTGTGATTATTAAGTTAGTCATGATTCTCTGCAGTGAGGATAATAAGCCTGCCGCGCTTGTTGGGTGCCTGCCTAGCATGTGGACTTCATGTCAATGATTAATGGATTTCAAATGATTATTTCTTGTTTTACTCACGAATATTTTTTATTCTTGTTTGTAAATGTTCTTCGAAGAATGTTCAAATAAATTCACTTTTATCAAGAATTATCAAGGAGAAACAGGATCATTTTACCAATCTGACCAGTTCTATTACGTCATCTAATGAGCTCTTTAAGATCGTGGGCTCCCTCTGCTCTCTTCAGGCCCCTGACCCCGTGGTAGTCTCACAGGAGCTATGTGATAACATCTCAGATTTCTTCTATAAAAAAATAGATGACATTTATCGGGCTCTACAATCTCAGAGGAATTCCCTGAGTGAAGAGGACTCCTCTCGAGTTAAGCATTTGGAATCTTGGGATGGTGACTTTCCCCAAGCCCTCAACCACTTCCCTGCACTATCCATGGATGGACTTAATCTTCTCTTAGATAGAATGAAATCAGCCTCGCCCCTGGACCCTGTTCCTTTGAAAGTACTAAAGGACTGTAGGGACATTATTCTTCCTCCCATGCTGGAAATAATGAATCGAGCTATGGAACAGGGTACCTTTCCTATGGCATGGAAGAAGGCCATTGTGAAACCTTTGCTTAAAAAGCCTACCCTGGATCCAGGGCTCCTGAAGAACTTTAGACCAATATCTCTTCTGCCGGCCCCTGCTAAGATGTTGGAAGCCTACCTGAATTGTCATCTGTCTAACTTCCTGGATGCCTCGGGGTTCTTGGATGGGTCCCAACATGGCTTCAGAAAGCTCCACAGCACGGAGTCTGCTCTGACTAAGGTCTCAGATAATATACGCCGGAAAGTAGATCTGGGCCAAACCACCGTGCTAGTACTGCTGGACCTTACAGCAGCGTTCGACACCCTGTCTCCCTCTACTTTAACATCTAGGTTAAGGGAGGCAGGGGTAACAGGTCCGGCCCTCAGTCTCCTGAACTCTTTCCTCCAGCAGAGAGAGCAGCGTGTGATGCTTGGAGATCTCCTCTCCCCTGTTAAGTCTCTGCAATGTGGGGTGCCACAGGGGTCGGCATTGAGTCCGACCCTGTTTAATATCTACGTGGCCCCCCTTGCAAGACTAGTAAGATCTCAGGGGATGGAGGTAGTGTCGTACGCTGACGACACGCAGATTATGGTGTCCCTGACCCACTCTGTGAGTATCACCACGTCGAACTTTAGGTCCTGCATGCAACTTGTTGCAGAGTGGATGATTTTCAATTCCCTAAAGTTGAACGGTGACAAAACGGAGGTCCTGGTCTTTGGCAAAGACCAGGGCATGTGGTCAGGTGAGTGGTGGCCTCCATCCTTAGGCATCTGCCCCACTCCCACACAATCTGCCAGGAATCTAGGCGTCATCTTCGGCTCTCCATGGAACTTCAGGTTAACAGGACTGTGGCCACCTGTTGGGGTGTCATTAGGATTCTTAAAAGAATCCTTCACTATCTTTCCCCACAGGCACGCAAGCAGGTTGTGATCGCTTTTATTGGTTCAAGGCTCGACTATTGTAACTCACTTTATGCCGGGGCCAACAAGGGCCTTCTGCAGCGCCTACAGGTTGTGCAGAACGCGGCGGCGCGATTTGTTTTGGCCCTGCCTTGGCTGTCCTCTGCGACCATGGCAAGGAAGAGTCTTCACTGGCTCCCTATCACCTCAAGAGTATCTTTCAAGCTCCTCTGCCTCACTTACCGTGCCCTTATGGCTGGCCCTGCCGATGCTCTTGGATCCCTGCTTACTCGGTATGTTCCGAGTAGATGTCTACGCTCTCTAGAGCTTAACCAACTGGTAGTCCCGCGCTCTAGGAAGGTTAGATGGGGGAGTAAGGCCTTTTCCATCTTGGCACCCCAACTATGGAACTCACTTCCCCTTGAGATCAAATCACAACCTTCATTGGATCTCTTTAGGAAGGCTCTCAAAACCTGGTGCTTTATTAAGGCCTATCAATAAGCTCCTCTTATCTGGTGTCTTCAGCTAGTTTTGAGTTAGGCGCCTTGACGCCCATGGGGCTAAGTTGCGCATCTATAAATTCCACTTCATTCATTCATTCATTCACTTCATATAAAATGAATCATGTTTCAAAATTACATTTGCATAACAACATTCTCAAAGTACATTGACAATCATTAAATGATGAAAATATTCAACGAAACGGCGCCCAGTGCATTTCGAGACGAATGTCCCTTCGTCAGGGGCAAACCTGTTGAAAAAAATATAAAAATCAACTTGTGTACAACAGTGGTTCAAGACTTTTTGTTTAAAAAAGCCAATGTTTTCAAAATCCATGGATTGATAGTGAATCAACAACCTTGTGTGACCATACAAAAATATGTCACCTCAATTGCATGGATGCCCATCTATGTTGGAGAGACTGTGTGCTCATGCCAATAATATGAATGTGATATGTGTCGATACTTACAAACAAAGATCTGTATAACTGGCTATATTGCACCAAAAGCAATGAAAGCCTAAAAAGACACGTACCATAGTGACCAAGGGCCAGATGTAGGTAATTCTATTTTACCGATTCATAAATACCGAATTTTACCGATTCGGTATTTATGAATCGGTAAAATAGAAGGAGGGAGATTTAAGTAAAATCGGAAATTGAATTACCAATTCTGTAAAAATCGGTATTTACCGAATCGGTAAATACCGATTCGGTAATGCCCATTGATTCCTATGGGCATTGTAGTCCATAGGAATCAATGGGCATTACCGAATCGGTATTTACCGATTTGGTAAATACCGATTCAAGCAAGGGTGCAGGGGGTGTCACTTTGACACCCTCTAGCACCCCAAATACAGGCATGTGTGCCATGTGGCACACAGACATGCCCTAAGGGCATGTCTGTCTGTCACATGGCATAGGTGTGCATGCACACATGTGCATGCACACCTGGATTCGGTATTTTACCACCCAATTGGATTGGGTGGTAAAATACCGAATCTGAAAGGCCTTTGGGACTCAGAAGAGTCCCACCTACATCGCGAAGTTACCGAATCGGTAAAAATACTGATTCTGTAATTTACCGATTCGGTACATTTACCGATTCGGTAAATTTACCGAATCGGTAAAATTGGCCCCCTACATCCCAAATACCCATTTACCGGTCGGTACCGGCCGAAATCGGCCGTTACCAGTCGGTAAATGGCCACCTACATCTGGCCCCAGATACTTTTAGGAAACACGTATTTCAATGCCTAAGTCAGTGTCATACTTAAAAAATGTTCGTACCTCTACGAGACGTCTGTGGACTTGCTAACAACCGCTCATCATAGTTTTACTAGGATACGCAAGACCGTTCCACTAAGTTCTGCTGAGAAAATGAAAAACCAACATACCATCAGAATTCCGTACTTTAATTAAGCTTGGTATATCGGAAGCTTTGTTTACAGACAATCCTGAAGTCTTACCTCCTTCCTGCCGCTCTTAACCTCCGATCCACATTCCGCATGTAGAAAGCACAGAAGGCACTCGTAAGCACTGAGTGTTAAAAGCGAAGTGATCACACAATGTTTTCTCTGGGTACCAGTTAAGGCACCATTTTTAAATGTAGTGAAACTCCTTTAGATTCTGATGGCTAGCTCAGCAAATCTAATCAATGCCTCACCTGAGAAGTATGTCTAGAGAGGCGAGATTCATGCATAAATGCACCTGCATCACGGGTATTCACCCGAAATATTACCACGTCCCGCTCAAACTGTGCTGGGCTGGCATATTAAAACCAAGTAACGGAGATTACCAAAATGCGTCCCGTTGCATGGGCACCATATTAGAGTGGACTAACTCTACAGAGAATGTTCTAAAAGTGTCATTTAATTATTGAAATTTAAAATCTGATTCTACAGTAAGTTAGGTTTTTAAATTGCGATTCTCGAGACACAAAACATGAACTGTTTACCTACTCTCATTAGGAAATTACACTTATAATATGTAACGCGGTAACTCTACTGTTATCCTATTGGAGAGGTAGGCCTTGCAGTAGTGAAAACAAATTTAAGAGTTTTCACTACCAGGACAAGTAAAACTTAAAAGTTCATGTCCAACTTTTTAAATACATTGCACCCTGCCCACGGGGCTGTCCCCCGCATTCCCTATGTGTGACCTATATGTATTCAAAAGGAAGGTTTTGGACTGACAAAAAGTTTATTTTGCCGGGTTGACATGGCAGTTTAAAACTGCACACACAGGCTGCAATGGCAGGCCTGAGGCATGTTTTAAAGGGCTGTATGAGTGGGTGGCAAAATCAGTGCTGCAGTCCCACTAGTAGCATTTAATTTACAGGCCCTGAGCACCGGTAGTGTCACTTTACTAGGGAATTATAAGTAAATTAAATAGCCCAATTGGGTATAAGCCAATGTTACCATGTTTTAAGGAGCAATTGCACACACACTTTAGCACTGATTAGTAGTGATAAAGTGCACAAAGTCCTAAGACCAACAAAACCTAATTCAGCAAAAATAAGTTTGGGGATGACCTTGCGGAAAGGGCCCATCCAACACCAGCCATTTGGTCACTGTAGCCCAGAGGGGAGATTGTGTCTCAAGTTGGAAACTGGGGTGTGAGCCACAGGTGAATCACCCAAGGATTGGGTAGTAAGCATTTACTACAACTATTGCTAATCTTCAGGGAGTTTATAAAACATAGGTAAATAATGTATATAATCAAAAGCTAATGTTATTATTGAGGTTTCATACTTACTTGCCCATACACTGAAATGGTGATGTATTTCAAGTTCAAAAGTGTTTTTATTAAAAGAACAAGTAATTTGAATACAATATTATGATGAAAAATAGATAGAAAGAAAAAGATGAGAAACGAGAAAGAAAAAGAAAGAATAAAAGGAAGTCAAATAATATAATATATAACCTCATACACACATGACTGAATTGGAGTGGTAAAAGCATTAAAATGACGATATAATCAATAAAAATAATGCAACTCATCAGAATTATATAAAATAATACATTAGTAACACAAAGTGATAATACAATATGAGATAATGACATCAAGAAAATACGGAATATCATGGAGGTTTAGTAACTTCTTGTTGAAGTGGAGTTCGGGAGAAAGAGTGTTTGGCACTAGAATCAATTAATTTTGTAACAGGTAACCATAAATTCAAAAGCTTTGTGGCTAAGTGGATGGGGTGAACAAGTGCTGTATCCAGTCTGTGATTGTAACATACTGCATATCAACAGGAGTCTTCAACGACCAGCGCATCAAGGTATAAATTCACACATTGCAGAATCTGACTGGGCCCTCCATCTGTGCAATTACTTTAATGATATTTATCAAGATGGGAATTCTCCTGAGGAAAGCATGTGGGCTACCAAGAGGAATGGTAGAGATAAGAACTTGGATAGAATGAGACAAAGGAACGGCGAGGACAATAGACACAATAAGAATTGGAGCAAACAAAAGGACCTTGGGGTGGAAAGCACAATTGTCTTTAAACCAGCATCTTATAGCAAAGAAGATAGTATCGGAATAACAGCAGCTCGGATCAAGCAACAAATCTCTAAAGTGAAGGTAGAAGGAGCTCCAGGACCAAATGGAATTCCGCCAATACTGTATAAGTATGATGCAGAATTCTGGAGTAACACACTAACACCAGTCTTTAAGAGCATACAGGCAACATTAACATGCCCCGCCTTTTGGAAAGGATCGATAATCAGCCCAAGGTACAAACAGGGAGACAGGCGTAGCCCCAACAATTACCGTTTCGTCGCCTTACTAGACAAAGACGCTAAATATTATGCGGGGCTAGGCCTAGAGGAATTATCATCCTGGGCATTGTCTAAACACATCATTCCCGTAACTCAAACAGGATTTTGTAAAGGGCATGGCACCACTACTAACATCATGGCACTAACTTTGTTGATAGGCGCGGCCAAGGCTGGAAAGAATTTGCAATTTTTATGTTTTATAGACTATAGCGCAGTGTTTGACCACGTAGATGGAGCCAAACTCTGGCAGAAGCTGGAAAAGTGGGGGATACCTAAGCCTCTCCTCAATCAGTTGATCCTGTTACACAAAGATACCTGGGCCCAAATAAAGCTGGGAACTAGGACACACCTCTCACGGCAAATCAACACATCCAAAGGCCTAAAACAAGGGTGTGTACTACCTCCCATGCTTTTTAACCTTTTTTTAGCTTACCTCCCAGGGGAATTGGAAAACAGTATATCGCATGCCCCACGTCTGGGAAATATCTCGCTGTCCAATCTCCTGTAGGACCCCAATTGGCCTCCAACAGCTGTTGGATACCACTAGCAAATTTTGGCAATGTAATGTGGTACATATTAATTTAAAGAAAACAAACATTATGGTAGTGAATTACAACAAGGCCAAGAAAATTATGTGGTACCTAGATGGGAGTAGTCTAGACTGGGTAACCGACTACAAGTATCTCGGAGTTCTACTCAACAGCAGCACCTTGTATAAACCCCAATTGGAGGCCTGCGACGGAAGGGCACTATGTGCTGCTGCGCAATGAAATCAATGAAGAAAGTCCTACAAGACCGAACTTTAAATCCCCTTTTGCAGGTAATTCGAGCATGTCTGCAGCCAATGCTCACATATGGGAGTGAACCAATACAAGGAAAAGATGCTACAGTTTTAGACAAAACAATTGGTAGGTCATACAGAACAATCTTTTGGCTGTTAAATTACGTGTCGCCTGCCCAAATACGCCTGGAATTCGACCTTCAGAAGCAATCTGTGGAAAGAAGGGGTGCTTACATAAAGAGCTGACACAAGATCAGAGGCTCGGAGCAGGGATCCCTAAATGCACATCTATGGGTGAACTGTTACACAAGAGAACTCACCCGCCAGAGAGAACCTGCTAGAATCATTGGAAAGGCTTGAATTGACTAACCTCTGGGATTCCCCCATAGATCATAAGAGCTTCAAAAAAATTGTAACTAGAGTAACAAAATTGATATACTCACTAGAAGACAAGAAAACTTTGGCCATGTGGGCTCACAGATGGACTGTACTTAATGATTATGCAGCTCTGGTGCCAAAAGCTTATTTAAAAATGGGGATAAACAAGAGATAAAAGAAAAATTCTTAAAATTGCACTTGGGTATATACCAATTCTCCCTCACTTGCCACCATGGAAAAGGATATCGGAGGAACAGTCCTGTCACCTTTGCAGATCAGGAAAAGAGGATCTAACACATATAATTTGCATCTGCCCAAGCCTGTCAGATATAAGGCAGGCCTTGCTTCGACCAACATTTAACCAGAAGGGCATCAGGTCCTACAGGCAGGCAGTAAAACTATTTTTTAACCCAGAGGAGATCCAATTTAACTGTTGATACACAAAGTATTTTGATAAAGTGGCAGAAAGACTTAACCTCTTGATACAAGTGACAGCAGAACAGAAGACAGTTGGTTCACCTTGATTGAGCATTTTAATAGTCAATAATAATTGCATTTTTTGGACAAGCACTTTATTCACGATTTTTTTATATATGTTATAAGGCTTGATCAGAAACTGTGAAGCATTGGCATTTTGTTCATATTTTTACAAAAGGGCTGAACAGACAAAAATATTGAGACTCATTTCAACCACTACCTAAAGCACAATAGCTGAAAGACTGGATTTGAAAGGTTTTAGTGTAAACTGTGATAATGTTTTTGATCTTCCTTTTTCATCTTTTAACTTGTATTGTCTCAATGGGTTCTTTTTTTTAATTGTTGGTTTTAATTAACTGTACAATAAAATTACCTTATCTAACATACTGCATACCACCAAGCTTGAAATGATAAGTTTGTAAAGTCTTTCTAATTTTTAGTAATCTGCTGGAAAGCAACTGCCAATAATAAATCAACAATCTTTACATTGTAAATAAAATTATCCCAAATGGGTGATAAACTACCTAAAAATAGACGTGTAATAGAAAAAGGAAAACATTAGAGTTAAAAATTAAATTGATTTGAGCCCCAACCATTTTCCAGAATGAATAAACATGTGGACACGTAAAAAGTAAATGTTTCAAATCAGCAAATGGAGAGTAGCAAGACCAGCAAGTATTAGGTATAACCTTATGTCTCTTGTGTAATGTGACCGGATGTAGTAAACGCCTATTATAGATAAAAAATATTGTTTGTGTGGTGTTAGCAGCTCTAGATGTTTTCCTGATCTTAGACCATATTTTATTCTATAAGGAAAGTGTCCAATTCACTTCGAGATCTTCCTCCCAAGATAGTTCAATCTTTGTCTTTTCTCTATTTGAACGTGAAGAGCGGATATGGGTGTAAATGGTGGAAGCTTTGGGGTTAGAAAGTAGGAACGTGTGTAAGCTGTTAACCGGGAAAGGTACAGGATGAGATAAAATTTAAGTGTATGCGTTTAAAAGAGCTTGTTTAATCAGAGTATATTTGTAGTGGAAAGAAGGGGGTGGGTCAAAAAGTCGACTAGCTTCAGGAAAAGACAAGACTTCATTTTGAGGAAAAAGCTGAAGTGCCCACATTAAACCCTTATGTCTCCAGGATTTCCTATAAAAAGGTTTACCACGAATCAGAATAGATTTGTTATGCCACAGTGTAGTGCCCACATTAAACCCTTATGTCTCTTAACCTCCGATCCACATTCCGCATGTAGAAAGCACAGAAGGCACTCGTAAGCACTGAGTGTTAAAAGCGAAGTGATCACACAATGTTTTCTCTGGGTACCAGTTAAGGCACCATTTTTAAATGTAGTGAAACTCCTTTAGATTCTGATGGCTAGCTCAGCAAATCTAATCAATGCCTCACCTGAGAAGTATGTCTAGAGAGGCGAGATTCATGCATAAATGCACCTGCATCACGGGTATTCACCCGAAATATTACCACGTCCCGCTCAAACTGTGCTGGGCTGGCATATTAAAACCAAGTAACGGAGATTACCAAAATGCGTCCCGTTGCATGGGCACCATATTAGAGTGGACTAACTCTACAGAGAATGTTCTAAAAGTGTCATTTAATTATTGAAATTTAAAATCTGATTCTACAGTAAGTTAGGTTTTTAAATTGCGATTCCCGAGACACAAAACATGAACTGTTTACCTACTCTCATTAGGAAATTACACTTATAATATGTAACGCGGTAACTCTACTGTTATCCTATTGGAGAGGTAGGCCTTGCAGTAGTGAAAACAAATTTAAGAGTTTTCACTACCAGGACAAGTAAAACTTAAAAGTTCATGTCCAACTTTTTAAATACATTGCACCCTGCCCACGGGGCTGTCCCCCACATTCCCTATGTGTGACCTATATGTATTCAAAAGGAAGGTTTTGGACTGACAAAAAGTTTATTTTGCCGGGTTGACATGGCAGTTTAAAACTGCACACACAGGCTGCAATGGCAGGCCTGAGGCATGTTTTAAAGGGCTGTATGAGTGGGTGGCAAAATCAGTGCTGCAGTCCCACTAGTAGCATTTAATTTACAGGCCCTGAGCACCGGTAGTGTCACTTTACTAGGGAATTATAAGTAAATTAAATAGCCCAATTGGGTATAAGCCAATGTTACCATGTTTTAAGGAGCAATTGCACACACACTTTAGCACTGATTAGTAGTGATAAAGTGCACAAAGTCCTAAGACCAACAAAACCTAATTCAGGAAAAATAAGTTTGGGGATGACCTTGCGGAAAGGGCCCATCCAACACCAGCCATTTGGTCACTGTAGCCCAGAGGGGAGATTGTGTCTCAAGTTGGAAACTGGGGTGTGAGCCACAGGTGAATCACCCAAGGATTGGGTAGTAAGCATTTACTACAACTATTGCTAATCTTCAGGGAGTTTATAAAACATAGGTAAATAATGTATATAATCAAAAGCTAATGTTATTATTGAGGTTTCATACTTACTTGCCCATACACTGAAATGGTGATGTATTTCAAGTTCAAAAGTGTTTTTATTAAAAGAACAAGTAATTTGAATACAATATTATGATGAAAAATAGATAGAAAGAAAAAGATGAGAAACGAGAAAGAAAAAGAAAGAATAAAAGGAAGTCAAATAATATAATATATAACCTCATACACACATGACTGAATTGGAGTGGTAAAAGCATTAAAATGACGATATAATCAATAAAAATAATGCAACTCATCAGAATTATATAAAATAATACATTAGTAACACAAAGTGATAATACAATATGAGATAATGACATCAAGAAAATACGGAATATCATGGAGGTTTAGTAACTTCTTGTTGAAGTGGAGTTCGGGAGAAAGAGTGTTTGGCACTAGAATCAATTAATTTTGTAACAGGTAACCATAAATTCAAAAGCTTTGTGGCTAAGTGGATGGGGTGAACAAGTGCTGTATCCAGTCTGTGATTGTAACATACTGCATATCAACAGGAGTCTACAACGACCAGTGCATCAAGGTATAAATTCACACATTGCAGAATCTGACTGGGCCCTCCATCTGTGCAATTACTTTAATGATATTTATCAAGATGGGAATTCTCCTGAGGAAAGCATGTGGGCTACCAAGAGGAATGGTAGAGATAAGAACTTGGATAGAATGAGACAAAGGAACGGCGAGGACAATAGACACAATAAGAATTGGAGCAAACAAAAGGACCTTGGGGTGGAAAGCACAATTGTCTTTAAACCAGCATCTTATAGCAAAGAAGATAGTATCGGAATAACAGCAGCTCGGATCAAGCAACAAATCTCTAAAGTGAAGGTAGAAGGAGCTCCAGGACCAAATGGAATTCCGCCAATACTGTATAAGTATGATGCAGAATTCTGGAGTAACACACTAACACCAGTCTTTAAGAGCATACAGGCAACATTAACATGCCCCGCCTTTTGGAAAGGATCGATAATCAGCCCAAGGTACAAACAGGGAGACAGGCGTAGCCCCAACAATTACCGTTTCGTCGCCTTACAAGACAAAGACGCTAAATATTATGCAGAGCTAGGCCTAGAGGAATTATCATCCTGGGCATTGTCTAAACACATCATTCCCGTAACTCAAACAGGATTTTGTAAAGGGCATGGCACCACTACTAACATCATGGCACTAACTTTGTTGATAGGCGCGGCCAAGGCTGGAAAGAATTTGCAATTTTTATGTTTTATAGACTATAGCGCAGTGTTTGACCACGTAGATGGAGCCAAACTCTGGCAGAAGCTGGAAAAGTGGGGGATACCTAAGCCTCTCCTCAATCAGTTGATCCTGTTACACAAAGATACCTGGGCCCAAATAAAGCTGGGAACTAGGACACACCTCTCACGGCAAATCAACACATCCAAAGGCCTAAAACAAGGGTGTGTACTACCTCCCATGCTTTTTAACCTTTTTTTAGCTTACCTCCCAGGGGAATTGGAAAACAGTATATCGCATGCCCCACGTCTGGGAAATATCTCGCTGTCCAATCTCCTGTAGGACCCCAATTGGCCTCCAACAGCTGTTGGATACCACTAGCAAATTTTGGCAATGTAATGTGGTACATATTAATTTAAAGAAAACAAACATTATGGTAGTGAATTACAACAAGGCCAAGAAAATTATGTGGTACCTAGATGGGAGTAGTCTAGACTGGGTAACCGACTACAAGTATCTCGGAGTTCTACTCAACAGCAGCACCTTGTATAAACCCCAATTGGAGGCCCGCGACGGAAGGGCACTATGTGCTGCTGCGCAATGAAATCAATGAAGAAAGTCCTACAAGACCGAACTTTAAATCCCCTTTTGCAGGTAATTCGAGCATGTCTGCAGCCAATGCTCACATATGGGAGTGAACCAATACAAGGAAAAGATGCTACAGTTTTAGACAAAACAATTGGTAGGTCATACAGAACAATCTTTTGGCTGTTAAATTACGTGTCGCCTGCCCAAATACGCCTGGAATTCGACCTTCAGAAGCAATCTGTGGAAAGAAGGGGTGCTTACATAAAGAGCTGACACAAGATCAGAGGCTCGGAGCAGGGATCCCTAAATGCACATCTATGGGTGAACTGTTACACAAGAGAACTCACCCGCCAGAGAGAACCTGCTAGAATCATTGGAAAGGCTTGAATTGACTAACCTCTGGGTTTCCCCCATAGATCATAAGAGCTTCAAAAAAATTGTAACTAAAGTAACAAAATTGATATACTCACTAGAAGACAAGAAAACTTTGGCCATGTGGGCTCACAGATGGACTGTACTTAATGATTATGCAGCTCTGGTGCCAAAAGCTTATTTGAAAATGGGGATAAACAAGAGATAAAAGAAAAATTCTTAAAATTGCACTTGGGTATATACCAATTCTCCCTCACTTGCCACCATGGAAAAGGATATCGGAGGAACAGTCCTGTCACCTTTGCAGATCAGGAAAAGAGGATCTAACACATATAATTTGCATCTGCCCAAGCCTGTCAGATATAAGGCAGGCCTTGCTTCGACCAACATTTAACCAGAAGGGCATCAGGTCCTACAGGCAGGCAGTAAAACTATTTTTTAACCCAGAGGAGATCCAATTTAACTGTTGATACACAAAGTATTTTGATAAAGTGGCAGAAAGACTTAACCTCTTGATACAAGTGACAGCAGAACAGAAGACAGTTGGTTCACCTTGATTGAGCATTTTAATAGTCAATAATAATTGCATTTTTTGGACAAGCACTTTATTCACGATTTTTTTATATATGTTATAAGGCTTGATCAGAAACTGTGAAGCATTGGCATTTTGTTCATATTTTTACAAAAGGGCTGAACAGACAAAAATATTGAGACTCATTTCAACCACTACCTAAAGCACAATAGCTGAAAGACTGGATTTGAAAGGTTTTAGTGTAAACTGTGATAATGTTTTTGATCTTCCTTTTTCATCTTTTAACTTGTATTGTCTCAATGGGTTCTTTTTTTTTTTTAATTGTTGGTTTTAATTAACTGTACAATAAAATTACCTTATCTAACATACTGCATACCACCAAGCTTGAAATGATAAGTTTGTAAAGTCTTTCTAATTTTTAGTAATCTGCTGGAAAGCAACTGCCAATAATAAATCAACAATCTTTACATTGGAAATAAAATTATCCCAAATGGGTGATAAACTACCTAAAAATAGACGTGTAATAGAAAAAGGAAAACATTAGAGTTAAAAATTAAATTAATTTGAGCCCCAACCATTTTCCAGAATGAATAAACATGTGGACACGGGGAAACATCATTTACCACGAAGGCATTACCACTACTAACATTTACCACGTGACACTTACCACGCAGGGTGCCTTCCACGCAGGGTGCCTTCCACGACGTCTTTACCACGGGCTGGGGGTGAGATGTGGTATTCCTTCGAGTCGTTCTGCGTGGGCTTGGGGGGCAGAGGGGGGCTGGGGGGGGTCTCCCCCCCAAAAAATAACAAGCGGGGGGCAGAGGGGGGCTGGGGGGGGTCTCCCCCCCAAAAAATAACAAGCAGTTTACTTTAAAAAAAAAAACGAACATAATTTTAAAAGAAAAAGGAAAGAGCCTCCCCCAAAGACGTGCCGTGTACGTCAAAAAAACAGTCCTTTTTTTATTTTGGTATACGTGTTTTGACGCTTGTTTCAATGGAGGATGGAAGTAAGGGCTCGTAGAGAAAGACGTGCAGGTAAGACGTTTCTAGGCGTGGTAAAATCCTACGTTGTAAATACCAGCGTGGTAAAGCCACTTGCGATGTAAAATTCGCGTGGTAAAGCCATGCGTGGTAATTGAAATCGTGGTATAATCATATATTCGTGGACACGTAAAAAGTAAATGTTTCAAATCAGCAAATGGAGAGGAGCAAGACCAGCAAGTATTAGGTATAACCTTATGTCTCTTGTGTAATGTGACCGGATGTAGTAAACGCCTATTATAGATAAAAAATATTGTTTGTGTGGTGTTAGCAGCTCTAGATGTTTTCCTGATCTTAGACCATATTTTATTCTATAAGGAAAGTGTCCAATTCACTTCGAGATCTTCCTCCCAAGATAGTTCAATCTTTGTCTTTTCTCTATTTGAACGTGAAGAGCGGATATGGGTGTAAATGGTGGAAGCTTTGGGGTTAGAAAGTAGGAACGTGTGTAAGCTGTTAACCGGGAAAGGTACAGGATGAGATAAAATTTAAGTGTATGCGTTTAAAAGAGCTTGTTTAATCAGAGTATATTTGTAGTGGAAAGAAGGGGGTGGGTCAAAAAGTCGACTAGCTTCAGGAAAAGACAAGACTTCATTTTGAGGAAAAAGCTGAAGTGCCCACATTAAACCCTTATGTCTCCAGGATTTCCTATAAAAAGGTTTACCACGAATCAGAATAGATTTGTTATGCCACAGTGTAGAGTTAAAGAAGGAGTCCTGGTCCGTAGGGGGAGTTGTAGGAATGGGTTACAGAAGCTAACGTGTTTGAGAACAGGAGTAAAAATAGATTGAGGTCTACGGGTGAAAGAAAGAATTTCCTTGAACGAGAAAGGAGAGAAAGGAGCGTTCAAGATCAACCCATCTACTGAGGATTCAGATAAGAATATGTGACGTTACAAAACCACATTTTTCATCACGGTAGATAACAATGCAGACGTAACATCGTCCACGTTGTTACCACGCATGGCATTACAACGCAAGTTGTTTCTACAACTTGCACTAGATGGTGCGCCAGATTTAGGAATAGTATAAATTACTATTCCTACTCTAGTTAGCGCAACAGCAGGGAATGTGTTGGAATTCAAATCCAACACATTCTCTGGAGTTGCACCCCATCTAGCGCAAGTCGCAGAAACGACTTGCGATGTAATGCTATGCGTGGTAACAACACGGACGATGTAACGTCCGCTTTGTTACCAACGCACGTGGTACTCACAGCATTGTAAACGCTGTCTCCCTTTAGATAACCATCTAGAAGCCTGGCGAAGTGAGAAAGAGTTTTGGTAAGTAGGAAAGTCGGGATAATTGACTCCGCCTTCTGATTTTGTTATTATTAATCTCAACAAGGACATGCAAGACTTTTTGTTATTCCATAAGAAAGAAGATAGTATGGAATTGATTTTTGTAAAAAAAATGTAAGGGAATTGGAACTGGAATATTGGAAATAGTATTTAGAACTATGGGGGCCATCATCATTTTATTGGTGTCCAGGCGTCCCCACCAGGGGACGCCATTTAGTTGTTAGAGAGGCAATTTTATGCAAACATTTCTCCATACAAAGATTCAATGTTGTTGGAATTAAAGGTGTAAAATAAAGTCCTAATTACTTGATATGATGAGGGTTCCAAGCAATATTTTAAGTCTTGAAATCGTCTTTGAAGGTAAATTTGGTTATAGGTAGTATTTCACATTTATCTTTATTAAGCCTATAACCAGAAACAGAGACAAAGAGGTCTACTTCTTGTAGAAAGGCAGGTACAGATGATTGTGGGTTAGAGAGAAATAATAAAATCTCATCTGCATAAGCTGCTAATTTAACTTCTATGTCATGAGAGTCAAAGCCTGTTATGTAATCGTTTTGACGGATTCTGGACAGAAAGGGTTCTAAAGCCAAGTTAAAGAGAAACAGGGACAAAGGACAGCCTTGTCGGACACCTCTTCTCAAATCAAAATAAGTGGAAGAAACCCCATTGACAAAAACGGCCGCACGTGGATTTGAATATAAAGTGGAGATCAAGGAAATAATCTTTGGGCCAAAACCAAACCATTTGAGCGTAGGAGAAAGGTAGGACCAATTAACTCGATCAAATGCGTTTTCCACATCTAGGGCCGCTGCTGCTAATGAATGTGGTAGGTGGGTAGCTTTTGATAAGATATCGTAAAATAAACAGGTCTTATCAGAAATAAGGCGACCTTTGACGAAACCAGATTGTAGTGTACCCAATAATTGAGGGAGGAAAGATTCAAGGCGACTAGATAAAGTTTTAGAAAATAATTTATAATCAATGTTTACAAGTGAAATGGGTCTTAATTCTTACAATATTTTAAGTCTTTCCCTTCCTTGGGTACTAAACAAATTAAGGCATCCAAAAAAGAACCAGAAGATTCTCCAGCCTGCGTGAAGTGGTGTAAAAGAGATGTTAATTTGGGAAGAAGAATTGGAGCACAATGTAAGAAAAATGTTACCGTGAGGCCATCTGGCTCCGGGGCTTTATCTTTTTTAAGTGTTTGCAGAGCATGAAGCAGTTGCTCTTGTGAAATGTTAGATTCTAAAGAGGTAAAATCGAGCCAGGTGTTGGTGGATCTGTGAATACCTGAGAAAAATTGTAAAAGATCGGACTCTAAAGGTGTGAATTCAGGTGTATATAATGATTTATAAAAAATAAGAAATTCATTTAATATCTCTGAATCTTTAGTGTGTAAAGTGTTATGGTCGTCTAAAATGGAGTCAATATTGAACTTATTATGTCTAACTTTCAAATAGTTCACTAAGAGCTTGCCAGCCTTATTTTGACCACCATAGAATTTTGCGCTGGATTTCCACAGGTAGATTGAGGCATTATCAGTCGATTCCTTATTAAATTGAAATTTTGCTTTGATGAGTTGTGAGAGACAAGACTTGGATTTCGAGGAGTAATAGGAGTGTTCCAATCTCTTAATCTCAGACAGCAAATCATTAGTTAGTTTACGGGTGTTTTTACGTTTTCTGGAAACAAATCCAATGATGAAATCTCTGGCAGCAGCTTTAAATGCATTCCAGATTACAGAGAAGGGGAGAGAATCAGTTTGATTAAATAAAAAATATTCATTAAAAAAGGAGATAAAAAAGAGTTAAATTTCGGATCTAGGAGAAGTGAGTTATTAAAACGCTATCTTCTGGGTAAATTAAACATGGTATTATATCCAATTGAAATGGTAATGGGAGCGTGGCCTGAGATTAATATGGAGTCAACATCTGCACTTCTTAAAGATTGAGAGATATTATGTGAGACAAAGAAGTAATCTAGACGAGATTGGGTTTGATTAGCTGAAGAATATAATGTATATTCCCTAGTAGAGGGGTTGCAAATTCTCCATGCATCTATGAGTTTATATTGTTGAATAGTCTGAGTAAATAACTTATGAGCTTTGTGAGGTTTAAAAGAGACCATTGAACTTCAGTCTATAAAAGGGTCTAACACTTGATTGCAGTCACCGGCCAAAATGAAGATTTCATCTATGCACGATGAAATTTGTTGGGATAAGGATAACCAGAAAATTTTCAATTTGTCAAACAATGCCTTAAGTAAGGGGATTTGATTTTTTTTTTAAAGCTAGAGACATTTGGGCAGGACCATCATCTTGATGATCTCAAACTTCTCAGCAATCATCAAGAGCGATAAGGTCCCCCATCCTTTCACCTATTTTTCTGCTTAACTAGTGCATCATATCTCTAACATATCTACAAATCTGCACACCCAGGAGTCTGTACCACTATTTAACCTGCGCAAACGCAAAAGGAGTTTGGGTTTCTTTATTTTTTCTGTACTGTGAATACGTTATCTCAAAAACTCTGACAGCAGAGCTTGGAAACACAATTACTGGCCTGTGTTTCTGAGCTCTGCTGTTTGCAGGCCACGCACTAATGTAGAATATTTTTTAGAGTTAATGTACGAGCTAAAGATAGGAAAAAGAAATGGAAAGACCTTCAACAACAAGGGAGCATACAGAATAAGAGCAGGATACGACCTCACATATTTAATTGTATCTTCCCAAAGAATGTTTTGACACAAAAAAAAGATCTTTTCAACCGATTGGGGGACACTATTACATTCTAAGACTCAGTTTCCAGCTCTGACCTTCCTCCTAGCCATAACTTGCAACCATGTATTCTCTTTGCAAGCTTCTTTGGCTTCTGGTTGGGACCAGAGACTTTATAAGGGGTGTAGGAGAGTGGGGTCTGCAATCCTATGGTCACCCCAGATTTTTGCTTCACTGGTTTATGACTTTCCCTGGCTGTGGGCCTGCTAATCAGACCCACAGCCTAGCTGTTCTCTCTCTAAATTGACATCCATGTACTTTAGGTGCATTTACCAATTGGTACTGGGCCACCTTATCAGTCCCTGTACAGTGTACCTTAGGTACCCAGGGCATAGGTGTACCCAGGGCCTACCAGGGGCAGAAGCATGTATTGTGCCACCCCTGGCTGGCCATCTAAACAGACACAACTGGCTGGTAAGACAGCTGGGGCAAGGTGGTGTAATCACCCTTTGCTGTAGATATAGTTACCTATATCTAACCCCAAAATGGACACATATATTCCTATCAGTCACTCCTATGGCAAGCCTTATCAATCCTGAAGGCAGAGTGCTTGGAATCATGTGAGATGGTGCTCTAGCATGAGCTGAGCCTGTCTGCAGCTTGTGGAACCAAGTACTTATAGCTGTTCCATGATAACGCTATACCATATACTCTTAAGTGCATTATAATCCTCGCGGTTATTGCTGACTTTGGTATAGCATTATCAAAACATGTCGAGTAAGGTGTCATACGAATTGGAATACTACCCCCTCGCCAGTTCTGGCGACGGGGGTAGCATTCCACCCTTTTAGAGGGACACGACATGTATGTAACTGTGAACCCCGGTTAAAGTTAAGCAGAGCCTCAGCATCACAAAATGGATGCTGCCACCACAGACACAAGTCTGACCTCCTGCTGCTGGGAGTCCTTCCAGCGAGGGAGGCCTGGACAAAGGGTTTCCTGCCTTGGGAGGTGCTTGCACCACCCCAGACAGGATTTTGTGTATTGAGGTAGGGAGGCCTGAAAGGAATGAGACATGCCTTGGGCACACAAGGTGCCCTGTGCATACACCGGTTCAAACCAGTTGCTGGGGCACTCCAGCCCCAGCTCCGGCGCGAAACCGGACAAAGGATAGGAGGTGTAACCACCCTCCTTCCTGGTCCCACCCATAGGAGGGACCTAGTCGTAGTACAGCCCCCTTTAGCAGAATAAAGGTAGGAGCTGGTCCCATTCCAAATTAGATTATCCTGAACAACTTTTACAAGAAGAAACTCTGGACTTTGACGTTCTGCTCCACAGAAGACTGAAGAAATCTCCCTTGTGGACAAGAAGTGTCCACCCTGCAACTGCAGGCACCATCAAGCGTCCAGCGGCTTCACTTTGTCGTCATCCCTCGAGGATCCAGACTTCAGAGCCCGACGAGACCCGGATTCCCAGACCTCTCTGACCTCGACTCACATCTGCAGCAGAGCTGAGATCCGTGGGTGCGACGAGACATGTGGGATCGGCCATCTTGGAGAAACTGCACTTCGCTTCCAGCACAACTTCTGAGGTAACCTCCACAAAGTGCTTTGGGGATTTAGAAGCCCCAGCCCCGAGCAGCTCCTAGACCGACGATCAGCCCTCCAGCATCCACGAGACCTGCGTGGGGCCCTTCTGCCTGTTTGCTGCTTGACGTGTTGTCTGGTCACTTGCCGGCTGGCTGGTGACCTCCTAGACGACGAATCTTGAAAGCTACACTGCTGGTCTGGTTGCCCCAGACTGGCCCTTGCTTCCCTTCCAAAAGAGGAGCACCCTGGACCCTCCTGGTCCACTCCAGACGCCGTTTCCACTCACTGCGTGGGTTGCCTTTGCCAAGGCCTGTTGACTCCAAATCTGGATCCAACACCGCCGACAGCGAGAGCCTGCGTGGGACAGCTCGTGCCTCCATCCTGGTCATCAAAGACACCTCCTGGTCCACGTGGCTGCAGAGACAAGCGTCCACTCTTCACCCGATCGCGACGACGACATCCGGTTTCTTCCTGGTTCCACTCCAGTCACTGGCTAGTGACTTTGAACATTGTCCCCTCTGCTTTCAGGTCTTCAGCATCCCTGATCCACCCTTGGACATCTTCCTCCTGGTCGCCTGCAGCATCTTTTCTTTCAGGCTCCATAGACTTCAATGCAGAAACCCAACATGACTTCGCACCTATGCACCCGCAGCCCGTGGGTGAGGTAACAAGAGCATTTCGGTGTTCAAGGGTAGAGTGACTCTCCTAGTGTCTAGATTCACAGTCGTTTTAGTCCTAACCAGTCAGGATTGTCCGTACTCACCTTTTTCTTGAACTGTACTGTCCATAGACGTTGTTACGCATCTCGCGTGTGAGTTCACACTCTTCACACGCGTCCCGTGGGCCTCCTATTACTTACCTAAGGTTAGGATAGTGTAGTCCCAACGATCCTACAGCCTCTGGACAGCTCCATTCCTTCTATCGATTTCCTTATACCATTTACTTAGTATATGGTTTGCCGTGCCCCTAGGGCACCATTGTAATTTTGTGCAACTTATCGTATTTTTCCTAAGAGATTGTCATGTGCTTAGCCCTCTGATCTCATAAAGAGTTCAGAGGTGTTTGTTATTAATAAATATATTGTTTATTTTCATAACAACCTGTGTGGTGTCCTTTCATCTGGTATTCAAGGGGTTATATGTGGTAAAACAGCTGGCTTCACATGCCAAAAGAGTTTAGCCTGAGACTGCTTTGTCCATTCTACCATTAGGATAGCTGGTCTATAAGGTTGACTTACAACCAATCACCATAAGGGTTGTTTGGACTGATACAAGGTGATCACTAGAACTAGTGAGCATCATATATCAGGCCAACTTCTCACATTGGTGTGCATCGTTGGGATTTGAGCTTGCTGTTGTTTTTACCAAATATAATCTTGAAATATCATTTGAAAGATCACATAAGGTACCATAGGTAGATATAACAAGCTTAGAGATACTCTGAGTTCTCCTGAACCAGCTGTTGTAGTAGAAAGGGCCTAGCACACTGTTGCAGGGTTTCTGTACTCACACAGAACTGTGCACAGAGGAGTGGAACCTCGGCAAATTAGGGTGTCCCAAAACTTACCTTAGCAACCAACTCACCCCTTACCGAGCTAGCTACAGTGTCTCATTGGACATATCAAACTCCCAATGTTTAGACAAACCAGAACATGAACTTACAGTACCTCAGGGTACGTGGGACTCATGAACACTCTTTTGTTATATTATCATTACAAACCAGAACTTGGAGTAAAGAAGACACATGTGCATTTGAAATGTTTATTTACTAATGCCGTCTTCTCAGGCGCAGTATCTTAGATAATACAAGTATACTTATTATCAGTATCAAAATTATCAGCATAGTTACTAAGACATAAAAAGCGAATGGTGACAGCATGTTAACATGCTGTAATGAATAAGAGTTAACAACACTTATATCTCACCCTCCCTAACACATATATTATATTATTAGCTAAGAAGGTCTCTTTGGGTTGTTTTAGTGCGGGCCCATACCTTAGTGTCCTAGCATGAAGGAATCACATCAGCATACACCAGCTCTCTCTGCATGTGCACCGCATCAAGTGTGTTAACTATTCTCCTGCAAAGCAATATCAATCCCGCCTCAAGCCCAAGTTGGCAAAGGCTGCACTTGTGTTATGACTATGAAGGCGTGGAGATCAGACCTCATAACAATTCCATATCGTGTTGCTCCTGAAACTTCAGCACTCTCCGTGCAGACATGGTTTATTAAACAAAACTGATATCAGAGCAATAACATATTATTCTCACATACACCACGGCAAACCACTAGGTTGAAAGCTAAGTCAACAATTAAGGGTCGTGTGCAGAAGTTGCAAGAAAGGAAAAATGGCGTTTAAATCTCAAATGTACCTATGCTAACTTAACACGATATAAGGATATATAGGAGCTATACAACACCCCCCCATGATCCGAGAACGGACTAAATAAGATAACAGAAGTGCCATCACATGAGAGCAGAATCCAATTATAAACGAGCATGAATAAAAATTCAATTATAAAAACTAATGCTAAAAAATAGCCCACAAGTATAATGTGGCTCAAGCCAATAGGCAAGCAAAAATAAAATGTCTTGACCAAAAGTCAATAAAATCAAGGAAATGCTATCAATCAGCATGTCCATTTGAGGCAGTGTCTATGATAAGACTGTATATGAAAAGTAAGCTGCAACAGCCTCCAGGAGGAAGTCACTGTCCTCATCCGAAAACAGTTCAGCCATCCAATTTAAAAGATGAAAGGAACATACGTGATCTTCCAACACCGGATCCTCTATAACCATCAGAGGACAGCTCGGTGGGTTTTCAAGAAAACTTTGTTCCAAGAAATTTTGCGCTGCCGACAACACATCCCAGGGACCCATTAGTCCATGTGCCACCGCCAAGGCCATAATCCTTTCGTCAGAACAAACCAACTCGTGAGCAATGATAGGACTCATCAGTTGATCAAAATCGACGTCAGAAGATATTGGTCCGCAGAGACACAAATCAATGGCCCAAAGGAAATCACAGGTCAGGCAGCGAAATACAGGCTGGACACAGGTGAAATAGGAGAACCGAAAAGATAATCCAAACGCCGTGCTTAGAGTCGCCAACGGCAGTGTGCCATAATAATCAAGCATGCGGTTGCGAAACCGCGTCAGTAGCAGCTGAGCGTGGTCTTGCACAGGAAGGGCATCCATATTTAAAAAGGCAGAAAACCACCAATGCGCCAGCCGCTAATGCAAGTAAAAACGGGAACCCTCCAAATAAGGATGAAAAAATAGAATGCAAGAAGGCAGGGATGACTCCAAAAATCTTCTCAAAGGAAGTCACGAGACCACCGCTAACAACTTTAAAAAAATGCGCTAGGCCCGTTGTGGAGGATGCGTTAAAGATAGAACGGACCATGGCTCCGAAATGCAAAGGCAAATCAGTGTTTAAAAGAGCCTGAACCTCCGTACGGGTGTTAGCAATGTGAAGCACGAAAGTTTCACGGGCCGAGCTCAAGGCCACCTCTTTCTGGGACAATAGAGCTCTTATTCTAGCCATGCCGCTGAATTCTGCTCCCAAGGTCGGTATCTGTGGCCAAATGGAAGACTCCCTATGTTCACGTGTGGGAGGATAAAGAACATTTCTGCAGCAAATAACTCGCTCACTAACTGTTACTATGAAAGCTATACCTTTAATTAAACCACAACAGTTTTCATTATTGAGCATTAAATAACTACCATTCTCTAACAATTTAAACGTGGGGATGATAGCAGGAACTGGCGTGCCCTGTAAAACGCAAGCCATATTCGGTCGGTCCTTGTTACATGAACCGTGTAACTGTATGTGTCTGCACATTAAAGAATGATCCGGCGTCTCAGTACACTCATCCCCTGTTAGATAAACTTCTTGTTCATCCTTGAAACATCTGTATGTGTATGGGAGTGACCAGACCTCATGAAGAAAACCGCTACCTAAGGGTTCAAAACGACCTATTGGCACATATTTCATACAATTAGAAAACTTATATAAAGCAAAAGGCAGTGTTATTAAACCGTGGATAAGCCACGTAGCAGCAGTGGCTTCTGCCACAGAAAAAGGTAAAGATTCCAACCTTTCAATATGTAGCATAGAAAAGGAAGCATCACGCATTGAAAGCAAGCGTTGTTTGTCTGTCAAATTAAACGGTGCAAATAAAGAGGAAACGTTCATGTATCCCCAGGGAACTTTACCCATTTTCAGAGTCTGAAGTGTCCATGCAAACTGCATGATAGACCGTAATTGATTTTGACCATGGTATAATACTGACACTTCATCATGCACAATATCAACAACAGACGACACAATATTATCTAATGTGTAAATTCTAGAGGAAAGCACGTTAATGCTATTGTCAACAACTGCAAGCACTTTCTCAAGATTCGCCTGATCAATAGCCCTAAGGCGTGAAGCAGCCTCAATCTGTGAGAGTTTCCAAATTTCATTGTAAACCCCATATAACCACCTTTTCGACCTGCCACTAGCTGGGCCTTTAATGAAATCATTCAAATCCACGTCTGCATTCAGTTTGGAAAGGTGATACTTAACCGCAGGTAAAGTTGAATGTTTCAGCCAAGCTTGACACAACTTGCCCACAGAGTAAGAGGTGACAGTATGACTCAAATCAAACCGGGGATCAGATCTAACAGTCTTAAAACCGTCAGTTATATTTAAAAACCTTTTTTGGCAAGAATCAGCACTACGGTGCCAAAGCAGCCAACCCTTGGGATTTATACTGGAAATGTTAAAGGAGGAATTAAGAAGCAGAGCCTGTATATCTTTAATAGACAATTGAGTAAAATGACTCCAATCCTCATATTCCTCCAACTCCGGGAAAGACGGGGCGTTTAACCTTTTAGATGTAGCCAATCCAAAGCATGTGGTCTGGGAAATGGTTTCATTTAAAAACAACATATGATTCGGGATGAGACATGCACGGTGCAAAGCCTCAGTGCCTCGTACCTGCCAGGCCCTTGAACCCCAAACCGATTTAAGGTCTATTGTTTCCTTCCATAACTCATAGCCCCCAGTAACTAATTGATCTAGGAAGGCCTTCGAGTACAACAATTTTGTATCGGTAAGTCTAACCTTGGACAGTGGCTGTTTGTGAAATTTAAAATAAAAGGACTCGGGATTGGACTGGTTAAAGTCAGTGAAATAAGTATACTTTTTAAGAAACGTTTCTGAACTCCCTTGTGTAGGTGCCGGGCAATGTTCCCACTGTGTAAAATTAACAGCATCCCTTCGGGAAGATGTCTTGTGTAAGAAGTGATTGCCATAATGTTGGTAACAGAACAATTCACCATAATTAGCAGATTCCAAATATAAATCCTCAGCATCAAAAGCAGCATAGTATTTTAAATCAGAAAACAAACTTTCCACAGCATTAACATCCCAATCATCAGAACGAATGATTCGTTTCACCACATCCCCCATATTCACTCTAAGCACATTAGGAACATTAACGACTTCCGTTGGGCCATGAATCTGAAAACGAACTGCATCCCACGCGATTCCATCCAGAACAGGCCATGCTGTGATGTTAACCAAAGTCAAGTCTCTTTTTAATCTGTGTGTAGAATGTGAAGAGGAAAGTGGGGCCAAAGTTCCATTTAAATGAGTAATGCAAGTTCTCTCCTCGACATAGTGTCCATTCATAATCCGAAAAAAATAAAACACAAAACCAATTGACATAAAAAGGTAAACCGAAAAAAGGACCAGCCAAATGTATATCCAAGGAGGTATCAAAAAATGTTTTTTAAACAGGCTAGCATATACTGCAATTTGAGAGGGTTTTTTCGAGGCAAGGGAAGCAGAGTCAAATGAAAATCTGGATTCCGTGGCTAAACGAGCTTGCAGGTCAGGCATGGACAAATCAGTGGGGTATGTATAGTCCAATTCATCAACGTTAGTTCCGGGTAAATTATTTAATAATGGACTGGAAACAGCAGGTAATTCGATGGCCACTTCAGGTTCAATATTAGAAGCAGTGGGCATAATTGAATTTCTCACAATGGAAGGACAGGAAACAGCTGGTGTCATGCTAAGAAGAATCGGCCACTCTGTGTATCTTGACATTGTCAATAGAAATAAACCTGTTTTCTTTACGACCTGGAAGTGGTGGTAAAATGACTGTTCTTGTGCCCTTCACTCCAAGCACTGGGATTGGAGCTCGATAGGATGGACCAAACTCTTTCTTGTTGTCGATCTTCTCTCGAACCAGTTCTCCAACGTGGGGTAGCCAGCCAACTACCGGGATCTGCAACGCATCATCCGATGTGGAGGGCAAATGTTCCTTTGCAAGACTGTCTCTGGTCTTTTGTAGATTCTGTAAAACATTGCAATGTTCATCTGCGTCAAAGGAAGTGGCGCGAACCACAGAGTCTAGACCGTCAAGGTCAGGGACGTACATCTTGATGCCAAAGAGCATTTCGTATGGGGTCCGCCCACCCAGAGACCTTCTAGGGAGATTATTAAGAGCACACTGCACGCCATAGAGGTGAGCCAGCCAGTTTCTGCCAGTGCCTATAACTCGGGCTGTCAAAGATTGCTTTAAATCACGGTTCATTCGTTCAACTACACTATTACCCTCAGGTCTGTAGGGTGACGAAAACTTGACTTGGACCCCCATCGAAGTCATGGCATCCTTATACGCCTTAGAGGCGAAAGCCGGACCCTGATCCGAATGGAAGGTACCACAGGCAAAAATCCCTATAAAGATACGCAAATCTCTAATGACAGTCCGTGAATCAGCGCTGCGATGTGGCCATACCCACACAAAGCGTGTGCATGAGTCAACTGCTACTAAGATGTACTTATACGCAGTATCAGATGAAAAAGGACCGCAGTGATCTAAATAAACACAGCCTAGTGGTTTATTAGAAATGTACAACTGAGTCTGTGGCGGACGCGTAGCAGTTGAAGGTTTAATCTGCTGGCATATGTCACAAAGAAGGACATAATCACGCGTCTGTTTGTACAGTCCCCGCCACCAGAAACGTTGTTGTAGTTGCGTTACAGCGGCTGAGACGCCCGCATGCGCAGACGCCACACCTTCATGAGCCGCTGTAATCAAGTCTGCTCTGCGATCCGAGTTGGGAATCAGCCGTTCCCCAACATCAGGAATTGTCACAAAAGGAACCTTTTCGGGACTTAAGTGGTATTTATACTTCGAAGGGAATCCCGCAGGATGTTTACTTCCCTTCTCAGAGGCAGCAATCGCTGCCAAGATGTCGCTATCAATCTTGGTTTTAGACCTAGTAACTGCTGCAACCAAGTATGTAGATACTGCAGATTTCGCCGCTTCATCAGCAAGCGAGTTGCCAACAGCGTGAACTCCTACGCGCTGATGACCGAGAGTATGAATCACATAAACGAGTGGCAACATAGCCTTAAGCTCTGCCACTCGAACCCAGATCATTTTATGTTTTATTGTGCTACCCTTGGAATCATGAAAATCATTTTGAATCCAAAAGAACAAGTTTTCATTGTAAGACTGGACACAGTAGTAAGAATCACTTACAATTAGAGTAGTAACACTTGGATCTGCGTACTCCAAAGCTAGTAAGAGAGCACGAAGCTCCGCCAATTGTGCGGTGCAATCGCCCAGGGGCAACGTGTGCACTTCCCTGGAAACGAACTCATCATTCAACATAGCACCGACCACAATGGCGCATGCGGAAACGTAGGCATGTTTAGAGCCATGCGCAACCTGCGCCGACCCATCAGTGTAAATGATGCAATGGAAGTCCTCCAAAGGTCGCATAGCCAGAGGAGCAGGATGAACGAATTCATACTGCAAGTACTCTTGCGACCGTAAGGAGGCGTCAAAAATAAACATGACATCCGTGGATGACAATGACGCAGCCCACTGAATCCACCGAGGGTGCAAAGCCTTCGAATTTGGTACACTGGCTTTCGTGACTGCCTCCAAGTGAGGACAGGGTGTTACCACTAGCATGCGTTTCCCCTGAGACAGTGCTCGTTCTTTTAGAATTGCCATCTGTACAGCAGTTAAAACCTTTTCCACTGTGGGAAACCGCATCTCAGCCGAAGTGTACAAGTGTGACTTGTAAGCAATAGGTACTGTGTCACCTTCATTAAAAGTGAGGTATGTGAAACCCACCGTCCCAGGAATTATTCTTATTACCAGGTTGGTGTGGTTATCACGAGTCAGTAAATATTTAGAAGCGAGCAGATCAGCCTGCAAGGATTGCAAAATGGCTGAATGCTCAGGCAGCCAGCATGATTTTGAGAAAGTTGGTTGTATCAAAGCATACAAAGGCTTGATACGCTGGGCATATTCCGGAATGTAAGTTCTGCCGAAATTCAAAAAGCCCAGCAAAGACTGTAATTTTTTCAGTGTTGTAGGAGCGCGCAATTGTGCGCATTTCTCCAAGAAGTGAGGAGCCAAACCTCTACCTTCATTGTTCAGCTCATAGCCTAGGAACAACACCGTGTGTTCTGCAATGTGCGATTTTGCAAAATTAAATTTGTAACCCATGTCTGCAAAGGTACAAATTATGGAATTCACTCGACACAGATGCATCCAAATTTCGTCGTCTGTGAGATAAATATCATCCACATAAGAACATGCATCCGGATCGATTCCCTCCAATAGTGTGACTATTCTGGAGGTGAAGACCCCTGGACTATTTTTGTAGCCCATTGGGAGTCGCCGGAAGCATTTTTGCACACCAGCGGACGTAAAACTTGTCCATTGGGAGCTAAAGCCATCCAGTCTGTGGGCATAAAAACCATTGGAAATGTCAAGCGTTGTCTTGAAACGCTTACGCACTAGACTATCCACTAGGGCAGAGCCGTGAGTATTCTGTACTGCACAGTTACGGCAATGCGAGTTCAAATGCCGGTAATCCAATACCAAACGATATGATCCCTCAGGTTTGGTCACAGTAAAAAGGGGATTATTCATTGGTGACACACACGTTTCAATAACTCCCTGATATTCCAATTGTTCAAGGATTTCTGCGACGGCCGCTTTAGCTTCACGCCGTATGGGATATTGAGGCTGAGGCTGCGGCTCAGACCGCAAAGGAATTTCGTGGCATGGGGACAATTTGTCCCAACCACATTGGTTGCGGTAGAGAGCCGGTGCAAGAGCACGAGCCCACTCTTCTGCAAAATGCTGCGCATGCTCAGTTGAGACAGTGTGCGCGAAACTGGGAAGGATTACCTCCTCCCCTCGCGGCGCTGCGAGCACAAAAGGTGGGGGCCAGTCAGCCTCGGAAAGCAAAATGTCGTACGTAGACGAAAGGTTCCCCCAAAATACCCCTCTGACAGTACGCTGTATGTCACCTTCAATTAACAGGACAATTTCAAAAAGTCATTCAGGGGGAGCTAATCTCGTATCGGCTGTTTCTATTACAACAAAAACTTCAGTCGCTGTCACCCTCAGTAGTGGACGGAGCGCCTCTCTGACTATGGTAATCTCCGCCGCGCTGTCCAGCAAGGTCAGAGCCCACGTCAGATTCGGAAGCCGCGTTCTCACTATCTGTGGCATATCTATGCGCTGTTAAGGCCGCGACTTTCTTCTTCGCAAACTGCGGACGCTTAGGCGTAGAATCCTCCTGCTTCACTGCGCCGTCCGTCTGGCGGGACTGACCACGTCCTTGCTGGCCACCACGTCCACGTCCACCCCCTCCTCCACCACCGGTCTTCTGGGCCGATGTTTCCTGAAAGGAACGAGGAGAGCGTTGATCAGAACCCTGAAAACGATCAGGTGATTTAATCATCGCGCGATCGCGCAAATCATAAACTTTGTCTGCCGGTGCAGGAGCTTGTATTGCAGGAACAGAATCCTGAGTTTGCCTAGTCTGCTTCCCCTGTGTCTGTTTGTTAGGCCAATTCTGATTTTTGAACTTGGGCTGGGCATCTGACACTGCAGATTGCCCCTGAGGTTGTTTTTTCTCCTTCACCGGAAAATATTTCAGACCTCTACTTGTGCGGCCAATTGTCTTATAAGCGGCCACCACAATCTTTGCTAACTGGCGGGGTTTGTCGGCATCGGGCAGAGCAGCCAAAGCATTCGACACCTGAAAGTTAACTGCATCTCCTTTAACATTGGAGAGAATGAGATCACTTACAATCTCAAATGAACCACACAGGCGCATACCCAATTCAACCGCTGCCTCTGGACCGTGATCATTCTGAACACGTCTAATGATATCAGGCAGGGCATTCATAGACGGGGTGCCGAAGCACCTCGTATAAACTGCCGCAAAAGTTTTTCCCCAGCTTTCACAGTCAGCAAGTTCAGGAGTAATATCCTTCGGTAGAGTAATCGTTAACATTCTATGTTTATCAGCAGGAGTAGAATTCGGAAAAACCGCCTCCAGTTGATCAAACTTCTCCGCTAGCCAGAATGGGAAGTCATCGTTGTCAACAGGACGCGCACCAAAAACCGAATTAACCATCACTGGATTGAGACGCATTCCGCCTCGATCCAAGGGAACGGCCGCACCCCCCTGGGGACCACCAGGAAGATGTCGACCGATGTATTGCACTAAAGCACGAATCACGGAAATGGAAACAACATGTAACCTGCGAATTTCTGCTAGGGTACAAGCCCCGTGATTCGGGTGCGGGGTAAAGCCACCCAACGCAGGCCAATTTGTACCTGGAATTGAGAGTGGACCTAACCTCGCAGCGGACAAAGAGTGGGGGAGGGCGCCATCAAACCAAACTCGATGCTGCCAATGATCAATAGGTATTTCCAATGCCCTGTACGGCGTATATACAGCCGGGACATCCGAGGCGGTGTAGGAGTGGAACAAACCAGAATTAGCGTCCACAGCCGGAAACGTAACCCAAGAGTAAAACAACTCGTAAGGAAACGCCGGATCTGCACATACCACGAAAATCACAGCCATCCCATCTACTGGGACCTGGTACGTCTGAAGATGGTTGCGTACCGCTACGCGACTATGCTGCGCAATAGCCACCGCCGCCATGACAACACTGGAAACAAGAACACACAAAGAATACTCTGTAGCACAACTGGGTAGTAATTCAAAGAAACCGTTTAAGAAAGAATCAAGCTTGAATAAAGACCTATTTCAAAAAATAGGTAGGTTTCACCGACACCCCGTTTTCCGGAAACGGATGTGAAGGGGTTAAGGCATGAACGATAAACTACTCGAGTGTCATGATATAAGACCACCGAAACCGTTGGGCGCCATGTTGCAGGGTTTCTGTACTCACACAGAACTGTGCACAGAGGAGTGGAACCTCGGCAAATTAGGGTGTCCCAAAACTTACCTTAGCAACCAACTCACCCCTTACCGAGCTAGCTACAGTGTCTCATTGGACATATCAAACTCCCAATGTTTAGACAAACCAGAACATGAACTTACAGTACCTCAGGGTACGTGGGACTCATGAACACTCTTTTGTTATATTATCATTACAAACCAGAACTTGGAGTAAAGAAGACACATGTGCATTTGAAATGTTTATTTACTAATGCCGTCTTCTCAGGCGCAGTATCTTAGATAATACAAGTATACTTATTATCAGTATCAAAATTATCAGCATAGTTACTAAGACATAAAAAGCGAATGGTGACAGCATGTTAACATGCTGTAATGAATAAGAGTTAACAACACTTATATCTCACCCTCCCTAACACATATATTATATTATTAGCTAAGAAGGTCTCTTTGGGTTGTTTTAGGGCGGGCCCATACCTTAGTGTCCTAGCATGAAGGAATCAGCATACACCAGCTCTCTCTGCATGTGCACCGCATCAAGTGTGTTAACTATTCTCCTGCAAAGCAATATCAATCCCGCCTCAAGCCCAAGTTGGCAAAGGCTGCACTTGTGTTATGACTATGAAGGCGTGGAGATCAGACCTCATAACAATTCCATATCGTGTTGCTCCTGAAACTTCAGCACTCTCCGTGCAGACATGGTTTATTAAACAAAACTGATATCAGAGCAATAACATATTATTCTCACATACACCACGGCAAACCACTAGGTTGAAAGCTAAGTCAACAATTAAGGGTCGTGTGCAGAAGTTGCAAGAAAGGAAAAATGGCGTTTAAATCTCAAATGTACCTATGCTAACTTAACACGATATAAGGATATATAGGAGCTATACAACAACACCCTGACTACAACTCTTAGCAAGGGATCAGTAGGAAAACCCATAGTGTAGGTAAGTGCATCACTTACACCTCACTAGAAAGCATGTCTACCACAGGAGAGACCTCAGTGACTCCCCTTGTGGTTAGTGACCTTCCACAGGTCCTTTCCAGATATGCAGCCCTTAGCTTCCAGGAGATGAGACAATTGTGTACCTCCAGGAGACTGAAACAGTGTTCTAACCCTACCACTCCCTTTCTGTTAGGTCTCTTAGAGACATATGATGCCAGAAGGGCTGCCAATGCAGGCCCCTCTAATCCAGATGGGAGCATGCCCCCCTTAGAAGGTGATCCAGGTGATCCAGACTCTAACCTCCCTGAAACAGAGAATGTAGATGATAGGGAAGAGGGAAACTTATCTGAGGATGAGGCAGAAAATGGCCAACCTTTAGTCAGTAGACTTACCAGGGCCAACTTAGACCTACATAGGGAAGGAACTGGGAGAGCCCCAGTGCCATCCACTAGCAGGCCTAACTTTGGGGTCAGGAGAGATAGATCTCCTTCTAGGGACTCCAACAGATCTGTTCACTCCCATGCCTCTCATGCATCTGCTTAGAGGAGGATGACTTCCCCTCAGAGGAGAGAGCACGAGGCAAAGATGAAGGAAGTTAATCTGAGGATTCAAAGGGAAGAACTTGCCCTTGCCAAGGAGAAACTTGCCTTTGCTAGAGCAACAGTTAAGAGGGTTAGCACCCAGTGGTGGCAGCAATATCCCTAAGGATAAAGACAGGAGTTTTGATAATAGACACCTGAGTAAAATAGTGCCCTCCTATAAGACAGGAGATGATATCCACAAGTGGATAACTGCTCTGGAGAGGGCCTGCAAAGTACAGCAGGTACCCCAGAGTCAGTGGGAAGCAATATTGTGGCTCTCCTTTGAAGGTAAAGGTAGAGATAAGCTCCTCACTGTTAGAGATGAGGATGCTAATGATTACCAAGTCCTGAAAACTGCTCTGATTGATGGGTTTGGCTTAACCACTGAACAGTACAGGTTGATGTTCAGAGAGACCCTGAAAACTCAGGCTCAGGATTGGACTGACTTTGTTGATTGTGCCACTAAGGCTTTGGAAGGCTGGTTACTGGGAAGTAAAGTTACTGATTACACAGGATTGTATAATCTAATTATGAGAGAGCAAATCTTAAATAATTGTCAGAACCAGTTGTTGCATTAGCACCTGATTGACTCAGATCTGACCTCTCCCCAAGAATTGGGAAAGAAGGCAGACAGATGGGTCAGAACCAGGGTTAAGCAGCAGAACCAGAACCAGGGTGGTGGCCAGAAGAAAGCAGACCAAAAGGGTAGTAATCAGAAACCACAAAATGACCAGAAGTCTTCAACAGGGCCCCAACAATCTAAGGAGGGTTGGTACCAGAATTCCCAAAAGAAGAAGAATGATGGTCCAAAGAAACCACGGTGCCAATACTGTAAAAGTAAGACTCACTGGTTTAGTGAGTGCACCAAGAAAGGCCAAACTCCTACCACTACTGTCCCTAAGACACCTGCACCCCCTCGAACAGTTAGTAGTGGTAGTGCACCCCCCAAGGCTAAAGTAGGGTTAACCATGGGAACTGAGGTGGGATCTGACTTAGTCAGAATACCTACTCAGGCTGTTCTTGTTTGTACTGGGGACATGGATATGGCCCCTACTGTAAGTCCTAGTACTCTGGGCAAATACAGGCAAACGAGTTTAATCAATGGAAAAATGGCTCAGGCCTACAAGGACACATGTGCCAGTGTCACTATGGTGACACCAACATTTGTGGACCCTGATCAGATTGGTAGTGACGTTGCTAGCATTGGTCACTAGACCAATGCTAGCAACGTCACTACCAATCACAGTATGGCAGTTGTTAACTTCTCCTGGGGAGGGGTAACTGGCCTCAAAAGGGTTGTAGTTAGTTCAGACCTCCCAGTAGATTGTATTTTGGGCAATGATTTGGAATCCTCACTGTAGTCAGATGTGGAGTACAGGACTCATGTAGAAATGTTAGGTCTCTCCTCACATGTGCTTGCTGTGACCAGGTCACAGGCCAAGAAATGCCCAGCTGAACAAGTGCTGGATCCTGGAAGAATGGACCAGACACTCCCCAAGAGGAAGAGCAGTAGGGTTAAGGCAGAGCCTTCCCCCCTGCCTCAGGTTGAGGATCAGCCCTCTCAGGAGGCTGACCCAAAGACCCCAGAAGGAACTGTCCTAGAAGAGCTTGAACCTGAACAGGTTGAGTTTCTTGGGACAGGGGGCCTTCCAGGGAAGACTTGAGGCAGGCACAGTTAGACTGTTCCTCCCTTGAACCCCTCAGACAGCAGGCTGCTGCTGAGGCTGCAGGGAATGCTACAGGTGCCCACAAAGTATACTGGGATGAAGGACTCCTATACTCTGATGCAAGAGACCCCAAGCCTGGTGCTACCAGGAGGCTGGTCATCCCCTTGTCTCTTAAAGGTTTCCTTCTCACCTTAGCCCATGAAATTCCCCTTGCAGGTCACTTAGGCCAGAACAAGACTTGGGACAGGCTTGCCCCACACTTTCACTGGCCTCATATATCTGAAGACACCAAAGAGTTTTGTCGCTCATGTGTCACCTGTCAAGCCAGTGGCAAAGCAGGTGGCACAACAAAGGCCCCCTTATACCACTACCTGTGGTAGGGGTGCCCTTTGAGAGAGTGGGGATAGACATTGTTGGACCAATGGACCCCCCAACAGCATCTGGGCACAGATTTATACTGGTGGTAGTGGATCATGCCACCAGGTATCCAGAAGCTATTCCCCTTAGGACCACTACAGCTACTGTTGTGGCCAGGGCCCTACTTGGAGTTTTCTCCAGAGTGGGGTTTCCTAAGGAGGTTGTATCTGACAGAGGTGCAAAACTCATGTCAGGATATTTGACTGCAATGTGGAAGGAGCGTGGTGTAAATTACAAATTTACCACACCCTATCACCCACAGTGCAATGGGCTTGTTGAGAGATTCAACAAGACCTTAAAAGGGATGATAAAAGGATTACCTGAAAAGCTTAGGCGAAGATGGGACATCCTTTTACCCTGCCTCCTGTTTGCTTACAGAGAGGTCCCACAGAAGGGGGTTGGCTACAGACCTTTTGAGCTTCTGTTTGGGCATCCTGTAAGAGGACCCCTATGTCTTGTAAAGGAAGGATGGGAGTCACCTCTCAAAAAGCCTAAACTTGACATAGTAGACTATGTACTTGGTCTCCGCTCCAGGATGGCAGAGTACATGGAGAAGGCATCCAAAAACCTTGAGGCCAGCCAAGAACTTCAAAAAGCTTGGGATGACCAAAAGGCTGTCCTAACTGTGTATCATGCAGGACAGAAGGTGTGGGTGTTGGAGCCAGTGGCCCCAGCAGCTCTCCAAGACAGATGGTCTGGACCCCATACCATTATTGAGCAAAAGGGAGAGGTCGCCTACTTGGTGGACCTTGGAACTCCCAGGAGCCCCCACAGGGTGCTTCATGTTAACAGGCTCAAGGCATTTGTCGACAGGGAGAACATGGGCTTGCTCATGGCAACAGATGAGGGGCAGGAGGAAGAGAGTGACCCTCTCCCAGACCTGCTCACTCAGAACCCTGATGATGGGTCAGTTGATGGTGTAGTCTTTTCTGACAGCCTCTCTGAGCATCAACAAGAGGATTGGAAACAAGTTCTTCAATCCTTTAGACAAATATTCTCACTGACACCCAGTCAGACAAACTGGTGCACCCATGAGGTGGACACTGGTGACAGTCTGCCTGTCAAGAGTAAAATCTACAGGCAATCTGACCACGTCAGGGACTGCATAAAGAAAGAAGTCCAAAAGATGTTGGAATTGGGAGTCATTGAACCCTCAGAGAGCCCTTGGGCTAGTCCTGTAGTTCTAGTGCCAAAACCTCACACCCAGGATGGTAAGAGAGAGATGAGGTTTTGCGTAGATTACAGGGGTCTCAATGCTGTCACTAAGACAGATGCCCATACAATACCTAGGGCAGATGAACTCATAGACAAGTTGGCTTCTGCAACCTTCTTGAGTACATTTGACCTAACAGCTGGTTATTGGCAGATCAGGTTAGCTGAAGATGCCAACGCCAAAACAGCATTTTCTACCCCAGGAGGTCATTACCAATTTGTGGTGATGCCCTTTGGTTTGAAAAATGCACCTGCCACTTTTCAAAGGTTGGTGAACCAAGTCCTCACTGGGTTGGATGACTTTTGTGCAGCATATCTAGATGATATTGCTGTCTTCAGCTCCACCTGGGAGGATCACCTGATCCACCTTAGGAAAGTTTTGGAGGCCCTGCAAAAGGCAGGCCTCACTATCAAGGCCACCAAGTGCCAGATAGGGCAGAGTCAGGTTGTGTACCTGGGCCACCTTGTAGGTGGAGGCCAGGTTCAACCCTTGGAGAGCAAGATACAGGCAATAAGGGACTGGGCTCCTCCAACCACCCAGACACAGGTCAGAGCTTTCTTGGGCCTGTCTGGTTACTATAGGAAGTTTGTCAAACATTATGGGTCCATTGTGACACCACTTAATGACTTGACGAGCAAGAAAATGCCAAAGAAAGTTCAGTGGACAGTTAGCTGTCAGAAGGCATTCGATGACCTAAAGCAGGCCATGTGTACTGCACCTATTCTCAAGAGTCCTGACTACTCCAAAACCTTCATTGTCCAAACAGATGCATCTGAGTTGGGTGTGGGAGCTGTTCTATCTCAACTGAATATTGATGGTCATAACCAGACCATTGCTTTTATAAGCAGAAGGCTGACCCCTAGAGAGAAACGTTGGTCAGCTATTGAGAGGGAGACCTTTGCTGTGGTTTGGGCCCTGAAGAAGTTGAGGCCATACTTGTTTGGGACTCACTTCAAGATTCAGACCGACCATAAGCCCCTCTTATGGCTAAATCAAATGAAGGGTGAAAACCCCAAACTTCTTAGGTGGTCCATTTCCCTACAGGGGATGGACTTTACAGTGGAGCACAGACCAGGGACTGACCATGGCAATGCTGATGGTCTCTCCAGGTATTTCCACTTAGAACAGGAAGGCTCACCTGGTCAAGGTTAGTTTAATGTCCCTAAGTTTTGGGGGGGGGGGGTTATGTAGGGGAGTGGGGTCTGCAATCCTATGGTCACCCCAGATTTTTGCTTTTTGCTTCACTGGTTTACGACTTTCCCTGGCTGTGGGCCTGCTAATCAGACCCACAGCCTAGCTGTTCTCTCTCTAAATTGAAATCCATGTACTTTAGGTGCATTTACCAATTGGTACTGGGCCACCTTATCAGTCCCTGTACAGTGTACCTTAGGTACCCAGGGCATAGGTGTACCCAGGGCCTACCAGGGGCTGAAGCATGTATTATGCCACCCCTGGCTGGCCATCTAAACAGACACAACTGGCTGGTAAGACAGCTGGGGCAAGGTGGTGTAATCACCCTTTGCTGTAGATATAGTTACCTATATCTAACCCCAAAATGGACACATATATTCCTATCAGTCACTCCAATGGCAGGCCTTATCAATCCTGAAGGCAGAGTGCTTGGAATCATGTGAGATGGTGCTCTAGCATGAGCTGAGCCTGTCTGCAGCTTGTGGAACCAAGTCCTTATAGCTGTTCCATGATAACGCTATACCATATACTCTTAAGTGCATTATAATCCTCGCGGTTATTGCTAACTTTGGTATAGCATTATCAAAACATGTCGAGTAAGGTGTCATACGAATTGGAATACTACCCCCTCACCAGTTCTGGCGACGGGGGTAGCATTCCACCCTTTTAGAGGGACACGACATGTATGTAACTGTGAACCCCGGTTAAAGTTAAGCAGAGCCTCAGCATCACAAAATGGATGCTGCCACCACAGACACAAGTCTGACCTCCTGCTGCTGGGAGTCCTTCCAGCGAGGGAGGCCTGGACAAAGGGTTTCCTGCCTTGGGATGTGCTAGCACCACCCCAGACAGGATTTTGTGTATTGAGGTAGGGAGGCCTGAAAGGAATGAGACATGCCTGGGGCACACAAGGTGCCCTGTGCATACACCGGTTCAAACCAGTCGCTGGGGCACTCCAGCCCAAGCTCTGGCGCGAAACCGGACAAAGGATAGGGGGTGTAACCACCCCCTTCCTGGTCCCACCCATAGGAGGGACCTAGTCTTAGTACTGCCCCCTTTAGCAGAATAAAGGTAGGAGCTGGTCCCATTCCAAATTAGATTATCCTGAACAACTTTTACAAGAAGAAACTCTGGACTTCGACGTTCTGCTCCACAGAAGACTGAAGAAATCTACCTTGTGGGCAAGAAGTGTCCACCCTACAACTGCAGGCACCATCAAGCGTCCAGCGGCTTCACTTTGTCGTCTTCCCTCGAGGATCCAGACTTCAGAGCCCGACGAGACCCGGATTTCCAGACCTCTCCGACCTCAACTCACATCTGCAGCAAAGCTGAGATCCGTGGATGCGACGAGACACATGGGACCGGCCATCTTGGAGAAACTGCACTTCGCTTCCAGCACGACTTATGAGGTAAACTCGACAAAGTGCTTTGGGGATTGAGAAGCCCCAGCCCCGAGCAGCTTCTGCACCGAAGATCAGCCCTCCAGCTTCCATGAGATCTGCGTGGGGCCCTTCTGCCTGTTTGCTGCTCGACGCTTTGTCTGGTCACTTGCCAGCTGGCTAGTGACCTCCTAGATGACGAATCTTGAAAACTACACTGCTGGTCTGGTTGCTCCAGACTGGCCCTTGCTTCCCTTCCAAAAGAGGAGCACCCTGGACCCTCCTGGTCCACTCCAGACACCGTTTCCACTCACCGCGTGGGTTGCCTTTGCCAAGGCCTTTTGACTCCAAATCCGGATCCAACACCGCCGACAGCGAGAGCCTGCGTGGGACAGCTCGTGCCTCCATCCTGGTCTTCGAAGACACCTCCTGGTCAACGTGGCTGCAGAGACAAGAGTCCACTCTTCACCTGATCGCGACGACGACATCTGGTTCCTTACTGGTTCCACTCCAGTCACTGGCTAGTGACTTTGAACATTGTCCCCTCTGCTTTCAGGTCTTCAGCATCCCTGATCCACCCTTGGATCACACCGGACATCTTCCTCCTGGTCGCCTGCAGCATCTTTTCTTTCAGGCTCCATAGCCTTCAACGCAGAAACCCGACACGACTTCGCACCTATGCACTCGCAGCCCGTGGGTGAGGTAACAAGAGCATTTTGGTGCTCAAGGGTAGAGTGACTCTCCTAGTGTCTAGATTCACAGTCGTTTTAGTCCTAACCAGTCAGGATTGTCCGTACTCACCTTTTTCTTGAACTGTACTGTCCATAGACGTTGTTACGCATCTCGCGTGTGAGTTCACACTCAGCACACGCGTCCCGTGGGCCTCCTATTACTTACCTAAGGTTAGGATAGTGTAGTCCCAACGATCCTACAGCCTCTGGACAGCTCCATTCCTTCTATCGATTTCCATATACCATTTACTTAGTATATGGTTTGCCATGCCCCTAGGGCACCATTGTAATTTTGTGCAACTTATCGCATTTTTCCTAAGAGATTGTCATGTGCTTAGCCCTCTGATCTCAAAGAGTTCAGAGGTGTTTGGTATTAATAAATATATTGTTTATTTTCATAACAACCTGTGTGGTGTCCTTTCATCTGGTATTCAAGGGGTTATATGTGGTAAAACAGCTGGCTTCACATGCCAAAAGAGTTTAGCCTAAGACTGCTTTGTCCATGCTACCATTAGGATAGCTGGTCTATAAGGTTGACTTACAACCAATCACCATAAGGGTTGTTTGGACTGATACAAGGTGATCACTAGAACTAGTGAGCATCATATATCAGGCCAACTTCTCACAAGGGTCCCCATACGATTTTTCAACGCTTGAGGGTATTGCACTCACATAGTCGAAATAATGGGGGATGTCCATGGAGGGCTTAGTTTAAAAACACCAGGAACCATCCTCCTTAGCTTGTTAGGAGATCTGATATGTGAGCATGGACAACCTATGCTCACTTTCAGAGAGTACATTTGCATTGTTCATTTGGTGGTGACATTTCTTTTGAAGCCTCAAGCAAACCTCTGTCGCATGGTTCAACAATATAAGGCCCAGATTTTCTAAGTGTTAGAGTGGGCACTCACTAGAAATCAGTGCAAACAGTCATGCCAATCAACTTCCACATGAAAAAGTTGTTTTTCACCAATAAATGACCTCACTCTAGTGCTAAATGCCATGTTGTTACTTAGTTGCAAACTCCTGATAAGCTATGCAAACAGAGCCTAAGGGGATGGGACCAGCACATACACAACTAGGATTCTGCGCAAAGACTTATCAACTAAAGTTACGCAAAATAGCGCAACCTGACTTTGCTGGAATACCAACACCAAATGAAAACAGCTACAAACAATGGGCATGAATCTGGATGAATGACAAATAGCCTTTTTACCACATGAAATATGAGTAACTTTCAGGAAGTTAAACATAAGATGGAAGCCACCCTTGGGAGGTCATGTGAGTGAGGATTTTGGTCGAGTTTCCCCTTGAGTACAAATATCCTATGAGATAAGGCTAAATCAGGACCTTTACAACCTGATTCAATCCTAAATTAGGCATTAGTTTAATGCAAGACTACCATATTTGCATCTGCCTCGCAGATAAAGCCATTGGCACACAACACTTTATGTATACAAAGCTGTGCTATTTTTCTCTGATCGTGCTACACAATGATGCCGATTTTCAAGCAGTGCTGCACATTTTTAGTAAATCTAGGCCCCAATATTGCAAATTTTATCTTGCTGCCTATGTGGAGGTAATATTCTACCCATAGTGGAGTTCAGTAAGTCCACCAGCCAAAAACTAAATGAGACCCATACTCCTTTTTCACACATCTCCTTTCGATGAATTAGCTCTTTTTAATCCATTTTAGGCATGCTTCACCATGGCCAAACCAGAGAGAAAGGTGAACCTCAAGTCAAGGCTTTGTGTTCAGACAGTAACACATTTAAACCGTCTGCGACCCAAAATTTTGGTTCAAATTGCAACTGTTAACAATTTGAAAATCTTCTGCCGTGTTACTTTGTGTCTCCTATTTTCTGTTTGGGCAAAGTAAAGAAAGAGCCCGCACATAAAACCTTTCTTTTCGTAATGTGATTTATTGAGCTGACATTTCTCAGTGTTATATTGTCCTTATGCCACGCTGGCCTGAACAAAATCAATGTTTACTTTCCAGGTAACGTGCGTATCTCTGACCTTGGGCTTGCTGTGGAGCTAAAGGAGAACACGACAAAAACGAAGGGTTACGCAGGCACGCCAGGTAAATATCATTTCTTACAAAGCATGACGAGTGCCGTGCGCGACACAGATAGCAGGTAAAAGGGCAAAATCAGGCTCGGTGGGAAGTTATTTCTCGCAGCTAAAGCACACAAAAGGCCGCTTAACATGGACGTCAATCAGGCGTCCCCCAGACTTGAAACGGTTACACCTGACCTGACTTACCAATGGTAGCCTTGGTACTACACTGGCTACACCTGGTCTTACGCCAGATGAGAGCAGCAATAGGACCAGAACATATACTAGATGTAACCGCTGTGTGATTTAACTCTTTGCCCTCCTCCTAACCCATGGTAGGAATAGGCTATTGAGAGACTAGGGGCCTCATTTATGAGACTCTTTGCGCCTCCGGAACGTCACTTTTTGTGACGTTCCATGGCGCAGAAGCCTGCGTGATATTTATCAGGCAGCACTAAACCACTTTTTTTGGCTTAATGCTGCTTAATAAATATCAGTCCCTTTAACGCAGTGTTCTGCATTAAAAGGGCTTGCAATGGGGGTTGCTGGGGGCGTTCCCAGCAACGTCCATGGCCTTTTGAAACTGCCCTAGATTTACGAGAATGGTAAATCTGAGGCAGCGCCGAAAACATACGCCTCCCCAGGGGAGCCGTAAGGGAGGCACATCAAGTTTTTCCTGCATTCTGCAGCACGCATAGAAAGAGGAAACGCCTCTTGTGATTATTTTTGTACAGAAAGGTTTCTCTTCCTGTATAAAAATAATCATCCCTGCAATGCAGGCACCCTTGCACCATGGTGCAAAGGTGCCTGCGCTGGTGCACGGCAGCCCATTGTGGGCCAGCGCAGGGGAAAAGGACAAGAATGCGCCGTATCTTATACATACGGCGCATTCCTGCCCTTTTCTTTTGCCGTAGGGAAGCACAGCAGGAAGGCCTGCTGCGCTTCCCTACGGCAAAACCTCATAAATGAGGCCCCAGGGTGTAAGAGGAGGTAGGCACTGTGGGGGCATATTTACAAAGAAATGACGCAGCGCAGTGCTGCGTCATTCCCAAAAAGCAGGGATGCGTCGTATTCACGTATGCCCTGTGCTTCTCCTTGCGCCGACGCTGAAAAAGCTGCTTCGCACCAACGCAGAACCCTTACGCCATGGTGCAAGGGTGTCTGCATTGAAGGGATGATTGTTTATGTGCAGGAAGGTGTTCCTTCCTGCACATAAACAATCATTAAATGTGATTTGCTCCTTCTATGTGTATTGCAAAATGCAGCACACATAGAAAGAGCAAAAAACGAGGAGAAATAAAGGTATTTCTCCTCGTTGCGCCACTCCAACGCCTGTTTTTCAATGGAGCTAGATTTTGGCCCTGCATCAGATTTACAGAGTCTTGTAAATCCGGGGCAGTGTGAAAAAACAATGGATGTTGTGGTGGAACGCCCACAGCAACACTCATTGCATGCCCTTTTGAGGCAGATACTTGTGTCAAAGGGTACGAAATTTACATAGCGGCGTTTTTCTCGTGTGTCTCAAGATATGTGGTAGTTGATTGAGTTGGTATGAATGTATTGGCCTGAGAATGAGTCAGTGACTGATAAAATGAGTGAGTGATTTGGGTGCCATTGTTTATTGTTCTCTGTGTCCCTGGGCTGTTGCTACACTATTTGATATGTATTCTTTATTAAATGAATGTATGGCTCTTCATCTATACTTGAAATATATTTTTCTATGAATTAACATGATAATAAATAATTGAAATATATTGAGCTGTTCTGTGGGCACTTTCTATTATTGGAATTTTGTGGTCCTCGATATAATTGGGAACTACCCTTTTCATGCTGTTACATATATATTTTGCCCTGGTGGGTTGTTCCCCCTCCCTTTATCCTTTTTAGGTTACAGGGCCCCACTTTCGTTTTTTGCAGTAAGGCATTGCGCCACCAGAGTGTCGCAAAAGGTGACTCTATGGTGGCCCAATGCCCTTGTAAATATGCCACGTGGTGCCATTAGGGGTGAGATGGTGGGTGATGTCACTGCCGTTATCGCTGGCATTTTGATGAAGCAATATCTATGAATAAACTGTACAGCAGGAGACACATCTCTGGGAATTAAAGGAACAAGTTACGCCATATTGTTGCCACCTTTCTCTGTATTGTGAAGGGACCATGGGGCATATGTACAAGACCCTATCGCCACTCCAAAGTTACTTTTAATGACGTTGTGGTGGCGATAGGGGCTGCACCTTACGTACAAGGCAGCGTTAAGCCACTTAACGTGGCTTACCACTGCCTTGTAAATAAGGCCCCATTTTGCTCTATGGTTAGCGTGAAGGTGGTGGGCAGTGGGTGTTGCGGTGGGCATTCCACCGCAACACCCTTTGTTTTGACACTGCCTCCTATGTACAAGGGTGGAGTACATAGGAGGCAGCACCAAAATAAATCTAGGAAAAACCTGGTCTTAAGTTGCGGAAACGAGTAGAAATGCATTATTTCTCCTAGTTTTTGCTTTTTCCATGTCTGCTGGCTTGTGCATTACACATGGAAAAAGCAATATTCCATGGATAGTTTATGTACAGGAAGGTCCTCCATGCATGAAGGAGGACACATAAAAGTGACAAAAAGGCATTTCAGGATTGTTTATGTGCAGGAAGGGACACCGTCCTATAAATAAACAATCTTCCCCTCCACTCAGACACCCTTGCACTATGGTGCAAGGGTGCATGCGTTGGCGATACACTGCTAAGTGTAGCACCCTCGCAGGGGGAAATGCAAGGCTGCATCATGTCCTTGTAAATATGGTGCAGCCTGGCGTTTCAGAAGTGGCGGAGAGAGGCATTCAGCCAGGAAGGCTAACACCTCTTCCCGCCACTTCCTTGTGCATATCCCCCCATGTTTCTAGTCCTAGGTTTGGGTTAGTCCAATTAATTCAAATCACTGCAATCAGATTTGTTTGTCCAATGGGTTCAACTGAAGCAAACGAAGCCTAAACACACATAAAACATCAGTTTGTCACACAAAAGCACATTTATATGCTCTGACGATATGTAGTATGGTGACAACCCTAACAGCAACAGAGGCATTCATAAAGTTGTTTTCTCCATAGAAACACATTATCAGGGGGACTTAAAGTTGGAATGCAGTGGAATAATTTGTGAATAAGTCAAAAAAGAAAAAAACAAATTCCCCACCACTCTTGTTAACAACCCTTCAGAGGTCAATTTCTGGTCAAGTCGATTGAATAAAGTTGGTATGAAGTCTGACCATTTTTAATGAAATGCTGGTGCAGGGTCCATGCAAAACCGGATTTGTACGCAAACTGGACTTTGCCCCCCCAACTAGATAATTACTGCACAATCTGCTATTGCCTTCAAAAATATGGCCTAGCAAACAGTGCTTGATAATTATTGCACACTGGTAAGACAAATTGCAAATTAGGTGATACTACACCGGTTTTTGTGGGGCCCTCACAATAAGACAAACTCTCCTCTCTATGGAGAGGAAAGCGTGGCGGTGGACATATCCAATGTATGGATGTGTTATTTGTATTGTTGCACAAAACTAGCAAAAGGCAGCAGAGAAATGTACAGTGTCAATAAAATCAACCAGGTAGAAGAAGGTGGGTGGGTTCTGGAATGAGAAGAAATTAGTTAATTACCCGTAACATCCGTTCCTCAATATTGGCATCTTTTCCATATGGACAAGCTTGAATAAATTTCCACTGTTAGGCTGGAACTTTTCAAATAGAAATTATCAGATTTAAAACATCATGGGTTTAACAAGGTTGTTTGTTAGCAAAATCACTTAAATTGAAGCAACTCACACTTCTTCGGTAAAGTGGTAGTGCAGAACACTCTGCTCCCCTAGAGGCCACCGTAGCTCAGATGTCATACCACAAGTGTGAAGGAAAGTGAGCATTAAGTGAACCTCTGATCAGGGAAGGGGGTCATGTGAATCGATGAATCATACTAATTCTGTAGAATTTGAGTTATCGATAAGTAACTAATTTCTTATCCAGCATTGGATCTTTCGTAGATTCACATGTTTGAATAAGAATAGCAAGCAGTGCAACACTTTCCAAATAATCAGGGAGCAGGGTCACCTTTAATGAAATAGGTTGCATATAACTCATTGTCCCCCTGAAGAGTCAGCTGCTGCTTTCAAATCCAGGCAGTAGTGCTTGATGAAAAAGTGTCAGCTTTTTTCTGTAACTGCAAAGCAGATGTGCGGGAGAGGTACTCCTGGACAGCGCTCAACTGTTGCAGATATGTTTCTCGTGGAATGCCTCCTCACTCTGTTCTGTAACTTGTGCATAGCCTAGCTGTGGCAGAAAGTGATGCAGGCTGACAGCGGGCAATGCCCTGCTTAGATTCAGGGAGGCCCCTGCTGGGACGACAAAAATAGATGAACAGCTGCTCAAACATACCCATGTCCTTTGTTCAATCCACGTAATACCTAATGAATATACGTGAATTCAAGGAATGTTTAGCCCTTTCCGCTGATGTAGTCAGTTTTGGAAGGAACAAAGAATTACACGTTTATTCACATGAAAATCCAAGACCACCATGGGCATGAACTTTGGGTATTTGCACAATGTAACTCGCCTTGTGACGTGCATGCAAAGCGCCTTTAATCTGTAAGTTTGACGTACTCTCACTCTTCTTATAGAGTTCAATGCTAGGAGAAAGGCTGTTTTATACGATGGATGGACTTGAAGGGTGGAAGCATCAATTTACTAAGCACTGTCTTTACCGAACTGTGGGAAAGGTTCTGAATAATCCTTTCATAAACTGCTTGATGAGCCTTTGCGACAAAAGGGAGGGAGCATTCCTCAACCATTCTTGAAGCAGATATGACAGGAGTAGAGATGGCATTCATATCTGCAGAAGGACAACATGTGCAAAAATATTTCCACTTAGTGTTGTAAGTCTTTGTAGGAGCCGGGGCACTTGATTTTGAAAGCATTGGCTTGCAGTCTGCAAAAAATTCTAGGTGCCCAACTCTGTTTTCTAGAACCAAGGTTTCAGGTTGTGCAACTTCAAGCTGTGATGGAGGACTTGACCATTGTGTCTGGAGAGAATCCTGGATTAGATCTTCAAAGGACAACCAGATCGGTGTGCCAAAACTAGTATGGCCACAATGGGGTAATCATTATCAGTGAGCATGATTCAGTTTTGGGTTTCCACAGCACTGTGGAAATGAGAGGAAATGGTGAAAAAGCATAGAGGAAGATGTTCGGCCACATCATTGAGAAAGCATTGCCCCTGGTATGTGGTTGCCAATATCACCTTGCAGAGGCATTTTTTCTTTGAATAGGTCTATAATGGGTTTGCTCCATTTCCTGAAAATGTGACCCAACTGATCCGGATGGAGCTTCCACTTGTAGTAGTCTGACAGAGCAGCTTAGAGAATCTGGATGTTGATTTTGAAACACTAACGACAGTGGTTTGACCGAGATATTCACAGTGTTTGCGATAGCCCAATCTGATATGTTCTACGATACCTCTAATAGGCTACAACACCTTGCATATCTTAATTTGGGGATGTAAAATATTGAGGTTGTATTGTGTGTTCTGATGTGGCAGCTTGGCCCTCAAATTGCAACATAAATACCTGAAGAAGTAGTCTGATGGACCACAGCTCCAGACTGTTTATGTGGAGGGATTTCTAATGTTCCGACTTGAGACATCTTGTAGATAGATAGCTCCTGCTTGTGAGCTTCCCAACTTTCCATGGAGGCGCCATTCATCATGATTGTCCTGTCCATCGTAGGTTGGACTGGGAGTCCTGCGTTGAGGCTGTCTAGGAATCTCCACCATACTAGAGCTTACTTGAGGCAGTGAGAGGCTGCCACTGGGTCCCACAACTCTGTCGAATGCTGCCACTGCAGGTCACAATCCTGTTGAAATGGTTTCACACGCAGTCTGCAGACAGAAATTAATCCTATGCAGGAAGACCGAGGCCTAGTAGTGACTTGTAAAGTCTAATTGAGGCTGACTTTCATTGGTAGAGATACACAATCAGTGTTCCAAGCTTTGTCACTTGTGTGCTGATGGAAAGAATTTGGCTGATTAAGTAGCCAAAATGGCTTCCAGAACCTGGCTCCATGTAGGATAAATAGATGTCCTTTGGACGTTTTTCGTGTAAGGAAAGGTCATGGGAAAGATCGATGCACATTTTGGAGCCATGTGCTTCATTCTTTGAGGGTGCATACAGCAACCAGTAGTATAAATATGGGACTATCTTTTCACCTTGTTGCTGAAGAAAGCCTTCCACAAGAGTCAGACGTTTTGTGATTTTATGAGGTACGGATTTCAGGCTCAAAGTGAGAATCTTGAACTGGTAGTTTGCCCGGCTAAAGAGATCTGCAGGTACTGTCTATGATTTGGGATGTAGAAGTAGGTGTCCTGTACATCCAGGGAGATTAGGAACTCTCCTTCCTGCAGAAGGAACTCTTGCAGGCTGACCATTCACAAGGACTGCTCCTTTAGGAAGTCATTGAGTTCTCTGAAGTTGAAGATCAGCCTCCATTCCTCATAGAATCTTGAGTGGAAGCTGACGTTTTGATGGGTTCTCTGCACATTATTGATTACTGTCTTGCACAGAAGAAAAGGAATGTCCTGCTGAAGTACCCAGAAATGCAGATGGTATTCCTTTTTGGGTGGGTGGTGGAGACATTTTGTTAGGAATTTCAAAGTGTGCCTGGACTGGAAAATCTGGAATACCGAGCAGGGTTTGGTAGTAATCTTGTACCACTTTGAAGTAAAAGCAGTGAATTGTCCCACGCCACAACATGCAGGGGAGTTAACGAGGAGGGAAGTGTGGGGAAGTCAGGAGCATTTGTAGTTCCTGTGTAAGTGGGATTGAGATGCAAATGTTATTTTGACTGCTGATCTCTGTCAATACCCTGATTTATCTATGGATAGTACTGATGCCCATGTCCTTCATATTGGTTGTAAGCACCTCAGTATGCCTGTGTCGGACCTGGCATCATTGGTGTGTCTCCCTTCCATTTTTACTGATTGCCTCTTCTGTGTTTGATATGTTTTTGCTGGTTATATGCTTTGGGTACTGTGTCACTGCTATTCAGTGCCACAGTGCAAGTGCTCCTATGTTAAATTGATGTACTAATTAGTGATTCCATGATTTTTTATTTATTTATTTATTTAAACTTATATTGCGCACAGCTACCCTCAATGGGTTTCCCGGCGCCAGGGATAGATAAAAGAAAGAAAACAAGCAAAAAGGCCCAAAATAGAACAAACAGTGCAGAGGGATTAATTAAACAGAAGGGTCTTCAATTTTTTATGAAAAGGGAGGAGATCAGTCTCGGCTTTCAAGGCCGGCGGAAGAGCATTCCACATCTTTGGGCCAAGATATGAAAACGAGCGGCCACCCATTTTGGCCAGTTTAATTCTGGGAACAGAAAAATCGCCACATGATTGGGTTATTTGATTTACTTGTCAGACCCTAGTACAGTGCACCATGTATGCCCAGGGCTTGCAAATCAAATGCTGCTGGTGGGCTTGCAGCATTGGTTGTGCCACCCACAGAAGCAGCTTGTAAAGTGTGTCTCAGGCCTGCCATTGCAAGGCCTGCCACCCACAGAAGCAGCTTGTAAAGTGTGTCTCAGGCCTGCCATTGCAAGGCCTACGTGCAGTCTGTGACTGCCATGTTGACTTGGCCAGTACACCCACTTGCCAGTCCCTAAACCTTCCCTTTGCTTCATATCAGACACCCCTATGGTAGACCCAAGGGCAGGATGCATTGTAAGTATAAGGTAGTACAGGCCCTGGTGTGTGTAGCATGTCCTAATAGTGAAATACAGCCATTTTTGTTTTTCACTATTGCAAGGCTACCTGTTCTCCTTAGGCCAGAATGGGCTGATAGAATATTGCATCTTATAATCCTAACTGAATCAGGGAACGAGGCCATTGCCGTGAGCTGTGTTGCCTGTGATCCTGTGCGCCTGCTGCACCCCGGGCCACTGGTCCCCGAACCCATCTTGCCCACCCCTGCGCATCCAGGCATCACTGCTCACCTGCCGACACCGGCGTGTGTCAAGGAGGGCCCACCACGTGCCTCTGCAAGCCCCAAGCCCGAGGCCCCGACCTTGGCAGTCTCCTCAGATCATCACGGCCTCTGCGAGCAAGGCCCACAGTTCTCCTTTCTCGTTGACGTACTCCACAGCGGACAAGTAGGTCACACATTTGGAACTGAGTCTTGATTATACAATGACAGAGTACATATTGTATGGCAGAGTTTATATCACTATATGCCCTTCGATGTGGTGCCACCAACTCTGTGCATAGCATTTCACCACACGTCTGTGGGCCCTTGCTGACTTTGGCCTTCGGCCTACACTGCGGTCCAGCAGGCCTCACACCAATCCAATGCAGTCCGAACCAGGCAGGACACGGCATCGTCGCAGGCTGCACACCCGCTCAGCTCTGGTACCACTACCTCCGTCAGCCACAAATCTTCTCCACATGCCATTCCAACGTTGTGTGTTAGAAATCCAGGAGGAGCTGGCTAGTTCACACATTTGGAACTGAGTCTTGATTTCTTCATGGCAGAGTTCATGTTACAGTGCGCAAGGAGAGGAGTAAGAGGAAGACTCGGTTCAGTCTGGAGGAGATCAAGATTTCTGGTACGGAGGTGATGGAACACTACCAACAACTGCACTGGTGCCACTAACTCTGTGCATCGCAAGCCGATGACACGTGGCTGTGGGCCACTGCTGACCGCTGCCTCCGGCACACTCTGCGGTCGAGTAGGTCACACACTTGGAACTGAGTCTTGATCTCTTCATGGCAGAGTTTATATCATTGTACAGGCCTCATCGCAGGCAGCATCCCCTCCAGCTCTGGTGCCACTAACTCTGTGCCACGGAAGTCATGGACACTCTGTTTGAACTTTGGTGGCGTCTAAATCTATGGCCTGGGGGTTGTCTTCATCATCATGTAGCTGATACTGACATGGTGGTAACAAGGAGTCTGTAGCATTCAACTCCTCCATATTGCCTGTTTCTGCTTGCTTCTGCCCTCTGCATCATGCCCTGGACGGATACCTTCCACTGTCCCCCGTCATACTCCATGACATTCTCCTTGGACATCAACGAGGACCCGCTGAGCTCTCATGGCCCTACCTCAGTTCACCGCAAGTCACTGTTGCGTGGCGGTGTGCCTGTGCCGGCCGCAGTGCATTCTGGGCCACTAACTGTGCAGCTCAAGTCATGGACACTTGCTGTTTGAACATTGAACTTCTGATTATCTGATCACTGTTGTAGTTGTTGCCAGCACCAACCAACCCCTGAGGAGTGGCTTTCACTACCCAACACCCATCCAGCACAGGAGTCACTGGACATGTGATCCTGGCAATAAAAGAGGCCGGGCACACGTGCCCATATCCAGTTCCACAAAGTATCTCAGCGTGTCCGTGTGGTCATTATGTATGCAAGAGGGCTCCGGGTAATACCACATTACATTGTGATGTGTACAGCTGGCGCAACCTTGTCACCTCAGGCAGTGGGGTAGACCTGGGACATGTAGCTGTGTCGTACCCCCCTGTGAGCGTAGGCGGAATGGACCAGCGTATGGTAGTACAGCGGAGGGGTGTGGTTCTTCAACACGTGGCTCCGGGCGTGGTTACGTTTAGGCCTTGCCAAGGAAGTAACTAATGCATGTGTCTCTGTTGTAGTATCTGCTCCACCCATCCCGCAATGGACAATGTTGCTATGTAGCATGTCCCCGGAGTGTGGGCTCGGCCAAAGGGGTACATGAGGGAGCGCATGCCCGCTCAGGGTCAGGGATCACACATGCCAACTGTTGTGTGTGTTGCTATTAGCTCAGCATGCGCCAAAGGTCTACCCTCAACCGCATGGCAAGTTCAGCCAGGCATGTGCTCTACATCTGTGTCTGCCCTGTCCTTACAATAGGCCTACACACACGTGGCCGGCCACCTTCAGCGCACATCATTACTGTGTCAAAGTCAGACTTGTGGACATGCGCAGACAGGCATGACAATGGTGTGCTGTATGGGTGCAAGTGATGCAAATGCGCTGCACACACTAGTGAATATGCTCGGGGGGAGGGAGGTGCAGCAGTGAGGCTATGTAATACACATTGATGCCGCTCATTTGCAACAAGTAGTACATGTCATACAGGGATCACTAAGTCACACATGTCACACACCAATGAAACCGTGAGCCTGCCAACACATCATGCAGTACAAAGTCTTGACTCATGTCTCTCTGCACTGTCACAGGTGATAAGGGATATGCATTCTGAGATTGGATGAAGACACCCCTCCGAACCCCAAATACACAGGCCCAGAGGCAGTACAATTTGGCCCACAAACGGACCAGGGGCATCGTGGAATGCACATTTGGCGAGCTGAAGTCACGTTTCAGGTACCTGGACATCACAGGTGGAAGGCTCCTGTACAGCCCAGACATTGTGTGCAAGATTATCGTTGCATGTTGTGTGTTGCACAACATATGTGTACGCAGCAATGCCCCATGGATACCAGTGCCAGTTCCACCGGACGATGATGATGAAGATCAGGCAGGTGGACCACACCCCACTGCAGCCGCAGCAGGAATTGCCCATAGGAACACCATCATTGACAATTTCTTCCCATGTTAACGTCACATTGTGACGGTCCTTAGCAATCATGGGACAGTACAATGAATGACCACAGGCACAGCATGTGCAGATAAATGCATTCCAAGACACTTTCCCTGCATGCATGTCACTCATCTGTATAGGCACTTCATTCAGACAAGTGTGAGTGCGACATGTAGTGCTACCAATTTTTCAATTTGTTAATGGATGGTGGGTGTGTCACCTCTGTGCAGAAGCTGTTTAGGATGTCATGTATTCGAACTGCCAGTTCTGTGTGTCACAGTTAGTACAGTATCCCACTCTTCGGCGTTTCACATGTGTCCCAAATCATTCCATTTTGGCTGTCATTTGTGGCCTACAAGTGACAACAGGGCTTCTTTTGGGCTCAGATATGTGCCGCCATGATGCAGGGATGCACCCTGTGACTCAAGTCCCACGACATGGCAACATGTACATAAGGGGGAGTCACTGCCCCAACATTCGTCCATGCTTTCATTGTTGTTTGATCATGGACATGGCACCTCTGTGCGCAGGAGGTGTTGATTGTCCCTCTTCAATGTGAAGGGGAGATGCGGTCTCACAGTGTGTTCCATATATGTTTCTGCATTGGCGCAGTTTACATACAGAATGCATGTCAATGTACATCGTGGCTGTTTGTGAGGAGATGCCTATCTGAGGCGGGACAATGGTCATTTGTTCTACGTCATGGCTGTGTGGTTGTGCTCGTACGTTGTCATCTCATAATTTTTTTACTCTGATTTTATGAATGTAAATGTAAATGTACAGGAATTTATATAGCGCAAATCACCAAGCGGTTTCTAAGCGCTTGCTTAGGGAACCCGTCCTGGTATTCCCCTGTGAGATAACCCCGGCAGGGTATCCGCAAGGTGAAAGCCAGGCATCCCGCTGCGAGGGGCCATTGTGGAGATTAAGCAAGCTATTGCCCAGAGTCGCAGAGTGTGAACCCGTGAAACGAGTAGGCACCGGAGCGAGAATTGTCTAGTCCATGGACATATTAGGACTCAAGACCCCGCCGAGCCGGGAATTGAACCCTGGTCCCGGGCTGACCTCTGCTTCCAGGTCTGCCTCCTCTAACCAGTGAGCCACACTTCTCCACCAATGAAGCATTTTCCAGCATGACGTGTTGGAATCGCAGGCCTGTCGCTGGTTATCGCTGATGTTTGTATCGCATTTTTTCTGCGTTGTGTTGGTTTTAACGCGGACATGTGCCGCATTATCGGGAGCCTATCGCATGGTACCACCTTGTTGAGAATACAACGTTAACACAGCGTTATTTTCCCGTGATAGACTGCAATGTGCAAAGTTGCGTTAAGCTTATTTTGAGGTGATTATCACACGTTCTTGAGAATATCCTCCTAAATTGCACCCAGGGCTTAATCCCCCTTTCGAATATGCCTCGACAACTGCCCAGAGCCAAACTCTGTGTTATTAATATTTCAATATACTCATCCAAAGCAATCAAACATTTTGTTGCTTGGGAAATTGCCTTCCCCTTCTCTGTGAACATTTCAACTGATGTGCCTTTCTCCCAAGCAGTAATGAATAACAGTTCCTGAAAAGAAATTACATTACATGGTGCAATATTTAAAGAACGTATTGCGTATATCAGATTGACCTTGCTCCTATAGCATGCCTCTGCTGGCCAATCACAATTTCGTATTTTATATCCTGTCATCATTTAGTTTATCTCGGTATGTAGATTTTATTTCTTCTAGATTTATTTTTTCCAACTCTATTTACCATTCCAGTAATGGCCTTTAACAAGTCTCTACCCATAAAGACAATATACATGCCTTGAAAAACCTTTAGGTCTTGATTTTTGTCCTTTTATCAGACTAGCCAATATTGTACGATACATACACTGTCAAAGTTATCCATAGCCTTCACCTTCATCTGGCATTAAGGGACTAACTGGGCTGGAGAGTGGCAAATTGCAAGATGATTTTTATCACAATCTTAAAGTCTGAATTACCTGAACTATACTGAAAAAGACATGAAGCTGCACATGGGTGTGAACATTCTGCACTTATGGGGACAGTAGGAGAAAAGGATGACAGGCATTTTTTTTTCCAACCACAATTAATCTTGAGTCAACATCTGTAGTGGAGCAAATTTAGTGAAAGCACCACCTGGAATAAAAGTTTGCTGCAAGTTTGGGCATATACATTTTAAAAACGTAAACAGATTATAATGAGTAGCGTTTGCAACATGTATGTCCTCAATGACCCAATCCGTATCAGATGGATTGGTCAGCAAACTTTTGGATTAACACAATTTTGGGCTTGTATGACAAGCCACTTCCTGGTAGTCAACATTTAGGGACCACCAATGCGTTCAATAAAACAGAACTGTAACACAGGTATCGTTAAAACGTAACAATTTTGCAAGCGTCTAGGAGCTCAAAAAGAGTTTGAAACGTAATCTGATATATTTTCCCCGCCATTTAGAGTAACTTTCAGAGTTTTTGGGGGATCTAGGAGTAACCCTGGGAAGTTGAGGTAGTCACGTATACTCAGGAACACTTATGGAAATCTGTCAAATCTTATTATGCCAAGGCAAAGCACCTTCACCTGCGTTACCGTAATTGGTGTACATTAACACAAGCATAAATATAACACTTAAGCATGTTTGCACTTTAAAACTATTTATTCTGCATGTGGAAAACAGTTTTTACCTGTTGAGAAAAAAAAACCTGTGTGCCCAGTACACATTTTGTAGGGCAAGTGTTCTCTCTTCTTTCACACTTTGGACACACATTTCCGCCTGCACTCAGCAGGAGTAAATCTTTTTAAGAAATTGGGTTATCAGTTGAGAGGGATGGAAGCCCCACTCAAATACCAAACACAGTCCTTGTCTGGGTGAATGAACCTCATAAGTCACTAAATTTAACAATGCTTAACCCTCTGGTAGCTTGGCACAAAGCAGTCAGGCTTAACTTAGATACAACGTGTAATGTATTTATGCAGCATCCAGCACTCAAACAGTAATAAAGTGAATACAAATCCCAAACCACTTTAGACAAATAGAGCAGTAATTCTTAACCTGTAAACCGTGGACCCCTTGGGGGTCCGCGACTGTCCAGAAAATGAAATAAATGAGCAGTGTCTGCTTTAGGGTTGTACTGCCGGACTACAACCCAAGTTCAGGAACACTTCAGTTTAAAGTATCTTACACGGTTGCAGGCACATGCTGCAGAGTTTTTTGTGTGACCTGCAGTTATCAGGTGATAATAAAGAGGTCCAGTTACTTGCTGGAGCTGTCTGGGTTTTGTTTAGTGGGAGTTTTGATTCATCACAAAGAAAGAGGGGATCTGTGCTTGCTACAAAAGCACAGTGTTCAACATGCTGATCACAGATTTATATTTCATGTAGCTACCCCAATGGGTGTTAATGATTTTGTCATAGAGATCATTTATTACTTGCACAAGCAACAATCCCTTCAATATGGGACAGTAACCAGCATCAAACAAATGAAAGCAAGCATTGAGGCATTCGTTTAGAAACATAGTGGCATATTAGCAAGAACCTCGTTAAAATTATCGCCGTTTTATGGCGATAATGGGCTTGGTAATATGCGTTATAGAATTCCAATAGAAGCCCAGGTTAGATGTCCTGCACATCTAACCTGGGCTTCTATTGGAATTCTACAACGCAGATTAGCAAGCCCATTGTCGCCGGTTTAGCGGCAGAATCCTGCCGCTAAAACGGCGATCATTTTAACGGGGTTCTTGCTAATATGCCCCATATTTTTTTTAATCTCTCAATATTTTTTTAGTCTGGGGTTCCTAAAAAGGGTGTCTTTGTGTATTAGTAAGTTTTAATGAGTGCAAACAACCCAAGCCACTGCATTATATTTTATATTCATATGCTGTGTTAATCCAGACCAGGCACATTTAACATTCAATGCCTACCAGTATGGTGATATGCAACTCCTACACATTGTAGCCCTCATTTCCTATACACTGATTTACACACTTGATAAATCATTGTCTTTATATAATGTGTGTGATGTAAAGTGCTCTGACATCCTATATTAGGAGATGACGCGCTATAGACAAATTCAATACATTTAGAGAGTGTCTATAAAGGGATGAGGGGCACTGTTGGTTGTTGTTAGTGAGGAAATCCATGGAAAAGAAGGTCATTGTAGGAGTGTCAACAAAGATTGCCGCACCAGGCACCATCAGCACTAAAGCCATCCCTGAATTGGTAAAGTATACAGACATAACAAAGCAAATTTGAAAATGGTTATATGCTCTGTAAAAGTGAAGGAATTGGAAACTCCAAGCTAAAAATTAAGCTCCAACCTTCTCATTAAAATTATAATTTCAATTTTGCGAATTCAAGAAAATGTTTAATAATTTGTGTATTTGTTTGATGTGTACTTGTTTCTGTAGTTTCTGTAGTTGTGTATTTTTTTGTTCACATCCTACAAATATTTAGGCAGGGGTCCCTGCCATCTGCGAGTGTCCATAGAAGTCTAATAATCTAGTCTAATAATAGAGTAAAGTCTAAAAAACAAAATGACACCAAAATTACAGAAATCCCGCCTAGGTACAGGAAGGGGGTTCCGGGGGAGGGGGGGATAGGGGTGCACTGGGTGGTGGGAGCATAGGTAACGAAAAATATATATATATTTGTCCTCATCTCGCTAATTTCTACCCAGTTTTGTAATATTCCAGGGCTCTATCGGACCATCCTGTCTAAGCAGAAGTGCTGGGGAGAGCATTAAAAATAATCTACCATAGGAGAATCAAGCATGAGTAATCTTAATATAGTCTAGTTTATGTCTTGGAATGTAAATGGTTTGAGGTCCAGGAAGAAGCTAGGTCGAGTAGCAGAGTATCTGAAAAATACCGGGGCACATAAAATATTGCTTCAGGAGACCGATCTGGAACAGAAGGATTGTAGGAATTAGTTTAGAAAGATACGCTGGGTGCAGGATGTGGCCTGCTTGGATCAGAGAGGTAGTACTAGGGGAGTGGCCCTAGGTATTAGAAATAATTCAGGAATAAGGCTATTAAACTATCAAACGGACACCTCTGGTAGGTGGTTGGTGACTAACTTAGGGATTGAGGGTAGGCCATTATCATGTGCGACATATTATAGCTCAAATAATGATACACCAGACGCTGTAATGAAGTTGGAATCTTGCCTTCTGAAGACCACAGCCCCTATTATATTGGGTGGGGACTTTAATGTAGTTCTAAATAAAGACTTGGATAGAACATCAAAAGTAAAATATGTTGGTTCCCCTAAAACACGAGTCAATCTGAAAAACATGATGACTGAACTTAATTTAGTCGATTTGTGGCGCAGAAAGAGGTGGGCAGTAAAGCGCTTTACTTTTTATAGTAAAAAATATGGCCCCCGTTTTCGTATTGATTACTTTTTGGTGGATCAAGACCTGTATGGTGAGGTTAAAGAGGTAACCCATGTCCCGCTGTCCTTTCGGATCACTCTCCAGTGGCTCTGTCCCTAATTTACTATCAACAATCAGGGCATAGAAGATGGACCTTAGATAGAACTATTTTACTAGAGTAAGAGATACTATCAGATTGAGCCAGCAGGACAGCCGACTTCTTCAACCTCCATAAGGGTTCTGCTAGATTACAAATAGTTTGGGATGCTTTTAAAGCATATTTAAGAGCAATAATGGGTTCTCTAATGGCTTGTAAAAGACATGTAACAAGGCAGAATGGAGAGATGGGAATTATGGAAATCAAGGTTAAGGAATATGAACTTCAGAAGGCCTTGCTAGAGGGATCTGCTGAGGGGCTAAAACATTGTACCGGACCGCCAGCCGTGAGGGAAACGGCTTTTCCGCTACTTGCCACGCCGTGAGGGGAATGGCCGTAGCAACCACACGCTGAACTACCTTTCCCAGCTGCCCCGGGGAGGCGCGCAGCACTCACGCCACCAGCGCGCCCGGAGGCGCTTAAGTAGACGGAGCGCCTTGAGCTCCTGGGGGCGAAAACATTGTGCCGGACCGCCAGCCGTGAGGGAAACAGCTTTTCCGCTACTTGCCACGCCGTGAGGGGAATGGCCGTAGCAACCACACGCTGAACTACCTTTCCCAGCTACCCCGGGGAGGCGCGCAGCACTCACGCCACCAGCGCGCCCGGAGGCGCTTAAGTAGACGGAGCGCCTTGAGCTCCTGGGGGCTAAAACATTGTACCGGACCGCCAGCCGTGAGGGAAACGGCTTTTCCGCTACTTGCCACGCCGTGAGGGGAACGGCCGTAGCAACCACACGCCGAACTACCTTTCCCAGTTGCCCCAGGGAGGCGCGCAGCACTCACGCCACCAGCGCGCCCGGAGGCGCCTAAGTAGACGGAACGCCTCTCGCATCGCGAGTCGCGTGCGGGAGCACCCGGAAGAAGCCCGGGACAAGGGCGGGACAGTCTGCGACAGTCCGTGGCAGAACGGGGCCGGGCTGGGCCACAGATCCTGGCCAACAGACATTGACGTGGCCCCCTACTCCACATACAGTGAGACTTTGCTACACACTTGGTTTGGGTACAATTGTTGTGTCACTTTTAAAGATGTGTGTTACTAGGCGGTGGTTCAGTGTATAGTGTATATTGTGCAATTTATGAGAGCTTCATTTAGTCCTTTAAATTCTTGTTTGATTACTTTTTAAACATGTCTAAACACATTGCCTCACCTGCGCTTGGCAACTTGGACAACTACTTAGTTAAGGTTGTCAACAAAATTAATAGTAAAAGGCGGCAGTCGTTAGGATTGAGTAGTGACCCTTTACCCCCATTATGCGCACTTCCCCCGTCGTCCTGGCACAGGACGACTGTAGCAATCCTAACAACCTCGATGTATCTGACAGGGAAATGCATGAGCAGTCTACTACTACCCAAGTTGAGTTGGATGATTCTATAGACAATATAGTACAGCATCCTCTGACCCCTGTAACCAGAGTGGTTAGAGCATGTAGAAAAGTTTAGACCAAACGCGGGGGTACCCGCACTACTAGGAAAAAAGTAGCTACACCCCTTAAAAATTTAGACAAGGAAGATGATGCTTTAGTGGAAGTTGGCACTGTAAAATTGGATGATGAACAACTTAATCACCTAGTTAGCAATATTGACTTAAAGATAAAGGGTGTTATTAAACCTCTAGTGGCAAAACTTGATCGGATGTCTGCGGAGGGTAAAAGATTAGGAGGACTCCTGAACAAGTATATGGATGCAGTAAGTAGCTTAACTGCCCCAACTAAGAATAGCAGCGAAAATCAAGACCTCCTCCCTGGGAGTGGTGCATGCGATAGAGAGATACCGGTACCTCAAGCGACTCCACAGGACGTAGTACCAAGTATCCCATCTTTAGTGTAAAAAATCACTGGAGCCACTCAGGGAGAGAAATAGGGTCCTTGGGGTCCAGTGGGGGAGATTAAGCCCACAGACACAGCCCCCCAAGAGAGAGTTGTCATTACATCTACCAGTAGAGGCATGCCCTTACACAATAATCCTTGCAAATGTTTCCAAAATTGAGGGCGGCCAAAATGAACATTGGACTTCATTAAAAAATAAAGCCCTCCACTATCTGTCCAATAAAACAGTCCTGGGAGAACATCTGGATAACAACTTCAAGATGATTAGAAGGGTGCCGTGGGTGGGTAAGACCAAGAAAAGCTTAGAAGGCGACTGTGTCGTCATAAGCTTTAGATCCCCCAGGCTGGTTGATGACATATTGAGGCAGGCTGGTTCAGTTAGAATTCAAGATGAGTATGTAAATATACTCCCATTGGGCTTTTTTTATCCCCCACATAACATCAGGCCAGTGCATAGTGATCTATTTAAAGGGAGAGGTCCTCATGATTTTTCCGTTCCAGTTTTTAACAGATTTGATATTTTTTCTAATCTGGGAGAAAACGAATGACTAGGGACCCAAAAAGCTACTATTACCCCTGTTACCCCAGCTAGAGCCCCTAGTCAAGTCATACCGGTAAGAAACGCTCATCCTGTAGTTGGGCGGGCTCAAGGGCCTAGGGGTACATCCATAAAGCTGGTAACTTGGAATGTTGCGGCTCTTAAAAATAAAATAGATGACCCAGCATGGAGAGAATTCATTAGTATGCGTGATATTATAGGACTGCAAGAAACTTGGTACACAAGGAATATTCTGAGTTTGGATGGTTATTCGTGTTATTTTATTCCTGCGGTTCAATCTAATATGGGGAGGGCGAAGGGTGGCTTGGTCACTCTCATTTCGGCTGCCATTCCCGGTACTCACACCCAACTAGATACAGGATCACAACACTGCTTGGCAGTACAAAGCTCCTTGAGTGGGGTGGGAAGTATTTTAATTGTTAATTTTTACAATTCTTACGATAGAGTCACCGCGACCGATCACCTGGCCATGTTAAATCTTTTTCTGGTAGAATATAAGGAGGTCAATAAAAACCAATGTTTTATCATAGTTATGGGAGACTTTAATATTCATGGCTGTCCGGATAAATGTCTGTCATTAGATCTATTAGGTCCTGTAGAGCAAGGGGATACTCATTTTGAACATTCTGCACAGAGAGGTCTCCTTGAAATAATCTTGGCAGATAATGGTCTGATCTTTTCATCCATGCAGGATGAGGAGATACCCACCGTCAAAGGGAATGGTAGTCACTCAGTTATTGACTATATCTTCATCAGTTCAGCACTGGGGGATAAGACTTATGGATATTCGCCGGTTTGGTCACATTTCAGCGACCATAACCCAGTGGTCCTCAGTGTTTCGGACCTGATCATAAAGCCTGTGATAGTCCAAAAAAGAACAGAGAAATCTGATATTCGTCCGACAGATCAGGCCCGTAGAATTAGATGGAGTTGAGTCATACCGGGAGACTTTCATACCAACTTAATACCGAAAGTAGGATCTGAGCTGGACACATGTCTGAACTTGGAAGCAGGGAATGAGGAGGTTTTAGAGGCTTATTCAATAATTTGTACCCAGGTCTCAGCAGACCTTAGACGTACAGGGAAAGCTAAGAACCCTGCTGAGTTGGGGTGGTTTGACCAAAATTGTTCGTCAGCCAATCAAAAGCTATAGGCTGCCCTGAAATGTAATCCAGTGAATAAGGCTACTGTGGCCTTACTAAGGAAAAGTTATAATAAAGCACTTGAAACTAGAAGACGGGAGATTAGGGAGGCGGCCTGGGAAGAATAAACCTCTGTAGATGTGCTCAGGAACAGTGCTAAATTCTGGGCTGTTGTAAACAAACCATTTTTTCCATGACCCTTGTAATGACCAACTAGACTGTGGTATTCAGGTACAGGCGTGGTGCTCTCATTTTAAGTCAGTCAATGAAGGGGAAAACCTTGGGGAGGTGACTATGCCTACCCCTATTTTAGATCCCTATACTTTAACGGTCACTGAGATGGAGGTGGCAGACGCCATCGGGAAGATGACGAGCAATAGGGCTCCGGGTCCCGACGGCGTTCCAGCCGACCTCTTTAAATCAGATGTCAAGACCTGGTCTACAGTTTTAACAAATGTTTTTAATAGGGTATGTATAGCAGGCATTCCGGACACTTGGTCTGAATCTGTCATCTTACCCATTTTTAAGAAAGGAAACAGAGGGGATCCCAGTTGTTATTGCCCTATCTCTCTCATTGACTCTGCAGTGAAAGTGCTAGGGCGAGTGGTCCTAGGAAAAGTAACAGCTTGGCTGGAGGATACAAACACCCTTTCATGCCTACAATATGGGTTCAGGAAGGGCAGAGACACTATAGATCAATGCCTCAACCTTCAACTATTAATTGGAAAATACACCATTGCCAAAAGGGGCACGCTCTATTTAGCCTTTATGGACCTTTCCTCGGCCTTTGACCGAGTGAATAGGTCCAAACTTTGGGGATTGCTCCTTAAGCTTGGCATTGATAAAAATATTGTGTATTTTCTCGCTGATCTACATAGGGACCTTACGGCCACAGTCAGATATGATCGCCTGGGTAATTGCACGGGCAAGATTGGGATCACTAACGGGGTTAGGCAGGGGTGTATTCTAGCCCCTCTACTTTTTACCCTCTACATTAACGACCTGGGCGCAGTTTTAACTGAGGCGTGCAAAGATATACCAAGGGCTGGCAAGCATTCTATTCCGCCATTACTTTATGCGGATGATGCCGCTTTAATAGCACGCACAGTTAAAGCAAAGAAGGCTTGGGTCTATATACTAACTGGCCTAGACCACTCTAAATTGGAACAACAAAACAAATGGCCAGGTAGATTGTTTGGAAAACCTAATCGAGCACCACTTACCCGAACAATCTAAGCGGGCACACTTTTCATTTAGTAATTTTTACTTACTTCATCATTTTCACAAAAACATTCACGTATGTCCGAACATCGAAACCTTTTCAGTAGCAAAATTCACATGGAGTACAGTATTCAAAACACATATTTTACAGACAGTATAAATGAGACATATTTACAATTACACCATATATATGAAAAAGACACAAACAGAAGATGCCTCTATTCACTCAATGCTTGGGGCACGAGTCCTGATATAAAACCAACAAACAAGGGGCCGTTCAGTTCTTTTTGCTGGCCTGCTTGCTTGACTGTCCTGGAAACTTATAAATCCGAGGGTCAAATCTCAGGTAAACATTGTCTTAATTTACAGTCCTGATATGCCCTTCCTGAATCTCGTTCCAACACAGAGTCAACGCGTTTCGAACCCAGACGTTTTTTTGGTGGGTTTCCTCAGGACCTGGACTGGAAACTGTCCTGTACTGTGAAACATACAAATAAATACATAATCGGTGTGAGAACAGCTGATCCCTTTTCCTATCTGACTCACACTCCCCTCAACCTCAACCTGAAGTACCTGAAATGAAGTCTTGACGGAGCGACTGTGGTACTTCTCTCAGGGGCACTGTGATTCTGTGATTCTGCAGGTGTACAAAAAGTGTATAAGAGATGCCCAGGGTCGCTATAATATTGTGTTTTAAGAGACTCGGTCAACAACAAAAACGTGCACGTGATTAAATATCCTACCACACGTTGGAACTCAACCTTCTACATGCTTGAGCGTCTGTATGAGCAGTATACGGTACTCGATCACTATTTCTTCACAGAGGGTACATCTCAGAAGGAGGACCTGCGGATGAGTGCGGCGCAATGGGACATAGTTAAAAGCCTGACAGACATGCTTCGTCCTTTTGAGTTCTTCACGCGTGCAGTCAGCCAGGAGGACTGTAATTTGGGAAAAGCTATCCCATTGTTGTGCATGCTGGAGCACCAACTGATGGCGGTGTCTTCTGAGTTTGAAAAAGATGAAGGAAAAAAAACCCATTTCATTTTGTCAGAGAAATTATTAGAGCGCCTACGTGGTGATGAACGTCTTCAAAAGATCAAGTCAGATCAGCATTACATTTGTGCTACTATTCTGGATCCACGCTACAAAAAGGCGCTGGCAGGCGAAGCATTCTTTCCTTTTGCTGATGCAGATGTTCAAAAGTACAAACATTGGTTAGCCTGGTCAGCCAAGAGGTTTGAAAAAGAACGGCAGGTTATTGAAGGAGAAGCCAGTACATCAGCATCAGCATCAGCAGGCCATCCCCAGTCACAAGAATCCACTTCTGCACCTGTGGCTGGGGCACAAGTGACCTCTCAGCCGTTAAAGACACCGGCAACTGGATCATCTGCACCACACACAACAAAAACAGTGGCTGTTGTAGAGGATTGGCTAAGTTTGCTTGGGTATGGTTCTCGAAAAAATTTCACAGCCACAGCAAAAAGTAAGCAAAGTGGAGGAACCGTTGATGACCTTGAGTCGATGGTGCAGGACTATATGAATGACTCAACAGAGGTCTTTCTTAATGATGAGCCATTGCAGTATTGGCATGGCAAAAAACAATTGTGGCCACAGCTCTACAACCTGGCTATAAACTATTTGTCTTGCCCACTCGCAAGTGTGTCTTCTGAACGTGTTTTCAGTGCTGCTGGTGGCATTGTAACTCCCAAACGGAGCCGCCTCTCGCCCAAAAATGTGGAGCGGCTGACAATGATCAAGATGAATCAGCACCTCATACCACCAGATTACAAAGTACGAGAAAGCACGCCGCATGAAGATGAGGAGGACGGCAACGTAGATGAGGGGATTTTTTCTCTGTTCGGTGGCACTGACCTCATCCAGCCTGAATTCGCAGAGTATGATGACGAAATCTTGTTCTTATTCCCTGACACCGAGCCCTGAAAATGAGACAATCAATCAAGAACTTTCTTTTTCGTCCTTATTCACTTTTATTCCTGTGTGCTTTGTGTCTCTCTTTCTTTGTTTTGCACAGTTAATTTAATTCAAACTTTAATCACCTAATCCCAAAAACAAGACCATCATCAGAACTGTCTTCACTTGTTTGCTTATTGATTTGAAGGTGCCGCAGTCTACATTCCTCAGGTTCACAAGTTCTGAAGAACATGCTCCTCTATCCTCCTCCTCCAGACTGCGATTTCCCTCCAAGCATAGTGCTGGATTACGCCCAATGAAGAAAGACTCAGCACTTGTGGGGGTGTTGTACTTCTTTGCGGGTGAGTTGACGGATTTTGGCCCATTGCTGTGAAGCTCTAATAATGGACAAAAGTGTTTTGGACCAAATATGAGGTGGAAATTTCTTGCCGTTTCTGCTGACTTGCTTGCCTTTGAGGTGCTCTTTGGCGGGGTTCCGGGTGTTTGTGGGTAATTTTTGGTGTCTGTCGAAGCACTGCTGCGACAGTCTAATCTTGATTGCATTTGCTTTTCAGGAAATCCGTGGTGGAAAACAGGAGTTATGATGATTGATGATGATGACCTAGCTGAACAGCGCCGCATTTGGACCGAAGGCCGAGAGATATTGTAAGTATGAGATTTAGCTTTTTCGCTGTTTGGGGGTGTTGTCGGGTGTTTTTTTTGCGGGTGGGTTGGCGCCTGGCGGGTCTTGCCTGGGGCATTCCTGGGAAGGTCTAATACCGGATAGAAGTGTTTTGGACAAAATCCATAAGGAACAGCCTTTTTTTTGCTATTTCTTCTGACATCTTGCTCAATGTAGCGTTTTGGGGGGCTTCCTGCTGTTCGTGGGTGGGTTGCGGCCGGGGTCTCTGCCGAAGCACTGCTGCGACAGTCTAATCTTAATTGCATTTGCTTTCCAGGAAATCCGTGGTGGAAAACAGGAGTTATGATGATTGATGATGATGACCTAGCTGAACAGCGCCGCATTTGGACCGAAGGCCGAGAGATATTGTAAGTATGAGATTTTGCTTTTTCGCTGTTTGGGGGTGTTGTCGGGTGTTTTTTTGCGGGTGGGTTGGCGCCTGGCGGGTCTTGCCTGGGGCATTCCTGGGAAGGTCTAATACCGGATAGAAGTGTTTTGGACAAAATCCATAAGGAACAGCCTTTTTTTTGCTATTTCTTCTGACATCTTGCTCAATGTAGCGTTTTGGGGGGCTTCCTGCTGTTCGTGGGTGGGTTGCGGCCGGGGTCTCTGTCGAAGCACTGCTGCGACAGTCTAATCTTAATTGCATTTGCTTTCCAGGAAATCCGTGGTGGAAAACAGGAGTTATGATGATTGATGATGATGACCTAGCTGAACAGCGCCGTATTTGGACCGAAGGCCGAGAGATATTGTAAGTATGAGATTTAGCTTTTTCGCTGTTTGGGGGTGTTGTCGGGTGGTTTTTTGCGGGTGGGTTGGCGCCTGGCGGGTCTTGCCTGGGGCATTCCTGGGAAGGTCTAATACCGGATAGAAGTGTTTTGGACAAAATCCATAAGGAAACACCAGTTTTGGCACTTTTTGTAAGTTAGGGTTCGTTAGGGTTAGCCCTAGCAGCAGGATTGCATGTGTTTCGGGGGGTTCTATTGCAACGCAGTTCTGTTGTTGTAGAGCACTGTTGGAGCGATGCTGGCTATGGATACTTTTGCTTGCTTGCAAGTGGTTTGAATACAATCCACGGTCTGTATTTGGGCCTACTGTTACTTTCAAAGTACGTTTTGTAACCATTTTTCTGCTAGGCATCGTTTTTGGAGATCTGATTGTGGTTCTTCTACATTTTTGCGACTGGCTTTAGTAAGGGTCTTGGTGGGAGCATTGCTGGGAAGGTCAAATTTTGTTCTAAAACACAGTTTACAGTACACCTACCTTGAGGGGAAAGATCCGCTATAATATTTTGGCCATAATTATTTATCCTTAAAAAGGTGACTCAGACAGAGCACGCAATTTCAAAAATATTGTACTGTCTATTAGGGAAATCAATTCAAAGTGTCACTTTTTGAACCACACAGCGTACATACCTTTTATTTATTTATCAGTGGTATTGTAATAGCACTTCCTGTTTTCCGTTGAATAATTACAGGCCGGGTTTCAGTCAACATCCGCCAGGCAGGCAGTGGACAGGGTGTCTTCTGTCAGTGGTCACCACATTGATGGACGAAGCGTCAGCTGGAATGGAGGAGTGCCGCCAATAAGAGGAATTGTTTGCTGCATGCAACTTACTTACCAAATTCAACAGGACAACTCCAACAACATACGCAATACAGATACAGTATCCATTGTTGTCTTTTATTCTATGAGTGTGACTGCATGTGCTTACCTTTAGTTTGTAACCAAAGATTGTCTTTATCTTCAATTATTGTTTGTCCATGCTCTGCTTTTTTTTTCTTCTCTCAACAAAACCTACCCAAAAAGAAACCCCCATTCCCATCCATTTTACAAACCCTAACCCTCTTCCCCCGGGATGTGTTGTTTTGCTTGATGTCTGACTAAAATGACATCAATAATTCCACACACTTGCTGGGGAGGATAAGGTCATAGCAACAGGCTGGTGAAGGAATACGAGGATATCTTCTAGACTTACTCAGCTTCAGTACTATATCTTCTAGTAGTAGTAGCCAATGTCAAATAAATTCAACGCAAGTACTAGTTATACTTGCAAGCAAATACTTTACCATTTGTTAGGCTACATTATGGCACTGTTCTAGTGTACTGTCACCTGCTATTTTCTCGATCGTACCGTAACCGTTGTAATGCTACAGTAAGGACAAACAAGGTTTCGTTTTCTTTTTTTCCATAGGCATGCAACTGCCACTGTGTCACACCACTAGTACCACCGAAATGAGGAAATGTCACCCGCCCAGGATTGACAACGTTAATCCCCATTTCACCTGGAGCCAGCCCTGGGCCTAGCCCTAATTTCTAACACAAATTACAGGTAAGATAAGCGTTTGGTGGGAGGTAGTATAATGGAGTATTATTTCGGAGTAGACAAGAGATTGACGGTTGTACTACTAAAGTCCTACGACTGTTCAGGAAAACAAAGTTACTGTTACACCCCCGCCCCCCACCCACCAGACTGAAAAGCAGTAAAAAACAGGTATGATCAGATAAAGTTTAAAAATATATTTATGTAGCCCTAACAAAATAATCTCCCTCACCCACCCTAACCCCAACGATTGTCTTTGAAACGTCCCAAAACGATCCCAACTCCCAAATCCCACCCCCCAAAAGTCTATAAAAAAAGGGCAAGGGACACTCCACTACTGGAGGGTGCTGGTGCTGGTGCATAATGCGGCATGGGCATCATACTCCTTGCGGAGGGTGGCAAGCTCGGAGCGGAGGCCCTTAACCAAGTTCTTATACTTCAGGACCTCCTGCTCCAGGTTGGACATGCGGACTCGTAGGCGGCGTTGGCGTTCCTTGCAGCTCCTGTGGGGGGCAGCTGGTATTTCTGTTGCTTGGCGGCGGTGGCGGTCGTCTTTCTTAGCCCGGCTCGGTCCCGCTGGCTTAGTCACGGAGGAGGATGCAGTGGTCACAGTCGAGGATGTTGTTGTTGCCCCGCTCGACTGCGTGTCCTCCTCCTCCTCCAGGGCCACCAGCCGCCGATACTCGGCGACAGTGGCCTCCAGCCTCCGTTGCCGGGCCAATTTAGCCTGCTCCCTCCGTGTTGTTGATTTGGAAGGAGCAACTATATGAAGAAAGAAAGACATAGTCTGTAACCAATGCTCCTTAGCATTAATAACACAAAGTGATTGAGCCGAAAGTTGGGTCACAGTACAAGTAGCAAATTGAAAGCACAGTACATAACTATTGAGGACAGTATCTATGTAACCTCCCACTTCTGCATCCTTGCTCTAACATTAGTGGTAGTTTAATGAATAAATTCTACGACCACTATGGACTTCCATTACAGTCGACTATGACAGTACACCAGTCTTATTCTTCTTCTTCTCTCTTGTTTAGGAAATTGGTACGTTATCTTATGCAAGCCGGCAGAATGACATGGACAGCACAGTGAACTTGCACCCGAGAAAAAAAGTTGCACACCATGATGAGTGAGACAGACTTGCATTACTGTACCGGTCCAGTACATGCAGGTGGTGAAGCTATTACTTTTCTATTACGGGTGGCACTGAGAATACTCTGTTACAAGGGCTACTGCTTAATTAATTTACCTTTCACCCTACAGTGCAAATGAGTACTAGAAAAGGAAAATGAAGAAGCTAACTAATTTGATTATCTATCACTTCACATGGGACGTATTTGATGACATATGGGATGACTTTAGAGAGGTACGGAGTGTCCACCGTAATAACCAGATATATGCTGTGATTGCAGACGCAATACAAAGTACTGCTACTATACATGGTAGTATTGGACACATTTACAATTTCTTTTCCTTGCCTTCCCTGCACTGGAACGGACGTGCGGGTGCGGTGGTACATGCTCTTCAAGGTAACACTTACTTCATCTGGCGACCATCTACTCTCTCTAGATACACATGTGCTATCTAAGAGTCAAAGAATACAATGCTCCAGGCATCCATTCAGTCAAAGTATACGCACACATACAGTTTCTGTTTCACCCACCCAGGCTGCTGTCCTTCCACCCATCCTTGCTTCATCATTGACCCAGCCATGCACCATACCATATTCTTTCCTTCCCAGCCACCTCGGGGGCCAAGCAAACACATATCGTTCTTCTTTGCCAGCCATCATACAAGTTCGCGTCCCACTTACTTACACCCTTCTTTCGCTTTTCGTTCATCCCATCCATCACGTTCGTCTAAGAACTTATTGGGATTCTTCTCACCAAAAACTTAACAGCTAAGTCGAAGTACATTTCGAGGAGGCTACTACCTGGTTGATTTGTAATTGTAATACACCCGTGCAGAAAGCACACTATGCAGTCTTCAATCTCAATAAGTAAGGAATATATAGCTTACCTGTTTCCGCCACCACCGTTTGAACCCCCACAGGACCGTCCGCCGGCTCTTGCACCGCCTCCTCCCCAGAGTCCTCCGAGTCCTCGCCCAACACAGCCACCTCCGCGCTGGCCCCGTCACCAGATGTTACACCTACAAAGTACATTTAAGAATGTTAGAATACACCACTCACTACTATATAATATTTGGTCTAGGAGAAATGTTAAAAAAACTGAATACAATTAATAATTTGTGACTGTCTACTCCATAGTAAAAATGTCCCATTTTCCAGGGAAGGCTGTTGTCTTGCTGCACTTTTATGCACAACTGATGAATGCTTGCTTTTGATTTTTAACACGCACCACTTTTTCTCCTAACAGACAGAAGCTTGACTCCTAAGAACACGACCAGGATCAAGTTCAAACCAGGTGAGAGCTCGGCTCGACCACAAGAAATGTGTCCAATTAATCGTCAGCACTAACCACTTTTCCGTTTTCAGTTAAATAGTTTTATGACAAAGTAGATTTTAATAAATGTGTTTACTTTTAATAAAGCTTTTAAACTTAAATAGACTCTGTGGTTTTTGTTCCTCCAGACTAGAGTGGATGAGCTAAAGGTTTCGGAATTTTTGCAAGCATGAGTGCCTCTGACACTTCTTGACTGTGCTGTGACTCCGTACTCTCTTGTCCTGTGTACGATAATCTAGAGATCATTGGGGATCAATCATCGGTGACTTCGGGAGCTGAATGACTCTGCCACACTATCTAGTCAGTAAGGAGACAGTGCATAGAGCTATTGCTGAATAGAATGGGAGTCCAATGGAATTGCCAAATGTCCAATCTTAGTTAGCTACACAGACAGACTAATAAGAATAGTCTAGTAATACCACAGGGAGTCATATTCGAGGCAGGATAAGAATTTATATCCAGTCTACAAGAAGATCAAAGACGATTTAGAAAAAATCGAATGAGGAACGCTAGGAAAAAATAGGTACTGTTTATTAAAATGTAAACTTACTGGGGCCAGCAAAGGAGCCCTCGCCTGCCCGATCCTGCCCTGCATCCTCAGCACCCTCCTCCTGTGTCCTCTTGCCCTTGGGGGGAGCTGATGTACAACATGAAAGAAAGAAAAACCAGAAAACATGGATGAGATTTTTCAACCAAATCAAACATTTCAAAAGAACAATAACAAAATATTTTGGAGAAATAGCAAATAGATAGACAACTATTCCACGGGATCTATCTCATGTGGTATACTACGTTATTCGTATTGCCTGATTTGCGGAACGTTGACTTAGAAAGTTCCTATGTAACTCAATAAACAGACTACTAAAGAGGTTTGCCTAGGCCTGGCACTGCAGGCAGCAGTCCGCAGCACGCGAAGTGACAGACAAAGTCCATCCTGCTTGCAGATCAGTGAATACTCAAACTATCAATCCACCCACCACCGCCACTATTTCTTCTTATAGCCATGTGTCTAAAGGAAGGACTGGACTTCAGTCTGTTGGGGCTGATTTAGAAGTCCCTTGCGGCTCATTTTCCTCCATTGTTGCGTGCCTTTTGGGACGCAGCGGCAGAACAAAAGACTCGCCATGGTGTTGGTGCGGCGTATATATTAAAAAAAAACACATATGGGCATATGGGCGATGCATCACGTTGTAAAGCCCTGCGCCATCAGGGGGCGTTCCGGCGCAAGGGAGGGCGTACCTGCGCAGGAACGAATCCTAAAAGTGGCTGAGGGAAATCTACAAGATGTCAATCAGTCACTTTTAGGACAATGATGCATGACTCAAACCCTGCGCGCTTGAAGCCGACGTACGGCTTGATGCAGCATTGGGGAGATAGGGTACCCCAGAGCATTGCTGGAGCTGCGCCATCGTTGGCCCGCAACTCCAGCAATGCGCTGCCTTTACGGCACAGATGCGTAAGGCTTCTGAGACGTTTTGGGCCAATGGGTGGTGGTGGCATGGCACACAATTACTGCCGCATCCCTGCTACTTTGCAGTAATGCGCCGGTAATTGAAAATATGACCCTTACTGTCTAGCATTACGCAGTTCTTATCTTTACACTACACTCATACATAATTTCTCAGGCCAATGAAATGCTTCTGAACACAACATACAAAACAAAGAAGCATAGTAGCAAGCAAGGCTACTGAGAAGGAGAGCAGTGCACCTGAAATGCATAGAAGATTTTGAAATATAATTTACCTCAATGTAATCGGCAGCATTATTGCTCTTGGTAAAGAACAAAGATTTGCAAATAACAGAGCTGGATAAAACAGAGTAGTAAATGAATAGCTACTACTACTCACCAAGCCCGGGGACCTCTACGCCGAGCGCGTCCAGCAAGTCCCGCTCCCGGTCCATGACATCGGTCCAGCGGTGGGTGGCCTGGTTATATGTGCGCCGGACCCCAGAGATCTTACACATGGCCCGGCACACCTTCTCCCACCGCTTGCGGCGCTCCCGGATGCCATAGCCAGTCGCGATCTTGCCGCCTCCCAGGATCGTCTTGGGGAGGCGGCGCTGGACGTGGAAGATCAGTGCCGCCACTTCCTCCGCGCTGAAGATCTCCCGCGGGACCACTTGCTCCCCCCTCAAACGCCCGCACGGGAGCCGGGCACGGGGTGCGGGACCCTTCCCCTTCTCAGGGTGCTTCCCGGCTCCCTTTACCATGGTCTGGGCAGAAATACAGTTAAATGATAAACAAGAAATAGAATAGTGAAGAAGAAAAGAAAAGAGTTTAAAAAAGTAGTTTAAAAGTAACTAAAAGCAGCAGAAAACACAAAAATATAGAGCTAGAAAAATAGAGGGATAGATAATAAGTAAAATTAGATCAAATAAACTTCAAACAAGCAAAGGATGGCAGAGATTGAGAGAGGATAGAGAAAGCATGCCCAGAACCATAGCAATGAATGAGAAACAAGATGGCCGCGCCCGTTCACGAGCGCGTGGGTAAGTTCGCGCGAGATTTTCCTTGCGAGCACGCGCGAAATTGTACTAGCGAGCAGCACACTTTGCGAGATTACACATAGCGGCCGGAAACGGAATTACGTCACGCAAACAAGATGGCCGCGCCTGTGTACGACCGATAGGGTAACTTGGCAAATGTATAGCTAGAAGCGCCTCGCGAACACGCGCACGATCACGCGAACATACACGTCGCACAAAAAACAATTTTGTATTCGCACGTATTCGCGGGTTCCGAAATCGATCTCGCACGGATTCGAGCCCCCAAAAACGCGCGAAATTGCAGAAAAAAACGATTTTAGCTAAACTGAAAGCAATGAGCAGGTGCAAAAGTTAAAACTTAACATTAGTAACATTCAAGGTAGTGCTTCCTGAGGGGCCCCTCCAGAGTTTGCAACTATTCTATGACCCTGCTATGACCCAAACAGCAGGCCCATAGAATAGCTACAAGTAGACCATAAAGGTCCTGTGAAAAAAAAGTTTCACTGCAACAAAAAGCAAATTACAGATAAGGAAGGAAGCAGGTGCCAGCCAGACTGGAAGTTTCAATATTACTGACACATTAATGACCCACAAATTAATTGATGGCAGTTGAAGAAGGGCAGGTGTGCTTGCTTTTTTCAACCACCATAATCTACAGTGATAAATAAACCTAATGGGTGGCAGTGAGGATGTACCAGAGGGTGGCATGGGTGTCCCAGAGGGTGGCAGTGGTGAAACAGAGGGTGCTGTGAACCTGTGATGATAAACCAGACGTAGAAACAACATAGTCGCGGCCGTTGCGAGCCGAAAAGTAAGTTCGCAATTGCGAACTTGTCCCAAAATCGGCGCGAACGCGCGCCAACACAAAAAACGGGAAAATCCGCAAATCCGCTAGAGTTCGCGGATCTTCGCGGATTGCGAATCCGTAAATCCGCAAGTTCGCGTACGCGAGATCCGCTAGATCCGCCCATGCTTATTCACATCAATAGTATTGAAAATACCTGTCTGTGCCTCGTGCCTGTGTTAGAACGCCTACCCTTCTCAGCCAGGACCGGGCAGGTGTTCTAACACAGGCACGGGAGACTCAACCTTAGCAACAGAGGCTTAGCTCACCGTTGTCTATCCCGCCAGGCACTGCTGGTACATGTTACCACGGACCTCTAGGCTTGGAACATAGTACAAACAGGTATTTTCAATACTATTGATGTGAACACTGATACTTAGACAGATCAGAAACACAGTAGACAGGTATACTTTAGGTCCTGATGAATCGCGGGTACCTTGCCCTAAGCGAGAAACATGTCGACCACCTTGTAGTATAATCTTGAGCACGGAATACATAACTTTCCATTACTCCCAGACTAACCATTGTTTTTAATTAACGCATGGGACCATCAGAATAAAATTCCTTCTGGTACTCTTGCGTTATTTTAATTTCACTATCCGTCTACTATCACCCCTGGCACCGCCCACCCAACGAGGAGCACCGGCCCATGATGAAGCATGACACCTGCAAGGGTGTGTGAGGCCATTACATCCAACAAAATGGACACCCATTGGATGGTTACCATTTAACCACCCTTTCATTTCCACACATTTTGACCTGCACCCACACCGTAGGAACAGCCCAGTCTTTCTTTTTGTTGATTACGTCACTAGGGCAATAACTGTGGCTTGGACCTTCCACTTCCCTTAAGTGGTAAATCTGCCCTCTTGATCGAGCCAGATCTCCTCTCTCCCCCCCTTTTTTTAATACAATATTTACAATTACACCATATATATGAAAAAGACACAAACAGAAGATGCCTCTATTCACTCAATGCTTGGGGCACCAGTCCTGATATAAAACCAACAAACAAGGGGCCGTTCAGTTCTTTTTGCTGGCCTGCTTGCTTGACTGTGCTGGAAACTTATAAATCCGAGGGTCAAATCTCAGGTAAACATTGTCTTAATTTACAGTCTCACAGAATCACAGTGCCCCTGAGAGAAGTAACACAGTCGCTCCGTCAAGACTTAATTTCAGGTACTTCAGGTTGAGGTTGAGGGGAGTGTGAGTCAGATAAGAAAAGGGATCAGCTGTTCTCACACCGATTATGTATTTATTTGTATGTTTCACAGTACAGTACAGTTTCCAGTCCAGGTCCTGAGGAGAACCCCCAAAAAAACGTCTGGGTTCAAAACGCGTTGACTCTGTGTTGGAACGAGATTCAGGAAGGGCATATCAGGACTGTAAATTAAGACAATGTTTACCTGAGATTTGACCCTTGGATTTATAAGTTTCCAGCACAGTCAAGCAAGCAGGCCAGCAAAAAGAACTGAACGGGCCCTTGTTTGTTGGTTTTATATCAGGACTGGTGCCCCAAGCATTGAGTGATTAGAGGCATCTTCTGTTTGTGTCTTTTTCATATATATGGTGTAATTGTAAATATGTCTCATTTATACTGTCTGTAAAATATGTGTTTTGAATACTGTACTCCATGTGAATTTTGCTACTGAAAAGGTTTCGATGTTCGGACATACGTGAATGTTTTTGTGAAAATGATGAAGTAAGTAAAAATTACTAAATGAAAAGTGTGCCCGCTCAGATTTTTCGGGTAAGTGGTGCTCGATTAGGTTTTCCAAACAATCTACCTGGCCATTTGTTTTGTTGTTCCAATTTAGAGTGGTCTAGGCCAGTTAGTATATAGACCCAAGCCTTCATTGGTTTCACTGTTAGTAGTGCGAGCACTCGCTCGCAAGGCTTTCCGTTGTTCAAGCAAATTAAATAGTGTGTAACATCAATTGAGGTCAGGGTAGGTGATCCCACCCTGAGATTTGATATGTCCGACAAAGATACATTGTCATTTAGCGAGGATCACATACAAAAACTCATATCTGACTCCACACTTTTCCCTTCTATCAATTTGAGTAGCTCGGCCAAACAACAAAATATTAGCGATAAGCTAATCAGACTACAGAAGAAAAACGTGAGAACCGAATTACACGGCCATTTTTTACTAGCACGTCTCAGAGCAGGTGTTATTCCCTGGGGCTTGCAGGTGAAAAGTGTTCCGGTTATTTTCAACGATGATCCAGTGTACAGGAAGGGGTTTAGCTGTATAAGTACTAAGTGCAGTAGAGACCTGATGGTGCACACCATTGAGACTGCCCAACGTATCTGTAAGAAAGAACAGGAAGAGATAGAGGAGCAACTAAAGGCCATTAAGGACAATCACACAGAGTCTGAAGCAAAAGTACTCTTGGAGAGAATTGAGAAAGAACTAGCAACGTTTAAAGATCATACGATTAATTTCAAGACTACTAAATTTGATAAAGATAAGAAAACCTTCAATCTGGAGACAGTGTATCCTTATTTAAAAGACGAGTTTTACACGCGACCAGACTTTACAAGGTACTTGAATACGTATCAAGGAAGATCTAAGAAGAAGTTTCTTACGTTCTCAGACACCTCTTCCTCCGAGTCTACAAGTGATTCAGACCCAGGAGAGGGGTCCTCCAACAGAAATCAGCAACAAAAGAGGCCTTTTTTAGGGCAGGGCCAGCAACTTGTAGTGTAGTTCCTATATTCCCAATAGGCTCTGCGCATTGGAATAATATATTCAGCAGTGTAGACGTAGGACTGAGGTTAACTAGGTCTCTACTGACTATATTAGACTTAAGGTTTGCCAGCTAGCTCAGAGGTCACTAGAAACTTTCTCGAATAAACGAGGAGGAGTTTAACCTCCCTGGATAGACAAGAAGGGATTAGCTTCCGACAACCATATAACATGACAACTTTGCTCCCTCAGAATAAGAGTGTATCTCTAGAGTCGTGTGAAAACAATAGACAGCTATTTCACTCAGTCAAATGTGCGTACTTAGTTTCACCAGAATGCAGAGAAAAGAGAGACGGGCGTTTTCAATAAAAGGTGTAATTTATTGAGCAGTCTTCTTCCTCATACAAGAGAAATGAATTGCCACAATTGCAATACTCATAGTAAAGTAAAGTGCGTACAGTAAAAGGAGGATTATAAAATAATACTGTAAAAGCATTGATATGGTTTCTTAGCCATATGATACTTTAAAATAGATAAAATATATACACATATATACATTGACTAATGTACTCAACTAGTGCTTCTAAATACGCCTACCCCTGTGTACCTGACCTAAGCCTAATACGTGGGAAGGAGTAAATAAGTAGCAGTTTAAGTTAAGTTTGTTTTGCCAAGAATCTGACTCAAGAATTCTCTTTAAGGGTTTAGGCAGCTCCGTACCTGGGTACTTAGAAAGCAGGAGGTCTTGTATCTCTGTCTCAGGACTTGATATCCCAGTAACCCGCGAAGGTATCTGGAAACACCGGAGCTGGATTTCTCGGCAGGAGAAAAGACAGCGTCTCTCTCAGTGCGTCAAAAGGTAGGGGCAGCGTCCGTAGGCTCTCGGGCAAGTAGATCGCTGCTCCAAAACCACCACCGTGTTTGCTTAAGGTAACGCTGGTATATTTATACCTGAAAGGTGCCGGGTTTGACGTAAGGCTGGACATAAGACGTCAATAAAGATGTCACTAAGAACTGGCCGTTCTTACAGTGCTTTACAGGAGTTCTAGGATGAAATCAAAACAAAAGCAAGGGGGATTTCCCAGTTTGCTGGAAGTTTGGTTTGTTTAGAGAACTCGTTGTGCTTTCTAGGAGGCAGGGGAAGTAGCCTTGCTTAATGTGACAGCATGTGCTACGACTGAATATGGATATGATTACTATGCCGTTGTAGGGATATTATTGATTATAACCGGACAAGGGCATACAATAGAAATATCGATTTAGGTTCCTAGATAAAAACACAATAAACTATCACGCACGAGATTCAAACCCCAATGGGAGATGACAACGCGCAAACAACATTACAAGTCATGAATAAATCTCCAATTATCAACATTTCAAACAAGGTGCTCACGAAGGCTGAAATGGAGGTACTTGAACTAGGATTGTCCTTTGTCCCCGGCACTATGATGGACTTTACTAAAGTCAAAATGGAAGTTATTGAATTCTTTAGGAAGATTCGCTTGAAGTGGTTCTTCAGGAGACTCTCCAGAGATGGCCTCTACTGAAGTCTCAGGATTGAGAAACAAGTCTGTGTTCTACCCTTCGAACTACAATATGCCCAAAGAAATAATTAACTTTCGAACATGCGGTACTTTCAGCACTCAATGTCATCGAGAGAAAGCGTACCTTTGTTCCAGCAAACATTACTCGAAAACATAAGGAGGCCATTGACAACTTGAGGAACCAGCGAGAAGCGGTGAGTCGACCGGCAGACAAAGGGGGAGCGGTGGTCCTTTGGTCTAAAGATCTATACAAAACCGAAGGCACTAAACATGTGAAAAACTTGGAATGGTATCGACCAATTTCCTACGACCCTACCATCCAGATACTACAAGAAATTACATCGATTGTGGATGATGCCAAGGAGAAAGGCATCCTTGGTAAAAAGGAAGCAGAATATCTGGTAAAAAACATCCCCGAACTTCTCATTTATACTTTTTACCAAAAGTGCATAAGGATGCCTCAACCCCACCCGGCCGACCGATAGTCTCCGGGTGTGACTCAATCTTCGAGCCAGTGTCCAAATTCGTAGATGTGTTTTTAAAACCATTTATATCAGAGGTTCCGTCACACCTACGGGACACAATGGAATTTATAAATAAGGTGGAAGGATTTCAATTCGATCCTACAACCCAGATACTTGCAACAATGGACGTAACGTCCTTATACACACAAATTCCCCAACAAGATGGTTTGGAAGCTATGGAGATATATCTTGAAAGAAGACCTCGTCCACATCGAGTGCCCACGGAGTTGATCTTACGCCTGGCAGCATTGGCTCGAAAAAGAAACTTTTTCCAATTTGAGGACGAACTGTTCCCACAGGTCAAAGGGACCGCAATGGGTTGTCCTTTTGCGCCTGAAATTGCGATACTGTATATGGCGCAATACGAAGACAAGTACGTATACAATGACAACCCATACAATGTACACATACAACAGTGGCTAAGGTGCATTGATGACGTGTGGCACATCTGGGAGGGATCATCCACGTCCTTGGAGGAATTTCATCAATGGCTGAACAACCGCAGTCCTGATATTAAATTCAGCTTGACGTATGATTGTAAATCCTTTTCTTTCCTGGACGTTGAAATCAAACATACCCCTGAGGGGCTGATGTCCTCTTTGTACCTTAAGAAAACGGATAAAAACAATGCTTTGCACTTTCGCAGCTATCATCCAAGAAATTTGAAAAACAACCTCCCCTACGGACAATTCCTTAGGGTGAGGCGTAATTGTTCAAGGGTGGAAGACTTTGAGATACATGGCGAAGCCCTGTGCCAAAAGCTGCAAGAAAGAGGGTATCCATGCAAGTTGGTCAAACATTCAATGAAAAGGGCACGTTGGACCCCGAGAGAACATTTACTTCAAAAGAAACACAAACCGCCCACGGAACGGATGGTATGTGTTTCCACGTTTGGGCCCCACACACAACCTGTGCAGAAAATCATTCTGAACCACTGGCATCTGGTGGAAGATGCTATCCCCCAGGTGGGCAAATCCCTGTTTGCATTAAAGAAGAACTGCAGCATAGGGCAACAAATTATGTCAACACGTCCTCTGGTCAAAAAAGCCACCCAGAGTACCCTCTTTGGGCCACGTCCAGTGAAAGGACACCACAAGTGTGGAACCTGCTCGGCATGTGACACTACTGTAGAGGGCACACTGTTCAGTGATGGCAAAACATTTTGGAGACACAATCTGTTTACAAACTGCATATCCAAATATGTCATATATGCCATTATATGCCCGTGCCAGTTAATGTATATCGGCAAAACAACACAGGAAGCGCGACAAAGGATTATCCAGCACCGGTCTAGGTTGAAGAACAAGGTGTTGTCCGCCCCACTAGTGGCTCATTTTCTGGAAAAGAATCATGGCCCCAATGAGTTCAAATGGACTATTCTGTCAGCAATCAAAATTGCACCGGGAACTGGAGGGGACCCTGATCTGCAACTATCCCGGAAGGAAGCATTTTTGATTCTGAAATTCAATACAACAAGCAACGGATTGAATGAACTTTCTGAAATGAGTAATTTAAGATAATTGTGGCCCCTGAGTCCGTTGCTGAATAACCATGCTCATAAACTTCGGTGAAAAACGTTTAGATGCGCGGAATACAGCAAGAGGCAAAACAAACAGGACGGATATAGTATCTGCACTACAAAGACCAAGTGCCCCGGGGAGTCAAGCCGACGGAACGGCCCCTTCAAAAAACGGACACGCCCTGTGTCGCATGCTGACGTCGAACGCGGAAGCTGCCAGCGGTGAGCTACATCGAGCGCAAAACACAAAGCAGATGTAAGTGAAAGTCTTGAAACTCAGCTTAAGAGTCAAAACGGCGGGTTTGATAAGCTTCTGAAATGTGTGCTTCATGTTACGTTCACAGACCCGGCAGGCAGGATTACTAACAAACATCCCCTTGACAACCACGATTTCATCTGGTTAATTTCCATCTGCAAGGTATGTGAAAGACGCGTTGCAGCAGAGCCGCGTGTCAGATGTACACCGAGCACAGGGGCAAATAAATCACTGCTCAATTGTTGTTCACAGCACCGGGCTTCATCAAAAAACCGCAATTGATCGAGGACAGAAAAAACTATCGTGAGGTAGGATATTTAATCAAGTGCACGTTTTTGTTGTTGACCGAGTCTCTTAAAACACAATATTATAGTGACCCTGGGCATCTCCTATACACTTTTTGTACACCTGCAGAATCACAGAATCACAGTGTCCCTGAGAGAAGTAACACAGTCGCTCCGTCAAGACTTCATTTCAGGTACTTCAGGTTGAGGTTGAGGGGAGTGTGAGTCAGATAGGAAAAGGGATCAGCTGTTCTCACACCGATTATGTATTTATTTGTATGTTTCACAGTACAGGACAGTTTCCAGTCCAGGTCCTGAGGAGAACCCCCCAAAAAAGTCTGGGTTAGAAACGCGTTGACTCTGTGTTGGAACGAGATTCAGGAAGGGCATATCAGGACTGTAAATTAAGACAATGTTTACCTGAGATTTGACCCTCGGATTTATAAGTTTCCAGCACAGTCAAGCAAGCAGGCCAGCAAAAAGAACTGAACGCCCCCTTGTTTGTTGGTTTGATATCAGGACTGGTGCCCCAAGCATTGAGTGAATAGAGGCATCTTCTGTTTGTGTCTTTTTCATATTATATGGTGTAATTGTAAATATGTCTCATTTATACTGTCTGTAAAATATGTGTTTTGAATACTGTACTCCATGTGAATTTTGCTACTGAAAAGGTTTCGATGTTCGGACATATGTGAATGTTTTTGTGAAAATGATGAAGTAAGTAAAAATTACTAAATGAAAAGTGTGCTTGCTTAGATTTTTCGGGTAAGTGGTGCTCGATTAGGTTTTCCAAACAATCTACCTGGCCATTAATAGCACGCACAGCAGTGGGGTTGCAATGTCTTTTTAATTTATTTGCTAATTTTATGAAAGCGCTGGATTTAAGTGTGAACTTTTCAAAATCGCATGTAATGATTGTGGGCAGCAAGCCCAAAATAATTAAAACCATGCACTGTGAAGGGAATGTTTTATCTAGGGTCACAAGATTTCCTTACCTGGGGTTTTTTTTGACGATAAGTCCGCCTGGTTGCCCCAATTAGTTGCCAAACGTAATGCCTTTGCTAGGTCTATCCTTGCTGTCTTGGACTTTGCCCGTAAATTGGGGGTGAAGCCATTACAGGCTGTGTTGAAAACATATGACGCCAAATGCATCTCAATAGCTATGTACGGAGCTGATCTGTGGGGTTCAAAAATGTAAAGGCTTTGCAGGTGGCAGAGGATAAGTTTGTGAAATCTATCTTATCCGTCCCCCAGTCAACACCTGGATACATTGTTCACCAAGAGTGTGGGGTAGAATATCTAGAAGACCGCATAGCCTTAGCCCCACTATTGAAATGGATTTCAATATGGTTGAACCCTGAATTAGAGCTGAATCATGAGATTCTCAGGGATTGTTTAGCCCATGAGTGCGGCAATACCATCCCCTGGTTGAACTATGTTAAAAAACTAGCAATTAAATGGGTCACCCAGAATTGTTTGACCACCCAAATAATTTACTGAAGGGGGATGTGAAATGGGTAAAAGACACATACAAGCAGTTGGCATATCTAGCAAGAGAAGAAAAGGAATTATGCAAACCATCAGTAAGGGCTCACCAGCTGTTAATAACCACCAGTGGTATAGAACCCTTCCTGAGAATCGTCAATAATATGAACCATCGATACTTATTGACTAAGTTTAGATTGAACAAATTCCACCTTCTTCTTACAGAACGCCCAAGTTGGACTAAGGAGATGGAATTGGAGATTTGTTCTTGTGACGGATTCTCTATTAAAGACACTGTGCACTTTATTTTCTTCTGTAAGCATCTGTGCCCCATTCGTAAAAAGTTCATTATTCCTCTTATTAAAGATAAGGGCTTCAGGCAAGTTAAACCTGCCCTTTTGTATTCACAGCTGTTGTCTAATACCTGGGAGATTTTTAATATAGCGAACTTTTTGACAATAGCAATGAGACTTAGGAGGAAAATTAACTGGATACATTGTACATAGCGGTAAACTTATGAACTATGATCGAGCGCTCTGCTTCTTTTAAATTGTCTTTCGTGTTTGTTTTACTCTTTCTATTGATATTTATAATTCATGTTTTATGTATATATATGTAACTGTACTGTATGGCTTGTAAAATTTGCACAATTCTTTCTGTTGTATTTTTAAAAAGTGGTCTTGACTTCGATGTATTATGTAGTATACTTTTATGGTTTTTGCTATGAACCGAATAAAGTATTTTTGACTGACTGACTGACTGACAGCCGACTTCTTCAACCTTCATAAGGGTTCTGCTAGATTACAAATAGTTTGGGATGCTTTTAAAGCATATTTAAGAGCAATAATGGGTTCTCTAATGGCTTGTAAAAGACATGTAACAAGGCAGAATGGAGAGATGGGAATTATGGAAATCAAGGTTAAGGAATATGAACTTCAGAAGGCCTTGCTAGAGGGATCTGCTGAGGTATCAGGGCTTCGCAGGAAACCGGAAGATCTGAGGGCAAAGTATCAAGCTCTGATAGATAAGAAGATATTGAATAGACTCATCTCTTTTCATATGGTGAAAGGTGTAGTTCACTTTTGTCATGGAAAGCTAAAACAGATAGAGCCAGGAATTCGATATTGAATCTGATGAATGAAGAGACTTGGACACTTTTAAGTACTAACGTAGAAATTAGAGAGGAAATCAGGAGATACATAAGTAGCCTATATAAGGAGGACATCCAACCAAGGAAGGAAGACATAGAGAAGTGGTTAAGAGGGATGGAATTGCCGCAATTAACAGGAGAGCAGAAGACATTTTTGGAGGCAGAGGCCACAGTGGAGAAGATTAGGGTACAATGCAGGAAAATGACTGCCGGAAAAGCAGCTGGGCCAGATGGCCATCCAGTGGAGATATATACTTTAATTCTGGATACGTTAACTCCCTTTCTGAAAGAAGTATTTACTAATAATAAATAATAATACTGTCTTTTATAGAGCGCGAACAGCTACCTGCTAAGAGGTGTCCCGGCGCTACCTAAGAGGTGTCCCGGCGCTAATGCAGTATATATAGATGGTGAGGAAGCACCTCTATCTTGGTCAGATGCAACAGTAGCTATAATCTTGAAACCAAACAAAGACCTGATTCATATAGACCAATATCACTCTTAAATTCCAATTATAAGATCTTTTCAGGGGTAGTAACTTCCAGAGTAGCGCAGGTCATCAAGGGAGTAGTGCATATTGAACAAAAAGGTTTCAAGGGAGCCTAATGAGCTCATGTATATGATGATGGGGGTCAGGGATATAGCGGAGGCCCAGAAATTGCCTTTGACAGTAGTGGCAGTAAACGCAGCAAAGGCTTTCGACCAAGTGCATTGAGTTTACCTCTGGGAAAACCTTTAAAATGTTGGATTTCCAAAAAGTATGGTGAGAGCAGTGCAAAATCTCTATAGTCTCCCTAAAGCTAGGGTCTTGGAAAATTGAGAACTTTCAGACAGGTTTTCCATAACTAGAGGTACGAGACAGGGATGTCCCCTGTCTCCACTCCTCTTTAACTTATATATTAAGCCTTTTGCGCATCAAATCAAAGTAGATCCCGCCATTATTCCTTTTAAGTCTGCTGGGATGGAGTTGGAATTAGAATTGTACGTGGATGATCTGATTTTGTATACCACTAACTCGGAGGCTGCAATTCCTAATTTGATGGCAAAAGCTCAAAGCTTCGGGAAGATATCGGGGTATAAGGTGAATGTCGATAAACCCAAAGTCATGGACTGGAACCAAGGCAATGGTAGCTGGGGGACTAAATCTCAAATGAGATACCTGGGTATAATAATCACACAGAAACTTGATCAAATCCCCGTAGTTAATTAGAAAAAAGTGAGTCAGGAGGTTGAGAGCCTGTTGGTAAAATGGGCAAATCTACCATTTAATATATATGGTAGAGTTAGCCTTATTAAGAGGATTGTACTTCCTAAAATTAGCTTACTTTTAAATTCTATACCTCTTATATTCCAAAGGGAAGATATAGCTAAACTCCAGGGCAAAATAGGTAGTTTTATTTGGTCATCAAAGGGACCCAGAATAGCATGGAAGAAACTGAGGAGAAAGCTGGAGGTGGGATGATTGGCCTTACCGGATTTACTTATATACTGTCAGGCATTTTACTTTAAGAACTTCCGCATGTTACTAAATAAGCCAGATAGGTCACCAATGGGGTAAATTTTTGAGGCAATGCTTGCTGGTGTTAGTCAGGGACAGTATCACTTCTTGTTTAAATACCGGGATCCGAAGTATTTAAAAAAAGTGAGGTTACAGATTTTGAAAACTGCCTAAAGAACATCTATATACTTTCGGAGGAGGTTGGGAATACCGTATTATTCGTCCTGGGCACCGATTTGGGATTCGCCGGGCACTCCTGAATGTTTGACCAATCAGCTCAGTCAACTCTTAAAAGTGTCGGGCTTATGTTTTTGGGCGGATTTGAAAGCGGGATCAAGTTTAGTGGGCTGGGCGGCACTATGCAGTTATACCAAGAAGCAATTAAAGAGATTCAAATATTATCAGGTACATTCCTGGTGGGTTACTCAAGAGTGGGTTGAAGAGGAGGAAGAGTCATAATTAGAACAGGCGATGAGAACTGGGCCATTAAAAAAGGAGGTCTCTAGCTGGTATTGGGCCTTGATGGAGGCAGATGATAAGAGCCTGTCAGATATATCTAACCTGTGGGAAAAGGAATACGGGTAGGGTAATATCGAGCAAGTCTGGCATACTTCCTTTTCTATATTACGTGCAGTAGTAAAACCGGCCTCTCTCAAGAGAAATCATCTGTTTACTATGCATAGGGTGTATTGGTCTCCTTCCAAGCTTTCAAAGGTAACCGGGAATGCATATACTTGGCCAAAATGCACGGTCCTCTCAGCCTATGATCTACATATGTTTATGCAGTGTCCAAAGATCATACCCTATTGGATATTGGTATGTAACTTTATAAAGGAAGTGATCGGCCAACAGATCCAGATAAGCCCTCAGCTTATATTTTGTGGGCTGCATCCTGAAGCATGTATACGAGCAAATTCTGTTATATCCAAATTTGTTTTTTATGTGATATTGTTGGCAAGACCGGAAATATGCAGGCTGTGGAAGCCGGGAAACCCCCCAGTATTTGCTGACTGTCTTAGAGCTATTAATTTTACAAGCCAGAACGATATTGCCTGTGATGGCAAAAGATGGAAGAATTTCTGGGCGCTCTATGTAGACTGGAGACAACAGCAAAGTGGGTCCCGATGATTAATCCAGATATGCTGGAGGTCCCGGCTTCCCATCACCCTGGTTTCCACAGGGAGGGAGCTGAATGTGGAAACAGCAGTTTTCTTTGCGTGGGCAAACTCAGTTACCTCTCCTTGAGGGATATGAGATATACCAGCAAGAAGGTGGGCGGAATGAGGACAAAAAAAAGAAATCCAATTGTTAGAACTGGCAATATGAGTATAAAGTTTTAGATGAAAATAGTGCCAAAAAGTACAAAGCACTGCTCGTGGATATCTGGTTGTGCTAAATTGGGGAAAAGTCACAATTTCATGCTGACCATGATGGAGTGATGGTCGGATACGGGGACCAGGTTAGTTCCACTGGGGAATAACCTTCTCAAGTCTGGTGCGAAGAGTTCTGTTTGCTTTGGAGGAGGCAAGAGAGGAAGCTGTTGAAGCTGGGAGTAGCTGAAATGCAGCAGACAGTCATTGATGTAGCACAAAGTGCAGGTCATTGCTGGAGCTTTGCATTGGTTGATCGTCACAGATGGGCACTTTTGGCATGAAGTGCAGGTCTCACACGGCCAGTCATCGCAGACAGCCACTGTTGGCACAAAGATCAGGTCCCGCTGGAGCTTTGCATTGGTAGTCATCACAGGTGATAAAACGTCTGCACCAAAAGGTCTCTTTGCGGTTGTGAGGAACCCGAAAACTTCTGTAACTTCACCTTTTCTTCAGGAGGAGTTCTCATGATGCCGGCCAAGGGTCTAGGACCTGGGGTGCACTTCTTGGGGATCAGGACTCACTCCAGTTGAGGCCACTGCAGGGCTCAGACAGGTCCAGTTGGTGCTGGTCATCTGGGTAGTGTCAGTGAGGCCTCTGGATTCTTATTGTGTCCTTACAGCTCACACAGGAGGTCAGCCACCTGACCCTTAAGTCACTCTTGGTAGCCAGGGTTAAGGTTCAGCAGGTCTAATGTTCCTTCTTCATTTAGCAGGCCAGTCCCTCTTCCTCAGAAAGCAGGGCAATCTTCCTTCTGAATGTTCCACAGGACCAGGAGTGTTCTCTTGATTTGTTTTGGTGATTCCATTTTTATACCTGTTGCCAGCCTCTGTGTGAGGGAATTCGATGACCTACCCTCAAAACTATTTCTGGTTAGTTGTTCCCCTTCCCCTAGTCCCTTGGCCCTAGCTTCAAACTGTCTAGGGTGACAAGGCAAGAGCAGACATGGTGTTCGGTACCTTTGTGTGTGCTGTTGGCATTTGAAATGTAATCAGGGCAGGGTAGAGCCCCTAAAACAGCCATCCTAAAGGAAGTCCCTTCCCCCTTACACCTAGGCTTCCTTGGTCTCACTGTCAAGAAGCAAAGCACAACTCACTACAACAGAGCCATTCATGGTCATGTGACCCAGGACACTTGCAGAAATGCACAGTTGGATTGGGTAGAAAAATGCCAACTTTCTAAAAGTTGCATTTTTGGAAGAGTTACTTGAAATTTAACTTTACCACTAAAGAGGATGTAAAATTATAATTAATTTGAGAGTAAACAGCACATTTCTATCCGCTCCCAATCTGAAGTTAGCACGTATTAAGTATAACAGTGTTAGAAGTTGGATTTCTGGTTGGCAGAGGTATGCACCTTGTTCAAGCAGGCACCACAATCCTAGTCAGGGTAAGTCAGATACACACCTTAAATTAACCTGTGATCACCTCTGGTAGCTTGGCCCATAGCAGGCAGGCTGAACTAAAGAGGCAATGTGTAAAGTATTTGAGCAACGCTTCAAACAGTAACACAATGAAATCACCACAAAAAGACTAGACGTCAGTTTAGGAAATAAGATCATGATTTTATAAATGAAATTACCAAAATGACAAAAATCCAATAAGTAGAAGTCGAGCTATGATTTTTTAAAGATAAAAAAAAATGGCACTTAGAAGGAATAAGCGCCTATGGGGGTTATCTTGTTGTGCTAGACCAGGTCAAAGTCAAGAGTACAGGTCACCCGTGATGGAGTGTGGGCGAGATGCAGGAGCCACGCTAGGCCCGCTAAACAAAGTACCTTGATCCTGAGCACAACAGTGAGATGCGGGGTGCAGCAGAGCAATGCGTCAGTGTCAACCCCGCAGTCGAGGTGATGCATCGATTTTCTCCATGCAACGATGGCGATGCGCCGGTTCTGAAAATGAAGTGCCAAAACGCCTTGGTTTCAAAGCTGATGTGCCAGGTTTCTCCATGTAGTCGAGGGAATGTGTCTATCATCTCTCACTGCAGCTATGGTGATGCGAAGAGTGCAGTTCTGGAGGCGACGCTCTTGTTCGAGTGCGATGTGCTACTTCTCTTCCCACAACAGCGCCAATGTGTCAATTCTGCTTCATGCAACAGAGGATGTGTTGGTTCCACTAGAGCAAGCACATGATTCCACTTCCAATGCACCAGGCACAGGAGTAGGAGGTGAGAGTTTGATACCCCTGAGTCTCAAAACAGATGGCAAGCCAGCATGCCCTTGAAGATCAATCTGAGTTCAAGAAGGAGTCCAATTCTTCCTGAGCAGGGTCTGATGGTAGCAGGCAGCAGGGCAGCACAGCAGAGTGGCAGTTCTTCCAGGGCAGCAGCACAGCAGAGTGGCAGTCCTTGTAGCACCACAGCAGTCCTTCTTCCTGGCAAAGTTTCTTCACAGGTCCAAAAGTGACTGAATTGGATTTTGTGGGTTCAGGGACCCAGTACTTATACCCTCTTTCTCAGCCTTGGCTTCAGACTCACTACAGGGTGCTAATCGAACCTTTGTGTGGGTACAGGATACTGCACATTCAGGTGTAAGTGTCAGCTCCTCCCTCCCATACTGCCCAAGATGAGCCAGCACGATGCAGATGGCCACTCAGTCACACCTACCCTTCCTCTGGATGTGGCTGTCTAGAGGGAATGCACAATGTCCAGCTGTCACCCACCCCAGATGTGCACTGGAGACAGGCTACAGGCACACAGAGCTTTAAGAGCAGAGAAATGCCATCTTTATAAAAGTGGCATTTCTAAATAAGTAGTGTTACATCCAACTTTGCCAGCAAATAGGATGTATCATTACCATTTCAATGAAATTAAACATGATAGAGCATCTCCTTCTCAATCGGGAATTACAGCTTAAAAGTGTAATAAGAAATTCCCAATGTTAACCTATGAGAGGGGTAGGCCTCACAGTAGTGAAAAACGATCATCTTGACCTATGGGCTACCTAGGGACGACCTTAGGGGTGACTTATATGTAATAAAAGGAGTGTCTAAGTCTTGGCATGGGTTTTTAAATGCAAAGTCGACATGGCCGTGTAAACTGCACGTATAGGCTGTGCAGTGGCAGGCCTGAACCATGTTTAAAGGGCTACATATGTTGGTGGCACAATAAGTGCTGCAGACCCACTAGTGTCATTTAATTTACAAGCCCTGGGCACAGGTAGTGCACTCTACTAGGCACTTACAGGTAAATCGGGAATTACAGGTTAACAGTGTAATAAGAAGTTCCCAATGTTAACCTATGAGAGGGGTAGACCTCACAGTAGTGAAAAACGAATCTAGGGGGCATATTTACAATAACTGGCGCATCCCTGCAAATCAGCAGGGATGCGCCAGTTATTGTGCGCCACAGCTCCGCCATCATGGATGCACCGCATTTACAATGCGGCGCACCATGGTGCAAAAACGGCACAGATGCGTGACGCATCTGTGCCGTAAAAGTGACGCATTGCTGGAGTTGCGTCGCAAGCGCGACGCAGCTCCAGCAATGCTCTGGGGTCCTATCTAGTTAATGCTGCGTCAATCCTTTCGCCTGCTTCAGGCAGGTGCAGGATTTTGACGCAGCATGGGCTTAAAAGTGACTGAGTGAAATCTTGTAGATTTCACTCAGCCACTTTTAGGAGGTGTTCCCGCGCCGGAACGCCCCCTTCCCGCACAGGAACGCCTACATGTGGCGCAGGGCATTACAACGTGACGCATCTCCCAGATGCGTCACGTTGTAAGTACCCCTGCACCATGGAGCAGGATTTGCGCCGCCGCTGCATCACAAAAGTGACGCAACGGTGGCATAAATGAGGCGCAAGGAGCTTGTAAATCTGCCCCTAGGTGTTTTTCACTACTAGGACAAGCAAAACGTAAAAGTGCATGTCTTATATTTTAGTTACACATCATCCTGACCTATGGGCTACCTAGGGACAACCTTAGGGGTGACCTATATGTAATAAAAGGAGTGTCTAAGTCTTGGCAAGGGTTTTTAAATGCAAAGTCGACTTGGCAGTGTAAACTGCACGTATAGGCTGTGCAGTTTAAAGGGCTACATATGTTGGTGGCACAATAAGTGCTGCAGACCCACTATTTGCATTTAATTTACAAGCCCTGGGCACATGTAGTGCACTCTACTAGGCACTTACAGGTAAATTAAATATACCAATTGTGGATAAGTGAGTGAAGCACATGCACTTTAGCACTGGTCAACAGTGGTAAAGGGCTCATAGTCCTAAGGCCAACAAAAACAATACTGCAAAAAGTAGAGGTTAGAAGGATAAAGGTTTGGGAAAGACCACCCTAAGGCTGCCAGAACTAACAAATAAGATAACCCAGTGTGGTGGAGACAGGCCTTACAACAGTGAAAAACAACATTAGCAGTTTTTCAATGTCAGGACATGGAAAACTCGAACGCACATCCTGCTTTTTAGATACCATGCACCCTGCCTTGTGAGCCTTTAGAGCATGGGTACTCACAAACTTTCTCTCGGGGGCCAAATTTACAGTGTGGTTTGTGGCCGAGGGCCGCACTGGTGGAGGCGGGGTCAGTGAGGGAGGGGGAAGGGGCTAGAAAGAAAAAAACTGTGACCATGAAGTTGAACACAGGCCCCTGCAGCTGACGCGTTCATCCACTGAGCCAACAGACCAGCATACACCCACATCTCTTTCTCTCTCTCCCTCCCTCTGTCTCCCTCCTTCTATCTCTCTCTCTCGCTCCCTCCCTCCATCTCCCTCCCTCCCTCCCTCTGTGTCCCTCCCTCTGTCTCCCTCCCTCCTTCCCACCCTCTGTCTCCCTCCCTCCCTCTGTCTCCCTCTGTCTTTCTGTCTCCCTCCCTCTGTCTGTCTGTCTCCCTCTGCCTCCCTCCCTCTGCCTCCCTCCCTCTGTCTGTCTCCCTCTGTCTGTCTCCATCCCTCGCTCTGTCTGTCTGTCTCCCTCTGTCTGTCTCCCTCCCTCTGTCTATCTCCCTCTGTCTGTCTCCCTCTGTCTGTCTCCCTCCCTCTGTCTGTCTCCCTCCCTTTGTCTGTCTCCCTCTCTCCCTCTATCTGTCTCCCTGTCTCCCTCTGTCTGCCTCCCTCCCTCTGTCTGTCTCTCTGTCTGTCTCCATCCCTTCCTATGTCTGTCTCCCTCTCTCCCTCTCTGTCTGTCTCTCTCTCTCTCTGTCTGTCTCTCTCTCTCTGTCTCTATCGCTGTCTGTCTCTATCGCTGTGTCTCTATCGCTGTCTGCCTCTATCGCTGTCTGCCAATGCCTCTATCTGTCTCTGACCCTATCTAGCTCCGTTTGTCCCTGTCTCTGTCTCTATCTGTCTTTATCTGTCTCTGTCTCTATCTGTCTCACCTCACCCGGCTCTCACTCCCTGCTGCCCTCTGTCACCTCACCCGGCTCTCACTCCCTGCTGCCCTCCCACCTCACAGGGCTCTCACTCTCTGCTCTGCCATCCCACCTCACCTGGCTCTCACTCCCTGCTGCCCTCCACCTCCCTCACCCAGCTCTCACTCCCTGCTGCCCTCTGTCACCTCACCCGGCTCTCATTCCCTGCTGCCCTCCCACCTCACCCGGCTCTAACTCCCTGCTGCCCTCTGTCACCTCACCCGGCTCTCACTCCCTGCTGCCCTCCCACCTCACAGGGCTCTCACTCTCTGCTCTGCCATCCCACCTCACCTGGCTCTCACTCCCTGCTGCCCTCCACCTCCCTCACCCGGCTCTCACTCCCTGCTGCCCTCCCACCTCACCTGGCTCTCACTCCCTGCTGCCCTCCACCTCCCTCACCCGGCTCTCACTCCCTGCTCTGCCCTCCACCTCCCTCACCCAGGCTCTCACTCCCTGCTCTGCCCTCCACGTCCCTCCCCCAGGCTCTCACCCCCTGCTCTGCCCTCCACCTCTCTCACCCGGGCTCTCACTCCCTGCTCTGCCCTCGACCTCCCTCACCCGGGCTCTCACTCCCTGCTGCCCTCCACCTCCCTCACCCGGGCTCTCACTCCCTGCTCTGCCCTCCACCTCCTCACCCGGGCTCTCACTCCCTGCTCTGCCCTCCACCTCCTCACCCGGGCTCTCACTCCCTGCTCTGCCCTCCATCTCCCTCACACGGCTCTCACTCCCTGCTCTGCCCTCCACCTCCCTCACCCAGCTCTCACTCCCTGCTCTGCCCTCCACCTCCCTCACCCGGGCTCTCACTCCCTGCTCTGCCCTCCACCTCCCTCACCCGGGCTCTCACTCCCTGCTCTGCCCTCCATCTCCCTCACACGGCTCTCACTCCCTGCTCTGCCCTCCACCTCCCTCACCCAGCTCTCACTCCCTGCTCTGCCCTCCACCTCCCTCACCCGGGCTCTCACTCCCTGCTCTGCCCTCCACCTCCCTCACCCAGCTCTCACTCCTTGCTCTGCCCTCCACCTCCCTCACCCGGGCTCTCACTCCCTGCTCTGCCCTCCACCTCCCTCACCCGGCTCTCACTCCCTGCTCTGCCCTCCACCTCCCTCACCCAGCTCTCACTCCCTGCTCTGCCCTCCACCTCCCTCACCCGGGCTCTCACTCCCTGCTCTGCCCTCCACCTCCCTCACCCAGCTCTCACTCCCTGCTCTGCCCTCCACCTCCCTCACCCGGACTCTCACTCCCTGCTCTGCCTTCCCACCTCACCCAGCTCTCAGTTCCTGCTGCCCTCCCCCTCCCACCCCCTCTCCCCTGTGCAGTCAGCCTGGCTGACACAGCCTCCAAGGCACCCCAGTACTTAACAGGTCTTTAAACGACCATTTGTTTGTTAATGAGGCTTTGTTCACCTCTTAGCGCCCCTGCAGCTCCACTCTTTACTGTGGCTGGAATCGCCCAGGCCCCCACAGAGCAGTGTCTCTGACTCGCACTGCTGCTCCCCGAGGTGTTTGCTGAAGTAAAAAAAAAAAAACACACAGGTGCGAAGTCTCAAGCTCCGCGGGCCGCCACTGAAGGCTTGCCGGGCCGCCACTGGCCCCCGGGTCGTACTTTGAGTACCCCTGCTTTAGAGCCTACCATGGGGGTGACTTATAAGTACTAAAAAGGAAGGTTTAGGTCTGGCAAAGGGAGGATTTTGCTAGGAAAAAATGGGCATTTAAAATCACACTGCAGACTGTAGTGGCAGGCCTGAGACATGTTTTTCAAGGCTACTTTAGTGGGTGGCACAATGAGTGCTGGTACCCACTAGTTCTATTTAATTTAGAAGACCTATGGATATGTAGTAACATTTACTGTGGACATATATGTAAATCAAATGCACCAATTAGGTATAAACCAATTGTACCATGTTTTCGAAAAAGAACACAAGCACTTTGCCACCGATTACCAGAGGAAAAGTGCACAGAATCCGAGAAGCCTACAAAACGATTTCCGCAGAGGTAGGTAGTGGAAAGAAAAAATCAGGGATGACACTGCAGAAAGGACCATGGCCAACAATCTTCCACTCACTCATGCCCAGGGTGGAAACGGCTGTGGAACATTTTCTGTATACCCTCCAACATGAAATATTATGGGTGTGCACAAACTTCCAAGGACAATTCCATCCTGGAGCACCCACCCCTAGCCCAACCCTGTGCTTAATATGTGACACTGGTTGTAGGTGGTGGGCACTGGGGTTTATTTTTGTGGCTTGAGAGTATTTTTTTCACCAGACTTTGACTCACAGCAGGAGAGAGAAAGATAGAGAAACCAGGGATGAAATAGAACGTGTAATGGTGTGATAAAGAGAGACGTGTAGGGTGGTGGATAAAATATGTATAAGGTTGAACTAAGGCTAGTCATCCTTTGTAATTGCCATCAGGGTTTTAAGTGGGATGAAAAAACTGCGGGGTGGGGGGGTCTCTCAAAGGAGTGTGGCCAATGTAACTAAGGGCATGGCTAAAAAACATCAGCTAAAAACCTGTGCTTAGCATAGTGTGCCGCTCGACTGGTATTTTGCCAATGGTTGTTAGTTGCATAAGACAAATAAGCAACAATTACGGCTTCGTTGTATAGAATATTGAAAATGCTTCAATTCTGAAATGAGACTGTGAAAGCATTATAACGAGTCTCTTTGAAGTTACCTCAGAGGCAGTGAAAGTTGTTACTGCTGCAGAGTTGAGATTTTTTTTCACCCTGATGGTGAGGGCAAAAATGGAGAGACCGATAGGGACCCGTCTCAGCAGCTGCTTTTTAGAACTGACGGTGCTGAGCACCGTCAGGACCCGGCCCACTTAAAGTCCTGTTTGTCACCCTCAGTATCGGGCACCACCAGAGTGGGCTCTGAAGAAAAATGTTGAGGCTATGCGTTTATTATTATTTTTGTTTTACAAGTCAATATTTTGAGAGTCCAAAACATGAATTTACACCCATAAATCGAGAACTTTGTCCATGTGAGTTGGAGAATTGGGCCTAATATATTTATTGACAGCCCATAATCACTGTTTGCTTCAAAGTAAATATAATTATAATATATAATAATATAATAATATAAAGTAAAATAATGCACTGCTTGTGAATGACCTCCCCAACCCCTCCTACTGTTACTGTTTACTCAACATGCCCTGGAATGGGAATTTTAGGCATTCTTCAGTTTAAAATGGTTTTTAACCGTTTTATAGGTTTCATGGCTCCAGAATTACTGCAAGGCGAAGAATATGACTATTCAGTGGATTATTTCTCGCTTGGTGTGACACTGTATGAAATGATCGCAGCGAAGGGACCCTTCCGATCCCGAGGTGAAAAGGTAACAAAGTCTTCCTTGACTGGATGCAACTTGTCTGTCCTCACAGCTTCCCACCTGCCTGCTTCCCACCCTCAGTTTCCTATTTATGTACTTCGTGCCGCGCTTGATAGCATATATTCTACGGGCCTGGTTTACAATATTTTGATGCAAGGCTTGCTGCGCTGCCCTGCGTCAAAATAAAAGGGCAGGAATGCGCCATAGCTACAAGATGTGGTGCATTCTTGTCATTTTCCCCTGCTCCAGGAACAGCAAGATAGCCTGGCTGATGAGGGGTGTCACCCCGAAACTGGTCCCAGGATGCTTGTTTCTGGTCCAGGGAAGACCCGGCCTGGCATTTCGGGCTGGGCTATTCCCACGAGAACAGGGTCAAGACTGATTTGCATATGGCTGGGTCTAAACTGGAATGGAGTGGCGTGCAAAAAAAAACAATGGATTTAACCCAGATCTGTGACTGGGGATGAATGTTTGATTAATTCAGCATTCCGTCGATCATCTGTTCTTTTTGCACAAAAAGCAGCTGTGCGCCAGCGCAGACACCCTTGTGTCATTTTGCAAGGGTGCCTGTGCTGAGGGGATGATTGTTTTTGTGCAGGAAGGGACACCTTCCTACACAAAAACATTTAAGGTATTTTCCTCTTTGTAGGCATGCTGATTCAGCAGCACGCCTAGCAAAGAGGAAAAAACGAGGAGAGATAAAAGCATTTCTCCTTGTTGCGCCCCCTACGCCTCCTCTGGGGAGGCGTAGGATTCTGATGCATACCCAGGTTTACAAAATGTTGTAAATTTTGGAATGCATCACATTTCATGGATGTTGCGTGGGAACACCCACGGAAGCACCCATGGAAGGCTCCTTTCACACAATTATGCATGGAAGGGAAACATATTTACGAGGCCAGAAAGTCACGCAGGGTGACTTTACATGGCCTTGTAAATATAGGAAAGCTCATTGCGCAGCTGGTGCGTCAATAAAATTGATGCACCGAGGGCACAATGTGCTTGTAAATCAGCCACTACATTTCTTTCTTTCAGATAGGAGATAGGAAAAAGGAAGACTTTTTCATGTTAACTTGGCAGTATGCAACTACACCATCACCTTATATCACACCGTATTTATTACTTATATAATTATGAGGTAGTTTTCGGAAAGCAGTACCAACCACCATGGAGCAGCATCCGAGAGCTCTGAGCTAGTGGTACGTACTGATGGGACGTATGCTGACCTTGATGGGGAAAACAGTTACTAGTCCAGCTAAAAGTTCTAATATTCTGGGAGTAGCTCTCAGAGATTTGCAAACATGACACATATGAAAGCCTTGGAATGGGTAAAAACTGTGAATTCTGGGAAATGGTTTGAAGAGATGGTGAGAACAGTGGTCACGCTGCAGAAATACACCCCAAGGGATAGAGACTACCCAGTGCCCCAGGCCAACACTGCTCAGGGATGGCTTTCACCCTGGTGATGCCTGGTACAACAATTTGTTTTGTCCCCCCCTTCCCTTAGTTAACTCCCCCTTGGATGCTCTCCCTACCACCTGGCAAAAGAGACACTCATCTCTCCATAGTCCCTCTCTCATATACATTTCATTTGTTTTAACGTGCTGGTAAAGGGTGGTTTTACTAAGCCACTCAACTGTCCACATAAAATACAAATCTGTTTTTTGCAGCAGGAATATTAACCCTCTGTGCTACTTTATGGTGAGTCAACACTGCCACTAGACAAAGCTCTGATCTCTCTCCCACAGGAACATTAATCACCAGAGTTATCTTGACATTTTTATTGCTGCCCGAAAGCTGGACCCACACGGAACTCTGCCGCAGAGGCTTTTTAGGTCTCGCGACCTATCGATGCGCGCATGCGCATCGGGCGGTGCGAGAATTCAAGTGGTGAAAATTCTCGTGAAACCACCAGCTTTTTGCTGGCGTTTTCATGCAGTTCATGTGAACCACGTGTTCAAACATGAACGCGCATCAGCCTCCTTCCATTTGCCGCACAGCACATCAAAGGGCTTCGCCCAGCGTGTGCTCTGCGGCTTCTCGGCTTCTCCTCCCCTAATTACGCCGCACACAGCCTTCCTTGCATTTCTCCTCCCCCTCCCCAGCCAGCTTCCCCCAGGCCGTGTTCCCTCATCCCTCACACCCCCTCGGCTCCCTTTCTCCGATTCCTCTCCATTTGTTTTTCCTTCCTCTACCTTTTCACATCCTCTCTCTTTGCCTGTCCTACTTCCTCTTCATACCGCTACACCTTCAGTATTTGCACAGACTGTGACTCCTCAAACGACCCACCACACCTGGCTGTGTGTGTTTTACTATGTCACCCTCAGATTTTTCACGATCACTCTCTGTCTATGCACAAATAAAATGCCTTTCTGGACCAGTCCCATTAACTTCTTGCATGTGTATGCTGGCCCATTAATTACTGGAATCAACATAGCCTCTAACAGCCATGAGCCACGCACTCACCTGCTCTCTGCTGAACATTTCACCGCCAGAGAGGGACAGGCATGTAGAGAAATCGGAAAAACACCCGAAAGGCTGGTGCTATTACTATCTTCATAGTTCCCTTGCGCCCTGTCTGCTGCAGCCACTGTGACCAACTCCAGCTGCCTGTTTACATACTGCGTGCCAGCGAAAATAGTCCTACCTCTCTGTCAAGCCCCGCCGCCAGCGTAATGATGTCCCCGGTTTCATTGTTGATGGTAAACATGTTGGACGACGGGGTGCTGGGGTTCTGGGACATGATTTTGTACCTCAGCATGCCATTTGGCTGTTTGGGGTCGTCGGCATCAATGGAAGTCACCGTCATCACGTAGGTTCCTAACATCAGAACAAATATCCGTGAGCCTTAAATCAACAGTTAACTCGCTTACCAGGGGCCGCTTAAGACACCCACTTCCTTTAACAAAACACTTTTCACCTCCACGAGCCCCGGGGCCCACAACACAGCCAGGGCGGCGTAATCGATACCCCCGCAACACCGGCCACTTTAGGGTGCTTTATTTTGTTTTGTGCCTTAGCAAATAATGGAGTGTCAAGATGAAGACCCCCTCAGCAGCAACAATAATGACGTGTGTTGGGTTTTGGGCTCACTGGAGGACGTTTGAGCGAGGTTGAAAAACAGGTCACAGGCAGCACGTGCATTAACATTGTTAGCACTCTTAAACAAGCATTGGCATTGCCAATAGGTCTCGCTTGTGGGACCTTATAAGTATTTAGTTTTGCAGCACAATATCCTTGTTGCATAATCGGATATTGTGCTGCAAAACTAAATACTTATAAGGTCCCACAAGCGAGACCTATTGGCAATGCCAATGCTTGTTAATCATGTTATTGCTAAACAAAGCGCTCCCTCTGAGGTCAGCGCCCCCCTTCAGGTCAGTGCCCACTGCGGTGCACCACCCTAAAGCTGCCACTGACACTACCTCTTCCTTTATAAACACAATTCCTTCTACCTCCTGTCGGAACAACCTTTTAGAGATTTTGTATGCATGTATGTATTTATTTGTTCCAGTCTTTTACCTAGCACACAATGCAAACCAGTGGTCAAAGTGCATTATAAAAAATATGGGAACTGTGATGCAGCATGCAATTAGGGTGAGTGAGCGTGGGGGGCATGGTCAGAGGTGTGCCTAAAAATCAAATATATTCTTTTTTGGTCTTTGAAATTAAATGCAAATTGTGGTAATCAGTGGTAAATGTGTGTTATGAGACAGCTGTGAGCTAATGCACTGCACCAAAGAGCCACATAATAGAATCCTGGTTGGTGCAGTGGAGAATAGTTACTTGTGTATGTTTAGTGCTACAAGGTTACAGTCTGTGACACAAAGCACGTGAATATTTAAGTCAATATTTTAGACTTGCATTACACTCAGTAAAAGATAGGCAGCTGCTACAAAATGTGCCAAAAGTTTAAAATGAAAAAAGTGCTTCCAAACATAGATTCTAGTAATACCCAAACTGTTTGTAGTGTAACTTTTTTAAAGCTGTCTTTTAAAAGCACACACTTGACATCTTAGGTGGTAGCTCCTTTACTATACCTCTTAAAAACAATAAATGTGTGTCATCAGGAAGCTTCAAGTGATTCTGTTAATTAAACCTAATACTGGCTTCCAAGCACCCTATACATTTGCAGATTGACTACTTGCTCACATTTACATTGCTTTCAGGCACGCAGGCACTTAGCAAGAAGGCTTGTGTTGCTGTCTGCCCCTCCCTTGGTTTCACAGTAGACTCCTGGCCTTACACTTTAGATGAATCATTTCAACTCTCAGAATTAACCGTCCAGGCTTTGACAAAAAGTAGGGGAACTGTTTTTCTAAACATTAAAAAGGTATGGCATGTTGTACCCCTAGATCCCCTCTACTTCCACCTCTGATCTAAGCCTGATTGGCCACATATTCAGACTGTTAGTCTAATCACATTAGTGGCCGGCATTGATCGGGGGTAGTGGGGCGGGGTGGTAGGGAGAAAGGGGAAAACAAAAATGAAATAAAATTTACCTTCTGTCCGCATCCTCAGGCCCTCCTCATCCCATCTCTTCACTCCTTCCTCTGGCCGGAACAGGAAGGACCCAGGAGGCACCCAGGTTCCCCTGAGCCAATCACAACTCTGCAATGCAGCGCTGTGATTGGTCTTGGTGCTGTGGTTCGGTGCTTCCATCAAGGCCAAGTCCTTCTTCATACCTTGACCTAGTCAGATATCCTGCTAATGGCCCAAACCACACTGCTCTTTAAAATGGCATGACCACTAAGTCCTGTGATGAACCTATAATTTTCCAATTCTTTAGGGCAGTATTAGGCTTCTTAAGGAGGATGGAAAATCTTAAAACACTCCGAGAGAGATCCAGATTTAAGTGACACATTAATGATTTTAGCCATAACAAACAATATGAGGGCTTCTGGGTGTGTTTTCTTTTTTTGCAAGAATGGATGAATGGGGTATGCTCAGAATTAAAATGGCTTAGTGTTCTTGATTATTTCCTTGATTGTATTTGAAAGAGATAGGGAAGAACTGGAAGATTAGCCAAGAAGATAGGCAATTTCTGCCAACATTCCTTCCCTTGCTTTGGAGTTCCTAGTGATGTAACAACTGGCACAAAGCACTTGGGACACTATCTCCTTTTCTGTGGGAAAGTCCATGTACAGAGGTGTGTGTATGTGTGTCGCCTTGACTCAAGCCTTTAATGGATTTAGTTGTCATTAAGAGAGAGTAGTCAGGAATGAGTCACCTATTACCATGAGAAAAGGAGCTAGGCTCTCCCATAGGTGCATTCAGCCAGTCACCAGAGCATATGCTTGTAAACTGATTTTTCTGGTTCAAAGCAAACATCTTCTGAGGGGTAGTGACTTTTCGTCTGTTGAGTTGTACCTAGTTATTCATTTACTTAGTAATTTGTTGTATGTAACATTAAATACCCGGAGAGTACATAATTCTTACATTTTCCAAAATGTAGCCAAAAGATCCGCTAAAAGATGCCAATATAGCATATTAAACACTATAACTAAAGATACAGTGGAGGCCAAAGTGGGGGAGTTGCAGAAGATACTTATTCAATAGTGAAGAGGAAAATAATGTTTTGATCCATCCCTAAGGACTTTGCAGAAGGATAACATTTATAATTTTTCTTCTGGAGAGTAAGGATGAGGAGTCAAGTGCTATGCAGCACATATGAGAAGGACTCGAATAGGAGCATACAAAGTCTGAAACTTGAATCTTATAGTAAAAAATGGTGCATGGTTTCTGAGTCCCTTGGAGCAACTTTCAATGAAGAGCATACTAACCCGGTTAATAGCGTGTGAGTGATTGAAAAGATGATTCTGGCCTCGAATGGGAGACATTGAAGTTCCAGGAAGACTGTTGGGATTATATCCAATTGTTTGAGCCAATAGGAATCTCAGGATCAAATAAACAATCACTCTTAACAAGGCATTTACCCTTATAGGATAGGTAGTGTTGCTATTACATATTTTAAAAAATCAAGGCAGGACATGACAAGGGCTTGCGTGGCCATCTGGAAGTCATTTGCCATGGGGTGTGGGTAGTTTGCAGATTTTGCAATGTGCATCCATAGTGAGGTGAATATCTGAGAAAAAAACCTAGTGATTTTAGCTTTGTTGAAGATGATTGCGGAGAATCAATGGACTTGGACCTTTATTAGCCATGACAACAGAAAGGCGTGCCTTTTGAGTTGGTGTTCTATTTTGCTTGGGTTGGATCATGAGAGTGCCCATCATAATGCTATTCATTAGATTACTTCTTTTGTGCCTAAAAGAGAGCATTTCTTCACCGTATCACACTACCACATTTCATTTGGAAAGATCCCTGCAATGTCCTCAGAAATGTCCACTTTCTTCTTTTTAAAAAAAATATTTAGCTCCTCCCTGTAGTCAACATAGTTCATTCATTCTGTGTTAATTTCCTTAACTGCTATAATCATATGAAACCGTTGTTTAACATTACACCAATAAATGATACCTTCCATACCACTTTCTCTATAGTCCTCTGACAATTCAAACCTGGGAAGCCGCAAACAAAAAAATTAATGTCCCAGAAACTAAGATGTTAGTTGTTGGGTGGACTGCCACTGCTTTGTATAAATAGATTTGACCTGTTTCTCTGGGTACCTGTCCTGCATCAAACCCATTGGTCAAGCATCCATTCATCCTCCTTTATGATGAGCTTCGAATGGAAACTCCAAAAGGCACATGTGCTGCCTTTTGCCACTCAAAGATTTCCACTCCTAACTACCACTTACAAGGTACAGGCTGTGTGCTTGGCTCTCATATTTAGGATAGACCATGCTAGTGGAAGTCACTTGGGGCTTGCTCAGTTTTTGATAGCATGCTTACTACACCTCCAGAATTCTCTTAGTCAACTGATCCTACATTTTGGACACAGGAATATTTACATGTACTCGCCTCTAAGCTTGCAGTATTGGTTGTTGGTGCAAAGTTATATTTAAATCATGCGTCAGATCTTCTATTGCTCTTAAATCATTTTCAATGTTATGCTCTGAATATGACACAAAGACATTTCTCTTCCTATCTCATTTGTCTTTTTAAGTGTAGGAAAAAGATAAAAGGGATTGATTGTTTTCTTCTGTTTCCTGATGATCCACCTCTTGTCACATTCTGCTCAACCAGCTGACATACCCAAGACTCAGGGGTAGATTTACAACCCCCCTGCGCCACCAGTACGTCACTTTTTGTGACCTGCTGGAGGCGCATTTCACTTCTCCATATTTACAAAGAGAGGAAAAGTCACCCTGCGTTACTCTTCCTCTCCTTGTAAATATGACCCCTTCACATGCAGCACTTTGCGTGGAAGGAGTGTTCCATGGGTGTTGCTGTGGGTGTTCCCACGCAATACCCATGGAATGAGACACATTTCCAGATTTACGAGCAATCATGAATCTGGAAATATGTGTCAATGCTTGGTCTCCCCAGGGGAGGCATAGCGAGGCGCAATGAGGAGAAATGTTTTCATTTCTCCTCGTTTTTTCCTCTTTCAAAGCGTGCCTCAGGGGAGGCGTAGCGAGGCGAAACGAGGAGAAATGAAAATGCCTGTAGTGATTGTTTTTGTGCAGGAAGGTGCTCCTTCCTGCATAAAAACAATCTCCCCATGACGCAGGCATTCTTGCACCATGGTGCAAGGGTGCCTGAGCGGGCGCATGGCTGCAGTTTGTGCGCCAGCGCAGGGGAGACCACAGGAATGCGACATATTATTGAAAATATGTCGCATTCCTGAGCTTCGGAAGTGCCGCAGCGTGGCGCAGCCAAAGGACTTGCGTTGCCACGCTGCGGGACTTCCTTTGTAGATCTGCCCCACAGTTCTTAACCTCATCTAATTGTCCTTTGCATGGCCTCCTTTAAGGAGATAATATCATTTTTTCGTTTCTCGTGCCAAGTGCATGCTGATGAGACTCGGATCTTTTCTTCTTTCAAATCCCCTACTACCCTCCTCCAAACAAAAATTCTGACTGTCAAACTACCATGAGGCAGTGGATTGCCCTTCTCTTCCCAAATGTTTAACTCCTTTAGAATAGAAATGATTTACTTCCCTCCTTCAACTGCTCCTAACCCATAACTCTATCCCCTTATGTTCTTCCCCCTGACACTGTAACTCTGTCTCATGCAGCTGGAATCTAAGCATAATTCTTAACTCAACCATGCAACCGGAAACCTTCATCTCATTTTCCACTACTATATTCCGTTTTTGTTATGTTATAGAGACTTTTATAGAGCACCTCTACCCATAGGTGTCTTGGCACTTGCAGAGACATGAGCCACTGAGCTGGAGAATTATTGATTCTTAAACAGCCAGGTCTTACGTTCTTTGCTGAAAGTGAGAAGGGTCGGTATGGTCCTAAGCAATTGGAGAGAGTTCCACAGCCTAACTGTGCTGTTAATGAAGATCCTTCCTCCCCAGTTCACTTTCCTGATTCTTGTGGTGGTAATCAATATCCTTCCTCCCGAGTGCACTTTCCTGATTCTTGTGGTGGTAATCAATATCCTTCCTCTCGAGTGCACTTTCCTGATTCTTGTGGTGGTAATCAATATCCTTCCTCCCGAGTGCACTTTCCTGATTCTTGTGGTGGTAATCAATATCCTTCCTCCCGAGTGCACTTTCCTGATTCTTGTGGTGGTAATCAATCTTGCTTTGGTTGATCGTAGGTATCTACCTGGTGAATGCCAGTTAAAAGCCTTCCCAAGAAATTTCGGTCCTTCTCTGTGCAGGGTTTAATGGGCACACAGAGTGCCATACATTTAAAATGCCTGCAGATATCGACTGGTATTTGATGATATCCAAAGTCAACCTGGCTGCTGCATTCTGCACAGCCTGGAGCTTACCAAGTAGTTTTACCTGGAGATTCATATAAGCCATTACAAAAGTCCAACTTTGATCAAATTAGTGAGGAGATAACAGTTTTTTCTAGTATTTCTGGGAATAAAAGGAAATATTTTCTTCAAGGTTCTGATGGTATAGAATGAGGAGGACACTACTTTAGACACCTGGGCCTCATATCTGAGTTTGTCATCCATAATAAATCTTAGATTTTGACGGAATGGGAGCTGAGCCCAGGCTGTCGGGCCACCAGGCAGGAGACCATGCTGAAGAGAGATTGCCAAACAGAATAACCCCTGTTTTACTCGAGTTCAGTTTTAAGCAGTGTCTACTCATCCAGTTGCTTAGGGCAGTCATGCAATCATGTAATCTTAGAGGGTAGTCGATATCATTGTCTACAACTGATACAACCAATTGGGGTGTCATCAGCAAAGGGGCAGGTTCTGAGACGTAAATATTAAAAAAAGCTTTAGGCTCAATGAAGAGTCCTAAGGAACCCTGCATGGCAAGGTAAAGGGTGAGGATTTAAACTGACCAAGATTCAGAGTTTGAGATATCTCTGATAGGAAGAAAGTTAATAACGTGAGAGCTTTACTTTGAACCCCTATGGCATTCAAGCAGTGGACCAGTAAGCCATGGTCCACAGTGTTGAATGTTGCAGATAGGTCTAATAAGATAATAAGTTTGTAACAGCTATGTTTGAGAAAGATCTAATAATTTCATCACTTTGACACTAATATGTCCTCGATCAACTTACTGGTACTAAGTAAGCTGATTACTGCAACAGATTACTAGTTGGGATCCTCAATTTTACTTTTTTTTTTATACTCATGACAACAAATACATTTTAGCTACCCAAGCCCTTGCTGATGTATCTATAAAATCTCTGCCTGCATTCCACTAGCTTCAACCAAGTTGTCTAGTTGTTAAGTGCAGGACAGCATAAATGTTCGCACTGTTGTTCATCGTCATTCAGTCCATAACCTGGAACAATGACTGTAAATCTAACATGCCTCACATACCACCCTGGATCACATAATTAAGTATACACAGATTGTGCCTAAATATACTATCAGTCTTTGTTTTTATTTTGGCATATTCATACTGCTTGTGTCTCACTCATACACAATAGGAACATTAACAAACTACTTACCTAAGTTAATGCTGTAGAGGATACTTTAACCTCAGGTTCCTTGTAGAAAGGTAGGGCCGATGTCGACCAAGAACCTTCAGTGTTTGCCCGGCGTTAGCCGCCTCTCATACCATTCAATATTACCAAACAAAGAGGCAGGCACTGGAGACAGGAAGGCAGGAAACAGGAGTTTATTCCGACGGAGCAGAACACGTCAAATCAGACAACATGGTATCTTCTCGAGGTGCTCTAAACGCATCCTTGAGGCCTGGCCTCTTATACACATCAATACTTTGATGTACGGAAAGACATCCTCGGAATCCCCGCTTCACCCCCGTTCCCACACATATTTACAGTAGAGTTCCCACCTCAACCTCAGCATGTGGTGGTTGTCGCGCAGCTGGACATTCCGCTGGGAACGGGAAAGTGAGCGATCGGTCGGATCTGGAGGTGTGAGGGTATTGATTAACCACCGCTCCTTTGATGTGAGGCGAGGTCCTACTGTAGGGGGCAATAAACTGCATCTGTCGGGCTAGGTGATGGCCTGGGATCAGGCTGGACAATCGGGCAGGGAGGAAGAGGTTATCTAAAGGGCCTGTTCTTTGAATGAGATGAAAGAGCGAGGGGGTTCAGCACGGGATGTGGCTCGGAGACAGGGTCGCGCTAGAGGTGCGCTTATGGCCCAAGCAGGAGAAACCGGGGGCTGTCGGGCGCGGGGGAATGCTTGCGAGGCTGGGGAGTGAGGGGGAGAGACGCGCAGGCTATTGGCAGTGGGCAGAGAGGTCGTGACACACAAAATGACTGCCACCTACGTTCGCGATGGGGCCTAAAAGGGACAAGATGGCGTGGCTACTGTTTCATGATTGTCGCTTTACTTTCAACGGTGGCTGTGGTGAACATAAATGAATGCCGCTTATGTATACCTAATTTTAGTCATTTTCCACAGTCCCCAGTTTTTATCATAAGTTAGTTCATTCCTGTTCATATCATAGGTGAGGATGTACAAGCTGACATTAGTTATACAATTCGCTTTGGTAGCCCATACGCATTACAGGCAGATGGAGATAATTCTGTTATCAATGTAGACAGACTCGTACATAACCATGTGTAGTCAATGTGATGGGCGGGGAGGCAGTGCATACAGGATTGCATTAGTTGTGTCATACATTAGACCTGGAGATGGGGACATTACTTAAATGATGCAGGGGATTTCGTTCGAATACAAACATGAGGCCATACAAATGTTCTGGCCAAATAAGGGCTATTAAGTACATTTCTTGAGGTCTGGACTCCATGGGGGTCAAAACTAGACAGCATGTTCATGTGCATAACTGGTGTTCTACAATCATCAAGGTACAGAGTTAACGCCTTCTTAGTTATCCTTATACAGTTGAAAAGTGACCGATGTAAGGTTACGAAAAGCTCAATCGGGTGTTAATCAATACAAAGTGGTTGGGAGAGGAATCCAACTTAATACAAGGGACAGTCAAGGGGTGGCAATGTTCAAAAAGGGTTCGTCTTTCGAGTGTCTTTTTACAGCGAGCCATCACTGGTAGGCTCTCATTGTTTTTCTTCTTTCGTTGGCACTGTTGAGCACCGGCGGTGGAGCTATGCGTCCAGCTCTACTTCAGATCTCGCTTTGCAGGGTGTGGCCATTCTTTGCTCTTGGACCACAGTCCTGTGATTGTCCTGTTCCATAACTAATCTATCATAGGTACCTTAGGCGGGGTACCCGCATTCTGTTCTTCCTTCGTGACAAAGCCTATTCTATCTTTTGTGCTGTCTTTCTTCTCAGAGTCAAGTTAAAAAATTCCATATGAAAAAGGGGGGGGGTGATGGGGGCGTGCTTTGGGAGGCCGAGGGAAGAGAGGGTGGTGTGGGATCAGATCTGAGGCGGTCCAAGGAGGGCAGAAATTTCAAGCAAGTGGGCCCATCAATCGGGCACAATGGGCTGGGACTTTCGGCACGAGCTCATCAACGTGCAGGGGCTTCTGGTCGGCCCTTCTTTCCTTCACTTTCCACGCTGAGAACGGTGCCTTGTCCCGCAACTCTTTGCTCTGTGGCTCCACTTTGGTCGAGGTCATAGATATTCCCCGATCTGCAGCCAGGCTGTGCGTCACATCCGGCCTCTCTCCTCCTGACGACTGCACGTTATCCTTAAATGAGTATAAAAAACACAAGTTTTTAGAGAACCGGCAGGGGAAGACGTTTACACACTTTAATTTCTCTCCCAACCCCAAGTAGTTGGGGAAACGTTCATTGGTCACGATAGGGTGGATGCTTAGTAATCCTTACATCGGTGTATTTTGTTAACTCATGCATCATTGCTGTAGCGCAGGTCGGCAAGCATTTTTTCTATTTTCAAACATCCTGTCTGTCTGGTTTTCTACTCCTGTTATATTTGCGAATGTGGCAAGAAGTCTGATATCTAAAAATTACATGGTTTATCGAATTCAAACCGGCTCCTTCAGTAGAGACTCGCGTTTGTCTAAAACAAATCCTGTTGAGCTATATGTTTCTTCAAGGTCTGTTAATTTATAAAAAGTGTGAAATGCTATTACCATGGGCTTATAGCTACAGTCTTTAAGATTTTCTGGGACGGCTGGTACAGAACTGGGACCATTCTGGAGAAACGGGGACGTATCGGACATTCTATTTTTGTGCAATGGGCGGTGGTAATCCGAACGATGAGGGTGGTGTTACCAAAGTACTTAAAACAAAAGCCACTGACATATAGTTCCCTTTTAAGGGTCAGATTAGGGGACATCAGTCGTCTTACCTGTCCTTTCTTTCTCAGCCAATTAAGTTCCATCATTTTACAGAAAGGAGAGGTAGTAATATGGCTAAATATGATCGTTTTGTTTCTGTCAATTTGTTCAAACACTGTTGTGTCTAAAGCCAATTATACCTGTACCGGCGAGGTACAGTGTGGTCATTTTTTCACAAGGGAGCAAGGGAGCCCTCAGAGGGAGAGAGCGTCGTGCGTACCAAATAGGCTATTAGTACACGTACAACATAAAAAGAGAGAGAGAGAGAGAGACGTGTATAATAATAGGCTATTCAGTGCACACACATATAGATCAGTACGGGTCAGTTTCACGTATAAAACACACGCTGAGGGAAAACATAAATTCATAGTTTACGTATACACAAATACCAGATAGGGTGCGACAGTACATACATCAAGTACGAAAACTTAAGATAAAACAGAGGGCTATTTTTGGCGAAAGAGCCTTTTCATGCGTGTTGCATATTTTCAGTACTCCATTTAATTAATTTGGGGGTCGAGCTCTTCGTTCTCCTTCCTTCCTAATAGCAGACAATTTCTGTTGGTAACCTCGCTTCAATAAATACTTACTCCTTTTAATTGGTCGGACACTGGTCCAGTCGTGCTTATACTCACGGTGGGGTCTTCCAACATCTAACAAATGACGATCCAAGTTGAGGTAAAGGAGGAGTGTCTGTCGGACGTGCGATGGTGCAATTCTGACTTTTCTATGAGGGTGGAAGAAGAGGGGGTAAATCTAAAACATGACAATACCCCTAATTTCTGGGCTGAGGGGGGGGATTTTGGATGAACCCCAACCCGGGGTATCCTTAACTTTTCTCATCTAGTCCACACATTAAGTTGACTCACTGGTGCGCGTCATTTAGGGCGTTCATTTGGGATATCGGTTGGGGTTGGGTTCGTCGTACTGAAATAGGCTTTCAAGTTTCTGGCATAGGCCACTCCCCCAGTCGTTAGCTCCAGAGAGAGTCGTTCCTAAGTAAGGAAAGTGCTATATCTTTATTCGTTTTTCACATGCAGGTACCATGTTTGGGCTTAATTTTCCTATCCTATTGACCCTTCGATCAACACCTTAGTCATACAAAAAGCATTCGTTCGTCAACCCAGATGTGCGCCACACATAAGCATTCATACGACACAAATCGGGGCCCACGCGCACATTCATACCATACAATTCTTCTTCTTTCTGCGTGGAACACGGTGCATTCTGGGTCTTCTCCATACTTCAGCTGAAATTCCGATATTAACCTGCAGAGAAAGAAAAAGGGGGGGGGGCGACAGCGTTCAAAGCACATCAGCGCGCAAAAACACGAGAATGTTTTTACCTACCACGTACCTAACTTATCTTCTTTGGGATGCAGTACCTTGCCTCTCGGCCTTGAAGCCCAGAGGAACTGGTCTATTGTCCTATTCATAGATATATCTAAATATCAGGATCTTTTACCTATTGCTCATGCTGCAGAAATGTAAAACACGACAGATCCTGACTATTCCTTTCGCATTATTTCTATGTACCATGTCTTTCTAATTTTTCACGACCAAAATTGCTTCATTTATCTTGTCCCTTTCTTTATTCGAGAACCTACCAATCTAAGTGACTGTTATGAGGCTAGTTCCATATATTTATTTGTGAGGATGTCAGCATTCAAATACGGGCCTCCAACCATGTAGGCCGGCCACGGGGCAGACGGAAAACGCATGAGGTAAGGAGACATTACACTGTAGTATAGAAGTAAGTAAAGGACGAGCCATTTAATGAAAAACTAAACGCGACTAACGGTTGCAGGACCGGTGAAGGTTTATTTTATAGTTGGAAATATAACAGGATCAGTTACAATAAAATCGTCCATACGTACACCAAGGGCGTGTATCATCAGTAACATCATTTCGGAGCTTTAATAATACAAAAATGACAAAGAAAACACATCGATAGGGTTGTTCGCATGTTCAGTCCGCACCCTTTCCCGCCCGCCACGTGTACAAAGACCGCATACATATCCCATAACATCAAGGTTTAGGCAACTAGAACGTCATAAGGAATTGCGAGTCCCGCCCATACTGGCGCCATTTTGGTCGAGGCCGGGCGGGCCCAGAGCATAGTCCAAATGCCTCCAATAACAAGTGGTCGGACCAGAATCCTTTTTGGTAGTTCAAAAGATTCCGTTAATGCCAGCAGAAAGGATAGGCGGCATGAACCGCGACTTAAAAACGAGGAAGGCAAAATCTTCCCTACCGGGTCACGCTGAGGTCCCACCGGAGCTGATCGAGTTGGCAGTCTACAGTGTCTCTTAGTAATTTGGACAAAAAGCTGGCGTCAGCACGAGAGCACCACCATCTTGTGGTAACGTCGTGGCCACTCCAGAGAGCGGGACAGCAGGCGTGTACCTCCACCGATGCGCTGAATCAACCTTTCCCACGGCACCAGATGCGGACAAGGCGGCGGTCACCCGGTGCAGGGGCATATCCATGGGGGATTGTCGAGCAACAGTGGCGGTTGCCCCCACCGGAAGCCCGTGGGAGTCGAGGGCCAACGACTCTCGTAGAATCTTTGAAACTGAGAGGACGTCTTCAAGATTGGGGCTCATGCCCGAGCAGGCAAGCATCCGAGTTCCATGACAGCCCAGAGCCATCCTAGTGGACTAGGCCCAAATCCGGGGAGCCGGCCGCCATCTTGAGAGTCCCGTTGCAGCCGCCCTTCACCATGGCCACCGGAGCGGGTCCCCCGGCCATCCAACCGAGTGGAACGCCAATGACAGTCCTGGTGCAGCCGTCCGGCAGGTGAAACGCTAATGGTTGTCCTGCTGCAGCTGACCGGCGAGTGAAACGCTAAGGGTCGCCCTGCTGCAGCTGACCGGCGAGTGAAACGCTAAGGGTTGCCCTGCTGCAGCTGAGGAACCTCCCCCTGAGGAGGTGGGGGAGGCCCGTTCGCGTCATCTCCCCCCAGGGCACCCCACGCCATCTCTTGGCGCAGCATTATAGGATGGCTGGACCAGGCAACAAAAAAAAGGGGGGGGGGTCCACGAGTGGAACGCTAATGGCAGTCTTAGCGTTGGAGAGGAACCTCTACCTGGAGGGGGAGAGGGCCGGCCGCGCCACCTCTCCGCGGGCGCCCCACGCCATCTCCTGGCGTGGATATACAAAATGGCCGGATCCACGACCCTGAGTCTAAGAGTCTCATGCTCGATCGATTGAGCTAGCCGGGCCCGGCAACGGAAGAGGGTGCGGGGGGGGGTTGAGGAGAGCCATCAGCAAGGCATCCCCCCCGCACACAACTTGTTGGGCACCACCTCTGGACGTCCTGGGGACGGGTCTCGGCGCGTGGTGTCTTTGCTGGAGTGTTGTATTTATTTATAATATTTGCATAGGGTTTCTCGTTATTTGGGCGGGGTGGGCGGTGGAGCCGAGCTATTTTGCAGCCATCATGGCGTCGAGTTCGGCTCTTCTCACTAGTTTCGTATTCCTCATGAGGGGTTGTTCCTAATGTTTCTATGTTAGCGAGGTCAAAAAGAGATCCCATCAGTGGCCTACTGATTTTGCTCGATTCCTTTTGTTTTTCCTAACGATTTTTATGTTATTGTTTGCTAGCACGATACAGCGGCTAATCCGCATTTTTTTAATTTATATTTATGTCCTTTTTATTAGGGGCGTCTTCCGGTGGAGCCGGATGATCTACCTCTAATAAACGGTCCGGGCTGAACCAACTACCAACAAACGGGTCAAAGATAGGCATGACGGGTTACAAAGGGGACAAAAGTCTGCACTACCTATCCTTCACTATCCGCAAAGACTAAACAGAGTATTGCGACTCTGTGCTTATTTGTGAATAGAGAATAACCCAAAGAGAACCAATTCCGAACGATCAATGTTCGGTCAAACAATCAATCAAATGAGGGATAAAAATAGGCACGACGGATTACAACGGGGGCAAAAGCCTGCGTTACCTATCCTTCACTATTCACAAGGACTAAACAGAGTATTGCGACTCTGTGCTTATTTGTAAATAGAGAATGATCCAAAGAGAACCAATTCCAAAACAGTAAATGCTTGGATAACAATCAATCAAATGGAGAGGGAAGTAGGCACGACGGATTACAACGGGGGCAAAGGCCTGCGTTACCTACCCTTCACTATCTGTAAAGACTAAACAGAGTATGGCGACTCTGTGCTTGTTTGTAAATAGAGAATCTCTCAGAAACAATCAAATGAGTAATACTATTATTTTCAAACAATCAAACAATCAATTCGCAATTCGTCGTGTTTACACGACCTTACCCGGACCGCATGGACAGTTTCTCGTCTTCCGCTTCCAGCGCCTGATCGTCCTCTATTCTCCGTAATTGCTGTGGCACTCCTGATGGTTCCCAGTCAGGACCGTAGATCACTCGAGAGAGGTCTGCTCGGAACCGGTGAAGTTCGGATGATCGGCTGCCAGACGAGGGTCTATCGGGCAGGTGCACTTCCCGATCGTTGCAGTCATTCACTCTGTCGTTGGGACCTCTCTCACTGGATCCACGCGTCGCTGATGGGCCCCACGTTTGGGACGTCAATTGTAGAAAGGTAGGGCCGATGTCGACCAAGAACCTTCAGTGTTTGTCCGGCGTTAGCCGCCTCTCATACCATTCAATATTACCAAACAAAGAGGCAGGCGCTGGAGACAGGAAGGCAGGAAACAGGAGTTTATTCCGACGGAGCAGAACACGTCAAATCAGACAACAGGGTATCTTCTCGAGGTGCTCTAAACGCATCCTTGAGGCCTGGCCTCTTATACACAGGTTTATTGCTTTATTACATGAAACACATTCTTGTCAATACTTTGATGTACGGAAAGACATCCTCGGAATCCCCGCTTCACCCCCGTTCCCACACATATTTACAGTAGAGTTCCCACCTCAACCTCAGCATGTGGTGGTTGTCGCGCAGCTGGACATTCCGCTGGGAACGGGAAAGTGAGCGATCGGTCGGATCTGGAGGTGTGAGGGTATTGATTAACCACCGCTCCTTTGATGTGAGGCGAGGTCCTACTGTAGGGGGCAATAAACTGCATCTGTCGGGCTAGGTGATGGCCTGGGATCAGGCTGGACAATCGGGCAGGGAGGAAGAGGTTATCTAAAGGGCCTGTTCTTTGAATGAGATGAAAGAGCGAGGGGGTTCAGCACGGGATGTGGCTCGGAGACAGGGTCGCGCTAGAGGTGCGCTTATGGCCCAAGCAGGAGAAACCGGGGGCTGTCGGGGCGCAGGGGAATGCTTGCGAGGCTGGGGAGTGAGGGGGAGAGACGCGCAGGCTATTGGCAGTGGGCAGAGAGGTCGTGACACACAAAATGGCTGCCACCTACGTTCGCGATGGGGCCTAAAAGGGACAAGATGGCGTGGCTACTGTTTCATGATTGTCGCTTTACTTTCAACAGTGGCTGTGGTGAACATAAATGAACGCCGCTTATGTATACCTAAATTTAGTCATTTTCCACATCCTCACCTTGGGAATATTCCCCAGGCGTCAGACTTGATTGAGAAACTTTAAAGCATCACTCCTGCGTGCCGGTAGGTGTCATTGTGTGGCTCCATACTGATGTTGTTATGCTCCAGAAATGACAAGCAGAGCCACATATAAGTATCATCCATACTTGTTGACGTCAGTTTCTTTCTTAGGCTGTCTATGCCCTCACACTCAGAGCCTAATGGTAGATTGGCATGACCAGTGTGCAGCTCTCTAGATTGTGTAATTTGTAGATGGAAAAAAGAGCTCAATTCAAGTAATGGGGAGGTGGGAGGGTCAATGAGGAATCTGCGGTTAGATAGAACATTCACCAGCAAGAGTCATACCCAAGGCAATTAACAAGTTCTGCTAATGGATAGTTCTAACCGCAGATTCCTCACCTTGTGAATAGATACCATATCAGAACCTCCCCAGGTAGAGGGTCTGTGAACTGGGTCAGATCAAAAAGTCCTGCAGGACAAAGCCTGTAAGCTCAAAGGAGGCCACTTCTTCTCCAGTGCAGAGCAGATCTTTATATAGATACCAATCCATCAGGATATGGTCCATTTTTGTACTGCATTGGCCTTTGTGTAAAGTGGGTTGAAAGGAAGCACCTACTACTCCCTCACATGCCTAGCCAATATTATGGCGATGAGAAAGACCATTTTCAATATATAAAGCCTTGATTGACAAGTGTACAGAAAACGGGTGGCCATCAAAAAGGTGAGAAATAAGTTCAAGTCCAACAATGGCATCATAAAGGGTTTTGATGGAAATAAATGTTGCAAACTTTAAAAAAAATCTCATCACAACAGGTTTTTTCAATAAAGAAGGCTGATCCAGCAACTGAAAAATACTGAAAGTGCTGACAAAGAGTCTGTAAAAGTGCCCAAAACAAGTCCGTGACAAAATAAACAGAAGAACTTCAGACAACTTGTCTTGTTAGGTGTCATTTTGTTTGGTGCTGCACCAAGCTACACATTTGCCCCAATAACAGCCATTCATCGATTTTGTAGAGGGATGCCTTGCTGCCAAAATAACATCAGGAGGAAGGTCAAAAGAGGCTGCTCAACATCCAGGCATGGAAATGCAAATTCGGTATACAACGTTTACAACGCAACTTTTACAACGCACTACCATTACAACGAAACTTTTACAACGCAACATCCATTACAACGCATACATTTACAACGCAGTCATTACAACGCATGACACTACAACGCACACCACTACAACGCATACCATTACAACGCAGTCATTACAACGCATACCATTACAACGCAAAACTTACCATCCAACACTTACCCTACTGTTGCACCCCCTGGAGTTAGAATAGTAATTTTAACCCCTACACTATCCAAAACTTTCCCTACTGTTGCACCCCCTGGAGTTAGAATAGTAATTTTAACCCCTACACTATCCAACACTTACCTTATATGCAATGTAATGTAATGCGTTGTAATGGTATGGTTGTAAATGTAGTATGCGTTGTAGTGGAATGCGTTGTAAAGGTATTTTTTAAGAATTCGTTGTAATGGTATGCGTTGTAAAGGTGTGCGTTGTAATGGATGTTGCGGTGTAAAAAATGCGTTGTAAAGGTATGCGTTGTAAAAGTGTGCATTGTAACGTCATACATCCTGCAAATTCTGCATGACTGGGTGCAGGATCCCATCCTGCTACTGTGACAGAAGCTTCTCTGGAAGAGGCAGCTTGATCAGAGGACAGATGGTCCTGACCAGGAGTTCCAGGTATCACATTCTCCTGTCTCAATCCGGTGGCACTAGGATGACTTGGGTCCAGTCATTCCGGATTTTCTTCAGGGCATGGGGCGGGAGAGGCAGCATCTTGAAGGCATACAGTAGTCCTTAGCCTCAATCTAGATGGAAGGGATTGGCAAGCGAACACTGCCTTGGGAACTCTAAAATGCAAAAGTGCTGACATTGCAATATCTCAGTGGTGGCGAAAAGATTGAGCCGGGGTTCTCCACACTGAAGGAAGATACCCTGTGCCACCTCCTGGTGCCACTGCCATTTGTGATCCACTAAGCGGTGGCAGCTGAGTTTGTCCACCCAGCATTTAGAGATCCCACCAGGATGTTTAACAGCAGTGAAATACCTTGGCGGCTCAGCCACTTCCAGAGACACAGGGACCAAGACCTCAACTTGCTTGTTACAGTACAACATGGTGGTGGTGTTGTCTGTGAGCAGCAGCATGAGCCTTTCTCTAATGGGGGGTTGGAAAGGCTTCAAGGCTAAGCGAACCCCCATCAACTCTATACATTGATGTGGAGTTGTCTCTGCTGGAGAACAGAGACCTCTGATCTCTACCGCTCCCATATGGCCTCCCCAATCCAGTAGTAATGCATCTGTGAACACCATCAGCTCTGGTTAGGGTAAGGAGAGGGGTCTGCCACTGATCTAATTATTGTCAAGCAGCCACCACAGCAGGTCCTTTGCTCTGAAATCTGGATATAATGTAACAGATTCTGCTGGTGCTAATTCCACTTGGATTTGAAGTTCCATTGCTGAGGTTGCATGTGCCACTTGGTATGTTTGACAAGCAGGATGCAGGAGGCCAACAATCCCAGCAGCTCAGAGTTATGCACACTGAGATCCAGAACAAATGCTGAAACATCAGGATCATAGCCTTTATGTCCTGGACTCTCCGTTGAGGGAAAAACACAAAGCAGTACCGTATCCAGAATAGCTCCAATGAATGGGAGCGTCTGTGAAGGAGTGAGGTTGTGACTTCGGCACGTTTATAGGGAAACCCAAGAATATTAAGAGGTTCACAGTTGTCTGGAGTGGAGGTGGTTGATGACTGCCTGGGGCAAGTATGCCTTTAGGAGCCAGTGGTTGAGGTAGGTGAAGACTGGTACCCCGATCTCCGAAGCTGTGCTGCAACCACTGCCATCACTTTTGTGAATAGCTAAGTGGCACTGGGGAGGCCAAGAGGGAGCAATGCGAACTGAAAATACTCCTGGCCCACTATGAACTACAGATAGCGCCTGTGGACCTGCAGGATGGGGGAATGGCAATAACCGTCCTGCAGGTCCAATGCTATCTTCTAGTCTCGGGGGAGGGGCGATTTCTCCATTAGGGCTCAGGGGCTGCGTCCTTCTGAATTCCTACCCATTTACATAAAAAAATTATTGAATAAATCAATTTATTTAGAGATATGATTATATCTCTAAATAAATAGATGTATTTTATTCTGGGCTCTTTGTTTCAGGCTGCCTGCACTGCCTCGCTCTGAAGCAGGAGAAGGAAGCCAGGCAGTAAATCAACTTTCTTAACGGGAAATCATGACGCAGGGCTTTCTGTTTTAAAGCCCTTCATTGCATTGTGGTCTCTGGTTGTATGCACTCTGTAGGCCAGTGACACAATACGCGTCAGAGACCTCATCCCTGCATGATTTCAGATGTCCGTCATTCAAAGGCATAGATCCCACCCTTTCGTCATACGTGAGAGTGGATGCAAATACATCTGATCCAGTGCCTTGTTCTCTGTACTGGTAAGTGTTTGCAAGCTAGTGCTGTGTTCTGTATATTGTGCTGCGGCCCCTTATCAGGCTAACCTTCCCCACTGTGACACCCCATGCCCTTGTTCGCTCTTTAAGAAGTGGAACTGCGGCATTTGCTCCTCCGTGAAATGGTTCTAAATAAGGAGCAGGGTTTGTTCTTGTTCCCTTGCGAAGTTGATTCAAATATCGGGGTCAAGTCCAAAGTGAGAGATATGTGCTTATTGTGGAACATGTGTTTACAGTGGCCAGTTCTCTGGTGTACAACATTAAAACTGGCCCTGTTTTCATGCCCCTAAGTTAACCCTGATGCCAAAAACATGGATTGACTTGCAAACAATGAATGTTAAAAATGTCAAGGTAAAGCATTTCAGTGATTTAGCTCCTCTCTTTTTTCACATGCTTTACTTCATCTTGCATTCCCCAAGAGTTAGCTATTTTGTAATGTTGTTGTTTATGTGTATTTTTTTCTGTGCATACTTTGAGGCGTGAGCCATGTCAGGTGTTTATGAGGGGCTTTGATTGAGCGCTAAGGCTGAAGCCAAACAAAGTGCCTGACAGCGGGTTGGCCTCTCTGCAGAGCACACAGAACGGTGTTTGTGTATTCCATTTGCAACTGAAATCCTGTGGATGTGTGCGTGAAGGGGTACACAGATGTCAACATATTTGCAATAGTAAGAGAAATTAAAGTGCTTAAATGTGAGGGAGTGCTGTTCATGTTGGGGGCGGTGAAGTGACAGATACAAGGAAGTGTGGGGCATATTATCAAGGACAGGCGATACATTATCGCCGCTTTTATCGGCAGGAAACTGCCGATAAAGCGGCGATAATGGCCTTGATAATATGCTCTATGAATTCCAATCAAAGCCCATGTTAGATGTGACTCTCAACAGGGCATTGTCCAGAGATCTTGGTTTCCATAATATGGAGGACAAGGTGGGGTATTTTACATTTAGAGATGTTGGAAACAGGCCGATTTGTGGAAACACCCAAATCTGAGAGGACATCTTGAAGAAAGTTGTCATGGAGAATCCACTCATGGTTTTCTATAAAGGACCTGTTTGACAAATCTTGGAAATTCTGCAGGCCTGGAAGTTGTACTGCCAGTATTTAAAGTTTCCTTCCCGAAAGCCATTTACAGATTGCTTGTGCTTCCTCAGAGAGACATGAACCAAGTCCAAATGGCTTGTTGAGGTAATGCATCTTAGTCATAACGTCGGTCTTTATCAGGATCCTGTCTCCTATCGGAGATGGCAGAAAAAGCTTTTGTGTTGCCGTTGGTAAAGCCTCTGGAGAATTGAAGCCTCTGCCTAGAGTTATATCTCATATCTTGTACGCAAGATTGCAATTTGAGTTTTTTCTTCTTTGCTCATGGTTCACAACTTTTAAGGTTTCCCCCTCCTTTTTCATCTGCTGCATTTCATTGTCCATGTAGGGACCAAACAAGACTGAACCTGTAATGGGCAGGCTCATGATTTTGAGATGGGCATCAGACTTGCGAGATGTCAGATGCAGCCATACAAGTCTTCTGAGTTAAGTGTGGTGCTAATGAGTTTTAATTTTTTTTAATTTTATGTTTTTTATTTAAATTTATTTTGTCAATGTACAATATATTCCAATATTGCAACAGTTTTTCTAAAATATGACAGCATTATACATGACATCACAACATTTCTGGATGCATGTAAAGAAATTACAGTCCATCCACCAAAAAAAACATATACCTGGAACTATTAAGGAGTGAATAGTCTAAAGTTATATCTTGCTTGGTGTCATCCCCTACACCATGCACATTAACATGAAGCATCCTAAACAGATTCAGCTGATGACAAAGTTGACGCGGTACTCAGGTGTTCCGTCTTTTGATTTTCAAAGTACGTACACAGGGGTGCCCATATATATTGAGGCTTAGATTTAATAAGCTGCTTATTAGCAACCATGGAGGTATGTTTTGGAAGAGTCAAATGTCTTGGTGGAAGATTTAAAGGCTGAAGCAGTTCCTGAGGAGGATCCTCAGCTGGGATTTTCATCTTTTGTGGCCTTTTGGCAATAGGGGAAGGCACTGGTGTAGCTGACCACTAAAAAATGATCTGCTGGCAATTGAGAGGTGACTGTTGATGTCCAAAACATTGACAACAATCTTCTTTATTGCAAATGGTACAACTTTATTCTTCTTGACAGCGAAAGCATATGGAATCCTTCGATGTCGAATGATGAGATGCATGACTCGATGTGGAATATTTTTATGGCAAGAGCTTTAACTTCGATGATCCCAGTTTCCTCAGTGATGAGTGGACCTCACGCTGAAACAGCCACAAGGGTCCTTGAAGATAAACAGGTTGGAACCGTTTTGTGCTTCGACGCTGGTTTCTTCAACATCGATCTTGAGTTTCTAGGTCAGCGAGAGTGATACCGATGTTTTATCTTCTTCCTCTCCTTTGATCTCCCTCAGTGACAGTTCTTTGGAGGAAGAAACCTGGTCTCAATGAAAGGGGACACTTGAATGGCCTTCCTCCACTGATGTTTTCTTTATACAGAATTCACACTAGTACACAGAAGGAAGGAGAGGCAAACAGACCACACTCAGATCATGTTAGTTAGAGGATGCCTTCGTCTTCCTATAGGAGGGGTACTTCGTAAACAGTGATGACAGTGGCATAATATTACCCTGCAAAGTATGAAAAATCAAGGTAGAAATGCCTCAAACACATACAAAAGAAGGAATGAAATGAAAATATTTGAAAATATAAGGTAAACTCCTCACGAAATAGTGCGTCAAAGCCCCTGAAGTGTTCAGGGATCCACTCAGGATGAGCCTGAAAAAAAAAAAACAAGGCTAAGGCAACTGGTAGAACAAGACCTGCCGGGATATGAAACCTTACTACTACTTAAAGGGGCAGTGGACATTTTCAGCTTCTCTTCACAGTCTGTTTATAGGTTACCTTTTTTTCTTCTTTTCAACTTTGAACTGTTTACCTGGGGGTTAATCTATGCAACAGTGTGAATAGTTTGCGCTGCAATACTGGCTTATGAGTATTATAGTAAATTGGGAAAAGTTTATAGGGTAAATAGGAATCATTTGCATATTGGAATGCCAGATTTAATATTTCTCTAAATGTACTTCACATACAAATATTTGAATTTGCTTTCCCCACACAGAGACAGCAATATTTTACTTTCATGACTATCATGGAACATCCAATAATGCAGAAATACCAAAGAGATTAGAAAAAAATGTATGAATAAATGCAGACAAAAATGTCCAAAACAAAAATACTGTAAAGTTGGGAGCATTAATTATAATCAAATATAACTATAATAAAACATAACAATGTATTAACTTGTGATATACAAATGCTAGTCACTTGATAGGTAATAATTTACAACAAGGGGTGGTGAGGGACAGAGTCTCTGAATTAAGCAGAATACTCTCACCCAGTCAAGAGATCAGGGCTAGATCCAACACCGTTTTTTAGCTCACTGCACCATCCCAGTTTCAGAACCTGGCTGTATGCAAATTAGTCTGTTCCTGTCCCAGTGCATGATGGGAACAGGGCAAACCAAACTACAAAAGCCAATTCTTACACTGGGAAGGAAACAAGCTTCCGGGGACCGGTTTCTGGCATTTCAGCCGTCTTCGGCCCGGCTTGCTTGAATCCTGATGGTGCAATGAGCAAGGGACTCATGTCTGAGTATACCCTTCCACGCTTAGGGTGGACAAAATTATTTACAACAAGGGGTGGTGAGGGACAGAGTCTCTGAATTAAGCAGAATACTCTCACCCAGTCAAGAGATCAGGGCTAGATCCAACACCGTTTTTTAGCTCACTGCACCATCCCAGTTTCAGAACCTGGCTGTATGCAAATTAGTCTGTTCCTGTCCCAGTGCATGATGGGAACAGGGCAAACCAAACTACAAAAGCCAATTCTTACACTGGGAAGGAAACAAGCTTCCGGGGACCGGTTTCTGGCATTTCAGCCGTCTTCGGCCCGGCTTGCTTGAATCCTGATGGTGCAATGAGCAAGGGACTCATGTCTGAGTATACCCTTCCACGCTTAGGGTGGACAAAATTATTTACAACAAGGGGTGGTGAGGGACAGAGTCTCTGAATTAAGCAGAATACTCTCACCCAGTCAAGAGATCAGGGCTAGATCCAACACCGTTTTTTAGCTCACTGCACCATCCCAGTTTCAGAACCTGGCTGTATGCAAATTAGTCTGTTCCTGTCCCAGTGCATGATGGGAACAGGGCAAACCAAACTACAAAAGCCAATTCTTACACTGGGAAGGAAACAAGCTTCCGGGGACCGGTTTCTGGCATTTCAGCCGTCTTCGGCCCGGCTTGCTTGAATCCTGATGGTGCAATGAGCAAGGGACTCATGTCTGAGTATACCCTTCCACGCTTAGGGTGGACAAAATTATTTACAACAAGGGGTGGTGAGGGACAGAGTCTCTGAATTAAGCAGAATACTCTCACCCAGTCAAGAGATCAGGGCTAGATCCAACACCGTTTTTTAGCTCACTGCACCATCCCAGTTTCAGAACCTGGCTGTATGCAAATTAGTCTGTTCCTGTCCCAGTGCATGATGGGAACAGGGCAAACCAAACTACAAAAGCCAATTCTTACACTGGGAAGGAAACAAGCTTCCGGGGACCGGTTTCTGGCATTTCAGCCGTCTTCGGCCCGGCTTGCTTGAATCCTGATGGTGCAATGAGCAAGGGACTCATGTCTGAGTATACCCTTCCACGCTTAGGGTGGACAAAATTATTTACAACAAGGGGTGGTGAGGGACAGAGTCTCTGAATTAAGCAGAATACTCTCACCCAGTCAAGAGATCAGGGCTAGATCCAACACCGTTTTTTAGCTCACTGCACCATCCCAGTTTCAGAACCTGGCTGTATGCAAATTAGTCTGTTCCTGTCCCAGTGCATGATGGGAACAGGGCAAACCAAACTACAAAAGCCAATTCTTACACTGGGAAGGAAACAAGCTTCCGGGGACCGGTTTCTGGCATTTCAGCCGTCTTCGGCCCGGCTTGCTTGAATCCTGATGGTGCAATGAGCAAGGGACTCATGTCTGAGTATACCCTTCCACGCTTAGGGTGGACAAAATTATTTACAACAAGGGGTGGTGAGGGACAGAGTCTCTGAATTAAGCAGAATACTCTCACACAGTCAAGAGATCAGGGCTAGATCCAACACCGTTTTTTAGCTCACTGCACCATCCCAGTTTCAGAACCTGGCTGTATGCAAATTAGTCTGTTCCTGTCCCAGTGCATGATGGGAACAGGGCAAACCAAACTACAAAAGCCAATTCTTACACTGGGAAGGAAACAAGCTTCCGGGGACCGGTTTCTGGCATTTCAGCCGTCTTCGGCCCGGCTTGCTTGAATCCTGATGGTGCAATGAGCAAGGGACTCATGTCTGAGTATACCCTTCCACGCTTAGGGTGGACAAAATTATTTACAACAAGGGGTGGTGAGGGACAGAGTCTCTGAATTAAGCAGAATACTCTCACCCAGTCAAGAGATCAGGGCTAGATCCAACACCGTTTTTTAGCTCACTGCACCATCCCAGTTTCAGAACCTGGCTGTATGCAAATTAGTCTGTTCCTGTCCCAGTGCATGATGGGAACAGAGCAAACCAAACTACAAAAGCCAATTCTTACACTGGGAAGGAAACAAGCTTCCGGGGACCGGTTTCTGGCATTTCAGCCGTCTTCGGCCCGGCTTGCTTGAATCCTGATGGTGCAATGAGCAAGGGACTCATGTCTGAGTATACCCTTCCACGCTTAGGGTGGATAAAATTATTTACAACAAGGGGTGGTGAGGGACAGAGTCTCTGAATTAAGCAGAATACTCTCACCCAGTCAAGAGATCAGGGCTAGATCCAACACCGTTTTTTAGCTCACTGCACCATCCCAGTTTCAGAACCTGGCTGTATGCAAATTAGTCTGTTCCTGTCCCAGTGCATGATGGGAACAGGGCAAACCAAACTACAAAAGCCAATTCTTACACTGGGAAGGAAACAAGCTTCCGGGGACCCGTTTCTGGCATTTCAGCCGTCTTCGGCCCGGCTTGCTTGAATCCTGATGGTGCAATGAGCAAGGGACTCATGTCTGAGTATACCCTTCCACGCTTAGGGTGGACAAAATTATTTACAACAAGGGGTGGTGAGGGACAGAGTCTCTGAATTAAGCAGAATACTCTCACCCAGTCAAGAGATCAGGGCTAGATCCAACACCGTTTTTTAGCTCACTGCACCATCCCAGTTTCAGAACCTGGCTGTATGCAAATTAGTCTGTTCCTGTCCCAGTGCATGATGGGAACAGGGCAAACCAAACTACAAAAGCCAATTCTTACACTGGGAAGGAAACAAGCTTCCGGGGACCGGTTTCTGGCATTTCAGCCGTCTTCGGCCCGGCTTGCTTGAATCCTCATGGTGCAATGAGCAAGGGACTCATGTCTGAGTATACCCTTCCACGCTTAGGGTGGACAAAATTATTTACAACAAGGGGTGGTGAGGGACACAGACTCTGAATTAAGCAGAATACTCTCACCCAGTCAAGAGATCAGGGCTAGATCCAACACCGTTTTTTAGCTCACTGCACCATCCCAGTTTCAGAACCTGGCTGTATGCAAATTAGTCTGTTCCTGTCCCAGTGCATGATGGGAACAGGGCAAACCAAACTACAAAAGCCAATTCTTACACTAGGAAGGAAACAAGCTTCCGGGGACCGGTTTCTGGCATTTCAGCCGTCTTCGGCCCGGCTTGCTTGAATCCTGATGGTGCAATGAGAAAGGGACTCATGTCTGAGTATACCCTTCCACGCTTAGGGTGGACAAAATTATTTACAACAAGGGGTGGTGAGGGACAGAGTCTCTGAATTAAGCAGAATACTCTCACCCAGTCAAGAGATCAGGGCTAGATCCAACACCGTTTTTTAGCTCACTTCACCATCCCAGTTTCAGAACCTGGCTGTATGCAAATTAGTCTGTTCCTGTCCCAGTGCATGATGGGAACAGGGCAAACCAAACTACAAAAGCCAATTCTTACACTGGGAAGGAAACAAGCTTCCGGGGACCGGTTTCTGGCATTTCAGCCGTCTTCGGCCCGGCTTGCTTGAATCCTGATGGTGCAATGAGCAAGGGACTCATGTCTGAGTAAACCTTTCCACGCTTAGGGTGGACAAAATTATTTACAACAAGGGGTGGTGAGGGACAGAGTCTCTGAATTAAGCAGAATACTCTCACCCAGTCAAGAGATCAGGGCTAGATCCAACACCGTTTTTTAGCTCACTGCACCATCCCAGTTTCAGAACCTGGCTGTATGCAAATTAGTCTGTTCCTGTCCCAGTGCATGATGGGAACAGGGCAAACCAAACTACAAAAGCCAATTCTTACACTGGGAAGGAAACAAGCTTCCGGGGACCGGTTTCTGGCATTTCAGCCGTCTTCCTTGAATCCTGATGGTGCAATGAGCAAGGGACTCATGTCTGAGTATACCCTTCCACGCTTAGGGTGGACAAAATTATTTACAACAAGGGGTGGTGAGGGACAGAGTCTCTGAATTAAGCAGAATACTCTCACCCAGTCAATAGATCAGGGCTAGATCCAACACCGTTTTTTAGCTCACTGCACCATCCCAGTTTCAGAACCTGGCTGTATGCAAATTAGTCTGTTCCTGTCCCAGTGCATGATGGGAACAGGGCAAACCAAACTACAAAAGCCAATTCTTACACTGGGAAGGAAACAAGCTTCCGGGGACCGGTTTCTGGCATTTCAGCCGTCTTCGGCCCGGCTTGCTTGAATCCTGATGGTGCAATGAGCAAGGGACTCATGTCTGAGTATACCCTTCCACGCTTAGGGTGGACAAAATTATTTACAACAAGGGGTGGTGAGGGACAGAGTCTCTGAATTAAGCAGAATACTCTCACCCAGTCAAGAGATCAGGGCTAGATCCAACACCGTTTTTTAGCTCACTGCACCATCCCAGTTTCAGAACCTGGCTGTATGCAAATTAGTCTGTTCCTGTCCCAGTGCATGATGGGAACAGGGCAAACCAAACTACAAAAGCCAATTCTTACACTGGGAAGGAAACAAGCTTCCGGGGACCCGTTTCTGGCATTTCAGCCGTCTTCGGCCCGGCTTGCTTGAATCCTGATGGTGCAATGAGCAAGGGACTCATGTCTGAGTATACCCTTCCACGCTTAGGGTGGACAAAATTATTTACAACAAGGGGTGGTGAGGGACAGAGTCTCTGAATTAAGCAGAATACTCTCACCCAGTCAAGAGATCAGGGCTAGATCCAACACCGTTTTTTAGCTCACTGCACCATCCCAGTTTCAGAACCTGGCTGTATGCAAATTAGTCTGTTCCTGTCCCAGTGCATGATGGGAACAGGGCAAACCAAACTACAAAAGCCAATTCTTACACTGGGAAGGAAACAAGCTTCCGGGGACCGGTTTCTGGCATTTCAGCCGTCTTCGGCCCGGCTTGCTTGAATCCTGATGGTGCAATGAGCAAGGGACTCATGTCTGAGTATACCCTTCCACGCTTAGGGTGGACAAAATTATTTACAACAAGGGGTGGTGAGGGACACAGACTCTGAATTAAGCAGAATACTCTCACCCAGTCAAGAGATCAGGGCTAGATCCAACACCGTTTTTTAGCTCACTGCACCATCCCAGTTTCAGAACCTGGCTGTATGCAAATTAGTCTGTTCCTGTCCCAGTGCATGATGGGAACAGGGCAAACCAAACTACAAAAGCCAATTCTTACACTAGGAAGGAAACAAGCTTCCGGGGACCGGTTTCTGGCATTTCAGCCGTCTTCGGCCCGGCTTGCTTGAATCCTGATGGTGCAATGAGAAAGGGACTCATGTCTGAGTATACCCTTCCACGCTTAGGGTGGACAAAATTATTTACAACAAGGGGTGGTGAGGGACAGAGTCTCTGAATTAAGCAGAATACTCTCACCCAGTCAAGAGATCAGGGCTAGATCCAACACCGTTTTTTAGCTCACTTCACCATCCCAGTTTCAGAACCTGGCTGTATGCAAATTAGTCTGTTCCTGTCCCAGTGCATGATGGGAACAGGGCAAACCAAACTACAAAAGCCAATTCTTACACTGGGAAGGAAACAAGCTTCCGGGGACCGGTTTCTGGCATTTCAGCCGTCTTCGGCCCGGCTTGCTTGAATCCTGATGGTGCAATGAGCAAGGGACTCATGTCTGAGTAAACCTTTCCACGCTTAGGGTGGACAAAATTATTTACAACAAGGCGTGGTGAGGGACAGAGTCTCTGAATTAAGCAGAATACTCTCACCCAGTCAAGAGATCAGGGCTAGATCCAACACCGTTTTTTAGCTCACTGCACCATCCCAGTTTCAGAACCTGGCTGTATGCAAATTAGTCTGTTCCTGTCCCAGTGCATGATGGGAACAGGGCAAACCAAACTACAAAAGCCAATTCTTACACTGGGAAGGAAACAAGCTTCCGGGGACCGGTTTCTGGCATTTCAGCCGTCTTCCTTGAATCCTGATGGTGCAATGAGCAAGGGACTCATGTCTGAGTATACCCTTCCACGCTTAGGGTGGACAAAATTATTTACAACAAGGGGTGGTGAGGGACAGAGTCTCTGAATTAAGCAGAATACTCTCACCCAGTCAATAGATCAGGGCTAGATCCAACACCGTTTTTTAGCTCACTGCACCATCCCAGTTTCAGAACCTGGCTGTATGCAAATTAGTCTGTTCCTGTCCCAGTGCATGATGGGAACAGGGCAAACCAAACTACAAAAGCCAATTCTTACACTGGGAAGGAAACAAGCTTCCGGGGACCGGTTTCTGGCATTTCAGCCGTCTTCGGCCCGGCTTGCTTGAATCCTGATGGTGCAATGAGCAAGGGACTCATGTCTGAGTATACCCTTCCACGCTTAGGGTGGACAAAATTATTTACAACAAGGGGTGGTGAGGGACAGAGTCTCTGAATTAAGCAGAATACTCTCACCCAGTCAAGAGATCAGGGCTAGATCCAACACCGTTTTTTAGCTCACTGCACCATCCCAGTTTCAGAACCTGGCTGTATGCAAATTAGTCTGTTCCTGTCCCAGTGCATGATGGGAACAGGGCAAACCAAACTACAAAAGCCAATTTGTATACTCAGATGTGAGTCCCTTGCTCATTGCACCATCAGGATTCAAGCAAGCCGGGCCGAAGACGGCTGTAATGCCAGAAACCGGTCCCCGGAAGCTTGTTTCCTTCCCAGTGTAAGAATTGGCTTTTGTAGTCTGGTCTGCCCTGTTCCCATGATGCACTGGGCCAGGGACAGACTAATTTGCATACAGCCAGGTTCTGAAACTGGGATGGTGCAATGAGCTAAAAAACGGTGTTGGATCTAGCCCTGATCTCTTGACTGGGTGAGAGTACTCTGCTTAATTCAGAGACTCTGTCCATCACCACCCCTTGTTGTAAATAATTTTGTCCACCCTAAGCGTGGAAGGGTATACTCAGATGTGAGTCCCTTGCTCATTGCACCATCAGGATTCAAGCAAGCCGGGCCGAAGACAGCTGTAATGCCAGAAACCGGTCCCCGGAAGCTTGTTTCCTTCCCAGTGTAAGAATTGGCTTTTGTAGTCTGGTCTGCCCTGTTCCCATGATGCACTGGGCCAGGGACAGACTAATTTGCATACAGCCAGGTTCTGAAACTGGGATGGTGCAATGAGCTAAAAAACGGTGTTGGATCTAGCCCTGATCTCTTGACTGGGTGAGAGTACTCTGCTTAATTCAGAGACTCTGTCCATCACCACCCCTTGTTGTAAATAATTTTGTCCACCCTAAGCGTGGAAGGGTATACTCAGATGTGAGTCCCTTGCTCATTGCACCATCAGGATTCAAGCAAGCCGGGCCGAAGACGGCTGTAATGCCAGAAACCGGTCCCCGGAAGCTTGTTTCCTTCCCAGTGTAAGAATTGGCTTTTGTAGTCTGGTCTGCCCTATTCCCATGATGCACTGGGCCAGGGACAGACTAATTTGCATACAGCCAGGTTCTGAAACTGGGATGGTGCAATGAGCTAAAAAACGGTGTTGGATCTAGCCCTGATCTCTTGACTGGGTGAGAGTACTCTGCTTAATTCAGAGACTCTGTCCATCACCACCCCTTGTTGTAAATAATTTTGTCCACCCTAAGCGTGGAAGGGTATACTCAGATGTGAGTCCCTTGCTCATTGCACCATCAGGATTCAAGCAAGCCGGGCCGAAGACGGCTGTAATGCCAGAAACCGGTCCCCGGAAGCTTGTTTCCTTCCCAGTGTAAGAATTGGCTTTTGTAGTCTGGTCTGCCCTGTTCCCATGATGCACTGGGCCAGGGACAGACTAATTTGCATACAGCCAGGTTCTGAAACTGGGATGGTGCAATGAGCTAAAAAACGGTGTTGGATCTAGCCCTGATCTCTTGACTGGGTGAGAGTACTCTGCTTAATTCAGAGACTCTGTCCATCACCACCCCTTGTTGTAAATAATTTTGTCCACCCTAAGCGTGGAAGGGTATACTCAGATGTGAGTCCCTTGCTCATTGCACCATCAGGATTCAAGCAAGCCGGGCCGAAGACGGCTGTAATGCCAGAAACCGGTCCCCGGAAGCTTGTTTCCTTCCCAGTGTAAGAATTGGCTTTTGTAGTCTGGTCTGCCCTGTTCCCATGATGCACTGGGCCAGGGACAGACTAATTTGCATACAGCCAGGTTCTGAAACTGGGATGGTGCAATGAGCTAAAAAACGGTGTTGGATCTAGCCCTGATCTCTTGACTGGGTGAGAGTACTCTGCTTAATTCAGAGACTCTGTCCATCACCACCCCTTGTTGCAAATAATTTTGTCCACCCTAAGCGTGGAAGGGTATACTCAGATGTGAGTCCCTTGCTCATTGCACCATCAGGATTCAAGCAAGCCGGGCCGAAGACGGCTGTAATGCCAGAAACCGGTCCCCGGAAGCTTGTTTCCTTCCCAGTGTAAGAATTGGCTTTTGTAGTCTGGTCTGCCCTGTTCCCATGATGCACTGGGCCAGGGACAGACTAATTTGCATACAGCCAGGCTCTGAAACTGGGATGGTGCAATGAGCTAAAAAACGGTGTTGGATCTAGCCCTGATCTCTTGACTGGGTGAGAGTACTCTGCTTAATTCAGAGACTCTGTCCATCACCACCCCTTGTTGTAAATAATTTTGTCCACCCTAAGCGTGGAAGGGTATACTCAGATGTGAGTCCCTTGCTCATTGCACCATCAGGATTCAAGCAAGCCGGGCCGAAGACGGCTGTAATGCCAGAAACCGGTCCCCGGAAGCTTGTTTCCTTCCCAGTGTAAGAATTGGCTTTTGTAGTCTGGTCTGCCCTGTTCCCATGATGCACTGGGCCAGGGACAGACTAATTTGCATACAGCCAGGTTCTGAAACTGGGATGGTGCAATGAGCTAAAAAACGGTGTTGGATCTAGCCCTGATCTCTTGACTGGGTGAGAGTACTCTGCTTAATTCAGAGACTCTGTCCATCACCACCCCTTGTTGTAAATAATTTTGTCCACCCTAAGCGTGGAAGGGTATACTCAGATGTGAGTCCCTTGCTCATTGCACCATCAGGATTCAAGCAAGCCGGGCCGAAGACGGCTGTAATGCCAGAAACCGGTCCCCGGAAGCTTGTTTCCTTCCCAGTGTAAGAATTGGCTTTTGTAGTCTGGTCTGCCCTGTTCCCATGATGCACTGGGCCAGGGACAGACTAATTTGCATACAGCCAGGTTCTGAAACTGGGATGGTGCAATGAGCTAAAAAACTGTGTTTGATCTAGCCCTGATCTCTTGACTGGGTGAGAGTACTCTGCTTAATTCAGAGACTCTGTCCATCACCACCCCTTGTTGTAAATAATTTTGTCCACCCTAAGCGTGGAAGGGTATACTCAGATGTGAGTCCCTTGCTCATTGCACCATCAGGATTCAAGCAAGCCGGGCCGAAGACGGCTGTAATGCCAGAAACCGGTCCCCGGAAGCTTGTTTCCTTCCCAGTGTAAGAATTGGCTTTTGTAGTCTGGTCTGCCCTGTTCCCATGATGCACTGGGCCAGGGACAGACTAATTTGCATACAGCCAGGTTCTGAAACTGGGATGGTGCAATGAGCTAAAAAACGGTGTTGGATCTAGCCCTGATCTCTTGACTGGGTGAGAGTACTCTGCTTAATTCAGAGACTCTGTCCATCACCACCCCTTGTTGTAAATAATTTTGTCCACCCTAAGCGTGGAAGGGTATACTCAGATGTGAGTCCCTTGCTCATTGCACCATCAGGATTCAAGCAAGCCGGGCCGAAGACGGCTGTAATGCCAGAAACCGGTCCCCGGAAGCTTGTTTCCTTCCCAGTGTAAGAATTGGCTTTTGTAGTCTGGTCTGCCCTGTTCCCATGATGCACTGGGCCAGGGACAGACTAATTTACATACAGCCAGGTTCTGAAACTGGGATGGTGCAATGAGCTAAAAAACGGTGTTGGATGTAGCCCTGATCTCTTGACTGGGTGAGAGTACTCTGCTTAATTCAGACACTCTGTCCATCACCACCCCTTGTTGTAAATAATAGTCACTTGATAGGTGGCATCCAAAATATTGCTCCTAAAAGACTGGTGAGAAGTGGTGCATTAAATCAAGCAATCCACAAGCTTTACTACATCTCTGTGTGTCTGCCTTAACATCAATACTTTCAAATACCCACATATCTCCTCGAAGGTAGACAGGATCACATCTGGGTCTGCCTCCTCATTCAAACATTTCCAACATGCACCCGGTTTTCTCTTCCTTAAACAAACAAACAACCCCGCTGTGTCAACCATTGACCATTTCCTCATAGACTCCCAGGGGCAGATTTACGAGCTCCTTGCGCCATTTTTACGCCGCGTTGGGTCCCTTCTGTGACGCAGCGGCGGTGTAAACCATGCGCCACGTTGCGCCCTATTTATAACGTTGCAGAAAACACAGTTGATGGACAGAATGTAGAACAATGTCATACATTCACCCCAGTACAAGGATCTGGGCCTAAATCCATCGTTTTTTTGCACTCCACACCGCCCTGGGTTAGACACTGGCTATATGCAAATCAGCTCTGACCCTGTGCCTCATGGGAACAGTCCAGTCCGAACTACCAAGCCATGTCTTTCCCAGACTGGAATCAAGCATCCAAGGACCGGTTTCTGGCTATCAGCCTTCATCAGCCTGGATAGCTTGACTCCAGTGGTGTGGAGAGCCTGGGACTCACGTCTGAGCATACCCAGCCCACTCGGGGTGAAAATTGCAAAAAACACAGTTGATGGACAGAATGTAGAACAATGTCATACATTCACCCCAGTACAAAGATCTGGGCCTAAATCCATCGTTTTTTTGCACTCCACACCACCCTGGGTTAGACACTGGCTATATGCAAATCAGCTCTGACCCTGTGCCTCATGGGAACAGTCCAGTCCGAACTACCAAACCATGTCTTTCCCAGACCGTAATCAAGCATCCAAGGACCGCTTTCTGGCTATCAGCCTTCATCAGCCTGGATAGCTTGACTCCAGTGGTGTGGAGAGCCCGCGACTCTTGTCTGAGCATACCCAGCCCACTCGGGGTGAAAATTACAAAAAACAAAGTTGATGGACAAAATGTAGAACAACGTCATACATTCACCCCAGTAAAAGGATCTGGGCCTAAATTCATCGTTTTTTTGCACTCCACGCCACCCTGGGTTAGACACTGGCTATATCCAAATCAGCTCTGACCCTGTGCCTCATGGGAACAGTCCAGTCCAAACTACCAAGCCATGTCTTTCCCAGACCGGAATCAAGCATCCAAGGACCGGTCTCTGGCTATCAGCCTTCGTCAGCCTGGATAGCTTGACTCCAGTGGTGTGGAGAGCCTGGGACTCACGTCTGAGCATACCCAGCCCACTCGGGGTGAAAATTGCAAAAAACACAGTTGATGGACAGAATGTAGAACAATGTCATACATTCACCCCAGTACAAGGATCTGGGCCTAAATCCATCGTTTTTTTTGCACTCCACACCACCCTGGGTTAGAACTGGCTATATGCAAATCAGCTCTGACCCTGTGCCTCATGGGAACAGTCCAGTCCGAACTACCAAGCCATGTCTTTCCCAGACCGGAATCAAGCATCCAAGGACCGGTTTCTGGCTATCAGCCTTCATCAGCCTGGATAGCTTGACTCCAGTGGTGTGGAGAGCCTGGGACTCACGTCTGAGCATACCCAGCCCACTCGGGGTGAAAATTGCAAAAAACACAGTTGATGGACAGAATGTAGAACAATGTCATACATTCACCCCAGTACAAGGATCTGGGCCTAAATCCATCGTTTTTTGCACTCCACACCACCCTGGGTTAGACACTGGCTATATGCAAATCAGCTCTGACCCTGTGCCTCATGGGAACAGTCCAGTCCGAACTACCAAGCCATGTCTTTCCCAGACCGGAATCAAGCATCCAAGGACTGGTTTCTGGCTATCAGCCCATCAGCCTGGATAGCTTGACTCCAGTGGTGTGGAGAGCCTGGGACTCACGTCTGAGCATACCCAGCCCACTCGGGGTGAAAAGTGCTCACTTTGCCACTGGATTCAAGCAAGCCGGGCTGAAGACGGCTGGAATGGCAGAAACCGGTCTTCGGAAGCTTGTTTCCGGTCCAGGGTAGGCATGGCTTGGCAGTTCGGGCTGGACTGTTCCCATGAGGCACAGATTCAGACTGATTTGCATATAGCCATGTCTGAACTGGGGTGGCAGAGTGGGCTAAAGAACGGTGATGGATCCAACCCAGATCTTTTGACTGGGTGTGAGTGTTTGATTGTTTCAGATGCTCCGTCCATCACCACCCCTTTTTGTACCTATTTATAACGTGACGCATCTAGGGAGATTTATCACGTTTTAAAGCCCTGCGCCACATGAAACCTGCGTCAGGTTTCATGTGGGCGTTCCGGCGCAGGAGGGGGGCGTTCCGAGGCAGTAAAGCATCAGTAAAGTGCCTGAGTGAAATCTACAAGATTCCACTCAGTCACTTTTCCGACGCCGCTGCGTCAAAACCTTGCGCCTGCTTGAAGCAGGCGTAAGGCGTGACACACCACGTTATGTATGGGCAGGCCACGAGCATTGCTGGAGTTGCATCGCGCTTGCAACACGACTCCAGCAATGCGCCACCCTTCCTATAGGAGATGCGTCACGTATCTGTTTATCCTTGCACCACGCTGCGTCGCACAGTAAATGCGGTGCATCTGTGGTGGTGCAAGGGTAAACTTGCGTGACGCATCTTACCTGGCGCATCCCTGCTGATTTGCAGGGATGCGCCAGTCGTCATAAATCTGCCCCCTGTACTTAGCATATTCCAACCCGCTGTTTGTGACAGGGCCCCATGCAGTAGCATTTACAGTGCCTAGATCAAGTGAAAGCGGGTTATGATCACTGGAACAGTTTAGTGTAATGGTAAAGTCAGACACTAATAATAAGAGGGACTTGGAAATTAAAATATGGTCTATTGTGCTACCAGTGTCACTTCTATTGAAGTTAGGAACTGGGCACTTTGAGGCTGTTTAGAGCTCAGAAGCAAACACCAAGCCATAAACCATTACAAGACTATTTAAGACTTCCCCTTAAGGGTCCTGAGAAAAGTGTGCTTGACCTTCACCAAAAATATCAGTGTGTCCACAAGCAGCACTATCGGGATGCCTACACAGTCTTAAATTGAAATCCCCTTACCATATAAGATTATAACCACCCTTACATTTAGAAAGAAATTTCACTAGGCCGTGATTCAATTTATTTACTACCTCAGACCTTTTATGAGCATATATAGTGTCATAAAAGTTAACAACAAGGATATTATGTGACGTGCACAGTATAATGCACCAGCCGGTAATGATTGGAAGTACATGAGGAGTATTTGACCTTGCCTACAATTTTACTACAAACTTGACAAAGTTTGCTAAACCACTTCTGGTACTTAGAAGATCAAAGGCATTTGTAGTGGCTACATTATATGATCAACGGCCTCCCTCACGCCCCTCTCTTTTACACCTCAGACCTTTGTCACACTTCTCAGGTCTACAAAATAGCCCAGTGGAAGAGCCCAAATAGTACTACTGCTGTAGCCAGTCCGCCATCCACCACAGTGGGCCAAAAGATTGCCTATAATAGCTGGGTCCCTAAAATTCACCACTACACAGTCCTCCTTACCAAGTTTTTCCCATTAACAATCCATGCCACTCTTCAAGCCATAATTAAGTTCTAGATTATTCCACCATTGTTCCCCAGATATTTGGTGAGCCAATAGGTTACTTTAGTGCTTATTCTGGCCAGTCCTTTTGCCCAGTCCATTGGGGGGTGAATGTTTTATTAACACTATAATGTAAGGGTGGACTCAAGGGGTAGTTGCAGATGAACAGTATTGCCTGACATAGCTGGTGAGTGGTGTATAGATAGAGTAAGGAAAAGACAAGGGAGGTACCTTACAATCCAATCAGGGACAAGGGACGCATAGGTAAGAAACAAGTAGGTCCCTAGGTGCAATGATGACAGATCATGAACTTTAAACAAGTGCTAGTGGTCAGGGAAGTACAAGTATGAATAAAACATAACAATTATTCAACCCCATTGATGCTACCGTCGGCCACTGAACGTTCAGAGCACTACCTGGCTGGTGCTGCGGACGTTCAACGGCCGACGCAGCCCCACCCACTCTTCTGAACACCCGCACTGCGCTGAAATAACGGCCGTAGTAAACGGGTTAATATCGGAATGTCAACACAACAATTATTAAAAACCAAAAAAAAGCATATATTGACATTAAATATTTATTAGGCACAGTATCATATAAAAACATTACATTAAAAAGTACATCATTATGAGCAAACAGTTGTCAACGCTGCGTTTCGGTGAATACGAGAATAAACACCTTCTTCAGGACAGTTTTCTAAATAGCAAAAAACACTCAATTATTATCATGTACATGTTGTTGACAAACCAATTGCATTAAACAATTTACAATCATTGATTTCTCTTTTTTTCACATGTTATAACACATTTTATACACCCTCTATTGCCACTAGCATCAAAATTATCTGAAAACAATATGCACAGTACTTTCAACATTGTATTGCATAACATGGGAAACAACTTTATACAGTTACTATCCTCACATTAAAGAAAATAGGGAACACATACCTAACCACAGTCTAGATGATGCTAGAATTCAATTTTGGTAACACATCTTAGTGAATTAAAATCTTGAAGAGAGAGGGGAATGATGATCTCCACCTCAGTTAAAAACCTTGATTTAGAAAGGGATAAAATATTGTTTTTTAATTTTATTAAATAGGCCACATGTGTTGCAGATGGCACTGCTTGTAGCGATGGTCTCACCTAAGGGCCCATCCTTGAGGACATCTCCCCTTACTCGCAGATTCAGCAAACTTCTAATGAGTGGATTGAAACAACTATCTTCTAGCCCACGTGGACTATCCACCTCTCCATGTCTTGTGACTATTTGTGTCTGACCTATGCTATCTAAAGGCCCTGTATGTCCTGTTTATGAACATCTCTCGTCCCACAGGGTCCCCTAGGCCCTGTCCCTCTGATGGTCTCCATCAATGCGGACAGCCTTGACTCTATTGATTTAAAGTTTTCTAAAACAGAGACACAGGATCCTTTAACTGAGCCTTCTAACAATAACAGGGCATTAGTCATATCATCATGTGGAGACCTGGGCCAGTTGACAGGTTCTCCTAGACCAGGTCTAGTTCCCTGACTGTTACGGCCCTCATGGTCTTGAAAGATTTCTCAGACAGCCTTCTTGGCCACAATATTATTGGCCCATTTAGTATGTAGTGCCTCTTTCTATTTTTGGCCGGTGGGGGGCTTATGATGACTTAGGTAGCATCCCTGTGATCAATCAAGTCAATAGACAGTGCATTTAAACATTGTACTTGAGGAACCTCCTGAGGCTTGAGCCGGGAGTAGAGCGGAATCGCTATTTTAAACTGTACATTTCTTGTGTGTTTTTTAAAATTACTTGCTGCACTCACCATCGGAGCACTCAGCACTGCCACAAACCCCCGGAGGTCAGCTGAATAAAACGCTGCCACCGGTGAGTGTTTGTTTACCCTCCCGCCGCCATTACTAGGACACAGGCCACGCCCACCGGATAGGCCACGCCCCCTCCCTCGCCACTCGGTACAAAGCGCGCTGAATACTAGCGCTGCCCATTGTAATTGAGGAACCTCCTGAGGCTTGAGCCGGGAGTAGAGCGGAATCGCTATTTTAAACTGTACATTTCTCGTGTGTTTTTTAAAATTACTTGCTGCACTCACCATCGGAGCACTCAGCACTGCCACGAACCCCCGGAGGTCAGCTGAATAAAACGCTGCCACCGGTGAGTGTTTGTTTACCCTCCCGCCGCCATTACTAGGACACAGGCCACGCCCACCGGATAGGCCACGCCCCCCTCCCTCGCCACTCGGTCCAAAGCGCGCTGAATACTAGCGCTGCCCATTGTAATTGAGGAACCTCCTGAGGCTTGAGCCGGGAGTAGAGCGGAATCGCTATTTTAAACTGTACATTTCTTGTGTGTTTTTTAAAATTACTTGCTGCACTCACCATCGGAGCACTCAGCACTGCCACGAACCCCCGGAGGTCAGCTGAATAAAACGCTGCCACCGGTGAGTGTTTGTTTACCCTCCCGCCGCCATTACTAGGACACAGGCTACGCCCACCGGATAGGCCACGCCCCCCTCCCTCGCCACTCGGTACAAAGCGCGCTGAATACTGGCGCTGCCCATTGTAATTGAGGAACCTCCTGAGGCTTGAGCCGGGAGTAGAGCGGAATCGCTATTTTAAACTGTACATTTCTCGTGTGTTTTTTAAAATTACTTGCTGCACTCACCATCGGAGCACTCAGCACTGCCACGAACCCCTGGAGGTCAGCTGAATAAAACACTGCCACCGGTGAGTGTTTGTTTACCCTCCCGCCGCCATTACTAGGACACAGGCCACGCCCACCGGATAGGCCACGCCCCCCTCCCTCGCCACTCGGTCCAAAGCGCGCTGAATACTAGCGCTGCCCATTGTAATTGAGGAACCTCCTGAGGCTTGAGCCGGGAGTAGAGCGGAATCGCTATTTTAAACTGTACATTTCTTGTGCATTTTTTAAAATTACTTGCTGCACTCACCATCGGAGCACTCAGCACTGCCACGAACCCCCGGAGGTCAGCTGAATAAAACGCTGCCACCGGTGAGTGTTTGTTTACCCTCCCGCCGCCATTACTAGGACACAGGCCACGCCCACCGGATAGGCCACGCCCCCCTCCCTCGCCACTCGGTACAAAGCGCGCTGAATACTAGCGCTGCCCATTGTAATTGAGGAACCTCCTGAGGCTTGAGCCGGGAGTAGAGCGGAATCGCTATTTTAAACTGTACATTTCTCGTGTGTTTTTTAAAATTACTTGCTGCACTCACCATCGGAGCACTCAGCACTGCCACGAACCCCCGGAGGTCAGCTGAATAAAACGCTGCCACCGGTGAGTGTTTGTTTACCCTCCCGCTGCCATTACTAGGACACAGGCCACGCCCTCCGGATAGGCCATGCCCCCCTCCCTCAATCTGCCTCCTATAAGTATGTGTTTATTCAGGAAGCGCAGCGGACGAGCGCAGCGGGCGCGACGATTGCGCGCCGAAGGCGCGTTAAAGGCAAGCTCGTCTGCGCTCGTCCGCGCCGAGGATGGGCCTAGGGCCACCCCCCCTTCATCACCTCCGCCCAGGCCCACTCAAAGCACAGCGCCACTAGCGTACACCTCTGCCCAACTCCTAAGCATCAGACCCAGATCAGAGGCAGCTCACACCCCACCTCACTTTACCTATGCCAATCCTTGTATAGGACCACTCAACTGTCCCACTTGCATTCAGAATATACCTGCTCCCCCCACAACTTCTTCCCCTCAGGTATTAGCGGCACTCATAAATGTACGGTCTCTACCGAAACACAAATTTGAAATCGCTGATTTCATAGACTCACAGAAAATAGACATATTGTTTGTCACTGAGACATGGGGGGACGAATCATCCGGTCCTGATTTCAGAGATGCTACGCCCAGCAACTACTGTGTCTGCAAGTTAGACAGACCAAAAAGGAAAGGGGGTGGAATAGCAATTATATATAAAGACCATTTCAAAATAACTACAACAGAGTTAAATTACATCGAGTGCGAGGCACTCCTCTTTACTATAGGCCTCTCAGGTAGAGCATCATTCAAAGGCATATTAATCTACCGCCCCCCAGGATCCAGATACAAATTCCTCTCGTTTCTAGATAACATCATCGAGGCTTCAGCAGGATCACCCCACTTCACCATCTTGGGTGACTTTAATTTCCACCTTGAAGACTCAGACGATCCTGATACGGTAACTCTAATTAATGACCTTGAGGCAGCTGGTCTTCTACAAATTGTCAAACAGCCCACACATAGAGCGGGACACACACTGGACGGACTTTTTACTAGTAACTCAAAGATTGCCATCACTAAGGTTGTCCCTCTAGTTTAGACTGATCACGCGGCCTTATGTTTTTCTATTCCAACCAACTCTAACAATCCCCCGTCTACACCGTTTACACCTACGAAATTTAGAGATTGGAAAAACATTAATCTGGACCTTCTCACACAGATAATGCGAGACAGCCCATTGCCAAATGAACAAGATCCCGTAGTAGCCTCCGCTAATTACCTGAACAAACTAAAGGCAGCCTGTAACAAGCTAGCACCTAGCAAAATTTCTCACAGAACTAGAAAACTCCCTTCCGCTCCTTGGTTCACCGAATCTCTCCGATTACAGAGACAATACTGCAGGAATCTAGAAAGGCAGTGGCGTCGCCATTTCAATCCCTGCGAAAAGATTACATACAAAAATGCTCTATCAAACTACAAAAAACTTATAATAGTAGAGAAATCCACTTACTACACCAACCAAATCAATCAGGCCAAAAACAATACAGGTAAACTGTTTCAGGTGGTCAGCTACCTATCCAACCCCCTTGCACCTCGCCCAGAAGGATCACAGGCTCTCTCAGATGCCTTGGCCAATTTCTTTGAAGATAAAGTTAGAGCTATCTTCAACACTTTCTCCCCGGACTCATCACTCACTTCCACTCCGCAATCTACCGCCGAAATTGACCCAGCTTTTTCAATTTTTGAAGCCACCACGCAAGAACTCATCCAACCCTTAATAGCGCGAACCAAATCGGGTTCACCTTTTGATCCTTGCCCCCCGGGCATTTGTAATCTTATCTCTGAAGCCATTGCCCCGTCATTATCTACCATCTGTAATGCAATGTTCAAAACGGGCATCTACCCTTCTGTCTGGAAGGAAGCTACTATTAAACCTCTTTTTAAAAAACCTACCCTAGATCCCCTCCTCCCCGCCAGCTACAGGCCCATCGCATGTCTCCCGTTCCCTGCCAAGATTTTTGAAAAAATCATGAACATCCAGTTGTCAACTTACATACACAACAACAATCTGCTGGACGACACCCAGTTTGGGTTTCGACAGGGCCACGGAACAGAGACTGCGCTCCTAAAAGCAGCGGATGAGATAAGGTCCACTATGGACAACGGAGGCTCAGCGATTCTGATACTCCTAGATCTCTCTGCAGCATTCGACACGGTCGATCATGTCACCTTGATCGACCGTGTCGCGGCCATAGGAATAAAAGACAAGGCTAAAGATCTTCTTGCTTCATTTCTGTCTAACCGCCCACAAACAGTGAAGATAGGCAACTACATCGCTCAGACTTTTTCCTTACCTTGTGGAGTACCGCAGGGATCCTCGCTAAGCCCGACACTCTTCAACATATATGTGTCGGACTTGGCGAGGGTCATAAAATCCCACGGAATCTCACTCACTACATATGCTGACGACACCCAACTGGTGTTGTCTGTATACAATGACGGCACTTCTGTAGCAGCCAATTTCCAAAACGGAATGAAGGCAATAAGCTCCTGGATGTCATCCAATTGTTTAAAATTGAATTCTGATAAAACAGAAGTGATGACATTCGGGAGGCTGCAACCTACTTGGTCCCCGCAATGGTGGCCATCTCAGATGGGACAACCTCCCGAACCAGTGATCAAGGTACGAAACCTGGGTGTCATCTTCGATAACAAGATGTCCTTCCAGCAACATGCTAATTGGGTGGTCTCCTCTTCTTTCTACACCCTAAAAAAGATTAAAAAACGAATCCCTTATCTCCCTCCTTCAGCAGGCAAAACCTTAGTCAGCACACTAGTCTTTTCTAAAACAGACTATTGCAACGGCCTCTTACTAAACGCACAACAAAAGGTCCTCAACAAACTGCAGACAGTGCAAAACGCGGCAGCCAGGACACTGCTATCCATCCCCAGGTTTGCATCTATCTCCCCTTACATCAAACAGCTACACTGGTTGCCGGTGAGAAGCCGGATCAAATTCAAGGCTCTATGCATAGCATACAAAGCTATCCACAACCATGGCCCTCTATTCTTAAGACAAGCCTTCCGGCCACTTGAACACCTTAGAACCTTACGCTCATCCACATCCCACTTACTAAGAGTCCCTCGAACACGAAGAGCTAACTGGGGAGACAAACGTTTCTCTGTCGCTACAGCCAAGTTGTGGAACACGCTCCCCCTCCACATTAAATCTGCGCCGACACTGTTCAATTTCAGGAAAAAATTAAAAACTTGGTTGTTCCCAGCCTGAATACTCCCCGATCCACTGGAAGTTCTGCAACTACAGCGCCGAGACACCCTTGGGTATTTGCGCGCTCTAAAAATTGCTCAAATAAATAAATAAGGATTTTTTGCAGATAGGGCTACTTTAGGTGGCTTCTGCCCCACACTGTCACATAATTCTGGGGCTCCAGGCTCCCCCACAGACAGGAGAGTCCCAGTCTCCATGTCTATGGGTAGAGATGACCAGAAAATGCCTTAGGTACTATAAACAAGGAGATTGGCTTGGTAATGCTTTTCTCCTCTCCAACGCCAATCTCCTTGTTTATTGCACCCAAGGCACTTTTTAAGTAGCTTGTGATGGACGTTGTGACCCTATAATTCCCGCCTTCTCTCCACCCATAATTGTTGATAAGTCCCTTTTAACATATGACTAACCTTAGGGTTTTCTTTATTTTTCTTCTAGTTCCTCAGACAAGTCTCCAGATAGCAAACCAGAGGGGTGGGGGTGGGTGGTGTTAGATTTGGGGGTCTCAAGTTGGCACAGGTAGGTACTTGTGACAAATAGGGACCCTTGCCTCTAGTCAGGGTAAGGCGGTACACTCCTAAAATAATCCCTGCTCACCCCCTTGGTAGCTTGGCACGAGCAGACAGGCTTATCTCAGAGGCAGTGTGTAAAGCATTTGTGACCACATACAGTAATCAAGTGACAACACTACAGATGGACACCACACAGGTTTTATATCAAAAATAAGTATTCTTTATATAGACTTAACACAAGACCACAAACGACAAAAATCCACAATACTATACTTAAAATGGTAGTTTTAGCTTAGTTCTGTTCAGTTCTTAAAATGCGACACTTTAAGTCAATGTACCTTGCGATGCGTCACGCTTCCACAACAAAAGTGTTGCAGCGTTGGAAATGCAGCAAAGTTCCGTTGCAAAGAAATAAAGATGTGTAGATCTTCCAGATGCGGCACGCTTCTCCGATGTTGCTAGAAGTCTCGGCTCGATGCGTCAGCTGCAGCGGCAACACCCTTGTTCAGAGATGCGACGATGGCTGCTTTGGCGGTGACACTCTTCTCCCTCGATGCGAGACACTTCCGCTCGATGCGACAACTGCAGCGGTGACACCCTTGTTCAGAGATGTGACGACAGCGGCTCCGACAGCGGCACGCTTCTCTGTGGATGCGAGGCGCTTTTCTTTTTTTTTTTTATTATTTTTTATTGAGAGTTCATACCAGTAAATTACAAATTCAAAAATAGATACATACATACGTTAGCCCTCCCAATTAACGACAGCTGTAGTGAATCCATTCTTTTTAAATCTGTTTCCATCGAAAGCAAGAGCGGTGTGTAATTATCATTAATTATTTTACCCGGTTCTGCATTTATTATTATACCCAGGTAAACCACCGAGTCCACATATCTAACATCCAACTTGACTATTTTTTTAGAGCATAGTACTTCTGTTTTGTCTACATTTAGTCGGTACCCCGACACATCTCCAAACCGATCGGTTATATTAACTACTTCCCTCATAGCTGACTCTGGGTCTTTGGTGATTACTGCTAAATCATCCGCATATGCGAGAAGTTTGGTCTGATACCCATTAGTGAGTACTGGTTTAATGGCCACATTGTTCATTATTTGTGTAATTAAGGGGTCTATATAGAGCGCAAAAAGGATTGGTGAACACGGACAACCTTGTCTTGTACCCCTTGTTATGTTGATCTTACCCGATCTTTCACCCATTAATTGGATTCTTGCCGAGGCGCTTTTCTTGATGCGGTGCAATGCGTCCACTACAGCGTCGACATCCTTGTTCAGAAATGCAATGGCAGCGGCTGCGACACGCTTCTTCGGTGCGAGACGCTTCGCTCGATGCAGTGCAATGCGTCAGCTACAGCGTCAACATCCTTGTTCAGAAATGCAATGGCAGCAGCTGCGAAGGCGACACGCTTCTTCGGTGCGAGACGCTTCGCTCGATGCGGTGCAATGCGTCAGCTACAGCGGCGACACCCTTGTTTAGAGATGCGACGGCAGCGACGGTGACACGCTTCTTCCTCTTGAGTCGCGCTTCCAGCTCCTTGCGACCCGCAGTCCCTCAGAAGGCCCAAAACAACAGTAGGCACTTCCCAAGGAACTCTGGGGAGCTGGGGATTGAAGTCTGTTGTCCCTGAGACTTCAGCAGGAGTCAAGCCCTGTTCCAAGCCCTTGGACATCCTTACAAGTTGATGAAAGTACACAAAGTCTCTTTCTCCTCTATTTGGCAGTCAGGCAACCACTGCAGGCCACTCCCCCAAGCAGCACTTCAGCTTAGGGATAGACTCTCCTCAGTTTCTTCAGGTTTCTTTCCTCAGCAAAGGTCTCTTCTTGTTTGTCCAAAAGTGATCTAATTTCTTGGGATCAGGGTCCCAATATTTATACCCCAAAATCCTTTGTCCTCTGAGGGTAGAGGGCCCTTTGCCTAGTCCAAACCAGTTCTGGAGCACTCTGTTTACATGACTCCTTCTTTTCTTTCACAGTGCAGGGCAGAAACATCAGACGCCCTACAGGAGAAGGAGCCAGCATTGTGGAGGGAAAGCACAGCCCTGGAGCACTTTGTTGCCATGATTCCTTCTCTTCTTTCACAGTGCAGGGCAGAGACATCAGCCACACCACAGGGGGTAGAGCCAGCACTGTGGGGTACAGGCACAGACCTATTCAGGTCCCAGGTGCAACTCCTACCACCCATCTAGATGCATATCTCTCTGTTCACCACTGGGCTGACTCATTCTGTCTCCTGGAATCCCCCAGCCCTGTCACTCAAACTCCAGACAAGAAATACACAACCTAGCAGAGGCAGACTTGGATAGTTAGACAAGCAAATACCTACTTTCTAAAAGTGGCATGTTGAAATACAAAGTGTTAAAACCAACTTCACTAAAAGATGTATTTTATCACTCTGAGTTCAGGCAAACTATACTCGAATTTCTACCATGTTCCCTGAGTCAGTTAGGATTATAAAATGTCATAATCTAACTGCTATTCTGGCCTATGGAGAACAGGTAGTCTTGCAATAGTGAAAAACGAAAATGGCTGTAATTCACTATTAGGACATGCCACACACATCAGGGCTTGTCCTACCTTATACTTACAATACACCCTGCCCTTGGGCCTACCATAGGGGGGTCTGACATGAAGAAAAGGGAAGGTTTAGGGACTGGCAAGTGGGTGCACTTGCCTAGTCAGCATTGCACTACCAGACTTCACGCAGGCTCTGCAATGGCAGGCCTTAGACACATTTTACAAGGCCGCTTCTGTGGGTGGCACAACCAGTGCTGCAAGCCCACTAGCAGCATTTGGATTAGCAGCCATGGGCACGTCTGGTGCACTGTGCTAGGGTCTGAGAGGTAAACAAAACCAGCCAATCATGGAATCACTAATTCATAAATCAAATTATAATAGGGAGAGCATATGCACTTTAGCACTGATCAGCAGTGGTAAAGTGCCCAGAGTCATAAAATAGCCAACAACAGGTTAGAAAAAGTATAGGAGGAAGGCAAAAAGTTCAGGGAAGAACCTGCGAAAAGGGCCAAGTCCAACAGGGTGGCTAAGTCCAACCTCCTCCAGCCTCTGACAGACTCAGACTTGCCTAGGGGGGCCCGTCTTCACCCATTCACAGCCCAGGCGCATCCCGCAATGTAGCATTGTACACCTTATGGGTGCAGTCTGGTCACTCCTCCTGCACCTAAGGCTTGTGGAGTATGAAGTCTTGCAAGTTACCCAAGCCCAAATTCAACCACAAATTATTTGTGCATACCAAGGTAGGGAGCATTGTGCACCTTATATGGGTTGCCTGGCCCCTCTGGCTGCAGCTAGGGCTTGCAGGGTATGAATTATAAATCTCAAGGGGGCTGGTTGTAAATGTCTGTGCACACAAACAATTTGAAAGTTTGTATCTATGTAAAATATCACTCCAGCAGTGCTCTAAAAGGAAAGGTTGGCACCAGATAGCCTTTAAAAAACACAAAAACTCTAATATTTAAGAATGCATCTTAGAACTCACAATTAAGAGTCCACAATAAATAATTCTAAACGTTTGTCCTTTAATTCGATCTTCAAACTTCTAGCCTCTAGCCAATAAGTGTTTTGTTGTACTGGTGTGTTGCCCATGACTTCATCAGAGCAGAAAGCAAATAAAACACAACTGATTTTGAGTTTTTTCTTCCTCAAAAAACAAATTAATATAACCTGTGTTTGCATAGTAATAATATACACTATGGAATTTCTTGTGTTTATAATGAAAAGACACCATGTGTAGAAACCCATGATTTAACCACCATCAACACTATATATATGACAAGGGTGTTAATAGCCCTGCTAATAAATCAACTAATATACATGCAAAGTCTTTCAATACACCCGAGTGTGACACATTACAAATTGCCTCACAATCACCAAGTGCAAAAAAGCAAAAAAAGACAAAGATTACCACAAGAAGCATGCCTTGGTGTGCAATTAAATGTGAAAACAATCCACATACCTTAAATAAGAAATCACCACCAAAGCATACCAGATAAGTGCCAAAAATGTGAAACTATACATTCACCCACTATTCATATGTGCTCTTATAAAGTCTATATAAAAATGTATGTATCCAATGACATCTGAAAATCACACAGAAGAAGAAACATATTTTTTAATATATACATGTAGGCCAGATAATTTCACCATAGTCATCAGTGGACCAAATATTGCAAAGAATCATTTCACTACTCTCACTCGTAAAGACCCTACTACAATATTCACCTCGCTATCACTACCCTTAGCCTGGCCATGCATGGTGATGGTCCGATGCCATGCTCGCTCCTCTCATCACTCTCACATCCTGCAGGGTCCTCCGGAACTTCTTGGGAATGCTGATATAGTCAATCTGATTCTCCCTTGAATGGTCTGGTGACACCCACGTTGCCTTGTGTATTCTTTTGTGTGGGAATACACTACTGGTTTTCACCACACTGTTCAGGGTACAGAGATTTGCGAGCCTTTAGCTATTCAGAGCTTCACCTTGTTGTGGCCAGGCTAAAGCCGAAGAATGCATGGATGGAACTGAGAAACCAACACCAGCGATATAATACCACCCTCCTCAAAGATGCACAGACATGGAGTGAATACTGAGTCACCCTCAGTAACAACTTCCCGTCCTACAAGAACTTGTCAACACCAACACCAAAGAGTAGGAAAAGCACCAAAACCAACAAGTAAGCAAAAAGAAGCTTAAGAGCAGACAAGCCAAGAATCATTGATGGTCTTGCCACAGAAGCCCAGGAAGCGGCATTCCATGGAAATTCTACAACAAAACAAGGAAATTCTCTGGCAGATGAAGCAAGCCAGAAAGATCTGTTAAGGACAAAGCTGTGAACACAATCATGGCCAACAACGAAGATGGGTGGAGCACTTTGAAGAACTGCTGAACCAGCCTGTGCCACAATCTCCACCAGACATACAGCCAGCTGACAAGGACTTGCTAATCAATTACAACAGACCAACCAAGGAAGTAATTTGGCAATCCATCAAACATCTGAGAAATGGGAAAGCAGCAGGACCTTACAACATTCCTGTGGAGGCACTGTAGACAGACATTGAAGCATCAGTAGATGTGCTCTATTAAATGTTTGGAAGGATCTGGGAAGAGGAAAAGGTGCTGTCAGACTGGAAGGAGGGCTAACTCATCAAGATCCCCATGAAAGGTGACCTGAGTAACTGCACAAAATACAGTGGGATAACTCTTCTATCAACCCCAGGCAAAGTTTTCAACAGAGTCACCCTGAACAGAATTTAGAAACAAGTTCAATGCTCGGTTGCAAGATCAGCAAGCTGGCTTCCGCAAAGATAGATCCTATACAGACCAGATTGCAACACTGAGCATCATCATTGAGCAGTGGATGGAATGGAACTCCCCCCTCTATGTCAACTTCATCGACTATGAGAAGGCATTCAACAGCTCAGACAGAGAGACCCTTTGGAAAATCCTCCACCACCATAGTGTGCCAGATAAATTTGTGGGAATCATCAGGAACTCTTAGGAGGGAATGACCTGAAAGATAGTCCATGGAGGATAATTCACAGATGCCTCCCAAGTGAGGACTGGAGATTGCTCTTGCCTTTTCTCTACCTACTGGCCATAGACTGGATCATGAAGGCATCTACATCAAGGAGAAGAAATGGGATCCACTGGACTCCTTGGATGCGGCTTGGCAACTGGGCACTACTCTCCCATACCCATTTGAGGATCCAAGAGAAGACCGGCAAGGTATTAGCCACAACAGCACAACCTGGCCTCAACATTCACAAGGGAAAACAAAGATCCTGAAGGCTAATACTGCCAGCACAGCTGCAGTTACTGTTTCAGGTGATGCACTGGAAGAGGTTGAAGCCTTCACCTACCTGAGCAGTGTCATAGACAGCAAGGCGGCACCAACGTCAACATCAAGGCAAGAATCGGCAAAGCAAGGGATGCCTGTATTCATCTAAAGCAAATCTGGAGCTCCAAGGACCTAACACTGCAAACCAAGATCAGGTCTTGTAACACCAATGTAAAATCAGTATTTTCATATTTAGCAGAAACTTGAAGGACAACAGTGACCATCACCAACTGAGTCCAGACCTTCAACACCTGCCTGAAGAAAATCCTCCAAATCCACTGGTCAAACACCATCAGGAACAACAACCTATGGCAGCAGATTTTCTAACTCTCTGCTCATGAGGAAATCCTGATAAGAGGCTGGAGCTGGATAGGTCACACCCTCCACAAGCCTGCATCAAACACCACCATGTAAGCCCTGACCTGGAACCCTCAAGGGAAATGGAAAATGAGAGGACCAAGAAACACCTGGTGCCGAGGCCTTGAACCTTACTGCAAGGAGATGGGTTACATGTGGAATCAAATTTAAAGAAAATCCCAGGACAATGGTGGCTCAAGAGTTATAGTTGATGTCCTATACCCCAGGAAGGGGAGTAGGTATAAGTAAGTAAGCAATCACTATCCTTGGTGCGAAAATCAAAAACAAACCCCAACAAAACGTACTGATACGGAGAGTCCTCCCATCATCTAGCAGAGTGTAGCAATATGGCATTCTACTTGGGCACCATACTGTCCCTCTGTAAATAACGCTGTGAGATTAAAAATGAACCATTTGGCCACAACAAATATTTTAGCCATCTAAAAATGAGTAACAAAGCGATCTCTACTAATTGGCCCCTATACATAAAAAGGCACACATGAACAAATGGTATAGTGTAACGCGTGTTGGAAACAAAATCTTAACCATATAAGATTAAATTGTAAGTAATCTCGTGGTGACCAAATAAATAAAACTTCAAGTATTTCATATATAATGTCATAATATAGTAGTCCTTTTGGGTGCTATATCACTTTACCCTGCTTAAACCTGTTATAATACAAAACAATAAAGACCAGTTTCTGCTTACCACAGTTACTCATGTATACAATATTACATTACTGTCACGCCATTAAGACTTATTAAGTCAAACACCCAGAGAAAAACTCTGCAATCCTTCGTAAGCTGCCGCAGCCATCTTAAAAGGCCTAATAGTATGTTCACCCATATAGCCATCGCTATCACTAACCAATTCCTCATGCAGTAGTAACATACGCTATATATTTATTAAATAATTAGACTACTGTAAACAAAGCAGTAGCTCCAATACAAAAAATAAAACCTGAAGGAAGTGACCCAACTAGGGCCACCGGGTCACTCTCGATCTCCTCTAGCCTTCCAAGAATGAAGAGTCGATGACGCAGTAAAGAATACAAGCAAACTAGTTTATTCACAAAGTACACTGCAGTGGAGGCCAATCTGACCAGCCTCCTATGATGGCTGACAAGGAACTGACTCTAACAAGCATAAAGTTACATTATGTATGTTGCGGAGCCCACAAAAACCCACCTACTATGGAAAAACACTGGTAGCTGTCGTTATACAATGGGGGTACAGAACATAAGTTTCGATTCCACAGCCTGGCACAAGTTATCTACTGCCCAAGGTCGTCTGGCTTATCCTCCCCACTAGACAGGTGGGAGAAGGCTTGATGTAACAGAAAAGGCATGCGTTAATGAGCAAGATTTCAGCATTTGAGAAACAAAACTTACCGAGAACCATATCTCGTAAATGATCAAATAACAGTTTCGATTATAATACAAAATTGCGTCTTCGAGGGGTAAAATGGTGGCACAGATGCTAACCTAACTTACATAACGGTTAATTGTGTATGCATCCAGAGAATATACTATAAAATAGCTAAATAAATGGTAACATAATCATGTAAAATACGAGCAATATGTCGGTAATACGTTTCAGTTCTAACAGACCTTCCTTTTAGCATTATTTAGCTAACGCAAATTACTTTATTCTTGCTATCAGGTAAAGGTCTTTACAGTTCTAAAGGTAGGGACAATATAGAAATACAGGCAATAACATGTCAAGTGCGAATATATATATATATATATATATATATATATATATATATATATATATGCCACATGTTTGATCCGCAAGAGCATGGACACATATCAGGGCGGCCAGGTCGCTGGGGGCGAACCACCTCCAATTAACATTCAACACACATCCTCCTTATTAAAAGAAGTACGCCCGGCCAGATTCCAGGATTCACAGGTATTCTTTATTTTATGCAGCAGCCAAATTATTTCATCCTAACGCGTTTCAACTACATCGGTAGTCTTGATCACAGGTTTGAGCTGCATACGGGAGTCTCTGGCGCAATTGATTTATACGCCGTCACAGGCCACACCCATCACGTGTGGTCCCAAATTACTACAGTTCCCAAGGTGCACTGTTGAAATGACACAGTCTACCCTCCATTCTTGAATAACTGAAAGACGGTTTCCCTTTAGTCATTTCAGTTCAAGATACAATGTTATTTGCAGGGTTAGAACAACACCTTTAAAGTTAACAGTTCGCTCGTATTTTGAAGGCTGCTGTTGCACTTCACAATGTTCACAGATACCTGCCGCCTGAAATCCGACGTGACTCACAAGTGTGCTTCACCTTCCCACGCCTTACAAACTCCTCTGTTGGCAAGTATTCGCTAGATCACGCTGTGCTTGCTGGGATACTCCGTGCTGCCTTCCGAGGGTTGCGGGCGGGTCCTGCTCTCCAAATTAAATGCCACATGTTTGATCCGCAAGAGCATGGACACATATCAGGGCGGCCAGGTCGCTGGGGGCGAACCACCTCCAATTAACATTCAACACACATCCTCCTTATTAAAAGAAGTACGCCCGGCCAGATTCCAGGATTCACAGGTATTCTTTATTTTATGCAGCAGCCAAATTATTTCATCCTAACGCGTTTCAACTACATCGGTAGTCTTGATCACAGGTTTGAGCTGCATACGGGGGTCTCTGGCGCAATTGATTTATACGCCGTCACAGGCCACACCCATCACGTGTGGTCCCAAATTACTACAGTTCCCAAGGTGCACTGTTGAAATGACACAGTCTACCCTCCATTCTTGAATAACTGAAAGACGGTTTCCCTTTAGTCATTTCAGTTCAAGATACAATGTTATTTGCAGGGTTAGAACAACACCTTTAAAGTTAACAGTTCGCTCGTATTTTGAAGGCTGCTGTTGCACTTCACAATGTTCACAGATACCTGCCGCCTGAAATCCGACGTGACTCACAAGTGTGCTTCACCTTCCCACGCCTTACAAACTCCTCTGTTGGCAAGTATTCGCTAGATCACGCTGTGCTTGCTGGGATACTCCGTGCTGCCTTCCGAGGGTTGCGGGCGGGTCCTGCTCTCCAAATTAAATGCCACATGTTTGATCCGCAAGAGCATGGACACATATCAGGGCGGCCAGGTCGCTGGGGGCGAACCACCTCCAATTAACATTCAACACACATCCTCCTTATTAAAAGAAGTACGCCCGGCCAGATTCCAGGATTCACAGGTATTCTTTATTTTATGCAGCAGCCAAATTATTTCATCCTAACGCGTTTCAACTACATCGGTAGTCTTGATCACAGGTTTGAGCTGCATACGGGAGTCTCTGGCGCAATTGATTTATACGCCGTCACAGGCCACACCCATCACGTGTGGTCCCAAATTACTACAGTTCCCAAGGTGCACTGTTGAAATGACACAGTCTACCCTCCATTCTTGAATAACTGAAAGACGGTTTCCCTTTAGTCATTTCAGTTCAAGATACAATGTTATTTGCAGGGTTAGAACAACACCTTTAAAGTTAACAGTTCGCTCGTATTTTGAAGGCTGCTGTTGCACTTCACAATGTTCACAGATACCTGCCGCCTGAAATCCGACGTGACTCCTCTGTTGGCAAGTATTCGCTAGATCACGCTGTGCTTGCTGGGACACTCCGTGCTGCCTTCCGAGGGTTGCGGGCGGGTCCTGCTCTCCAAATTAAATGCCACATGTTTGATCCGCAAGAGCATGGACACATATCAGGGCGGCCAGGTCGCTGGGGGCGAACCACCTCCAATTAACATTCAACACACATCCTCCTTATTTACTGTTAACTTTAAAGGTGTTGTTCTAACCCTGGGAACTGTAGTAATTTGGGACCACACGTGATGGGTGTGGCCTGTGACGGCGTATAAATCAATTGCGCCAGAGACTCCCGTATGCAGCTCAAACCTGTGATCAAGACTACCGATGTAGTTGAAACGCGTTAGGATGAAATAATTTGGCTGCTGCATAAAATAAAGAATACCTGTGAATCCTGGAATCTGGCCGGGCGTACTTCTTTTAATAAGGAGGATGTGTGTTGAATATATATATATATATATATATATATATATATATATATATCTTCACAAAATGGATCCTTTCAAGCTGCTTGTAGTGGCGCTCTTTTCTGCGGTGCACAACTCCTCGGCTGAGCCCAGCCGTAATTAATCAGCATACTTTTCCTGCCAAGACAGGACAAAATGGGGTGCACTCACGGAAAGTGGTTTCACAATGTTATTTATTCCAAAATTAAATCATGAAAACTGGTGTCACAGCAAAAACCAATGCGTTTCGGTCTCCATGAGACCTTGGTCACGGTTGTATTCACTCGTGTTTGTTCTTTATACATAAAATCACCTGACTTCCTGTCACCACGTTTTTTTTACAAAAGGAAATGAAAAGTTTGGCACATAGCATTCTAATTTTGGTAGTTTGACAATCAAACATTTGTTTTAACTCGATGGCTTTTGCTATTTAATTTACATAGTAAAGGATATAATTCATGCCCTCTAATGGGCTTTCAAAAGGTGCAATTTCATACCCTTCTTAATGCGTGCAAAACTTTTTACACATATTACGTATATATTTATCAAACCCTCCAGTGGGTAATTTGTAATTAGACAATTATCCTTAATAATGTACAACATGCGTATTTTTACAGCTGTAGATACCGCTGTATATTTATCAACCCTCCAGAGGGTGGTTATAATACGTATGAATACATTAAAATGAAACCATCAATTAGTTAATTCCACCTCAACATGAATTCCTACAAGTTGATAACTATGGATGTAGTCTCCCTTTATTCCAACATTGAAAACCAGATCAGATTGACAGCTTGCAAATACTTTTTAAGCAAACGTAATATCCAATATCAAAGGCATAATGAAATGCTAATCAATATGATGGAAAACTGCTTAACAAAACATGTCTTCCTATTTGGCGAGGAATTTTATATTCAATCCAAAGGGACAGCAATGGGATTTTCCTTCAGTCCCAACTACGCCTGCCTGGCAATGGGCTAGTGGGAGCAGCACCTTGCCTGGCATCCCAACCATGATGAACATGTCAACAAGACAGTTAGTTGGCTGAGATTTATAGATGATCTCTTTATAATATGGGACGGGACTGAATTGGAATTCAAACAATAATTTGTAATATTGAATAACACAGTGGCAAATTTAAATTTTACTTATGAGATCAACTCTGAAAGAGTAACCTTTTTGGATACTAAAGTTTATGTAAAAAATGGGAGATTACATACAACTTTACATCGTAAAAAAACTGCAACAACTCACTTCTCTGTTGGTGCACTATCTTTCCCTCAGGGAGGCAAATTGTACCTTGCACTGTCTCATCACGGAGAAGAATCTGAAATTCATGGGGTGTCGGAGACTGAGACTCAGGCTCCTGCGGATCAGATGAAGAAGAAGCCTGGGTAGCCCAAATTTCTGGGGGAACTGACGCTTTCAGAACGGCCTCTCTCTCTTCCTCCGTCTGTGCCCAAGTCAGTTTGGCATCATAAGAGGGAACAACGCATGGAACCTTCTCCATCTCGTGATCCCCTATCCCTTTGCAAACCCCACCATCATATTTGAGTTGGAGCGGTACTCGCCGACAATGAGAGGTATGGACCAATGCTTCCGGCTGTCCACTCTCACTGCTGTCCTTGTCATGATGAGGATCAAATATGGTCCTCTGGATTCCAAGCTGTCTCGCCTCTGGAAATTCTTAAAGAGAATGAAATCACCAGGCTGTATGGTGTACCTGGGTCCCTCTGGTGCTGGAGGCAACGCTTCATGTATCTGTTGATGAATAGAACATAAACTTTTAGTAAGATCATATAAATAATCGACCAACAGAGGATAATCAATTTCAGAACACTTTTTCAGTCTAAGAACGCCCTACACATTTGCGGGACGGGCAAAGACAACTTTGTAAGGCGATAATCCAGTTCTAGAATGGGCTGTCATTCTGGTGGACAATAGAGCAAGGGGTAATGCATCTGGCCATTGCAACCCAGTACGTTCCTTAATCTTTGCCAACTGTAGCTTGAGAGTACCATTGTACTTCTAAACTAGACTTGCTGAGTGAGGATGATTTGCTGCATGAAATTTTTGCTTGATGTGCAGACTATCGCACACCAATTGGATCACTTTTGCATTAAAGTGACTTCTGTTGTCACTCCAAATCAAACAGGACAAACCGTAGCGTGTGAAAAATTCCTTAATAAGAGCCTTCGCCATGGCTGTGTTTCTTTTGTTGGATAGGCCTCAATCCACTTACTAAGTGCACAAACAACCACTAGCACATACTTACAATTATTAACTCCGTGCATCTCAATATATTCCATCTGGACTACCTTGAAAGGGAGGTAAGGTGGCGCAAAATTACTAGAAGGTGTAAGGGTACCTTTTCCAGGATTGTACTTCAAACAAATCATACAGTATTTCACCAAATGGGCACAACCTTTGGGATATTGTCATTTTGCCACACAGAATCCAATAACCTACATATTCTTCTTGCGCTAATATTAGCTTGACCATGTGCCATTGTAATTACAGGAAATACATATGCATCGGGTAACATCCATCTCTGCTTCTCTGATTTATCAGTCCATCACCCTTCGTCATCTAAATGCCCTGAACTCTCCTGCCACACTGCCAACTCCTCAACTGGTGCCTCACTCTGTATTTCTCTAACACTTTCCAACACATTTTCAAACATGATAACATCAGGTACCAATGTAGCAGGTCCTACCACAAACATATTCGCCATTTCCGACCTGGCCGTCTCTTTTGCAATCTGATCTGCAAAGGCATTTCCCCTCCCCACATCATCAGTAATTGCTTTATGGGCCCTACACTTCACTATTGCCAATCATTTGGAAAAGGTCAAGGCTGTCAAAAGCCTCTCTATCAACGGGCCGTTCTGATTCTTGGTGCCATAGGAAGTCAAGAATCCTCTCTCTCTGCCCAGAGGCGTCCAAAATTATGGGCCACCCCGAAGGCATACTGGCTGTCAGAGTAAATATTGACAATCCTTCACTCAATTCACATGCTTGCAAAAGCACTATCAGCTCCGCAGCTTGCGCGGATTGGTAAGGAATACGTAATGTCTCAACTACAGTGTGTAGCGTGGTAACAGCATACGCCGCTGTAGTGGTGCCATCTGACAATTTGAAACAAGTGCCATCGACATCTAGTTCCCCTTGCGGGTCAGATAAGGGAACATCAATCAAGTCTACCCGTCCCTTTGTCCCTTCTTCTGTACGAAACAAACAATCACGGACATCTGTATCTTCATTCTCCGAAGGGAAGGGTAGGAACATGGCTGGGTTCAGGATGGCACATCTTTTGATAGTAATATGAGGTGCAATTAGTGTTTATTCATAACCAGTCAGACGAGCACTGGTGAGGCGCTGCGTCTTTGGCTTGTTCAAAAGTACATCCATAGCACGAGGTACCATTACTGTGAGATCATGATTAAAGACGAGCCCCGCCAATTGTTGAACAGAGACCGCTGCAGCCGCGGATGCTCTTAAACAACTTGGGAGGGCTCTAGTGACAGGGTCAAGCGTAGCAGAAAAATAAGCACAAGCCTCTGCTTTCCTCCAAAGGCTTGTGTTAAAACAGAACGTGCACATCCAGCCGCTTCGTGTACGTACAACATGAAAGGCTTCTTATAGTCAGGCGTACCAAGTACAGGTGCAGAGCAAAGAACAAATTTTAATTGTTCAAAGGTATGCTGACATTCATGCGTCCAGTGCAAGGGTTCATGCACATCTGTAGTTGTTAAGCAAAGCAAGGGCTTTATTAATAAACAATACGCAGGTATCCAATGTCGACAATACGAGGTGATGCTTATGAAAGCACGCACATCCCTCTGAGTCACAGGGACAGGCATATTAACAATGGCATCAACTCATTCAGGTGTTAGCCTCAGACCCTCCTTCTACAGCAGGTGACCTAAATAGGTGACCTGCTGTTGACAATATTGGAATTTGGAAAGGGACATTTTATGTCCTTTGTTTGCCAAACTCTTTAATAATGTAACCATAGCATCCTGAAAACCCTCTTTGGTATCGGAGGCTATCAAAATGTCATCCACGTACTGCAATAATACATTACTTGCGGGAAGAAAGAGAGAGTCCAATTGACTTTTCAAAGCTTAGCTATAAATACTGGGACTTTCAGAATTCCCCTGAGGAGCTCGAACAGAATTGGAAGCTCTTACCAGCCAGAGCAAATCCAAAAAGATACCTACTGTCTGGTTGAATAGGAATACTAAAGAAAGCATTTTTCAAATCAATCACAGAAAAGAATTTGGCTGTGGAAGGAATCATCGTCAAGAGAACAGTAATGTCTGGAACCACTGGGAACTGGGGGACTACTATTTTATTGATCTCCCGCAGATCAGTCACAAAGCGGTAGACATTAGGATGTGTATCAGGGGAATCCAAAGGTGCCTTCTTAAGAAAAGGGAGAATGGGGCTACTGCATACATTTGCTACTGTCTCCTCAACCACCCCTGATTTGATCAAGTCCTGTATAATCTGCATCAAAGCCTGTTCCCCCAGCTTGTGATATTTTGTTCTGTGGAATACAAGGGAGAACAGAATTATTCTTGACCTTTATAGAAACTGGTGGTATCTACAACAACTCCATATTTGTATCCCTGTGGCCCACAATGAGGAGGGCACATCTTTAAATTCAACAGGAAGCGGTGCACCCTTTGCCAAACACTGTTTTGCACTAACCACATTAGGTCCAAGAGTCATGTAAACACCACCTGGGGAACAATAAATGGTAGCATGTAACTTTTTCAACAAATCCAATTCTAATAGATTTTCCCCACAATTCGCCGCCAACAAAAATGGAGAGTCCACAGTAAAAGGACCAACAGTCAAAGCAAGAGGTTTGGAAATGGGGCTCACAACTGGTACGCTTGAAAAACCTACCGAAACGATACGGCCAGACAGGGCGGACCCGGGGACCAGCGAATGAGAAACAGAGCTATTCATTGCACCTTTATCCACCAAACATTTCTGTGCCGAACCATGCAAATCTGCTGTGACATAAGAACCACACTGATCTACAGGAATTTGGACTGGTCCCTTTCCCTGTCCCTGGCTTTCCTAACCATAGGACATCCGTACAGCTTCATTCATATCATAATCATCATGATAGTACTGCCTTCCCCGGGGGTCATCAAAATAGTTCTGATCAGAATGACCCCACCGAGAATGCACCTGCTTGAACATCTTTCCGATCAAACTCCTCACGGCCCCTTCCACTCGAACCCGCCCTCTAGGTACTGCAATTTTCTGTAACAAATCTGGACACTCGCTTCGCCAATGTCCCTCCTTTTTGCAATATGCACATTCATTCGGCCCTAAGGGTGCACCACCTCTACCAGCACCTGCGACCTCAGAGCCGGACCAGTGCCTCGTCCCCTTCCGGATCCTCTTGCAACCTGCTGCAGCAACACATTCGTTTTAAATCCTTACGCTTCTTTTCCACCTTGTCCTTTTCATCATTTTCTTGATGCTCATAGTACTGGGCCATACTTAATATCATCGAAGGGGAGGAGGTAGTCCAAGTGCTCTCCGAAGCTTGCGACCAAGCCCCAACCTCCGGAAGCAAATTCGTGACAAACCTGTTTACAAACAAACGAACACCACCTTCAACTGACAAATCCTGTCCACTGAAATCCAAGAACACCCCTTCAAACCGAGTAAAATCAGACACACTCTCCTCTTTCTTTTGACAACATGCCGTCAACTTATCCCAATCTACTCGTCTGGGTGGGATAAGAGAATGCATGTAAATGATGATACGACTTGGCAAAGCCAGAATCTCAACCTTAAGTTTTTCACTGGCCTTTCGCTCCTTATCCCATGCCTTAATCTCATCCCATGTGCCACCCAATTCCACCCTGTGATCCTGTATATGCACCTGCCTCCATATATCCACCGGCAACAACAGCCCAAAAATATCTTGATATACGCTAGGGTCATAACTGACGAGAAGGCGGCCTCAGTTAACTCTTTATAATACACCGTAGGGTTTTTCCTAGGATTCGGTAACTGACGCTATCACCTCACTTCTCTTTCACAGGGTATATACCCACTGTTCCTGAAAATGAGTCGCTACCCATTGTTGACCAACATCTTCTCTTTGGTTACGCTGCTCTGGAATGTCAGGATGAAAAATAGGGTGCTCCTCCCTCATCGGAAATTGGGACTCACTAGTTGGAATACGGTGATGTAATCTTTCTCCATACCTGAGTAGCGTCCCAACATTACCAAGAACTTCTGCAGGGGCCATACCAGCTGAATATACACAATCTCGAATGTCATAAATAATTTGAGGAGCTGTGCCTCCAATACACTGTTCCCATAAACCTGTCAATGTAGCTGACATATGCTGAAGGGCATGTTGCTGTACAAACTGATCAAAATCTTTCATCGCACTCCATATATCCTCCACACTATATATCGGACTTTGAGCCCATTGTGATGCCTGATTTGCAACCATCCTATTCTTCTCTTCACCCACATCAGATCGAATCAATACCCGCTCCATTCACTCCCGTGCCGCCCCACAATTCCCTCCATTCGACCCTCACACTGGTGTCCCAAGACTACACAACACTGCGGATGAAAGGTCTGGGGAAGATGCAAGAGGTACAGACACAGGTGAGAGTGTCAGCAATGGCTTTGTGGTAGATGTAAGAGAAGGAGGAGAAACATGAGTGGAAACAGCAGACACTGTGGGGGTTCCTGCAGTCACCACACTCATAGGCTGTGAAGCCAGAGGGGAGACAGATAGGGCTGGAGCCGAAGCTGTTGAGTCTGCAGAAAGACCAGAGGAAGGCGGAGGGACAACGGGGGACTGAGAGATGGAACAGCAGGATATATTCTCGGCAGGGCAAAAGGAGGTGGAGGACGAGTTTCCAGCAGATCCTCCAGAAAAGGATCGTCATCCTCTCAAACAACATAGGACTTATTACATTGCCATCGAAACTTCCTATCTGCACACTCAATACGCTTTCCGGTTTGTTCTCTATTATACGATATGGCCTTCTGAACCACTGTTTGCATTGCCTTCTTCCTAGACTCCATCTCGTCCTCGTATACACCTCTGCTTAGCTTCCTTCTACCATACCTGCAAAGTATCAAACATCGACTGCCTACTTCTTCTAGCAAATAATTTGTCCTGTAAATAATTACATTTTTGTTCATCAAAGGTACCATCCAGTGGCCACTGAAGCTCTGTATTGTCCCTCGTTTACTTTATGCCATAATGTACGAAACATAATAGGGCCAATACGGTGCTTCACATACATCTCAAAAGTCTGAGTGCCTTCTGGAGGCGCAGGCTGCCTTTCCTCCAACCAATGCCCAGCAGAGCAACAGTGGCACCCCAAGCACCACACTTTACTCTAACAAGGCATCCTAGCATCAGACACATTCACTATCCACTCAATCAACACACACACACACACGCAATAGGGATACACACAAACAAAAGAGCTCTTAAAAGCAGTCCTCAGGCTGTACCAAGACAAGTCAGTCTTCAGACTGCACCAAGACAAGATAAGCTCTAGCCCCAGGCCTTTTCAAGAATAAGCCAAATTCAACAAGTGACCTGGCAGAACATTCAAAAACACTCCATATCATAAGGGTCAACAGACCCACCAAGTTAATCAAGACAGCGCCGCTCATACCAAAAATCAAGATGAACTCACCTGGTGTACACAGGTCAAACAAGATTATTCTCCACTGCCGACTCTTCAGACCAAATGGTGAGATCCAAGGGCCTTTTCAGGACCACAGCCGAGGAGACCACTAGACGGGGAGCCGCCCAGACAAACAGGCGAGACAGCCACGAGAACCAGCCTCTATCATATGGGGATCCCTGATCCGACCAGACTCAACCCCGACCCCACAGCCTGATTACGGGCAGGATGGACCACCTGGTGGAGTATCTGTTCGGGTGCCAACTGAAGGAAGTGACCCAACTAGGGCCACCCGGGTCACTCTCGACCTCCTCTAGCCTTCCAAGAATGAAGAGTTGATGACGCAGTAGAGAATACAAGCACATTAGTTTATTCACAAAGTACACTGCAGTGGAGTCAAATCTGACCAGCCTCCTATGATGGCTGACGAGGGACTGACTCTAACAAGGATAAAGTTACAATATGCATGTTGCGGAGCCCACCAAGACCCGCCTACTATGGGAAAACACTGGTAGCTGTCGTAATACAATGGGGGTACAGAACATAAGTTTCGATTCACAACCTGGCACAAGTTATCTACTGCCCAAGGTCGTCTGGCTTATCCTCCTCACTAGACAGGTGGGAGAAGACCTCGATGTAACAAAAATGGCATGCGTTAATGAGTAAGATTTCAGTATTTGAGGAGCGAAACTTACCGAGGACCATTGCTTGTAAATGATCAAATAACAGTTTTTATTATAATACAAAATGGCATCTTCGAGGGGTAAAATGGTGGCAAAGATGCTACCCTAACTTACATACTGGTTAATTGTGTATGCATCCAGAGAATATATTGTAAGATAGTGAAATAAATGCAAACATAATCATGTAAAATATGAGCAATGTGTCTGCAATACGTTTCAGTTCTAATAAACCCATTGGAGCTCTAAATCACTGTATTCAAATTATCATTAGCTTCTCTCTACCAAATGATGCTAAATAGTTATACAGGGCGGTCATATCACTCTCTCCAGTCCTATCAAGATGGATTATACACCACCTTCAAATTACTATAACTTGCGTACCTCCTAACACAGTCTTGCCAACTCGCGCCTTTACAATGTAATGCTTATATGTTTTCATATTATTTTACCTAAACTACGTGAAATCATAGCCTTCATAACAACAATTATGACATCTCCAATTAGATAATTTGTAACAACAGTATGCATGGTAGAGGGGCAAATTATAATGAATGAAGTGGGGCTAGAGAGTTGATAACACTGTGTTTGGAGGTGCGTGAGTTATAGTAATTTGAAGATGGTGCATAAATGATAAATTTAAGGTGCAACTATAACTTAAGAATTTCTAATGTTTTTGTAGGTTAAGTTTGGTTTGCATAGAAAGAATAAATAAAGCTTTCCTAAGTTTCAACATTTGTTTTTTCCATTAAATTTCAATGGTTTTTCTTTTTTAATAAAAAGTGTTTCAAATCATAGACAGTAGAGGCATCTAGTGGAGTGTTGGGAAGTGGAGTGTTATAGAGCACAGCTGAGGACAGTGTTGTACAGTATAGTGATGTCAGTGGAGTGTCGTAGAGTGGAGTGGCGTCAGCGGAGTGGGGTTAAATGGAATAGCGTAGAATGCCTCGGTTACTTACCGGTAATCTTCATTACTCCGAGTACAGTCTTCCTCGCCACATCACTAACAAAGTGAGCTTCAGCTCCACACCAGAACCCTCCAAAGCAAAAAGTCAGTCTCCCATGCCTCCCATCCCTTCCCAAGATGGCCGACCCATTACCACCTGACCTCTATAAGAGACGGGTCGGCCCAACCCATCAGCCTGAATCTACCAAGCACAAACATGAAGCCGATAGCCAGATAGGGAGGGAGGGATGGGAACTCATGTGGCGAGGAAGACTATACTCGGAGTAATGAAGATTACCGGTAAGTAACCGGGGCATTACCTCCTGGTTAGTCTTCCTCTCCAGATGACTAACAAAGTGAGCACATAACAAAGCCAATGGGCTTCATGGAAACCCAAAAGAAACCAACGGACCAGGACGGAACCCCCACGGAAGAGGGCAAACTCCAACATGTCAGCGAGTGGAAGAACCACCCCAGAGAGAGGCAACCATGAGCAAGAAGACCAGCCCAGGACAGAAAAACACCGGGAGGGCCGAAAGACCGGACCCCAAAGACACGTAGTGCCCACAGAAAACGTGCCCCAACCAAAGAACAAAGGAGGACAGAGAAGGCATGGCACCAGACCACACAGAGCCAAAAAGCAACCTGCAAACAGGCCCATGAACAGAAAGCAGTTAACAGGACCAAACACGCCAAGACCGCCCAAAGGACAGCCTAAAGTGAGAGGGGTGCAAAAACCCAAACAGACCATGAGCCACCGGGGCACAACAGGAACCGAAGAAACAGAGGGCAACCCCACCACAGCGACCCAATAAAAAGGCCACAGCAGCAAGAGACACAGGGCGACCAAAGCCCACACCGACACGCACGGTGGACCCTTAACAGCGAGAGAGCCGAACCACCCCCAAACCAAAAACCAGAGGGGAGAAGAAAACAAAAACCACCAGATCCGGCGGCAAACAGGGGTAGAAGCAAAATGAACCAGAAGGAACCCAGACCGGCAGGAGCCGCAAGAACGGACGGAGGTGCAGAAACCAGCACCCCACCTGAACAACAAAAAAAGAAAGGCACCCAAGCCCCACCAGCAAGGAGAGGCAGGCGGGACATGGAACACAGCTGCCCAAAGGTTCCCAGGACGGGAGCCAGACAGCAATGAGAGAGCCCAGGCAGGTGCAAAGCAAAACAGACCCCGGAGGTCGCAGGAAACCACAACAAAACGACAGCAAGGGCACCGAAGAGGACCAGGACCAAGGCCAAGCCCCAAAGAGGAAGGCGAACACCCACCAGGGACCCATGCACAAGAAAACATAACAAACCCGGAAGGAAGGGGAATGCAGAACGAACGAGCGAGACAGCCCAGGACAGTGGACAAGCAAAACTGCCCCCACAACATTCCACATGCAACAAAGGAGCCGCCGAGGCGAGCACCCAGGAAGCAAAAACCAACAAACCTCAGGACATGAACCCAAGACCATAGGCGGAAGAGCCCGCCAACCAAAACACCAGGTCACAGTGACACAAACCCACACCCAGGACCGACCCAGCCGAAAATGGTGATCCGACAGGAACCAGAGGGAACACAGGGGCAAGGCCACAAGGCCTCAGGCAGCAACCCACCAAAGGTGAGAAAGACAGAAAAACTGGGCGGAACAAGCCCGAGAAAGTTAACACCTCCAGGGAGAAAACCCGAGCCGGAAGGACAAAGTGCACCCACCAGGGAAAAAGAAGAACAGGATACAAACAGCACAAGGAGCGTTGGGACCGACCGGGGAAGAGAACTGGGAAAACTAGCAGCCCTGGACAATCAAAAGCACAGCGTGAACCGAACGCCCCAAGGGGTAATAAAATACCGAGGCAGGACACAAAACCCCAGAACCTAGGGAGCCAGAGCCCACAGAGGCCCAACACGGACCATGGAGCAAACCCGGAGCCAAGATCTGCAGGAGCAGAAACGGGAAGAACCCAGGCGAGACCACCACAGGACAAACAACCCAGCCAGGCACACAAGTCCCAGGCGCGAAGCAGGGAGCCCGGACAAGAAGTCCAGAACAACCAGCACCGGGGACACAAACAGGAAGAGATTGACCGAGGCAAGCCCGCAAACCCCACAGGGAATGAGGCACTGCACAAACTGCCCAGGGGAGCAACAAGAAGCCCCCGCGAGGCAGGGGCAAAAACAAGCAAGGAAGCGGCCAACAGAAGGCAGACGAGAAACCCAGCACAGACCCAAGCACGCCCCATAGGCGGAGAGGTCACCAACACCCGGGAAGGGGAGCCACAGAGAACCGGGACCAACCAGACGGGGAGGACCCCCAACGGACTGACCGGATAAGTACCGCCAGTCACCCAGGAACAAGGAGCCTAAAACCCACCCTACGGAGACCAGGGTGGACAACCCAGACAAGAATAGCCAGGGGGCCACACAAAGCCAGATGAAGGGGGACAGCCACCCAAGGCAGGAGATCAACCTCAAGAAGGGAGGAGACCGAAGAAAGGAACCCAGCTCGCCCATGCGGCCATCCGAGACCATGGCGACCAAGAAAACCACCTTGAAGGTGAGGAATGACGGATCCATCTACCGAAGAGGCCCAAAGGGAGGACCCTGCAGATCCTGCAGGACCAAGGGAAGACCCCAAGGAGGAGCCAGGCACACAGCCCGAGGCCCCCACAGAGAACCGCCCGCAGCAAGGGATCAGACCCATTCAGCCAGGAACGCCAGGAACCAGTGTCAAGGAGAGCACAGAAGACGGACAGAAAGCAGAACAACGTGATGCATTTACCCCAGGACAAGAAAACTGGGTCTAAATCCACCGTACACATATGCACACCATGCCATTCCAGCTAGGAACAGTAAAACACCACCAGGGAACACCAGCCACAACACATGCACGGGAGCGTGTGGGGAATACCACATTGCACACCACTGGCAAACTGGCTACCCCAGAGCCCTCTGGAGGCAGCCGAAGGGAACACGTCTCATGAGCACCCGCTGAGTACGTGAACCACACATGAGGAAGAGGGCGCAAGGGATGCCCGGCGAGCAATGCAGCAGGAGGAGGAGGAGGGGAAATCACCTCCAAGGCCTCTGGAAGAAAAGCCAGACAGCAACAACAGGAGAAGAAGCCAAAAGCCAACCCGGAGACGACAGAAGCAGCCCGAGAAGGAAGAACAGGAGCAAACAGAGGACCGCCCACATCAGACCAGCCGCCCACAGCCCCCGGAAACCCCTAAGGCCACACCAAGCAGGACCGACCAGGAACAACCATGGAGGGCACATAAATGGCAAAAAAACACAGCCCCACAAGAAGAACTGAGAACCATCATGTCAACAGCACCAGGCAATCCCAGGCGGAGCCCCATCTAGGCACTAGCCCTGACCATGTCTAACGACTGAGAACAGATGAGAATAGGTGCACACAGCGAGAACGGACACCCAGAAGGAAACTGGACACCGAAGAACACAGCAACCCAAAGACCCATAATCAACACCTAATCGGAATGGAACTGACCCCTGACCTTTGAGGGCGGGACAGACCAAAGAAAAAACGCTGAGTGGTGCCAAGAGAAAAACCAGAGACCCAAGAACACAGGCCTCCACAGTGGTGCACTGGGAGAAAAAAAAGAAGTGCACAGAAACACGAAACGTCGAGTGCTGGAACCGGGAATGGAAACCAGTCACTCAGCGACAAGGATGCCCAACGCACACAAAATAAAAAGAAACGTAAATTATGCATTGGTTCAATATGTGTACATTTTGAAATAAATACATCATTTGAAAAATAACCACCCGGGGACACAGTCACATCATAGGCAGGACTCGAACACTGGACTGTGAGAGCTGGCGCCACCAAAGGCAAAACACTTCCCGTTGAGCTACAGCTCCTTCAAATGAGGATGGCGCTGCCACTGTAAACGAGTGCTGGAACCGGGAATGAAAACCAGTCACTCAGCGACAAGGACGCCCAACGCAGACATAATAAAAAGAAATGTAAATTATGTATCAGTTCAATACGTGTAAATTTTGAAATAAATACATCGTTTGAAAAATAACCACCTGGGACACGGCACAGTATAGGCAGGACTCGAACCCTGGCCTGTGAGAGCTGGCGCCACCAAAGTCAAAAAACTTCCCGTTGAGCTACAGCTCCTTCAAATGAGTGAGGCACTGCCACTGTAAACGAGTGCTGGAACCGGGAATGGAAACCAGTCAGTCAGCAACAAGGACACCCAACGCAGACATTATAAAAAGAAACGTAAAATACGTATTTGTTTAAAATGCGTACATATTGAAATAAATACTTGTTTGAAAAATAACCACCCGGGATCACGGTCACAGCAAAGGCAGGACTTGCCACTGTAAACGAGTGCAGCGAACCACATCCGACCACCAGCCCCAACAGCGTGAACCAGACCCGAAGGAAACAAACCGCACCAGCGGGAAGGAACGGAATGGAGGAACGAACACAGAACACTCAACAAAGGAAGTGATCCCGCCGTCCAGCACAGGGCCACTATGACCCAAAAACAATGTAAACGTGGGGCCTCTGTGCAGCAGTAAAGAAGGCAGTCCGGACTGCCAGAGCCGCCCCACCTGAAGGAACAGCCGAGCGAACTTGAAGCCAGGGGGAGCTGGCCCCGCCCCCGGAGGCCGACCAGCGAGGCCCGCAGCCAATGGCCGAACCCAGGAGGAGAAGATAACAGCCCGACCCCATCTCACGGAGACTTTGGGAAACGGCACCCGCCGGGCCGCAGATCCCCGTGAAAACACCCGAGCAGACCCAGGCACCCGAAGGTAAGATAAGGAGCCAGGGACAGGGGGGCGCAGCCGCAAAAATGGAGGAGCTCCGCCGCCAACAGGCGTACACAGGGAACCAAATGGCCGGCTGCTGGGCACCAAGCCGAGCAGCTAGCACCCCGGCCCACCACACAGGTAATCGAGACGGGCCAAGGGGAATAATTGAAGCCGGGGAGACATGAAATGCAGGGAAGGGTATCCACAAGGCCTAAGAGTCAACAAACGCCCACCGGAGAAGACCGGGAGATGAGCACACCCCGCCAGACATCCCACCTGGAGCAGGACCTAAACAATAAAGCCTGCTAAAGCAGGGCATAAAGCAAAAAAATGGAGGGGGCGCGGAGCAGAACTCCCAAAAGCCCGCAAACAATAGGAGCTTGCTAGAGCAGAGCTGTGAACCCAATGGGTCAGTGTAAGGGCTAGAAGGCGGGGAACCAGAGAGCGAGCCCGTTGGAGCAGGGCCTCTCCCCCAGGGCACCGGGATCTGCTGGAGCAGGACCACAACCCAACTTACCTGAACAGACGCTCTGGACAATCTGCAGCGCAGAACTAAAAAAACAGGCTGAAGGGTTGGGCCGACCCGCCTCTTATAGAGGTCAGGTGGTAATGGGTCGGCGATCTTGGGAATGGATGAGAGGCATGGGAGGCTGACTTTTTGCTTTGGAGGGTTCTGGTGCGGAGCTGACGCTCACTTTGTAAGTCATGTGGCGAGGAAGACTAACAAGGAGGTAATGGAGTGCCATAGAGTAGAGTACAGTGAAGTGGTGTAGAGTGGATTAGCATACAGTGGAGTGGGGTAGAGCGGAGTGCTGTAGAGTAGAGTGGCATAAACTTGAGTGGTGTAGAGTGGAGTGGCATGGAGTAGAGATGCATAGGCTGGAATGGCGTAGAGTGGAGTGGTGTACAGTAGAATAGCATTGAATGGAATGGCGTAGAGTCAAGTGGCATAGAGTGGAATAGCATAAAGTGCAGTGGCGTAGAGTGGAGTGGTGTTTAGTGGAATAGCAAATAGTGAAATAGCGTATAGTGGAATAGCTTAGAGTGAAGTGGTGTAGAGTGGAGTGGCATAGAGTTGAGGCAAATACAGTAGAGAGACGTAAAGTGGAGTAGTGTCGAATACAATAGCATAGAGTGTACTGGCATAGAGGGGAGTGGCGTAGAGGGGAGAGGTGTAGAGTGGAGTGGCATAAACTGGATAGCATAGAGTGGAGTGGGATAGAGTGAAGTAGGGTAGAGTGCAGTGGTATAGAGTGCATTGGCATAGAGTGGAGTGGTGTGGAGTGGAATGGCATAGAGTGGAGTCACATAGAATGGAATACGGTAGAGTGGATTGGCGTAGAGTGGAGTGGCATAGAGTGGAGTGGCATAGAGTTGAGTGGCATAGAGTTGAGTGGCGTAGAGTGGAGTGGGGTAGGAAAGAATAGCATAGAATAGATTAGGAAACAGTGTAGGGGTATAAAGTGGCATAGAGTCAAGTGGTTTAGAGTGAAATAGCATAGAGTGGAGCGTAGAGTGGAGTGATGTCAAACTGAGTGGCATAGAGTGGAATAGCGTAGAGTGCAGTGTTGTTGAGTGGAGTGTTGATAAGTGGAGTGTTACAAAGTATAGTGGAGGACAGTGTCATACAGTGCAGTGTCGTAGAGTGGAGTAGCCTACAGTGGCGTGGCGCAGAGTAGAGTGGTGTGGCATAGAGTGGTGTAGAATGAAGTAGCATAGAGTGGAATAGCTTAGAGTGGAGTGGCATAAAGTGGCATAGTGTTGAGTGGCATACAGTGGAGTAGCATAAACTGGAGTGGCGTAGAGTGGAGTGGCATACAGTGAAGTGGTGAAGTTGTGCACACAATGCAATGTGTGTGCATCCCTGTGAATTGAGGCACTCCTTGGGGTTCAATGAAGACTCCAAAGTTGATAGAAAGATAGTCTTTATTTTTTCTTTTTCATTAGATGATTGTTAGCTCATGATATTATTTACATATCAGCGCATTAGAATCATGGTATTTTACTTTAGTAGAACTCCGATGCATTTTGGGCATATCCAGCCCTTTTTCGAGGAGTTACTGGAAAAACGAAGAAGATATGAACGAAACGATTAGATGTTGGGAATAATTAGCAATGATGGCGGTGGTGTTAGAAAGGGTATGCAATGTGCTCCTAATTTGAAAAAATAAGAATCGGGAAAAACACTATATAGCGTGTATTAGTTTGGCGGTGGTTAGGGAGTGATTGGAAAACTATGCGGGCTTGGTGATGTATGGCGTGAGTCCTGTACTTACGAGTCTCGAAACGGTGTAGAAGGCGGTCGGGCTAAAAGGGAAACGGTGATAACGAGTATTAGGTATGAAATTAATTAAACGGTTTGAACTAAAATTTAAAGGTGAGAACTAGCGGTGAACGCGAAGTGGGTTAGGAAAACTTACTTCGTGATGTTAGCGTTGATGCCTTAAAACGAGGTCAATGTTCGGGACACGAGCTATGGTGGTGTTGTAGGGTGAAAATCACCGCGTATAGTGAGAGGGGTTAGTAATAAAAGATGGACTAAGTGTTTAGGTCTAAGGGAGAAGTGAAATTAGAAACAAAAGGTGGACAAACCTGGGGGCCATGTTGGTAAGGGAGTGAGGTAGGTTGGAAATGAGGAATATGATTGAAATTAAAGCATGGCTGAGCAATGCAAAAAAGTACAAAAGTATACAGATATCGTATCAATGACATTAAAAAACATACTACAAGTATTATTAGAGATAACAACTGAATTCTGTACGATCATTAAGTCCATGCGGCTTCAGTGATTGAAGGCGGTATATCCATTCCATTTCTCGTTGTAGGAGAAACTTGCGATTATCTCTTCCTTCAATTTTAGTGATAGTTTCAAGGACTATGAATTTTAATTGAGCAACGGTGTGTTTGAGTTCTGAAAAGTGTAAGGCTACACTGGATTTATCATTCTTGGTGCGAATGTTTGATTTGTGCTCATTAATGCGTACTTTGATTTTTCTCTCAGTTTTGCCTACGTAGATCTTTCCGCAGGGACACTTAATGGCATAAATAAGGTTTGTAGAAACACAGGATGCGTCGACATTGAGTTTAATGGAATGTCCTTTCATGGGATGGATGATGTTGTTACTCTTGATGATACAATTACAATTATTACAATTCATGCATGGACGGGTTCCTTTATGAATCTTTGGAGTGTCCGTTTTTTTTTGTCAGTATTTCTTTGATGTTGTTGCTACGGGTGTAAGCGCACAGAGGTTGAGTCTTGAAAATGTCCCTGAAATCAGGTTCCATTTGTAGAATGGGCCAATGTCTTAAGATGATTTTCTTAAAGATGGTGCTTGAGGTGGATAATTTAGATACTAGAACGATTCGTTGGTTCTGTGGATTAGTGGTTTTCGTCAGGGTATCTTGTCGATTGATGGTTTCGGTGCGTGAGATGGCATCCTTGAGGATGTGTTCAGGGTAACCTCTTTCTGTGAATCGATCGTACATTTCTCTGGTTCTGGTTTTGAGTGTCAGTTCATCAGATACTATACGTTTCACTCGCAGCATTTGCGAGTATGGTAGATGTTTGTTTTTAAAAAAAAACTTTTTATTAAATATAAAGTTACAAAAAACAGAAACAGAAACAAAAAACAAACACAAGGCAGTACTATCATCACAGAGTTACAGCGTGTGGGGGGGGGAAGGTACATGTCAAAGTGAAGGTAGAGACATTTCGTAAGTGCGGGGGGCAGAGGGACCAAAAGCAATCAAATATGTCTAAGTCTGTGCGGACGAAACACCGGGTTGGGGAGATGGCGGGTCAATATCAAGGTCTGGAAGGGGGGGAGCACATATCTCACCACGATACACATTCCATTGAGTCCATATCTTCCCCCATTTCCGGGGCGTGCCCCGGGAGATATACACCGTTTTTTCCCTGAACATACACCAGTCCAAGTTCTGTTTCCAGAGCTGAACTGTCGGCGATCTCTGGGCACCCCACAGCTGGGCAATGTCTCTCTTGGCAATCATATTTCCTAAGGTCACCCAACGAATTTGCGCCACACTATAATCGGTCGGTTCCCAAACATTCAGCAAACATCGCCTCGCCTCAGGCATCGACCGCACACCCGTAACCTCACTCATAACTTCATGCACACGAGCCCAATATTACATCACTACTGGACACTCCCAAATGATATGGAGAAACGTTCCCACGAGACCACAGCCACGCCTGCACAGTCCATCAACAGAAAAGCCCATGCGTACTAGCCGAGGACCGGTCACATACACCCTGTGCAGAATCTTAAGCTGGACGAACCGGAGACGCGCCGGGATCGCCACTTCCTTAAGGGAGGAGATCGCAGCCTGCCAGTCTTCATCATCAAGTTCCAGCCCATCGGCGGTCCACACCTCTCGAAGGTGACATAAGAGATCAGCCCTGGAATTGATCAATTTTTTATATATAAGCGAGATCGTGCTATCAGGAACGTACCCATCCAGTACCCTATCTTCGAGCGGGGACGCCTCCGGTACTTCCGTACCCGAGGGAAAGACCGAGGTTACCGCGTGACAAATTTGCAAGTACCGAAAAAATTCCCTATCATTCAGATCATATTCAGTTCTCAACTCATCAAACGTCTTGACTCTCCCTTTGGTCCACACGTCGTTCACCTTGCTAATACCGATCACATCCCACCTGTCAAAACCCTTCGACCGCCAAAGGGACCCGAGTTTATCCGATGCGTACAACGGAGTCGCATGGGTCAACCTATCAGCCCAACCCAGAGCCACCGTAGCACGATGCCAGACCTGGACTGCCGTCCTAGTCGGGCCCGTGAGGGTCCCACCGGCAGACCCAGAATAGAGAGCCCTATTGTAATCTCCGCCAGGCAGTAGCCACTTATCCATCTCAAAGGCCGGATTCGGCGAAGGAGCATAGGTACAGTGATTAATAGCCCCTAACTGAGACGCCCAGTAGTATCGGCGAATGTCAGGGAGTGCGACACCTCCATCGTACCAGGGCAGCGTCAATTTTGCAATAGCGGCCTCCCCATACCAATTGTCTCTGTAAACTTTCGATCTCTCGGAAATAACTAGCAGGCACGGCGTCTAGTGAATTCTGCAACGCGTAGAGGAAACGGGGGAGCGACATCATCTTGAACAACGCCGCCCTACCGAGGGGAGAGAGCGGGAGTCTACCCCAAGCAAGGACATCGGCACGGAGGCGCTGGAGAGGAGGTAGCAAATTGCGTTCATATCGAAGTCCTGGGTCCAGGGTAATAAAGATCCCCAAATATTTAAATCCCTCCCGCACTACTGTAATGGGACAGCCGCGGGGCAAAATAGGAGCGTCTCCCGAAAGGACATAGACACAAGACTTCGACCAGTTAATGACAAGTCCAGAGTTCTTGCGGAACGAAGTCAGAACGTCAAAGAGGACTATAAGTGATTTTCGCGGGGAAGTAAGATATAGCAGAATATCATCCGCATATAGGGATATGCGGTATTCGAATTTTGGAGTCCATCTAATGCCCTTCAAGGACGGCTCCCACCTCAACCAGGCCGCCAGTGGCTCCAAGGCAAGGGCAAACAAAAGAGGAGACAAAGGACAGCCCTGGCGCGTGCCCCTACCAAGCGCAAAGGAAGCCGAGTCTCGACCGTTCACAACCACTTGAGCCAAGGGGTCAGTGTAAAGCAGTTTCACCCAATCAATGAAGGCCGAACCGAAACCAAATTTAGCAAGGACCGCCCATAAGTACGGCCACTCTAGCGTGTCAAACGCCATAGTGGCATCTAAAGACGCCAAAATGGCCGGCTCACGCAACGTTCCCTCACGCGCGAGGACGCCATGCAATCGTCGGAGGTTAAGCGCAGTATTGCGACGCGGTATAACGCCGGATTGGTCCGGATGAACCAGGTCGCTTATGACCGTGACCAATCTATTAGCAAGCAATTTAGCCAGGATCTTCGGTTCAGCGTTGATCAAAGATATAGGTCGGAAGGAGGAGCAGCGATCACAAGGCTTACCCTCCTTGGGAATCACCACTATAGACGCCAGTCTATGGTCAGGAGGGAGGGAGCCCACCTCCAGTGATTCTAGAAACATCGAGCGTAAATGTGGGGCTATCGTATCTGGGCGGAGTTTGTAGAGCTCAATAGGAAGCCCGTTGGGGCCTGCGGCTTTCCCAGAACGAACAGAGCGGATAGCAATCGCAACCTCCTCCACCGTAGGCGGCGCATCAAGAAGGTCCCTTTCGGGATCAGACAGACAGGGCAGCGCAATGTCGCGCAAAAGCAGGCGGGAATCCTGTTCAGGTCTATCGGACACAGGGGAATACACATCCCGGAAATAATCAGCAAAACATTCAACTATTGCAACCGGCTCAGTGTGACTCACCCCATTCACATCCACAATAACAGGAACCACTTGACTCGCACTCTCCCTCCTATCCAGCCAGGCAAGCAGCTTCCCCGCTTTATCACCAACATCATACAGGCGTCCCTGCTGTTCCCTGCTCATCACTTTCGCAGCATCCGTGACCAACGCCCTATATTCAAATTGCTTAAGACCCAATAGGTGTAGTCCGTCTGGGGTGACCTTGGACTCCATTTCTTCCTCCAGAGCAGTAATTTCACCCTCAATACGGACGACGTCCTCTCGACTAGTCCTCTTAACGTTACCAATCAGGGAGAGGGCCTGGCCCCGGATAACAGCTTTATACATCTCCCACAAGGAGACCGAGGAGGATACAGACCCGACATTCTCCGCAAAGTAATGGTCGAGCGTCTTGATCAATTCTACTCTAACCTTGGGAACACGGAGGTACCAGGGGTTAATCGGGGCCAGACGGCCTTCCGTCCCCAACTGCGCATCTACCACCAACCAGATCGGGGAGTGGTCCGATATACCTCTAGCAAGATGTTTTACCTCCCGTAGTGCGGAGGCCTGGGCAGAGGGCATCAGAACATAATCGAGTCTCGAGAGACTACCGTGTGCACCAGAGTGAAAGGTGTACTGCGAAGTCCCCGGGTGAAGCAATCGCCAACAATCGGTGAGCCCCAGAGTCTCGAGGAAGTCGCTTAACCATGATTGGGCTCTCGAGAGTTCCCGGGGAGGATAGCAATCACACATCCCCGAAACTACGGAATTAAAATCCCCGCCCACCACCAACAAACCCTCTGGGACTCCAAGGATAACCCTTCCCAGGTCAGCATAGGTAGTAGTCTGGAGGCCAGGTGGTATGTAGACAGAGAGCAGGGTTATCACCTTCCCCTCCCAACGCCCAACAATGGCGGCATATCGGCCCTTATCGTCAAGGATGGTCTCATCAATAGCAAGAGGGAGGGAGTTCTGGACCAGGATGCCCGCCCCCCCTGGATACAGAAGTGAAACCCGAGTGCACCAGGAGACGATAGCCACGCCTATTCAGCGCATGGCACGTATTACCAAGCAAGTGCGTCTCCTGGAGCAAAACAACATCAGGGGATAGACGTCTCAACAGTTGCAGCACCACTCCCCGTTTAATCCTATCCCCCAACCCGTTGACATTCCAACACAACAATCGAAGTCCCCTACCCCCATCCCAGTACGTAGCCCCGCCCACATCCCACACCCAGCGCAACGCTGTACAAGAAAAGCTCGACATTACTGTGCCTTGTGAATAAACATGAAACCTAAACTTCAACCCCCGTTCCCCAAACAAACCCCACATACCTCACCCCCCTCCCCGCACCCCTGCGTGAGACTAAAAAGCCACCCCAACTTGCAGTGTGCCTGTCGCCCAAATACCCAACTAATCTACAAAAAGAACCCCAGAGGAGGAAGGGTTACCCACCCCCCTAATTATCAAAAGGAAGAAACGTTTTCAAGCAGTAATATCATGGCATCAAACCACAGCTGAAAGTCAAGTACATGGAAAGGGGGCCGATCTCGATCTCTATTCCTGTTCCACCGGGCCGCCTTCTGCACCACCGGAATGTCCAAAGTTCCCAGAGTGTTCCTGCTCCGTAGGCAGGGAGTCCAGCCAGTCACTTGCGGCCTCAGGATGGTCGAAGAAAAATGTCCGCTCATTATACACCACACGTAGACGGGCCGGGAAAAGCATAGCATATTTCATATCTCTGTCTCTCAGCCTCTTCTTCACTCCTTGGAAACCAAGTCGCTGTTTCTGGACCTGCTGGGTAAAATCCGGATAGAAACTGACTGTAGTGTTCTCTAAAGCAGTCGGGCCGACTGGCGGGACGCTTGCAGGATCGCGTCCCTGTCCCGAAAATTAAAAATCCGAGCGATGATGGGACGTGGAGCGGCACCCGGCTTAGGCGTGCCTCCAGGGATCCTATGCGCACGTTCCACAGCAAAGAACTTACTAAGGCCCTTGGGTGCTAGATGGTTCAATACAACGTCTTCCACCAGTAAGTCTACCGGAGAGGCCCCCAACGTTTCCGGGACACCAATAAGGCGGACGTTATTCCGCCGGGCCCTGCTCTCGAAATCCTCCAGGCGTCGAAAAAAGTAGGCTTGGGCATTCCGTAGGTTACCGACCTCAGCCTGTAGATCGGAGACGTCGGTCGTGAGGCTAGATGTCTTAAGATCAAGGGACGTAACCCTTTCATTGGTCTTTGCAAGGTCAGCCCTGATCAAGTTAACATCAATAGCGACAGTGTCCAGTTTGTGGGACAGGGCCTCATATTGTTGTCCCACTGTGGCCTTCATCGCAGAGATGGCGCCCATGACTTCCGTAGCGACAGGTCCTCACCAATCGAGGAACCGTCTGCAGCAATTGTCGGGGATTTAGTCGGTCCTCCAGGAGAGCCCTTAGTGAGGGTGTATCTATCCATGATATTCGATTGCACGGAATTCCCCCGGACACCCGGCTTGGCCTTGCGTTTCTCACCCTCAGGCTTGGTGGCCATTTTAGATCTGGAGCCCCGGAGGGAAGCCTGGTACCGGGTAAAAATGGCTACAACCAAGTCGCCCGCAGCAATGAGAAGGAGGAAACACAGGCCTCTCACCAGGCAGTGAGCCAAATGAACCAGAGGCACCGTTCCGAGAAATAATAAGGTGGGAGGCAGTCGGAACAGGCCACGCAGGCAGAGTCAATGAGGCCCCTGGGTGAGAAACGAAACCGAAAGTAGACAACCGAGCCAAGATGACTCGGGTGGTCCGTTGGTGTGTGTTCAATTGCAGTCCGGCTGGCAGAGAGACAGAGCCCGGGGCAGTGCCATGGAGCAGGCCTGAAAAAGTCAGAGAGCCATATCTTCGGCCCCCAAAGTCCAAATCAAAGTCTGTAAACGGATAATTGATCAGCGGGGCTGCGCCAGTAACGACCCGTCGTCCAAATCAGGATAGAAGTCAGGATAGTCGGTGGAGGCGGCGAGGGTCTGGGAGCCCTGTGCTCACGCGACCATTTTGGTTGCACGCGAAGCTCCTCCCTCTGGTAGATGTTTCTTGAGTGAACCCTGGTGAAAGCTGGTGTAATGTAGAGAATTATTCCGGTCCGTGGGTTTTCGATATAAGTCGGTGACGAGTCCATGTTCTGTTATCTGGATATTGACGTCCAGAAAGGGAAGGTTAGTTTCACTTATCTGCCAGGTGAATGTTATGCTTTCGTCCTTGGTGTTCAATGAAGTTAAGGCATTTTGTAGAGAGTCTTTTGTGTCAGTCCAGATTATGAGAAGGTCGTCAATATACCTGACGTATAGTTTAATTCTGTCATTTAGACCTTTTTTGCCATATATGTGTGTGTCTTCGAAATTTTGCATGTAGATGTTAGCGTACGTGGGAGCCGCACAATTCCCCATTGCCATACCAGACAGTTGGAGGTACCAATGTTTGTCTTGTTTAAAGTAACTATGGTATAAAGTGTACACCATGAGTTCCATCAGAAATTCTTGCATAGGTCTGTCAATCTGGCTTTGAAGAATGGCTTTTTAGATTGCTTCAATACCTCCCTGGTGGGGAATGGAGGTGTACAAGGAGCTGACGTCAGCTGTGCATAATACTAGAGGTTCTGACTTGTCGATGTTGATTTCTGAAATTTTCAATAGTAATGCTGTAGTGTCTTTGATATAGCTTTTCATTTTGGTGACCAGAGGTTGTAAATATCGATCTATGAATTTACCCACCGGTTTATGTAAAGATCCCTTGGTGGACACGATGGGCCTGAAGGGCGGATCGTAGAGGTTTTTGTGGATTTTTGGAGACATCTGAATTGACGGGCTTCTGGGATGTTCGCATAAGAGGTAGTTTTTAGTGCGAAGTTCGATGATACCTGCTTCACAAGCTTTTGTTACTATAGTTTGTAATGTGGTTTGAAATTCCCACGTCGGGTTGTTATCTAGTTTCATGTACATGGTCACGTCATTGATGTGTTCTTTAAGTTTCTTGTTATACATATCAGCGTTCAAGATTACTAAGGCTCCGCCTTTATCGGTCTTGGTGCATTTAATGTCTGGGTTGTTGGCCAGGCTTTTTAATGTATCTTTGTCTTTTTGTGTGGTGTTGCCGTACTTTGTGGGTTTTTTAAAGTTGATTTTCGATAGATCGTTTCTGACCAGATTTTCAAATAGGTCGATGCACTTGTGGCTACATGGTGCTTGGTAGACGCTGGCTGGTTTCAAGCCTTTAAGTTGGTCTTGTTTTTCTTCTGTTTTAGGAGGTAGCTCATTGTCGAAGAAATGGCGTAATTTGAGTTTGCGTGTGAATTTAAATGTGCTGACTTCCAGTTCCAATAGGTTGGTTTTTGCAGTCGGTATGAATGACGTGCATTTTTCAAGTAGTTGCATTTGGTGTGGAGAAAGAGTGGTATTTGAGATGTTGATTACGAAGGTTTTTTTTGGATTTCAGGTCTTTCTTGGTTACGGTACTCCGTGTGGCTGGTGGGCTCTTTTCTTTTTCTTTTCTTTTGGCTCCTCTGGAGTCTTCCGTTTCTTCCTGGCCTGATTCTAAAAAATGAACCGGGGTGGGTTGTTGTCCCTCTTTGGAGGTGGTCGCTTGGTTGGTTGGATGCTGATCTGTTTTAGATGTAGTAACAGTTTGTGTAGTGGTTTTTCTGGGTTGACGATATGATGAGTCACTTCCGGATGATGAGGTATCTGTCTGAGTATTGTACGGTGTCGTTTCGGCGTCTTTGGGCATATACGTCAGCCCACGTGTACACTTCGTCCAGCTTGTAATCCATGGTATCTCTCCTGAATTTTCTCACTTTGCGTTCGTTTATTTCCTTGCTGTGTTTGTCGAGTAGCGAGTTAATTTCTGCTAGGGTTTTAGTGAGTTCGTCGGATGTTAGTAAATCTGTTAATTCGCTTTCTATGTCTTTGATTTCTTTATCGAGTTCTTTGAGGATACCGGATAGTTCTTCTACTATAAGTAGAATTAGATCCAAGCTACATTTATTTAGGATACCGTTCCATTTTTCTTTAAAGGCTTTAGAGTTTTTACAAAGGGAGGGCTTAAGGGCTATCCGCAGGCCACGTGGAATTCTGAGGCCTCTGTGGTACTTCAATAGTGTGCTTGCGTGGAGCTTTTGGTTGACATGGCGTTTGGATAGGTATAATAGTTGTTTAATGCATTGCTCTTTAGTGCGTCCAGAGGGGGTTTGATTGATATCTTCTTCGATTAATTAATAAATGCGTTGTCTCTCTTCATCGCTGTAAGCGAGAATATTGGCTATTGCTTCAGTTGATTTGCTGATTTCATCGAATTGCATGGTCGGGGCGTGCTACCCTCGAGTGGGCGGATGAAAGTAATGACAAAGGGTTAGAGTTGGAGGGTGCACTGCGGACAGGTTGTTGTAAGTTGAAGATCTGTGTGGGTTGATTTAAACGGATAGAGTGCTCTCGCAGGTGGCGTTTCCGTCCTAGTAACGCCTTTCGAACACTAGTGAAGTTGTGCACACAATGGAATGTGTGTGCATCCCTGGGAATTGAGGCACTCCTTGGGGTTCAATGAAGACTCCAAAGTTGATAGAAAGATAGTCTTTATTTTTTCTTTTTCATTAGATGATTGTTAGCTCATGATATTATTTACATATCAGCGCATTAGAATCATGGTATTTTACTTTAGTAGAACTCCGATGCATTTCGGGCATATCCAGCCCTTTTTCGAGGAGTTACTGGAAAAACGAAGAAGATATGAACGAAACGATTAGATGTTGGGAATAATTAGCAATGATGGCGGTGGTGTTAGAAAGGGCATGCAATGTGCTCGTAATTTGATTTGAAAAAATAAGAATCGGGAAAAACGCTATATAGCGTGCATTAGTTTGGCGGTGGTTAGGGAGTGATTGGAAAACTATGCGGGCTTGCTGATTTTCAATCCTATTCCTCATTTCCAACCTACCTCACTCCCTTACCAACATGGCCCCCATGTTTGTCCACCTTTTGTTTCTAATTTCACTTCTCCCTTAGACCTAAACACTTAGTCCATCTTTTATTACTAACCCCTCTCACTAGACGCGGTGATTTTCACCCTACAACACCACCATAGCTCGTGTCCCAAACATTGACCTCGTTTTAAGGCATCAACGCTAACATCACGAAGTAAGTTTTCCTAACCCACTTCGCGTTCACCGCTAGTTCTCACCTTTAAATTTTAGTTCAAACCGTTTAATTAATTTCATACCTAATACTCGTTATCACTGTTTCCCTTTTAGCCCGACTGCCTTCTACACCGTTTCGAGACTCGTAAGTACAGGACTCACGCCATACATCACCAAGCCCGCATAGTTTTCCAATCACTCCCTAACCACCGCCAAACTAATACACGCTATATAGCGTTTTTCCCGATTCTTATTTTTTCAAATTACGAGCACATTGCATGCCCTTTCTAACACCACTGCCATCATTGCTAATTATTCCCAACATCTAATCGTTTCGTTCATATCTTCTTCGTTTTTCCAGTAACTCCTCGAAAAAGGGCTGGATATGCCCGAAATGCATCGGAGTGCTACTAAAGTAAAATACCATGATTCTAATGCGCTGATATGTAAATAATATCATGAGCTAACAATCATCTAATGAAAAAGAAAAAATAAAGACTCTCTTTCTATCAACTTTGGAGTCTTCATTGAACACCAAGGAGTGCCTCAATTCACAGGGATCCACACACATTCCATTGTGTGCACAACTTCACTAGTGTTCGAAAGGCGTTACTAGGACGGAAACGCCACCTGCGAGAGCACCCTATCCGTTTAAATCAACCCACACAGATCTTCAACTTACAACAACCTGTCCGCAGTGCACCCTCCAACTCTAACCCTTTGTCATTACTTTCATCCGCCCACTCGAGGGTAGCACGCCCCGACCATGCAATTCGATGAAATCAGCAAATCAACTGAAGCAAGAGCCAATATTCTCGCTTACAGCGATGAAGAGAGACAACGCATTTATTCATTAATCAAGGAAGATATCAATCAAACCCCCTCTGGACGCACTAAAGAGCAATGCATTAAACAACTGTTATACCTATCCAAACGCCATGTCAACCAAAAGCTCCACGCAAGCACACTATTGAAGTACCACAGAGCCCTCAGAATTCCACGTGGCCTGCGGATAGCCCTTAAGCCCTCCCTTTGTAAAAACTCTAAAGCCTTTAAAGAAAAATGGAACGGTATCCTAAATAAATGTAGCTTGGATCTAATTCTACTTATAGTAAAAGAACTATCCGGTATCCTCAAAGAACTCGATAAAGAAATCAAAGACATAGAAAGCGAATTAACAGATTTACTTACATCCGACGAACTCACTAAAACCCTAGCAGACATTAACTCGCTACTCGACAAACAAAGCAAGGAAATAAACGAACGCAAAGTGAGAAAATTCAGGAGAGATACCATGGATTACAAGCTGGACGAAGTGTACACGTGGGCTGACTTATATGTCCAAAGACGCCGAAACAAACCGTACAATACTCAGACAGATACCTCATCATCCGGAAGTGACTCATCATATCGTCATCCCAGAAAAACCACTACACAAACTGTTACTACATCTAAAACAGATCAGCATCCAACCAACCAAGCAACCACCTCCAAAGAGGGACAACAACCCACCCCGGTTCATTTTTTAGAATCAGGCCAGGAAGAAACGGAAGACTCAGGAGGAGCCAAAAGAAAAGAGCCCACCAGCCACACGGAGTACCGTAACCAAGAAAGACCTGAAACCCAAAAAAAACCTTAGTGATCAACATCTCAAATACCACTCTTTCACCACACCAAATGCAACTACTTGAAAAAGGCACGTCGTTCATACCGACTGCAAAAACCAACCTATTGGAACTGGAAGTCAGCACATTTAAATTCACACGCAAACTCAAATTACGCCATTTCTTCGACAATGTGCTACCTCCTAAAACAGAAGAAAAACAAGACCAACTTAAAGGCTTGAAACCAACCAGCGTCTACCAAGCACCATGTAGCCACAAGTGCATCGGCCTATTTGAAAATCTGCTCAGAAACGATCTATCGAAAATCAACTTTAAAAAACCCACAAAGTACGGCAACACCACACAAAAAGACAAAGATACATTAAAAAGCCTGGCCAACAACCCAGACATTAAATGCACCAAGGCCGATAAAGGCGGAGCCTTAGTAATCTTGAACACTGATATGTATAACAAGAAACTTAACGAACACATCAATGACGTGACCATGTACATGAAACTAGATAACAACCCGACGTGGGAATTTCAAACCACATTACAAACTATAGTAACAAAAGCTTGTGAAGCAGGTATCATCGAACTTCGCACTAAAAACTACCTCTTATGCGAACATCCCAGAAGCCCGTCAATTCAGATGTCTCCAAAAATCCACAAAAACCTCTACGGTCCGCCCTTCAGGCCCATCGTGTTCACCAATGGATCTTTACATGAACCGGTGGGTAAATTCATAGATCGATATTTACAACCTCTGGTCACCAAAATGAAAAGCTATATAAAAGACACTACAGCATTACTAATGAAAATTTCAGAAATCAACATCGACAAGTCAGAACCTCTAGTATTATGCACAGCTGACGTCAGCTCCTTGTACACCTCCATTCCCCACCAGGTATTGAAGCAATCGAAAAAGCCATTCTTCAAAGCCAGATTGACAGACCTATGCAAGAATTTCTGATGGAACTCATGGTGTACACTTTATACCATAGTTACGTTAATCAAGACAACCATTGGTACCTCCAACTGTCCGGTATGGCAATGGGGAATTGTGCGGCTCCCACGTACGCTAACATCTACATGCAAAATTATGAAGACACACACATATATAGCAACAAAGATCTAAATGACAGAATTAAACTATACGTCAGGTATATTGACGACCTTCTCATAATCTGGACTGACACAAAAGACTCTCTACAAAATGCCTTAACTTCATTGAACACCAAGGCAAAAGGATAAAATTCACCTGGCAGATAAGTGAAACCAACCTTCCCTTTCTGGACGTCAATATCCAGATAACAGAACACGGACTCGTCACCGACTTATATTGAAAACCCATGGACCGGAATAATTCTCTACATTACACCAGCTTTCACCAGGGTTCACTCGAGAAACATCTACCTTACTCGCAAATGCTGCGAGTGAAACGTATAGTATCTGATGAACTGACACTCAAAACCAGAACCAGAGAAATGTACGATTGATTCACAGAAAGAGGTTACCCTGAACACATCCTCAAGGATGCCATCTCACGCACCAAAACCATCAATCGACAAGATACCCTGACGAAAACCACTAAACCACAGAACCAACGAATCGTTCTAGTATCTAAATGTTCCACCTCAAGCACCATCTTTAAGAAAATCATCTTAAGACATTGGCCCATTCTACAAATGGAACCTGATTTCAGGGACATTTTCAAGACTCAACCTCTGTTCGCTTACACCCGTAGCAACAACATCAAAGAAATACTGACAAAAAAACGGACACTCCAAAGATACATAAGGGAACCCGTCCATGCATGAATTGTAATAATTGTAATTGTATCATCAAGGGTAACAACATCACCCATCCCATGAAAGGACATTCCATTAAACTCAATGTCGACGCATCCTGTGTTTCTACAAACCTTATTTATGCCATTAAGTGTCCCTGGGAAAGATCTACGTAGGCAAAACTGAGAGAAAAATCAAAGTACGCATTAATGAGCACAAATCAAACATTCGCACCAAGAATGATAAATCCAGTGTAGCCTTACACTTTTCAGAACTCAAACACACCGTTGCTCAATTAAAATTCATAGTCCTTGAAACTATCACTAAAATTGAAGGAAGAGATAATCGCAAGTTTCTCCTACAATGAGAAATGGAATGGATATACCGCCTTCAATCACTAAAGCCGCATGGACTTAATGATCGTACAGAATTCAGTTGTTATCTCTAATAATACTTGTAGTATGTTTTTTAATGTCATTGATACGATATCTGTATACTTTTGTACTTTTTTGCATTGCTCAGCCATGCTTTAATTTCAATCCTATTCCTCATTTCCAACCTACCTCACTCCCTTACCAACATGGCCCCCATGTTTGTCCACCTTTTGTTTCTAATTTCACTTCTCCCTTAGACCTAAACACTTAGTCCATCTTTTATTACTAACCCCTCTCACTAGACGCTGTGATTTTCACCCTACAACACCACCATAGCTCGTGTCCCGAACATTGACCTCGTTTTAAGGCATCAACGCTAACATCACGAAGTAAGTTTTTCTAACCCACTTCGCGTTCACCGCTAGTTCTCACCTTTAAATTTTAGTTCAAACCGTTTAATCAATTTCATACCTAATACTCGTTATCACTGTTTCCCTTTTAGCCCGACCGCCTTCTACACCGTTTCGAGACTCGTAAGTACAAGACTCACGCCATACATCACCAAGCCCGCATAGTTTTCCAATCACTCCCTAACCACTGCCAAACTAATACACGCTATATAGCGTTTTTCCCGATTCTTATTTTTTCAAATTACGAGCACATTGCATGCCCTTTCTAACACCACTGCCATCATTGCTAATTATTCCCAACATCTAATCGTTTCGTTCATATCTTCTTCGTTTTTCCAGTAACTCCTCGAAAAAGGGCTGGATATGCCCGAAATGCATCGGAGTTCTACTAAAGTAAAATACCATGATTCTAATGCGCTGATATGTAAATAATATCATGAGCTAACAATCATCTAATGAAAAAGAAAAAATAAAGACTATCTTTCTATCAACTTTGGAGTCTTCGTTGAACCCCAAGGAGTGCCTCAATTCACAGGGATGCACACACATTCCATTGTGTGCGCAACTTCACTAGGGTTCGAAAGGCGTTACTAGGACGGAAACGCCACCTGCGAGAGCACCCTATCCGTTTAAATCAACCCACACAGATCTTCAACTTACAACAACCTGTCCGCAGTGCACCCTCCAACTCTAACCCTTTGTCATACAGTGAAGTGGCAAACAGTTGAGTGGTGTAGAGTTCAGTGGCATAGAATTGAATAGCGTAGAGTGCAGGGGCGTAGAGTAGAGTGGAGTAGAGTCAAATAGTGTAGAGTGTAGTGGAGTAGAGTAGAAGTGGAGTGGAGAGAGTAGGATAACGTAGGGTTGAGTGGTGTAGAGTGTGGTAGCACAGACTGGAGCGTTTTAGAGTGGAGTAGCTTACAGTGTTATGATGTAGAGTGGAGTATCATAGAGTGGAGTGGAGTGGTGTAGAGTGGAATAGAGTACAGTGTTGTGCCATACAGTGGTGTGGCATACATGGGAGTGTAGAGTGGAGTAGCATAAAGTGTACTGCATACTAAGGAGTGGGGTAGAGTGGAATGTTGTTGAATGGAGTGGCGTAGAGTGGAATAGTATCGAGTGGAGTGGCATACCGTGGAGTGGCATAGAGTAGACTTGCTTAGTGGAGTGGCGTACAAAGCAAAACCAAAGTGGCCGGAGTGTTGAACATTGCAAGCACTCACCCCCAGTCAAGTGATCTTGGTTTAATCCATCATCATTCTTTAGCTCACTCCGCCACCCCAGTTCAGACATGACCATATGCAAATCAGTCTAACCCTGTGCCTCATGAGAACAGTCCAGCCCGAAATGCCAAGCCATGTCTTCCCTGGACCGGAAACAAGCATCCTGTGACCGGTTTCTGGCTAATCAGCCGTCATCGGCCAGTCTAGCTTGAATCCAGTGGCAAAGTGAGCAAGGGACCCACGTCTGGGCATACCCTGCCAACTTAAGGTGAACAAAGCAAAACCAAAGGGGATGATGGCTAGAGTGTTGAACATTGCAAGCACTCACCCCCAGTCAAGTGATCTGGGTATAATCCATCATCATTCTTTAGCTCACTCCGCCACCCCAGTTCAGACATGACCATATGCAAATCAGTCTGACCCTGTACCTAATGGGAACAGTCCAGCCCGAACGGCCAAGCCATGTCTTCCCTGGACCGGAAACAAGCACCCTGGGACCGGTCTGGCTAATCAGCCGTCATCAGTCAGGGTAGCTTGAAAGCCCGAAACCGGTCCTAGGATGCTTGTTTCCAGTCCAGGGAGGACTGGCTTGGCAGTTCGGGCTGGACTGTTCCCATGGGGCACAGGGTCAAGACTGATTTGCATATGGCTGGGTTCAAACAGGAATCGGCATGGTGAGCAAAAAAACGTTGGATTTAGGGCCAGATCTCGTACTGGGGTTAATGTATGACATTGTTCTGCATTCTGCCACCAACTGTTGTTTTTGCATTTGTCACCCCTAGTGGGACAGGTATGCTCAGACGTGAGTCCCGTGCTCCCCATGCCACTGGAATCCAGCTATCCTGGCCGATGAGGGCTGAAAGCCAGAAACCGGTCTTAGGATGCATGTTTCAAGTCCAGGGAGGACCTGGCTTGGCAGTTCGGGCTGGACTGTTCCCATGGGGCACAGGGTCAAGACTGATTTGCATATGGCTGGGTTCAAACTGGAATGGCATGGTGAGCAAAAAACGATGGATTTAGGCCCAGATCTCAGTAGTGGGGTGAATGTATGACATTGTTCTGCATTCTGTCCATCAACTGTTGTTTTTGCATTTGTCACGCCGAGTTGGATGGGTATGCTCAGACGTGAGTCCCGTGCTCTCCATGCCTCTGGAATCAACCTATCCTGGCCGATGAGGGCTGAAAGCCCGAAACAGGTCCTAGGATGCTTGTTTCCAGTCCAGGGAGGACCTGACTGACTTGGCAGTTCGGGCTGGATTATTCCCATGGGGCACAGGGTCAAAACTGATTTGCATATGGCTGGGTTCAAACTGGAATGGCACAGTGAGCAAAAAAACGATGGATTTAGGCCCATATCTCTGTACTAGGGTGAATGTATGACATTGTTCTGCATTCTGTCCATCAACTGTTGTTTTTGTATTAGTGGAGTGGTGTGGCATAGAATGGAGTGGTGTAGAGTGGAATAGCGTACAGTGTTGTGGTGTAGAGTGGAGTATCATAGAGTGGAGTGGTATAGAGGGGAATAGCTTACAGTGTTGTGCCATAAAGTGGTGTGGCATACATGTGAGTGTAGAGTGGAATAGCATAAAGTGTATTGCATACAATGGAGTGGGGTAGAGTGGAATGGTGTCAAATGGAGTGTCATAGAGTGGAATAGTGTTGAGTAGAGTGGCATACCGTGGAGTGGCGTAGAGTGGACTTGCTTAGTGGAGTGGCGTACAGTGGAGTGACGTAGAGTGGAGTACCGTAGACTGGAGTGGCATAGATTGAACTAGTGTAGAGGCATAGATTTGAATGGTGTACAGTGCAATAGTGTAAAGTGTTGTGGCGAACAGTGGAGGGGTATAAAGGGGAGTGCTGTATTGTGGAATATCATAGTGTAGAGTGGCATAGAATAGAGTGGAGTGCTATAGAGTGAAGTGTCATGGAGTGGCATTGAGGGGTGGTATAGAGTGGAATAGCATAGTCAGAGTGGCGTACAATGGAGTGGCATACAGTGAAGTGGCATGAAGTGTAGTGTTGTCAAGTGGTGTGCAGTAGAGTAGAGTGGCGTGGAGTGGTATAGCATTGGGTGGAGTAGAGTGGCATAGATTAGAATAGTGTAGAGTGGAGTGGCGTAGAGTATAATGGTGTAGTGTGGAGTGGCGTAGAGTCTAATAATGTAGAGTAGAGTGACGTGTGGTCTTGAAGAGTCTAGTTTAAAGAGACGAGGTTTGAAAGTGGCTGAACGATGTAGATGAAATTTGGCAGGAATATAGATTATGAGGTGGAAAGGTAAATTTTAGGTATTAACTCTAAATTGGTTAAGTAACATTGAAATTATAAATGACAAAACACTTAGTTTTATATTGGACCACGGTAACAGTAATTTCATGATGTACCCTGGAACTTGCCGATCTCAAGGCAGTAAATCGTTTGCTTATGGCTGCCTTTACGAAACTAAAAGGCAGCAATGTAGTTTCACCACACTTGGGTTAGGTCCTTAGACAGAGGGAAGTAGTAGATTTTATTGCTGTTCCCTACCTATTTCCACTTTATTAAAGTGGTAATAGGTAGGGAAATGTATTTATATTTTTCTGTATATTTAAAAAAAAGTTTTCTGAGTACCGCACTACTACCCACAAAGTACTGCCGTCAGTACAGGAAAAATAAAAATATTAAATTAATTTGAAACAGTTTTTTGTAAGTAGTGCAGTACTTTCTAGGTAGCATTGCAGTACTCCATTATTATTTTTTTTACAAAAGTAAAAATTTGAAAATACACTGTAGTACACTGCATTTACGAAATATAATGTAGTACAGAGTATTTTTTTTAAAAATGACATATTTAATTTTTTTTGTAAATTCTCCTTAAGTGGTATGCGTTACTCCGTTACCTTTTTTAAAAATATATAGAAACATATAAATTATTTCCCCTACTTACTACCACTTTAATACAGTGGTAATTGGTAGGGAAAAATACAAGCATTGGCATAGCCAATAGGTCTAGCTTTTGGGACCTTATAAGTATTTAGTTATGCAGCACAATATCCTTGGTACAACAACATCAACTGTTGCATGGCTAAACACTTATAAGGTACAAGGTTTAGCCATGCAACAGCTGGTGTTGTTGCACCAAGGATACTGTGCTGCATAACTAAATACTGCTCAAAAGCAAGACCTATTGACTATGCCAATGCTTGTCTTTTTAGCCACATCTCGGACTCTGTTTCCACACTCAAATACCCTACCAACTCAAGATCTTTGTCCCATGAATTTTTATTGCTCTTTAACTGCAGCCTTCAAGCTCAGACTAGTTACAGGGCAACTATAAAGAAGGTTCTTTGACTGTTTTTCAAATTGCACTCGCGCATACACACGGAGTTCCCAGGTGAGCGTACAGTCATATGCAAGCATACAAACATTCATGCAGTTCCCAGCAGACATAGAGTGGTGCAGCGGCTTAGATATGAATAGTGCAGAAGGTGCAGTGGTACCAGGCGCACTGCACCGACATATGCCACTATTTGATTCACCAACAGAGGGGCGTGGGGTTCTTTTTCCTTGCTTTCATTATGGTCCACTGCTCCCTTGTTGAGCCACTGGGGGTAGGTAGGAACAGAGGATCGACAGAGAGAAGAGAGGGTGGAACTGGGAAGAGTAACTCGAGAGGCAGAAGAGAGGAAATAATGAGGCGGGGGAGGGAGAAAGAAGGGGGGCTGAGAGGGAAGCCCTGCTGGTCTGCTGCATGGGCGCACCCTATAATGAGGTCGTAATTACAGCTCCCTATCACCCCCACCCCCCTAGACCAGGACAGCATGGAAGGAGGTTGGCAGGGACACTGCTGTGGGATGCACATGCGGCACAGGAGGTGGGGGGGTCAATTAACTCTTCCTGCAGAAGGAGGGAGACCCTTGTGAATGGAAAGAGTGAGAAAGACCTGACTAAATACACCTAGAGATGGCGGAAGATGTAGATGGAGCCTGAAGTGGAAGAAGGGAGAACGGAGGCTAAAGTTAGTGGTACAGAAGAAAGAAAGGTACAGAAGTTCAGATTTTTATTTTTTAACACGCAATGATATTATGTGATTTTGCCAGAATCATAAGCTGTGGAACCGACACCGGGACGCAAACCCCGTTCCCAAGTTCCATGTAAGAAAAGCATAAAATAAACCTAGAGAGATTATAGCATAGAGCAGACTAGAGGGAGCTCTGGTGAGAAAAAATAAACACACAAATGAAGTATATGAGAGAGAGCTGGATGAGAAACATACAAGCGGGGAGAAACATCTAACTAAAAAAGAGACAGGAAGAAACAGTACAAGAACGGCGGGGCTGCATGTTCCCAATTTTTCTTTCCCTCTTTGTCACTGTGTGTTTTCTTATCCCCCCTCTCCCCACCCCGGCCAGGAGGTAGTTAATAGCTTCACACGAAGGTGGGAAGGCAGGAAGGAGGCGACGAAAACAAAAGATAAACTTTTGAAAGATAGTGGTTTGTTGTCATGTCAATGAAGGTGTTTGTATTGGAAAGATAAGCCATGAAGGAGGACATGGGAGGATGGTGGGAAGGGGCGGGGCATGTGAAACAAGCATGGAGGAAAGGGAAAGACTTCAAGTGAAAGACAAGCATTGGCCGCGCGGCCGTAAAAGTAATGGCACGCTGCCGTGAAAGCGAAAGTCATCGCGGTGAAAGAGAAAGTGATCGCGATGACGCGCTCTGTGCAAAGCACGCGAGGGCTGCGCGCGCAGCAGTTATTGGAGAGGCGGAGCGTGGCGCGCGCGCTTGTGCGCATGACCGCAAGCTGGTGGCCGCTTTGGTAGCACTTCGAAAAGCCGCTTACTGAATGTCTCGCCAGAGCAGCGCATGTGCTTTCTCAGGCGAGACCTAAACACCTAGTACTTATCTTTATCTAGGACTCTGACTCCGAAGCCAAAGCATTGTAAAAATAACACAGATACCTTTTACCTTTGTAAAGACAGCCATTAGTCAGGTTCAAGGCAAGATGGCGGCCGTTCACTCGGCTGAGTAGGCTGGTGTCAGGGCTCCTCTGGTGAATCTCTCCCGAGCTTGTATTCGCCCTGTCCTTACCTTGGAGATGATACTTTGTAACCTGAGAGAAACAAACTTTGTATAACGACCTAACTTTCTTCTTTGGCACGCCCCTGCGAGCCACAGTGACATGCTCAACAGACTGGTGCAGCTTCAAAAAATACTTACCGCCAAGACGCTGTGGTTCTGGCTGGGATCGCCTCTAACAGCTGCTCTCTCTCGTGGTCATATCTCCCGTACTGCACCTTTGCCGGTATGGCCCCGAAGATAGTTCACAAGAATGTGGCTGTAACTGTGAAGACCCGTGGCACTACGCGTTCCAACAGTCCTGGTAAAGCGCTTGCTGGCATGAAGGAGCACCACGTCGCTCGTTGAAGCGAGAAGGCAGCTGCAGGATCAGCAGGTACGCCACAGCCGGTCTCCGTGGTTTCTGGGAAGGGCAAGCAGACCCTTCCCGATCTATTTAGACTCCAGTCTACGAAGTGAAAAGTGCCCCTAGATGGTGGTGGCGCTAAGCAGAAATCGGCAAACACGTTAAAACAATTAAAAGATCCGGTTGTAAAGGTGGGAGAGGGAGCGCTTGTTTGCTCACCCTCTGCCTCCGTTTCCAGTCATGATGAGGTCTGCAGTATAGTGACGACCCCCTGCCCAAAAATCTGACTCTGTTTCACTGGGAATTATCTTGAGTAGCCTATCAAGCTTGCCTGGGGCTGCTTTGGTGAATAGCGCTGTGCTGGTGGTGGGGGAGGACGAGGAATCTGTGTTAACAGCAAGGAACAATCAAATCCATTCTGACGCTTGCTCCTCAGAACAGGGCATTGTGGGACCTGTAGTCCAACCAAGTTATGAAGTCCCTCTCCACGCTCTCATGGTTGTTAATGAGAAATCCCAAGTTGCCTGTTTGGATCCTCCCTCTGAAACCGGCGTCGATCTAAAGGAATCTGAAGGAACTGAAGGAATTGACTAATTCTATTCTATGTCGGATCATTCCGGGTCTTCTGCGGATGAGGGTCCAGAGCTAGAATGGTCAGATTATGACAGTGAGTCTGCGGATTGGCGTCTGAGTGAGGTGTCTAAGGATGAGGCTTCATTTGGTGGCGCCAGCACAGTTCGCAAAGCTACGAAGCTTAAAGTCCAAGGGCCAGGAACAACAAGCAATGGTCCAAGGTCTCTCCCCTTAATGGCGTGGGATTACTCTCTGTCGACACAGCCTGGCCTAGCCAACGGGGTGGCTCTATTACTGCTGCAGGTGATAGGATGGGTGCCTCCCTCCCCCCAAGAGCCTCCAGCTGAAATGACCTTATCTATTATCTACCAAACTATTATGGCCCACCGCGAGGAGACGAGACAGGAGAGTGCACGTACGCAGGGAACCTGTCGCAGGATGCAAAACTCAATTCGTAGAGTTGCGAAAACTTGCTCTGACTTTGCTGCCAGGATTGTTGAAGCTGAGGAGCGCATTTCTACTTTGGAAGATGCGATGGCCACTCAGAAGGGACTTGCTGATGTAATTAAAGACCAATGGGAGGATATGCTATGGAAGCTGACTGACCTAGAAAATAGGGCCAGAAGGAATAACTTGAGGATTTTAGGGATTGATGAAGGCAAGGAAGGTCAAGACGTCAGGCAGTTTGTTGTGGAACTGTTTACCAAAGCCTTCCCGGAGGTCACACACTGGGACTGGCAGCTGGAAGTCCAACAGGCCCATCGCTTCCCGTTTAAGAAGATGCAGGTCTCTGGCTCTTCTGGAGATAAGCCACGAGCAATCCTTTTTTGCTTAAATAACTTCTTGGTCAGGGAGAAAATGTATGATCTTGCCAGACCAGATAGGAGGAGGGCCGGGAAGGGCTGCACATTATTTGTCAGACCAGACTTTTGTCCAGTGACTGTTGAGAGGAGGTGGCCGCTCCATCAGCTAATCGCTCCGTTTCAGGCTAAGGGTGCAAAATCTTTCCTGCTCTTCCCCTCTAAACTGAAAGTAATCTATCAGGGGCAAACTAAGTATTTTGTTTCTGAGGTCCAGGCGAAGGAGTTCCTGAACTCTATTCAGTTAACAATTTGTTTTTGCTGTTCATTAGGATCGGGGAATTCGCTGATGATGATGTATTATAATGAGGGCAGATCTGATCTCTCTTTCTTTCTTTTTTGCTACATTTGGTAATCTCTTGTTTGGCAATCAGTGGGGGCCCTCAGATGTTGTTAAAAGCGTGGTAGGATCCAGGGGAGAGTGGGGGGTACCAACCTAAACAATCGCAAGGACTTCGGTCCTGTTGCCACATAAGTGGGGTGAGGGGGTTGGGCTGGGTTGGGTGGGAGGGGTTCGGGGTGGGCTCAGGGTGAGGGTGTGGGGGGTTTGGTGGGTGTGGTGGGTGTCTTTTTTTGGTTTTGAGTCCTAGTCGTGGAACCGGTGTCAGCAGCGGTTGTAATAGTTTCTTCTTTCTCATTTTCTGGATGATGATATATCAGTGGAGAGCAGGATCCCATTTTTTAGTTAATGGGGCAGAATAAACTGTGACTTAGTTCATGGAACATCTGCGGGCTGAATGATGGGAAAAGGCGGGGGCTGCTGTTTAAGATTGTTCAATGCAGATTGAAATACTATGTCTGCAAGAGACCCACATACCATGGGGGAAGCGCAAATCTCTAAAACTGCCTGGCTACGATCTTATAGCTTGTTCCCGCCAGACATCCATGATCAGAGGTGCGGCTATTCTGCTAAAGAAAGGAGTAGGGTGTAGTAAGAAAGTCAAGAGGATAAGGCGGGCAGGTGGGCGATAGCTGAAATTGTTATAAATAATAGGTCTTTATCTGTGTGCTCGATCTATGGGTCCAATCTAGACGACCCGGAAGTTATTAGATATATAAATATCGAATTAGCAGCATGGCCTCACCCAATGTTTTTTGTGGGGATTTTAATATTAATTTGCCAAGCCAATTTAATTTAGTAAGTGATCAAAATTATTCTGGCAGGAAACCTCGGGTTTTTAAGGCCCTCCAGACAGTAGTCTTAGAGCATGGTCTGATTGACGCCTGGCACTGTCATAATCAAGACAAAGATGGCTATACATATTATTCTGTCCCCCATAACAAAATGGTCCGCTTAGATTATTTTTTTGTTTCTGATCAGTATGTAGGGGCGGTCACCATGGCTATCCTGCCAAGGACTCTATCAGATCATAACACATTATGATGGAATGTCCTTGAGAGCGCTCTATTATATTCCCTAGATCCTGGACGATTGAGAGAAAGCTCCTCCTAGATCAATCATATCAGGACCATATGGAATGTTGGATTACTGAATTCATGAATATCAATAGGGGAACTGCCTCAGACTGTATTGTCTGGGACACATTTAAGGCTGCATTGCAGGGCGAGACAAAAAGCTTTGCAGCTTATCGCTGGAAGAGCATGCAGGCGCAGATTAAAAGCCGCTTTGAGGAGGTGGCAGAATTGGAATTAACAACTAATATTCAGCTCAGCCGGGAGACCGATCAGAGTCAGAGGGCGGTTGCCATATTAAACCCTAAACTTTTGGAGTTTTTTGGCCAGGACCTAGCCACAAAATACGTGCAATTTTGCACGAGGATGTATGAATTTGGTGAACATTCTGGCAAAATTCTTGCTAAAAGATTACAACAGAAAAGTGTTGCAAATCGCATTGTCCGAGTCTTGGACCAGCAGGGCCGTATTCAGGATACTCCACTGGGGGTAATGGATGTCTTTAAGAGTTTTTATACCTCGCTGTATGATGAGGACTCCGGTGTTTCCCAAAGTAAAAGTTTGGCGGATGACTTTCTCCAGACCATAGACACTTTGGTGATCCCACCAGAGCAGAATGAGGTACACTCTGCCCCAATTACTTGGGAAGAGGCTGAAGCGGCAATTAAATCTTTGGCCAATTGTAAGGCCGCTGGCCCGGATTCTATTCCTTTAGAATTTTACAAATCGTTCTCTGCATTGGTCAGCCAGGATATGCTGTCAGTGTTCAGAGCCGCACAGGGTGGTGTCATACTTGACTCCTGGCGCCAAACCACGGTGGTATTGTTTAAAAAGAAAGGTAAACGTGAGTTAATCCTTCTTCCTATCGGCCAATTTCACTTATTAATACCGATAGTCAAATATATTCTAGAATCCTATCCACTAGACTAGCTCAGGTCATCGCCCCCCTGGTTTCGCTGCGCCAGCACGGGTTTATCCCGGGCAGGGATACAGCTGATCATGTCTGCCGAGTCATTGCGCTCCTGGGATGGGCCCAGACCACAGGACCCCCCCTTGGTGTGATCCTGTTGGACGCCGAGAAGGCATTCGACAGGGTCTCCTGGGGTTTCCTGTGGGCTGTGTTGCGCTGGAAGGGCTTTAGCTCCGAGGTCATCCAGGCCCTTCAGTCATTATATATCTCTCCAGTTGCTACAATTCGCAAGTCAGGGCAAGAGTCAGGGTGCTTTAACATCAGCAGGGGAAACAGACAAGGATGCCCCTGCTCTTTGCCCTGTATATCGAGCCCTTACTTAACATAATTGAAGCAAGCAAAGATATCTGTCCGATCAGGGTTAAGGGGTAGAGTATAAGACACTGGCTTATGCCGACGATATTGTGGTTTTAACTAACGATGTTGGATCTGCCTTCCCTGCTTTAGAGACGCTGGCTGCACAATTCGGAGCACTTTCTGGATATAAGTTAAATATTACAAAAACCCAGGTCATTCAGTCGGAAACCATGCCCCTTTCTGATGTGTCTGTTGTAACGGAAGCAACATAATTTGGGGTTAAAATTTCTTCTGCAGTTACTGAAAGTTTAGATTTAAACTTGCTCCCGGTTGTTGATTCACTCAATACTAACTTGTAGAGGCTAGATCATTTGCATCTGTCACTGTATGGCCACTGCAACGTTCTGAAAATGTTAATCCTTCCAAAGTTTTTATACTTATTCAGGACTATCCCTCTGGTGATCTCACAGACAACGTTGGCTAGGGCTGAGAGAATCTGTCTTCGGTTCCTCTGGGGTTATAGTCGGGCACGAAGAGCGGCTAAGTGGACCTGCCTTCCCAGGGATCGCAGGGGTTGGGCGGTCCCTAATCTTTTATTCTATTACTGGTCTGCCATGCAGCAACACTTTGGGCCACCATTGCTGGGTGATAGGGCAGATGTTCCCCTGTGTACCAGGCCACCTATATATGAGATAGCCCTGGGGGACGCTGCCAAGGGCATCTTAACGCGGGTGCTGGAGCCGAGTTATTTAAAAAAAACAAGGTTTAAAGTTATCTGGGGGGGGCGTGGCTTCGGCGGCGATGTAAACGGACGCAACTTGGGCGAGCTCCGTCGCCCCGCTGCCTTAACAAGCATCTAAAAGCATTCCTCGGGGGCCCCATCGATGTCCCTGACCCCCGCGAGGCTCCTGAGTGGGTAGAGGCACGTTTGGTGGCCGCTCCCGGGCGGAGGTTGCTGTGAGGAGTGACTACAGGCTTGTAGACCCGGCTGTCGGAGCATCGCATCGCGGCCATCTTCCCGCCGCATCCCGGCCTCGCTTCCTTGGCGGGCGGCGCTCTGAGCGAGGGGACCCTTGGCGACTGGCCGGACACACCGAGACAGAATCCGGCTGGGGTTGGCGATCGCGGGCCCTGCAAGCGGCAGAAGTGGAGCCGCCATAGACGGAGTGTCCACGGGCCGGAGAAGTGCTTCCATCCTGGCCGCAGACCCTACGAGAGGACCCCGGCTCTAGAGCAGCGGCGGGGCCGCATCGGAAGTGCAGCGGACCCTGATCGCGCGCCTGTGGAGTCCCTGACGCTGGGGGGGCTGCCCTGGAGATCCACGCCAGGCGGATCCTTGCAACCGGCGGACCCTTGCTGCCAGGCGCCGGGGTGGAGCCTCGAACTACGGCGCTGCAGATTGGCGCGCTGGAGGAGCCGCCCGCCATCTTGTCTACCAGGCCGGGTGCCTGCCTGCTGACCTGTCTCTCCTTGCCGGCGTCTGTGTCCGGGGCGCCCGATCCAGCGGACGGTGGGAGGCACCGGTGTGTGTTCGGCGGAGGCGGCCCTGCGGGATCAACTGAGCGGGCCCTGGACCCTGACCCCCCCAGCACTTGAGCTGTCCCTCATATACTGGACATAAAGGCGCTCGCTAGCCAAGAGCAGAGAGAGCGTGTGGCCTGCACTGCTGGCGGAGACCTCCTTGAGGCCTGAGGCGGGGGCGTGCACCCCCCAACGAACAGTGAGTACCTCTCCATCTATTAGAGGGTCCTGGAGCCCGACTGCCTCTCGGGGGGAACGTCTGTGGGGCCGCTGTCCGCTGGGGGGCTACCCTGGTGGACTGCGTCCGGAGGACCCTAGCTGCCCCGCCGCTTGAAGTCGTGGAGGCGCCCTGAACTCCTGCACGGGGGGTTGGTGCACTGGAAGAGCGGCCCGCCATCTTGTCCTCCAGGGCGGGGGCCTGCCCGCCATTTTGCCTCTCCACACTGGCGTCAGGGTCTGGGGCGCTCATCCCGGCGGGCTGTGGGGAATATCGGAGGGCACCCGTCGGCGGCGGCCCTACAAGAGCATCGGAGCGGACCTTGACCCCCAACCCCTGGCACCTGATCTACCCCTCGAGCACTTACCGCTGCCTGGCTGGCCATAGGGGCGATCTGGGCACCCCTCTGCTCGCTCGCTGACCGGTGCCGAGTGAGCGTGTGGCCTGCGCCCCCCCCCCCTTGCTGGTGGGGGATCCACGAGTGGCTGACTGACCGGCCTGCGCTATCTACTGGAGAACACACCCCCTGCGGCCTGGAAGCCCGACCTGGGGCAGGATCGAGAGACCCCCTGAAACTGTGAGTAACCCCCCTTCTCTCGGAGGGACCGGAGATTTAGCTAAGGAGGGCGGCGGAGGTGGGAAGTGACCCGCACATCGGCCACCTCTGGGAGGCGCAGCCGCTGACCACTGAGATCACCCTGCGACTCCCTGGAGAAAGGGGGCTTGCGTGTCCCATCGTCTGGGAGACAGAGGACGGCGTGGGAGAGAGCACTTGCCACGAGAGAGGTTGTTCGGTGGGGCCCTGCCCTTCTGCCACGCTTCTACAGCACCAGGGGGGTGCTGCACTACAGACAGCGAGCGACGAACCATGACTCGCGGGAGAGGAGGCAAGACAGCTCAGACGACGGCTTCACAGGGCACCTCGGTGGTTGCCATGTGGGGCAAGGCAGGAGCAACGGCATCGGCTGAAGAAGTGCCACCAACGGCCGCCGAATCCCCGCCGGTGACGCAGGCCTTCATGTCCTCTTTCATGGCGGACCTGAAGTCTGAAATAGGGTCCCTAAGATCGGAGGTGCAGTCATGCGTCAAAGAACTGCGCACGGACGTGACAGAGCTGGGGGACAGAGTCGACGGTCTCGAGAAACTGGTGGACACACGCACTGAAGACTTAGAACAACTGTGGCAGAGAGTAGCAACCCTGGAGGAGCAGAATATCGAACTCCAGATTAAGCAGGAGGACCTCGAAAATAGGGGACGCCGCAACAATCTCCGCATCCGGGGTGTGCCACTCGGAGAAGAAGGGACGGACACCATGGCCTACGTGGCACGGCTCCTGCACGAGGTGAGGGGCGACATGGAGGCCCCCCTACCGCTTCTGGACCGGGCTCATCGAATCTTCGGAGTGGGAGGCAAGTCGGGCCTCCTTCCGGACATCATCACTCGTGTGCACTATTTCACAGAAAAGGAAGCCATCTTGAAAGCGGCAAGGGACAAGCAGGACCTGCAGTATGGCGCCCACAAGATCCAAATATTCCAGGACTTGGCCCCTAACACGTTGCACAGACGGAAGGTCTTTCGCCCGGTGACCGAGAAACTGAGGGCTCTTGAGATCCCCTACCAGTGGGGACATCCCTTTGCTCTCATCTTTCGCTGGGAAGGTACACGCAAAGTCATCCGCTCTTATAACGAGGCGGCGCAGCTGCTCAAGCTCTCGGAACCCCCGGAACGCAGTCCCGCTCGCAGCAACCGCCCGGAGAGGCCCCCGGCCCGGCCAGAGTGGACCACAGTGAATCGACGCCGCCGATCCCCCCCGATGGATGCATGCTCCATGTCTCAGGCAAAGCAGGACATCATAGAACATATCCGCTCCCTTGAGCACGACTGCGAGGATCAAACCCTGGAGCCCCGCACTCCGTGATTGCCCACGCTCTCATCATTGCTATGCACCTCTGGGGTGCACCGACAAGGCGCGGTGGATGGCCACTCAGGGACATCGATGGGACAGTGATTATCCTAGTCGAGAATGGTGCACAGCTATTCTCCCGTAGACGCCACTGACGGCTGCTATTGGCGGCCGAGTGGCCCGGGTAAGGTGTCTCACGGGTTGAGGCCTAACATTGCTGAACCGCCTACAATGGTAAGACTCTCCCTACACTGCCTCCACGCTATCTGCCCCCGAATCAACCCCGAGCAGCGGGGTCGACGGACCTCGGGGTACCTGAGACTCATCTCTCTGACAAGGAAACCCCCCACTTTGTCCCCTAGGAAGTGACATTCCTGAGTACATCCGAACCCTCGGGTAGAGGATGCCCGGAACCTGGGACATTGTACTACGGCCATGTTGGCCTGTTGTGGTTCTATACTTCTTCTATGTTTTCCCCCTACTTGCCTGCTCTATTCTTTCTACTTCTTGCACGACCTTTCCCTTCACCTGGCTTTCATTCCAGTTGCGTGCTGTGGTGACCTGGGGGCTGCTGGGGGTGCTTTCGCGTTTGCGGTGGGTGGGGGAGGAGCACCCCCCTTGCCTGATGGGGTGGGAGATGCTGAGTGTAGAGGCGGCCCTCTTCCCCTTAGTAATATGGCGATGACTATCCCCGCGCCTCTCAAACTCTTGACCCTTAATGTCAAAGGACTTAACTCCCCCAACAAGCGGAACCAGGTGTGGCGCTACCTCCTACAGCACTCCCCTGACAGTGTCTTTCTTCAGGAGACGCATCTCCTGAGGGGAGATACTGGACGCATGGCACACCCCAGGTACCCCACACAGTTCTGGGCATCAGCTGACACTAAAACGGCGGGGGTGGCTATCCTCTGTAGAGCTGGCATTAGACGGGGATCTACCAAGCCCTACAAGAGTGGTGACGGACGCTTCCTCCGGGCCACGGTACAGATGGGAGGAACACAGTACACCCTTGGCAATGTATATGCACCCAACCAGTCGCAAGATAAGTTTCTTCAGACACTTTTACGGGAACAGTTTCAGTCTGGCGCGGCGCGCACAATCCTAGGCGGGGACTTCAATTTAGTGTGGGATCCTGGAGTTGACCGTGGGGACGCAGCCTTTAGCGGTGTGGGTGCAATGTCGGCCACGCTGAAGGACCAGATTACGGACTTAGGGCTAGTGGATGCGTGGAGATATCACAACCCTGGAATCCGTGACTATACCTTCTACTCGCATTCCCACCGAACGTACTCGCGCATTGACTACCTATTCACATCTCTTGACCTGGCGCGGGACACACTGAAGGTCACCATCTCCGATATCTCGATCTCGGATCACGCACACGTGGAACTGCAGATGCAGGACCCGATGACATGCGCCCCTCGAGAACGACGCTGGACTCTTCCGCCGAGCATCCTTCGAGACCCGGAAGACGTTGACAGCATTCGGGAAGCCATAGGCTCGTACTTCGCCCTCAACGACATTCCGGAGACGCCATTTCAGGTGGTGTGGGATGCCTTTAAGGCCACCATACGGGGGCACATCACCTCCCTGGCGATTGCGAGGAGAAGAGCGGCATATAAGCTGGAGGCTGAATTGGCAAGCGAGATCAAACAGGCGGAGGCGCAGGACAGAGAGAGGCCCTTGCTGGCATCCAGAAGGACGCTGGCCAATCTCAGGGGACAGCTTCGCCTCATACGCACTAACAAGGCCGAACATTCCCTTCTTGCGTTGAAACAAAAATACTACGAAGGGGGGGATAAAGTGGGGAGACAGCTGGCGGGACGGCTGAGGGCACGGGCAGCCAGAGCTCATATCGCTACAATACAGCATCATGATGGCACATGTGCTGTCACTGAGCGAGCCAAACAGGACGCCTTTGTGGCCTACTATACTTCCCTATACGCGGAGGAACCTACATCGGCGGAGGCGCGGGCGTCCGTCCTCGCTGACTTTGAGGGGACCCCCCTGTCGCCACCCCAAACAGCGGAATTGGAAGAGCCCATTCTAGAAGATGAGATTTCTTTGGCTCTCAAAGACCTCCCCGTGGGGAAAACCCCGGGACCTGATGGCTTGCCGCTATCCTTCTATCGAGTCTTCCAAACCCAGCTTCGCCCTCAGCTGCTGAGACTATACAGCTCCTTCTCGGACTTGGTGGGGCCGTCCTCCGACATGGGAATGGCGGAGATCGCGCTAATACCAAAGCCAGGGAAAGACCCTGCGCTATGTGCCTCCTATCGGCCCATCGCCCTCTTAAACACCGACCTGAAAATTTACACCAAGATCCTGGCCAAAAGACTAGACCCATACATGCCGGGGTTGGTGAACCCGGATCAAGTGGGGTTCATCCGAGATCGACAGGGGGCCGACAACGTGCGCAGACTGGCCCACCTGGTGGGCAAGGCGCGACACTGGGATATCCCCGCGTGCCTTCTCTCGCTCGATGCAGAGAAGGCTTTCGACCGGGTGGACTGGTCCTTCTTAAAGGAGGTCCTCCGGAAGATGGGCCTTGGCCCCAAAATGATAGCGAGCGTCATGGCCCCATATCTGGGACCACAGGCCAGGATCAAGGTAAATGGCCAGCTAACACCACCACTGGCGATCCACCGAGGCACGTGGCAGGGATGCCCGCTCTCGCCGCTCCTGTTTGCCCTGGCAGTAGAACCCCTAGTGGCACTGATCAGACGGGACCCCAGAATACATGGCATAGCCCTCGGGGGGAGGGTCAATAAGGTGGCGCTCTTCGCGGACGACCTGATCCTCACTCTCTCACACCCTCGAACGTCTCTGCCGGCAGTCCACAACGTCCTCTGCCTCTACGAACGGGCGTCGGGCCTCAAAATTAACCATACTAAGTCTTGGGCGCTCAACCTCACTGTGTCTACTGAGGACGTCCTTTACCTAAAAGAGGCTGTGCCCTACCAATGGGCGGAGAGCCACATTCGTTATTTGGGCCTCACCCTTACTCCGCATTTGGACTCCTGGTCCTCGGTGAACTGGACGGAATGCCGCAAAGCAGTGCTGGAGGATCTTAGGAAGTGGAAACCCCTGATGATATCCTGGTTGGGGCGTCTCAACGCAGTCAAGATGTCGATCCTCCCTCGCATCCTATATGTGTTCCAATGCCTGCCCACCCCTATTCCCCTGCACTGTATTCGGAGCCTCCAGCGCGAGATCACATCCTTTATCTGGGGAGGGAAGCGCCCCCGGTTCTCACAAAAGGTCCTCATGGAGCCAAGGGACAGAGGGGGCCTGGCGTGCCCCAACTTGGTGCACTACTACTGGGCGGCACATCTCCGCTTCGTGGTGGAATGGGGTGCACGCGAAAGTGATAAACACTGGTTTCATATGGACCGAGCGGTCACGGGCCGTACCATATGGGACCTGCCCTGGCTCCCGCGGACGGCACGATCCAGAAGTGCATACCTTGCAGTCCCCACGAAAACGGTGCTGGATATATGGGACAGCATAGCAGTGACAAGAGGTTTGACCTCGTTCCCGTCCCCGCACACCCCGATAGCTGGGAACCCGCAGTTCCCCCCGGCCCACCGGACTCGGGCGTTTGACAAATGGACTCAAGGGGACTGTAGAGTAGCTGGGGATCTCTTCCTTGAGGGCATGCCTAAAACTTGGAAGGACTGCAGGGAGGAATTCCGGGTGCCGCCACAAGCTAGCCTTCAACATATACAGCTACGCCACTGGACCACCAGCGACGAAATGTATCAGGCAGCTACTCGGGCGTACACGCCCTTTGAGAAGCTGGCGCGTTCTCTCGGGGGCCTGAAGAAGCTGATCTCCCAAATCTATAGCATACTGCAGCACCCTACATTGGCGCCAGCGCATCCCTATCAGAGGAATTGGCATTCAACATCGGGCACAGACATTGGCCCCTCTCAGTGGAGCAGATTATGGCGGGATATACCCAAGGTATATCGCAGCATCCCACAGAGGGAAAATGCCTACAAGCTACTTACACAATGGTACTACACCCCTCTTCGCCTTAGCCAGATGTTCCCCAACGCTTCCCCGATGTGCTGGAGGTGTAAATCTGCGACTGGTGACTTTGTGCATATTTGGTGGACGTGTCCGACCCTTGCTGTTTTCTGGAAGGAGGTGCTTAGCCATATCAAGGGGGTACTGGGGTTCCCTCTGCCCGAAGATGTGAACACGATCCTGCTTGGCATACACCCTGCCGCGCTCAAGGCGCTTACCCGCGGCGATTGGATCCTCACGCTCCATATGCTGGGTGCCGCCAAGCAGCTCATTGCATTGTACTGGAAGCGAGTGGAGGCGCCACCCATAGCTTCTTGGTTTGTGCGCCTTTGGCAGGTCCTTGCGATGGAGCTCCTAACAGCGCGGCTGCAGACGCAGGATATGCGCTTCAAGGCGGTATGGGAACCTTTAGTGCGACATCTCTGCTCTATAGAATATGCGCTATACATGCCCACTAGGCTCCGCACTCTGCACCTCTTCGAAGACGCGCTTGTCCCTAGAGACCCGGCCCGGCTGCGTCCCTGACTTCCATGCGCAACGCAATTGCGTCTACAGACACTAACGCCCCCGCACCAGCTGTCCTCCGCCATACCGCCAGTGCCTGACATTCTGCCTCCCCCCCCTCCATGTCCCCACCTAGGACTCTCTGTCTTTCCTACTCTCTTTCTTCCTACTTGCCACTATGGCACTTGTTTCTCTCAGAGACGGTTACGCCCCGTTGGGCAGTTAGAGACAGACGGGCCATCTGCCCTTTACATATCCTACTCACCACTGCAGATAACCTCCTGCCTGCCGCAAACGCTTTGACACTGTATCTGCAAGCCGTGCGGCCGGCCCTTCTGAGAGGGTTGTAGGCAAGGCGCTGTGTTAAAGTTTGTACTCCCGGCCGCTCTGCCGCCGCACTCAAAAATTGCATCTTACGCGGCCGGCCTCGATACGAGGTTGTAGGCTCATCGCTGTGTTTAAAAAATAAAACAGACTTGAATATAAAGTTATCTGGGCCATGTTTTCAGTTTGGCAGAAAATCTGCCATAAGCTCACTTTCTCGAAGGTTAATTTCTATACGCCCTTCAATGCTGTAAGTGTGCTGCCATCTATATTTCAGGATAGTGTTATTTTTAAATGGCAGAGTATGGGCCTGAAAGATATTGGGGACCTGGGTCTTGATGGGCAGTTGGCCTCTTTCTCCTCTCTAAGAGAAAAGTTCCATTTGCATTCCAGCGATTTTTTTAAATATCTTCAGATTAGGAGCTTCTTAGGTAAATACTACCATAATACTCCTACTATCTATGATAAAATTGTTATAATGGAACTTGTTAAAAGGAGGACCAGAATAGGTGCTATCTATCAATGTCTCTTATCAGATCTTCCTGACGACTTGGATGCTCAGAATATTAAGTGGGTGGGGAAACTGGGTATCACAGGAGTGGATTTGCGACCTGCATTGGAATTAGCTAGTTATGTTCTAGTTTCAGGCAGCTTACGGAGGCAAAGCTACATGGCTATGTTTGACTTATATCTCACTGCGGCTAAGATTTCTAAATTGGGGGGGAGAAACGGAGACTCCTGGTCCAGGTGTAGATTCCAAGCGGCAGACGCAATTCATATGTTCTATTCGTGCCCAAATTTGAGGGACTTTCTTGGGGATATTGAGGTTTTTATCAACAAGGTGCTTAACATCCCGGTGGAGATTTCTCCAGCGTTGGTCATACTTGCGTGTGAATACTCTGGAACTATTGAAAGATCAAGATAGATTAGAGCATTTCTGTTTATAGCCATGGCAATGATACGGCTTTGTATAACCTCGCAGTGGCTAAGTTCGGAAGCTCCAACTTTTTTTTATTGGAGAGCTAGGATGCTGCTTGGCATAATTTGGAGTCTTCCATGTATTTGTTAAGGGGGAGAAGAAGGCGTCGGTTGGCCTCTAAGATTTGGGCCCCTCTAGAGTATTGGTCCAAGCTCTGAAAAATCTCCTTTTCTTTTGATATCTAGCCTACTCCCTCAATATGCTTCTTATTTTCTATAATGGGTATCGATTTAACTTTTTATATCTTCTCCACTGTCTTTTCTCCTTTTTTTCTTTATATATAAATGCTATTGTGTCCTAATTTAGATTTATGTGTTTGTGAATATTGTAACCACGACTCAGTATATTTTTGTGTTGTGTATTTTTTGAAAAATAATAAACAAAGTAAAAAAAAAAAAAGTAAAGACAGCCATTAGCCAATCATATAATGCCTTCTCATCTGCAAGTACTGCAAAATTACCTCAAAATTACTGCGGTATGCCGAGGAATGAGATATCACTAAGTTTAGTGCCTTATAATTTCAAAAATAGTTATCCTACTTACCTCTACTACTGGGAAGGATCATCTACACACCTTAAACTTGATACCTGCCAAATTTCATTGAAACTGACTGCCAGTTTTCCCACTATGCCCAAGTACAAAGTCTATGGAAAACACATTGGTGGAAATATTTGTATTTGGATCTTCCCCTTGGTTCTCTAAATGCCCATGACTAATCTCTGTGAAACCTTGCATCGTCCACCAATGTAGAAAAAGCAATACATCTGAAGACTTTTGTGGGGATTTGTAAAATGGTGGCAAAGTTATTTACGAGCAAAAATCTGAGGAATTCCTTTCTGTAGGAATCCTATCTTTAACTACAGAGTGGCTTGGTCAAGAGACATGGTGTAATGTAGTACGCAAACGGAAAATCTTAATGAGATCCTGCCCCCGCGCAGCCGCCGGAAAAACTTCTGGGGTCTGTACAAAACTTACCTGCTCACCAAATATAAAGAGAAGACGAACTTGGACGCACATGCACAAGAATAGAGGGAGACACGTTGGGGTCCCTACAAAATAATTAAGACCTGAATGCGCAATAGAGGCTTTGAGAGATGTTAATAGAGAGGTACAGGGAAAAATGTACGATCGGAAGTTGTATTATGATATTATAACCTGTAATGTTAACACAAGGTTGTGATAAATGCTGTAACTGGTTTTAAGGCTGCAGAAACTATACAACTGTCACTAGTTTACATGACTGCTATTATGGAGGGTCATCACGCAGACAGATACCTGAATTTTGTATGTATGCAGGCTGACTCTGTGTTCCAATGTCACTTACAGAATGTTAATAACGTTTTGTTTTTTTAAACCTACAGAGTGGCTACCACCACTCTCTAATGTGTGTATGTGCAGGGCTTGCATCCTGAACCTTTGCTTCTTGATCAACTTATTTACCTGTCATAGATTGAGGTTTGGCGAGTAGATGTGGACGCCCGGACGGGCGGCGTTTTTTGGGGGGTTTGTGGCCCTCTGTGATTCTTTTCCAGTGGCTTGCTGGAAGGTTTCCACCTGGCAACTACCTGTTCCAGTGCATCCCAAAGTGGAATTGGGCCCCTGTGCCCTGATAAAATTGCCACAAAGCTATTGGCAATTAAACAGCATGTCAGCCGTTCAGGTTAAAATGGTCTAAACATGACACTGTTGTTTTAAATGAGTAAGGACACTATCAAAATTAAAGATACGTGTGATATATTTCTGTATATCAATTTTAACCTTGTAGGAGAGTATACTCAACCTCCTTTGTACAACAGGGCCCTTTAGGTTTTAGTTTTTGGATTGATATCACTTTATTTTGATACACACTCTTTCTAACTACACATAATTGGGAGTTTGGTTACGTTCCTTTGTATCAGGAAAGTGGCAATGATGACACAGTGAGCCAACTGGTGGGTACCTACCAGTAGCTCTCCTGGTGTTGCTTACATGAGGCACTTCCTTGACTCACCTCACTTTTTCAGACCTACATATTTATTAAAGTGCTGTGGGTTTCCGGCTTGTTTTGTTTGATTTTATATATTTGACACATATGGTTGTATATGACTAAATAGCAAACCCTGTCCCACTGAGAAAGAAATGGTGTGACTTTCCCCTAAAATTGGACTTGTATGTGGAATGTGTAACCAGGCCTTTGTATTTTGTCATTACTGAATATAAGGCGTCCTAGTTCACTTTCCCTCTATTGCTCCCCTTTTTGTAATATTAGATTGAGGATTGGCTTGGATAACCCTTTGGGGCCCTTGTAGGGAACCAAAACACCTGCAATAGAGTCCTTTTCCTCTTTGAGAAGGAGGAACTGGTTCCATTGCTTGTTTTTGGAGTAAACATTTTACCTATTTTCTTAATTTAAGCACCTGATGTTTTGGTGCTGGTTTTGGAAGTATTGATGGAGGAGCAGCTGTGAATTAGATGATGTAGCCGCCCTGATAATTTGCAACACCCATTTGTTGGTGGTTATCAGTCGTCACCCTGCAAGACAGTTTGATACACTCCCTGCTTCACAATGGGAAAGAGAGGACAGGGAGCGGTCTCTTCTCTGCCTGGACTGGGAGCGAGATGTCCATGTGTAAAAACACTGCAGCTGTTGCTGACCTCTTCCTTGACTGCCCCTATGACTGGGACTGCTGCTGTTGCTGCTTTCCCTGAGTTTGAGGGTAGTAGGGATACTGTGGGGATAGAAACATTTGTCTTGATTGATATCTACAATCTCTTTGCCTGTATTGGGATAGATAAAAAAGTGTCTTCTACTCCAATCCCACAGCTTTAAGTGTTTCCATCTCTTCATTGGTGTGAAGTCCATGTAGGACTTCTCCAGTAATGGGAAGATTCATAATCTTTAGCTGAGTATCTGGTTTCAGAGATGTTAGCATAAGTGAGGATGGTCTATGGAGTGCAATGCAAAGGCAAAATGTCATAAAAACTGTAGCCACAGAAACAATCACTGCACTGATCGATTGGTTGGAAACAGTTTGTCCATTACCAACCCATGCCACTCTTCTAACCATATTTAGGTTCTGGAACATTCCACCATTCTCCCTCAGATGTTTGGTCAGCCAATAGGTTACTTTATTCTATAGACCCCCCAGTCTTCTTTATACTTGGCTCATAAGGGAGGAACGTTTGTTACCACTATGATATAAGGGGTGGCCCCAGGGGGTAGCTGCAGATGAGCAGTATTGCCTGACTTTGCCGGTAGGTGGCATATAGCTGGGACACATGTGTAGTGAATTGCGAGGCTCATGGCACTAGTCCCACCTAAGGGCCCCTCCTCCAGGACAGCTTTCCCTCCTTGCAGATGTGACAAACTTCTCCTGAGAGGATTGGAACAGCCCTCTTCTAGAGCATGTGGTCCCCATGTCCCATACCTAATTGTGTTTAACCTGTGTTTCCACAATGGGCCATTCATGAACCTCTCCCATTCTACAGGGCACTCCACGCCCTGCCCCTCTGATGTTCTCGGTCCATTCACACAGCCTTGACTCTATTTCCTTAAATTTTTCCAAAACAGAGTCACAGAATATATTAACTGATTCTTCTAACATTAATAGAGCATCATTCATATGTTCATGTGGGTGTTATGTAGTCAGCAGTCTAGTAGTTGGGTGGGTGGAGTTAGATGGGGACCAGGGGAAGAGGAGGAGCGTAGGCAGAAAGGGGCAGATAGAATAGGGACATGGACGGAGAAGGATGCAAAGAATAAAGATCCTTATAAAATATATAATCGTGTCTGTCTTCCTTGAGCCAGGACACGACAACTGGCGACGAGGGTGGGATGAGCAGCTTGCTCTCTCGGTAACCCTGGAAACAGCGTCCTGTCCCGGGGACACTGGTGAGGAACCGTCGTAGTCGCGACGTGAGTGTGCCCCAAAGAAGTTGCCGCCCAAAGAAGAGGCCAGCAGCGAATGTCCCCGCTCCGCGATGCAGCGATCGCGTGGAGCCATGTGAAGGGAGCGCGGTCGAGCGCCAAAGAAAATTTTGAACCCGGCGCCGTTTCGCGCCCAAAAGTGAGTGCGAGTTCGGGGGTCGTGTGGGACCAACGAAGAAGTCGGGAGCCCACCCCAGACTTCCTGGAGAGTCCTGGAAGCCACAACTGTCTGGAGCGGTGAGGAGAGCCGTGGGGACGTGTGGGGAAGTCTAATACCCTGTGCCGAGAGTACTGAGCGTTGGAGCTCACCCCCGATGCGTGGGGTTTGGCAAGCTAACGATCGGGAGCTGATCCCGAGCTCACCTGCAGGTGCATGAAGACGAAAGGCCCGAAGGAGACCAAGGGAGAGCTGCTGCCTGCCAGGAAAGCTGCCGGTGAGTGCTGCATGAACCCCGAGAGCCTGAAGAGTGGATGCAGCTTCGATCCTCGTGGTGACTGAGAGTTTCAAGGGGGCGGCCATCTTGAAGTCAGGCTGCTGAAAGGGACACCCCTGTGCAGTCTGAGAGCGGCCATTTTAAAGTCAGGCGTGTCAGTTGGCAAACAAGCAGTGACACACGGAGACTGCTGAAAACAAAAACAAGCACGAGTTAATGCAAGACACTGATGTTAAACAAGCACAAGCAAATGTACCGGTACAAACAAGCACGAGGTAATGCAAGACAGAAATAACAAACAAGCATAAGCTAAGACGAACAAGGCGCAATCAATCAACCCGAACACCTGCGAAGAAGAAACAATAAGTTAACCAGAGTCAAAGAAAAAGCGAAAAGGACGAGCTACCACAATGGTGACCCCAAACACATCCCCACAGCGAAATGAAGTCAAACCGATCATCACGGGGGTGTCGCATCTGCGGCCCCCGGAACCCTTAACACTGACCACGGGAGGGAGCATGGGCCCCAGATGGCAAGAGTGGCTTGAGGACTTTGAAGATTACATTAAGGGGTCCAAGTTAACCATTGATGAAGAAAAATTGATTGCCCTCTGCAATCTAGCGGGCCGAGAGATCAGTAAGATAATCAAAGACTTTCCTCCTGCAGATGTAGGAACCTATGACAAGGTGCGTGAGGCCTTGAACAAAAAATTCCTCCACAAAAGGAATGTGGACCATGAAAGACATGCATTTCATCAAGCGCGTCAAGGAAAAGATGAAGCTATGAGTACATTCATCACCAGGCTGCGGCGATTATCGAGACACTGTGAATTTGACACTTTTTCGACAGATGCTGCCATAAAATCACAAATCATAGATGGATGCCACTCGGAAACCCTCCGGAGACGGCTGCTGAGGAAACCTCATGAACTAGATGACATTGAAGAAATGACGCGCGTCTACAACCAGGCGGAAGAACACGCTACAACCATTGAAACTGGACGCATTGTAAGCCGTGAACAAGCGTGTCGAGTCCAAGCCAGCAGCAGCAGTCATCGAAACTCAAAGGAAAAACAATGGAGACCTAGGCCATCATCCCATCAACGACACACTGAGCATAGGAGGCGAGACCCTGGTCGAAGGGAAAGGAGGCCGGAGAGGACAAAAAGATGCTATAGGTGCGGATATGACTATCCACACGTCGATGCCTGCCATGCCATGGGCCAGCGATGTAGAAAATGCGGGTGGACGAACCATTTTGAAGTGATGTGTGGGGACTATCAAAAGGAGAGGCGGAGCGGAATGATGAGGTCATCTCGCTCTGATACCAGAAAACATCACATAAGAGCAGTCCAGGACAAGTCTACGGTGTCTTCAGGCTCGTCACACTCCAGCCGGGAGTCACGAAGATCTCGTTGGGAGCGGAGGTCACCATCCCGAGACTCTAGGTCATCATCCAGAGATTCTGAATACACAGTGGAATATGTAAACACGATTGCAGATCCCGACCAACTCAAGAAATATCCACGTCTGGACATAAGTGTGGGGAACCACAATACCAAATTTGTGCTGGACAGCGAGCTTCGCTAAACTACATTCCGGTCACGGAATATGAGAGAATGAAACCTCAGCCACCATTGACTCCCGCACACGTCCGAGTTTTCACCTGGATGGCCAAGAAGCCACTCCCTTGCTTGGGAAAATTTCCAACAACACTCAGGCATAAAAATGTGACCATACCAGCGTTCATACATGTCATCAAAGGCCCGGAAGCAGACTGCCTACTCAGTCTACCGACTGCGGAGCGCCTCCGGCTTGTCGAGATTCTCTTTAAGGTCAGTGATGACCCGGACATCATCAGTAAGTTTCCCAGACTATTTCAGGGATTAGGGAAAATGAAAGGTTGCCAAATCCGTCTTCACATTAATGAACAGATCAGACCTGTAGCACAACACCCTCGACGGGTACCATTTCATCTCCAACAAGCTGTGGAGGATGAACTTCAAGAACTTCTATCAGCAGACATCATCGAAAGGACTGATGGTCCGACTCCATGGATGTCGCCGGTAGTTATCGTACCAAAGAAGGGTACCCCTGGCAAAGTGAGGCTGTGTGTTGACATGCGACTACCCAACACGGCCATAGAAAGGGAGCGCCACCCTGGGCCACATCTCAGCGACATGATTTCTGCATTAAATGGAGCGAGGGTGTTCTCAAAGCTGGATTTAAACAAAGGCTACCACCAGTTGGAGCTGGATGTCAAGTCTCGCTACATCACGACATTTGCAACCCACCCTGGACTATTCCGATACAAGCGATTGAGTTTTGGTGTCTCCTCGGCTACAGACATCTTTCAGGAGGCAATTCGACAAGTCATTCATCACATCCCTAACACTTTAAATTACAGTGACGATATCCTTGTGTACGGATCGGACGTTCGTTTGCATGACAAGGCTCTTGATCGTGTTTGCCATGCCCTGCTGGAAGCTAATTTGACATTGAACAGTCCACTTTGAAATTTTTCGGTCACATTTTCTCGGGTGCTGGGATGAAACCCGATCCGGAAAAGGTAACTACTCTGAATGAATCCAAGAGCCCACAAGACGTTAGCGAATTGAGGTAATTTCTGGGCATGGCCAGTTACTGTGCTCGCTACATCAAGGACTATGCGACCATCAGCCACCCACTTCGAGCTCTCACAAAACAAGGTCAACCGTTTACGTGGTCCTCCCAGTGTGAACAGGCGTTCAGGGAGATCAAGCTGGCGGTAGAGTCTGCCGATAACCTCTCATACTTTAGTCCTCGCCGGAAAACAGAGACTACAGTGGATGCCAGCCCTGTGGGGTTGGGGGCGATTCTGGCGCAATACGACAATGACTCTGATCAGAGACGCATCGTTGCCTATGCCAGTCGCAGTCTTTCTGATCCCGAAAAAGCATATTCACGACCTGAAAAGGAGAGTCTTGCGGTGGTATGGGCGTGTGAACATTTTCATGTCTTTATTTATGGCAAGCACTTTACCCTGATCACCGATCACCAGGCGCTGGTCACTATTTACGGCAACCTGAGATCCAAGATGCCATCGAGGATTGAAAGATGGGGTCTGAGACTACAAGAATATACTTTCACAATCGTCCACAAACCCGGGAAGTCTGAGAACCCGGCAGATTACATGTCACGAAACCCGCACGCATCGTCTGAATCCAAGCCCTCCATTGCAGAGGAGTACATCCACTTCGTGGCTGATCAAGCACTGCCACCTGCCATTCCCATGGAAGCCATCCGAGATGCCACTGCGCAAGACATCATCTTACAGAAGGTGCTACGTCGGATTCAGACTAACCGGTGGAGACACGAATGTGAGGAAGACGCCAGTGATCCGACTGTCAAGCAGGAAATGCAAGCATTCCGACACGTCTGTGACGAACTGTCTGCCACCACTGATGGGTTGATACTGCGAGGTCAGCGGATTGTTGTTCCCAGACAACTATGGCAAGGTGTCATCAATCTTGCTCATGAAGGCCACAGAGGAGTAGTGTCAACAAAACGAGCTCTCTGGGAACGGGTGTGGTTTCCTCTTCTCGATCAGATGGTGGAGTCAACCCTGGAAGACTGCCATCAGTGCCAGTTGGTCAACCGGGGGGATCCTCCTGCTCCATTGCGAATGACCACCCTACCCAGCGGAGTGTGGCAAGAGCTCGCCATGTATTTCTACGGACCGCTACAATCTGGAAAATATGTTGTGGCCATCATTGATGAGTACTCACGATTCCCCATTGCGCAATTCGTGTCATCCACAAGTGCCTCCAGCACTCTCAAAGTGTTGGATGAAGTGTTTGCAGCATGGGGTGTTCCCAAAGAGTTGAAAACAGACAACGGACCTCCTTTCAATGGACACGAGTTCAGTGCCTTTGCAAAGCACTTGGACTTTAAACATAGGAGAGTTACACCCCTATGGCCGCAGGCAAATGGCACCATTGAAAGATTTATGGCCACACTTAAAAAGACGTTTCAACAACCCACTGCTGAAAAAAAGGATCTGCAAGCAGCCTTAAATGAGGTCCTTAGAGCATACAGAACAACCCCTCACGCGACCACTGGGAAGTGTCCTGCAACACTGATGCTAGGGCGTCCCATAAAGAATCGCATTCCGACTTCGGAAGGATCCCTGCGAGCGGTGTCGCCCCTCCACAGTCATCAAGAGGTGATGGCGACTGACAGCCGCAACAAGGACAAGATGAAATCATACGGAGACGCAAAGAGGAGAGCGAGATCACCGTCTTTGCGTGAAGGAGAGTGCGTCATTGTCAAACAAGACCAACAAAGTAAGACTGACTGTCGCTGTCGAGCTGAACCTTTGCTGGTCACCCAGCAGAAGGGCACCATGATAACAGCGGAGTCTGATCAACGGCGGATCACTAGGAATGTATCACACTTTAAGAAATGCCCTCCGGACATGAGAGAAGCCTTGACAAAAATGACTGGAGTGTCCGCCCCTGAAGGACATGACCCATCTGACCAAGAGAGCGGGAGTCAGACAAGAGACCCTCCGGTGGACGCTATGACTGAAATTGGAACCATATCTATGCGGCCCTGCCGAGATATTCAGCGACCAAAAAGACTCATTGAAGAAATCTGAACCAGTTTACTGTTTTGTTGTCTTGTTAAGAAAGGGGGAGATGTTATGTAGTCAGCAGTCTAGTAGTTGGGTGGGTGGAGTTAGATGGGGACCAGGGGAAGAGGAGGAGCGTAGGCAGGAAAGGGGAAGATAGAATAGGGACATGGACGGAGAAGGATGCAAAGAATAAAGATCCTTATAAAATATATAATCGTGTCTGTCTTCCTTGAGCCAGGACACGACAGTGGGGTCCGGAGCAGGTTGACATGTTATCCTAGGAAAGGTGTAGCGGCCTGCCTTTTACTGCCCTCATGATCTGGACATTTTTCTCAGGCAGCCTTCGTGGTCACAGTATTATTGTCCCCCTTCGTATCCAGTGCCTCCTCTTTTTGAGGCCAGTGGGGGACTTATAATAACCTTTATAACATCCTTGTGATTAATCGGGTAAATAGACAGTACATTAGTGAAAACACAAGGACTTTTTGCAGGCAGCGCTACTTTAGGTGGCTTCTGCCCAACACCATCACATAATTCTGGGGCTCCTGGCCTCCTCACAGGTGGCAGAGTCACAGTCGCCATGTATGCGGGTGGAGACTACAGTTGCACCACACATAGCCTCCTCTGCCAAGCTAATATCCTTGTTTATAACCCAGGTCTTGTTCAGAGGCTCTCTATTTTTCCAGGAAACAAGGAGTTGCTACTTTCTTTGTAGCTGGAATACAATACTTCTCCTCTGCTAGATCTGAAACACCAGGGACCAACAGCAGTGTGGGTCTGGAAGAAGCCCCATACTGCAATGTTTCCACTGTGACAGAGGTTGTCGCCTGATGAGCCTGTAGCTGAATTTGCCGTTTTGTAGCCCCTCTTATTAAAATGTCCTGAAATGCTAGTAACTCAACTACAGGCGATGATCTGAGGGGCGACGCTGCTGAAGAAGTTGGTGTCTATGATGAGGGAGAGTTAGAAGAATGACTCCTGGATGACAAAGGCGAAAAAGTGGTAAACCTTTGTTTACGCCTTCTTGGTGTAGAGCATCTTGGCAAAGTTACCTCAGTTGACACTAATGGAATAGGTGATATAGACGTGCCTCCTCGCACTGCCACTGGGCCTTGTGGGTGGACTGGTCTAGATGATGTAGATGGGCAAGGAAGAGTTGCAGACATAGGCAGAAGATCCAGTGGTGCAAGAAGTTCCCGCCCAGGGTGCTCTGCCGCAATAATCAGTCTTTGTGCAGGGCTAGGATTATCTGTATCATTGTGATAGGTTTCACACTGTGCTTCTGAAGAGATGGAAAAACGAGAGCTGCAGAAAACCTCAGTGCCCATCTTCCTGAGGTTGACTGTCTCAACGGCGATTTCGATTTTGACAACATGGAAGAAGACCTCCTTGTCGGATACCAGCAATGTCTTCTCAGCACTGAATGTTCTGTTGTCAACTGTCTCGTTGTCAATTGTTGTGGTGTCAGCACAGGTCTCTACATTAGTAGAGGCTAGACCAAGAAGAAAAAGAAAAGGTATCTGAAGTCTCAGCATCTACATCAGTGGCACTGTGGTGAACAGATTGGTGCAGACGCATTGTCTCGATGTCGACCAGTGCTCCCGGGTGTGGCAGTAGTGCCTACAAAGCTGGTGGTGATGTTTTCTTCACCTTCTTTCTCTAGACTCCCCCAGTGTGAGTCTTCTCCAGGCAGGGTCTGTGTTCTGTAGAAGGAACCCTCCCCTTCTCTGTTTATGTTTTTCTTCTCTGCTTCTATGATGTTTTTAAGCTTCCCTCTGAGGGGAATGTCCTCCCTGTCACCTAGGGCTGTCTTTATCATTTTCTGATAAAAATGTAACTCCTTTATTGAGTACGTGGCATGTAGAGAGACCACACAAGCAAAAAAAGAGTCTGAACAAACCTTTTTTTTCTTCATACGAGGGACATTTCAGAAACAGAGATAGAGTTTTAATGGAAAAACTAAACTCAGCAATGACAAAACTGGTGAAAAAATGATGATAGTCTTTAAAGACGTTGAGTAAGTCTTCAATTGTCAAGGAAAATCTGAATCAAAATTGGATAATGAAATCCAGAAAGTGTTCTGAGATCCAATCAATACGAACCGCAAAAAATAACTGGGGCTGTGAGGCTAACTGCCAGCACACTGCATGCTGAGAATAAGAAGATGATGATTTCCTAAAGAACACTGTAGTGTTTTTTCTAAAGCTTCAGCACGTTTGACCTGACAGGTAATTTTTCCTGCATTTTTCTCTGAGTATAGGCTGCAAGTTACTGTGGATAGTGTAGCACATTTACTTCAATTAGGTGCTGCAATGTGTTCTTACTTCTTTAAAGAAGAACGTTGTTCCATTCAAGTAAAATGCAGTAAAAGCTAGCCTGTCTTGCTAATAATGGAGGCATCACCAGCACATGGACATTGAGGAGTCCATCTCCAATTACAGATTGACTCTTCTATTCAGAAGAATGTGTTCTGAGCTCCCTGCACATATGCTGGAATAGTCTACTTTTATGACTTTCAGTGAGCACCCTACGATGCAGAAGAATATATGTCTACATTATCCACATAACCCATCTGGCAAAGGTAGGCGAACACCAAAGCATAAGCCTTTGAGAAAGAAATCAGAAGCTATGGGGAAGAGTTTTTTGGTTTACTGTATACTCAATGTATTGTTTCACAGGGCAAACAAAGCAAACTTCAGGTGCAAAAGAAAATAAGCATACTCAACCACAGACAATGCATTCGTCATACATCATCAAATGGTAACGTGCGCCACTGCATTACCTAGTCAGTGTTGAAACAACTGGAAAAACAAATCTGCATCCGACATTGATTTTTAAAAAAATTGGTTTGAGAGGACTAATATACCAAGCCCTCTTTTTCAACCTGTAAACCAAAGGATGTTTCCCTATTGGTCTACAACATAATTTTTCATGATCTGCTGAAAGAGCAGGTCTTTCTCTACTGATAGTGCAGAAAGATTTGTGTTGACCCCCTGATGCTCAGTCCTGAAGAAAAGTATTCACCTCTAAAGCATAAGGGTATTGTCTCTAATTGAAGAACTAATCTAGATGCCTGGGCAAGCAGGACGCATATCATTCTGAGGAGATAAGATCCAAACACTGTTACGGGTCTGTAATATCAGACGTGTCCCAAAAAAGTACTTTCCTTTGATAAAGATCACAGATCTTAAGCAAAACTACCACAGGATCTTTGCTATTTCTACTAAAGGTTTGGACTTGGTGCCTCCCTAACATTTTATGTAGTTGACTGCTGCGAGATTGGCCATGCATAATATGATTGTGTAGCCTGGCATGACCTTTACAAATCCATGGATTGCAAGAGAGCCTGCAAGAAACTCCAAACAGTTGATATGCATTGCTGGCTCTCTGTGTGAACATCTTCCACCAGTCATGAACTTGCCACAACAAGCTCCAAATCCCCAATTGCCTTCATCTGATTTAAAACAAGTTCTAAGGATGTAGGACATGTTATAAGCATATAAATAGTCCAGCCAGCAAGCTGTCTTATCCAGTTTGTCACAGTCTAATAGAAGAGGGTCTGAATAGGAAAATCCTCTTCAAATGTGCTTTATGTTTAGGTCCTGAAGGGCCCAATGATAGAGAAGTCCCAGGAATGCCGCTTGAATGAAGAATGCTAACAGACCCACCAGACAAGCCAGCTGATGAGAAATAGTTGGGAGCCACTGAGCCACCCTTAACTCCCTCTTGATCAGCATCAACTTGGGAAGCAGAAGCTGTAGTGCCTTTGGTAATTCACCAAACCCCCCAGAAACTCTTCTGAGAAAGAGCAAAACCTGACTTCTGCCAGTGTGCCACAAAAGTATAGCCTGGATACACTGACTAGTGATTTGAATGTGAGCTCTATGCAATTTCTGTTCCTGGAAAATCAGGTTCTCTAAGTACATTTACATCCAAGGCCAAACGGTTTCAGACGTTTGGTGAAACACCAAGGTATGGAAGACAGACCAAAGGGGACATCAGTAAACCTGTACACCTGATCCTGCCAAATGTACTTGAGGAAGTTCCTGTGCGAACAGAAAACGGGAACTGATAGGTATGCGTCCTTTACGTTTATTCTCACCATCCTCTTCCCCGTGATAAGAATATCACAGAGATTAATTATACTATGCATTTTGATATGGTGATAAAGCACAAACTAGATGCAATATCTCAGATTTATGGCAAGGCAACATTTATTGTCTTTGTCGTCTTGACCATGAAAACATTGCTCACAAATCTCTTCAGATTATGACAACAGCTCCCTATTGCACTTTTTAAATTACATTTCTACTCCCTCTAAATAAATTAGCTCTATTTCTCTGAAAAGAAATGGATAGTTTTGGGGAGAGTGTATGAAATGGCAGGCATAGAATTCTATAAAAAAAAAACTCTTAGACAGTTTGAAGAACCCAGAGATTGTTAGATAGGTTTCACCAATTTTTGAATAATATGAAGCAAGCTTACCTCCTATTAAAAGAGCTCCCCTTGATTGCTCTTGATTCTTCTATCACCCCTATCAATGGACACTCGACCTATTCTTCTCCACTGTGGGTAGAACATTGGCTGGTTATATTGGGAGAACTGGGCACAATGTTGGAGGTTGCAGTCAAAAGCTAAGAGGCTGGTAAATCGACTCATGTATGTGTCAGCTCTTGGGAAACACGCCTTCTGAAGACAAACCGATAACTGTGCTTTAGCTTATCTAGGAAGGAGAATGCCTACACACGTTTGCCAATCTCCTTCATAAATTGTTCACCAAAAAATGAGACCATGCATCTCCACACCAAACTCCAAACCCACTAATTCTTCAAATTTGGGACAATTTTGATCAACAGACCCTTTCTTCTCCCCAAAGATTTGCTGCATTAGTTTTCCCTAAAGAGCAAGAACCTCTTTGGGCCCTGTTAGACAGAACATCAGGGTTGATTACTTCCCCAGAATCCTTGCAGTGTATTTTTGTGAGGGGAGCCACAGTCTCCAGCAGCTTGTCTTGGAAAGAGAACCAAGCTCAACCAATAACTTTGCAAGTTTCACGACCTCCTTGGTAAGATAAGTAACTACTTTGTCATCAAGAACTGGTATTGCTACTACGTTGTAGGGAATCGTGGGTTTCAGGAATTCAGGACTCATTTTAGAACTGCTGTGTTCATCTTAAGGGAGCCTCAGTTGACTCTTTACGTACACAGCTATGGGGTTCGGAGGGGCCCACTCTAAGAATTAGATGTTGGCTTATGGAGGGATCGAACACAGGCTGCCACCAGTATCCAAAATATTCACAGAGGAGCAGCAGGTATTATCATCACTGTTAATAGAATAATTCGCTAACTTCTTTCAGTCATATTAGGGCAAGTATCATCTGCATCCTCAAAAAGTACAGCATCTGAAGCAGAATCATTATGGAGAAATGTATCAACATACTCATCATAAAGTTAATCAGGTACCTCTAATGTCTCTATGTAATCAGAAGGACACTTACATGTTTTATGCTATACCTTCAGGACAGAGGTTTATAAATGATACCTTGTCAGTATCTTTTTGCAGCTAGTCACCGCCAATCATGGAAATAACAGGACTCTGTAACTTTCGAGTTGGGAGAATATTTCTTAATTTAATCAAATCTTTTAATAATTTTTAATAATTATTAATGTACATTAAAACATTTTTTTTTCTTTAGGTGGGAATTTATTGTATAGTTTAAACTTCAGAAAAATAATTTTCATGTAATTTAATATATTTTCAATAATTAAAGTTCTTATTCAAAATTGATTTACTGGTGCTGTAGCATTTTGTTTTATTTTGTTCAACATTTAAAATAAATCTATAAATAGTTTAATATATTTTTGGTAACATTAATTTATATATATTTATAATTTGAACAATTTAAATAATTGTATTTAATATTATCTACCTATGGTTTTTTTTTAAGTCCCTACCTCTATTCGTTTCTATGGGAGGATGTTGCAGTACTAGTGGCTGGCCTTGTGTAGTGATGGACTTACTAATGTTTTTTTTAGTAGTAACTTACACTCAAAGCTTCTGCATACCAAAAGTAGTAAACTTACTCAAAAGTGTAAACTTACTTAAAAGTGAAAGTTATCTTTTTAAATTAGGCTCAAGTGTTTGCATGAGTGACTGTGAGGGCAAGCATTTGGTGTAGTGTAGTTCCTATCTTCCCAATAGGCTCTGCGCATTGGAATAATACCTACAGCAGTAAAGGCCTAGGCCAGACGTTAACTAGGTCTACTACTGTCGATACTAGACTTAAGTTTTGGGTTTGCCAGCGTAGCTCAGAGTTCGCTAGAAACTTTCTCGAATGTTCAGGAAAGAATTAACTCCCCTGATTAGACAAGAAGGGATTTAGTTTCTGACAACCATAGAACATGACAACTTTGCTCTCCCCTAATCAAGAGTCAATCTCGAGAGTCGTGTGAGCACAAGGCAATTATTTTACTCAGTCAGTACGTGCATTCTTAGTCTCATCAGATTGTAGAGAAAAGGAAGAGACGGGCGTGTTCAATAAAAAGGTGTTATTTATTGATCAGTCTCTTTTTCTCGTACAAGAGAAATGGATCGATATTATTGCAATACTTATAGTTAAGTAAAGTGCATACATTAAAAGCAATAGTATAAAATAATACTGTAAAAACATTGATATGGTTTCTGAGCCATATGATGTTTAAAATGATTAAAATATATTTACATACACATATACATTTGACTAAACGTACTCAACTGGTGTTTCTAAATACGCCTACCCCGTGTACCTGACCTAAGTCTAATGCGTGGGCGGGAATAGAAAGTTATAGTTTAAGTTAAGTTTGTTTTTGCCAAGTGAATAACTAAAGAATTCTCTGTGAGGGGTTATTCAGTTCTGTACCTGGAATTTAGGATGAATGAGGAATGGTATCTCTTTCTCTGCTCTCGATATTCCAGGCTGCCTGCGAGGGCTGCCCAGAAGCGCCGGTGCTGGGTCTCTCGGCTTGAGATAGCAGCGCGTCTCTCAGCGCGTCAGGAAGGCGGGGCTGCTGCCAGCGGGGTCTGCTCTGCTCTTGGCTTCGGCAAGTATGGCTGCTCCGTCTCGTCACCACGCGTGTGTTTGCATAGGGCAAGATCGGCAATATTTATACCTTAAAGGTGCCGAGATTGACGTAAGGATGGACATAGATACGTCAATAAAGATGTCATACGACTTGCTCGTTAGCACATTCTTTACTAAAGTTCTCTGTGAAATCAAAACAATGGCCGCACGGATTTTCCAGGTTGTCATAGGTTTGATTTGTTATGAGAACGTCGTATGCCTTATCAGGGGCTGGAGGAATGTCGCTTGTCTAATTAGATCTCAAGCGTTATGACCTAATCAGATAACACGTTCCTGTGCCGTAGTGTGACTGCGTCAGATAACGGTATCTGCATCATGGGGGCTTTTCTTGCCTCATGGGCTGACTGTTAGTTAACTTGATAGTTAGTTTAACCAGAATAGGGTCAGGAATAGGGGGATCGATTCAGAACCTATAGGAATACATGACATTGGTCGACCTTTAAGTTCGGGAATCTGGTTCGAGTCTCGGCAGGGACGCTCAACATCCTGTGATTCTGGGCAAATCACTTCATCTCCCCGTGCTTAACAAAATGAATATGTCCATCTGTAATGCAACTGGTGCTGATGTAAAGCACTCTGATATCTTTGGGTCGAGTACGTCTATCTAAAACTCCCCCCTCCCCCCAAATAAATGGAGTGGCCTTCTCTGTAGCTACTTCAGCAGCAAGAAAAGAGGCCAGGAATGGAGAAAGACCTCCTCTTATGGACTAGGGAGGTTCCTTGACATAATTTTCTTTTATAAGTAGCGAGGATCAAGAAAAAGAAAATCATTGTGGTGATCAAATGTTAGTGTTTGAGTCACCGCATGAGGATACAGTAAAACACTGATAAGTAACATCAAATCAAATGTGTCACCAGGACCAAATGGAATCCTGAACACCTTGTTTAAAGCCAAGACAGACTTATGGTCAATAATTTTATCACAATTATTTAAAGACGCTGTAAATTCTAATTTGGTCCCCGAATTCTAGCAAGGCAGCAAAATACAGCCAATTTATAAAAGTGGACCACCTGACAATCCAGCTAATTACAGGTTGATTGCACTAACCGATGTAGAGACGAAAATCTTTGCAACAGGTCTACTCAGGGACTTGGAAGAATGGGCAACGAAATTGAAAGTAATTCCAATCTTCCAAACCGGATTTCGCAAGGGGCAGCCAACGATTACGAAGAACAAATTACTTACCTTCAGTAACGCTTTTTCTGGTGGATACAGTATCTGCCTGTGGATTCCTCACCTTTTGTTTTTTGTATTTTATTCTCTCTGCCATCAAAGTGAGTAGTAGCAAGTTCTGATGGATACACCTGCCTGTGGATTCCTCACCTTATGAATATCCCCTGTGCCAGCATTCAGCGGAATTTTTTCTTAGCTCTCTATGCTGACGACGACGTCACAATGCCACGGCTCCGCCCACGACTCCGCATGACGTCACCGGAGCCATAAGAGAGCCTCGTCGACATGATGACGTCAGTTCCACACATTTTATTCCGTGACTACAAGGCGAACGGATGGACCGACAACAGATTCAAAGTATACACAGTACACAATATTCAACAACTACACATAGTGTAAAATCAAACGGAAAGCCAAAGAGCAAAAGCATTTCCTATAAATCACACAATGCAATATGAATCACCAAATATTAAACAAACATGTTAAACAAAAACACCTTTAAGGTATATAAGGGTGGACATCGGGGAGGAGGGTGGATCTGTGAGGAATACACAGACAGATACTGTATCCACCAGAAAAAGCGTTACCGAAGGTAAGTAACTTGTTCTTCTGATGGATACGTCTGCCTGTGGATTCCTCACCTTATGAATAGATTCCAACAGCAGTCCCACTCCCTGAGGAGGGTGTCCACCCTTCTATACCAAAAAGTTTTGTAGGACAGAGTGCGCAAAGTGGCCCTCTCTCCTCATTTCGGAATCCAAGCAATAATGCTTTGCGAAAGTGTGGAGGGAGGCCCAAGTCGCTGCATTACAAATGTCCACTATAGGTACACCTCTGGCCAAAGCAGAAGTTGATGACTTGGATCTGGTAGAATGAGCCCTAATACCTTCAGGAGGCTCCTTACCAGCCAGGGTGTAGCAGATCTTGATGCACAAGATGATCCACCTGGTTAGAGTGCTCTTGTGCACAGCCTTGCCCTTCATGCGTCCAACGTAACCCACAAAGAGCTGATCGTCCACTCGCAAGTCCTTAGTCCTGTCCAAATGAGAGCTCACCGCTCTTTTAGGATCTAGGCCTAAAGTTCCTCCTCCTCCTTGGAAGGGTGAGGGGGAGGATAGAACACAGGAAGAGTAATGGACTGCCCTAGATGGAAGGGAGTAACCACCTTAGGCAGAAAAGCAGCCCTGGTCCTAAGGACCATCCTTTCAGCATGTATGGTTAAAAATGGGGGGGTTTGAATTGAGAGCCTGAAGTTCACTCACCCTCCTTGCTGAGGTTATAGCCACAAAAAAGACCATTTTAAAAGACAAAAGCCTCAAAGGACAACTATGTAAGGGTTCAAACGGGGAAACCATTCAGAAAGTTAAAGCAAGATTCAATTCCTATTGAGACATAACAAAAGGTGCAGGTGGAAACCTATTAGTAAGGCCCTTAATAAACCTCAAAACAATGGGAGATTTAAATAAAGACGGCTGATCTGGCAAACAAAGAAACGCAGATAAAGCCGACAAATAGCCCTTTAACAGGGACCATAGCACAACCCTGCTGGGCAAAAAACTGAGAAAACTGAAGAATATCTGACAAGTGGGCCTTTAAAGTATCAATAGATCTCTCTCCACACCATTTAACAAATCTAGACCATCTGGAAGAGTAAATAGACTTAGTGACTAGACTTAGTGGAGTGTCGCCTGGACGATAAAATAACATCCACCACATCCGGTGGGAGAGAGAAGGAACTCAGGTTGCCCCGTTCAATCTCCAGGCAGGAAGGTGCAAGCTCTACATTTGGGGGTGTAGAACCTGCCCCTGCGACTGCGAGAGGAGGTCTGCCCTGAGAGGGGTAAGGAGCTGCGGGTGCAATGAAAGGTGAAGTAGATCTGTGTACAACACCCTTCTTGGAAAATCTGGGGTGATCAATATAACTTGGGCCCGGTCTTAGCGAATCTTCCTCAGAACCCAAGGAATCAAGGGTATGGGAGGAAACGCGTAAAGGAGTTGTGAGATCCAATTCAATTGAAACACGTCCCCCAATGCTCCCTGCATCGGATACTGAAGACTGCAGAACAATGGGCAGTGCTCGTTCTCATGAGTAGCAAACAGGTCCAACTGAGGAGTCCCCCATATCTGGAAGATGTGATGGACCACCTCTGGATGAAGCCTCCACTCGTGATTGGCCAAGTAATGCCAACTGAGACTGTCCGCACGAACATTTAGCACACCAGCTAGATGATTTGCAAACACACAAATCTGATGGTTCTGTGCCCAGGAGCAGAGTCGCAGATCCTCTCGACAGAGATGATACGACCCTACACTTCCCTGCTTGTTAACATACCACATCGTGGCAGTGTTGTCGGTCAGGACCTGAACCGACTGACCGCGAAGGGAAGGTAGGAAAGCCTTTAGTGCCAAACGTATAGCCAGCAATTCCAGAAGGCTGATGTGAAGCAACCTTTCCTCTGGGGACCAAATACCTTCGACCTCCAGATCCTTCAGATGAGCACCCCACCCCAGAGTGGAGGCATCCTTGATCACTGTGGCTACTGGAGGAGGAGACTGAAAAAGCTTCCCTTGAGGCAGGTTGCCCTGCACACTCCACCAAGACAGCTCCGCTGCAGCTTCTCTGGAGATCCTGACCGACTCCCTGAGATCTCCGTTGTGTTGATATCACTGCTGCGGAGACACCACTGGAGTGCCCTCATGTGCCAGTGCGCATGACTGACCAACAGTATGCAGGAAATGAACAGACCGAGCAGGCGAAGGACGTTCAGGACCAGAACAACCGCTCCATTGTGAAATAACGGAATCATCTCCTGAATGTCGAGAATTCTTTGAGGTGGAGGAAAAGCTTGACACACAGTAGTATCCAGTACCGCCCCTATGAACAGGTTGTGCTGAGAGGGCACTAGGTGAGATTTGAGCACATTTATTGAAAAGCCCAAGTTGAACAACAGTTGAGTTGATACATGCAGATGATGAAGCACGATCTCTGGCGGCTCCACTTTGAGCAGCCAGTCGTCCAGTTAAGGGAACACTGGAATCCCCGACCTTCTGAGATGAGATGCCACCTCTGCCATCACCTTTGTGAAGACTCGAGGTGCAGTAGTAAGACCAAACGGCAGGACCACAAACTGGTAGTGCTGTGACCCCACCGTAAAACAGAGATACTTCCTGTGCAACTTCAGGATGGGAATGTGAAAATACGCATCCTGTAAATCGATCAACACCATCCAATCCTCTTGCTATGGTGCCAAAAGAACCTGAGAAAGGGTCAGCATCTTGAATTTCTCCAGTTTGAGGTAAAAATTCAAGACCCTGAGGTTCAGGAAATACCAGGAGTAGCATCCCTGACCCCCTTCTGCTCCGGGACCACTTCTATCGCACCTTTCTGTAACAAGACTAGGCCCTCCTTCTGTAGAAGAAGTGAACATTCTTCCAAACAAAAACCTTGGCACGGAGGGTAAGAAGGAGGAAATTCCCTAAAGGGAAGGGCGTACCCATTCTCTACAAGGTTTAAAACCCAAAGGTCTGACGTGACCGATTTCCAACCCTGTAGAAAATGAGACAACCAACCCCCTACAGGACCCACATGATCCAGGATGGGGGATCTAGGGCTGCTTTTCTGCATGACCAGGGGGAGCAGGGGAGGTAGAGGAGGAGGAGAGATTGTGAGTAGACCCACGTTGGCAACCCTTGGCTCTACCTCTATAGGACTTATAGAGTGAATTTTGCTGCTGCTGCTGAGGCTGTCGCAAGCTGCGAAAGGAAGACCTTCCAAATCCACGATACTTTTTATATCCAAACCCCCTTGACTGGGTTTACAGTCCCAAAGATTTTGCCGTATCTCTGCTATCTTTAAAGCTTTGAAGAGCAAAATCCGCCTTCTCCCCGAAAAGCTTTGAACCATCAAAGGGCAAATCAAGAAGGGTAGCCTGAACATCCGGGGAAAATCCAGAGGATCTAGGCCAAGCTTGTCTACTGGTAGCAATGGAGGAACCCATAACTCTGGCCACCGAATCAGCCGTATCCCGGCCGGATTGAAAAACCTGTCTAGCAGCAGCCTGAGCATCTGACAGAACCTCCATAAAATTTCCCTGCTCTTCATCAGGTAACTTGGGTGCCAATTGCTTAGCCGAATCCATCAAGGCATGTATATAACAGCCCAACAAACAGGTAGCATTGGTAGATTTTAGAGCCATGCTAAAAGATGAAAAGACCTTTTTAGCATACTGCTTCAGTTTTTTAGAGTCCCTGTCAGCAGGAGCCTGGGGCACAGCGCCTGAAGATTGTTTAGAGCAGGACACCTGTACCACCTAACTTTCTGAAGAAGGATGAGAAGAAAGAAAAAGTGGATCCCCTGGAGCAGACCTATATCTTCTTGCCACAGATTTAGACACAATAATTTACAACAAGGGGTGGTGATGGACAGAGTCTCTGAATTGCCACAGATTTAGACACAGCAGGAGAAGAGAGTGGTTTACGCCACACCTCGAGAATAGGCTCCGTTAAGGCTTCATTAAAAGGCAACAAGGGCTCAACTGTTGAAGAAGGCCAATGTAAAACTTCAGTGAGCAAATTTGGCTTATATTCAGCAGTTGGTAATTGTAAGTTCAAAAGCTCTGTAGCCTTTCTTATAACAGTATGGTATGGAGCTACCTCTTGAGGTGGAGAAGCCCTTGTGGAAGAGAGAGCCAGAAAACCGTTACGCGTCGATGGCGTGGAAAAAAGGGGAACTGACGTCATCACGCCGACGAGGCTCTCTTATGGCTCCAGTGACGTCAAGCTGAGTCGCGAGCAAAGCCGTGGCATTGTGACGCCCTCGTCGGCGTAAAGAGGTAGGAAAAAATTCCGCAGAATGCTGGCGCAGGGGATATTCATAAGGTGAGGAATCCACAGGCAGATGTATCAATCAGAACTTTCTACTACTCACTTTGATGGCAGAGAGAACAAAATACAAAAAACAAAAGCTTTATATTTGTTTTGTAGATCTAAATGCTGCATTTGACACTGTGCCTCGTAATTTACTTTGGACAAAGTTATTGGCATGGGGCGTACCAAAGCAGCTGTTAGATATGATCATATTGTTTTATTCAAATACATGGGTGCAGGATCAATTGGGTGATGGAGGTTGTACCACACGCCGTCTGGAAACAAATAGTGGCCTCAAACTGGGCTGCGTACTTGCCCTATGTCTTTTTAACCTCTTTATGGCCGATTTACCATATTATCAGCAAAATGTTAATGCACACTCTCTAAATTTTGCAGGCCTTACTCTAAAATACTTGCAATATGCAGATGGCACCATATTGCTAAGCCATACACCAATAGGGCTAAAAAGGTTGATAGAGTCATTTAACCAAAATATTGTAGCAAATGGTCTTCAAATTAATATTAAAACAATTAAAATTAGGATGATAGGATCAAATAAATTGGACAAGAAATTATGGAAAATCAATGGGTTATCGATCAAATCAGCAAAGCAGTATAAATACTTAGGAATTATGCTGAATGATCGAATTAATTTTAAACAACATTTTATTAACCTAAAAGCCAAAGCAACTTCACTCTCCTTAGCTTTTAGATTACTGAGAGATAAGCATTATATGCCCAAGTCATAAACATTCATTGAAGGTAATGAACGCAAAACTGATTCCCTCGCTCTCTTATGGTTCAATAATTTTCCGGGGTAAAGGTAGCAAACTCATTGAGAACTTTCAAATACATGTTTTTAAATCAAGATTTAGGGTTCTGAGAAACGCAGGGCATGCTAATGTTAGATTAGAGTTTGGCTTGTTGAACCAATCTTTGGTGAGACAATCTGCATTTGTGAAATGTTTATTTTCGTTTTATTTATCGGATCCCGGCTCTCTTGCAGATGTGCTGGCCAGAAACAAACGAGACCTATTGCATTTGCACACACACACAGAGCACAAACACACACACAGAGCCACAGAGCCACACACAGACAGAGCCACACACAGACAGAGCCACACACAGAGAGAGCCACACACCGATAGGCTTCAGGCAGGTTATGCCTTAATGCCAAGCCATAGATGTCATATACATGCATGTGAGGTCATAGACGGCTTCTTCCTGCATATCAAGCCATAGATGGCGTCTGCCTGCATATCAAGCCATAGATGGCATGTGCCTGCATATCAAGCTATAGATGTCATGTGCCTGCATATCAAGCCATAGATGTCATGTGCCTGCATATCAAGTCAAATACGGCATGTGCATACATGTTAGTCCACAGACGGAGTGTACATGCATGTCAACATCTAGATGTCATGCGCCTGCATATCAAGTCATAGATGTCATGTGCATGCCTGTTAGACCATAGATGTCAAGTGCATTCCTGGTAGAACATAGAGTGTGCATGCATGCATGTCAAGAAATAGATGCCATGTGCGTGCATATCACGCCAGATAGCATGTGCATGCATGTGAGACCACAAATGCCATATGCATACATGTAAGGCCATAGAAGGTGGATGCCTACAAGTCACGGATATCATAAGCCTGCCTGTAAGGCCAAAGATGCTGGGAGTGGGTATGTCGGCCGTAGATGCCATGGGAATCCATGCATGCCCTGGGTGCAGTGCCCCTCTGAGTCTGACCATAGCTGTGCGTACCTAGACAATAGGTCATGGCTCTTGGCTGAAATCTACACAGATCTTTAGCCCAATGAACAGCGGTCCCCAGCTCTTAATTATGTGAAATGTTAACAGGAAGTGGGCTCTGAACTACGACCCCCTGCAGCTGCCACCCCACCCCCGATCTGCACGGGTCTCGCAGTGAACTTTGCTTTGAATTGATATTTTAATAGCTCTTGGATATCATGCCAACCCAGCCCCAAAGGGCATCAAAGCTCTGTACACGGGAAGCTTGGCAAGTTGACGTATACTTTACATATACACGGAAATTATATACGAAAAGTCTATGAGTTCTGCAAGGCCAGGAGTAAAATCCGCACAAATACCTGAGAGGATGAAAGATTAGAGATTTCTGCAGGGAGCTAGCACCACACAGCAGTGTGTGTTTCCTTTCCCTAACAGAAAGGTCCATGCGTATAATGTGTTCGCCTGGCAGTCTCTGAACCCAAGACTAACACCCCAGAGTCAGACTCGGGGCGTCCTGGCTAACCACTGAAGCAGCAGCGCCACGGGCCTGTGAGGAGACCCAACAGTACCAAACACCGGTACTGCCTCGACGTCACATCCGGCCAAGGACCAGAGAAAGGGACCGACAGCCTAGTGACTGTGATGTGAAGCTGCAGAATAAAGCTTTTCCTAAATATATCGGTGTCTCGTAAACTGGCGCATCTTTATCTTGTGATCCTGAGAGAGCACGGAGTACGTGATGAGGGTGCAAGCAGGGTGCAAACTAGGCTATGTTGCAGGAGGAGGGGGGGTCGGGTAGCCGCAAACCCGAATGTGCGACATGAGCGGGCAATGCGGGAGGGGACGAGGAACTCCAGAGAATGTGTTAGCAGTGAGACAAAACCACATCTACTAGCAGTGGTTTAAATATATCGGTGTCTCGTGAACTGGCGCATCTTTACCTTGTGATCCCGAGAGAGCACGGAGTACGTGATGAGGGTGCAAGCAGGATGCAAACTAGGTTATGTTGCAGGAGGAGGGGTGGGGGTCGGGTAGCAGCAAGCCTGAATGTGCGACGTGAACGGGCAATGCGGGAGGAGACGAGGAACTCCAGAGAATGTGTTAGCAGTGAGACAAAACCACATCTACTAGCAGTCGTTTAAAGCCCAGTACTGGCTAGAAGTTATGAAGATAATGTAAGGTGCGTAGGAGGGACTCTTTGCCAGTTAAGGGAGACATCGATGGCGCAGTGAAATACAAACACAATATAAACAAGACAAGCACAACGAAAGCGGGGGGGAGCGGGCGGGAAGCACAACAGCAATCAATCAATCAATCAATCAATCCATTTGTATGGCGCACTACTCATCCGGGAGGGTCTCAAGGCGCTTGGGGGAAGGGGTATGCTACTGCTCGAACAGCCAGGTCTTGAGTTGTCTCCTGAAGGCGAGATGGTCCTGGGTCAGCCGAAGGTGGATGGGGAGGGAGTTCCATGTCTTGGCAGCCAGGTAAGAGAAGGATCTTCCTCCGGCGGTGGCTCTTTGGATGCGTGGTACGGCGGCGAGGGCGAGGCTGGTGGACCGTAGCTGGCGGGTGGGCTTGTAGAAGGTCATGCGGTCGTTAAGGTACTTGGGGCCCAGGTCGTGGAGAGACTTGTGTGCGTGGGTGAGGAGCCGGAACGTGATCCTCTTGTTGACGGGGAGCCAGTGCAGGTTCCTCAGGTGGCTGGAGATGTGGCAGCGTCGGGGGACATCCAGGATGAGTCGGGCGGAGGCGTTCTGGATGCGCTGGAGTTTTTTCTGTAGCTTGGCTGTGGTTCCGGCGTAGAGGGCGTTTTCGTAGTCCATTCGGCTGGTGACGAGTGCCTGGGTGACTGTCTTCCTGGTCTCGGTCGGGATCCAGCGGAAGATCTTGCGAAGCATACGCAGGGTGTTGCAGCACGATGAGGAGACGGCATTGACTTGTCTGGTCATCGAGAGGGAGGAGTCCAGGATGAAGCCCAGGTTGCGTGCGTGGTCGGTTGGCGTGGGTGCGGTGCCCAGGGCCGGGGGCCACCAGGAGTCCTCCCAGGCGGAGGGCGAGGATCCCAGGATGAGGACTTCTGTCTTGTCCGAGTTCAGTTTCAGGCGGCTGTCCTTCATCCACTCGGCGACGTCTTTCATCCCTTCGTGTAGGCAGGTTCTGGCGGTGTCGGGGTCTCTGGTGAGGGAGAGGATCAGCTGGGTGTCGTCGGCGTAAGAGATGATGTTGAGGTTGTGCTGGCGTGCGATGGCTGCAAGAGGTCTCATGTAGACGTTGAAGAGGGTGGGGCTGAGTGAGGATCCTTGCGGAACGCCGCAGATGACTTCGGTGGCCTCGGAGCGAAACGGGGGGAGGCGGACTCTTTGTGTTCTTCCGGCGAGGAACGAGATGATCCACTCCAGTGCCTTTTCTTGGATACCGATGTTGCTGAGGCGCTGGACTAGGGTGCGGTGGCAGACAGTGTCGAACGCAGCGGAGAGGTACAGGAGGATGAGGGCCACTGTTTCCCCCTTGTCGAGCAGGGTCCGGATGTCGTCGGTGGCTGCGATGAGGGCGGTCTCGGTGCTGTGGTTGGCTCTGAAGCCGGACTGTGAGGGGTCGAGGGATCCGTTCGTCTCGAGGAAGGCGGCCAGCTGTCTGTTGACAATCTTCTCGATGACTTTGGCAGGAAAAGGGAGGAGCGAGATGGGGCGGAAGTTTTTGAGGTCGGTGGGGTCCGCTGTTGGTTTCTTCAGGAGGGCGCTGAGCTCAGCGTGCTTCCAGCTCTCCGGGAAGGTGGCGGTGTTGAAGGAGGTGTTGATGATGTTCCGGAGTTGGGGTGCGATGGTGGAGTCGGCCTTGTTGAAGATGTGGTGTGGGCAGGGGTCGGTCGGTGATCCGGAGTGGATGGTGTTCATCGTGCGGGCTGTGTCCTCGGTGGTCACCGTGGTCCAGGTGCGGAGGGTGGTGGTGGTGGTGGGGGGCGTTGGTTCGACGGTGGGGTGCATGGATGGAGCGCTGAAGCTGTTGTGGATGTCGGCGATCTTGCGGTGGAAGAACGAGGCGAGGGAGTCGCAGAGGTCTTGTGATGGAGTGATGTCGTTGGTGCCGGTGCTGGGATTGGAGAACTCCTTGACGATGCTGAAGAGTTCCTTGCTGTCGTGGGTATTGTTGTCCAGTCGTTCCTTCAGGGATTTCTTCTTGGTGGTGCGGATTAGCTGGTGGTGCTTGCGGGTGGCGTGTTTGAGGGCGGTCATGTTGTCGGTGGTCCGATCGAGGAGCCAGGCTTTCTCGAGAGTGCGGCAGGTCTTCTTGGAGTCCTTGAGTTCGTCGGTGAACCAGGATGTCTTCTTGCTTCTGGGTCTGCTGGGAGGGTTCTTCAGTGGTGCGAGGTCGTCAGCGCAGGCGGTCAGCTACTGTGTGAAGTTCCGGGCTGCTTCGTTGGGGTCCGTTGCGCTGGCGGGTGGGTTCCGGCTGAGAGAGGCGGTGAGCTGCTCGGTGGTGATCTTACTCCAGCTTCTGTGGGGAACCTGTGGCGGGTGGTGGTGGGTCGTGGTTCTTCTGAAGCTGAAGTGGACGCAGCTGTGGTCGGTCCAGTGGAGTCCGGTGGCGTGGCTGAAGGTGATGTGCTTGCTGGATGAAAAGACGGGATCAAGCGTGTGGCCGGCGTAGTGGGTGGGGGTGTTGACCAGTTGCTTGAGTCCGAGGTTGGCGAGGTTGTCCAGTAGGGCTGCGGTGTTGCGGTCCTTGTTGTTCTCCAGGTGAAAGTTGAGGTCTCCAAGGAGGATGTAGTCGGCGGAGGGGAGGGCGTGCGGGCTGATCAAGTCTGTGATGTCATCGCTGAATTGTGTGCGTGGTCCCGGGGGTCTGTAGACGAGGGTGCCTCTGAGGGTCGTCTTTGGGTCGGTGTGAATCTGGAAGTGGAGATGTTCGGCTGCGGCGAAGGTGTCGTTGGAGTCGGTCGTGATGCGGATGGTGTTTCTGTGGACGATGGTGATGCCTCCCCCGGTCTGGTTGACGCGGTCCTTCCTGATGATCTTGTACCCGTCCGGGATGGCGATGGCGATGTCAGGTGCAGAGGAGGCGTTCATCCAGGTTTCCGTGAAGACGGCGACGTCCGGTGATGTTGCGTCGAGGAGGTTCCAGAGTTCCACGGCGTGTCTGTGGACGGAGCGGGTGTTGAGCAGGATGCACTTGAGGTGGTTGCTGCTGGTGCTTGACTTTGCGGGTGCGGTGCCGGTTCGGAGGCAGGTGAACTTGCAGGTACAGCAGGTGAAGGGTCCGTGGGTGCGTCTCGGGGTGGCTTGGCAGCAGGCGGGGTTCCGGCCGGCATTGAGTGCGCTGAGAGTGGCGGCGTCGTAGGTCAGTCGGGTAGTCTTGCCTCGGCGGCGGGAGCCAGGGGTCCTGGCACTGGGCGCGGTCCAGGCACGGACGGGCGCAGACGGGCTTAGCTTTGGCGCGCCTTCGGCGCACAATCGGCGCTCCCGCTGCGCGTGACCGCTGCGCGTATGCATGGGTGTCATAAGAAGGAGCCGGGAGGGAGGAGCAGCTGGGTGGCGGGAGCGGGGCGGCGAATGGGCAGGAGGGGGGCGGGGCCGCAGGGAGGCAGTGGCGGGAAAGCGGGCAGGGGGCGGCTCAGCGGCCGCTGGGTCGTCCTGTCCTGTAGGGAAGTTAACAAAAAAGACAAGGCAGCAGAGATCGGAAATGAGGTCACAGCAGGGTGACAGACAGCAGAAGGGATAGATGATGCAGCAAAAACGAGGGCACTACAGAAAGGAAATGGGTCAGCAAATGAGGGCACATCACAGACAAAAACGAGCAGGGATCGAAAATGGGGTCACAGCAGGGTGACAGACAGCAGAAGGGATAGGTGATGCAGCAAAAACGAGGGCACTACAGAAAGGAAGTGGGTCAGCAAACGAGGGCACAGCACAGACAAAAACGAGCAGAGATCGGAAATGGGGTCACAGCAGGGTGACAGACAGCAGAAGGGATAGGTGATGCAGCAAAAATGAGGGCACTACAGGAGGGAAATGGGTCAGCAAACGAGGGCACAGCACAAGCAAAAACGAGGCAGCACACGAGGCAGAGGAGCGAGGGCACAGCAGGCAGCAAGGCAATTGAGGCAGTACCAGGGGTGTGTGGGAGCGACCTTGCCTGGTAACACTCACCTGAGGACGACTTCTTCCGGCGTTGCCCTCCACAGGCTCTCCGGGTTGAGGAGGGGTGCGCGCCTGCAGCGAAGCAATCGCTACGTCCATACCGGCAAGAGAAACTTTAACAATGACGAAAAACAGCCCTGAAGAAAAAAAAAAGGAAACACCCACTATGGCCCACCTCTGCATGACGAAACAAAGGGGGCGGGGCTTAAAAAAACACAGAAACGCCCACAAATCTGCTCCCAGAATGATTGACACATCTCTCTTCCAATGGCTAGCCTCCATTTAGGAGCTAGCCAATGGAAGAGAGAGGCGGGTTAAAGCCCCAGTACTGGAAATCAAAAAAACTCGGCTGCGCGACACTGCTGCGCAGTGAACGCCAGTCGAGACCTAAAAAGAAAGAGTATGCCAGCGCTTGGAGATTATATTTAACGGAGAGTTTAAATACTTTTAAGTCCCTGTCATTCAAACATCTGGATAGAAATAAAATAGTTTTAAAACAGACTTTAAATCAACCTACTAAAATGTTATCATTATTATTTGACCAGGAGGCGATTGCACATAAAAAGCATGCCTGGTCGATTATTAACTCGTATAATAAAATCGAGCCCCAACCCTATTCCTCACGTGCCACCCCCCCCCCCACTTCCACCCCAGAGACCCGTCCTGAATAACCACCATTGGGACCTGACCTACCAAGAGTTATCGGATAGCGGTAGTAATGCCTAGCATGCTTCTACTCTTGCCTAGCCGCAGGGACAACTGTTTGCACCCCCCCCTCACCCACCTCAAGCATGCCATCTGTACAGAACCATTGTCTCCTCTACCTGCTGAATGCCTCCCACAGAAGGACAATGACCCCCCCCCCCCCCGGCCTATATTGGTACTCAACACCACGACCTAGCTTACTCTCAAAAACAAGATTCCGATTTCATACCGTGCAACCATCCCCATCGTCATGTACTATGAACAATGCCTACCTCTCTTGCGCGGCCACGACCAACTCCCCCTTGCCCCCACTACCCCCCCTGACCTCCCCCCCCTCCCCCCCACACCACCACCACCACTTTCCTGCTCCCGTCTTCTTGGTTCTTTTTTATCCCCCGCCCCCTCATCCGCCCCTCCCTCTTATCCTTCTGCTCTTTCTCACAAATGTATAGATAGAACTGTAATAACGATAGACTCCAGCGTGTGGGGAATGCTGTAAGTCTCTTATACTGTTGTCTTTTCCTTTTCGAAACCTTCAATAAACAATTTCCAAACAAAAAACCAGAAGGGGACTTGCACACTTAGTTGACGGCTGCACAGAACCAAGGGGCAGATTTACAAGCCCCTTGCGCCACATTTACGCCGCCGTTGCGGCACTTTTGTGACGCAGCGGCGGCGCAAATCCTGCTCCATGGTGCGGGGGTACTTACAACATGACGCATCTGGGAGATGCGTCACATTGTAATGCCCTGCGCCACATGTAGGTGTTCCTGTGTAGGAGGGGGCGTACCGGCGCAGGAACGCCTCCTAAAAGTGGCTGAGTGAAATCTACAAGATTTCACTCAATCACTTTTAGGCCCATGCTGCTTCAAAACCCTGCGCCTGACTGAAGCAGGCGTAAGGATTGATGCAGCATTAACTAGATAGGGCCCCCAGAGCATTGCTGGAGCTGCGTCGCGCTTGCGACGCAACTCCAGCAATGCGTCACTGTTACGGCACAGATGCGTCACGCATCTGTGCCGTTTTTGCATCATGGATGCGCCGCATTGTAAATGCGGCGCATCCATGATGGCGGAGCTGTGGCGCAGAATAACTGGCGCATCCCTGCTGATTTGCAGGGATGCACCAGTTATTGTAAATATACCCCTAAGTGCTTTTCGTGTAGACACACCGCTGTCCTTTGTAATCTTTCTGGGGTGATAAGGTCATGCTGAGACTAATCTGTGGTCTTTAGCGATTAAGCGCTTAGCTTGAGGGCAATGACTTTGATACATTCCAGGGGCCATCTATCTATAGCCCATATGGGAATAAGAGGATTGCAAGCTAAGCAGGTGCTCGAAAGGAGTAGTGTTGCTTAAATAAGGTTAATGTGCTCATTTAGAGCCATCACTGAACTTGTACATTGAGAAAGCATCTCCTGTTCAACGTTGAAACACACGAAGGGCGGGTTTTAATATTAATTCTTCTGGGAACATCTTTTGTAATGAACTATAACCCTGCTTGTTTTCATGGGGGTCAAATTGAAAACAGCATTATATCGCCAAAACACAGCTTGTATTTTGACACCGATATAGAAATTCCTTTGAAACAACAATCTAACAGAGGACGAGTGTATTAAGATTATGGATTATTTTTCATTGGCTGCAGAAATCTCTGTGCACGCCATGCTGCAGGCATCCACCAGTCTGAACCTCTGAAGAAGCAGCTGTCTCCTTCATTCATTTTTAGGTCTCGCCTGTCGATGCGCATGCGCATCGAGCTTGCGAGACTATGGGGGCTTAAACAGTCTTTAACCAACTTGCAAGGAATCGTGGCGATTCCTTGCAGTGCCCGTGAAATTCAAGCTCAATGCGCATGCGCATTGAGCTTAAAAGCGCGTGCACATGCCCCCAGCCGCCTGCCTTGCATGTATTTTCCCTCAGGCGCACTCCTCCCACACCCCCGCTCCGCCCCCTCCCTTGCCTGCCGTGTCGCATTTCTTCAGTTCCCTCAGCCGCACTCCATGCCCCTGCTGCTTTCACACCCTCTCCCCGCTCCGCCCCCTCCCCTGCCTGCCGTGTCGCATTTCTTCAGTTCCCTCAGCCGCACTCCAGGCCCCTGCTGCTTTCACACCCTCTCCCCGCTCCGCCCCCTCCCCTGCCCGCCGTGTCGCATTTCTCCTCCCCCCTCCCCTTCTCTGCCTTCCCTCCGTCTTGTCTCTTTTGGTCTCCTACTAGTATGTTAGCTGCTCAAGAAGGTATATCGAGGACTTCAAGACAGGACAAGTATTGCATGCGGCAATGATCACAGGTGTTTTGCATGGTAAAATGCACGAAGCAAACAGTCATGAAATGTTGTTGTACCTCAGATTTGAAGAGTGTTATTTTGTTAGTGTTTTCAGGATAAGGTTCGTTTTTATAAGAGGAAATAAGCTATAATGACTTGCACATTTGTCTTGGTGTCCCTGCTTTCATTTAACGTGCATATTTACGTGTGTTACGGTTTAAATGCATTTACAATGCACGTTATAAACATGAGCTTCGACATGTGGCCGGATGCTGACTCGCCGTGTGTTCTTGTGCTTGGGACGAGGACGCAGCACCGTGGGCTCCTGTATTTTCCTGTAATAAACTACAAATCTGATTATCACTTGTCTCGGATGAATTTATTCACTCCCCTTACACAGACTACTTGGAAATTCCCCCTAAAACAAAACAAAAGCTCTTTCCAGGATAAAGGAAATCCACTTCCACATGTGGACCTAATTGTGTAATCCACACGTATCATACTTTCCAATACCGCCCCCCCCCCCCCCCGCCATCACGCCACGACTACTACACTAGGACAATACGGACTTATGAGAAATATTACTAACCATTCTATTTATAACGGACGTGGTACACTACTGGTCACCACCAGGAAAAGCCTAGCACGTCACGTACTTTCACAATTCGTGCGTCACAGAGGGCCGGCCACGCGCACTGATGCAAGGAAGACTAACCGGAAACACAGGATGCATCCTGGAAAGAGAAACTACACCGGGAATTTACATTTCGTGAAAAAGCAAAACCTTTTACTGAGTCGCACGTCAGTAAGTAAGTGGCGCCTCTTCCCATCAAAAGCAGCGTGGCAGCTGCCGCCCTCCAGCTGAGGTTTGTCAACACGTTCCCTTGTAGAAAGAATCATGTTCTTGTTCGGCTACATGGTATTGTTACAGACTAGAGTGCGCATGTATTGCCCTCTAGATGAATTGGTTAACAGTCACGAAAAAATTCAAAGTATTTCATACAACATGTAACAACATTACCCACAATGGAACATGGCATTTAATCCAACGGAGTTCTCGCACTCGAGAGCAGCACCTGCTCTGCCCCGCACCCTCAATCAGCATACTTTTGATCATGAACTCATTCATCATCGTACTCACTCACCCTCACCCTCACTCACCCTCACTCACCCTCAACCCCTCACCCTCACTCACCCTCAACCCCTCACACTCACCCTCACTCACCCTCAACCCTCACTCACCCTCACTCACCCACCCTCACCCTCACTCACCCTCACCCTCACTCACCCTCACCCTCACTCACCCTCACTCACCCCAACCCCTCACCCTCACTCACCCTCACTCACCCTCACCCTCAACCCCTCACCCTCACTCACCCTCAACCCCTCACCCTCACCCTCACTCACCCTCAACCCCTCACCCTCAACCCCTCACTCACCCTCACTCACCCTCAACCCCTCACCCTCACCCTCCCTCACCCTCACTCACCCTCACCCTCACTCACCCTCAACCCCTCACCCTCACCCTCACTCACCCTCACCCTCACTCACCCTCAACCCCTCACCCTCACTCACCCTCAACCTCACTCACCCTCAACCCCTCACCCTCACTCACCCTCATCCTCACTCACCCTCACCCTCACTCACCCTCACCCTCACTCACCCTCACTCACCCTCAACCCCTCACCTTCACTCACCCTCAACCCCTCACCCTCACCCTCACTCACCCTCAACCCCTCACCCTCACTCACCCTCTACCCCTCACCCTCACTCACCCTCTACCCCTCACCCTCAACCCCTCACTCACCCTCACTCTCACTCACCCTCACTCACCCTCAACCCCTCACCCTCACTCACCCTCACCCTCCCTCAACCCCTCACCCTCACTCACCCTCACCCTCACTCACCCTCACCCTCACTCACCCTCAACCCCTCACCCTCACTCACCCTCACCCTCACTCACCCTCACCCTCCCTCAACCCCTCACCCTCACTCACCCTCACCCTCACTCACCCTCAACCCCTCACCCTCACCCTCACTCACCCTCACCCTCACTCACCCTCAACCCCTCACCCTCACTCACCCTCAACCCCTCACCCTCACTCACCCTCACCCTCACTCACCCTCCCTCACCCTCACTCACCCTCACTCACCCTCACCCTCACTCACCCTCACCCTCACTCACCCTCAACCCCTCACCCTCACTCACCCTCACTCACCCTCAACCCCTCACCCTCACTCACCCTCACCCACCCTCACCCTCACTCACCCTCAACCCCTCACCCTCACTCACCCTCAACCCCTCACCCTCACCCTCACTCACCCTCAACCCCTCACCCTCAACCCCTCACTCACTCACCCTCACTCTCACTCACCCTCACTCACCCTCAACCCCTCACCCTCACTCACCCTCACCCTCACTCACCCTCACCCTCACTCACCCTCAACCCCTCACCCTCACCCTCACTCACCCTCACCCTCACTCACCCTCAACCCCTCACCCTCAACCCCTCACCCTCACTCACCCTCAACCCCTCACCCTCACCCTCACTCACCCTCACTCACCCTCAACCCCTCACCCTCAACCCCTCACCCTCACTCACCCTCACCCTCACTCACCCTCAACCCCTCACCCTCACTCACCCTCAACCCCTCACTCACCCTCACTCACCCTCACCCTCACTCACCCTCAACCCCTCACCCTCACCCTCACTCACCCTCACCCTCACTCACCCTCACCCTCACCCTCACTCACCCTCACCCTCACTCACCCTCACCCTCACTCACCCTCAACCCCTCACCCTCACTCACCCTCAACCCCTCACCCTCACTCACCCTCAACCCCTCACCCTCACTCACCCTCAACCCCTCACCCTCAACCCCTCACTCACCCTCACTCTCACTCATCCTCACTCACCCTCAACCCCTCACCCTCACCCTCACTCACCCTCACCCACCCTCAACCCCTCACCCTAACTCACCCTCACCCTCACTCACCCTCAACCCCTCACCCTCATTTACCCTCACCCTCACCCTCAACCCCTCACCCTCACTCACCCTCAACCCCTCACCCTCACCCTCACTCACCCTCACCCTCACCCTCACTCACCCTCACCCTCACTCACCCTCACCCTCACTCACACTCACCCTCACCCTCACTCACCCTCACTCACCCTCACTCACCCTCACCCTCACTCACCCTCACTCACCCTCACCCTCACTCACCCTCACTCACCCTCACCCTCACTCACCCTCAACCCCTCACCCTCACTCACCCTCACCCTCACTCACCCTCAACCCCTCACCCTCACTCACCCTCAACCCCTCACCCTCACTCACCCTCACCCTCACTCACCCTCAACCCCTCACCCTCAACCCCTAACCCTCACTCACCCTCACCCTCACTCACCCTCAACCCCTCACCCTCACTCACCCTCAACCCCTCACCCTCACCCTCATCACCCTCACCCTCACTCACCCTCAACTCCTCACCCTCACTCACCCTCACCCTCACCCTCACCCTCATCCTCACCCTCACCCTCACTCACCCTCACTCATCCTCAACACCTCACCCTCACTCACCCTCACCCACCCTCACTCACCCTCACTCACCCTCAACCCCTCACCCTCACTCACCCTCACCCTCACCCTCAACTCCTCACCCTCACTCACCCTCAACACCTTACCCTCACTCACCCTCAACACCTCACCCTCAACACCTCACCCTCACCCTCACTCACCCTCACAACACATATTGTGTTACAATAGGTGTCACATTTGCGGAAGATAAAACTATTGGCATTGTTAAAAACAAAGCTATTAATTACGCTATTTTCAAAACAAGCACATACATAAAAAATGTGTCCTTTACAATACCAATAGCTCAAACTTTCATAATGCGAGACCTATTGCATTGCTGTGCTTCTCTCCCCTGCTGCACTCTCCTGCTCTCTAGAGATGTGGCATAATGACCAGAGCTGCCATATAAGTCACGTAAATACAAAACATGTTGGATTCCAAATGCTATAGGTGTCACATTCGCGAAAGTTATAACTATTGGCATTGTAAATGACAAAGCCATCAATTTAGCAATTTTAACAACCAACAAATAAATAATATATGTCATTTACTAGACCAATAACTACAACTTTTCTAATGCGAGACATATTGCATTCCAACCCCACTCATCCACGCAACCTCACTCATCCACGCAACGCCACTCACACACGCAACGCCACTCACACACGCAACGCCACTCACACACGCAACGCCACTCACACACGCAATGCCACTCACACACGCAACGCCACTCACACACTCAACGCCACTCACACACGCAACGCCACTCACACACGCAACGCCACTCACACACGCAACGCCACTCACACACGCAACGCCAATCACACACGCAACGCCACTCACACACGCAACGCCACTCATCGACGCAACGCCACTCACACATGCAACGCCACTCACACACGCAACGCCACTCACACACGCAACGGCACTCACACATGCAACACCACTCACACACGCAACGCCACTCACACACGCCACTCATCCACGCAACGCCACTCATCCACGCAACGCCACTCATCCACGCAACGCCACTCATCCACGCAACGCCACTCATCCATTTGCAAAACGAAAAAGGTCAAACTCTTCTATTGCGAGACCTATTGCATTTTCAATGCTTGTTTTTAAATGAGTTGGGTAAAAGTAACGCAAGGGGCCAGGCTATTGAGGCTGAAATAGTGCAGTTTTACACTGACATTTATGGTTTACATAACATTAACTTGTGAACTGCCCGATACATAGAACAAGCACTGCCAACGCCAATAGATCTGGCTTTAAAGAGCTAACACATGCAAAACAGGCATTCCCAAACGTGCACAAACTATCGGCAGCAAGGAAAATCATTCTCCATAATTGTGATGTCCTGTCCTTGGACTTTAACAACACCAACGTGTTTGAAGGAATGATGGGAATAATCACAGCCACTGGCGATCACTCAGGACCATATTCCAGTTAGCTGCTGTACCATTTTAGACAGCCCATATGCAAATCAGTTTTTAGACCAGCTCCAATGAGAACAGCCCAGCCCTAAGTGCCAGTCAGGTCCACCCCCCAGACTGGAACACAAACCGGTTTTTGGCCTACTTAGGCCCCATCAACGAGGTATAGCTGGAGTCCTATTGCACAATGAGCATGGACCCATGTTTGGGCACATCGGCTGCACAAATGGAGCACACAGAAGTGATGGAAGGAAGCTCAGTCACTGGCAATCGCTTGGGGCTGCATTCCACTCCATTGTTTTTATGCTCTTGGACAGACACCTTCGATCTACCCTGTTCGTCTATTACAGCCGTGGAGAGTGACATTTGCAATGCTCTGTACCAGTGTACCAGTGTTATAACTGCATAAGTCACATTGAATAGTAAAACGTGGGTGTGTGTATCCCTCACAAATTCCTTAAAAAACAAGAGTTATCACGATGTCACTATGTACGCATTGCTTGAATAGGATCTTTCAAGTATTCCTTTGTATGAGTGGTACTAAAAGATACTCTCATGCATAGTATACAGGAGTGTCCCCCTACCCTTAATTCCTGACTGAATGTATCTGATATCCTAATTTTGAATTTCTGGCCTTGGCAACGTACTAATTTAGAGTAAGCGCAGAGGCCTCGGTCTATCACTCATATGTATGTCCTGAACTTGTCCTGTGACCTGCAAGGGCTCACAAAGAGTGCTCTTATTTGGTTACACTAGAATACTGTCCCTGTCACGTGTGTTGTACATAGAACAGTGTTGGCAGCCTACCTTGGTTTGAGAATGAATAGTGTAGCAAGACCTCTTTATCTGAGCCAAATGCGAGAAGGCCTACTGGCCCTTTAGTGTAAAGTTAGGCTTCTATGTTCTTACCCAGTCCTTAGCATTAACATCTCAAGTGCGCGTTAAGCGTGTTGTTGTATGTAGCCTACATAGTGCATGCATGATGTGTGAATGAGCCACAACAATTAGGGGCAATGGGAGCCAATTTGGATAGCCCTGGCCAGGCCTTGCACAAGAAGGCGATCAGGACAATATTTCCAGGTAGTGGAATGGTATTGCTCACATTCCTATTGATAGAGGTAGGAGACCTAGACAATGAAGCGTGAGGAGAGGAGACAGGGCTCTTGTTACATATTCTATGAGGCCTTTTGTTAATCAAGAGCTGATAATTAGTCTTCCTGAGGAAAACATAAAAGTGATGGATGGAATGCCTGAAATATTCTCAGCCACCGACAATGACTTAGAGCACATTGTCTGTTTGTGCACCATGTGAACTCAATATACCACAAAAAAGGCGTGATATCCCTGGATTTCGCTCTGAGCCCAGTTAGTTCCTCAGTGAGATAAGTAAGAGGACCTAAAGGGTTTCCAGTTTTTCGCTACCTACTATAATTCTGGTTTTCAGACAATTACAAGAATCGGACGATGATGGCTCACTCACGTAATGTGGCATGCTTCATCCTTTGCCACCTTGTCCCATCCTGGTAAGATGGCACTACCAGGGCCGACTCCACCTTTGGGGGTGGGGGGTTAACATGAGGGAGTTATTAGATATTTGCTCCGATCCAGTTTTCAGATTAGAAAAATTTAGAACAACCCAAAAAGGTATCCTTTAATAAACTGTTATCCTAGGTTTATAAGAAACTTACCTAAGGGTGAAAAGCAGGAGGCATATATTGGTATAATGACCTATATGCATCACTGCATGAAAATACATTTCATTCCAACATGTTTCTGCCTATTGTCAGCCTTTGGGTCTAAGGCATTCATCAGGGCCAAGTTTATGTGTCGCTACACTACAGTTTGTGCAGAGTACCCATAGATGAGATAAACAGAGAGGACCTACCTCTCAGTAGAAAACTATTGCTAGAAGTAATCTGGGAAAAAGAAAGAAGGTTGCAGAAATACAACATTTATATATTAATAAACGAGGGGGAAGAGTTACTATGTTCATTGTACTCTGTTGTGCATTCTTAGAAAAGAAGTTATTATAAAACATTAATGGACATGACATGCAAATGTGACACAAAACACATGCGAGAAATCAAGGTGTTTTTTTACCTAGTTCTATTATGCTAATAGCTGTATGGTCTGTTCGGGATAGGGCCTCTCCTGGTGTCACACTCTGATCGTTAGGAGGACATATAACATCATCTCCCCTTTTTGTGATAGTATTTCGAACAGCAGCCAGCTGTGAGAGAAGAGCACAAGACTGGTTATAAAAATAATTACCAGCAATTTGTGCTGATTTTCAGTAGAAAAATGGAAGGCCTCTCAGGTCGAGAGGGCAATGAACGGTCAACTGTCCGAATACATCGAACAATACAACCTGCTAGATGACTCACAGTTTGGGTTTCGCAAACTTCATGGCACGGAGACGGCCCTTATTAAAGCCGCTGATGATATCAGAATCATCAGAGACCAGGGGGGGACAGCAGTGCTCATACTGCTGGATTTATCTGCAGCATTCGACACGGTCGATCACTCCATTCTGACTGACCGTGTCGGAAATTTGGGCATTCAATCCAGAGCAATGGACCTGCTTGCTTCCTTTCTATCTGGCAGAACACAGGCTGTAACGTTAGGACCATTTAAGTCGACCGAACTGGCTTTACCCTGCGGGGTCCCCCAAGGCTCATCCCTAAGTCCGTCACTTTTTAACATTTATGTGTCGGACTTAGAAGAGTTATCAAAACCCACCGGATGAGCCTTACCTCCTACGCTGATGACACCCAGCTTGTGCTCGCTATCAACAACGATGGAGAAGAGGTAGCTGCACGCTTCCAAGAAGGCATGCTAGCGATCAAAGATTTGATGGCTGGAAATTGTCATAAGCTCAATTCTGAGAAGACGGAGGTCGTCATTTTTGGGAAAATCTTCCCGGTTTGGTCATCAGTCTGGTGGCCTCCATCATTAGGAGCTTTACCAAGTCCTGTCCCAAGGGTCAGGAACTTGGGAGTCATCTTTGATGAAAAGCTTAATTTTGTCACCCATGCAAATCAAACGCCGTCCACTGCATTCCAAAAGCTTAGGCTTATAAGAAAAATAATCTGTTGCCTTCCAGAAAGTGCTGGAAAAACTGTGGTGAGCTCATTGGTGCTCTCCTCACTGGATTACTGTTATGGCTTATTTGCCAATGCCCAAGCCCGGGTGGTCGCCAAACTACAAACGATTCAGAATGCGGCGGCAAGACTGCTTTCCAGGACCCCCAAATTTAAACCGATTAGGCAAATAATCAGGAACTACCATTGGCTGACGATTAAAAATCGGATTAAATTTAAAACCCTATGCCTGACATTCAAAGCGCTTCACAAACAAGGGCCGGAGTTTCTTAGAGAGCAGCTTACTTCTTACTGTCCTATTAGACAACTAAGATCTATGACACTGCATCAACTAGTGGTACCACGCACGAGGACTGTCACCTGGAGAGACAGATGCTTCATGGTCACAGCAGCTAGACTCTGGAACTCCCTTCCGTTAACGATTAGGTCAAGTCACTCTCTTCTCCAATTCAGGAAATTGTTGAAGACGTGGTTGTTCAACCAGTAATTCGTCCGCTCCTAACTACTGACAGGTTTCTCCATCTTTCTCCTCAGAGACAAGATACAAGATACAAAGATAGCTTTATTCGGTATTTGACAAACACCATAAAAGCAAACATAAATGCAAAATACAGTCAAAACGCAGCATTAAAAACTTAGTGGTTTAAAATTCATTACAAAAAATATACACTTCATTACACTGTCAATTAATCAAGTCTTAAAGACCAATAAAATCTTTTCATAAAATTCATATAGTAGGAAGGTAAATTCATTAAGTTAATAAATCAGTTGAGGTAAATATTACATATTTATGTATTATATGGTGTTATTAGGCACAGGATAATACTCAAACAAAACCCTCACACTCCTAATCATTTCTCATAGTTCCTCTGCATTTTATAATGAACGACAAAAATGTTATCAACACTACGATAGTAAGCTCATCTTGGAGCAAATACAATCTATGAAGGGCAGATTTACAGCTTCTCAAACCCCATAGCTTTAACAGTGGTAGCAGGTATTTTTTCCTCCCCCACTGATAATACTGGCAAAAAAGGATGCAATGTATATTAGACTGGGAGGCTAAGCCATCACACGGGCAATTTATCAGCTTCCCAGACCAATCATTTGAAACAGGGAACGTTATTAGCCTAAAAAAAGATTCCGTCCTCATTCGTGCTAAAAGCATTCTGTGATAACATGAAAATTTTGGCGCCAGATAAGGATGAAGGCCTTGATCATGGAGGATCTGACGATGGGCTACAATGGTGGACTTATTCCCATCTAAGTAATATCTCCTCTCCTCCAATAGACCAAGGCATGCCTCTTTTAATGCTTTTTTTGGCATTTGCGCGCATGATATTGGGTTTAAAAAGAAATCTGGTTGGCCAATAGAGTTCAGAAATTTCTTAACATAGGCCAGCCATGGCTGCTTAAAGCCCTCGGCTTGATCCAGGCAGTCATGAATTACTTCCCTGTTGAAGGTCGTGTCCTCGCATGTCCAAATCTTGTACCACAGCATAACTGGCGCTATCTTTATCAGATCACTGATATGGGATCTGTCAAGTTCGTTGTGGCATATGGTAGTAGATGTGGAACGCGGGACTGCTAAAAGATACCTCAAAAAGGCATTTTCCACCCTTTGTATTTGAGAGCTATCTGCAAGTCCCCAGATCCCAGCCCCATAAACAGCTGTAGACACACATTTTGCTGCATAAATCTTAAGTAGTGTGTCTACCGGTTTCCCGCCGAGTCTTTTAGCGAATTGTTTAACGGCCCCAATCGAGCGTGCAAAGGCCAGGTTCCGGGAAGTGATCGCTGAGGACCATGTGCCCCTATTATTAAAAATAATACCCAGATAAGAAAACGTTTTAGACATAGCTATCTTTGAATCATTAACAAAGGTTTTGCAGTCTGGAACTTTTTTACTGGTGGTGCATGACATCGTAAAAGTTTTCCCCACATTTATTTTTAGGCCTCTAGAACTCATGAAGGTTGCAAAACCCGTTAGCGCCTTCTGGAGTCCCCGCTGTGTGCGGGCCATGATCACCGCATCATCGGCGTATAACAATAGTGGGACTGAGAGACCATTTATCTTGGGGTAGTCCACTTCCAGATCATTCAAAAAAGCTGCTACCTCATTAATATATAAATTGAATAGGAATGGCGCAAGTATGCAGCCTTGGCGAACACCCTTTGCTATGGGAAATTTTCTGGTTTGCTCGCCATTTTTGCCAAATCTCACCGTGGCACCTGCATCTCTATACAACTCCTGGATAAAACTTAACATGTTTTTATCTATCCCCATTGTGGCCAGGGTTTTCCACAACATTCCATGATCTAGGCAATCAAACGCCGAGGTTAGATCAACGAATGTTAGGAAGAGGTTCCCTTTTTTTGCTCCAATATACTTATTCATTATGAGGGCCAGGTTTAGACCCTGCTCTACGGTTCCCAAACCGGACTTAAATCCATATTGGAATTTCGAGAGTATCCCACTACTCTTGGACCAGGTTTGTAATTTGGTTAGCAGCACCCTACCTGCTACTTTCATTAAGTTGTCTAGCAGGGAGATGGGACGATAGCATTTTGGGTCTTGTCTGTCCCCTTTTTTAAATATTGGGATGACTATTGCTTCATGCCATGTATTGGGAAAACCTAATTTAGTATAAGCGTTCAATACATTTGCTAGTAAGGGGGCCCAAAGATCTACGTTCCCCTTAAACAGATCAATGGGAACTCCATCAGGTCCAGGGGCCTTTAAACTAGCACTCTGGCAAATCGCTTGTTCCACATCTGCAGGGGTAAACATTACCTTTAGTGGGAAATTTCCATGAAACGGTGGAAGAACCACTCGCCCCGCATCCATCTCATCTTGTGGGATCGATGCAAGTAAATCTTTCTTATAGAGGGAGGTGAAATAGTTAACCCAATCATCTTCTGATATGCCTATTTCCAAGGAGTCTACCTTCCTATCCGAAAAGAAGGGGGCATTGATTTCTTTCCAGAACGATGTGTTGTCCCTTAAGGCGCTTGCCTTTATCAGGGCTTTCCAGGCTGCGTTTTTAAGATCTATCTGTCTACTTCGTAGGGTCTGCTTGTATGCTTGTCTAGCCTCCTTGACTCGGCCGCTATCCCTTGGGACGGTCTTTAAGGCCTGTAAAAGGACTTTGTGTGCTTTAGTACAGGCTCGATTGAACCAGCCATGTAATCTTGTGTCTTCCCCATACTTTTGTTTTTTGATTAGCTTGGCGTTTATTGTGGCGGTGATCCCGTCATACGCCTGTATTATTAACTCGGGGTTATTGCTTGGTTCTAAGCAGATGGCAAACTGTCTCGTTTCTTTCTGTACCAGATCCTTCAGGAAATTTGTGGGATCAATTTTTGCCCATTTAATGGCGTAGCCGTTTTTTCTGGCCAGCGCCACTGAGCGACCATGAAGTGTACTCATAGTACTTGTTTTTTGGATCCCCGGCTTCCCTAGACTAAAGGAAGTGCTGATAGGAAAATGGTCGCTTATTGCTAGATCTTCCGTATCAAAACCCCCCACCCAGCCTTGATTCCTGTTGGAGACTAAAATAAAGTCGATTACAGTGCCTGCCCCACGGCCAAAGAAAGTTGTCTGAAACGCTACAGGTGGCTCACAGAGTTCATTGGCGAAGGCCAAATCCCAGTCGTGCATAAGTTGATTTAGCAGGTTGCCCCCTATGGAGTGTTCGAAATGCGTGGTGGGATCCCCTCTTAAGTCAAAAATGCCACAATTTTTTGTTTGACTATAGGGGCATAGGTGACAATTAAAGTCCCCTGCTATGAGCAAGCAGTCTGCCCCCTGCCCACCTCTCTTTAGCAGTGAGTCCAGCTCCGCTATTAAGGCTTTAACCTCCACTTTTGGCGCATTATTATAAATGTTAATCAAGAAAAAAGAGCGCCCGTTTGATTTAATAAACAGACCTTGTAATAAGCTCCCTACACCTGCCTTCGGTCCGCTTGCCTCATATGTGCTCTTTTCTATATTACAGAGATTAGAGGTGAAAATACACAGTCCCCCAGAGCCTCTGCCTCGGTTGCCCTGAATGGAGGGGATATAAAAAGTACTAAAACCCTCAATGTGGGTCTCATCTAGGTCCCAGCACTCCTGAAGGCAGATTATGTCCTGCCTTTCCATAAAAGTTAGGAATAACTGGTCCCGCGCTTTTTTGGCCAGCCCTGCAATATTCCAGGATGTTATTTTTAACGAACTTTTTCCCTCGTTTCGTGGGCTGGATTCTTCCTGGCTAGTTAATGGAACAATACCCTCGGGCAAGAATCCGATCTCATTATGAATTTGAATCTTATGTGCTGTACTTAGGTGTGCATACATGCAGATAGTTTCAGCTGGGGTCCCAAGTCCTCTCTCCTTTGATGGCATACTAAGTTGTTCTGCTAAATGCTGGCCGGACAATTTTACACCACCCGTAGCATGATCTAGTGCACTCTCTATAGCCACGGGATTAGTGCATTCTACCTGGGGAAGGACGTCATAGATCTTATTTGGGGGGGCTAAGGTTACTGGTACCCCTGTAGTGACCTTTATTGGTCAATCGACCATATCTAAGCAGTCGTATCTGTTCCTTGTAGGAGCCCCCCTCCAATAGTCAGGATTTGAGTTTTCTCTACTATGGTACCAGGGCCGAGAGTCCCAACCTCTGGTCCAATAGTTATTGCTGTTCCTGTTTCTACTTCTATTGGAGTGCCCCACCTGCGTCCATGGCCAGTCTTGAACTTCATCCCAGCTAGTTGTATCACCATAGTTGGGGATGTTTAATGGTGGATAGAAGAAGGAGAGACGCTGTACGTCAATCCCCCCCCTTTTTTCGAGTGCTGGCCAAGAAGAAATATAGTCAACCATGGCAGGATCGTCGCAGTTGACTATAACGCAGTCACCCTGTAGGCTTTTTTTCGTATCCCCAATCCAGAACACTCTTCTCACAGAATTTATTCTGCTGTGGTGTGATGACTGTAGAGGTCTGTTTTGACTCAACCATTGCAAAACTTTGTTCCTCAATGACCACGGGGGCTCGTCCGAACCATCTGTCAATTCTGGCACCCCTGTTAGAATGACAGTGTAAGGGGTAGCCTCAGGTGGCAGATGAAACGGGCGCCTAAACCTAGTGCCCTTCCTCTCTTTTCCCTGAGGTTGGGAAGACTGGGTTTTATGTGATGTGTGTAAAGTCTCCTTCAGATTAGCTAGCTGGGTATTTAGGGCCACAAGGGCCGGGGTGGGTTGCACGTTACCACTAGTAATATCAGATTGGCCCTTCCCCTCTACAGTGAGGGGTTTAGGAGTATTTTGTGAGTTTGATCTGGCACTCTTATTAGTCTGGGGGTTTGCTGCTTTATTTTGTACGAGGGGCTTTGGGCACGCAGCTGGTAAAGTGAGCGATTGAGCCGGTTTACTTGGCTCTTTGGATTTCCCCTCCCCCATATCTAGGGTGCCCAGTGACTTCTGTGTAAATACAGGAGTATTTAATTTCGCAAGTTGTTTTTCAATAATCCTTAGGCTTTTTTCCAAGGGTTGCAAATGGTATTTTAACAATTCCCCCATGCTGTTTGTAAGAAAATCATGTAATGTTACACAGGTGGTACATGGTTTATGTATACCACCCACAGCACCTATTGCATCTAGATTTTCCGGTGGCTCAGTATTCTGTGGGCGCATGTTAAGGACCACTCTATTGGTGGTGGGGGGGGTTTGCTCTACTACAATAATGTTGCTATTCGTATTCGGGTTGCAAGAATTCACGGTGTTAGGTGGAGCAGATGTAATCACTTGTATAATCAACCCATTACTTGGCCTCTTAGGTATGGCACCCTCCCTTTCACCCGTGGAGTTAGGTTCTAGTGCAGTGTCTTGGTTGTGTAGGAGTTGTAAGTCCGGTGTTTTTTCCAAGTCCTCCATAGAATCGGACCCTAATGACAATTGTGTTGCTGACAAGTCCACAGTATTCGGAACTGTGTGAACTAGTACACTTGCTTGATTCAACAAGGGGATGATCGGACCCTTGTGAGTTGGAGTTTGTACCAAAGCAAGGGGGCCCATTGAGGATCTTCTTCTAGCAACCTCCAATTCATGTGACACCCTTCGTTCTATCAAGTGTATGGTATTCTCGATAACTTCATTGGTCTTATTAAGAAATAAGTCAATGGGTCCAGTTATATCAGTAGCTTTAGCTGTCTTTTTCTTTCTAGTAGCTCTGTTCATGATCGTAAGCTATGCGTCTCAGACTAAACAGTAATGATGGTGCAAAAGACTGGTCTCACTATAGGCGAGAATATAGGTGTAAATCCCCGCAGTTCTTAACAAGGAAGGACTAAAGATAAATAGTAAAAAACAAATACCGTGGCCCAGTCCAGTCTCGCACAGTCTGGAACGGGCTGTAACGGGCCCGCCCTTGGCCCAGGCTTCGCCCGGGCGTCGACCCGCGCGCGTCCCGCGGTGCGCGTTGGTGACCTTGCTTAAAAACTGTAGAAGGTGAAGGGGGGCGGGGCACTGGGAGGGGGCGCGGCCCGCACGGGAAGAGGAAACAGCTGGTGGTAATTACGCTGTACCTCGCAGTCCCGGGGCCGCGCCTCTCGCCTCCTCTGCGGCCGCGCTGGTGAAACTCCTTCCTCCTCGGGCACTGTAGACAGTTTTTGGCAAAGGCTACTCCTGTAGCGGTAAACAGACAAAGACCTGGAGACGATGAAAACCTCTGTAGCGAGCGGCACCCGCGAAACGGGGGCCGCGAGAGGTTAAGAGCACTTCAATGGGGCGGGGCACTGGGAGGGGGCGCGGCCCGCACGGGAAGAGGAAACAGCTGGTGGTAATTACGCTGTACCTCGCAGTCCCGGGGCCGCGCCTCTCGCCTCCTCTGCGGCCGCGCTGGTGAAACTCCTTCCTCCTCGGGCACTGTAGACAGTTTTTGGCAAAGGCTACTCCTGTAGCGGTAAACAGACAAAGACCTGGAGACGATGAAAACCTCTGTAGCGAGCGGCACCCTCAGAGACATTAACTGAATTCATAGCGCCAAGACGCCCACGGGCATTTGTTGCGCTCTATAAATAGCAAAAATAAATAAATAAATACATTTGACGATGAGGGCGTCCTATCCATCTTAGAGGCTCCTTCCATTATGGGAGATACAACCTTAGCACAGACAATAACTCAGATGAATGATTGAGACTCTTTATCAGAACTTAAGAAAACACAGGAAAATCTATGCTCCACGGAGCTGTAATAACAGAATACCTAAGAGGAAATGTCGCCCCTGGAGGCCTTATAGAGACAAACAAGCCTGGAATTTACCTAGAGGACAAGGATTTTTGAAAAGACTGGTTGTTAATAGCTTGGAAATATACCAGGGTTTGGTTAGTATTAATTATAAAAGCAGCTAAAAAACTATCGGATGCCATGGTAATAAAAAGAAAAAGAAAACACAAAAAAAACTCAATTATCTGTCACAGACTTTAAAAAGAAGTTGGAAGAGGTCAATAAAGGCCTCACGGAATATAAAGACTACTTAACACAATCTAAAATAAACAAATTTCAAAAGGACTTGGCGATGTTCTCACACGAGAAAATGTACCCATATACCACGGATGACTATGTGCTAAGAGACAGTGAATCATTCTTTACCTCTGATGAGAGTAGGAGCTCCTCAGGGACAGACAAATCGTCTGATAGATCACCAGGCCAAACTGAAAAAAGATGTAGAGGCAGGAGAAACTACAGAAGAAATCAGAGATCACAAGGACCAAACATGGGAGGTGGCTTCCCTATACCACAATGGGGATGGCCACACTATGGCTTCCCACAGTATACCCATCCCTTGGCAGCCACCCTGCCCAGTCTTTTTTAAAAGGGGGGCACTGGTGGGGGAGACAAACAAAAAGGGATCAAACGGTCACTTGGAAGGATCCAGAAACAGATCTAAGGCAGACCAATATCAGAGAACCCCAACCAGGGACAAACAAGAACTAAGGGGCAACGTAATAAATCTCACCCAAACACCCCCAACAGATATACACAGACAAGTACTAAATAAAGTATTTCTTCCAGCTCAAAATTGAGATCACAATTTTTCTGTAAAATTAGATTTCAGGTATTCTTCTCAAACAGTGATACCCCAGAAGATAGAAGTAAAGAAGAGAATGGAAAGTCTGGCCTCTGCAAAAAATCTTCTTGAATACCCTCTTTCCAGCAACTACCACCTGAAGTTACAGCTTTTGAACAAGCCATCAATTCAGGCCAAAAACCACTGAGACAGGCTAAACATAACCCCTTCCAAAATGTGTCTAGAGCAGAGAAGGAGGCTCTACAAGAACTCAAAAACAATGGTACAGTGGTGATAAAACCCGCTGACAAAGGTGGATGGATAGTCATCCTACCAAAAGCTAAGTACCACACTGAATGTAAGGAACTGCCAAGTAAAATAATACATTATAAAAAATTGGAATGGAATCACACACAAGACATAATGGATGAAATTACATTCCTTGTGAGAGAAGGACTGGAAAATGGTTGGGTCACAGAAAAGGAGGCTCTCTTTCTTGTGGAAAAGGAGCCGAAAATACTGTACTTTTACATTTTGCCAAAGGTACACAAGAATAAAATTGCCCCTCCAGGGCGATCAATAGTATCGGGCATAGGATCTGCACTGGAACCACTATCACAGGTTTGTGTTTTCTTTTTGAAACCATTGGTGGCAGAGATGCCATCATACTTTAAAAGACACCAATGACAAGCTTATTAAACTAAAGGACATGCCATATGACCCAGAAAGGGAGATATTGTTAACTCTTGATGTGAAATCTCTATACACAAACATCTCATAGGACTCCACTCTTGTGGTAATAGATAAACTACTTGCTTCACAACAGGCCAGCCAACTGACACCAGTGAGTTTCTTCCTAGACTGTGCCCATATGGTGTTGGCAAGAAACATCTTTGAATATGAGGGTGATATTTTTCCTACAGATTCACGGCACATTCATGGCCAGCACTTGCGCCCCAAGTCTGGCATGTCGCTACATTCACAATTTTGAAAGTGAGTACATCTTTGACAATGAAAATCCATATCTGAATCAAATGAGGTTGTGGAAGAGGTATATCGATGACATCCTGGTGATCTGGAAAGGCACCAGAGAGGAAGCCATTGAGTTTATGAACTGGCTAAATAACCTTGATCCCTTCCTAAGATTTACAATGAGCATGAGCAATGAAGAAATCCCCTTCCTGGACCTACAAATTTACGCAGAGGATGGCATCCTAAAACCAGAAGTATATTACAAGCAAACAAGCGAGAAGAACAGCCTCCTACAGTTTGACAGCTATCACCCCCCTACACTGAGAGAAGGTCTACCCATAGGACAATTCCTAAGATTAAAACGCAATTGTACCAAGATTAAGAAATATAAGGAAAATGCAAACATACTTAGTGCTAAATTGAAAGAAAGAAACTATCCAAAAAGTACAATCACAAGTGCTAAAAATAGAGCCATGCACAATAATAGGGAGGCCTTACTTGAGACATACACAACACTTTCAAGAACCTAGACCCATTTGCTTGACAACGTTCCCCCCAATATTAAATTCTATGAAAAAACTGGTCAAGAAATACTGGGGGATCTTATATATGGGGAATTTAAAAACCACAAGCCCCCTATGTTCGCTTTCAAACGAGGGCAGAACATATTTGGCGTGGTGGTCCACACACGCACAAAAACAAAACCAGTTGAATCCCAGCAGAGACTTTGGAATCTCCCCCCACCCACGGGTCACTAACCATGTGGTGGATGTGGGGTGTATTAATTCACAAAAAAATTTACTTCAGTAGACCTGAGTCTACCCACACCTTGGAGACTAAAACATTTCACTAACTGCAACACATGCAACATAATACACGCCCTGAAATGTCCATGTGGATTGCTGTACATAGAGTTGACCTCACAAAAAGTAAGGATGTGTATTACGGAGCATAGGAGGACAATCAGATGTAAGAATAACAAAACAAAATTGGTATGACACTACATCGAACAACAACACTTAGCAAATGATATAGACTGGTACATAATAGAAAAATTGCAACAGAGAGAAATAGATATATTCAAAGCTCTGTTGAGATTCGAACAGCTTTGGGTGCTCCACCAGCGCATTGATTCCCTTGGGCTCAATGATGAGATACCATGGGGAGTACTGAGCCGATAATGAACTGATGAATTAGTGGAATCAACACAAAGCTGCATCTTCAACTAATATATAGTGTTTTACATTATGGAGGTGATGCCCCTCCTAATACACTCCACATAAATAAAGACACACTGGTCTTTATTTAACAGAGCTCAATGTCTACACTATGACCTTTACAGCCGTCACTACCTCAAGAGTAAATTCTTACCTGAACCGCTGGGATTACTTTTCCCAGACTCCCTTGGAATAGCATCCGAAGGTGAGGCCCGCCCGCCACTGTTAAATGAGATCAGGACGTCCGGGGTCACGCTTGGACGTAAAGAACCACATGTACATAGTTTAACACACTGGAGGCACCCATTGAGACACACCCCTCCCTGAGAACAGAGATGGCAAGCGGTTCCCCGCCCCTCCGTAGCCGGCATTCTCATTTTACACCATCCACTGGAACGGTAGTTTGACCGGGACTGAGGGAGGAGACATGGCAGCCTTTTGCCAGTCAGGATTTCCTGACTGTGGCCCGCAATTTGGTTCCGGTCCTCCTGACCGCTGACACAGACACCAGGTACCGGCTCACTTCCGGATAGTTAAAAGGAAACAGTTTTCTGACCGGGAGTTATTGTTCCAGTCGGCTGTTTGAATAGGACACGGTGGGATCACAGCGGGCTCTCTACCTTGATTAACTAAGTAAAGACATTTGATACCACAGAGGATGGTCAAAATATCCAATGGTGACAATGGTCTCCAGGTCTCCCTTTTTGCCAGATTACTTCTAGCAATGGTTTTTTACTGAGAGGTATGTCCTCTCTGTTTATTTTATCTATGGGTTCTCTGCACAAACTGTAGTGTAGCGACACATAAACTTGGACCTGATGAATGCCTTAGACCCCTAGGCTTACAATAGGCAGAAACATGTTGGCATTAAATGTATTTCCATTCTGTGACACATATAGGCCATTATACCAATTTACTCCTGCTATTTACCCTTTCGTAATTCTGAAAAATCTTAGGATACCACCTTATTAAAGGATACCTTGGTGGTTTATTACAAGGTTTTTTTAAATCAGAAAAGTGGATTGCAGCATTATCCAGAAAAGATAAGAAATATCTAAGAACTCCCTCAGGTTAACTCCCCCCCCCCACCCCGAGGTCGCGTCTACCCTGGTCGTACCATCTTACCAGGGTGGGACTAGGTGGCAAATGATGAAGCCTTTAACATTACATGAGTGAGCCATCCTCGTCCAATTCTTGGAATTGCCTGAAAACCGAAATTATAGGAGGTAGTGATAAAACAGGGAACCCTTTAGGTCCTCTTACTTATCTTGTCGAGGAGCCAACTGGACTCAGAGTGAAATCCAAGGGTATCATGACTTTTTATGGTATATTATGTGAATTAGGGCAGGTATGAGTCCAATAATGCCCTGAACCTCTCGCCTTTTTGTAATAAATCACCATGTGAACTCAGACAGTACCTTTCTGCTTCAGTAGGAACAGTCCAGCCCAGTCTGTCAAGCCAGGTCCATTCTCAACTGTCACACAGGCAATCCCAAACCGGTTTTGGCCTATTTAGGATGCTTCAGTAGGGTGCAGCCGGGATTCAGAGGTACCGTGAGCACGGAACCTCTTCTAGTCATAACAGTTGCACTCAAGGCATTGCACGGAGGAAAACAAATAAAAGATCTGTGGAATGCTTAAATAAACCTCAACCAGGCCATCATTTTTTTTAGAAGAATTGGGACTGCAGACTATTGTGAAAGGTGAGGAAGCTTTTAGGAGAGGCCTTCCCTTTTGTTGTTTCCTAATTACTCCTTCAGTTGGGCTGATGACAGCCAGGTACAGAAGTCTCACATCCCTTTGTGCCTCTATTGTAGGCACTCCAGGAGAGAGATGACCCTGCTATGAAGATTATCACTGTACACAAAGGATGTATTTAGATAACAGCTTGAAATGGACCTTGAAATAAGAACCACAATAAAACGGTCCTGCATTCTAAGACAGTGGATCTACATCTCCTCTCTGCCAGTTGTGTATAAAGAAGTGACCACACTACCCCACTCATTGTAGTTCCCAGTAATCTATGACCAAGTTAGGGTGTGTGCCACAGAGTACTCAGAGGTTTGACAGAACTAGGGCTGGCATCTGCCTGACAGCCAACCTCCAATATGAGAGGGAACATCACCTAAAGTCGGGATCTATTGCTGGAGAAGGTGAGTACTTGTCCGTCATTGCCTCGAAACCCGCCTACCTGCTGAGAGAGAGAAGAACCCTGCCTATTCTGCAGGAGGGCAGAGTTTCCATGAAGGAGAGAGATGAAGCACATCCCATGGGGCTGTGGGATGCCCAGACAAGTAGACTGTGGAGAGCCACCCGGGAGGACTAACTGCTGAACATTGTGAATGAATTGAACAGGACTACAAAATCCGAATGGCACCTATGCAGGGTCGCAACTGTCGAAGTTGTGACCAGCCCTTGCAGGGTTACATCAACTACATTTATGATCAACCAAACGGGGGACTAAAACTGCTTGTCTCTATCTGGGGCTTCACTATCCAGCCACAGTGTGGGACCGACCCCAAGCATAAAAAGAACCAAGACACCACTTGTCTGGGAAGGAACGGTTTAGCTCATGACACCTGCTTCCCACTCCTGCAAGTTGAAGAGTCAAAGCAGACGCACTGCTGAATGCTAGCTAACACCCAAGAGAGGAGTTACTTGAAAACTGCCTGCCAGGATGCCGACACTCACTGGAGTGTAGACGGGTGTTTCAGAGTGCAAGGTGTACTGAGGACGATCTGGAAGGACTGAATTCATTCATGTGTAAGAGCACAAGAGAATAAAAAGACAAAGCAAATCCTGGCTGGAGGTGACTACATCACACTTGTGCTAGATTCACACTACTGCTGTTCCCCTGAAAGTTAGAGGACACCACCCAGAACCAGGAGAGAGCCTGGATATACTGGGTACAATGAGAGAGTTGGGTGGGCATAGCATCTGCCAATAGTACCAGAGACACTGGCTTGGTCTCCACTGCTGGTGGTTTATTGTATTTAGTATCATTGTGCAATAAGGTCAGGGCCGGACTGGCTACCGGGCATTTTAGTGTGCTGCCAAGCTGGGGGGTCACTTCACTGCAGTGGGGGCTGATTTCGTTGATGGGGACCAGCGTGTGCTTCTAAATAAACAAAGCAAAACTAATGGTTTTAAGCACACGCAGGTCCCCATTAAGGAAATCAACCCCCAGCTTGGCAGCACACCAAAATGCCCGGTAGCCAGTCTGGCCCTGAATAAGGTACTTTCTTTCTTGACAACATAAACACTAGGCTGAACATTCTTTTTATTTGGTTGTTGATTGTTGAGCTGTGAGCTCAAGCACACCCACACTACCTACCTGTGTGACTGCTTACTTCACGCTACCCTGAGAGTCAAGTGTGGAAAGGGTTGTACTTGGCCCAGTTTTGCAGAGCTACAGTTGGAAGGACCCCGGAACATCAGAGGCAAACGACCCACACCTGGGACCCAGTAGCCACTGCTTTCCCCGTCGTCCCCTGAACTTGTTCCTACAAACTGTCACCTGGGTCCCACACTTAACACTTGTATTTTTTTTAGCGTACAGTCCAGTCATGTTTGCATATAAATTATCACCCTTCTAAAATAGAACAAAGGAATGATGGCTCACCAAATTAACTTTCTGCATCCCACATGAGTATTCTTTATAGCACACAATGATGAAAATTAGAAATGAGAAACTGAATGGTGGCTTATATATTTTTGAATAGTGCTTACTAATTATCATTGTTTTTGTAGTTTTGAAGAGCTGCACGAAATATGTGCTTTGCTGTATTGTATTGCAGATTGTACAATCTGAATGAACACCTGCATGCCAAGTGTTGGAAATGACCCTCTTTGCAGGGTTATCCCCAAACTTTTTGCTTCTTCCTCCCTTGTTTTTCATGACCTGTGGTTGTTAGCAATAGGACTCTGGGCACTTTACCACTGCTGATCAGTGCTAAAATGCATATGCTTTCTGTATAAATTAATATTGTGATTGGTCATCCATGATTGGCATATTTATTTTACCAGTAGGTCCCTAGTAAAGTGCACTGAGTGTGCCAGGGCAGATGATTCAAATGCTACTAGTGGGCCTGCAGCACTGATTGTGCCACCCACATGAGTAGCCCTAAAATGGTGTCTCAGGCCTGCCACCACAGTGCCTGTGTGCAGTTGCTAACTACCATGCTGACCTGACCAGTGTCCCCACTGGCCAGGCCTAACCCTTCCCTTTCTGTACAAATTGGACACCTCTATGTAAGGCCCAACGTACCCCCCTGCGCAGTATGCAGTGTATGTAAAAGGTAGAGCATGTAATAGTGTGGTTGGCATGCTCTGATAGTGAAATACTGCCAATTTCGTTTTTCACTATTGAAAGGCTATCTTGCCCATAGGCTAGCATGGGAAATGCTGTGTATAATGTTTACCTGTATATCTTCCCATAGGAGCAAGATAGAACATTAAAGTCTGGTATCCCTGAACTCAGAATTTAATAACCCATCTTTTAGGAAGGATGGTGTTTAAACCCTGTGCTTGAAAACAGCACTTTTAGAAAGTGGCTGTTTTCTTGTCTGACCTTTCTGTGTGCCTTGGCCTGTTTGTGAATTGACTCTCTGGTTTGTGAGTAACAGGGGCTGGGGTGGCTCCAGGAGGCTGAATGAGTCAGCCCTAGGCTTAATAGCTTCATCTGCATCTTGAGTGGTGGGAGGGGATAGCACCTGGGCCTGAATAGGGCTGTGCCTGCCTTCCACAATGCTGGCTCCACCTCCTGCTGGGTAGCTGACGACCCTGCCCCTCTCTCTCTCAAAGGAAAGAAGGAGTCATGTAAACAGAGTGCTCCAGGACTGACCAGAACTGGTTTGGACTAGTCCAAGGCCTCTCTGCCTTCAGAGAACAAAGAGAATATTGGTATAAAAAGGGATACCCAGACCCCAGAAAATTAGATCATCCTGGAATCAAGAAGGAAGCACTGCCAAGGAGAAAGCTTGAAGACTGAAGAGGAAGGACTGTGCTGCTGTGTGTTTGTGGGCTGACCTGCAGTTGCTTTTCTGCCAAGGAGAGGGGAAGGACTTTGCTGTTGCTGTATCCTCTTGTCTGAAGAGATCTCCAAGGGCCTGAGGAGAGCTGGCCTCCTGTTAAGAAGTCCCAGGAACAAAAGGACTTCACCCCAGCTTCCCCCCTGAGCTCTGCTGAGTGAGTTCTGCCCTTCCTAGAGTGCTTGATTCATTTGTGCGGCCTCTGGAAGTTGTTGTCTGCTGTTTGGGGAGCTGGACAAGAAGAAAAGAAGAAGATCTACAATTTGCACGCATCGCTCGCTTGCGTCGACAGTGCGGGAACATTCCCGTCGCTGCGAAGATCGTCGCAGCGCCTGTTGCCGCTGCAAGAACTGAGGCATCGTTCACTTGCAGAGCGCATCGCCCCGGTGCGGGAAGATTCCTGTCGCTGCGAGCATCATCACAGGGCCTGTCGTCGCTGTGAGAAACCGGCGCACCGCTTGCTTGCGGATCGCATCCCGTAGCTGCGAACATCGTCGCAGAGCCAACGCATCGAGGGGCCACGAGAGGAGATCAACGCTGCGCCACGCACCATTGCCGCACCGAAGATCGTCACTGTCCTGAAGATCGTCACATCGGGCCTGTGCGAGACGCTTCCTACCAAAACTGCGCACTGGAATCCATACAAGGTATTGCATCCCTCCCCATACAGACCGGATTCGCCGCAACACGCCCGCTGCGTGCAGCGGGGCTGTTGCATAGCCTCCCCGGGGTCTCAGGAGTGACGCATCACTTGTTTTTCAACGCTGCAGCTTCCACTTGGAACTTTTGTCGCATCTACAGGTACTTTGGGGCTTAGAGTGATGCACTTGTGGATTATTTTGACGCAAACCCTTGAACTTTTTTAAAAACTTATTCTGGAACCATGTATGTTGGATTTATGTTGTTTTGGTCTTGTGTAGTTTAAATAAAGATACTTTATTTTTCTAAACTGGTGTGGAGTCCATTTGTGGTGTTTTCACTGTGTTACTGTGAGTGTTGGTACAAATACTTTACACATTGCCTTTGATAAGCCTGTCTGCTCGTGCCAAGCTACCAAGGGGGTGAGCAGGGGTTATCTAAAGAGTGTACCCCCTGACCCTGACTAGAAGCAAGGGTCCCTATTTGGACAGTGGTAACTACCTCTGCCAACTAGAGACCCTCAGATCTAACACCAAGCCTCCTTGTTTTCTGCATAACCAGTTACTGAGCAGTTTTCTAGAAGTGACCCCATAATGCAGGCGACGTTGAGCCCCTAAGGTCTGACGAATCTGACTTTATTTTAAGTAGGTCATCACAATTTTAGATAAGGGAGGTCGACATCTTAGATCATGGAGGTTACCATCCTTCTTCATTTATACAGAATCACTGTCTTGCCTTCACATGTCATCCGACCGTATCATTCTAAGAACCGTGCAGGTGTCAGGTCATTCAACTGATGAGATAGATATTTCACCTGATGAGACATCAGTCTGAGTCAAGTGTGTACTTATCACTATGCCTAGGTCAAATAAGAACAAGAATTGCCATATAATCAAATAATGTAGTCTACATTGACGTTCTCATGTCAGAAATTCCAATCTCTGATAAGATTTAGTATATAAGGACAGCCATCGGACCATTAATTTAGAGGTACTTCACCCAGAGTATCGCAGGAGATTCTTCCAGAAGATGGTCGCACCTAATGCTGGCACACTTCAAAGATACTACATTTCACTCAATGCTGATAAAGTCAAGTCCCAGAGGAAGGCTGCTACTTCAGCACGTGTGTACCCTTTGCAGGGAACACTGCCTTAATGACTCCAATGATAACAACAGCTTTTGCTGGCAACGAGGTATACAGTGCGTCGCTTCTCGCTAAGAAACTCTAGACTTGGGGGAGGAGCCAAGCTCGCGTCCGAGATGGCCGCGCTTTAGCTCGGCTCCGTCAACTTTCCTGTTCGAAACATAAATCCTGCCTTTATCCTGCCCCGGGAAGACAATTTCTGCTACGCTGTGGATCTACGGCGATTTATAGACACTTACCGTCTGTTCCGGTTGTCTCTGGGTGCCGTGGTTCCGGAACTGTGCCTTCGCTCGCTTCGGGACCTCCGGAGCGGACTGGCCTGAATCTCCTTGGCGGCGCCCGGACGGGGCGCTACGCTATGGCCGGCCCTTGATGGCGCAGTGGACTCGGCCGACGAGGCGGTTGTGCAGAGAGGCCGGTCGCGGCTTTCTGGTTTGATCAGGCGGTCCCGCGGCCTGGGGTGGAGGCGCTGCCTTCTGTTGACGGGACTGACCGTAATTGTGGCTTGTCCCCCCCTTTGTTCTCCGGTCCGGCCATTTTGAGTGCCTCCGCCCGGACTCGGAGAACGGGGCCGGCGGCATTGGGGGGCCGGCGATCCTCCTTCTTCTGGTGGCCCCCCTTCCTGCTCTGGACGTGCCTCTGCTGGTGGTCGACTGAATTCCGTTTGCCTTGCTGTGGCCCGGTCGGGGGTCGGGGATCGCTGCGAACCCGCCGGGCTTCCAAGATGGTGGCCGACCCTGTATGTCTCAGCCGGGCCGAGATGGGCGGCGGTGGTCCACGATGTGGCCCAGAAACCGGATACTGTAAAGGTGTTCCTACACTTAAGGACATCCTCGCCGCCCTGCGCTCCTGGGATACTCCTGTGGCCGCACCCGCTGTTAACCTGGAGGAGGCTCGTTTCGCTGGGCCGTTTGAGCCCCCCCTGGCGTGTGCGACTACGTCGCCGCTAGGTGCGGCTGGTTCTATCCTGGAAATTATGGACCCGGTGGCTGCCGTTTCTGCTGATGTGCGGAGTTCCGCTGCCCTCCATCGTGATGTGTCCTCTCCTGTGCTGTGGGTCGGTGGGCCGGGTCCTGTCCGGGCCGGTCTTGGTGGTTCTTCCTGTTCTTCATCTCCTCGAATGGCCGATCGTAGATCCTGTGCTGACTCCACTGGGTCGACTTTCCTCGGATCATCTTCGGAACTGTGCCTGCCTTGTGTACAATGGTTTCTGACTGCTCCGGATCATTCGAGTGGTGCACGGAACATCTTGTGCGGTTTGAAGTTTGACCTCCCTGTTCTCTGCCTCCTGTTCCTTGTGGTCTGGTTCTTCGTGAGGCGGACTGCTACAGATTTGGAAAGAAAAGGACAGGGATGAGACGATCTTGCCTTTGTGGACTGTTGTCTTGCAATGGTTGGATGATCGATTAGTACGGTATGATCATGTCGGACTTTTGTCGTATTCCTGTTCTGTATCCTTCAATTCTTCGTCTTCCCGTGGACACTGATGTTTCGGACGGGAGGGTGGGAGCCGTTGATTCTGTTATATGGCCCTCTCCCGTGTTCCTTTCTCCCTTATTCCTTCTTTTCCCCCCCTTTTTTGTCTTTATGGTTCTATCTTGCTTTAGCTCTTCTATATTTCGGGTTCTGATTAGGGCGACAGGCACGCTGCTGGGGGGTGGGCCATAGCCTTCTGCAGGGGTGCAGGGTGGGCTTGCGGGGTGGGGGGGGGGGTCTGTCATTTCTTTGGGGGGGGTTTTTCCCCTCCTTTTTCTTATTTTTTGGTTCTATGGCTCTTGTGTGTCCTCTTTTTCGGGACGCGGTCTCAGCATGTGTCCCCCTGGGTGGGTTGTTCTTGATGCGCTGGCCTTTGGGTCTTACTGTGACTTTGGCTCACTACTTAATTTTGCTCTGTTTACTACCGGTTCTGTATACCGATTTGTGGTTTCCGGCCTCGTTTGCCATGGGACACATGCTTGAGGTGGCGTTCTTCCTTTCGCTTTTTGTCCCTTTTCCCTCTTTTTCCTCCCTTCCTCCCCCCTCTCGTGGGCGGGTTTTTTTTTCCTTATTCCCTGGGTTGTGTGACGGAGGGCTTTATTTGATAAGCTTTTTTCGACTCTGTTTGATATGGTATGTTCTTATTGTGGTGGGTGGCGTTGAACGGCAGTTGCCACTGTTTTTCTGGTGCGACTCATATTCTGCCATTACCGATAGGTATTTGTCATTATTGAGTTATCCTGTATCTTTTACCATGGCTGTTCGAGGCCCACCACGGCCCTCCGAGACTTCCTACCTGTTTATTATCCTGTTGTACCCGTTTCTATATATTAGAAAATCAACCTTCTCGTATCCTGTCCCTGCTGGTTGCTATATGGCTTTTAGCCCTTATTTCCTGTATGATTTGTTGTGCTATTCTGTATGCGTTTCTGTATTGTTGATTATGCTCCTTATCTGTGGTGGCCGGCCCGCTGGGTTGTAGGCCCGTATTTGTGAGCCTTCCCTGTACAATAAAGGTTTTAAAAAAAAAAAAAAAAAAGAAACTCTACACTTCAGTTGCAGTGCTTTCCATACTCTGTCAGTGTAGCACATAGAAGTAGGTTTTTAGGGTGGTTGGTTTTAGATGACATTTTAACCAGTAAGAAATGTTAATTTTATTCTCTTTACTTACAACGCGCCTTCTTGCTGTTTTTTTTATATCCTGTGTAGATGTTTTTGATAGACTAAGAAACAGGTTATTCCTGTCGTAATAAGTGTTTTTTTTAAAGTGTCTATTCTTCTTAGTGCAGTGTGTGTGTGATATAAAGAAATAGTGTTTTTTCTGTCACCACAGTGCACCTGATCCCTTTATAGGTATTCAAAGTCAATAACTGTATTTTAACAATGTATTGGATAGGGTTCTGCTGGGCTCCAATAACCTGTCTTTCACATTCAGTGCTGGTGCATTGAACTGAGCTCACTTGTGTCACCTGTGGGTGGGAAAGAAAACCAGGTAGAGCTACGCCAAAGGGTTGTATGATTAAACAACTATCTCTGTAATCACGAGTGCCTAAACCACGAAGGATAAACAACGACCAAATCCCAACCACTATGTTTTGAACCACGACTCACTCAACCACGAAATAATTTCTATTTACATATAAACAGAATCTACTACTATGTTAAAAACGACGCTTCATTTAAACTTGTAAAAACATTAGTTAGCATGTTTTTCATATATATCTTTCTGTCAATTTTTTAGATATCAAGTTACAAAATGTCAGTACAATACAGTAAATCAAGTCTGGGCCTTTACTCTTCCCTACGCTCTCTGTCTTGTGTGCGCCTAGTTTATGCTCGTAGAAACTGAGCTACGGTGTCCAGCATTCAATCTCTATTGTGCTTAAAAAAAAAAAGGACGTGTGGGAATGCATCCAGCTGTGACCGGTGACGATGTTAAGTGGATAGGGCAGTACCAGCAGCATCTGTGGCTGTGCCCAGAGTCTCACAATCTTAGGTGACAGCGGGGTGTGCGGGTGGGGGCTATGGAAGCCAGACAGCAGCAGCTCTGTGGTTCCTCTGCAGCACCCCACAATATTTCGAGGCGCAGACACTGTTCTCCGGGAGAGCCAACACACAGGACAAAAATGCACCCAAGGAATCCCAACCTATAGGGCTGAATGAGGCTGTAACACGGTCGTCTCTGAAGGTGCTAATTGTAATTGTGTGAAGCTCCTTCATAGTTCATCAGACTGTCTGCATCTAGAATACAGCTGATGTGACAGTCCACCATACTTGCCTCTGTTAAAGATTACGCCTCAGTCAGATGTTTAAATCTGCAGCATAGCGCCCGGTAAGGTCGATCTACATGGGTCCCACTTACACTGCACCAAAGATTTTGTGTCTGGAATGGACAGTGAACCCTGCGCCCATTGTCCTTGCCCGGGGTCCTTCCGCCTGAAAACAATACTACAGTGACATCAACTGGCCAATTAAAACTAGGTAAATTAAAACTGACTGTAACTTAGTCAGTATTTAAAAAAATATATCATTAGATGTTTATTAAAAATAGTTTACATTTGAAGTGCAATTTTAATAAATTCATTTTTTTTCGTGTTTAAAGTTGGAGTTGTTGTTAAGGCCACTCGTTTAATGAAGTCGTTTTTAAGGAGGTCGTGGTTCAGTCCCAGGTCGTTGTTTATGAATCATTGTTAAGGCCACTTGTTGTTTAGAAACCGTTGTTCAGGTCGTCAGGCTGATGATGGCTGATAGCCAGAAACTGGTCCTAAGATGCTTGATTCCGGTCCAGGGAAGACATGGCTTGGCAGTTCGGGCTGGACTGTTCCCATGAGGCACAGGGTCAAGACAGATTTGCATATGGCCATGTCTGAACTGGGGTGGTGTGGTGAGCAAAATAACGATGGATTAAACCCAGATCTGTGACTGGGGGTGAATGTTTTGCCATTGTGCAACATTCCGTCCATCAATTGTTGTTTTTGCATTTGTCACCCCGAGTGGGACGGGTATGCTCAGACGTGAGTCCCTGCTCTCCATATCACTGGAATCAAGCTATCCAGGCTGATGACGGCTGGTAGCCAAAAACCGGTCCTATGATGCTTGATTCCCGTCCAGGGAAGAGATGCCTTGGCAGTTCGGGCTGGACTGTTCCTGAGGTACTGGGTTTTTAAGAACCGGCACAGAACCGGTAACCCAGCGGTGCCAGGGGATCAACACCCAGAGACCTCGGGTTCTCCTGAGTCAGACCTACAGAAACTCAGAGTCTTCTAGGTGAAGTCAAAGATTAGTTTATTGGCTGCAACCAAGGTAACAGGGTCCTAGAAGTACAACACGGGTATATTCTCAGGAGACTGCACACCTTCACGAAGTCAGGCTTCTCTTCTTATACATAGTTTTCAGCCTTGGGCAAAACATTCCTTGGATTCGTGGTATTTCATTTATAGTTACTGATTACAAAAGAAAAGCAGAGTCATGATGACATGTACATATTTCACGTCGTGCTGCCCATAACAAATCATCCGGCAAGGCCCAACATTTCATCAGATATCGCTGGACCCCTAATAAAAACGGTCACCTCCCCATCATAAAGCAAGTGAAGAAAAGGAGTGGAGAAAGATGTGAGCGAGATATGGCAGGTGTGCGCGCTCAAATGGTTTTATGGCTGGTTGGGCCTAGATGCTATCTTGCTCGGCCACTGGGAGGGAACTGACCTAACGAGTTCGGCCTGGGGCAATGGTTCTAACTTGTACTGGGGTCAGGGAGAAGTCGATTAAGGAGTATGTGTCCTTGTGGAATCAAATTCAACTGGATTAAGGCCTATGTAAAGGGCAACATGTAGCTAAGGTTTTAGAATGTAAATGACGATTTCGAGGTGAAATCGTCACTCGAATACGCCGAAAATACATGTACTTGATGTACTCGTCATTCTCGGTCTTTTGATACCAAATTCGTCCTATTTCGACGAAGTTTTTATTCTCGAGTCTAGTACTATTATATGAATCCAGATTTTTCAGACCCACAGACCCTCCTTTTGCCCTTACATAGGCAATTAATCTATCCTCATGTTAATCTGAGTCCAGATCTATATTCCTAAAGTCATTGAGATGTTGCTGCAACATCATTCTAGTGCTGAGCTCATGTCTTGACACAGGCTTCCTTACACATGATATAGCACAGAGGCCACATATTGCAGGAGCACACTGTATGCATAGACAGAACAGGAAAAGAATGGCTAAGACCATCCCAATGACCATCAGAATTTTCCATCCCCAGGCAGATATCAGTTCCCAGAACCATCCCATTAACGACCAATCTCCTTTATCCACATGAATAGATTCGGAAATCTTATGTAGTTTGGAGATGGCCCCGTACACTGTCGGAGCATTATCTGGAATAAAAATGCAACAACTGGACTGGATCAATTTGCATACTCCACCTTGGTCCGCAAGTATTACATCCAAAGCGACCCGGTTCTGAAGGGTCATAAGTCGATCCGACTGGAGCTCAGCAGTCAGGTTACTAAGGGCACCAGCAGTTTCAATCACGGTGGATTCAACTACCCTTGTCAATTGCCTTATGTTTCTGCTGTTAGCCATGGCTCCCCAGAACGGCAGAAAACCCATTGCAAAGTCACCAAATTCTTGACCTGCAGTGTCTTCTTTACTCAAAACACCTCTAACTACCCTTGTCCGATGGTAATCCGCCGCTGCTGTGTAGGTGGGAGGTAACAGGAATGAAACAAAACATGAGCCCGAGAAGTCAGGGGGCAACCATGTATAGGCTCTATCATGGCAGATGAAATAAGTACCCTTAGCGGCTAAAAAGGCAGGGGAAGTCTGAGATCCAAAAACATACGTTTCTGTACAGACGCTCTTCCCTAGCTGATCTCTGGGATTCCTGCCAATACCTTGCAGACACAGGTGACCTTGATGGGGTACGATCCAGATAGGGGACGATCTTTTGGCTTGCTGTTTCTCACTTAATGTAGTGCCATATCCGGTCACATTCCAACCTACATATGCAAGTATCTCATCATCCGGGGTATCTTCGTAAGAAGTTACTTCCTTGATCATGTCAACTATACCTTTGACTAGGGCGCTAGTCTTGAGGTTGTCTTTTACAGAACGTAGGGGTTGGATTTCTCGTGCATATATGAACATTGTCCTATATGCCCATGCTGACCCATTGTGACTAAATGGCAGGACCAAGTAGGGGATACCTCTATCCCTGGTGTGGGGCATGAGACCACACACCCAACAATTGGTTGTGTTCATTACAAGTTGGTGTTGGTGTAATAACTGAACGAAGGAGTTATTGATGAATTCTAATCTCCTATTTGATTCGTGGTCAGGCAAAGGGTGAAAAGAATGAGAGGAAACAGTAGGAGGAGGTATGGGTGATGTAGTGGGCGCAAATGTCACATGAAGAGAGAATAAAACATAGATTATCAAAAAGACCATTACGCTGAATAGCATAAAAATACACGCTATTATAAACATTTTCTTCGTCATCGTGTTCAAAAGTCTCTGCTTAAAGTTCATTTGTTTGGCAGGCCTCTCCACATCAGGAAACTCCATCCTCTCTAAGGTGCTGCCCGCGGTGGTAGGTTGTTTCTGCTAAAGGATGCTTCCGTCAGTCTAGGGCAGCTCCCTTGGACTAACCGGAACCAGCGACCTAACGTCGTCAGCTGCACCCAAAAGTCTTTAATCAACCGCGACCCTAGCAGCGGAACCCGGATGGCGGTTCGAGAAAAACAAAAATAAGCAAGTTTACCTAGATGGGAGAATCTGCACTTTCAAAAATAGGATTTGGGGAAAAACACATTTTTTATTAGTCCACAGGTTTTTCTCTCGGCTCATAAAATAAATCACTTTTACTTTAGTCTGTTTTTCTTGGTCGCAAATTGTAGCGTCTTTTCCCGGGTACTGTCTGGTCCAGAAATAGTAGCTCAGGTTCCACAGAGTTCAATTGTTCTGGTGGTGGCGCAGTTTCTTGAAAAATGTTCCCACTTTTACAATCAGGATTGGCTTCTTTTACACGTTCATCAGTTGTGCGCTCTGAGTCAGTGCCTCCTTTCCGGACCCATTGGTCATGTGGCAGAGGGAAGGGTATTTTCTTACAATGGATCCCGTGGACCCAATTGGCCTTCCCCTCCACCCTAACAGCCGACCTTGTAGACAGGAGGACGAGGTGAGGCCCGGTCCATCTGGGCTGGTCGTTTCTTGTTCTTCGGAAGTTTCGGACCAGCACCCAGGAACCGGGGTCAATGGAGTGACCCGGTGTCTCAGAGACCGGAGGCAAGGTGTTGTGGACCTGTTGATATAAAACACGCAATTTAGCCGTCAATTCATACAAATAGTCAAGCAAAATGGGGTGTTGCAGCTCGCTAAACTTCGTGGGCCTAGGCACTCCCCATATGTTGGCTGGCCGACCAAAGATTATTTCATAGGGGCTGAGTTTCACTCGCGAATGCACAGTCATTCTGGTGGATAGGAGTGCTAAGGGTAGAGCGTCAGGCCATTTAAGACCTGTGCTCGCTTGGATTTTGGCCAATTTAAGTTTAAGCGTGCCATTGTAACATTCCACTAATCCAGCTGATTGGGGGTGATTTGCAGCGTGGAACTTCTGCCTAATGCCTAGCCCTTCACACACTCTTTTCATCACACAGCCCACAAATTCACTTCCGTTGTCAGACCAGACCATTCTAGGCATTCCGAACCTGGGGAAGAACTCTTTCACAAGGGCTTTCGCTGTGGACAAGGCAGTATTGTCCCTTAGGGGATAGGCTTCTACCCATCTTGAGAAGGCACAAACAACCACGAGCACGTATTTTAAGTTGTTGCACCTCTCCATGTGTATGAAATCTAGCTGCAAAACCTAACGGATACGTAGGAGGTGCAAAATGACCAGCTGGAGTTGGGGTTCCCCTACCAGGATTGTGCTTCAGACATACCATGCAATTCTTGACCACATTCTCTGCACACTTGGGAATCCCTGAATTCTTCTACACTGGGGCCAACAACTCGCAAATCCCTTTCGCGCTGATATGGGCCATCCCATGAGCCATTGTAACCACTGCAGGCACATATGCATCGGGTAACAACCATCTCTGTTGCTCTGTCGATTCAATCCAACAACCATTTGCATCCATTCTCCCTGTACTTTCTCTCCACATACTTAACTCTTTCTCCGTGGCCTCAGCTTGGATGGACTTCACACTTTCTATTGTGTCTTCACATATTCCAACATCACCAGTCCATCTTTCTGGGCTCACAACATACATTCGGCTCATCATATTCTTTGCAGTTTCCTTAGCAGTTTCATCAGCAAATGCATTTCCACGACCAACATCATCAATCACTTTCTTGTGAGCACTACATTTCACGATCGCTACTTTCAGGGGCAACGTCAGTGATTCAAGAAGCTCATTCACCAACTGACCATGCTGAATCTTAGCTCCATGCGAAGTCAGGAACCCACGTTCCCTCCACAATCGTCCAAAACTGTGAGCCACTCCAAAAGCATACTGGCTGTCGGTATAGACAGTCACTTTCATTCCTCTAGATAACACACATGCTCTCGTCAGTGCCACGAGTTCAGCGGCTTGAGCTGAACCATGTGGTATTCGTGCAGTTTCAATGACTGTGTGCAAAGTTGTGACAGCGTATGCTGTAGTCACGTTACCATTTGGGAGTTTAAAGCATGAACCATCCACCCATAATGTACCATCACATTCAGCAAGAGGAGTGTCGAACAAATCAACTCTCCCTTTCGTCTCTTCCTCTGTTCTGAGGAAACAATCGTGCTGTTCTGAAGCATCCGATTCCTCTGTAATTGGTAACAATGTGGCTATGTTCAAGGTACTGCACCTTTTTATGTGCACATGGCTCGCTAGTAGCGTCAATTCATAACTGGACAGTCGAGCACTAGTTAAGTGCTGTGTCTTGGTCCTATTTAACAATGTGTCTACTGCATGCGGGACCATCACGATTAGTGTATTATTCATTACAAGACCTGCAGACTGTCGAATAGAAACAGCTGCTGCTGCTGTGGCCCTTAAACAACTTGGCAATGCTCTTGCTACCGGATCCAAAGTTGACCAAAAATAGGCGCATGGCCGCTGTCTATCTCCGTATAACTGAGTCAGCACAGACAATGCACAGCCCTCCTTCTCGTGGACATATAATGTGAAAAGGCTTACTGTAGTTGGGGTTACCTAACACAGGGGCCGAACATAATGCTGTGCGTAATTCGAGAAAACTTTTCTGACACTCATCAGACCAAGGAATGGGATTGGGTGTATTTATACACGTTAGTGCCAATAAGGGTTTGACTAATAACGAAAAATTTGGAATCCACTGTCTACAGTACGATGTAATGCCCAAGAAAGCGCGTACTTCTCTCTGCGTTCTTGGCACATTCAATTTTGCTATTGCCTGAATTCTTTCTGGGGTCAGTTTCCTTCCCTCCTTCGATAAGAGATGACCTAAGTAGGTCACTTCTTGTCGGCAATATTGAAGCTTGGAAAGTGACACCTTGTGATGCAGATCACATAGATGACGTAGTAATGTCAAAGTGGCCATTTTACAGATTTTCTCAGTATCCGCAGCGATGAGCAAATCGTCCACGTACTGTACGAGAGTGGCACCTCTGGGCAAAACCATTGTGTCAAGCTGACTTTTCAGAGCTTGACTGTATATTGAGGGGCTTTCACAGTAGCCTTGAGGAGCGCGTTTAAAGCGGAAGCTGCGACCTCCTAAACTAAAGGAAAAAATATCCCTGCTTTCCTCAGCAATCGGGATACTGAAGAAAGCATTCTTCAGGTCAATCACCGAAAACCAGGATGCAGAGGCTGGAATCATAGTCAATAATGTTGTAATGTCGGGGACAACTGGGAATTGTGGCACCACTATCTTATTTACTTCTCTAAGATCAATCACGAATCTATACACAGGTGGCTGAGAAGGGTCAGTTCGTTTTAAAACAGGCAGAACAGGACTATTGCAAACATTGCCTCGTGTTTCTTCAATTACGTCTTTTTCAATCAACTCGTAAACAATCGCTAGCAAAGCTTTTTCGCCCTCATTGGATATTCTGTACTGGGGAATTCGTGGCATTTTGACATTCGACTTCAATGTTACAACATATGGTGGAATTTCTAAAAGACCTACATCATTCGGACCAGTAGCCCAAAGAATATCTGGTAGAAGTGCCAATTCTGCTGGAAGTGCATTTCTCGACAAATACATGGGAGAAACCACTTTCTTACCTAAAGTAAGCTGTACTCCTGAGGGAGAACAGTACAAAGTCGCATACAATCTTTTTAGCAAATCTAATCCTAGCAAATTTTCACCACAACCTGTTGTCAAAATAAGGGGTGCTTCGAATTCACAAGGACCAACAGAAAGAGATAAAGGGTCAGAAATCGGATTTCTAACCGGGGCGCCAGAAAAACCTACGGAAACGTTCATTTCGCCAGACAAAGGTGTGCCAGGGAGTTTGGAGTGCATAATAGAACTCTTTGTAGCACCAGTATCCAACAGAAAAGGTTCTGACACACCCGATGTAATCACCTCAACGTAAGGTCCACTCTGATCTACTGGAACTGAAACAACTCCCTCTCCTTGTCTAAGGCTGTCCTAGCAATCATTATTCTCCCACTGCTCATTTTCTGTGTAATACTCGTCAACGTAGTATTGAGCTGTCCTGTCAGATACGTTATTTTGCTGGTCAAACCTGTTCATAGAGTTTTGTGGTGGAAGGGGACGTGCGTCCTGAGGGGCGTTTCCACGCCCTCTACCTCTAGGCGCTTGCTGACTGCCACGACCTCTTACGCCAGAAATTCCATTTGCACGTTGTGGTAGGGCAGGACAGTTATATTTGTAATGACCCTCTTGTTTGCAATATAAACACTGGTTGGGACCTACGCGGTTTTGAGTGTAATCGAATCTTTGCAAGTTTCTCTGATATTGTTGAGGCTGCTGAAAAGTGTTCTGGTTCTGATTCTGACCATTATTATTTTGATTACCACCACCACGTGGCGGATAGGCTTGCTGTAGCAAAACCTTCGTTTTGAGTTCTCTAGTTTGCTTTTCTACTTTATCTTTCTCATCTTTGTCTCTATTCTCGTAGTACTGTGCGGTAGCTAATATCTGGGCTGAAGATGAGACTGCCCAAGAACTTTCCGAATCTTTTAATTTCCTACACAAATCTGGAAGCAGATTGTGCACAAATTTATCAACAAACAATCTCTGACCACCTTCTGTGGTCATATCTTGACCGCTGTGGTCAATGAATGTTTCTTCAAATCTGGTGAAGAAATCTGAAACAGTTTCTTCTTTCTTTTGCTTGCATGCAGATAACTTATCCCAATTTACGCGTATTGCAGGCATTATCGTTTTCATGTAATCTACTATTCTACCAGGTAGTTCCGCTATCAGAGGCTCAGGCTTGGCACCACCAACTTGTCGCGCATCTGCAGTAGTAATATTAGCCCACGTGTCACCTAATTCCTGGTCATGATCTACATGACGAATTTTTCCCCATAAAGGCTGTGGAACAACGTTCCCGAATAACATATCGATATCGGCCAAATTCATTATACATGACCCAGCAGTTTGCGACAATTCTTTATAGTACCCTGCAGGATTTTTACGCGGATCTGGTAGTGTTTGTTTGAGTGCTAAAACTTCAGCTCGCTTCCATGGGACATGTACCCATACGCGGTGAAAGTGGGGCAGGACAGGTGGGACAGCTGTCGCGTCACCCTCTCTCCACTGTGGGGGAACTTCTCTCATAGGGTATTGTCGTGCCTTTTTCCTACTAGATGCACTAGATTCCAATGGTGACCCAGAACTGCTTCCCTTACTTCGATGTGATAATAGCATTTCAACTGCCTTTTCCACATCGGGACCTACAATCATACCCTCTCCAAACTTAAATCGTATACGACACATCTCTCGCGGGATGCATTCTTGATCATTGTCTTCTAAATCCTCGCCAAGAAAGACACACATCTGTTCGAACACATATCTCTGTGTCGCTGCTTCCCATTGATGGAAGACTTCCATGACAGACTGTACATCATATTTTGCAGTGTCCATGACCCATTTCCGAGCTAAACTATTCAGGGAATCTCTCTCTTGATAATCAGGCAGTTGACTTCGCAACTGTCTTCTTCCTATGTTAGGGGTCGTAGCAGGCGACCCGAAAAGAGGTAGAAGAAGATTAGTAACAGTGCTGGCCATTTTCTGCCGAATGGAAGGTGAAACTGAAGGACAAACAGATGAAAAAACGGGGTGAGATAAGGCGGGGGTAGAGATGGCAGAAGAGGTATCAGGAATAATAGATGTGGTACCAGGCAAAATCATAGAGGGGGCATTAGGAGATGTAGAAAGTACAGTAGGCAAAATCGTAGAAAACATAGGTGAAACAGAAGTGGTCGGTGGGCCTGGAGGAGGCTGCACCGAAGAAGTAGGAGCCAGCTGAAGAACAGCTGGCGGGTGCTGTGGAAGAGCCGGAGGCGCAGCTTGTGCAACTAAAGGTTGCGGGGGTGCTGTGGCATTCTGCGCATAGGGGGGTGGTGAAGTTAATAATTGCGACATTAGGGGGTCTTTTTCACGCTCTTTTGCTGTCCCTTGCTGAAGAGACGGCAAAACTGGATAACACTTATCTATTGCCATTTTACGTTGCCTGTGCAACTGCTCATTTATCTGCTCTTCCTCATTATCTTTAAACTGCACGGCAGCTTGCATTACTGAAAGTCCCCCTTCTCTCTTATTTTTCTTAGCTCATTTAATTTCTTTTTGTTTGGCTTCTTTGCGCCATAAGCGGAAAGAGTCAAACATCGCCGGCCGGGCTTTCTTTTTGAAGAGTTTAACTTCAAGGTTGTCTAAGATTTCAGAATCAAAGCTACCATATTGGGGCCATTTTAAAACACCATCTTTCTTAGTGTATTTAATCCATACCTCATTGTAAACGATGGGGCCTACCCCATGTTTAACGTATAGCTCGTAAGTCGGAGTTCCAACTGGAGGAACCGGACATGAGTCCTCCAATCGGGAGTCCCTATTATTACTACCAAGACAAAACCAATTCCCAAATCTAAGACTAGGCATCCTCGCTCTCTAGTCTAGTTCCAAACTTCAAAGGATTTATCGATTACGATATTTCTCGTGAATACACAAGTCCTTCGGTTATGGTGCTTGCAAGAACCAATAAAAACCTTTTGTATCTCCAAGATACCACAAAGTAAGTCCAACTAAGGACTGGGAGACGCTCCACTTATACTTAACTGAAAATATCGATGGCGTCACCAGAAGACTCGTCTCAGCGTTTCGCTCTACCGAAAACTTCAAGGGTCCAACATCAGGGCGATAGCCAGGGCAGCAGTCCTTGTAGCCGTCGGGAAGCGGGGAACCTCGCAGTAAAGACCTTCGGACCACGTCGACATGCAGGGGTCGATGAGGTGGTGGGCCCTCCTCCGGAATTTCCACGCGAAGCTCCTCACGATCTTCAGGCTGATTGGTACCACTGGAATCGCCCCAAACGCTGGGCGCCAATTGAGGTACTGGGTTTTTAAGAACCGGCACAGAACCGGTAACCCAGCGGTGCCAGGGGATCAACACCCAGAGACCTCGGGTTCTCCTGAGTCAGACCTACAGAAACTCAGATTCTTCTAGGTGAAGTCAAAGATTAGTTTATTGGCTGCAACCAAGTTAACAGGGTCCTAGAAGTACAACACAGGTATATTCTCAGGAGACTGCACACCTTCACGAAGTCAGGCTTCTCTTCTTATACATAGTTTTCAGCCTTGGGCAAAACATTCCTTGGATTCGTGGTATTTCATTTATAGTTACTGATTACAAAAGAAAAGCAGAGTCATGATGACATGTACATATTTCACGTCGTGCTGCCCATAACAAATCATCCGGCAAGGCCCAACATTTCATCAGATATCGCTGCACCCCTAATAAAAACGGTCACCTCCCCATCATAAAGCAAGTGAAGAAAAGGAGTGGAGAAAGATGTGAGCGAGATATGGCAGGTGTGCGCGCTCAAATGGTTTTATGGCTGGTTGGGCCTAGATGCTATCTTGCTCGGCCACTGGGAGGGAACTGACCTAACGAGTTCGGCCTGGGGCAATGGTTCTAACTTGTACTGGGGTCAGGGAGAAGTCGATTAAGGAGTATGTGTCCTTGTGGAATCAAATTCAACTGGATTAAGGCCTATGTAAAGGGCAACATGTAGCTAAGGTTTTAGAATGTAAATGACGATTTCGAGGTGAAATCGTCACTCGAATACGCCGAAAATACATGTACTTGATGTACTCGTCATTCTCGGTCTTTTGATACCAAATTCGTCCTATTTCGACGAAGTTTTTATTCTCGAGTCTAGTACTATTATATGAATCCAGATTTTTCAGAACCACATTCCCACGAGGCACAGGGTCAAGACTGATTTGCATATGGCCATGTCTGAGCTGGGGTGGTGTGGTGAGCAAAATAACGATGGATTAAACCCAGATCTGTGACTGGGGGTGAATGTTTTGCCATTGTGCAACATTCCATCCATCAATTATTGTTTTTGCATTTGTCACCCCGAGTGGGACTGGTATCCTCAGGCGTGAGTCCCGTGCTCTGCATGCCACTGGAATCAAGCCACCCTGGCTGATGACGGCTGATAGCCAGAAACCAGTCCTAGGATGCTTGATTCCGGTCCAGGGAAGAAATGGCTTGGCAGTTCGGACTGGACTGTTCCCATGAGGCACAGGGTCAAGACTGATTTGCATATGGCCATGTCTGAGCTGGGGTGGTGTGGTGAGCAAAATAACGATGGATTAAACCCAGGTCTGTGACTGGGGGTGAATGTTTTGCCATTGTGCAACATTCCGTCCATCAATTGTTTTTTTTGCATTTGTCACCCCGAGTGGGACGGGTATGCTCAGACGTGAGTCTCCTGCTCTCCATGCCACTGGAATCAAGCTATCCAGGCTGATGACGGCTGATAGCCAAAAACTGGTCCTAGGATGCTTGATTCCAGTCCAGGGAAGAGGTGCCTTGGCAGTTCGGGCTGGACTGTTCCCATGAGGCACAGGGTCAAGACTGATTTGCATATGGCCATGTCTGAGCTGGGGTGGTGAGCAAAATAACGATGGATTAAACCCAGATCTGTGACTGGGGGTGAATGTTTTGCCATTGTGCAACATTCCGTCCATCAATTGTTGTTTTTGCATTTGTCACCCCGAGTGGGACGGGTATGCTCAGACGTGAGTCCCTGCTCTCCATATCACTGGAATCAAGCTATCCAGGCTGATGACGGCTGGTAGCCAAAAACCGGTCCTATGATGCTTGATTCCCGTCCAGGGAAGAGATGCCTTGGCAGTTCGGGCTGGACTGTTCCTGAGGTACTGGGTTTTTAAGAACCGGCACAGAACCGGTAACCCAGCGGTGCCAGGGGATCAACACCCAGAGATCTCGGGTTCTCCTGAGTCAGACCTACAGAAACTCAGAGTCTTCTAGGTGAAGTCAAAGATTAGTTTATTGGCTGCAACCAAGGTAACAGGGTCCTAGAAGTACAACACGGGTATATTCTCAGGAGACTGCACACCTTCACGAAGTCAGGCTTCTCTTCTTATACATAGTTTTCAGCCTTGGGCAAAACATTCCTTGGATTCGTGGTATTTCATTTATAGTTACTGATTACAAAAGAAAAGCAGAGTCATGATGACATGTACATATTTCACGTCGTGCTGCCCATAACAAATCATCCGGCAAGGCCCAACATTTCATCAGATATCGCTGGACCCCTAATAAAAACGGTCACCTCCCCATCATAAAGCAAGTGAAGAAAAGGAGTGGAGAAAGATGTGAGCGAGATATGGCAGGTGTGCGCGCTCAAATGGTTTTATGGCTGGTTGGGCCTAGATGCTATCTTGCTCGGCCACTGGGAGGGAACTGACCTAACGAGTTCGGCCTGGGGCAATGGTTCTAACTTGTACTGGGGTCAGGGAGAAGTCGATTAAGGAGTATGTGTCCTTGTGGAATCAAATTCAACTGGATTAAGGCCTATGTAAAGGGCAACATGTAGCTAAGGTTTTAGAATGTAAATGACGATTTCGAGGTGAAATCGTCACTCGAATACGCCGAAAATACATGTACTTGATGTACTCGTCATTCTCGGTCTTTTGATACCAAATTCGTCCTATTTCGACGAAGTTTTTATTCTCGAGTCTAGTACTATTATATGAATCCAGATTTTTCAGAACCACATTCCCACGAGGCACAGGGTCAAGACTGATTTGCATATGGCCATGTCTGAGCTGGGGTGGTGTGGTGAGCAAAATAACGATGGATTAAACCCAGATCTGTGACTGGGGGTGAATGTTTTGCCATTGTGCAACATTCCATCCATCAATTATTGTTTTTGCATTTGTCACCCCGAGTGGGACTGGTATCCTCAGGCGTGAGTCCCGTGCTCTGCATGCCACTGGAATCAAGCCACCCTGGCTGATGACGGCTGATAGCCAGAAACCAGTCCTAGGATGCTTGATTCCGGTCCAGGGAAGAAATGGCTTGGCAGTTCGGACTGGACTGTTCCCATGAGGCACGGGGTCAAGACTGATTTGCATATGGCCATGTCTGAGCTGGGGTGGTGTGGTGAGCAAAATAACGATGGATTAAACCCAGGTCTGTGACTGGGGGTGAATGTTTTGCCATTGTGCAACATTCCGTCCATCAATTGTTTTTTTTGCATTTGTCACCCCGAGTGGGACGGGTATGCTCAGACGTGAGTCTCCTGCTCTCCATGCCACTGGAATCAAGCTATCCAGGCTGATGACGGCTGATAGCCAAAAACTGGTCCTAGGATGCTTGATTCCAGTCCAGGGAAGAGGTGCCTTGGCAGTTCGGGCTGGACTGTTCCCATGAGGCACAGGGTCAAGACTGATTTGCATATGGCCATGTCTGAGCTGGGGTGGTGAGCAAAATAACGATGGATTAAACCCAAATCTGTGACTGGGGGTGAATGTTTTGCCATTTTGCAACATTCCGTCCATCAATTATTGTTTTTGCATTTGTCACCCCGAGTGGGACAGGTATGCTCAGACGTGAGTCCCGTGCTCTCCATGCCACTGGAATCAAGCTACCCTGGCTGATGACAGCTGATAGCCAGAAACCAGTCCTAGGATGCTTGATTCCGGTCCAGGGAAGAAATGGCTTGGCAGTTCGGGCTGGACTGTTCCCATGAGGCACAGGTTCAAGACTGATTTGCCTATGGCCATGTCTGAGCTGGGGTGGTGTGGTGAGCAAAATAACGATGGATTAAACCCAGATCTGTGACTGGGGGTGAATGTTTTGCCATTGTGCAACATTCTGTCCATCAATTATTGTTTTTGCATTTGTCACCCCGAGTGGGACTGGTATGCTCAGACGTGAGTCCCGTGCTCTCCATGCCACTGGAATCAAGCTACCCTGGCTGATGACGGCTGATAGACAGAAACCAGTCCTAGGATGCTTGATTCCGGTCCAGGGAAGAAATGGCTTGGTAGTTCGGGCTGGACTGTTCCCATGAGGCACAGGGTCAAGACTGATTTGCATGTGGCCATGTCTGAACTGGGGTGGTGTGGTGAGCAAAATAACAATGGATTAAACCCAGATCTGTGACTGGGGGTGAATGTTTTGCCATTGTGCAACATTCCGTCCATCAATTATTGTTTTGCATTTGTCACCCTGAGTGGGACGGGTATGCTCAGACGTGAGTCCCGTGCTCTCCATGCCACTGGAATCAAGCTACCCTGGCTGATGACGGCTGATAGCCAGAAACCGGTCCTAGGATGCTTGATTCCGATCCAGGGAAGACATGGCTTGGCACTTCTGCTGGACTGTTCCCATGAGGCACAGGGTCAAGACTGATTTGCATATGGCCATGTCTGAACTAGGGTGGTGTGGTGAGCAAAATAACGATGGATTAAACCCAGATCTGTGACTGGGGTTGAATGTTTTGCCACTGTGCAAAATTCCGTCCATCAATTGTTGTTTTAGCATTTGTCACCCCGAGCGGAACGGGTATGCTCAGCCGTGGGTCCTGTGCTCTCCATGCCACTGGAATCAAGCTATCCTGGCTGATGACGGCTGATAGCCAGAAACCGGTCCTAGGATGCTTGATTCCGTCCAGGGAAGACATGGCTTGCAAGTTCGGGCTGGACTGTTCCCATGAGGTACAGGGTCAAGACTGATTTGCATATGGCCATGTCTGAACTTGGGTGGTGTGGTGAGCAAAATAACGATGGATTAAACCCAGATCTGTGACTGGGGTGAATGTTTTGTCAATGTGAAACATTCCGTCCATCAAATGTTGTTTTTGCATTTGTCACCCAGAGTGGGTCAGGTATGGTCAGACGTGAGTCCCGTGCTCTCCATGCCACTGGAATCAAGCTATCCTGGCTTATGTTGGCAGATAGCCAGAAACCAGTCCTAGGATGCTTTATTTCCGGTCCAGGGAAGACATGGCTTGGCAGTTCGGGCTAGACTGTTCCCATGAGGCATAGGGTCAAGACTGATTTGCATATGGCCATGTCTGAACTAGGGTGGTGTAGTGAACAAAATAACGATGGATTAAACCCAGATCCGTGACTGGGGTTGAATGTTTTGCCATTGTGCAACATTCCGTCCATCAATTGTTGTTTTTGAATTTGTCACCCCGAGTTGGACGGGTATGCTCAGACGTGAGTCCCGTGCTCTCCATGCCACTGGAATCAAGCTATCCTGGCTGATGACGGCTGATAGCGAGAAACTGGTCCTAGGATGCTTGATTCCGGTCCAGGGAAGACATGGCTTGGCAGTTCGGGCTGGACTGTTCCCATGAGGCACAGGGTCAAGACTGATTTACATATGGCCATGTCTGAACTGGGATGTTGTGGTGAGCAAAATAACGATGGATTAAACCCAGATCTGTGACTGGGGTGAATGTTTTGCCATTGTGCAACATTCCATCCATCAATTGTTATTTTTGTTTTTGTTTCCAGAGACAGAGGAAAATTTGAAAGGGGATAAAGCCTAGTACTTTAGAGTGCACTGCCCTCTTACCGTTAGCTCTACAGTGAATAATTACATTTTCCTCAACTAAACAATTTAGATAGTGTTAGAAATTTGATTGTAGGTGGACTGGTTTATGATCCCTAGCCAAGCAGCAACCACCAACCACAATCCTAGTCAGGGTAAGAAGCAGGCAAACCCTAAATTAGCCTGTGCTCACCCTCTGGTAGCTTGGCACAGAGCACTCAGGCTTAACTTAGTGTTAATGTGTTAAGTATTTGTGCAACACTTTAAACAGTAAAACAGTAAAAACACCACACAAAAAGATTACACGCCAGGTTAGAAAAATAGAACTTAATTTAATGAATAAAACAAGACTAAAATAACAAAAAACCAATAAGTAGAACTTGAGTTTGGATATCTGGTTGCGCTGGAGTGGGACACAGTCAAAAGTTTAGGCTGACCACGATGGACCTCTGGCCGGATACAAGGACCCAGGGAACAAAAGTACCTTGATCTGGTCTGCGTTGATGCCGAAGATGTAGGGTGCAGCTGAAGTGATGCATCGGTGTCGATCAATGTAGTGGCGGCAATGATATGGTCCTGATCTGCGCAGCAGCTGCAATGTGCTGGCAGATTTTGCACATTCCTTGAGAAAGCCGTTGATGGGAATGCAAAGACCTTCGCCGGGAAGAGCGTTGCACAGTGGTGGTTCTGAACGTGATGCGTTGGTGTCAGTCCACACAGCAGAGGCGATGGGCCGGTTCTGGTCCACACAGCAGAGGCGATGCACCAGTTCTAGTCCATGCAACTGAAGCAGTGCGCTGGTTGTGATCCACGTAACCGGGGCGATGCGTAGGGTCTGATCCACACAACTGCAGCAATGCGCCCATTCGACAGAGGACACATGAGTTTTATTAAAGCAAGCACCTTAGGCCCACTTCTGAGGGTCCAGGACTGGGGTGGTACTACTTGGCAGGGCAGAGTCCAAGGTGCAGAAGCAGCAGATAAGTTGGAAGTCTTTTATGCCCCAGAGACTTCAAACTTGGAGGCCAACCAGCTAGCCCTTGGAGTCACTCTGGGTTCCAGTGATGCAGGTCCAGCCTTTCTCACCCAGGCAGGGGAACAGCAGGCCTGCAGGGTAGCACGGCAATGCAGGAGTCCAGCAAAGCAGCAGTCCAGCAGAGTGGCGGTCCATTAACATCACAGCAATCCTTCTTTTTGGCAGAGTCTTCCCAGTTCCAGAAGTGTACTGAAGTGGTGGTGTCAGAGGCCCAGTACTTATACCCAGTTGTGCCTTTGAAGTAGGGGTGATTTCAAAGAGATGCCATGAAGTGCACAGAGGTCTGCCTTTTCTGCCCTAGTTCTGGACTCACTACAGGGGGGTATGCAGCCCTTTGTGTGGGTACAGGACACAGCATATTCAGGTGTAAGAGATGGTGGGTCCAGCTTCTCCCTCCCATCCTGCCAGGATGGTCCATTAAGTCACACCTAAGCTCCCATTGTGGTTGGCTGTCTAGAGGGAATATACAAAGCTCAGCTGTCACCCTCCCCAGAGACAGGCAGCAGGCATCAAATGGCTAAAGTAAGAAAATGGAAACTTTCTAAAAGTGGCCTTCTCAAAACTGCAATTTAAAATACATCACCATAATTTGTGATTTTAAATTGTGATTCCAGATACACCAAACTTGAAAAGTATATCTTTTTACAATTGGAATTACACTTAAAACATGCAATAAGGTAACCTCAATGATACACAGTATATCAATAAAAAGAAAATAGGTTAAAATTGGACGCAACAGAGAGGGCAACAGCCGAAAAAGCTGCCATAATGAGTGCCAACCTTTCGTTCTTTAGTACTTTACGAAACCACATAAAATGCATTTTTGTCTTTTCCTCCACATAGTCAGCAGAAACCACGAGGCCACAAAGAACACATATTGTCTAGTGTCTGTCTTTATGATTCTCGCTTCCTCTTTGAACTGCTTTACTCCTGCATGGTCCACGTGTGTTCCGCGGAGTGTGATTGCTAAGGAGCTTTAAGCGGGTTCATGTAAGCCCCACGTCGTGGGTTCACAGGCTGCAACCACGCCTCCTAGCGCTTGAAAAGATGGGAGTTGGAGTCCCCAGGCACACTCGGGGTCTGTAGAGGTGTAGGACCCCAAAACCTCTTTGCTGAACGTTCCGCTGAGCGGGATTGCTTTGGCACTTTTCACTCTTTGAATTAAACCCCGCCTCCTGGGACCGCATGCTACAACTGCGCCTCCGGGCGCTAGAAGAGATGGGAGTTGGAGTCCCCCGGCACACTTGGGGTCTGTAGAGGTAGCGGACCCTATAACCGCTTTGCTGAATGTCTATTTTACAATTCTACAATGCTACTGCAGACAGGCAGAAAAGTTAGTGAAGACACAATATTATAACTATTATTATTATTTTCTATAACAATAACAAAACTAATACTACTATACTACTACTAATGAAAGTTACAACGATAAAAATCTTATTATTGTTAGTAAAACACCAACAATAGGAATCATATTGGTAATAACCGTGCCTACAGTAATCAAAATAATGGGATTGTTGGATCTGGCACTTTTTTTGCAGGGTTATCCCCAAACTCTTTGCCCTTGTCCTTCCATTATTTTTACCTGTTTGTATTGGCTTTAGGACTTTGGGCACTTAACCACCGATAACCAGTGGTAAAGTACAGCACTGATTGTGCCACCCACATGAGTATCCTTGCAAACATGTCTCAGGCCTGCCACTGCAGTGTCTGTGAATGCAGTTTTAAACTGCCATTTCGACCTAGCAATTGCACCAACTTGCTAGGCCTAAACGTTCCCTTTTACTACATGTAAGTCACCCCTAAGGTTGGCCCATGGCAGCCTCATGGGCAGGGTGCAGTGTATTTAAAAAGGTAGGACGTGTACTGGTGTGTTTTACATGTCCTAATAGTGAAATACTACAAATTTCGTTTTTTACTATTGCAAGGACTATCTCCCCCATAGGGTAACATAAGGATAGCCTTGAAATGCATTTTAAGTGTAATATCCTATTGGGAGCAAATAGAGATTTGGAGTATGGGGTCTCTGAACTCACAATATGAAAATATATCTTTTGACGAGGTTGGTTTTTAAATTGTGTGTTTGAAAATGCTACTTTTAGAAAGTGCATTGGGATTTCCAGATAGTCATCTGGGAACTTTTCTTCTACTTTTAGAAAGTGGGAATTTTCTTGCTTAACCATTCTGTGCCTCTGCCTGTCTGTAGAATACACGTCTGGGTTGGCTAACAGTTGGGCTCTTGTGCATTCACTTTAGACAGTCACCCAAAGGGGGGCTGAGGTGTGCCTTGCATATCCTATTGGGCCATCATCAGGCTAATGGGCCTCCCAGAGCTAGAGTGGTAGGAGGTGTTGTCACTGACACCTGAATGGGGCTGTGCGTGTCCTCACACAAAGCTGTATCCAACCCCCTGCAGAGTGTCTAGAGCCAGGTCAGGGAAAGGTAGTGTCTTGTGCATTACAAAGACTTTCCTTTGAAGTTTACCTACTTCAAAGGCAGAAAGGGGTGTACGTTTTGGACCTCTCACACCCCAAAATCAGAACACTTCTGGACTTAGGACATTCCGCCAGGAAGAAGAACTGGATGCTGTAGGAGGGACTGTCACTCTGCCTGTTGCTTTGTTGTGCTGACCTGCTGCTTGCTGCTTCTGTCCAAGGAGTGAAAGGACTGGACTTTGCTTTCTGTATCCTGCTTCCAAGGTTCTAAAAGGGCTTGTGCGAGCTTGCCTCCTGTTAAGAAGTCTGAGGGCCATCAAAGACTTCACCTATCAGTGCCTGGGCTCTTGTGCTGCGAGTCCTGACATGCCAAGTGTTGCCAAATCCAGTTATTTTGCCCTTGGAAGTGTAATCTGGTGATCTTAAAAAGAAAATCATCACATTGACAACAAGTGCCTGTTTTCTTGTCTCATCGCTGCAAAAGATTGATGCATCACCGCTGCCTGCATCGAAGCGTGGTTCCCGCTAGAAGCATTGACCACTGCTTTGACCACAGGCCCCAGATCGCCATTGCAGCACATCAGAAAAATCTCTGCAGCATGAGTCCTGAGCACCGTGTCACCGACGTCCATGGCACCTGCTCGGAATCCGACGCAGCACCTGCTCGCGGCTGAAGAATCGACGCAGCGCCTGTATAACTGCTGCTGCAACGTGTCTGGATTCTTGAGGCATCGTCCCTCGATGCTGACTCTCCATCGACACAGCACCGCAGGAAGGAACCAAGGCCGCGTGTATGGAAACTGACTCATCACCTCCCCTACCAGTAAGGAACCGATGCATCAACTCCCCTGCCAGTAAGGAACACATGCATCACCTCCCCTGTGTAATAAGGAACTGACACATCGCTTTGCTTTTCTGGCACTTCACTTTCCCTAAGCCTTGCACCTTCTTTGATTTTTGATGCATCTAATGTACTTTGAAATTAAACTAACGTATCCATTGATTTCTATGGACTACACTTGCTTAATCTTTTAAAAGTGATAACTTGACTTGTGTATGTTGGATTTTTGTCATTTTGGTCTTGTTTTATTCAAATAAATAATGGCTATTTTTCTAAACTGGAACGGACTCCTTTTGTAGCATTTTCACTGTGTTACCCTGTGTGCGTGTGTGTGTGTGTGTGTGTGTATACAAATGCTTTACACATTGCCTCTGAGATAAGACTGACTCCTCATGCCAAGCTACCAAGGGGGTGAGCAGGACTAATCTTAGCTGTGTGACTTCCCTACCCTTAGTAGAATGAGGGTCCCTACTTGGATAGAGTGCAAACCACTGCCAACTAGAGACCCCATTTCTAACAGGGATTAATACGACCCAGATTACTATTGTTTTTCAAATGTTTTCTCTGACATGAAAAGTCTGACTTCCGTTGTGTTTCACTAACATATTCACGTATTCCATGTTATTTTACCCTCAAAATAAGACAACCCCTTGACAAGTTGGTGTTTTCTGTGCTATTTTTTTCTGTATGCTCTCACCGATAACTATGTTGCTTGCATATCTTTCTGCTGGATACTGTAAGCACGTTAAACGAAGATGTGTAAGGAACCTTTATGTCTAAGTGGCGTTGCTGGAAGACTTGATTGTGTTTTGTAGACAGGTAAACATTCAAGTAGCTGTGTTCAGCTCTAAATTTCACCAAGAAGATTGACATTCAAATTAAGACGTCGAAAAAGAGAAGTGAAATAGTAGTCATGTGCCGCCACCATGTGGACGATAGATAGAACGTAATTTAACATTACAGTTATAATAGTTTTCAGCCGATTATGTTTTGTAATAGCGAAGCAACAATGTCGTGTAAAAGGGGCACGAGGCCTTTAGGTCAGACTTGCATATAGCTACTTGCACTAGTGAGTTTTGCTTACACGTTTAAAATACTTTTTCAATAGTGTGAAAGCACTTTTGCTACTACCAAAACGTTGTTTTACACTTGTAAAATAATTTAAGTAAGTATTTTGGTAATAAATCTCGACTATGGGCTCTGAGTAGATGAACAAGAGCAGGAATACCCATAGATGTTTGTGAACACCATAAGCATACTGTAGGTAATCACAAAAAAATTGTCAGATTATTCCCGTCCTGGAAACAGTTTGATAGCTAAAAATGGCGGAAGTGAAGGAGTAGGACTTTCTCCGTGGAAAAAAATGTTTTACTGTGGGCAAAAAAGGAGAAAATGTTAGCATTTTACACTTGCATGGAACTTGATGCAGGAACAAGTAGTCTGTGTACACTCACCCTCCCTCCAACCCCCTCCAACCCAAAGGCCGGGCCCTGCATACCGTTCGTTCATTGTTCCTTGGAAACACCTTGTCAGCCTTTCAAATCCTCACACCTGCCAATACTCATGGCATATGCCCTTTTTTTGCTTTCATTTACATATCACTACCTTCATTACCATCCAATGTATCTACCCTAGCTGATCCTGGTCTCACCTGCCATTTATTTTATGGTATAAAAAATCACTTGATGTACATTATAGGATATTACAAGTCACTGAGGAGTTATATGGTCAAATATGTAGGAACAAGGCCTAAAATTGAGTTTCTTTATAGGGTTATTGAACACTGATGTGACCTTTTAATGTACTAGAAATAACTTGAAAGATCCAAGCGCACTCCATTTTCAATACTGTTTGTGCCATTTTTTGCAATTTCACATGTTCAGCGTGCACTCAATTAGCGGTCTGTCCTGGGACCGCGCGGTTAAATACTAAACAAGAAATTGAGGCAGGTAAGCCTCAGACTTGAGTGCACTGCAGGTGCCCGATAGGCGTATTCAAAACTCCACAGACGTAGGATGGCATTATGGAGTTTGTAGTTTTTCGTTTGGTCTACCATTCGTTTCACCGCACATTGGTTACCATAGGGGGGAGGAGCCCCGTGTTACACCTATTAAGACACGTGATGTTGGTTAGTCAGGTAATGATGACAGTTTTTGAAAACAGGAGGCGGGCATGATTGAAGGTAGGGAGAAGAAATGCACGCGTGTTAACTCGATTTACAGCAGATTATGATATAAAATGGTTAATAACAGTCAAGGAAATGCACGATGATGTTTGTTTTTTTCATGTGTAAATTCGTAGCGCCAAGGCGCATAGCGGGATACTGTCGAACAGTTTAAAGATTTCTTAAAATTGATCGTTATATGGTTGGGTCATGTTAAATCCTAACATTCATGTTTTCTTAAATTTATAGTGATCCCCTGACGAAGAGCTATAACATAAGCTCGAAATGCATTGGGAAAAAGAAGTCACTGAAAGATGTGTTTAAAAGTATGAGCATACGACAGCAAGAGGTTGATACACAGCTGCCATGTAAAAGCATTTATACTTTTAACTGTCTACTACGCAACCATTACAATTGAGAAATATGTTGAAGAAACCTATAATAAAAGGACTAAATTTTGACTACGTCTGTGGAGTTTTGAATACGCCTATCGGGCACCTGCAGTGCACTCAAGTCTGAGGCTTACCTGCCTCAATTTCTTGTTTACCTTTTAATGTACGGCAGAATGTATTTTATTCCTTATGCTACATGGTCACATCATCACCTGTCCAAAAAGCCTTAAATCTTTGGTAAAGAGACTAAAAGCAGTCATTTGTTGTAAAAAGATCTTAGAATCTGTTTAACGTAAGACATTAAAAATGCTGTTGCTCAGAATGTGTAGAAACATGCAGAGAAGAAACATTTAACTACCTTTGGTAGCACTCTTTCTGATGGATACTCTATCTAACTGCAGATTCCTCACCTTGAAAATTTTACCAGGCGCCCAACTGGATCCAGAAGATTTTCATAGCAGTTCCAATGCATGTCAGTAGGTAGCGTCAAGCAGCTCTGCATAGGGTCTGTCACGCCCTGCATGTGACATCGGGGTCATTATATATGTGCCAACTGCACGCGCTGATGTCGGATTTTTTCAGATCTCTGTCTGGGCCTTTGGACACAGAGTCTCTGAAAGAATATGCCAGTGTGCAGATCTCTAGATTGATACCTTATTAGTCTGAACCAGAAGAGTCCATTCCACAGTATGGGAGAGAGGATTTGTCGGTGAGGAATCTGTGGTTAGAGTATCAACCAGAAGGAAAAGTTACTCACCTGTGGTAACTATGTTTCTGGTGGATATTCTATCTACCTGCAGATTACATGCCTGTAGAACAATTCCAGGAGTCAGACTGGATCCATAGAAACTTCAAAAGCTCTCAAGTCACTGGAAAAGGGCGCTGTTCTCAGACGACACTGGAACTGATGTTAAGCAGCGTTTCCAGACATATATTGTCCTCCCCAGAGCAACAGCATGTGTTTCCATCCATTTTTTTCCCAAGCCTTTGAGGCCAGAGAACTAATTGACATCGATCTAGTAGCCCAGTACAAAACGTTTGTGATATTATTAACATCTTCCATCAAATGGCGGGGTGCGAGTGGGTCGGTGAGGAATCTGCAGGTATGCACTAGAAAGATTGTTGCTGCAGGTAATTAAAGGTTTCTTCCGATGGATATTTTACCTGCAGGTTTCCCCCCTATAGACAAAATTTCACAACCATACCCTCCTCAGGAGGAGGGTTGATGGATAGTTAAACAAAGAAGTCTTGGAAAACAGTTCTGGCAAAATGGCCATCCATGTGCACCTCCGAGACCAGGCAGTAGTGCTCGGTGAAGGTGAGCAAGGACGCCATGTCAAAAACATACACATTTCTGCAATAGGCACCCAAGTTCCTAAGAAAGAGCTGGTGATTCAGTCGAAAGTTCTTGGTGCAGTCCAGGTAGTTGGAAGTGTGATGGATTGACTGAGGTGGAATGGGGTCACCACCTTAAGAAAGAAGGCAGCACTTGTTAGCAATTCCAACTTATCAGGATAGAAAGAGGTGAATTGAGGACGGCAGCTAAGAGCTTTCAGCTCACTTACCTTTCTAGCATAAGTAATAGCAACTAAAAAAACAGGGACATATTTACAAGCCCCTTGTGCCACCTGTGCTTCACTTTTTGTGATGCACTGGTGGCGCAGTGTGGTGCTCCATATTTACAAAGAAACGTGAAGCTACCTGTAGTGTCTTGCTGAATACATATTCACGCAGACACAGGGTGATAGGTCACAACCTCTTTATTCATGTCTTTCCTCGTTGTGGTCTAACGGCTAACTGCCGTTCCTAGCCCCAGCTCCTCCCTTTTCGCCCACCCTCATCCACCCTCGGGCTGGTCCTAGTGCCCTACAGCTGTGGTCACTTGTGGACATCATTACATCTCCCCCCTCTGTAAACAAGTGAAACAATAAAACAAAACAAAATAACACAGCAAATAGTTTGCACTCCTTCTTTCCAGTCGTTACGGTCTCTACTTGTAGTTCTTCAATCAGGCGGGACAGCTTTGTGATGACCCGTCTAGGGCGCGATTGGAGATCAGCGCTGTCACGCTCGCGCTCGTCGGGGGTTTCTATCAGTGTCTGACTGTGGAATGGTAGCGTCTCTTGTTCTCTTTTCTCTACTCTTGGTTCTGTCAGTAGTTCCTTGACATTGGGGCGGCACTTCTTAAAGTACGTCCCGTTACCGGTAATTCGTCTCCCGTCAGCCTCCGCAGTGATCGCAATTCCGTTCTGTTGTATCACTAGGTATGGTGCTGGATGCTTTCGTAGATGTGCAAAGTTGTGCGAAGGGGAATCGGGAGTATTCGTCCATGATGACTAGGACATATTGGCCCGACTTGACATATTGGCCCGACTTGACTGGCCCAAAGAAGTCAATGACAATGTGTTGCCAGACACCCTCCGGTAGTGGAGATATGATGTAGTGGTGCAGGGGAATCTGGACTGCTCACTAGTTGACATTTCGGGCAACCTTACTCATCTTCAGTTTCTGAGGTGACTGTGAAAAACTCAGCTTGATGTCGGCAGTCTGTCTTCCTTTTGTGGCTCTTGTTCGATTGACGCTCGATCTCCTTCATGAGAGGATGTTGTTCTGGTTCTCTTCCGAGCACCCGCATGTGATTTTACTTCTTGTTGTCTTGTCTGGTTGAGGGCAACACTGCGCTCCTGTGCAAAGCCATGTATGCCAGACAGTAAGGCGCTATCTAGAGAGACTATCTTAACTTGGTTCGGGGACTCATTCGCTGCCTCTTGTTGTCTCACCCACTCGCGTTTGGGACTGGTGAACCTTTTGACCGTCTGAGCATGTGCATGTTTCTCTCTCATCTGATGATGATCTGTCTCTGTTAATGCGTCTGGCTTTCCTTGCAGAGTGACTGGATAGTTCTTTCCCATCCGGTGGGTAATATCCACTATGGCTCTTGTTCTTCTGTAGGCTCTCTTGGTCAGCCTCGCTGACCCCATCAGTGGTGAAGGTATATTATCTATGTCCTGAAGTACCTGTGACTGACAGGACAGGTTGTCTTGTGGAGTGATTGGGTATTTGGAGACATTAGTGTGAGATAGGTTACTCTTGATGGGAAGAATGACCTTTTGTTCTGTGGTGTGTTCCGTTTGTTGACGCCATGGCCGTCGTCGGGACCATGACTCGGTCGACTCGAGGGATCGAACAGACGTGTTTTCTAAATCGGAAGAGTCTTTTGTCGATTTCCTTTGATAACGTTCCTTTGAGTGTGTCTTGAATGGAGGATTTCTGAAACAAGTAGGTCGTGACGAGCTGCTCCTAGAGTCGGAGTTCTCTTTGGAATATTTCTCCGGGTATCTTTCTCGAAGTGACTTAGGTGAGCTGCTCCTAGAGTCGGAGTTCTCTTTGGGATATTTCACCGGGTATCTTTCTCGAAGTGACTTAGGTGTCGTCCTACTGGAGAGGTTGTTTGATAACCACATGTTTATTTCTTGTGATTGATCCTTAGGTATTTTGTCTCTGCCTCTCTCGTGTGATGATAATGGCCTCCTCTCAGTTTCTTCATTGTCTCGGATGTCGTGGATGCGTTTGTCTTCCTCTCTCCGATGTCGGAGTGGATCAGTCCAGCTTACGCAGTTTGCTTCTTCTTCCCGCTTGTTCTGTGCACTGACATCTGTGTTACGGGTGTGATCGGGTACCGATTTCCAGTGTTGACTTGACTGGTCCAGTCTGCTACAGTTTGCCTTTCTTGCACATCTGTTGGGCAGGCTGTCATCGGTTCCATTGGTGCGATCTGTCCCACTTGACACGTCATCTGCTTCACAGTCGGTTGCACCATATGTTGAATGACTCCTTGAGGTTGAGTAATTCCTTGAGGTTGTCTCAGTGGAGCTGTCGCACTCCTGGATCATCTCAGTCTTTTGTGTTGTTGACTCATGTCACTTTGTCTCTCTCATTGTCTTGACTCTGATCTGCCTTCACCCTCCCTGTTTCTGGTTTTGTTTGTTTCTGGGGACATGAGAGATGTCTCTTTCCTGGTATCTTTGTGTCTTGCACTTGGGTGCACTTCTTTTGATATCTCTCTTGCTTTGACCCGCATATTCACGCAGACACAGGGTGATAGGTCACAGCCTCTTTATTCATGTCTTTCCTCGTCGTGGTCTAACGGCTAACTGCCGTTCCTAGCCCCAGCTCCTCCCTTTTCGCCCGCCCTCGGGCTGGTCCTAGTGCCCTACAGCTGTGGTCACTTGTGGACATCATTACACCACCCTGCGTGGCTTTTCGTGTCCTGAATAATTACGGCCCTTTTCACGCAGCACTGTGCATGAAAGGGCATTCCATGGATGTTGCTGTGGGTGTTCTCCGCAACACCCATACATTCTGCCGCATTCCCAGATTTACAACATTTTGTAAATCTAGGAATACCTCAGAATCCTAATCCTCCCCAGGGGAGGCTTACGGAGGCGCCACGAGGAGAAATACTTTTATTTATCCTTGTTTTTTCCTCTTTCTATGTATGCTGCATTCTGCGGCACACATAGAAAGAGGAAAACATCTCTCTTGATTGTTTTTGTGAAGGAAGGTGTCTCTTCTAGCACAAAAACAATCATCACCACAACGCAGGCACATGGCAGCCAATTGTGCGCCAGCACAGGGGAAAGCTTAGGGATACATCATATTGTTGTAAATATGACGTATCCCTTTGTTCTGAAAGTAATGCAGCACAGCCAGATGGCTTACAGCACCGCACTGCATCACTTCACTGTAAATATGGCCCACTGTTTTGAAAGTTAATGTTCTCAATAGACAACTATGCAAGAGTCAAAATGGAGTTCCCATCAAAAGGTGAGAATGAAATTCCCACTGGGGAAGCACAAAGGGGAGGGCGGAGGATACATGTTTGTAAATCTTTTTTGAAAGTGCATGACAACAGGGGGCTAAAAAATAGACAGCTGGTCCAGCAGACAGAGAAATGTAGACAAAGCAGGCAAATATCCCTCCACAGTGCCAATTAAACAACCCCTCTGAGCCAGGGAAAGCACATAGTTCATAGCCATAGACAGTTTGGCTTGCAATGGGTCCACATTATTGTCTGCACACGAACGTGCTCCATCTGCCGAAGTAAGCAGGCTTGGTGGAGGGGCAAAGTGCCCACAAAATTACACCTCCGGTGGTAGGTGAAAGGAACCCAGTTGTCCCCACTCAATGTCCAAGCATGGAGGTTGAAGTCCTAGAGGGCCCACATTATTGTCTGCACACAAACTTGCTCCATCTACTGGAGTAAGCAGACTTGATGGAGGGGCATGTAGTTCGAAGTCTCAGAGATTGCAGTGCAGAGCCATTCCCCCAGACTGGGAGAGAAGGTCCGGCCTGAATAGAAGGCAGGGTGGGGGACATGTGCAGAAGTGCAGAAGGTCCACATATCACACCCTTCTCTGCCAATTCAGGGTAATACGAATAACTTGGGCCCGGAGTTTGCGATTCTTCCTGATAACTTGAAGAATCAAAGGTATGGAGGGAAACACGTAATGTGGCTGAAAGTTCCACCTCAACTGAAAAGCCCCCCCAATGCTCCTTTCAATTAATACTGGATGCCACAGAACTGCTGGCACTGAGCATTCTCCGATGAGGTAAATAAATCTACCTGAGTGGATGCCCCATTGGGTGAAATGTTCTGGACTACCCTTGGTAGGAGACATTTGTAATCCACAAGATAACATTAACCAAGGCTGTCAGCACTGACATTCAGAGACCCAGCCAGGTGATTGGCTGTTAACCAGATCCCTTGGCAGTGAGCCCAGGTCCACAGTCTCAGCATCTCCAGGCAAAAAAGGTAAGAGCCTTCTTCCCTTGCTTGTTTCACATAGTACATCGCTGTTGCATTGTCCATCAAGATCTGGATGAAGAAACCTTGGGTGGAGGCGGAAAGTCTTGAGTGCCAGCTAACTTGACCGTAAGTCCACCAGGTTGATATGATAAACCTCTTCCTCCTAAGACCAAAGGCCTCTGATCTCCAAATCCTCCAGATGGGCTCCCCATCTCAAGATGGAGGCATCTGTCACTACCGTACTCACAGTTGGAAGGGGAGTAAAGGTCATCCCACTTGCCAAGATGACCTCGTTCCCACACCAAACCTCTTCTGCTTGATCCTTGGGGAGATTATGATGAAGCCCCGTAGGTCTCCCTCATATTGATGCCACTAACTGTGGAGGCACCACTGCAGGGCCCTAATGTACCAAAGTGCGTGTGATCCAGCGCACATTTCTATAGGCGCTGGTGTAAATGCAAAATAACTTGTGTCACTGGTCGTATGAATCTTTTATTATTGTCTGAAAGTGTATTGTGGGAGATAACATCAGCCCAAGAAGTCAAATTTCATTGAATCCAGTTTGGCTCCACAAAAATGACAGAGACAATAGTTTCCGAACCATGAACATTTATTAGCTGATTAGTCAAAGTTACAAAATGTAGTCATTCAAGAAATCAGTTTATCAAATAATCATATAAATCAAACCAGTTGTCAAATCTGTGATTATATATTAAGTATATGGCAATGTAAATTATTACAATATACAAGATGCATAATAAAAGCAGTATTGGTTCCATAAAGGACCCTCCCTAATCTAAATAAAGCATCAGAGAGTGGCAATGGGAAATTATAAGCAGAAGGTGTCAGTCTCAAATGAACCAAATTCATTCATTCATTGAAAGTAGGCAGAAATGTTCAAGAGACAAGCACAAGAACCAAGTGTAGGGGAACCAGCAGAGTTGGGAAAAGGTCTTCACTCAGCGAAGTCAGGTCAGGATTTGCTAACTATTCTAAGAGACACACAATTTAATCACACAGAGTTCTTCTGGTCTTTTCTCCCAATAATTCCCAACCAATGGAGTCAATCAAGTTGTATTGTCCTCTGGGAGCAGGTAAACTCCGCTCATTTCTCACCACTGATGAAAAGGCTCACACACATCCATGGCCTTGAAGATTTCAAGAGTCCGGTCTGCCTGGTACAGAAGGGTCTTTCCCAACCCAACACACTGTGTAAATGATAACAAGTATCCAATTAGTGTTCTAAGCTAACATTTCTAAAGGCAAAACAATGAGCTGCTCTTCTAGCTATCACAGATTGCCCGCCACCTGCAACGAAAAGGAAACGTGAAAGTCATTGGAAGCTACATTACATTTTATAAAGAAAAAGATTTTGGGTAACAGAGGGCCAGTCACATTGAGGCCTATGTAATAATACATTTTGATTAATGTGGATATATCATAAGCTAATGGTTATAATAAGGATATATAAACATGTGTGTTGTATATTCATCTTTGCCATTCATTCTCCCCTTAGTGTTATGTCCCCTGATGCTCAGCCAGAGTGACTGTGATGTAATTAGAATGCTGGTGAGTGCACGGTTTGAGAGAGTGTCAGTTGAGTGCGTGGGCGGAGCAGCAAGGATACTGCTCTCGATGGGGCTTTTTTATTACCAACTTTACCTGTATCCTGAGACTCTTACCTTGCGATCAAACCTGATCCGGTTTCACCTATGCTACTGGCTACCCTGCATCTTCATTTATCACAATGGCAATGACTGGAAGAAAAACCTGCGCGTGGTAGGAACTTTGGAGCACCTATGAATTAAAGAACTTCTAAACAGACTAACATGAGGATTAAAATAAATTAAATTGAAGCCGGAATCGCCCTAGAAGCCCCACCAGTGTCCTTTTTACCGGAGAGCCAACAGACAACAGAATTATAAGGCGTTTCATTGGCTTATATATATCTCATGTCTACTGACAGCGCTTATGATGATATGAACCTGCAGCGTTTGCAGTCAATTTGTTAAGGATTGCACTTTTAAACTAGAGTGTTATACCCAGGGCACAAGTCCTAAAAAAAGGGGGGACGCTGTCACCTTTTGTGACGTCACAACAGGAAGTGACATCACGAAAGGTGGCTTGCACCAGCGGGCTCATTGCCTCCCCTCTCTCACCCCTTAGATGCGATTGTTCCACGCTCGGTGGCTCATTCTGCCTCTCAGCCCCAGGGTCAGAATCCACTGCCTGTTCTCTGTTGCGTTAGCTTACTCTGAAATCACTTTTAAAGCGCTTGGCCTCTCTGGGATGAGATCCAATCTCGTCCTAGAGAGGCCAAAGAGTGAAGCCCAGCTGTTTGGCAGGAGGGACGGCATCCACCCTGTAAAATAAGTGGGGGACGCCGTCCACCCGCGTGGTACCCCGACTCGAGCCCTGGTTATACCATACTAGATGATGTACCTATAAGCACTGTCCTGCTGGCAAGTAAGACAAGCAATGCAAGATATCTCAGCCAAGGTATTTTGGACATATGTTCAAGGCTCAGGGTTTCTTTTAGCAAGCTATGTGTTAGCCCAAGGTGTTTGTTGAGCCAACATTGCATCCAGAACATAAGGGGACGCAGTGACAAGGTGTCACTGATGACGGGCATACCAGTTTCTTCGTGCACTGATGTATTCGAGGTTCCCTGAGGGACGGACAGGAGTTGTTTTAAAAAAATTTTTTCAGCGATTTGGAGACCCTCGTGGTTACTGTATCCCCATAGTTCGCTCCCATAAGTGGCTATTGCGATACTCTTGGAGCGATACACCTTTAGCATAGCCGCCACCGGTCTGTTGCCCATTCTGGCCGCAAAATCGAAAAGCGCAGCGTTGGCCCTAGCCACTTCTCCCCTTTTCCTATTCAGCTGTGCAACCCAGTTCAACTGTTGGTCTAAAAGTACCCCCAAGTAGGAAAATGTGGTGCATGAAGGGACCCTGGTTCCATTTACCCTGAATGGATGCTGTTTTCTAGCTGCATTTCCCACCTGCAACACATAGGATTTAGTGTTGTTTATATGTAGATCTCGTGATAACATAAATCTATAAAAGGCGTCCAATAATATTTGTAGTCCTTTCGGAGTGCGGGCTAAGAGGACGGCGTCGTCGGCATACAGAAGGACTGGCAGATCTCGTCGTCCCACGTACGGGTAGTCCGCCCCCGTCTTAACCAGTGTGTCTTCTAAGTCATTAATATATAAATTAAAAAGAAAGAGGTCAGGATGCACCCTTGCCTAACCCCCGACTAGTTCTAAAACTTCGAGTGACCTTAAGATCCCGGGTATATCTGACGTTAGCCTTTGTGTCCAAGAGGAAATTCACCAGATGTTGCTCTACCCCCATGGCCTCCATGGACTGCCACAACTTTTCCCGGTTGACACAGTCAAAAGCCGAGGAAAGGTCCATGAAGGCCATGTAAACAGTTCCTGGTCGTGTGATGGTATATTTCCCCAGGATTAGGTAGAGATTGAGACACTGGGCCATGGTGGAGTGCCCTGCACGGAACCCATATTGTATGTCGGAGATAATCTCCTTCTCCTCTGCCCAAATGGACAGCCTCTTCAGGATAACGCCCCCTAGTAATTTTACGATGGAATCTAACAGGGAGATAGGCCTGTAATTTAAAATACAGTTACAATCTCCCTTTTTAAATACAGGGACTATTGTTGAAAGACCCCATGAGGAGGACAACCCTTTTTTGCTGCAGCATTTCCCACAGCGGTAAGAATTGGGGCCCAGAAAGTAGGGTCTGATTTGTAGAGGTCAGGAGGGATGCCGTCTGGGCCTGGGGCCTTTTTGTTGGAGAGATTACTTATTCCCTCCATCAGTTCACCTACTGAAAATACCACAATGTCCTGCCCAGGCCTCTCGTATGAAGGTGCTGGTTGTAAGTTTTTATCCTCAAAGATGGTGGAAAAGTGATTCACCCACTCACCCTCCGTAATGTTTGACCCCACTTCAGTGATCCCTGATGGTGCTAGTGGTGATTGGCTATTTGAAAAACAGGGGACCCCTACAATATAAAGTTTGCTATAAGTAGGGAAACAACACGTTGGAAAAGAGTATACTTATAGCAAACATTCAATTAATAAATGCCAGCTCTCTCAACAAAATAAAATAAAGCAATTACAGAAAAGACGACCTTAAATATACCACATAAAAATATGGCAACACATTTTATATTGATATACAAACTTTTTATTTGATATAGATAATTGGATCAAGCATTATTATTTCATTAGATATAGTCATTTTCCATTTACATAATAAATTCAATACAAATAAATTGAGTGTTGAAAACAATTCACATTAAGAAAAAACAAAACATAAACATGTATTACAACAAGTCACATGGGACCGGTCAATAATCTATTATAGTAGGCAAAGCGGTTGGTTTTGACTACGCGCGTTTCGGCATTCTGCCTTCCTCAGGTGACCGTCATTCGCACATACATTGAAAAGGACAAAAAATTAGTTGTATTGTAGTGTGTTTATCTAGGTACCTATATTGATACTCCTATTTCTGACCCTTGTCCGGTTATTAATTCACTAATGTCCATACACCGGCACAGAAACCCGTCTTCAAATTAGGTCATAGCGCATGCTGTCACATTAAGCAAGCACTATCCCTTCAGCCCCCTAGAGAAGCACACCGAGTTCTCAAAACAAATCAAACCTCCAACAGACCTGGGAAATCCCCGCGACCATTGTTTTGATTTCGCTCGAGAACTCCTGCAAAGAATGTAAGAACGACCAGTCCTTATGACATTCTTGCTGACGTCTTATGTCCATCCTTACGTCAAACACGGCACCTTTCAGGTATATACTGACGTTGCCCTAAGCTAAGACACGGTGGTGACAAGCTTGGAGCAGCGCTACTTGCCGGAGAGCCCAGCTGATGCAGAAAAAGCCCACGGACGCTGCCCCTCCCTTTTGACGCGCTGAGAGAGAGACGCTGCCTTTTCTCCTGCCGAGAAATCCAGCCTCCGGCGTTTCCAGCCGCCCTCGCGGGTAACTGGGATATCGAGTCCTGAGACAGAGATACCAACCCTCCAGCCTTCTAAATCCCAGGTACTGAACTGACTAACCCCTTACAGAGAATTCTTGAGTCAGATTCTTGGCAAAGCAAACTTAACTTAAACTACTACTTACTTACTCCCTCCCAAGTATTAGGCTTAGGTCAGGTACACCGGGGTAGGCGTAGTTAGAAGCACCAGTTGAGTACGATTAGTCAATGTATATATGTATGTATATCTTTTATCCATTTTAGTATCATATGGCTAAGAAACCATATAAATGCTTTTACAGTATTATTTTATAATTCTGTTTTTACTGTATGCACTTTACTTAACTATAAGTATTGCAATAATAGCGATTCATTTCTCTTGTATGAGAAAAGAGACTGATCAATAAATAACATCTTTTATTGAACCACGCCCATCTCTTATTTCTCTACAAACTGGTGAAACTAAGAATGCACGTACTGACTGAGTAAAATAAGTTGTCTTTTGTTTTCACACGACTCTAGAGATATACTCTTGATTAGGGGAGAGCAAAGTTGTCATGTTCTATGGTTGTCAGAAACTAAATCCCTTCTTGTCTATCCAGGGAGGTTAAACTCCTCCTTGCCTATTCGAGAAGGTTTCTAGTGAACTCTGAGCTAGCTGGCACACATAACTTTAAGTCTGATATCGTCAGTAGAAGACCTAGTTAACCACAGTCCTACGTCTATACTATTGAAGATATTATTCCAATGCGCAGAGCCTATTGGGAAAATAGGAACTACACTACATGGCGCCCAACTGTTTGGATAGGCGATAAATCTAACGCAAGACATTAGAGTAACTCAGTCGTGCTTTTTCACACAGACCCTTTTTTCCATAAAACTCCAAAGACGTCTGCAGTGGGTGAAAGGTTAAATCCGCCAAACTTAGTAGGAGGAGACTCCTATGTATGGTTTTTGGTTTATTCAACGTTGAAGGATACAGTGTTCCAAAATATTGTGCATCTAATCTTTGTTTCCTTGAAAACCTGATCTGCAACAAAAACCCTTCTTGACAGTAAAATGTCAGACAATGAAGAAGAAAGGGAGGCAGCTAGAATAGCAGCTCAACTCCTAGCGGAGGACACAAGTCTCGTACAGCAAGACTCGGATGCAAAGCTCATCCCGGTCAGCATAAGAAAAACTATAACTTTAAAACTTATAGAAAATGGACTGACACCGAGAGGTGGTACAGTCATATTCGTAATTGAGGCACACGAATATCAGCAGACAGAGGTATTCTATTCATGGATAAATTTTCCAGCAGCAAACGCTGTAACAAAGGAGTTCCATTATTACAAGATAGAGGAACCTCCGGATGAGTACACCCCCTTCGAGGAGGTGGAAATACCACTCAAATACCAAGAGCACCTGCTCTGGTTTAAAGGCGCCCTAAAACATAATGATCACATCACCAGGCTCGGTCCACTAGGTAGACCAGGAGCGACGTGGCCGGTTCTAGCCGGATACACACCACATCCAGACATTGAAAAAATGTCAGTAACAGAACTTTTAACACAGTTAAAACAACTGATTAAAATACACAGACAACTAGTCCAATATGTAATGCGGACTTCAACAGTCCAACCAGCTATTAAAATTCCACAGCTGACCCCTCATCAGGGGAACACAAATAAAATCACACCACAGAACATACAGTCCTGTCTAGGTAAAGTACCCATTAAACGGGAACAAATTCCATTCTGGTTAGCACAAAAAATCACTCAAATAGAGGCGGTATTTCCAGATACCACACCTGTGGAGAAACACGAAATTCTGACTATCTGTCTCCCAATGGGGATCGCACCACATGTGGAGGACTGTGACACTTGGGGTACAGTCTTTGCTTCCAATTACACAAAAACACATGGTGTTCCGTCCATGGCGGTAATACCAGAGGTGCTAAAACAGATTCAAAATGAATACGGTCCAGAACCTGCTTTAACTCCGGGTATGAAATTACTGAAAGACTTCAAGCAGGTCTCGGCAATATTACTAGCAAACATAAAAGGGGAAGCAGCAAATGTGGCGATCCGCCAAAGATTGAAGGAAACAGATATAGCAGACCAACCATTTGAACTTGCCAGAATCATAGAAAAATCCTATGAAGAACTAGGAAGAGATAGTTTGGGTGGGAAACCAGTGAAACCCCAACTAATAGAAAATCCTGAAAAGGTATTTATTAAAAATAATCTAAACACTTCAAAAAAGAACTGGGATGGAAATAAACAATCCACTCCCAAAGAAAAAAGATTCCAGTCCAGAGGAAGGTCTCCTCGGCGGAGAGAAAGATCTCCAGACCAAGGACACAAGTCTCCCCAGAGGAAGCCCTCTGAGAAAAAATATAACCTTAGAAATAGGGATAATTTGAAGAAACCTGATAGATATCAAGATATTGATACACGTCCCTCTCGATCTTTTCAGACTTCCTCGCAGAAATCCGAAAGAAGAGGACGGTCAGAACACAGGGAAGAGCTCGTCAAGTCCAAAGACAAAGAACCTGCTCATCAAAGTAAAAAGTTACAATTTCCAAAGAAGAAGGTAGCCAGCATTAAAATAATAAAACATGCCGAGGATCCTGAGGACTCAGCTGAAAAACGGAGAATGGGCTCAGACAATGCTAGACAGCGCAGCAGAAGTGAGCATAGCTCGCAAGATCCTGATGAATCATCTGGAGACAGTGGACACGAATGAATACATTCAAGTGGAAACTGCAGATACCAGAGTTAGCAAACCTCATAAAATATATGAAATAACCTTACGTATAGAGGGAGATAAGACTAGGAAAATAAGGGGTCTATTTTGGGATAATCTCTCCAAGGGCTATGACATCCTTCTAGCTGAAAAAGACTGGCCACCAGAGTTTGTCAGGGAGTGCCCTCATGGCGAAGAAATGATTATGCCTGCCTTCTCAAATCATATCCCAATTCATAAAAAATATGCACTTGCAAGAAAGTGGGCAGTAGCCCAGGCTCCTGCATTATATAAAAATCATGTGGGATAGGGTGAGGACTCTCCTCCTCACAAAATCCAGTTAAAATCTCAACCAACTGCACAGAGGCAGTACCCAATTAAGCAAGAAGCTAAAAAACAGGTCAGGGAGATCTTAGATCAACTTGAATACCAGGGGGTGATTGAAACATGCACCTCACAAATGAACAATCCTTTGTTTCCTGTCTCCAAACCAGAAGATTCATATCGTCTAGTTTTGGACTACAGAGACCTTAACTCATGCTGCAAAACGTTTGCAGTACAAAACTCACACAGTGCCGCACTTATGAATAGCATAGTGCGCAAAAAATACAAAACAACATTAGACATATCTAATGGATTCTTTTGTCAAAATATAGCACCTGAAAGCAGATATTTGACCGCTTTCTCAATAAATGGCTCGCAGCAAAATTTCTGTTGTTTGCCCCAAGGGTTCAAGAACAGCCCAGGGTTATTCTCAGCGAGAGTAACAGAATTACTACAAATGTATGATGATGAGGCATTATCTTATGTCGATGACATCTATCTAACAGACGATGACTTGGATACTCACTTGAAAAGAGTGAACACCATAATACTTGGGTTCGCAGCAGAGGGTTACAAATTCAACTTCAAGAAGTCAAGAATTGCCCATCTGACTGTCCTATTCTTAGGATATGAATTATCAAGTGAAGGCAAAAGCCTGGCTGACAATTTCCTAGAGAAATGTGCTGTAATCCAAGCACCTAGAACATTGAAAAACTTGCAATCAATTCTAGGTTTCCTGAATTTCGGAAGAACTTACATTATAAACTATGCAGAGAGGGTTAAACCTCTCTATGATCTAATAAAACCAGATTTTAAAAGAATCAATTGGACTCAAAAACACACAGACATTTTGAGATCTTTACAAACAGACATGTTAGTTAAAACAAAACTGCAAACACGCGATAACACACGCAACCTTGTGATTCGAGTCCTCCCAGGAAGATGCGGATTCACATACCTGACCTCAAATGAGGGAGAGAAGGTACCAATAGCATACAAATCACACTTGTACACAGAAACTGAAAAAACATTCAGCATTAAGGAAAACATTGTTCACGCGGTTCAAACAGCTGTAGCAAGAGAAAGATACCAAGCTGACGGCAGACAAATTACAGTCAGAACAGCAGAATCAGCCTTTGAGGCATTAACAACCCCATGTAATTTACCAACTATGGCACTGAATCCTAGATGGATACAATGGGAAGATTCTATTGCTACAGACAAAGTGAAATACTATTTTGATCCAGAATTGACAACATTAAAAAATCTAGAATATGAAAGAGAATATCCTCTGCCAATCGACATTCTGCCCGTACGACAGTACGCCTGTGTAATACATACAGACGGACAGGCTCAGCCCTCAGTTTGGGGTGAACAAGCTTATAACGCAACATGCGAGATTACAAAAGAAGTGTGGCGCGGAGGTAAATTAAGACCTCTGTTTTCAAAAACACACTCAGTGGAAAATAATTCAGAACAACAAACTGACATAATAGCGTTAAAAATGGCGCTAGATAATGCCGATCGCGAATTCCCGACACTAATAGTGAGCGATTCGTATTACTGCGTCAAATCATACAATAACGACTTGCAGAAATGGGTTGAAAACGGGTACAAAGATGACACAGGTGCCACAATAAAGCAAAAATCGCTTTGGGAACAAATAGTTCTTTTACAGAAAGAACTACCAAAGACTCACGTGATACACTCACTGAGTCATCAGCGTGATGGCGTTCACGTTGCAGGGAATTCATTGGCTGAGACAGCCACAGCGGAACCAACTAAATCGGCTTCCGTAGCTACAAAAAAGCGTTCAGTAAAATACATTGACGGGGAAACAATGCTAGCGGTAAAAACGTCATCAAAAGGCGACTGCTCGGCGCTACCCCTCATATATCCACTCAATTATACATACATAATCGATGCAAACTCCGTTCCTTTTGCTCGAATCCCTGGAGTGGGGGATAGAGTGATTCCAAACATGGACAGGAGAGGCTTGTTAATAGCAGACGCACATATGGGTGAGGGTCTTAGACACCTTACACTTAAGGATTCTCTAGAAGAATTACAATCGACATACTGGTGGCCAGGAATGAGCCTGCAACATCACATATTTGCAAAAAACTGCCAAAACTGCAACAGAGATCGCAGTGGTGACCGAGACGGTGTATTACCATGGCGTTTCACCCAATAAGGATTAGGCTATCGACATAAAATACCCAGTATGAATAATGCGTCATATTAACATGTAGAGACTATTTTCACTTAAAATGTAGACCCCAGCTCTCGGCTGACGTCTGAACTGTTATACAAAGATTTGCGAGTCTATAATGGCATATACGCAATTTGCATGCTACATTCTGACCAGGGTCCTGCTTTTAGCTCTCGAGCTTATGAGACGGACATGACCAGCATGGGCATAGCATTGCGGTACTCTTGTCACCTCCTTCCTGAGGGAAATGGGATGGTGTAAAGAAAAAAACAGGGCATAGAGCAATCTATAACAGCAAAGGTATTAGGTTCAGGAGCTGGGTGGGTCAAACATTTAATAAGTGTCCAACGTAGTCTTAATAATCTGCCAAGAAATTCTCTGAGAGGTCTCAGTCCGTACGAACTATTGTTTGGGACTAGAATGCTAATCCAGGACCTTGATAGTCAAACTTCAGTGGTTTAAGAAAAATGCTTTGATATCAAAGATCGTTTTGGCTATTTTACAGGACTTAAACAAAAAGAGAAAAGACCTGAGCAACATAAAGTTGAAGCAACAGCCAACAGCCACTGAAGAGAAACCACCTGTCCCAGCAAGGCCTGTCTGGATTCCAAAAATCAGGGATCTGGTCAGAGAGAAGATCGCGGTGAAGAAGGAATTTGGGCCTTCTTACAGAAAAGCAGTTCCTGTCTTGTCTGTCAACGGAACAAGATCAGTAGTACTACCGCCCCTTGCTGGTAAAAAGGAGAACCGAGTTGTATCCATCGACCTGGTTAAACCACAATCATGTGGCCGATAACAAGTAGTAGGCCAAGTGGACTCCCAAGAAGTAGTAGAACACCAAAGTTTGCTACAAATACAGAGGTTCAAACTGAAAGACTAATCACAATTGATAAACCTACAGTAAAACAACAACGACTATGCAACAAAGCCATGGAACTTAAACCTCTTGAAACCCAAATTAAAATCTTAAATCAAGAAACACCAGTCTATAATGATGTAACCACAGACTATGCTAATGAAACAAAGAAAATTCCAAAAACAAAAAGGAATCCAGAAGCAATTGAAACAATTGACAGAACAGCATCAGGCTACTTCATCAACTTCGATGATTTTTCTGAAGATCCAAGTGAACCTGAGGAACAGCCGACAACCAAAACTTTTAAAGACAAAGTAAAGGAACTCTTTCATCAACTAAAAGAAACCTATCTGATTTCTCCATGGATTGAACTTTGGGTGGCACTAGGAGTATTCATCCTCATAATTTGGCTCATCATGGTACTATGCCTGGGATATTTCATTGAGGGAAAATATGTTACAATGGACACAGCAAGTCAGAACATCAACTTGGTCCTGAAACCACACAAGTCTTCACACATAGAGAAAAGAGAACTTTCTTCAGTAAGCTTCACAGCCAATCCTATACCCGGTGGGGTAGCATGGGACAAAACTGATTACGAAATCTATGGTCCGGTTGAGCTTCTGAAGTATCCTCATCAATTTAAGATTTCATTAAGTGACTTTGTAAAACCAAGCACATTTGCTGATGATTGGGACTTTGAAAGTATTAATGATATGATGTCTGATCTAGTAATGTCAGCTAAATTTACAGAACATGACTGTTTGCAAGATTCATCTAATTACGATCAAATGTTTTGTTATAACCATTATGGTAACTATTATCTGCATAAATCTGCTCAACCTAGAAATGTTTTAAAATTTAACCAATGGGAACATTGTGCAACTCCACCAAAAGGCAGTTCAAAGACATATTTTGATAAATATTCATACTTTTCTGGGTTCAACACAAGTAATGCAGAATCATTTTATTTCAAATTGTTAAATAAGACAGGAGTGAAAACCATGCTTACAAACACAAAATTAATATATTCAGACTCATTTTTTTGAAAAAATGAATACCTTCGGTTTTGATTTCTGGAACAATAACATTGAAACAAAAACGATCTGGGGCACAAAAGATTGGCAAGTGCAAGGTATAGAATCATTATTTAGAGCCTGCATGATCCCAGAACAAATTATATTTTTGAATGATACAATTCAACAGACATCCTGTCTTGGCCTAGCCAAAATTAAAGACTTAAATAAACCGTCTATTCCAAAACCAACACCTACCAGTAATAGCACAACGGATGTTGAGATAGACGTAGCCCATATTTTAAACCAAAACGGAACACATACTGATTGGAAAAAATGGTTGATCTGGCCCACAGACACAAATAACTGTCAAAACAGATTCCTGAACAAAATACAGGGGTTTAAATTGACCAGGCCAGACCCAAGATACTCCCAGAGACAACATCCAGGTTTTGTAACTACTTATAGTGTGGGGAAGCTCTGCCTTCAATGGCTACATACATCCACACTGTCAGAAATTAAGCAACACTTAACTATACTTAAAGAAGGTGCTGACTTGCGTGATTTCATCATGGGACCACGCAAACAGCGTCAAAAACGTTTCATAGCGGCCTCTATATATGCAGCTTACAACGAAGCTTGGAAAGTAACTCAAATTGAGACAGCAGAAAAAATACGGGAAATTGACCGTGTTAATTTGGAAAAATCACTTTCTGTTGTGGACAATGGGTTAATGACTCTGTCTTCCAGAATATATTCACTGGACAGTATTGTATCTTCTGCAATCAATATAATAGAACAAAACTTACTGATGTTACAACACGGTCAGTCTCAATTGCGTTCTATTGTACAGCTTGGCTGGACGTTACAAAATCTGCGTTCAGGCTATGTGCCTTGGCGTCTAATCAACACAACGTCACTGTTTAATATCTTTAACCTTACTGATAAACAAATCAGTTTGGCACAAAAGGGTGCTGACTATACAATTCTGAGCATTGAAAAACTTGGGAGATTACCATTGACAATGTCAGAACGACCTGTCATTGAATGGATAATACATGGGATAATAAATATTCCGATAACAACTTTCCAGTTTCAATACTGCCAAAAATATATACAGGCAGGCCAGTATGAAAGGTTGGGTAAAGGATACATTAAGTCTACATGGAACTTGCCCTATACACACACATGTGTCAGTAACAACGGACAGAGTGTATTCCTTAGTGGTAATAATTGTGAAAGATCACTAAGTGGCATACTTCTGTGTCAGGGTATTAGTTTGCATGGGGCCTGTGAAGGGACTTCAAATAACCTTTCATGTCACCAGTTAGGCACACCTGCAACACAAATAGAACCATTCTTTAGAAGACTTTCGAACGGGAGTTACATTCTAATTGTAGATCACAGATGTTGTGGCTTGCTGCCAGGAAAACCTTATCTCATAAGCGTGACTTCCAGGGTCATGTGCTGTGAAAGAGTATTGTTCCCGAATGATGCTCCAGACAGGGAGGGAAGGTTGTGGCCCAGTTTAAAAATCTCTTCTATTCGAATTGATACTTTAAGCAGAATGAAGACTGTGCTCCTACAGACGCCAACCCAGTTGACGTCATCAAAAGAAACGTATGATCTCCAAGTTGCAAGGACAACGGCAGAGATTCATTCAATGTTATCAACGAATAGCCCCCTACACTTCGCAGAAATGTTGAACGAAATCTTAAATATTTCTGATACAAGTGGTATCGCCAGTGTATTTAAGACAGTTTTTTCAGGCGCTTTAACACCATTCAAAGCGATCCTGGGTATTTTTACAAATTTCGTCCATTCCATCTTTGGCGGACTTCCCCTCCTGTTGGGACTCGTAGCAGGCATTTTATTCTTGCTACTCTTGCTTCGTTATGGCAAGCCATGTCACAGACAAGACTCCAGCTACAATGGAAGCAACGATCCTAGCAATCCGCTACCGGGACCGCATAACTAAAGTCCTTGGCTTAGCCCGGCTACGAGATCTGAATATGACCTGGTTTCTTTCATTCAGACCCATCTGGCAGAATTGTGTTATGCCTGTATTAAGATGCATGCTATGCGGCGAAGAATGCGTGTTGGACACCTGTCTTGCACTACAATCAGACGTACCATTGGATGCAGATACTTTGTTGGGTCTGGTAAAGGCTCATGCATTGTGCTGTCCCCAGCGGCTACCTATCCTGATGACGGCATTCGTGGAAACTTCACCACTGCGATTGAAGAGTAGTGAAGTACATGATGAAAGCAGCATCGACCAGGTACGACCTTCTGTAAGCAGTTCTGATCAAACCATCAGTGAAAGCAATCATGCGCGTGACTGCATGGTAGCGAAATTTTCTAACCTAGTCGAAATCTCACCAGAAGCCGTAGACTGTTTTTTCGAGAATCTATCTGAAATTATGTTTTCACCGGAACAGAGAGAATGATTTTAAACAAACTTGCACACGGCGTTCCCTGAACTCTGAATATGGCCTTCAGTTTTTTTGAAAACAAAATGACTGTGAACTATTTTTTCTCTTCTCCCCTGAATAGCGAAAACTTTTCCCATATTCCAAAATATTTACCTTTTGGGCACTTATCTTCTGCTTAAAGTAAAACTATTCTTAGAGAACAGAACTTCTATTCTTAGGAATACTAGAGTAATTACATTACCTCAACCTCTGGTTTATATGCAATTAATTGTGTTTATATGTGATGAGATGGTCTCGCAATTTTTTTTCTGTATCAAGAGCCATTTCATGTGTAATTACGCAAATCATTCATGCTGATATAAAATGTGCATCTCCTTTTTTGAATGTTTATACTGCTTGAATGCATACAGTACCTATACTCATTTCGTGCAGTTCGCATACACCATTTTTCAAATACGTAAATGTTTTTGGGGTGGTCCGGTATACAAATGCACTGTTAGTTATGTTTACTATTGCTTAGGTTAGTAAATATGTACATAATTTCGTGGAGTGGGTGTAGTGTGTTTATCTAGGTACCTATATTGATACTCCTATTTCTGACCCTTGTCCGGTTATTAATTCACTAATGTCCATACACCGGCACAGAAACCCGTCTTCAAATTAGGTCATAGCGCATGCTGTCACATTAAGCAAGCACTATCCCTTCAGCCCCCTAGAGAAGCACACCGAGTTCTCAAAACAAATCAAACCTCCAACAGACCTGGGAAATCCCCGCGACCATTGTTTTGATTTCGCTCGAGAACTCCTGCAAAGAATGTAAGAACGACCAGTCCTTATGACATTCTTGCTGACGTCTTATGTCCATCCTTACGTCAAACACGGCACCTTTCAGGTATAAATATACTGACGTTGCCCTAAGCTAAGACACGGTGGTGACAAGCTTGGAGCAGCGCTACTTGCCGGAGAGCCCAGCTGATGCAGAAAAAGCCCACGGACGCTGCCCCTCCCTTTTGACGCGCTGAGAGAGAGAGACGCTGCCTTTTCTCCTGCCGAGAAATCCAGCCTCCGGCGTTTCCAGCCGCCCTCGCAGGTAACTGGGATATCGAGTCCTGAGACAGAGATACCAACCCTCCAGCCTTCTAAATCCCAGGTACTGAACTGACTAACCCCTTACAGAGAATTCTTGAGTCAGATTCTTGGCAAAGCAAACTTAACTTAAACTGCTACTTACTTACTCCCTCCCAAGTATTAGGCTTAGGTCAGGTACACCGGGGTAGGCGTAGTTAGAAGCACCAGTTGAGTACGATTAGTCAATGTATATATGTATGTATATCTTTTATCCATTTTAGTATCATATGGCTAAGAAACCATATAAATGCTTTTACAGTATTATTTTATAATTCTGTTTTTACTGTATGCACTTTACTTAACTATAAGTATTGCAATAATAGCGATTAATTTCTCTTGTATGAGAAAAGAGACTGATCAATAAATAACATCTTTTATTGAACCACGCCCATCTCTTATTTCTCTACAAACTGGTGAAACTAAGAATGCACGTACTGACTGAGTAAAATAAGTTGTCTTTTGTTTTCACATGACTCTAGAGTTATACTCTTGATTAGGGGAGAGCAAAGTTGTCATGTTCTATGGTTGTCAGAAACTAAATCCCTTCTTGTCTATCCAGGGAGGTTAAACTCCTCCTTGCCTATTCGAGAAAGTTTCTAGTGAACTCTGAGCTAGCTGGCACACATAACTTTAAGTCTAATATCGTCAGTAGAAGACCTAGTTAACCACAGTCCTACGTCTATACTATTGAAGATATTATTCCAATGCGCAGAGCCTATTGGGAAAATAGGAACTACACTACAATATATCAAGTAGGTAAAAATCGATGATAATTCTTATGTGGTATCATCATCTGGCTTCTAATTGTATTGATATTCTTTGTTAAACGTACGTTAGACCCATATTTAAAAAAGACTGTATCCTGGGTCAGAAAGGTTAAAGTCAGAATTCAGGATACACAATGGAGTAGAATCGCAGAGGATGCTGGGTAGTAGATAGTCCACATCAACCTCAATCTAGTTAAAACGCATAATATCAGTTCATGAGTGCTAGTGGTGATTGGTTAATTGTACACCAAAATCTAGAGCTATTGGATAAAGTCAAGGGGTTTAAAAGTTCCTCCCATAGCGCGTTTTTCAATTCGGTCTTCCTTTTTGTCAGCACCTTTTTATAAGTTAAACGGAGCGAGCTGATCAAAAATGTATCCCGAGGAAGTGTTTTAAGGGCCTCTTTCAAATCTCTAGCTGCTTTTGAGCAGGTGTGGCAGAACCATTTAGGTTTATCCGATATGGTTTTATCCCCCCGTACCTCCAGCATCTTTCCTACGTTTCGGGTAATATTTTCAGAGGCTGATAGGACTCCTTCACTCTCAGAATTGGGACAGAGACAGGTTAGAAAATCCTTATCACAGTCCTTTATCAGTTTTTCGTGCAATTCGGTCGGTATTACCTTGTTCCATTTTATGCGTCGGCCGCCATTAATGGGTTGCAGCACGTTATCTCTTGCGGTGGTGACCTTTTTTGGTTTTTTTCATTATGGTCCCTCCTAACAGGACACAAACTGGGTTGTGGTCACTATAAACACTGGGGGCTATTCGAAAACCAGACAGGAGTGTCATAAGATTTCTATCAACTAGAATAAAATAAATAAAAGTTCCGTGACTTCCTCCTTTAAAGGTGGGTTCTTTTTGTATTGTCATCGGTGGGGCGATGTTCATGGAAAACAGGAGGTCTTGCTCATCTAGTAGATGGTTCATTGCACTACCCTGGGCTGTATGTTCAAAGTGGAGTCCCGGAGACAAGGGACAACCCATGTCTGCTATAGTATGTAACATGGGGTCACCACATAAGTGGGCATTAAAATCCCCAACAAGTAGCAGATTCCTTCTGAGCGCTCCTCGACACTGGATAATAAAGTTGTGCAATTCAGTGATCCTAAAGCCCTCGCCCTGGCTGTTTGCGTTATAAAAATTGATCACGCACATGCTGTTCTCTTCTTTCCCCAACATAATGGCCTGGAAGTTTTTGTTGGCAGAGGGGAGGACCCTATCACTACATCTTAGTGCCAGGGAAAAAAAGATAACCAGGCCGCCTGAAGCCCGCCCACTTCTGGAGCTTGTTGCCGGTACACAAAATGACTTATAGCCCTCGAGTGCAATGTTACTGTCAGTTGCCCATGTCTCCTGGAGACAGATTATAGAATAGTGCTTTACAGACTGCAAAACACACAAGATGATGGACGGAATGTTGCACAATGGCAAAACATTCGTGGGTCCCGTGCTCACTAGGCCACTGGAGTCAAGCTATCCTGGCTGATGAAGGCTGATAGCCAGAAACCGGTCCCAGGATGCTTGATTCCGGTCCAGGGAATACATGGCTTGGCAGTTTGGGCTGGACTGTTCCCATGAGGTACAGGGTCAGACTGATTTGCATGTCTAAACTGGGGTGGCTTGGTGAGCAAAATAATGATGGATTAAACCCAGATCTGTGACTGGGGGTGAATGTTTTGCCATTGTGCAACATTCCGTCCATCATCTTGTGTGTTTTGCTTTACAGACTGCACCCATAAAGGGTCTGAGATCTTACTTGCAATCCCCGCTATGTTCCACGACAAGATGGTATATACTGGGTTGCCATCTAAATCCACCCCTGTGCTTGCGCCCGGTGAGCCAGGCCGCGTTAATCCGGTAATAAGATCCTCACATTCTCCATGTGTTACTGTTCGGCCCAGAGAACCAATATCATCCGTTGTGATGGCAGCAGTTAGTGCCGTGCTGCCCCTTAATGGTGCCGGACAGTCTGACTGAGGACCCCGGCCAAAGAGGGAGGACAAATTGGCAGCGGAATTCCTCAGTCAGTCACATTCGTTAAGACCTGAGAGGATGTTAAATCTATTTGTAACCTCCATATGTGAGATAGTTTCCATACCACCCCTCGATTGTCCCCTGAGTGCCTAACAGGTATTGTGTCCCACCCATCTGTTCCTATTCTGTGCGTATTGTGGTGCGTCCTGTTTCTGTTGTAACTGACATGATCTTGCACTGGCCCATAGAAAAATCCCAGAGGTAAGATTTCTATGCCTTGTTCCCTCTGACCAGTGTATGTCTCTACTTCCTTCAAAATCTTTTCAACTGGTACCATGCTGTTAAAATGTACTACTATGCAGTCCCCTTCTCTACATTTCCTGGTACGCCCCAGCCAAGCTACTCGACGTGCCATGATTATGTTGTGCCCTATGTCTTGGCCACTTACGGTGTTATTTGCTAACCAGTGGGTGACTTTGTTTTTAATCTGCAAAAAGTCCTCCCTCCCCCCCAAGGGCAAAGGTGTAACGTTCCCTAATATTATTACAAGTGGGGTGCTCTGGGGGGGTAAGTGCAGAATGGAATGATTACCCAGACCTTGGGCTCTGCTACTAAGCTGTATGGGCCCATTGGGCTGTCAAGCCAATTGAGGGCCCTCTTCTGAGGGGGGTTAGGAGCTTCCAATAAGCTACAGCGGCCACCAATATTTTTGGGGCTACCCTTCTTGTCCACTCTTCTTATGTCCCTCGTGTCTAGGTTTCCACTAGATAGCACCGTGGGGGGTTGACAGATGTTGAATGTGGATGATTTGTTGGTACCATTCCCACTGTTTGGCTGTTGCTCACAACCTGAAGACCTTTTACTATCCACTATCTCTTGAAGCAAGTGGTTGTTATCTATGGTGATTTGCTGTAACTTTTCTAAATTTACACTAACCACTCTAAGTCTCTAAATAAGGGGGAGAGTCAACGACTTTACTAGCTGTTCTACTTGTCCAATCAGGCTACCTCCTTCCTGAGCAGTCAGTGGTAATCTTTTGGGCAGGGGATGGTTCTTAGGGTTAAGCGGGGCTTGGGTGCTAATAGGCTGGACAGTAGCTTGTGTTTGGCAGTGTGCACCTGGGGGGTTAATCTTTTTGGCCATAAGCTTAGGGATCTTTGCCCGATTGCCTTTCTTCCAGCCCCCACACCATTTTCTTTTCCCCATTTGTTTGCATCTAGTAGGAATTATCTCTGTAGTAGAGCAAACTTTGGTCTTTATGGGGGGTGTATTACCCTGTGTTCTGTCATCGTTACCGGTAGTGCTATCCTGTATACTGTTCCCCAGTGCAGTGATGCTTTGATCTTCTGAAATAGTGCTACTTTCTGGTAACCCTAGGTCTATAAGGCGTTGGCCGATTCTCCTCTCAGGGGTTACGCTACTCATGATATTACCCAAGGAAGATCTTTTGGCGCTAAGGAATTCCGAAGATAACCTTTCCTCGGTTATTGCTATTTCTCGTTCTAGGGCAGCCACTGCCCTGGTGAAGAAGACATCTAATGGACCAATAATGCTTCCCCCACAGGGTGTAGACGGTAGTGATCCCCCAATATCCTTACGACAGGGAATAGTTTACCCTTGGGGAATTATAAGCTTTACCACAGCAATAGAAACAAAGTCCAACACTTGGAGTTTATTTAAACCCATTGAAGCAAATTGAGTCAATGTCACCTGATCTATGTTCCATGTGGGGTCCACGAGGGGTGGCCCAGCCCGGCCTCCACTGGCCTCTGACGGCCACAGACGGCCCGCCCTCTGCCCGGGCTCAGCCCGGCGCCGCCTGCGCGCGTCCCGAGAGGCTGGAGATGAGACGCCTTTTTCAAGCGCCTCCAGGCGCGTTTAGGGGCGTGACCAAGATGAGTGCTCCTGGGTGATGTAGTATTCCAAGCTAAGTTCCCCCCGCTCTGCAGCTGCGCCTGGTGACCTGCGGCGCCTGCGGCGGGGGGAAACGGCAACTGGGCAGAGTGGCAGCAAACAGGGCTCCCAGCAAGGGATAGCGACAAAACAAGGGACCCAGGGGCGTCTGGCGTCCACAAGGTGAGCTCCGTCTCCGTCTCCGTTTGAAACAACTGCACTTTTAAACTAGAGTGTTATACCCAGGGCACAAGTCCTAAAAAAAGAAGTGGGGGGACGCTGTCACCTTTTGTGACGTCACAACAGGAAGTGACATCACGAAAGGTGGCTTGCACCAGCGGTCTCATTGCCTCCCCTCTCTCACCCCTTAGATGCGATTGTTCCACGCTCGGTGGCTCATGCTGCCTCTCAGCCCCAGGGTCAGATTCCACTGCCTGTTCTCTGTTGCGTTAGCTTACTCTGAAATCACTTTTCAATTCAAATAGGTTTTTATTGGGTGTTTCAGTATTAAATAAATACAAAAAATACAGACTTAAAAACATACATTAATACATATGAACAGTACAGTACAATAGAACGAAAAGGGGTAAAGAGCAATACACAATAGGTTACACGATAATACATTCTCCGTAGGCGGTGTGTCCGGGCAGTTTCATGTAAATTGGAGCACCAAAGATATGTAGGTGGGGCTCAGGAATTCAGGGTGATCCGAAGTAACAGATTAGCTCCACACTATTGGATTGTGATGGCGTCAAGTGGAACGGAGGGGGGGGGGAGATAATGTCTAAGGTGGTTTATGGGTGGTAAAATAACTGTCAAGGGTAGACCACATCTTTCTCATAGGGGGGCGCCATGGTGATTGTTGGAGAGCTATGTTATCCGCTCCCCTGAGGTTAATTATCCAGGTAAGCCAGCAAGCAAAGGTAGCCTTGCTAGAATCCTTCCAATTACTGAGGACAATTTTAACAGCTGCAGTGAGCATGAGATCAAGTAACGCCCTGTCGTTGGCGTGGAGGGAGGGCTCTAGGGTGAAACCAAAAGCTAGGTAAGGAAGTTCTCTGGACGGGGAGATGAGGAAAATTTTCCTGATGAAGTCGAATATCTTATCCCAGAATTGGGTAACACAGTCGCAATGTAGAATAATGTGTGCGAGGTCGCCCCCCGCCCGTGTACAGTTCCAGCAGAAGGCGTCTTGGCTGATGTTATGGGCATAAAGACGCGCAGGAGTCCAGAAGGTTTTGTGGAGGAACCAATATTTGGTCTGGGATAAAGTCGGGCTAATTTTATGTCGCATGCAAGATTCCCAGGTATTGGCCCAGTCCTCCTTTGAAATTGGTCTAGATGACATTTCGGACCAAAACTGAGTGAGTGGAGCGGTGAGATTGGTATGTTGGGGGCGAATAAGTTTGTAAAGATGTGATACTTGATGTCCAAGTCTGTTTAATCTACTGAGGTAAGATGGGAGGGAGGGTGGTGTTAGGGAGAGTTTCGCCTTAGAGAGTGCGGCTTTTATGTTTAGGAAGGTATAAAACTCTAGAGGCGCCAGGCCATAGGTAGTTTGCAAGACTCTGAACGGGATAGAGTATGACCCCTCGAATAATTGGTGCGGGAAGAAGATACCTTTCTTAACCCACTGAGAATTATGCAGATGTTTGCCTTTGTGCAGTATGTATCGATTGTTCCATAAAGATTCCCAACCTGAGTGACATATGCTATGATCTAGAAATTTATCGATTTTAAGAAGAGCCGTTTTCGTGTTGCGAAAGATCGATTTCGAGTGGGATAGTTCATTTAAATTGAGTGAGAGGGCCGCAGCCGGAGTGATTCCGTTTAGGATCGCTTGTTCGACTTCCAGCTAAACCGGGGTGTAGTTTATCGTGGGGGCTAGCCAGTGGGCACCTTGTTTTGCTAGGAAAGCGGTCTCATAGTGTCTAAAGTTCGGTAGGTTGACCCCTCCTAAAGATTTGTCCAATCGTAATTTTTTAATGCTGATTCTCGCTTTTTTCCCTTTCCACAGGAAGTTGGCTATAGATTGGTCCAATTTATGGAAGAAGTCTTGGGTGAGTGTTAGAGGAAGCATTGAAATAAGGTAGTTTACCAGGGGGGATATCATCATTTTGATGGTTTCTATTCTACCCCACCACGTGATGAAGCGAGGGGACCATCCATCCAGTTGTTTTTTTATTTTATTTAGGGTGGTCTTCTCATTTTGTAGAAGGGTTTCCATAAGGGAGTCCCCAAACTCTATCCCCAGGTACTTTATAAACCCTGATTGCCAACAGAGTCCAGAGTTCCCCAACGTGTCCTCAGTGGCTAGGATGTTTAGAGGTTTGACCTCCGATTCCTCCCGATTAAGTTTATACCCTAAATGGGTGGAGTATAATTCAATGGTTGACATCAAGGCGGTGATGGAAGGCTCCGGAGATTCAGTCACTATCAGGATATCATCCGCATATGCGGCTAGTTTAACACAAGTATCCCCAAAGTTTACGCCCTTGATGTTGTCGTTCTTTTTAATGCTGGCGATGAGAGGCTCCATTGCCAAGAGAAAGAGTGATGGGGAGAGGGGACAACCCTGTCTGGTCCCCTGTTCCAGGCCAAAGGGATCTGACAATGAGCCATTTATGGCAATGCGAGCGGATGGGGAGAGATACATAGCCATGACCATAGCTATAAAGGTGTTACCCAAGTTGAAGGTGGACATACAATGTTTAAGGAAGAGCCAAGACACTCTGTCGAACGCCTTCTCCGTGTCTAAGGTAATCGCCACGGAGGGGGCATCAAACGCCTTGGCCTTTTCTATAACATGGCAGAGAAGTCTCGTATTGTCATTAGACATACGATGCTTTAGGAACCCAACCTGTGATGTACTAATTAATTTAGGTAAGATCAAGTCCAGTCTGGACGCTAGGACTTTGGCGTAGATCTTGCAGTCCAGGTTTATCAAGGATATCGGTCTATAATTTTTTGTTAGTAGCGGATCCTTCCCTTGTTTGGGTATGATAATAATGGTGGCCTCACTCATTGATTTCGTTACTCCTTTTTTTGAGGGAAAGGACTGGAACAATTTTAGAAGGGTTGGGCTTAATGCAGGCCCAAGTTCCTTATAGAAACTGGCAGAGAAGCCGTCGGGGCCTGGTGCTTTATTGCGTTTGAGGGTTTTAATGGAGTCCGAGACTTCTTGTAAGGAAAACGGAGAATTCAGTTTCAGGTTATCCGCGTCGTTGAGTTTTGGGAGGCCTAGGGAGTTCAGGTATGTAGAGCACGCATGAGGATCAAAGTCTAATTTATTCTTGTACAGATCCTCGTAAAAGGACTTGAAGGTGTGTAGGATGTGGTTATGTTTAGTTTGGATAGTATTGTTTTGATCCTTGATTGAGGTAATGTTGAATCGTCTATTTTTATGTTTTAGATAGGATGCTAATAGTTTCCCTGCTTTGTTGCCTTCACACAGCCTCAAGGATTTAAATTTATTAACCCACACCCCCGCTCTTCTGCTTAGGATCGTGTTGTATTCGTATTTCTTTCTAGTGAGGTCATTCAGAATCGAAGTATTATGGAGGTCCGCCGCATGGGATAATTCCAGGATCTTAATGTCCCTTTCTAAAGTAACAAGCTCTAGATTCAGTGCCTTGTTAGTTTGCGCTCTAATACCAATAATCACCCCTCTTATAGTGGCTTTAAGTGCGTCCCAGACATTCGCTATGTCTGAGCCGGGAGTATCGTTTAATTCAAGGTAGTCTCTTATGGCCGATTCAATTTTTTCCTTGTTTTCTGGCTTTGTGAAAATGTCGTCATTGAAGCGCCATCTCTTTGGGGGAAGAATAGATCTGGAGCCTACTAGTTTAGCTTGGATACTGGAGTGGTCTGATACGAGTTTGGGGGCAATGTTGGTTTCTTCAATAAGGTGAGTGAAGGGACTATTGATGAGGATATAATTGATCCTGGAGTAGGAGTTATGGGGAGTCGAGTAGAACGTGTAATCACGGCCATCTGGGTGCTGTAGTCGCCAGGAGTCTTGTAGGTCAAATTGTGAGCAGAGGCGTTTCAAACTATCGTGTGAGCATGTGGGGTGGTATGTACAATGAGACTGGCGGTCTATTACCGGGTCAAGAGGCAGATTGAAATCCCCCCCAACCACAAGCAATTCGTCTTGGGGTACTGTTTCGAGTATGGGGGAGATGGAGTCCCAAAAGATCGGATTGTCTCCATTTGGGCCATAAATATTCAGGACATGGATGTGATCATCGTTCTTCAGGAGGTGAGCCATGACTAACCTACCATCAGTGTCTTGAGTATGTGATACTGTCGGGGTTCAAGGGGGCCTGGTTCCTTCTGTCTAGTTCCCCGTTAGCGGTTTTTCTTAAAAGTGCCAAGTGCATGTGCGAATTTATGGACGCTCCCTAGAGCTCGCTTTAAAAGGGGGCTGCCAACAGGAAACAGGTGCTTGGTTTCTTTATTGGTCCCTTGCCGTGTGTTTCCTGTTCCTGTGGTTCTACCTTGTTTCTCTTCCTTCGAGCTCCGTTCCAGCAGTCTTTTCTAGTGCTGGGTTTTGATCCCCTTTTTCCCCTGCTCCCTTGTTTTCCAATTCCCTTGGGCATATTCCCTTGGGCATTTCAAAACCCTTTATTGGGGACCTGTTTTTGATCTTCGGTGACGTTCTGGGATTCACGGCGGCGTTTCCTTTGAGTTTTAACGTCCCGTTATTATCCCTTTTTTGTATCCAAACCATCTTGTTATACGCTGTGTTTGGGTGGTTTCACGAAGGAGCTGAATAACGGCCGTTTTTGTGCTACCTTCGTGTTCTTTTTAGATTCCAGGGATTTTTTGGGTGTCTTTCGTATTCCCTTTGATACCATTTTTCCCCTGTCCTTTTTTGTCCTAAGAATTGTGAATTCCACCCCCTTTGTCATTCTCGGTGTTTCCCGAGGGGGCGTGGTTGGTCTGGGGTTACGCAAGAAACAACCAATACGATTGCAGTGGAAGAATTCCTGTTTCGTATCAGGCCACTCCCGTTTGTTATCTGGGGTAAGCAGGGAGGTCGGTGGTTCGTGTGTGTACTTGGCACTGGTAATAGTAGTAGGGGTGTGTTTATTCTTGTCTCCTTCTTTCATTTTAGCGGTCTCGCCTGTGTCAAGCCTTCAGCTGCCAAGAAGCCAGAGAGACGAGTTGTGTTCCCCAAGACCATGGGTTCCCTTGTTTTGTTACCCACCTTCTCCCGGTGTCGTGTTCTCCACCATCCGTTTTGATTGCGGGTGTTGGGGGTCACAGTGAGGGTAGAGGATTGGGACGTTCTTCACTCCTGCGGTGTTGGGCCGGTCGGCAACGGAACAGATACAACGGAGATATTGGAATTCTTTGCAATAAGTGTAATGACCCCTCTTTTTTGTGTATAGCTGAGGAGCATAGGGTGTGTGAGATCCAGTATTGGTTGATAAATTCAGCGTCTTCGTTGGATAATTTGGTTTCCTGGAGTAAGAAAATATCACCTTTGGTTTTGGCAAGATATTCTAAGACCTTCCTCCTTTTAACCGGGTGATTGAGCCCTTTGACGTTTAGGGAGACAATGTTAAGGCCGTCCGATATAGATTTGGTGTGGGTCATGAAGCTGCTGGGTATCGTCTATGGAGCAATAAAGCTACTGTCGTGAGAGTTACTGTATGGGTGGTTACTGGATCTAGAACTGGCCTAGCTCGGCGGTATGTTCTGAATATGTCAGAAAAGGGCTGGAAGAACGTGTGGTAGACAATCAGCCGGAAGTATTTCTGTTTGTTAGATACCTGTACTGTTGAGCATGTAAAGATAACACAAAAGGCAAAACAAGAGTACATAAGGCATACTGAAACATTCCAAAAGTCCCCCCCCCTCCTCCCCCTCCCACACCCTTTACCCGCACCCACAACACCCCAACCCTCCCCCCTCCCATCCCCCCCAAAACTAGAACATAGGAGCAGCGACGGCAGTACCGTCCAAGCACAACGTAGGAAGAGTCAAAAATGACATCATAAAAGGAGAGATCTTATAACTAGCTAGTATTTACTAACAGGGTATAACTAGGTTATCCCAAGCCATTAGAGAAAGTGACTGTAAATGCAGGAAATGGTCGGGGCTACCAGTTTTAATACTGTACTGGGCTATATAGCAATAGGAAATACAGTAGATCATGATGACTACGCAGGAGATACTGGTGTGGCCATTACGTTTCAGAACAACGATAACATTAGAGTCAAAATGTAAAAACATGACTCATAAAAAACTAACTAGTATTAGGTATTTTCGTAGCAGTGTATATCTTAGGCTAGACTAAAAGATTAGTATCATAAATCCATTACAGATAACAAATAACCATAGTGACAGTAGGCAAGTCTTTGGGTCATGGGTCTTTCAGTTTCTCCAAGTATCAGTGCGAATAGTCTAGTAACATGACGATGGGCCCAAAAGTAGGTAAAAGAAGGGCCTACCTGTTAGCGAGGGTCAACTTGGGGACTGGAAACCAGCTAAATTAGCACGAACATAAATTAGCACGAGCATAAGCACGGACTTACAGCTGGTAGGAATGTAAGCTGGTATATGTCGGCATATGCAGGCAGTATAGAGAAAACGGGCATGTACAAAATTACTGTAGGTCACAGAGAGTCAGAGGACAGCTCAGCCATGACCCGTGCTCGATTGGTCAGATTCATGGCCGTCCGTCTTCCTTTTATTAGATGCGAAGACAGATGAGTCCATTGCCTGCGTAGGTGAATCTTCCAGAAACATCGCTAGATCATTAGGGTTGGAGAAGAAGCGAGGTTTGCCATTGATGGTGATTTTGAATTTCGCCGGACCTGCAAAGGAGAACTGTATACCTTTTGACCTCAGTTTTTCCCTTAGGGCTAGGAAGCCTTTTCTGACTTCCATCGTGTCCTTCGAGTAGCCCTGAGTGAAGGTGATTTTGTGGCCTCCCCAGGTGACGGAGTGATTACGTCTGGCGAATTGTAGGATAGCTTCAGAGTGCTGGAATCGCAGTGGTTTACAGATCAGCGGACGCGGGCCTTTGTATCCATGAGGGATGAAGGTTGGGACTCTGTGAGCTCGGTCAAGCTCGAATTAATGGGTAAATGAGATGCCCGCACTGAGGGAATCGAAGCTTCCAGGAAGGCTACGCAGGATTCAGCATCCTTCTCCGCATTCTCAGGAACTCCAAAGATGCGTATGTTACCCCTCCTATTTCTGTCTTCCAATTCCGCATTCTGGCGTCCGAGGGAGTCGGTCGATCTTTGAAGCTGGGAGATATTTTTAGCTGAGAGGTTGCATTTGTCTTCAACATCGCTTATCCTTTGCTCTGCTACGTCTAAGCTCTTGTGGACCGAGTTCATGTCTGCCCTTATCGCAGTAAGTGCAAGCTGCATAGTATCCGTGTTGGTTTTCGTCGATTTTGCGAGATCATGTACCTCCGCTAGCTTTTTTAGGATCATATCCAGGGTACTATTAAGATCTGCTTTTGCCTTGATGGGCGAGTCAGATACGGACGATTCCAGTTTCACTTTCTTGGTGTTCTTCTTATCAATCCCTTCTGCCATTTTGTTGGTTTTTCGTAGCGGGCTAGCGATGAGGCGGGAATTATCCAGTTTGGCTTAAGAGTTAGGTTCAAGAAGATGGTTGGGCCAAGGCCGCAGAAGTGTTTGATCACTGAACTGAGTGATATATCAGAAGTGAGATGTGTCTGGTATTTTTGAAGTGCCACGTGGTACCTGAGAGAGCAGTATGGTTGCGGGGTAGGGGCACCTCTAATTCTCCGTAACTCTGCAGAAGTGGTGATGGTGCCGGTCGAGGCGTTGCCACTTGACCTCAGGAACTCCCACTGGTAATCTTGTGGTGGCAGAGTAGTGGCTGGGCGGAGAGGTGAAGGGCACACAAGAAGGCGATTACAGAAAGTATGGGCTGATCAGTGATCCTTCTTTTGAATTCCGTGATCCGAGTGGCATTGGGATCAACAGTGACGACCCTGGTGGCTGTGTTAGGGTTTTCCCGGTGTGTCTGGGCATAAGTGGCGCCCTCAAGCTATGAATAGCGTTTTTCGCGCTAAAAATGAGTCTTTTCCGCCGCCATTTTGGGGTCAGGCAAGTCCCCCTGAGAGGTCCGGTCACCGTAGGTCGAAGGGGCGCACAGGAACAGCTTCTGTTTCAAGGATGCAGTGTATTTCAGAGTGGCATTATAGCAGTGGGGCCGGGGAAGTAGATTTGCGCTGGTAGAAGCCCCCAGGGCGCCGTTATCGCGCACAGACAAGATGGCGGGCCGCCATTTTGGGGACAGGCATTTCGGCGAGGGAGCGCTGGGGCCGATCTAAGTTTCCAAACCCGATTCTGTGTGCGGCCGGGCACTTGCGATGCACTGAAGCACGGGTGGCTCACCTCAGAGGCTTCATTGGCAGGTAGGTGACGACCGCCGTGAAAGGGCAGTGTAAGGGGAGCTGATCTCGGAATCCCCACGCAATTGACGAGGCGCTGGCCGGCGCAGAGGCACGGGTGCTGAAAGGGGCATTAATCCGCTGATTTCAACTCGGATCTTGTCACCGAGTGTGCTCCATGATGTCAGGAGCTAGAATCCGGTGCCCAGTAGATCGGTGGCTCGAAGATTCTCTCCTAGGGCGAAGAAGTCGCTCTCCTTTGTAGGCAGGGATAGGGTTAGGCGGCCATTACCACCGCCGTCCAAGCCACGCCCCTCCACTCCGAACTCACTTTTAAAGCACTTGGCCTCTCTGGGACGAGATCCAATCTCGTCCTAGAGAGGCCAAAGAGTGAAGCCCAGCAGTTTGGCAGGGGGGACGGCATCCCCCCTGTAAAATAAGTGGGGGACGCCGTCCACCCGTAGGGTACCCCGACTCGAGCCCTGGTTATACCATACTAGATGATGTACCTATAAGCACTGTCCTGCTGGCAAGTAAGACAAGCAATGCAGAAAACGAAAAGGAAGTTGGCTGCATTGAATCTACCTATACCAGCACCTGTTCTCGTGGGCGTTTGACTGTTGACAGCATTAACCTGCTTTTACATTTTATGGCCCGCAACTGCCAAAGATTTGTTCTGCTCAACTCTCATTGTACCCTTGTGATCTATGGCGGTCATCGGCGGTGAGTTTGCAATCTACAACGCTGTGAGGTGAATCTGTGAGTAATTAAATCATTAATGACTGAGTCCTCTGGAGCAGCTTTGGATGTACTGAGTCTTATATCTCCAGAGCGCTATTTGTGCAGCACAGCCACCGTTACTCTACAAGTAGCGGGTGATCAGCGAGAAGCTAGTATTTCAGAAGCCCTTACCAGTTGCGTCTTTTGCTGAATATGTGAGCGCTATCTGCTTTCTGTTCCCGAGCAGCCTTAACGACGGCTGTAGACTGTCAAAGAAGCAGCCGCTGTTTCACGGTTCCCTAGCAACGCTTTGTTAGTGAAGCTACGGTGGCTGGCTGTGGACTATCCGTCCTCTCAGCCATACTCACCTCTTGCCGTGATATTATTGTCTCCTGCCTGCAATTATTAAGCTCGTCAGCGCTTCCACGTCCTCAGCGCTTATAAATTACTTGGAGGGTCGTCCTCACTTCCTTCTGCAGCAGTGTCAGGATAAGCGGTGTCGGATGATTTTATTTTTTATTTATATCTTCGCTCCTGGAGTGTTAAAGATTATTAGACATTCTTCTCTTAATTCTTCTCCTCGTGCAATTCAAGTATCAGCACCTTCTTCAGCAAGGAATTCTTCTGACATACCTAGTGGGAATATTTATGTTTTACGAATACCTATAAAACTCATATTGGGCTTAGTCCACCATCTACAGACCATATTCTGCCACTGCAACTGCAAAGTAATTTGTATTTACCATACATTTTTATTTCCTTAAAGGGTTTTTTCGGACTCATCCTTTATGATTACAGTTTCTGCACTTCGCAAAATGCAGATGTTATAACTCTGTGCTTTAATGTGTAAACTCCTGTCTGTTGAGTATGTGTTGGGCAGTGTACTGTGTGGATGGTGCGTGCATCTGGTGCAAATTTTACTTCCTGTTACTTATATTGGGGGTTAGGTTTTTCGCCAACCATTCTTACTTCCACTTGAGCTGGGGTATGGTTAGTGCATACCAATCAATTCTGGTAATGAGGCAGAGTTCCTGCAACCCAAACCGTACTTATATTTACGTTGCTGGGGATGGGCATTTGCTTTTCGCCCAAACTGTACTTGCCTTTACTTGTAATGGGTTACACCCAGACATCTATTATTATTATCATTGTGCAAATTATACTTTCTGGTGATGGGACACCTATCTTTACACCCAATAGTACATGCTTTTATGTTGCTGGTGATACGCATTTACGTTGAGCCTAAACCATACTTACGTTTACTTGAACTCGGGCATTTTTTTCCCACCCAGCTGTTGCATTGTAATGAGCTTGTGAGCTGCAACCCAAACAAATACATACTTTACAACTGCTTACTGTTGTTGGTGATGGGGCATTTACTTTGCACCCAAACCTTTTGCTTTGGGGCATATGTGTTGCATCCACAGGGGAATATGTTTTGCACTTTATAATTGCGCAGGTGTACTATTGCATCAGATGACACGTATTGCACTGTTGTACCTTTGCTGCAGAGTCTACGACTCTATTATGAGAAGTCACTTTTGTTGCATCTCCATATTTTATTGTCTTGCGGAGGGGGGAGAGTGAGGGTGTTTCTCCCATGTGGCGTTTGCATGTGTTAGTCTTATCGATGTATCGTTAACATCTTTTCTGGTCCTTTTATTTTTTTATATATTGTGTAGTACATTATAACGAGTTATTGTTCTAGTCTTTCTCAGAATACCTGTTCTTGGTGTTCTGTATTCTGTATTCTCTGTGTTCTTAATTAGTGGATTCTACTTTGTAGCAGTTGACTGTTTGCTGCTGCACTGGAGGGTCTGCTCTTATCTAACTGCTCAACTTCAATAAAGAAACCAACTTGCTAACTTCACCTCGCCTGCATCTTTACTACAATATTTTGGCGACGTCTTTTACTGGACTCATCGACCTTCCCGGCCCAGCAAGTCAAGAGTCTAACAGAGCGGACCCTTCCGAGATGAATTCGTGCTTCTGAAGCGTTTCAATTGTACACGCAGTACATCAGCTGAGACGCCTCGTCTTCTCTACCAATCGGCAAGTGAGAAATAAGTGTTTAATGTCTTTTTCTTCTCTTGTCCGCTTACCTGAGTTGACGCTCACTCGCTCCAGCTGCTTCTTGCTCCTCTCACTCCGTCTCTCTGAATGATGACGTGCTGGAATGTTTAGAGGAGTTGGTGATTGTCTGCCTGACGAACACTCGCCTGCGTTCTCAAGTCCGTGTCAGAGTCTCCTTCTGTGTGACGCTGTTTCCTGTCCTGACACGTCCGCGCTGCAAACTGCGCTCCCACGTCTGACGTCTTCATGCTTAGGAAGCCATCTTGAATCACCATAGCTACCGATTCATCTTCAGCAAAGCAACGACGATGCGCACGTCTTTCGCGCATTCCTATCAAGTAAACCTTCATTTTACTCAATGTTAAAAGCGGATTTTTGCTCATACACTGGCTGCAGGTATTAACTATTTATTCAAGTTTAGTTTTTAGGAAATTCGTTTTATTTCGGGTTTTTTCCACTGACTTTCTTGAATATAATTTCAGATCAAATATGTCAGAACAAGTGGCTTCACCTAGTGGTGTTGTGGTCTTACCACCTAGCTTCCTATCCAGCCCAGGTCAACCCAGTGTATCATGGGAGGATTGGCTCCCCATGTTTGAGAATTATTTGGATGCCTTAGACGCGCAAGAATACTCTGCTAAGCGAAAAAAAGCTCTACTTCTGAGTTCACTGGGTAAGGAGGGCCAACGTGTTTTTAGGTTTCTGCCACAAGCACTTCAAGCTGGTGCACAAGCTCCCGTTGACGAGTATAGGGAAGCTATTTGTCGTCTTGAGGTAAGATACGCAAAGGAGGAAAATCTTGTGATGAATAGATACAAGTTTTATACCAAAAATCAGAAAGCAGGAGAGACCATAGACGACTTTGTTTCGAGATTGCGAGAAATGTCCGTTAAGTGTAATTTGGAAATATGACAGATTAATTAATTAGAGACCAGCTAATAGTACAGTGTAATAACAAGAAAATTCAGGAGCGTTTATGGGCGGCGAAAAATCCCAACCTTCAAGCAGCAATTGACTTGGCAAAAGTCGTGGAACAGTCTGAAGGATGCATGAGAGAATTAGAAAAGAGGACTGTTTCGAGTGACATTGGTGAAGTGTCTTGTCATTCCCATACTTATTCTCCGCAGGAGGATGATGAGCAAGACGATGTTGCTGTTGTCAAACAGAAAAAATTCTTTAACAAAAAGACGTTGAACGCTAAGAGTCAAAATAGTTTTAGACCTCTTCTTTCGAAACAATGCATTAGATGTGGTAGTGTGGGTCATACATCTGACTCAAAATTTTGTTTTGCAGCCAAACAAGAGTGTATGAAATGTGGTAAGATAGGGCATTATGCTCGAGTTTGTAGGAGCAAAGCTCGCCCATCTGTCTCATGTGTAAGTGATATTACAGAGGACACCACAGATGATGATAACAAGATTTTAGTAGTAGAAAATGTTGAGTGCTCTCAACATGAAGAGCACAAGAGGAGAAATAGGCCAAAAGCGCTTTTCATTATTAATGATAAGGATGTACATTTGATGGTGGACACTGGCTCGCGATACACCATTGTACCTTATTCTCTTTATTTGGATACGTGGGGATTAGGTTCACTTCTCCCGAAAGATATTTGTCCTGGTGGGTATCAAGGAGAGCCCCTAAACATTTTAGGCTATTTTGAAGCAGAAATTAAGTTTTTGACGAGACAGATTTTTGGGAAAGTATATGTTTCCGAATCTGGCCCAACTATACTAGGTTGGGTACACCAATACGACCTTTATATAACCTAACTGCTCAACTTCAATAAAGAAACCAACTTGCTAACTTCACCTCGCCTGCATCTTTACTACATATTGCATGATTGAATTTGTACACTCTCGCTTCTTTCTCATCTTTATTGATGTTGTGTATTACTGTCTTCTTAGATTTGTATTTTCTATTTTTCCATGAAGAAGGGAGGTGTGTGGCATCTTCATCTTGACCATGCATTCTTTCCTTAGTGGTATGTCCCCTGGTGCTCAGCCAGAGTGATTGTGATGTAATTAGAATGCTGGTGAGTACTGGAACTGTGATAGTAGGTTAAACTCTCCGTCACAGATGCAGGGAAGTGAATAAACACATAGCAGTCTTTCACCTGTAATATGTTAGTGTACTCATACAACAGCTTGAAAATACATACAAAAATACATACAAAAAGATGTTTGGTGAAAAATCTCCTTCAGAAGCATCTTTGTGAAAAAATCTCAGATCAAAACTGTGCTGCACTGGTATGTATGAAACAGTAGCAACAGACTTTGGGTTAGACCTGATGAGACTAGTATTTGCAGGAGAACTAAACCCTATTAGTAAGACAACCATAAATATGATAAGGACTACAAAAACTATAGCCACAATTACTCTACGTTCTTGAAAGGATCACCGTCATTTCTATACAGTCAGACTTTAAGAAGAGAGCAGAGAATTATTACTACTTGCTGTTCCTACGTATCCAAAGTTGCAAAACAGTGTTGTTCTCAAAGAAATATTTTATGTACAGTTGTCTTCATGAATCATCCCTGACCCTACTTTATTTACTTCCAAAATGCTAACCTTCCCTTCTGCATGAACCTTGGTCCTAGGGAATCTTCAGAATTCAGTAAGTGTAGGAGAGTAGGGTCTGCTATCCCATGGTCACCCCAAATATTTGCTTTTTGCTTCACTGGTTTATGACTTAATGTGGCTGTGGGCCTGCTAATCAGACCCACAGCCTGCTGTTCTCTCTCTAAATTAATGCCAATGCACATTAGGTGCATTACGAAATTGGAACTGGTTCACCTTATTGGCCCCTGTAACAGTGTACCCAGGTACCCAGGGCATAGGTGCTTCCAAGGCCTACCAGGGTCTGCAGCACATATTGTGCCAGCCCTGGCCTGGCCTCCATATTTGACACAACTGGCTGATCACTCATCTGGGGTAAGTCGGTGTAACCACCCCTTACTTAGGTATAGTATTCCTATATCTAACCTAAAATGGACACATATGTTCCTATCAGCCACTCCTATGGAAGGCCTCATCAATCCTGGAGGCAGAGTGCTTGTAAATAAGTGAGATGGTGCTCTGGCATGAGCTGAGCCTGTCTGCAGCTTTCAGAACCAAGTCCTTTAGCTGTTTCATGATACTGCCATACCATATACTCTTAAGTGCATTATGAACCTCGCGGTTAAATGCTATCTTTGGTTTGGCTTTATCAAAACATGTCGAGTAAGGTGTCATACAAATTGGAATACTACCCCCTCGCCAGTTCTGGCGACGGGGGTAGCATTCCACCCTTCTAGAGGGACACGACATGTACCTAACCTGAACCCTGGTTAAAGTTAAACGTGAGCCTTAGCATCACAAAATGGAAGCTGCCACCACAGACACAAGTCTGACCTCCTGCTGCTGGGAGTCCTTCCAGCGAGGGAGGCTTGGACAAAGGGTTTCCTGCTTTGGGAGGTGCTAGCACCACCCCAGACAGGATTTTGTGTATTGGGTAGGACAGGGCTGAATAGAATCATACATGCCTGGGGCACACAAGGTGTCCCTGTGCATTTACAATGGAGGAGTATCTACTCAAAACAGAGAGAACAAAAAAAGGGGGTTCCTCTGGATACGGGCTCAAGTGCTCAATTCAGCATCATGTGCCTCAGCCTGTTTTAGGATAATGCATATCCTTATAGAAGACCCCTCACTCACCAACCTAGTTGGTGACATGCTTCATCATCGGGGTCCCACCCCATAGGCCGAGTGCCTATAGGGTGTGCTGCGACACCTGATTACAGTGGAGCTGGTTCGTTTTTCTTTTATATATACAGGGCGATCAAACAAGTGATTTAAAAAGGGCCAACACTACTCACTGCAAGTTATTTATTCTTGAGTGCTTGAACCCTTAGTTAAAAATGTGTTGCACCTATGCCTAATTAGGTAGGCTTCGGTGGTATGATTAGTGTTTGATAAAAATAGCTAAGTGTGCTATGTGAGGTGTGATAAATGCTATAGGTTAAAAAGGTCTACATGTTTCAACCATTGTATTATTCATTGGTTTTCGTCAGGACCATGATAATGAACTGGGTGGTCCACACACGCTAAGGTGCGTCCTGCCCTAGTCCAAATTTAGAGTGCACAAATTGTGGACTCGTGTAAAATAAGTGCTTATTCTTTTGTTAGTACTCCTCGGGGCACCACCAGCCGGAACCAAGTAGGTTTACCGCCTGATGATCAGAAGCAGCAAGAGACGGACTCTTGCCGTCTTGGAAGTGCAGGTGCCCATGAAGCGGCAATTACCGCAAGGAAGCGTTTTTTCTTTGAACAAAGAATGCAATTTCAAGGGTGCAAGTGGGGGGTCCAAAGGACCCCCCAGCACCCCTGAAATATAACTTTAAGTGCATTTTTCACACACACATGCCCCAAGGGCATGTGTCTGTGTAAAATGAAACTTTCCAAAATGCACTTTTGTGCATTTTTGAAAGTTTTCGCAAATTACCATGAAGGTCAACTTCATGGTAATTTACCTCTCCCTATTTGCGAATTCGCAAATTTAAAATGTTCATGCATTGCATTTAAGAAATCTCAAATTGCGATTTCTTAAATGCAATCGCAATTTTAGAAATCGCAACATGATTGCGATTTCTAAAATTGCGAAAAACATGATGCATCCCAATTTTGTCTATTGCATTCGCAAACGGCCGAAAATTGCGATTCGCACCGTTTGTGAATGCAATTGACAATGATGCATGTGCCCGCTAGTCCTTAAAATCCATAAACCTCCTAGTTAACTCCCCGGTACGTACCCCTAAAAGCGATACTTGTTAATATGGTCCCAGTATCTCATCTTTAGATTAATCAGAGATTTATTTCTCAAAACTATCTGGCCTGGTCCAGTGCTACATTTTTAAGCCCCAGGTCCAAGCGCATGGGAGTCAGGGGGGGCATTTCGGGGAAGTTACAGACTGATCTCATAAAGACATTCTCTGTTTTTCCAATCATCCCTACATTATTTTGGCCACAAAGCTCTGCGCCATATACCGCGACTCCAACACCCTTCGCTTGATACACTTTAATAACTGGGGCAACAGGCCTATAGCTTGACATTTTTTTTTTTTTAATGAACTCTGAACTTACATATTGAAGTGATAATTGGTGCTTTGCAACTTGAGGGGGCCAAGATAGTGAGTTTGTCACCATTACCCCCAGGTAGTCAAAAGGCTTCACCTTCTCTAATGGAGTATCACCTATTTTAACTGTGCCCCTTAAAAGCCATGAATTATGTTTTCATCACGTTAATTTCCAACCCAAATTTCCTGCAAGATGCTAAAAAGCAGTCCAATAAATCTGGAGCCCCAACGGGGTCCTAGAAATAAGTAGGGTGTAATCTGCAAAGAGCAGAAATGCCACTGCTTGGTCAGCTAACTTGGATCACCTCTGCAGTCAGACAGTGTTTCGATTAAGCCATTTATTAATAGGGCGAACAGAGTGGGTGCCAGTACACACCCTTGTCGCACTCCTCGGTTCACCCATATCCGGTCAGTCAGTTCACCATTCTTCGCCCATCTGACTTGGGCATAGTTGTCCCTGTGAATTCTAATAAGAATCTCTAATATATATCTCAACATCCCTATTTTGTGTAGGGCTTCCCACAGTTTTCTGCGTGGGACTAAATGGAATGTGGGACGCTAGCCCACAAACACAACATATACATGTTCCTACTTGATGACCACATATTTCCCCAGTATCAATAAAACCCTAAAAAATTGGTCAACAGTGCTGATGTTTTCTCTGAAGCCTGCCTATATTGAAGACAATTTTTGCCCTTCCCTTACCTAACCTTGATGCCTGCAAAATAATTTCTGTGTCGTATCAATCAGGCTAATCGCCCTATGGTTTGCTGGATTGCTTTTGCCCCCTTTTTAGGCCTCACGCCTAGCGTTGCACTGCGCAGCAGTGCTCGCCCAGCACGAGGCATTTTGGAGGTGAAACACGGGGAATGTGAGTTGACTTAGGAATCGCACATGCTCGTGCGTGTGAGTGTCCTTTTCAGCTCCCCCATTGGCCTTTGTTTGCGTCTTATTGTAAAAGACTGCACGCAATTGGCCAGAGGCGCGCGCATAGCTACTCCCACGGCCTATTGGTGTCTATTACGCGCACCAAGCGCGTAATAGATACCAATAGGCTGTAAGAGGAGCAATGATCGTGCCTAGACAAAGGCATGACGCGCGCGCCACTTGTTTTTCTTTACTTTTGGTATAATCACGGCACCAGGGCTTTACTTTTGATGTTATAAGTAAAGCGCGGGTGTCGCGATTATACCAAAGGTAAAGAAATAGAAAAAAACATCTATTTCTGTTGTCCTCAACATTGGCCTCTGGAAATGGGAGTTCTTTCCCAACCTGCTACCCAATCTTGGGTTTATTATTGATAGCAACCTCTCAATGCGGCAACAGGTGGTAAGTGTTGCCGCCACTTGTTTTACCATTCTAAGATGGCTGCGTAAGATCATCTGGATGCTTCCAGACTCCACCAAAGGAACGGTAGTCCAGGCATTGGTCACTTCTCGCCTGGACTACGGTAATGTGCTGTATCTAGGCAGAAGTCAGGAGGTTTTGAGGAAACTCCAGGTGGTGCAGAACTCCGCAGCCCGTCTTTTATGTCAGGTCCCAAGGAAATCATCCATCTCTCCTTTCCTTTGGGACTTACATTGGCTCCGCATCGACAGCCGTATTAAATTCAAGACCTTGTGTCTTGTTTTTAAAATTAAGCAAGGAACCGCCCCAGCCTATCTTCAGGAGCTTCTCCATCCATATGCCCCTTCACGGCCTCTACGCTAAGCCACTCTAGGCAATCTTGTCACCCCCAGTTGTAGACTTACTAGAATGGGAGGTCGCTCCTTTTCATTTCTTGGTCCTAGATTATGGAACTCTCTCCCTAGTCTAATGAATCATGAATCTCTCTACCCCAAGTTTAGGCGAGATCTTAAGACCTGGCTTTTTTCTCAGTAACCAGCCTGCCGTCCATTTGGTATGCAGCAGCAGACATGCCTGCGCCGGGAAACCCTGTCTTGGGTAGCTGCGCGCATTTCAAATTCAATTAATAAAATAATAATAAATTTCTTTACTTTTGGTATAATAGCGGCACCCGCGCTTTACTTATAACATTAAAAGTACAGCGCGGGTGCCACGATTATACCAAAGGTAAAGTCAAAGATTTTTTTTGTATTTCTTTACTTTTGGTATAATCGCAGCACCCGCGCTTTACTTTTAATGTTATAAGTAATGCGCGGGTGCTGCGATTATACCAAAAGTAAAGGAATAGAAAAAAATATATATTTCTTTATTTTTGGTATAATCGCGGCACCCACGCTTTACTTATAACATTAAAAGTGAGAAGTGAGCTGAAAGTGAGCTTAATCCAATCTGTTATGAGCCTGTCAACTAATGGACAGTACCTGCAGAACCCCCTAAATAAGGCTACCACAGTGAAGATTGCTAAATTTTGATTCTTCAGCAGATTTACAAGCCCCTTGCGACATCTTTACGACACTGTTGCGTCACTTCTGTGACACAGCGGCATTGTAAACAATGCGCCACTATGTGACATATTTACAACGTGATGCATCTAGGGAGATGCGTCACGTTGTAAAGCCCTGCACTACATTATACCTGCCTCAGGTATAATGTATGCAGGGGGGCTTTCCGTCGCAAGGAAGCCCTGTAAAAGTGACGCAGTGAAATCTACAAGATTTTACTGAGTCACTTTTACGAAGCCACTGCGTCAAAACCTTGCACCTGCTTAAAGCAGGTGTAAGGAGTGATCGCAAATTGAGAATGACTTCCCATTCATTCCTATGGGCCTCTAGACCCATAGGAATCAATGGGAAGGGATTCCTTAATTGCGATTCGCAAATTGTGAATCGCAATTAAGGAATTTTAAGAAATCGCAAAAACAATTGCGATTTCTTGATGCATAGCCTTTTGCGATTTCTTAATTGCGATTCCTTAATTTTCGCAATTAAGAAATCGCAAACGGCAACAATGATGCATGTGGCCGTATATGCATCAAGAGGAGTTTCTGACCATCATAGAATCTCCGTTAGCATAATCCCTGTTTCTAAAATTCAGATACAGTATGAGAGAGCACAAGTTTGAAAAAAATGTATAAGTACGCCATATTTACAAGCACGTAGTTAGTTTAAACATGTTTTGCACACGAGTGTTTTATATTCAATAGCGAAATGTATAGAATGTTAAGTAGAGAAACCATAATTATAACGGTGTGAGATTAAATGTAGAAATGTTGGAGTATATGTGAAAACCTCATGTTCTCATGTTAAAAAAGTCATGTCCGAATTAAATGTAATTTTGGATTCCAGTATTTTGTGTAGGCCTTAGGGCAATTCACAGCAAACCTGAACGTGCTGCTAAAATAATGTGAGATAAAGTTGACATGGTTCTTTCAAAATGTACTATTGAATTTAGGGTTAAAAGTATATGCTTTATAGATGTTATTTTAGAAACGTATGCTAGTTAAGAATGTTTGCTGTTTAAATCAAGTTAACGTTTTAAGAGTGCAGGAACCTGCTGCATGTAAATCAAGTAGGCCAGAACAGATAATGTCATGTAGTTTAAATCGTCATGTGCTCGTTAGAGGAGAGGTCGTGAGGTGTCCAGTATGGAGCTCTGAGAGTGTTTTATGGCCTAAGATATGGTGAAGTCTGGAATTTGAGGCCCACTGCAGGACGAGCTGTATGCAGGTGCGAGGGTCCTAATCAGCTCGAATGAAAGGGACTTTGTTCAGTGGCGCCTTGCGCAGGCCTGTAGGAGTTTCCAGGAATTTCAGGGGGTATCAGCGCACGGAAGAAGGAGCCTGGGAACCAAGGTCAACTATAACGAGGGTCTTCAAGAGTACCATCATGGAGTTTTACCGCGCAAAGATGTACCACGTGAGGGGCGTCCCAAGGGGCGTTTCTATTGGAAATGTGATTTGGTATTAGGGAAAGTGACCCGGGAGGAGGGCAGAGCAGATGATTTTGGGAGCCTAAGGAAGCGGATGGGTAGGCAGATAGGCTGATCAGGAGAGACCCATTATCAGAGAAGAGACAAAGAGAAGTGCGTGATCTTCTTAGGAAGTCACCACGGCTGACACCTAGAGGGTTAAGATCTTGCTAAGTAGGGATGTCATTTAGTATAGTGTAGGGACAGACTAACCTTAATTTTTCTTTCTGTAATGACTTTGAGGTTGCAACTTGTATTCATTTTGGCAACGCTCATGTTATTAGAAGTTGTACTCATTATTTTGTTCTTCAGACTCAGACTATTCAAAAAGTTCATGTTCATAGTGATACCGATTTATCTTCTTAATCTCATTTTGAGAAGTTTGTATCTTCAGTTATCTTTGACTTTATATTAAATCTTTAAAACTTAATTTTGGTCAGTGGTCATTTAGAGTGGTGTAAGTTCTTAAATTGATTGTTTTATTGCGAGATTACCTTTTACTCAAGACAGGTACCAACGATTCAGTCGACAGGAAATGGGATTTGGTAAGATAATTAGTAACCAGTAATCCCGCGTTAGCAGTTGGTAGCAGAGTGAGGATGGTTATCTTCTTGAGGAAGGTAATCTAGAGAGGTTAGTTTACCCCAAGGCCCGAGACGTCGAGAGACGAGCAGCGGAAGAATCGTGTGCCGAAAGGTGCAGACGGTGCGAGAAAAGCAGCAGTATCGGAGAGTGAGTATAAAAAGGGTCATGCGTGAACAGATTGCGGTGTTTTGTGTTGTATTTGTATTGTAATGTCTTGCGGAGTCGAATGCCTGTAGTGTGAAAGAGAGAAGGTTGTGAGCGCGCGCAACCTGGTAAACTGGTAACCTGGTAAACGGGTGAACTGGTGAAATCTTAAGTTCAGGCCAGAGCTTAAGTGGTTTTGGGTGTATCGAACATCCAGGGTAGTTGTCGACCATAGTACGGAGGTCACGAGGTACCATTGACCGCCGTGGATCCAAGATAGGGGGAGTGTAAGAGTGAGTGTATGAGTAACGGACGCTGGTCGAAAGTTACTGCGTGTGAGTAACCTATCGGAGAAGGCGATTGTCTGGAAGTAAACGGAAAGACATTTCGCCAAGTTAGGGTGACAACTACAGAAAGACTGTGGGCGTACAGTCAAAGAAAGGTGATCGCTTGGACGGAAGTAATCATTTTTCAGAGTATGAATGGGATGCGTGCATGACCGAGGAGACGAGCTGAGAAAGGAGGGGAACTGCTGCGAAGGGGGACGGGTGACGTCGGCTAGAGCCGCGCTCTGATTGAGCGGTTGGTGTGACGTTAGCTAGAGCCGCGTTCTGGTTGGGCGGCTAGAGTGACGTCGGAGGAAAGCCGCGTACGGATAGGCCAGTTAGTGAGAACGGCGCTGAGATTGGTGGAATATCATCAGGAAGTAAACAAACGCGGAGAAAAGAGAAATCATGAAGTGTTTTAAGTGTTTGAAAGGGATTTTTAAACGTAAACGAAGTGAACATTATTACGGGGAAGAGGCTCCCCCAGAGGGTACGCCAGCTCATTATATGGCAACGAATGTTGGGCTGCATACGATATTGTGGATTGGGGCTTGGAATAAGCTTACGGAAGGGAATGAGGAAATGCAGTTCCCGAAGTACGGGACGTTTAAATTAGAGGTGTTACATCGGCTAAAAGCAACCATGTCCTCATTGAAACCCTCACCTAGACCAACACAGTTTGAGGCTCTTAATGCATGGATTAAGGCTGCACACGACCGAAATTTGAACAGGCGTCAACAAAGGCTGACGCGATCGGTAAGGGCAGTGCGAGATTCCAAATGGGATGAGGAGGAAAAGCGTTGGAGGGTACAGACTATTGAGGTGGAGAAAATGTATCCGATGAGGGAGGTGTCAGGAGGAGGAAACCTCATGGAAGAAGACGAGGAAAGCGAGTCGGAGGACAATCTGATAAACAGATTGTTAATGGATAGACCACCTCCGAGAGTGGAGTTGATAGAAGATAGAGGGCTCGCAAGGGAAGATGGGAATGAGATAGAGGGATATACACCACTCCCTATATCGGAATGGACACCTAGCAAAGGCGGAGAAACACCTCCAAACAACACTGTACAGAGTGTAGTGGGAAGGTTTGTGGTGCAGAAAACGCCAACCACAGAAAGGGTTGAGTCTGTGGGATTGCCAGACGCTCTTCAAGTGCCTGTTACCATAGGACCCATAGTTTCGATCTATAATTCTGAGAGAGATAGAGGGGAACAACAAAGGCAATTGGATAGGGAAAGGATTGAGATGGAAAGGAGGAATAATGTGACGAATGCATGGAAACAATTACCAGGTTCGGTAACGTGGAACACCCCATTAGACACAACTGTCGGTCCCAATTCAGAACAGGGAGGTCCGAGAGGACCAATGGATCTAAGGGGACCGCGGCCAAGATCTTTTTCAGAGTTAAGAGCTGATTTGAGGGAATGGGACGGGTCCATAGTATCTCCGAGTAACAGGACAAGAACGGAACCAGAGTGGGAAAGCAGGGGAAACGGGACAGTATCTCATTGTGGGGCCAGCGAGAGTAGTCAGAGCCGGGAAGGCCAAAGTCAAGAGAATAGAGGGGATGCATGTCCTACAAATCAGAGAGAACAGCCGGAACAAAATACTAAGATTGTAGAATGTGAGGAAATGTCCCGTCTCTGGGGGAACGGAGGAGATGAGGCGGTACGGGCTTTTCAGAATAGGTTTAGGTGCCTTCATCATACACTTGGGGAAGACGTTCAACATTGGAGAAAGGAGAACAGCGATAGGTCCCGCCACGCCTCGAATAATCAGGAATCACAGGGAAGTAGGGAACAAAGAGGGAGTAATAGAACCTCTTACCCTCTATCCCGTGAAACTAGCCAGGATGGAGAGAGAGAGGCTATGAGGCATGAAGGAGTGTTTCACCACCCACCCCGAGAAGATGGAAAGGCATGGGACTTAGAGAGATGGGAACAGGGGAGGACTCCCTATAATTCACCAATACCTAAACGTAGATCTCGGAGCTGGGATGGGAGAGATGCGGATGGAGGAGCTAAATTGAGTGTCTTGAAAGCTGAAATAAAGGCAAAAAGGCTTGATGTTACCAGTTTAAAATCAGATGTTGATGAGATAATAGATGGAACATTGCCTTTGGAAAGGATAGAATTGTACGAACAGGATGAGTTATTGTTCATGGCAAAGGATATTACTAGGAAAGCTAGAGCGTTTCATGAAAAACTGACTGATTTGGCAGACAAGTATGCCGTGGATTTGTCTAGGACAAGGGCATTGCAGAGCAACCACAGATTACAGTACGCAGACCAAGATCTAGATGAGAAGAGAACTACTGGATTAAAAACACACATAAGAGAGTTGGTAACAGGGATAAGAGTGTGGAGAGAACTGGATAAATGGGAAGAAAGGTGGTCGAAAAAGGGCACGGTTAGGCGAAGTACAAATGTGATGACCCCTGAGGGAAGGGTAATGCAGATGGAGGCATTCCCTTTGCGAGAAATATCAAATGGAAATTATGTACATGTGCCCTGGAGTAGAGGAGACTTAGCCGCATTTACCAACTCATTTCCGAAGTTGCGGGACAATCCAGTCGAATGGTATAAGCAGGTAGAGAGGTTCGTTAAAATCTCGAAAGTACTGTGGATAGATTTGAACACGTTGTTTGACATCGTGGTCCCATCTGATCTATGGACCCCTTGTAAGACTAGTGTCGAATGGCCAAATGCTGAACCATTGAGGGATGCTCGAACAAATGGACCATCTGAGATTGTCATGCGAAAGTATGAAAGGGTAATAGCATGGCTGAAAGATAAGGTACCACCACAGGATATAGATTGGGTAAAAATAGACCGAACAAGGCAGGAACCCAAGGAGACAGTTCACGAGTTTTATGAAAGATTGCTGAAAACATTCAAGCAATACAGTGGACTAGATGTAATGGATCCCAAAGATATAGGGCAGTTCGTGTCAAAGTTTGTCTTGGGGTTGAGACCTGATATTTGTTTGATGATACAGCAACATTTAATCTGTTGGCAGAACAAACCACTAGATGAGATTTTACGCTATGCGAGGTACTGCAGTGACGAGATAGATTCTAAAGCCAAGAATCTAAAGGAGAAATTGATGGTGGTGCAAATGCAGTCCGCTGGGAAGGGTGGCCAGCAGAAGCAGGGGATGGGACGAAAACCAAATGGTCAGAGCAAAGATAATGAAGAAGGGCAGAGACCTAGGATAGACTTTGCCACTTTAAAGAAAACGACAAAGTGTCATCTGTGTCATCAGGTGGGGCATTGGCGACGCGAGTGTCCCTTTAACCCTGAAAACGGAGAGCTAGAAGTAGAAGAGCAGGTCCAAGAAGACCCAGTGCAAAAAGTGACAGTCCCAAGCAGTAAGGTGGCCAAAGGGGGGACTTCGGCTCCACGGGCCCAATTCCCACAGCCACCGAAGATAGCAGCTGGAGGAAAGGTCTTTAAACAAATGCCTCTGTTTATCGAGGAAGAAAAATGTTATTACATTGATCCATTGACAGGACAACGGGTGAGCAGTGAAGAAGACTGTACCCTCGGGGCAGTTCTAGAAGTGGATCAGAGAGGGCCATTTGTTGAGGCAGAAGTGGCAGGGTGTCCCACTACGTTCTTAGTGGACACTGGGGCTACTCGTTCGACTCTGAGATCAGCGGTAGTTCCAGACTTGCCGATGTCAGGGGAAACAATTCAGGTGGTAGGAGTCGCAAATAAGAGAATGACTAGTCCGTTGACAGAACCAGTATCTGTGAAAATAGGCAAGCATATGAACGAACATCAGTTTGTGGTTTGTGACTCGAGTCCGGTATGTCTGTTAGGAAGGGATTTGTTGTGCAAATTGAACTGCACCATATACTGCACCCCGCAAGGAGTGGAGGTACAGACTACCGACGATGATGCTACCTTTAAGGTGGCCAATTCAAAATTCTGTGTAGCACTATATCCTACTCTGACTGTAGAAGATCTTCCACAAGACTTAAGAGATGCAGTGGCGTCAGAGGTGTGGGATTTCACAGGAGAAGATATAGGATTGATTAAAGGGGTAGAACCGGTAAAAATTCTGGTAAAACCAAATGTTGAGTTTCCAAGAACGCCTCAATACAAATTGTCCCAGGAAACGATTGCAGGAATAAAGCCTGTGATCGAGTCAATGATACAGCAGGGAATACTGAAGGAAATCGTGGGCAGTCCTTGTAACTCCCCGATTATGGGTTTGCAGAAACCTAGCGGGAAGTTTAGGATAGTTCAGGATTTACGAAAAATTAACAACATAGTCGTTTCATGTTGTCCCGTGGTACCGAATCCATCAGTAATATTGTTTCAAATACCATGTCAAGCAGAATGGTTCACAGTGATAGATCTTTGTCAGGCTTTCTTTTCAATCCCATTGGATGAAGAGAGCAGGTACCTTTTCGCGTTTAAAATGGAAGATCGCGTTTTAACATGGTGTCGAATCCCACAAGGATTCACAGACAGTCCATCCATCTTTAATCAGTTGTTGAAAAAGAATCTTGAGAATCTAGTACTGCCACAGAACTCGGTTCTGGTACAGTACATAGATGACCTACTTGTTGCGTCAGAAACAGAGGAAGCTTGTAAAGTAGATTCAATTGCCTTACTGAATCATTTAGCTGAAAATGGACATAAGGTATCTCCGAGCAAGTTACAGTATTGTTTGACAGAAGTACAGTATCTAGGGCACAGGTTAGAAAAAGGGAAACGTAAGGTGTCCCCAGAGAGGATAGAGGCGATAATGAAAATGAATGCGCCTACAACACAGAGAGAAGTTAGAATGTTCTTAGGAATGGTGGGTTACTGCCGACAGTGGATAGTTAACTTTTCACTGAAAGCAAAGCCCTTACAGAAACTGACGCACAAGGAGGTGAGTGATCCGGTACCATGGGATGAAGAATGTCTGGTGGCGTTTTTACAGCTGAGAGACGATTTATGTCGTGCTCCGGCTCTGGGAATGCCAGATTACGAAAAGTCATTTTCACTCTATTGCTGTGAGAGAGAGGGATGTGCTTTGTCAGTCTTGGCACAGACCCACGGTAATGCCCGTAGACCAGTTGCATATTTTTCGGCTACATTAGATCCAGTAGCCGCAGCGTTGCCCGGATGTCTCAAATCCGTTGCCGCAACGGGTGTCAGCATTGAAAGGAGCGAAAGTATTGTAATGGGACATCCAGTGGTGGTGTATGTACCGCATTCAGTTGAATTGTTAATGACCAGGACGAAGACGCAGCATCTGACCAATAGCAGGCTCACGCGTTATGAGCAAGTTATACTTGCCGCAGAAAACGTGACTCTCAGGAGATGCTCTGTCTTGAATCCTGCTACTTTGATGCCATTACCTACTGTAATAGAAGGCGAAGGATGTGAAGACCACGATTGCCTTGATGTGACTGAACTATGCACGAAACCCAGACCAGATATTGTGGATGAGCCATTGTCTGACCCCGATGAAATTTATTTTGTTGATGGCTCATGTTTAAGAGACGATACTGGTCGGTTGAGAGCAGCTTATGCTGTTTGTACCATTACTGGAGTTGTGGAAGCCGCTTGCCTGGAAGGAGTACATTCCGCACAGGTAGCAGAGATTATTGCCCTAACTCGTGCCTGCATAGCAGGAAATGGAAAGAGAGTCACCATCTACACGGACAGCCAATATGGTTTCGGTGTGGTTCATGATTTCGGGCAGTTGTGGTCTCAGAGGGGTTACATGACTTCCTCTGGTTCGCCCATTCGAAATGGAGAATTTGTGCGATTGCTGATAGAAGCATTACAAGGTCCTGTTGACATTGCAGTAGTGAAGTGTGTAGCACATACTAAGAATACAGATTTTGTGTCACAAGGTAATAGATATGCTGATGAAGTCGCACGCTATTGTGCGGAACAAAGTTATTCTTTCTCAAAGGTGGAAATAGAAGGTGCAGAAGAAAAGACTGAATTAAGTATGATGTTAGAAACTGTAGACACTTGGGAGGATTTAAGAATAATGCAGGAGAACGCACCTGAAACAGAGAAAAAGGCATGGGAAATAGCAGGCTGTGTGCGAAGTGAAATGGATTTTTGGGTTTCAGCAGATGGGAGAGCTGTGTTACCTGAAGAATTAGCTAATCCCATGGCGAGAGAAATACATGGTCCAGTACATCTAGGAAGGGATGCTATGATGAGAGTTTTTAGGCAGACTTGGTATTGCCCGAAATTCAGAATAGCAGCAGAATCAGTATGTAAGCGATGTGTTACCTGCCAACAACTGAACGTAGGCAAACGAACACCAGTCACACTGAGTCACATTGGGAGGTCGGGGGGGCCTTTCAATAGAATGCAACTAGATTTCATTGAAATGCCAAGAGTCAATCGCCTTCGGTATGTGTTGGTGATTGTATGCGTATTTTCCAGATGGGTTGAAGCGTACCCTACACGTAGGTGCGATACACTCACAGTGGCTAAATTGTTGCTCAGGGAGTTGATACCGCGCTTCGGGGTGCCTGCCTCTTTGGAATCGGACAGAGGAAAACATTTTAACAGCGAAATAGTGAAGATGTTGTGCTCCACACTGAATATCGATCAAAAGCTGCATTGTAGTTATCGACCAGAAGCTTCAGGAATTGTGGAACAAGTGAATGGCACTTTGAAGAATAGATTGGCTAAAGTAGTGGCATCCACATCCTTGAGTTGGCCAGATGCTCTTCCATTGGTGCTCATGAGCATGCGCAGCACACCTGATAGGAGGACAGGTCTCTCTCCCCACGAGATCCTGATGGGGAGGGCCATGAGACTTCCTACAGTTCCAACTACTGCTCTATTGAATATTACAGATGATCTGATCTTGGATTATTGTAAAGGACTGTCTGACGCCATCCATTCTGTGTCCCTTCAGGTGCATGCGGCTGAAGTTCCAGCAGCGAGGAACCTGTGTCATGACCTGAACCCAGGGGACTGGGTCTTGGTTAAAAAGCACGTCCGGAAGAACTGCCTAGATGTTCGCTGGCGTGGGCCCTTTCAGGTAATCCTGATCACGAACACCGCGGTGAAGTGCGGGGGGCTGCCAAATTGGATCCATGCATCCCATACTAGAAGAGTTCCAGCACCTCTAGAAGGAACAGCTCCCATCCCAGACGAAAGCCCGGAAGTGGAAGAAGAGTCGCAAGAAGGGATTGAGGCAGCTGAGGAGGTGTCGGAAGAAGTTGGGAACGCATCGGATTCAGAAGAAGAGCGAAGGCAGGACGGCAGTGAGACAGAAGACGCAACTGAAGGAGAGAGCAGAAGTGAATACGACTCAGACTCAGATCCGTATCGGAGCGATCAAGAACCAAGTGGGAGGACAAGGAATAGGAGAATAAGGCTTGGAGCTGCCACTTGGCCAACAAGGAGAAGAAGGCTAAGTTTGAGGTCGGCCCAGGAAGAAACGCTTACTCCTATATCCGAAGACTCAGATCCAGAAGAAGATATCCAGGATCAAGCCGAGGAGGGTCTTAGAAGATCAAGTAGGGTGCGAGTGCCTAGCAGAAGATACTCTACTCCCGACTGGACCTACCTTGTTGCAGATGTCTGGGAGACACAGAACAGGGAGGATCAGGGAAGTGGAACTGATCAGAACTGACCCGATCATCACAGTGCAAATAAAGTTTCTACTGCCAGGAGCGGAGACCGAAAGGTTGCTGACACTCAACATCGTTCATCCTGCTCTCCTGAGTGGAATAAGAAAATTGCTTTTAGAGACAGTTGAGTTTCCAGTTTGCTGTTCACGATATCCAATATTGGAGGGAACTCTTCTTCGTTTGGAAATGCTTGAGCGAGTAGTAGAAATGTTAGGAGCACTTATTGTTGTGGACTAATATCATATTGCGAATGGCTTCAAGGGGGTGCAGATCTGGAAAGGTGAAGAAAGTGATCTTGATTAGAACGAACCCCTTTGTAATTGTGGATATAGAACTGATAGTACCAGGATTGGAAATTGAAAAAACGCTAACTCTCAATTTCGTCCGTCCACTTGTCTTGAGCGAAATAAGGAGAATAATCCTAGAAAAGATTGACTTTCCATGGTGTGGTACGAACTGTCCAGAACCTGAGGGAATGATACTTCGGATGGACATTTATGAAGAAGTAGTGTCACTCCTTGAGTCATACATAACTTCAGACGAAAATAAGACTTTTGAAAAGAAATTGTAAATTGTTGCAAGATAACCTAGCGCCGAGTGGAAGAAGAAAAAAAAATGGTAGGGGTTTCCTTTTAGCGGATGGAGAAGGGCTAGGGTTGTCTATATTACTGGACTTTGAACTGTTTTGCGGAAACAAATTGTCAAGCTTCCAAGTGTTCCAAGAAAGACATTGCAAGAGAGAAAGACTTTGTTTGAAAAGAAGAGGAAGTGAATGCTGGAAGAAAGTCGAAAACTACACTGTTTGAGAACATGGAGGCTGGCAACCCGAACCGCAGGGCAAAATGTATAGCTGTTACATTTTTAGGAGTAGTGGTTTCTCTTATTATTTTAGTGGTAACTGTTTCATTCCTAGCGGGACACGAAGGGGATGGAACCACAGTTAAAGAGGATAAGGGAGTGTCAACACCGAGAACTACCATTATTAAGAAGAAGGGAAACATCAATGAGAAAGACAAAGCGTTGTTAGATGCAGAAGTAAAAAGGTTACACATGGATGAGTCACAGGGGAATTACAAGTCAAATGCTTATGCTAAGTTGCTTTATGAATATGTTGATGCCATGGAGGTAAAGGATTGCTATGTCTGTATGCAATTACCAATTTCGGTGGAGGAGGGTATCAAATACCATCATCTCCCGTTGACATATGGGATAACGTGCAGTTTATTGTTAAGTATGTTTTATGGACGAGACGGATTTGAGTATTACTTCTCGAATTTCGACTCTACATTGCCAGAGGTTCCGAATTTCAAGCATTTGAACAAATGGGACTACTACAAAAGCGAAGACAGATTACACAAATGGTTTATTCCATGGAGAACGTTAGATACTTCACATGCTCGAATAAACAATCTGACTTGTCAAATATCAGAAGTTGAGAAAAAGTTTATAGCACAGGTAGATACTAGATACAGGAAGCAGAAGGTATTGAAGGCATCAGGACAAGGAGAAACAGATTGGACCAAGGAGGAAAGGGCACAACAACGAAAAGGTAGTATTGGTCCAATTGCTTTGGATAAGGAGAAACGGGGGAAACTGTGCATTCACAGGAGTTACTCCTATTATGAAAACGTTTATGTAGGACAAGTAAATTGTGAATATGCCTTTCAATTGGAGTACTACTCTAAGAACTTCATGAAAGGGATGCAAGCAATACCAAATGTATATTTTGTATGTGGAAGATATGCCTATGTGAAGTTACCAGATAATTGGTACGGATCATGCTATCTGGCTGTTGTCTTCCCTAAAATATATCATGTTGAGAATTTAGACACGCCTAAGAAAGAAATATCAACTAGATGGAAGCGAGGGCTGGGTGCAGCAGAAGTAGTTGGAGATGTAATAGGTGCTGCATTTCCTTTCTTAGGATTGATAATGAATGACATTAAGATCAGGAGGTTAGCTACAGTCGTAGATAGGCTATCTGCCAGTACTGCAAGATCCTTGATGCTGATAGAAGGGGAGATGCAATCGATTAGGGCAATGGTTCTTCAGAACCGACTTGCTTTAGATGTTCTGTTAGCAAAAGAGGGAGGAGTCTGTAGGGCCTTGAAGGTACAGGAATGCTGTACTTACATTCCAGACAATTCAAAGCCTCTAGAGAAGTATATACAAAACATCACTGCCATACACTACGAAATTGAGGACCTGGCAAAGGTAAATGTGTGGGAAAAAGTAGGTCATGGAATGGGTAAAGTTGGAAGTTGGTTTGCCAACTTAGGAAAGGGTATCGTTTGGTACATATTGAAGCCCATCATCATAGTAGTGATTTGTGTAATCACTTTGTGGGGATTGGTGCGTTTGTATCAATGGTATAGAGCAAATAGGTTACAGAGAGCTATGAAGAAACAGGAAGAAGAGTTGACAGCGATGCAGGACACTCAATATAAGAGTCTGAAAGCATTAGAGAGTATGAAAAGAAGTGGTACTGCCCTGTCTTCACTTTAAAGGTTCTACATTTTTAGTGTCATGGTAATGATGACCCCTGAAGGTCATCAAAGGGGGGACTGAGAGAGCACAAGTTTGAAAAAAATGTATAAGTACGCCATATTTACAAGCACGTAGTTAGTTTAAACATGTTTTGCACACAAGTGTTTTATATTCAATAGCGAAATGTATAGAATGTTAAGTAGAGAAACCATAATTATAACGGTGTGAGATTAAATGTAGAAATGTTGGAGTATATGTGAAAACCTCATGTTCTCATGTTAAAAAAGTCATGTCCGAATTAAATGTAATTTTGGATTCCAGTATTTTGTGTAGGCCTTAGGGCAATTCACAGCAAACCTGAACGTGCTGCTAAAATAATGTGAGATAAAGTTGACATGGTTCTTTCAAAATGTACTATTGAATTTAGGGTTAAAAGTATATGCTTTATAGATGTGTTATTTTAGAAACGTATGCTAGCTAAGAATGTTTGCTGTTTAAATCAAGTTAACGTTTTAAGAGTGCAGGAACCTGCTGCATGTAAATCAAGTAGGCCAGAACAGATAATGTCATGTAGTTTAAATCGTCATGTGCTCGTTAGAGGAGAGGTCGTGAGGTGTCCAGTATGGAGCTCTGAGAGTGTTTTATGGCCTAAGATATGGTGAAGTCTGGAATTTGAGGCCCACTGCAGGACGAGCTGTATGCAGGTGCGAGGGTCCTAATCAGCTCGAATGAAAGGGACTTTGTTCAGTGGCGCCTTGCGCAGGCCTGTAGGAGTTTCCAGGAATTTCAGGGGGTATCAGCGCACGGAAGAAGGAGCCTGGGAACCAAGGTCAACTATAACGAGGGTCTTCAAGAGTACCATCATGGAGTTTTACCGCGCAAAGATGTACCACGTGAGGGGCGTCCCAAGGGGCGTTTCTATTGGAAATGTGATTTGGTATTAGGGAAAGTGACCCGGGAGGAGGGCAGAGCAGATGATTTTGGGAGCCTAAGGAAGCGGATGGGTAGGCAGATAGGCTGATCAGGAGAGACCCATTATCAGAGAAGAGACAAAGAGAAGTGCGTGATCTTCTTAGGAAGTCACCACGGCTGACACCTAGAGGGTTAAGATCTTGCTAAGTAGGGATGTCATTTAGTATAGTGTAGGGACAGACTAACCTTAATTTTTCTTTCTGTAATGACTTTGAGGTTGCAACTTGTATTCATTTTGGCAACGCTCATGTTATTAGAAGTTGTACTCATTATTTTGTTCTTCAGACTCAGACTATTCAAAAAGTTCATGTTCATAGTGATACCGATTTATCTTCTTAATCTCATTTTGAGAAGTTTGTATCTTCAGTTATCTTTGACTTTATATTAAATCTTTAAAACTTAATTTTGGTCAGTGGTCATTTAGAGTGGTGTAAGTTCTTAAATTGATTGTTTTATTGCGAGATTACCTTTTACTCAAGACAGGTACCAACGATTCAGTCGACAGGAAATGGGATTTGGTAAGATAATTAGTAACCAGTAATCCCGCGTTAGCAAGTATTTTGCCAGTCAATTAGTTTTGCACTAAATGGAAAGGCGTTAATATCGCGCCCATTTGTTCCTCTTGTTCGGCAATCCATGAAAATGAAGAACATTTCTTGGTTTTTTGCCCGAGTATATTGAGATCAGAAGCACCTGGTTAATCCCAATATGTCGCATCTGATCAGTGATTCACTTAAAATACATTATTCGAATTCTCAGAAGTGATCGCTCAGTGTCGTTAGTCTTTATCTTGGCAGAATATTTGCTGTATGCATGGAGATCAAGGAACAGAAAGACGAAACACCCCACAAATGAACCCGTGCTGTACTGGCCTGTGGCGACTTACATCTCATCTAATCAATGATTTTTTTTTTATGTCGGGATATTGTGACCACGCAAGTCCATTGAGACAAATACTAGTGCTCATGATGTTAAAATGATTTATTACTGTGGAAATGAACTTGAGGAGTTGTTTTGTATTAGTCCACCTTTAACCAATTTTGGCCATCCTGTACAAGAATTGTATACCTTATAAGTTTACTATTTTTATTATCTTAACTCATAGGTTTTTACAAATAAATGAACAACAGTACATTATTGTATATGTATGAGATATGAATGAGCTTTTATGGTTTTTGCAAAAACAGAATAAAAGACATTTCTACAGTTCTCTACCAAGGGATTCTCAGGATTCAGGGGTTGCCATTTCCCGACACATACGCCTATATCCCTGCAGCCGACCCTTTATCTCTCCGCACCACAGTAAGGCCTCTTGGCCTAGAGCCAGGGAAGAAAGCCTTTCCCTCACTGGCGCTAGGAGTTGTGTGTGGGAGGAAGTACACAGCATAGAGAGGTCGCTAAAAGCTCTGGCTCGTCGTTTCATTGAAACAAGTTATCATCATCGTTATTTGTAAAACATAAAATAGGACGCTAATAGTCAGCAACAACAGCCTAATATTCATTTTAATGAAGCAATTTGCCATGGCAGGGAAGGGAAATGTCCTTGGTGTGCCATACAACTTCACTACGTCCCTTATTTACCACAGGATATATATGCATTGTTCGCACCACACAGTGTAATTTAGAGCTGCGCACACAGGCCTTTAAAATGGTAGTAAATTCACCCTGCCACCATGGTCGCATCATAAAGTGCGAGAGTCTGTACTAATTTCAATGACTATGGGACAATTACCACATAAATGAGATACAATTTATGGTGTTTGCGGCAATTCTGAACTTAGTTTGCTTCTATTTAAACAGAACTAAGTTTAGGCTCAAATGCTTCAGGGCTTGATCGCGTGGATTCTTAAACAGCAGAATCACTCAGGGCCATATGTAGGTAAATACTATTTACTGATTCTAAAATACAGAATTTTACCGATTCGGTATTTCAGAATTGGTAAATGGTATGTAGCTGAAAATTCGGTAAATATTACCGATTCGGTAATATTCGGTATTACCGAATCGGTATTTATAGATTCGGTAATTCCCATTAATTCCTATGGGCCTGGAGGCCCATAGAAATGAATGGGAAGCCATTCACTATTACCGATTCGTTAAATACCGAATCGGTAATAGGGGGATCACATTCAAGGGTGGCAGGGACTCACATTGACACCCTGTTGCACCCCTGAATCGTGCATGTGTGCACATGTGGCACACATACATGCCCTAAGAGCATGTATGTCTGCCACATGACACTGTTGAAAAAGCACGAAATTGCTTTTTCAAAGGTTTTTGATATTTACCACTGGTAGACCTGACATCATTGGCGTGAGTCTCCCTTCCATTTTTGACGGATTGCCTCCTCTGTTTTGATATGTTTTTGCTGGATATATGCTTTGGGCGCTGTGCCACTGCTAATCAGTGCCACAGTGCAAGTGCTCCCCAAAGCATAGATATACTAATTGGTTATTCCCTGATTGGGTTATTTGATTTATCTATCAGCCCCCAGTACAGTGCAACATGTGTGCCCAGGGCATGTAAGTATAAGGTGGGACATGCCCTGATGTGTGTAGCATGTCCTAATAGTGAATTACAGCCATTTTCGTTTTTCAATATTGAAGGCTACCTGTTCTCATAGGTCAAAATGGGCAGTTAAGATTATTACATTCTTATAATCCTAACTGACTCAGGAAACATGGTAGAAATTCAAATTTAGTATGCCTGAACTCAGAATAATAAAATTAATCTTTTAGTAAAGTTTATTTTAATATTCTGTGTTTGCAAATACCACTTTTAGAAAGCAGGTATTTGCTTGCCTAACCATTGAGCCTGCCTCTGCTGGGTTGTGTATTCCTTGACTGGGTTTGTGTGTGACAGGGCTGGGGAAATTCCAGGAGACAGGCTGGGGCAGCCCAGTGGTGAATAGAGAGATTTACATCTAGATGGTAGGGAGGAGTGCACCTGGGACCTGAATAGGGCTGGACCTTCCCTCTACAATGCCAGCTCCACCCCCTGTAGCATGTCTGATGTCTCTGCCCTGCACAGTGAAAGGAGAAGAGGAATCCTGTCAACAGAGTGCTCCAGAGCTGGATCTTCCCTCCCCTGTGCTGGCTCCACCTCCTGTGGGGCGTCTGATGTCTCTGCCCTGCACAGTGAAAGGAAGAGAAGAGTCATGTCAACAAAGGGCTCAGGAACTTGTTTGTACTAGGCAGAGGGCTCTCTGCCTTCAGAAAACAAAGGATTTTGGGGTATAAGTGTTGGGACCCTGCTCCCAAGAGATTAGATCACTTCTGGAACAAGAAACCTTTCTGGCAAGGAGAAGAACCAAGGAAGCTGCAGGAGTTTGGACTGCCCCTCTACCAGTGTGCTGTTTGCTGGGTTGGCCTGCAGTGGTTGCTTCATTGCCAAGGGAAAGGAGAAGGAACTTTGTAAGGACTTTCATCTACAGAATATTCTCCAAGGGCTTGAACTGTGCTTGCCTCTTGCAGAAGTCTCAGGACCAAAAGACTTAACCTCCAGCTCCCTCCTGAATTTCCTTGCTTGGAATTCTGACTCCAATCTTGCGTGCCGCTGGGAGCTGGAAGCACGACGCATCGAGATGAAGCGTGTCGCCGCCGTAGCTGAAGTCGTCACAACACCGGAGAAGCGAGCCTTCGCCGCATCTCCCTGGAAGCGTGTGTTCATCGAAGCTGCCTGCTGTCGCATCATCGGAGAAGCGTGACGCCATCGAGAGAGTCGCCATCTTTTAGTAAAGTTTATTTTAATATTCTGTGTTTGCAAATACCACTTTTAGAAAGCAGGTATTTGCTTGCCTAACCATTGAGCCTGCCTCTGCTGGGTTGTGTATTCCTTGACTGGGTTTGTGTGTGACAGGGCTGGGGAAATTCCAGGAGACAGGCTGGGGCAGCCCAGTGGTGAATAGAGAGATTTACATCTAGATGGTAGGGAGGAGTGCACCTGGGACTTGAATAGGGCTGGACCTTCCCTCTACAATGCCAGCTCCACCCCCTGTGGCATGTCTGATGTCTCTGCCCTGCACAGTGAAAGGAGAAGAGGAATCCTGTCAACAGAGTGCTCCAGAGCTGGATCTTCCCTCCCCTGTGCTGGCTCCACCTCCTGTGGGGCGTCTGATGTCTCTGCCCTGCACAGTGAAAGGAAGAGAAGAGTCATGTCAACAAAGGGCTCAGGAACTTGTTTGTACTAGGCAGAGGGCTCTCTGCCTTCAGAAAACAAAGGATTTTGGGGTATAAGTGTTGGGACCCTGCTCCCAAGAGATTAGATCACTTCTGGAACAAGAAACCTTTCTGGCAAGGAGAAGAACCAAGGAAGCTGCAGGAGTTTGGACTGCCCCTCTACCAGTGTGCTGTTTGCTGGGTTGGCCTGCAGTGGTTGCTTCATTGCCAAGGGAAAGGAGAAGGAACTTTGTAAGGACTTTCATCTACAGAATATTCTCCAAGGGCTTGAACTGTGCTTGCCTCTTGCTGAAGTCTCAGGACCAAAAGACTTAACCTCTAGCTCCCTCCTGAATTTCCTTGCTTGGAATTCTGACTCCAGTCTTGCGTGCCGCTGGGAGCTGGAAGCGCGGCGCATCGAGAAGAAGCGTGTCGCCGCCGTAGCTGAAGTCGTCACAACACCGGAGAAGCGAGCCTTCGCCGCATCTCCCTGGAAGCGTGTGTTCATCGAAGCTGCCTGCTGTCGCATCACCGGAGAAGCGCGTCGCAGGGCATGTGGCGGCTCCAAAGTACCGAGTCGTCGCAAGGCTGCCAGGGCGTCACCGCATCGCCATCGCATCGCCGCATCAAGGGTGCCAGCTTCTCGCATCGCAACTGGATCATTGCATCGCATCGAGGCTCCATCTTGCGCATCGCAACGGACCGGCAAGCTGAGAATCGATGCATCACCTCAGCCGGTAAGGCTCACGACGAGTCCCCTACTCTGCGCAAGCATTGAGGCAGGATGCAACCGTTTCCCCGGAATACGGAACCGACGCATCTCTCCTTTTGCGGGCCTTTTGTTCACTTTGCGTACGCATCCAGGTACTTTGTTGAGAACTTTGTCGCATTTAACAGCAACTTGATCTAAGAGACTTTAATCATCTTTTAGGTAATCTTAAGTGTAGTATTGTGGATTTTTGTCGTTTGGTGTCTTGTGTTTAAGTCTATATAAAGAATACTTCTTTTTATAAAACTTGTGTTGTGTCATCTGTAGTGTTATCACTGTATTACTGTGTATATTCACAAATGCTTAACACACTGCTTCTGGGATAAGCCTGTCTGCTCGTGCCAAGCTCCCAAGGGGGTGAGCAGGGGTTATCAAGGAGTGTAATCCCCTTCTCCTGACTTAGAAGTAAGGGTCCATATTTGGACAAAGGTGAATACCATTGCCAACTAGAGACCCCAAGCTCTAACCACCACCAACTTGTAGTTGGTAGTAAATAACGAATCCTTAATGCACATACTGCAAACACAACAATGATGGACAGAATGTGGATCAATGTCACACATTCACCCCAGTCCAAAGATCTGGGCCCAAATCCATCGTTTTTCCACTCCACACCACCCTGGGTTAGACAATGGCGATATGCAAATCAGCGCTGACCCTGTGCCCCATGGGAACAGTCCAGTCCGAACTACAAAAGCCATGTCCTTCCCAGAACGGAAACAAGCATCCGAGGACCGGCCCGGTTTCGAGGTAACACCTCTCTTCAGCCCGGCTAGCTTGATTCCAGTGGTGTGGAGTGCCTGGGACTCACGTCTGAGCATCCCCAGTACACTTAGAGCGGTAACTGCAAACACAACAATGATGGACAGAATGTGGATCAATGTCACACATTCACCCCAGTCCAAAGATCTGGGCCCAAATCCATCGTTTTTCCACTCCACACCACCCTGGGTTAGACAATGGCGATATGCAAATCAGCGCTGACCCTGTGCCCCATGGGAACAGTCCAGTCCGAACTACAAAAGCCATGTCCTTCCCAGAACGGAAACAAGCATCAGAGGACCGGCCCGGTTTCGAGGTAACACCTCTCTTCAGCCCGGCTAGCTTGATTCCAGTGGTGTGGAGTGCCTGGGACTCACGTCTGAGCATCCCCAGTACACTTAGAGCGGTAACTGCAAACACAACAATGATGGACAGAATGTGGATCAATGTCACACATTCACCCCAGTCCAAAGATCTGGGCCCAAATCCATCGTTTTTCCACTCCACACCACCCTGGGTTAGACAATGGCGATATGCAAATCAGCGCTGACCCTGTGCCCCATGGGAACAGTCCAGTCCGAACTACAAAAGCCATGTTGTAGTTCGGACTGGACTGTTCCCATGGGGCACAGGGTCAGCGCTGATTTGCATATCGCCATTGTCTAACCCAGGGTGGTGTGGAGTGGAAAAACGATGGATTTGGGCCCAGATCTTTGGACTGGGGTGAATGTGTGACATTGATCCACATTCTGTCCATCACTGTTGTGTTTGCAATTACCGCTCTAAGTGTACTGGGGATGCTCAGACGTGAGTCCCAGGCACTCCACACCACTGGAGTCAAGCTAGCCGGGCTGATGAGAGGTGTTACCTCGAAACCGGGCCGGTCCTCGGATGCTTGATTCCGTTCTGGGAAGGACATGGCTTTTGTAGTTCGGACTGGACTGTTCCCATGGGGCACAGGGTCAGCGCTGATTTGCATATTGCCATTGTCTAACCCAGGGTGGTGTGGAGTGGAAAAACGATGGATTTGGGCCCAGATCTTTGGACTGGGGTGAATGTGTGACATTGATCCACATTCTGTCCATCACTGTTGTGTTTGCAATTACCGCTCTAAGTGTACTGGGGATGCTCAGACGTGAGTCCCAGGCACTCCACACCACTGGAGTCAAGCTAGCCGGGCTGATGAGAGGTGTTACCTCGAAACCGGGCCGGTCCTCGGATGCTTGATTCCGTTCTGGGAAGGACATGGCTTTTGTAGTTCGGACTGGACTGTTCCCATGGGGCACAGGGTCAGCGCTGATTTGCATATCGCCATTGTCTAACCCAGGGTGGTGTGGAGTGGAAAAACGATGGATTTGGGCCCAGATCTTTGGACTGGGGTGAATGTGTGACATTGATCCACATTCTGTCCATCACTGTTGTGTTTGCACTTAATGCACATAAGCACTCTTAAATTTGCTTCCTACATACCCGATTCGGTAAATAATGATTCGGTAAATACAGATTCAGTAAATACCGATTCTGTATTTACCGAATCATCACCTACATTGGAAATGGCTCAATACCGGTCGGTAAGCCTGAAATTTACCGAATTTCGGTTTACCGACCGGTAATGAGCCACCTACATCGGGCCCTCAGTGACTAGCTTGCATGCCGTTTACAAATGTTTTGTTTCTGACCTGCCTTACACAATAAACACAGAGCTCCCAATCCCTCAATGCGAGTCAGGCACAGGTGTGGGTTCCTCTGCCCCCTTTCACTCTCCCTTGTATCTACTCAATAATACAGGTGCATCTGCTGCATTGAAGGAGTAGAGCTTAAACTTTCTTATGTGGTGAATACAGTACAGGTCTGTAGATAGTGGGGTACTATGGTCTGACTCACCCGCTTCCCATGTATCTCCCGCCTCACCCGTTTTCTACTGCAGACTCTTCCTTTATTCCTAAACAAATTCACAAAGGCTCCGACTCCCAGCTGCTGTAACAACAACACCGCCTCTTCTTTAGCTGCGAATTCTAAAACGTTCAAATCCCCTGCATCACTTCCTGTGGGCTGCATCACTCACTTCATGCCCAACGCAGTTCCCTAGTTTTTTTGGGGTCTTCAGTTGGACACTGGAGCCGTTGTGTTTCTGATTGTCTCACACAAAGCTAGCTCTCAATATTGCTGTCTCACCGTAACGAGGAGAGGCAGCTCCAATTGGCTAAAACATTGACAACAGTCATTTTTGTCCTGTAGTTATGGTCTGAGGGTAATGCACTTTTTTCTCAACTACTTTTTTTCAGCCAGACTGTGGAGGAGTTCAGAGTTGGGAGGAAGTGTGCTCTGCTGTCACCATGGAAACCCCATGCATGATAGAGAGTGCAAAAACTCTGCGAACTCCGCCAGTGGAGCGGAGTTTACCGCTGAACCCTTCTAATTAACCACAGACCTTCTCTCTACCTCAGCTGGACTTTGAGATTCTTCTTGGCTATGATTAAACCCAGATCTGTGATGGGGATGAATGTTTGACAATGTTCAACATTCCGTCCATCATCTTTTTGTGTTGCATTTTCACCCCGAGTGGGAAGGGTATGCCCAGACGTGGGTTCCGTGTTCACTACACCACCGGTCTCAAGCTAGCCTGGCTGATGAGGGGTGATGCCCCGAAACCGGTCTGAGGATGTTTGTTTTCTGGTCCAGGGAGGACCTGGCTTGGCAGTTCTGGCTGGACTGTTCCCATGGGGAATAGGGTCAAGGCTGATTTGCATATGGCTGGGTCCAAACTGAAATGGCGTAGCAAGCAAAATAACGATGGATTAAACCCAGATCTGTGACTGCGAGTGAATGTTTGGGGGCTGGTGGTTGGGGGTGCAACCGCGCTTTTGCCAGGGCCGGTTTTCGGCCGATTTTGTTACAGGGCCGTTTTTGCAGCAACGCTGCAAAAACGGCCCTGTAACAAAAACGGACCCCAGGGGCCCAAAACTGACCCCTACCCTTGCGGCGCACTGGGGGATTGCCCGGTGCCCGCAACGGCCAGTCTGGACCTGCTGATTTACATATGGCTGGGTCCAAACTGGAATGGCGTGGTGAGCAAAATAACAATGGATTAAACCCAGATCTGTGATTGGACGTGAATGTTTGAATATGTTTAACATGCTGTCCATCATCTTTTTGTGTTGCATTTTCACCCTGAGTGGGAAGGGTATGCCCAGACGTGGGTCCCGTGCTCACTACACCACCGGTCTCAAGCTAGCCTGGCTGATGAGCGGTACTGCCCCAAAACCGGTCCTAGGATGCTTGATTCCGGTCCAGGGAGGACCTGGCTTGGCAGTTTGGGCTGGTCCATTCCCATGGGGAGCAGGATCAAGGCTGATTGGCATATGGCTGGGACCAATCTGGAATGGCGAAGCAAGCAATATAGCGATGGATTCAACCCAGATCTGTGACTGGGTGTGAATGTTTGACAACGTTTAACATTCTATCCATCATCTTTTTCTGTTACATTTTCACCCTGAGTGGGAAGGCTATGCTCAGACGTGGGTCCCGTGCTCACTACGCCACCATTCTCAAGCTAGCCTGGCTGTTGAGGGGTGATGACCTGAAACTGGTCCCAGGATGCTTGTTTTCCGGTTCAGGGAGGATATGACTTGGCAGTTTGGTCTGGACTGTTCCTATGGGGACAGGGTCAAGGCTGATTTGCATATGGCTGGGTCCAAACTGGAATGGCGTGATAAGCAAAATAACAATGGATTAAACCCAGATCTGTGACTGGGGGTGAATGTTTGACAATGTTCAACATTCCGTCCATCATCTTTTTGTCTTGTATCTTGGCTTTGAGGCACTTGTGGACTCTAAGGCACTTTGGTGGACTCTTCTCCCCCCTCTGCTCTTGTAGGGCCATCAGAAGCTCGATTCTGCAAATCAGTGGGTATTGTCACCACTTCTTAACCATTGTGTCGTACAGTTCAACTTGGATTGCATGCACTGAGTTAGGCAGTCCTCCACATTTGACACTGCTTTGGTGGCCAGGATAATCTGAAAGGGGCCTTGTCAACAGGATTTCAAGCACAACTGAGGTCATGGCACTGCTCCTGACTCAGAAAGGCAGTTATTGCTTCGTTCTGGTTAGAAACAGAACACACCACCTCAGCCAGTACTTTGCAGTAGTTGACAATCATATAATCCGAAATATTTACATGCTCATCAGCAGTCAGCTTCATGGCTATCCCCATGAGAATGTCATGCTGTGACAAGCATGTTCACTGATCAGGGGTACTTCGGAAATTCTTAAATATTGGAGGCATAGCATCCAGCCACTTAAGAGATAAAGACACACATACACCTTGGCAAGGTGAGATTTCAGTGTGCCTTCTCGATGATTCAGGTTGCTTTAGACTGCAACGACAATGCAGTCTTTGGTCAACTCACAAGGCTACACACAGCATTCTTAGGACCTTATTACTGAAGTGAATTCCACTGTCTGACCTAAGAAAAATCGGGAATCTCAATCTGAGGATCAATTCATGCATAAATAGCTTGGCTACAATGGGAATTTCATTTCTCCTAGTTGGGTATGCCACCACCCTACAGGAGAAGATGCACACACCACAACTAAACAAATATAAATCCCATTGCAGACAGGCATCTTGATAAAGTCTAACTGCATGCAATTGAAATGATCTGCAGACCTCCCTTTATGGCTCTGTATGACTAGTGTTCTTGCCACATTCAACTGTTGACATGTCAAGCACGGATGACTGAGGTTATTGGCCATTGCCCTGAAACGGGGATGAAATGAATTCTGCTTGAACACCCCCCCTATCGCATCCCTCTCTTTATGCTTGGGACCATGAAAGTGTAAAACCATAAGTAACAATTGACTGTTTGGTAAAACAGGTCTTTCATCTACAGAAACCCAAACCTTATCCTCATTCTTCATACAAGCAGCTCTGACCCATCCCTACTTCTCACTCTCTGGTGCTTCTTCCTGCAATCTCTTGGCCTCCTCCCATGTATCAGCAACACTTAGCAACAGATTCTGGGCAGTCTTGCGTCCAAATTCATTACACTATTCTACATTGAAGGCACAGGACCCATGAGCAGAATACTGGGCAACTTTCTCAGCGTAATGATTTCCGAAAGTGACACAATCATTTTCGCTCTTGTGTGCTGCACACTTCACAACTGCTATCTCAAGAGGCATCTGCATTGCGTTGAGCAATCTTGTGATGTACATCCGATTCCAGAATGGGGATCCAGAAGATGTCATAAACTCACATTGTGACCGCGACTTTCTGAAATCATGGACAACACCAAAGCCGTACTGACTGTCAGTGTAAACAGTAACTTTCAATTGATCTGAAATACAACATGCTCCAATAAGACTAACTAATATAGCCAATTGGGCAGAGGTTACATCACCCAGACAGGGCCTTGTACTACATCTTCTATGGTGCAGACAGGATAAGCAGCTTTCAGATTTTCCCCATCATCTTGTAAACAGGAGCCGTCCCCAAATAATACCTAATCAGGCTCTGCTAGGTTTTCATCTTTAAAATCAGGTCTTGGCTTGGTGCACAATTCAGTCACATCAAAACAGTCATATTTAAACCCCCTTCCCCCCAATCCATTTCAATTTCAGGCAATGGCAGCAAAGTGGCAGGATTCAAACGCCCACACCGTTTCAGTCTAATGTTGTCTGCCACCAGCATACCTTGTTCATTATAGTGAGTTGACTACTGGTTAGATGCTGTGTCTTAGTCCATGTTAGAAGTGCTTCCATAGAGTGTGGAACCATCACAGTGAGTGGATAACCCAAAACAATACCCTCACTCTGCTGTATTCTGACACCAACTTCAGCCATGGCTTTTAGGCAACCCAGCAAACCCACTGCTACTAGGTCATGCATAAAAGACAAATAGGCCACGTGCCTTTTCAATTCAACATGGGTTTGTGTGAGGATCGAGAGAGAACACCCTTCTCTTCCACTGCAATATAAGACGAGCTCTTCACTGTGATCTGGCATTCCTAGTGCCGGGCACGACAAAGACTTTCTCTCAGTTCAATTCATGCTTTCATTGTCCCAGGGTAGTCGATCAGACACATCTTTGTGTTTTAAGCTCTGTAGAGGGTTTCCCACTAGGGAAATATTGGATATCCACAGACAGATTCCTTGCTCCTTTTTCATTGTGATGTACTAGATACAGGACTTCCTTCTGACAGTACTGAAATTTACTTGGTGACACCTTATGTCCGTTCCTAGTCAAATGATTTAGTTGAGAAATAGTATCTTGCTTACATGCTTCTTGTGATTTCAATGCCACTAATGAGCAATCAATATATTGAACAAGAACTGAATTGCATGGTGGCTTCAGGGTCGCCAGGTTCTTTTTCAATATCTGATCTAGGGACTCTCTGTATACCCTTGTGGAACTCGGCACTATGCCAAAATTCTATTTTGGGTCCGGAACACAAAGAAAAACTGTCTCTTTGTGCGATGGGCTGTAAAAGAATGCCTGGCACAAATCGACCACTGTGAACCACTCCGCTTCCCAGGGTATCTGAAATAATGTTACGGCAGGATTTGGTACCACAGAACAACATGGGACAACAATGATATTATTATTTCAGAGGTCTTGGACTATTTGGTACTTTCTGTTATGTTTCTGCGGGCCCATGATCTGGTAGATACATGGACTCCCAAAAATCTTTTCTAGAGATCCTTGTTGTGTCACAGACTCAGTTACTGAAACAATTCCAGCAACTGGTGAGAGACTGTACCGTGGCATTTGGAGAGACTTGGCATTTGATTTAACAGTTATGCGCACTGGCTCTACACCTTTCGGATTTGAAGAACCTTTCAGATCTGGGGGCAAATCCTCTGCAGTCATCATCGGAAACAACCCAACAGGCGTTTCTGGTTTGGCCAATTTAAAATCTACATCTTCATCATGAGTCTGGCACTCAATATGCTTTTGGTGTACAGTATATCATGCAGTTTAACTTGCACAGTAAATCTGCGTTTTCTGCCCCATCAGGGCTAGGGGCATCTGCATTATCAAATAGGCATAGATGTCAAACCGGTTGTGAAGTCTGTGATGATATATTATATAGCTGGCAATGGAAATCATTACAAAATACAAGATGCAGAATAAAGGCAGTGTCAGTTCCATAAAGGTAGTTGCCTATTCTGAATAAAGTATCAAACAGTGACACCGGGAAATTATATGCGGATGTGCCAGTCTCAAATGAACCAAATTAAGCTTAATTGGAAATAGGTAAAAATGTTCAAGAGACACGCTCAAGAACCAAGTATAGGGGAAACCAGTAGAGTTGGGAAAAGGTCTTCCCTCAGCGAAGTCAGGTCAGGTTTTGTTAACTGTTCTACGTGACACACAATTAAATCAAACAGAATTCTTCTGAAACTTTCTCCCACTAATTCCCAACCGATGGAATTAATCAAGTTGTACCGTCTTCCGGGAGCAGGTGAACTCTATTTTATTACTACTAAACAGAGGCTCACATAGCTGCACTGCCTTGAAGATATCAACTTTTCCCATCCCAAACCACTGTGTAAATAATAACAAGTATCCAATTAGTATTCTAAGCTAACATTTTTAAATGCAAAACACCCAGCTAGTCTTCTAGCTATCATAAATTGCCAGCCACCTGAAATTAAAAAAAAAAACGTGAAGGTACATTAGAAGGATCATTATAGTGTATAATGAAAAATACTTTGGGCAACTGAGGCCTAATCACAGTAAGGCCTATGTTAATTATACATTTTGATTACAATGAATGCATCATAGGCTAATGATGATAGTAAGGATATATAAACATGAGTCTTCTTTATATAGGTATGTTGCCACACTCAAACCCACAGGTTAACATTTTAACAAGTGGTTTAACATATGATTAGTAATGCTTACAGAGCACAAAATTTTGCAGCTCCACGAGTGACTAGAAGAATGTATAAAGCTAGCATACCTGACCTTCTGAGATGGGAGGCTACCACTTCCATCACCTTCGTGAAGAGTCGAGACGATCAAGTCAAACCAAAAGGAAGAAACACAGATTGGTAGTGTGTAGAACCCACCACCTATCAAGAACACCTCTGGTGTGACCGCAGTATAGGGATATGAAAGTATGCTTCCTATAGGTTGAGTAACACCATCCAATCTACAAGTTCCAACACCAGTAGTATTTGAGCTAGGGTCAGTGACCTGAACTTTTCCATTTTGAGGAACAAGTCCAAATCCCTGAGGATTAGGATTGGACAGAGACCACCGTCCTATATAGGTACCAGAAAGTAATGAGCATAACATCCCTGGCCCCGTTCCTGCTCTGTCACTAACTCCACTGCTTATTTCAGGAGAAAAACTGCCATCTCTTGTTGTTGTATGGCTAGGTGGGCTAAAGACAAGGAAGAGGGTGGGGGAGAAATGGGGCTGAGCCTGAAGAAAGGCAAGGGTGTAACCATTTTTTATGATTTGAAGGACCCAGAGGTCTGAAGAAATGGCCTTCTGGGACAACAGAAAGTGAGACACCTGACCCCCCCCCCACACACACACACACATTTTCCGGATAACTTGGGAAAGCAAACTAGACCTTCTTTCCGGGCAGTGCAGGAGAGGAGAGGGAGAAAGCAGAAGAGGGTTGCAGGGTGGGTCCACTGCCTTTTCCCTGGCTTCTACCTCTGTACTGCCTGACCGGAGGATTAGGTTGTTATGAGAGTTGAGGCTGGTATCATCTTCGGCGAAAGAAAGACCCACTTGAGAAGTTGCGAAAGCAATAAAACTGGCTGTAATCTTTGGATTGGGTCAGGAGCTGCAGGCCAAGAGAGTGCGCAGTGGCCTTGCGTGTTTTGAAACACTTCAAAGCTGAATCAGCCTTGTCATCATAAAGCCCCACCATATCAAAAGAAAAGTCCATAAGATATGCCTGGACATCTGCAGAAAAGTTGGATGTATGGAGCCCAGCATGTTTATGGATGGTGATGGAAGTGCCCATAGCATGGGTCATGAATCTGCTGTGAGTAAAGTGCTGATTTTATAATTTGGGGAGAGGCATTTTGACCATCAAGAAGGAACTCTTAGAAATGCTCGTTCATGTCATCTGGGACATGAGGCAACATCATTTCAGCCATATCCCACAAGGCATGATTACACCTAGCTAGAAGGCTGTTAGTTTTAAAGGACTTCAGGGCCATACATCCTGCGGAAAAAGCCTTTTTGCCCCAAGCATCAAAACGTTTTGACACCCTTTTGGAGGGTGCTTTGGCAGAAGAACATTCAGATTGGACCCCAGATTATAAAGCTTGAATATCAAGACTCTCCGGTGAGGGGTGGGCCCGAAGGAACACTTGGCCGCTTAGAGCAGGGCAATAGCGGCAGCCTACAAGCCGTTTGACATTGTTAACCAAAAAAGGGATTGCCCACCTTATCCCACAAAACCTGGGCTACTACATGCAAACACAATAAAATAGTATATATTGGAGGCCAATTGTAACCTATATTAGTTATCCACAATGAAACAGTAAATCTTCATAGGGACTCTGATTTAATTAATCATGATTAACAAATTGGAATTATTCTTTAAGAATGCCAACCCATAAATATATCTACAGTTCATAAGTATCTCTGAATACACACATACATGACTAGTGGAAACACAATGAACATATCGAACAATATAGTCCAGGCAATAGATGTAACAATATATATCAAGAGTTCACCTGCTGCTTGTCCACCAAGACATTCAACATAGACTTTCGATTTATGTGGCAATTTCATTCCATTAAATACATCTCGGAGGTAGTCGTAGATATAAGAAGGTAATAGGAAAAATCTCCCCTTATTTCCTATCTCCTTGTCAAAACAATCCATCAGCACAAAAGCCCGTAATGGGAAGCCAGCGCGTTTCAGCTGTGTGAAATTCTGGCCTCCTCAGGACAAGCGAAAGACAAGCATGCAAATGCCCTGCAGGTAGAGCTCTGATTCCCAAACCAGCCTGATAGAAAAATCGTAACAGGGGAAAAGCGAGTGAAAACATGTAGTTCAGTTGCACGGAAATCATCTTTTGGCACAATCAATCACCATGGTGGAGTAAATCACACTTCCTCTTGTCCCTCGGGTCATGACTCGGACCAACACCCAACGCCGAAGTGGAAGAAGGTTTCTTCCATACTGGCAATACGGGATCTAAAAAAGCCACATTAATAGAGTGAGATATACGGCAAAAGGTCCTCTTTAAGAATGCTGGCCCTTTTCTGGGGTGGGCAGTCGCAAGTTTAACACTGTGTTGACTTTGCTCTTGCTGTTTTCCTGCTGCTAGAAGAGAACCCATTATTTTATCGAACATTGGTCCTTATGATTTTTTTTTTTTTTAAAGACAAATGAGGTATAGACCTTAATGGGTACTATATATATTCTGAATGTCCAGCCGGACTGATAATTTTTAATATGCAGTGTATTAGGAATAATAAGTGATACAAGAAAAACAGTACAGCAGGACACAACCCTGCACCCAATACATAAGACAGGGAGCAAACAAACAATAGACAAAACAATTTACAGGCAAAAATGGAGCTTTGGTAGCTTGAACTGGTCAAAGAATAAATCAAGCTAACCACAATAGTAACCACATATTTTATGCACCATGGATACTAGTGACACTATTTTTAGTTTGTCGACGACGTTTCGATCCCAAGCTCATTAAATAAAGGGATCATCATCAGGACTACATAAATGAAATTGCCTGGTATAGACCACAGTGCCGCGAAGTTTAGCCTTGTGTTTTAGGGGATAATAATCGCTGCGCGGCTCCTTGGCGTGGGTAGAATCCTATGTAATGGCGATATCTACGTACTTTGGGTTGTTATCCAAGTGGGGAGTAATAGCTGTATGTAAGGGTCGGCTGTAATTTTGCACGCAAAATTTGAAGGAGAGGTTTGAGTGTGAGATTGGGAAGTTTGGCCTTTAGTGATTTTATAGCCAGGTAGGTCATAGTTGCCTTCCCTCGTAAGGAGTCGAGTTGTGCTTTAGATGTATTTTTTTAATCCAAAATTACTCCCAGGTACTTGTAAGTGGTTACCAGATCCAGCTTTTCTTCATTCAGGTGCCAACAAACTCTCCTATTTTTCCTATAGTTCACAGCCATGACCTTTGACTTATTGAAGTTTATTTGGAGAGCATTCTTTACTGAAAAAGTATGTGCCACATTCAAGAGATGCTGAAGGCCCGTTGGTGTCCGACTTATCAGCACCAAGTCGTCTGCGTATAGCACGTTGGAGAGGGTGATTGTCCCTAGTTTGGGTGCATGATTAGGGCATTTATCAAGTTCCCCAGGTAGATCGGCTGGGAAAAGGTTGAATAAGATAGGTGCTAATACACACCCCTGTTTTAACCCTTTTGTTGTCCTAATGGGCTTCGAGAGATGTGTGCCTGCTCCAAGTTTGATTTTAATCCAGGTGTTTGAGTGGAGTAGTATTAGCACATCCAGGAGATGTTTCGGTATTCCCCAGTTGTCCAGTTTCTGCCAAAGTTTATTGCGGTCCACGTGGTCAAATCCAGCAGTATAGTCAATGAACGAGAGATATAAAGGTGATTTAATCTCTTTTGCTGCTCCCATCAGCAAGGACAGGGCCATGATGTTGGTTGTGGTCCCTTGAACTCTGCAGAAACCTGTTTGGTTGATCGGGATGATGCAGTTTTTGGATGCCCACGACGTTAGCTCCTCCAAGATGGTTCCTGCGAAGTATTTGGCCTCCACATCTAGGAGGGCAATAAGCCGATAGCTGTTTGGGTGCTTCTTGCTACCATGTTTGAAAATTGGGCTGATGACTGACCCATGCCAGGACTCAGGAAGAGTCTGGGTATGCCTTAGACTATTGAATATTGGTGTTAGTGATACACTCCAAAACTCTGCATCTGATTTGTACAGCAAAGGTGGAATGCCATTGGGCCCCGGGTCTCCAGTGAGCCTCCCCCTTGTTATTTGCCGTTTGATGTCCGCTGGCGTAGTTGTCTTTCGCCCGGACTCAACAGACTTCGAGCAACTTTCTTCTGGCACTTGTTTGGTGAATTTAGATGGGGTCATAGCCCCATGCTCACGCATTTCTTGGGTCCTTGTGGCCGTATAGCAGTTATCTTTTTCTTCTGTTTTAAACCTTGTGACTTTTGTGCAGGGTTTATTTGTTACGGCGTCCTCTGTAGTGTCCTCATTATTGAATTGCTTCGATAGGTATTTTGTCCATGCCTCCTCTGATATGTGGGAGTTTTGGCCTAGATGTTCTGGATTCTTTATTCTTTTGACCATTTGCCAGATCTTAGAGCTATTTTTCTGCTTCCATTCATAAAGTAGTTTTGCCCATAGGTCTTCGTTTCTTTGCTTCTGTTTTTCCCATTTCATCCGTTTTAGCTGTTTTTTTGCTTTCTGTAAAACAATTTGCAGGCTATGGTTTGTTTGATCCTTCCGCATCTGTCTCAATGTTTGGTTTGTTAACCGTTTTTGTGTTTTCATTTCTGAGGTTAGTTGATTTTTACTTAAAATAGCCTTCCCTTGACATAAGTGATTTGGCGAAATTTTTTATCAATTTCTCACTGATAGTTTGAGTGAAGTTTTGCCAGACTTCCGACAGGTTAGTTGAGGTGCTGGCAATTTCAGTGAAAAGAGATTTCGCTATAGAGCTTATGGAGTCGATGTTATCGGCGTTACACCGTAACCGCCTTAGATTTGACGTAACTTCAGTGGCAAGGCCTGTGTGTGGTTCGGTTTCCAGTTGCGAGTTGACTCTTATTATAGCCTCTAGAGGCAGGTGGTCGCTGAAGTCACTCGTCCCTATTCTGAACGTTGTTATCCAGCAGAACATGTTTAATGATATGAACATGTAATGGAGGTGGGAGGATTGTTTATTGGAGTGGAAGGTAGCGACTGGTGGATCATCTTCGACATAACGTCCATTCAGGGCCCTTAGGTTAAGTTGTTCCAGGTATCAAAGTAAGTTTTTTGAGTATTTCGTTGATTTTTTATTTTTTGTCAAGCTTTGTGTTGGCACGACCCACGCTTCATTCAATTCTTGAATTAGGTCATTGTAGAGGTCTTTGCTGATGAGAAACATGTTGAAGTCCCCCGCCAAGATGATTAAGTCGGATTCTTTTTCTTCCATTATTTTTTCCAAGGCTTTTCACCAAATCCTTGGCTACTTTTTGTTTCTGTTTAGGATGGATGTATGTATTGATTATTATTACTTCTTGGGGCTGCTTCTGTAGCCAAAGTGAAATCTTTACCCCTGTATAGCACTTGGGGGAGGTATGTGAGAATCTATTACCTTAATTTCGCCTATTGTTACTATTGAAGCAAAGAACATCAGACCTCCTGATCTTCGTTCGAAAGTGGAGTATTTGTTTGCCGGGATGTAACAAGAAGTAAACCCTTGCAGCTCAAATGCCTTGTCTTCCCAAGTTTCTTGGAGCAGTAGAAGGTCAAATGTATTTAGATATTGTAGGAACTCCGGATCATTGCTTTTACTGGCTAGGCCATTGATGTTCCAAGAGCAAATCCTGATTTCCCTGGTCTTATCTGGGGGATTAACAAATTCTTTCCCTCTTTGTCAATTTGCGCCAGTCGTTGTGTTGATTGTACGTTGGATTGACTTCCAATTGAGGAGGAGGGTGTCTGGTGAAGGATGGTTACTGTGGCTTTGATTTTGTCCAGGTGGAAGTCTTTTTGATTCTTGGTAGTACGTCCTTGGGGAACTACTTCTAGCTCCCTGTAGTACTGATTTGGTACTTTCTTGTACTGAAGTCCTGATGAGAGGTAAGAAAGGTGTTTTAAAACGAGGTCGCTTTTCGAGTCTCAGCTCTATCCCCGATTGTTGGAACGTTGCTTCTTCTTCCATGATTTTATTGGCTATCTCAAAGGAGTTCCAGGTTGCTTTTGTTGTATCTGGGCGATGCAACTCGGTATTTGGCTGAAACTCTATTAGCATAAGGTCAGTGGAGCTGATGTTTACTAGGCTTGTAACCGAGTGCAAAAGTCTTAATATATTTCCCCTGTTTCATTACTAGAGGTACCTGGTGGGCCAGTTACCCCCCAGGAAACCTCAGGATTCAAGGGGACTGAATCCCCCAACTTACAACGCGCCAGGTGCGCCTTTTTCACAGTGGTGCAGTGAGGGGGCAGGGCTTGACATAAGAAGTGTGCAAACTCGCCCCCTGGCGCGTTGTAAATTCGGGGATGAAGTCCCCTTTAATCCTGAGGGACCCTGGGGGCTACCTAGCCCACCAGGTACCTCCAGTAAGTGCCACAGAGCTGCGTTGCAGAAAGGTGTAAAAAGGGGCATGGCCTCAGATCACCTCTCTATCTACAACGCAGCTCTGTGGCGCATATTGTCATTTGAGATGTCATCAGCGATGTCATCAGTGATGTCACTGACCATGTCATGAATGATGTAATATGTGACAAGGGGGCGTGGTCTCCGGCGAGATGCCGGCTTTTAAAAAAACATTCTTTTTTACAAGGGGGGCTGTGTGGCCGCCCTTTTTTTACCTTTTTGGGCCCTTTTTTAAATAATGGGAAGGGGGCGTGTGGCCCCCTTCCAAGGCCAATTTAGGCCCCGGGGATCCCATCCACTGGGGCATGGTCAGACTTTTTCAAAATTTATTTTATTAATTATTTTGCGGGGGCCGCGTGGCCTTCCTCCTCAGGCCAATTATGGCCCCAGGGACCCCATCCCCCGGGCTGGCCTTTCCTTTTTTTTTTCACAGGGGAGGGGGGTCGCATGGCCCCGCTCCCGGGGCCTGGCCTCTCTGTTGGGGACCGCGGGGAGCCCCGATGCCCCCACGGTCCCGCTGGCTCCCCACCTCCTGCGGGAGCCGGTATTCCTTTTGCACAAGGGGAGCTGCTGACATGCAGATCCCCTTGTGCAAAAGCAATTCTGCTTTGCTTCATTAAACCGAGAGCAGGTTTCCTGCACTCGCTTCAATGAAGGAAAGCAGAGTTTGCTATGGCAGGGCGGGATCCATGCTCCCGCCCTGTCATAGCAAACAGCGATGTTCCGGGGGTGGGCACCCCGGGACATTGCAGGAGCCGGCCATGGGGGGTGGTGGTCACCAGGGCCTTCGAGGGACATCAACCCCTTTGGCCAAAGTCGCCCCACCAAGACTGTGGACAAAGGAGTAGCCCCCGTAAACCCCCCACTGACCGAATAGCATCCTCAGCATCCTTGCAGCATCTTCAGCATCCTGTATTTCTTGCATCTGGACCACACAATTGAAGTCTATGGCAGTTCGACCATAGAATCTGGAACTGGACAGGAGACTGCTTTGATGACAAGGTAGCTGCCCTGCACCTACTTACTGGGCCCACTGACCTGCTCACAGCCTGAGTGGGTCACCCAAGTTGGACGGAGTACACAAACACAACTTTCTAATAGTTTTAGAAAGTTTTCAAAGTTTCTGCTGTAGTTGCTGCTGGTTTGTATTTTAAGTGAAAAGCTGTGATTTATATTTACTTAAAAATCTATATCTCTGGAATATTGTGGTGAACTTCATTCATTTTCGTGTCTAAAGATTCCTAAAAATAAGATCTATTTTGTTAATGGCTTTGGATTTCGTTCGTGTTTTGTGACTTTCTTACTTTGTTGTTTTGGCACTTCCAAATGCCTTACCCAGTAAATAAGTAAAATCTTTGTTTGATTACCTAAAATCTTTTACAAAAGCAATAGCATAAAAGGTCACTGAATGTATAAAAAATAAAATATAGAAAGACAATATAAATTGTGCCATAAAATGACGCCATATGAAAGCGTTTATCCCCAAGCAGGGTAACCCAAGATGAGGGGTCAACAGTGAATTATATAGTGAGTATGGGGTGAAACTACACTATGCAAGGCCAGAGCTGTAGAGTGTGTGGGCATTCAATATTGTATTGTGCAAGCATGCATGGGGTTAAATTTTGCGTGGGAGTGTTTCAGGATGAGTATGGCATATGTGGCAGAGAGAAAATGATACTCCTTCCAGGTAAATAAGAGTCTGATATTAGAACCATTGAATGCATGCTATATAATGTGTGGGTCTGTATGGCGCATGATAGTATGAAGTGCCCACCAGAATATTATGCCAGAAATAAATAGGATGCTAGATGGAAAATCAGAACCGTGTTTGAGACCCTAGAATAGTGCGTCGTTCATGCAGGCCAGTGTGCACCTTAGAGATAAAAAATGTGCGGTACCTGGGTGAGAGCATTTTAGCCAGTTCATATGGGATGCTCTTCCAAAGCTGTTACTGCGGCGGTGAACAATTGGCGGATTGTACGTTGCGGACTTTTGTCTCCTTTACTTGGGTTGTTCTTACCTATGTTCCTTCGGTTAAGCATGACTGCGCAAAGCCACAGCTACCCAGGGTTGAGCTAAGGTTTACCCAACAAGCCTGATTAACCCACCTTGGTATCGTGAGTGTATTACACAGTGATGTTACACAACCACACCATATAATACACTACTTTCCTCACTGTCATCATCTCCATAATCGTACAATTGTTGTGGTAGTGAATCGGAATCAGAGTGCGGGTATAGGCGAGGTTGGAGCAATGTTGATGGAGGTTGCCTCAGGTGTGCTTCAGAATCTGACAGGATTATTATTGCTCCCCCTCTGGCGTTGGCGACATTGATGCTGGTGTCAACACTCAGGGTTGTGGCGTGAGCTGTGGTGCCGTAAATGGTATCAGCGATGAGCTTGAAGCTGGTGCTGACCTTGGAATGTGGCCAAGGGGCACAGTTAGCATTGAGGATGGATTGACAGGTGCAGACCCATTGAGGCCACGTCAAATCCTTAAGACCCGAAGGCGCGCCAGAGTGATCCAATTGGGTACCGAAGAACTGGTCCATAGTATCCTTGAATTCCCTTATTTATTACGGTCGCTACAGGGCCAGAGAAGTCTTGTCGAATATGGAGGAGGGTTGGAATCAGTTTCAGGGTGGGAGGCATGAGATACCCAGAGTGTTGCATGACTCTGAGTGGCAGGAAGTAGAGGAGGCGTGTTTTGACTTTTTGTGCTTTCTAACTTTTTGCACTTACCTGAAGATCTCGATTTTGATGAGGAACATTCACAAGATAAGCCTTTGGAGCAACAGCCCATCCGCTTCGTCGACTGGGACCAGTCCTTTTTTGATTTTCAGCTATGTTCCGCAACATACAAATTGGCTTCATGGTATGGGGAAATTCACAAGGTGAGAGATAAGCAGATAGAAGTACCCGTCAGAAATGATGTCTTTCCTCTTATGGCCTATAGGTGCCGAAAAAAATACGATGTAATAAATATTTCGTTTTGTGTTGATCAATGTTCTTTAAAAAAAAAAAAAAAAACTCTGTTCTCATTTTTACGTGTTTAAACTGCAGCTGCAAGTATGTTCTATGACTTTGGCTGCTGCTCTGGCAACAGGCATTTTGACCTCACAACTCAACTGTAATAACTTATTACAACTGAGCAGGTGCATCATTTTGTTATTACCAATGACTAGGAATGTCACAACTCGACTGTAATGAGGATATTAGAGACTGATACAGTGATTACACACTATGATGTAATATTATATACACATTTTTTAGTATAAATGTTTCTGTTTGTCCCTAAACATTCGCCTGCTGGTCTCTGGTCCATCTACACAACCAATACCGTAGCTTATGCTGACATTCATTACACCATTCCTCTGCCCTGAGTGCATTACCCTCAATGCTTATATCAACAATGCACAAGCCAATACCCTTCGTAATTGCTTGTGTTAGCTATCTGCTGCTCAGCGCTTCTACTGCAGGTAAGCATTCCACTGAAACCTAACAAGGAACGTCCTGGATATACTCTGCCTAATAGAAACCTAGTAACTAGCCTCCAATGTATATTGATCGCCAAGATTCCCGTGGTTCGCTTCCGCATTCTTTACAAAGGTAAACCAGGCTACAGAGGTTGTGGTCTTGCCTTAATTAACATGTGCTCATTTCCTGCAACCATTACTAATTTCCCATTACCCATACTCCATGAAAGAATATTGTTTCAATGTTGTTTGTCCTATTCCTTTTCTCTTTTGTGTGCTGAGAATCAACCATCTGCTAGGTTTTTGCCCACACAATTACCCAACTTCTCATCTCCCACTTCAACGTCATGATTCTAGGAGACTTCCAAATCTTGGTCGACCAGGCCAGCTTATCTAGATCCAAATCCTTCATGTACAAGGTGACAGCGCTTTAATTCAGAAAAGCGTTTTCGTTACCAGCTCATGTGAGAGAACTTACCTTTAACTTTTTTGTTCACTACTAGCTATGAACTTGGTGACTGTGATCAAGCCATCGTTACCGCTTGATCTGGCCATTTTACAATATCTTTCTTTATCCAGGCTTACCACGCTGCACAAGTGTAGCATGACCAGGAAACGACATCATCGCTCGGTCGTCGACAAATGCACAAATCTATCCCACGGTACCATTCACTTCTGATTGGACTGTATCCCACTGACTCCATTGAAGCAATGGGCTGATCTGACCTCTGCAACTTTTTCATTGCAGCCTGGACATGGTCAGCTCACCAATGAAAAACAAATGCTTCCATATAAAATGCATGCCTAAAGGATTCAGTCATGCAATCTGACAGTTTTTAATACCAGCCCAGCTCTCTTAAATGATTCCAGTACCTATCATATCTCCAAACATGCCTACCTCGTTATTTCTGGAGAAATTTAGGAATGTCAAAATATCCTCTTTGCAACACTCCACATGACTAAAAACACATTAAAATCATGAATAAACACTCCAGCCGTTTATCACCTTTGTCATCTGTGTAATCTTTAGCCAACCTCTGTGAATAGTATTTTCACCTCCCTAATAGAAAAAGTAGCAATAATTTGCCTTGACATCACGTATTCTAGTCAGGCCTACACTATTCCCCAACTTTAAACTACTAAGTGAGGTAGCCTCTCATCTTCCATACTTCAGTCCTCAGGCTCTCCTTAAGCATTTATCCACCTGCACTGCTCAAGGAGCTTGAACTCTCTTTTCAAAGGGCTATTCCACCTGGTCAACTCCACTCTCTTTTCTGGATCTGTTTCACCATCCTTCAAAAATGTCTCAGTCACTCCAATTCTAAAAATAATTACTGACCAATTGACAGTCACTAACTCCCTTTCCGGATAAAGCCTTGTTTAAGGACAAAAACATATAGGCCACTTGTAAGACACTGAGTCAGTGAACAATTCCTTCATTCATGACAACAATAATGTTTGATGACTGTAGAGTCAATATCATAATTGCCCTGGACCTGTTATTGCATTTGATATCTTTGCCCCAGGCATCCTTTGCCAGCGTTTAAAGGCAGCAGCTGTCCAGGGCCCTGCTCTAGCCTCAGTCATTCACTTCACCTCTAATGAAGCCAAGTCAATGTCCTACCCCTTATGAGATCAGGATCCTCACGCATCCCTTATTCACTCTTTTGGCATCACATTCTATTTATTCACCAACGGAACCAAGATAATACTAGAATGAACTAAGACCATGACTGTTTCCATCAGGTCATAACAGCTGTCCATCACTGGGTACAAATAGTTGGTTCAGACTGAACTGAGCCAAAACCAAGGACCCCAGAAACATCTCAATTTCACAATACTGGCCATTCTCCCACTGACACAGAACTCTTGCATCATGTCTAAACTTTCCTCCACAACCAAAGTTGTCATCCTATGTCTCCTTGGCCCCCAAAGTTGTTTTATGGGAATTCCTTACGTCTTCCTCTTGTATACCCTCACATAGATCGTCTGGCTATTGGGATTGAATCCAGCTGATTCATTCTGGAATGTAACCCACCTCCTACTTTACCTGAAATGAAGTGACTACATCTCAGCATTCCATAAAAAACAATTCACATCACTGCATTGTCCACAGCATGATATCATCAATAGTCCACTGAAGGTTTTAGTTTAACAGTGTGTTAATGTGAAGTACTTTGGTTTAGTCTGTCCCTTTCTCTCTCAATCACATGTACACTTTCTTTTTTTATATATGTATGTAGGAAAGTAGGATCTGCTTTCATAGTTACCTACACTTTTCGCTGGTGTTATACTGTTTTCTGGCGTGTCTGACTGGGATCCTGCTAATCAGGACCCCAGTCACTGTGCTCTCTCCCTAAATGTGACTATGGTAAAGACTTTGGTACCTCCCAATTGGCTACTGCTGTACCGTTATGGTATTAAGTTACCCAGGGCATAGGTACACCAGGTGTCTCCCACGGGCTGCAGCATGTATTATATGCCTCCCATGAGAGACCATTCAAACTGTGGCTATAGGCCTGCCATTGCAGCCTGTGTGAGTTGGTGCCAGGAGCGGCCCATGGAGGGAGTTCCGTGGGGAGGAAAGGCGGGGCAGGGGAGGGGCAGGGTGGGGGGTAGTAAACACTGGAATATGGATGATTGGAGGTAAGTAACCAATTAACTAAATACAACGAATTTCGTAGCATGTCAATGAGATGCCTCGCACGCTACAAAATTCGTTTTTATTTATTTAATTTTTACTGACCTCCAATTATCCATATTCCGGTGTTTACTAACCCCCAGCCTGCCCCTTCCCTGCCCCGCCCTGCCTTTCCGCCCCACGGAACTCCCTGCACGGGCCGCTCCTGGTTGGTGCTAGTATTACTTACAGCAGAGATAAGTTTCCAAATATCTGAGGTCACTACTCTTAAAACCTATAAGTCACCCCTAAGGCAGACCTTTCAATCCTGAAGGAGGATGCTAGGTTATAAGTGTGAGGGTGCCCTGCATTAGCAGGACACCCACTACAAACCCTGGAGTCGATTCTCCAGGCTTTGCAACACGGTCAGCCATTTAATACATATAGTGGACATCAAGTCAATTACGAGATGTCTAACTATATATTGGCTGCACCGAAACCAGTCATGTGTGGTATCAAACAACTTAGAATCCTACCCCAACACCGATTCCAGTGTTGGACGTAGGATCCCATATACTAGGGAGCCCCCCTGTATTCCTGGCCTTTCAAAGTCTAACAGCAAGCTAATGCTGCTGCCGACTACAGACACAATTCTGCCGTCCTGCTGCTGAGCTTGATCAGGGGAAGGTAGAACAATAGGTTTCCTGTCACAGGGAGTTTTTACCACCTCCCGAACAGGACTTAGTGTATTGGGCTGGAGTGGGGCGCTTTCCGGCTCCAAAAGACTGCTTTGAAGGGCACATTTGGTGCCCTCCTTGCATACTCCAGTTGGAACCAGTTCAGGGAGCCGTTGGCTCCTGCTGTGGAGTAAAACTGGTCAAAGGACAGGGGAGTATCCTCCCCTCTATCAAGCCCCTCCTCTGGGAGGGATCCTTGAATCGTCCCAATCCTTTCTCTAGGGTGATTAAGGGCTTACTTGTGAGAATCTCTACAGATTCAACGTGGGAAAAGATTCAAACCCGAAACCACTTTAACTTCTACTGTCTGGCACTTTGGACTTCTCTGGACTTTGCCTAGGAACCGAGACTGCACCAAGGAAGACTGCTGCCGTTCCTGGTCTCGTTGTCCTGCCAGTCTTCTGTGTTGTCTGTGCCTGTACTTCATCCAGGTTCTTCTCCAGGCTTGTGGGCATCAAAGACACTCAAAGAAATCTCCATTGGAGTGAAGGAGTCACTCCCCTGCATCTGCAGGCACCCCAATCATGCTGACCCATCGGCTGCTCCTGACGTCCTACAGACACTGAAAGGCTCAGTAACACATGTCATGGTTCTGCACCTCCTTCGAGGTCTGCAATGTCTTCTCAGCACGTTTGTAGCCAGTATCCCTCATCAGAACCACTGTAACAGCATCCCTATGGCATTGACTTGCCATTGCCAAGGCTTGTTGACTCTGTCCTCCAGAGATCTTCAAGCTGCAAGAAGCCCCAGCCTCTAGCATCTCTTCCTGTCAAGATCTTTGCCCTCACCGCATCCTCTGCACCGTGGGCCTGCATCTCTGGTGAGCTGCTTGAGGTCCTCTTGCAACTCCTGTGCCTTCGGCCTGTGGGTCCTCTTGGGGATCTTCTTTGGCTTCAGTGGGCTCCCCTGCTTGTTTGGCACCTGCTCTGACTCTCCAGCACTTGGTGAGTCCCTTGGACCTTTTATTTTTTTTAACAGAGTTTTATATAGCACAAACTTGATCCGAACCGGGTATCAGAGTGCTTACATAGTACCAGCTGCATTACATGAGGACACATTCATTTTTGTTAGGCACGGGAAGATTAAGGGGCATCTGTATAAATATCCTGTTTTACGAATCTCAAATTGCGATAATTTGTGATTCGCAATTTCAGATTCGCAAAACGGGATGTATGTAAAAAAATCTCTAAAGTTTTGCGATTTCATAAATATCGCAAAAAATTCTCAGAATATTGTTTTGCGATTCCTTAATAGCGACATCATAGCCAGGAAGTGGGAGTGATTAGCTGCACCTGTTTGCCTGAGCCACAGTGAGAGGCAGTTTGGAGTGTGTTTGGAGGCTGCACAGCACATCAAGAACCCCAATGGAGTGTCAGAGGCCACAGGAGAGAAAGGAGGGTGAGAAGAGGAAAAGGAAGCTCACATTTTCAGAGAAAGAGCAGGAGGTCCTCATAGAGAAGATGGTCTGCAGCCATGAGCTCCTGTTTAGTAAGAAAGCCCTGAAAGTACCAGAGGCAAGAAAAAGGAAGATATGGCTGCAAATACAGGAGAAGTTGAATGCTGTGGGCGTGACCAATCGTACCATCGAAGAACTGCACAAGAGGTGGTACGATATGCGCCAAAGGTCCAAGGAAAGGGTGGCAGCCAGATTGAAGGAGTCACAGAAGACCGGGGGAAGAACATCCACAGCAGGACAGCCAGCACCCCATGAAGAGCTGGTGGAGTCCACTGTCCTGCCCGAGAGTGTAAGTGGTGTGGCTGATATTGACAGCTCTGACCCTGCATCCAGCAGGCAAGGTAAGATGCATGGCAAATATTTTTTTCACACCTCCCCAGAGCATGCCCACTGTGTACACTCCGGTCCACTCCTTACAACACACACATCAATGCATCATGGGAACTGTAGTTGGATGTAGGTTAGTTTGTGAATGAGACATAGGAAATAATACCTAAAATGTGGGTTGCAGTTAAGGCACAATGACAGTGTCAGTAGTCAGACAACTTAAAAGTTGTAAACTTTATTGAGTCCAAAATTCACACAAAACACAAACTCATATGTCCCCCTTTACCTCCACAGCACAATCCAGGGCACCTGAGGACAATGCAGAGGGAGAAGACATCCCAGTTAATTTGGAGCACTCCGATGATGGGAACACAAGTGATGACTCTCATCACACATCCATTATGCGCAGGAAGCGCACATATGTGCCCCCACTGGCTCCATTGGAGGACGTCTTAGACGCCTCAGGGGAGGCAAGTGAGGATAGAGAGGAAAGGCAGGGAGTGTCTGACAGTCGTGGACATGAAAGACCACAAAAAAGTGTTGAAGCACACGAAGCACGAAGGTCAAGGCCGAGGAGCAGCACTGGCAGTGAACAGGAACATACTCTTTTTGCTGGACTTAAGCAGGACATTCTTGAAGTTCAGGGTCTGCAACACAAAGCATTACGTTCGATTAACAGGCAGCTGAACACCCTGAACAAAAATCAGCGGTACATGGGGAAGGGCATTATGGCCATGGCAGGTGCCATACAAAACCTATGCGTCACACTGGAACGTAATGAAAATGCCAGGGACAGGGCTGCCCAACGTGCCAATGCACGACTGCACAATTATACAAAGGCAGTGAACCGCCTCTGCACCACCACCAGCAACTTTACAAGGAGCAGCATTACTTTGCAGCTGCAAATGACACACTGCTGCCAGGACATTGCGAGAGGGCTGGAACAAGTAACAAACGCTGTGGAACAAATGCAAACTGTAAACTCTGGAGGCAGCACACTCATGGTCTCTGGGGAGAGCAAAAAGACCTCCAGTAAGAGCAGCGTCACTCCTACATTGCCTGATGCACTACGTCGCAGTGGCAGACAAGGTGCTACAGCTAGGCAGACAACGGCGGGCACTCAGGCAGAACACCGCCCTGCACCAAACCGTCACCGTGGAGGTGAACTAAACATTGAAACTTTTGTGAAAAGGGGTGAAGCAACCCACCTAAACATATTGTTGCACATTATTGATCAGTACCTTCACTGTGTACAAAATATGTGTTGGGTACTGCTAAAAATCTTGAGTGTGAAGTGTGAATAAACACATCACATGTAACAAAAAGCATTTTGGCCCAGCACCTTTATTTCTTACCTAAAAGTAGTTTTGTGTGATATCAGACCGTCTCTGACGTCCAGCAGCTGCCCCGACTCTTGCTGCTGCCCGGCCAGGGGGGGTGGGCAATCATCATCCGATGTGTCTGTTTCGCTCACATCAATTGCGGTGCCTTTCCTCATTGCCATGTTGTGGAGCATTGCACAGCTTGTCACGATTTTACAGCTTGTCTCTGGGCTGTATTGCAGTGCCCCTCCACTTTTACGTAGGCATCTGAATCGGCTCTTCAGTATTCCAAAGGTACGTTCTATGACGCTGCGTGTTGATCTGTGTGCCCTGTTATACCTCCTCTCCCTTGCATTTGCTGGATCCAGATACGGTGTGAGGATGAAGTCTCGCACTGCGTAGGCACTATCACTTGCATGGATACAAATAATAGGTTAGTCAATGTCCCCCCCCCCAAAAGAAGTAGTGGATGGATGTATGTGTGCTATAGATTTACCTAGCAGGTATCCCTCTCCAAAGTCTCCAGCACTCAGACGTCTGTGTATCCCACTATGTCTGAAGATGAAAGAGTTGTGTGTGCTGCCAGGGTATTTTGATACAATGTCGTTGATCATGTACTTAGCATTGCACACAATCTGTATATTCAGGGACTGGTAGCATTCTCGGTTCCTGTACGCATATTCTGTTGCTGCTGGGGGTGTGAGGGCCACATGGGTCCCATCAATGCAGCCAAAGACATGGGGGAAATGTGCAATTTGATAAAAGTCAAGTTTGGTTTGCTGTTATCCCTTTTGGGTGTTGGGGAACTATATATGATGTGCTAGCTTCTGCAGCATTGCATCCAAAAAGGCATGGAAAAAGCGAGATATTGCACTCTGTGACACCCTGCCAACCTCTGCTATGACTCCTTGAAAACTCCCTGAGGCCAGGAGGTGCAGTGAGCACAGGACCTGCACATGGGTTGGAATTGTTTGTGTCCTGCGCGTTGGGTGTTCCAAAAAGGGCTTCAGCTCCTCAATCAGGTCCAAGATGGTCTGTGGGTGCAGCCTGTACTTCTCATGGATGTCCTCTTCAGTCTGCTGGAACAGCCTGATGCGCAGCCTGAAAATACGCTCCTGCCTCAGTCTCCTGTGTGCAAGGGCACGGATACGCAGCCTCCTGGCTATCAAATGTAGTGCTGCCATTGTGGAAGTTTCAGTTGAATTGTGGGCAGCTTTTTATACCTGCATGCACTTGGTGGTAATTGCGATTTCTTAATTTGCAATTTTCTCATATTCGCAATTTGCGATATTTTGTTACATTTCATTGCGATTTCTTATTTTGCGATATCCACTTTGTGAATTTCGCAAACAGTGAAAATCACAAAATGAGAAATTGCTAGAAAATTCGCAGAATTCATGGTACCGCTACGTAAGAAATTGCAAGTTTTGCGATTTCTTATTTTGCGATGCGATTGTGCATCATATATCTGTAATAGCGAATTTTTATTCACAAACGCTGTTTTTTGCGATTTGCAGAGTTTGCGACTAAAATTTTGGTTGATACTTATGCCCTTAAGTGATTTGCTCAGAATTACAGGATGATCAGCGTCATTGCATTGACTTGAACCCAGTTCCCCAGATTTGAGGTCGACCATCCTAGCCGTTAGGCCAACTCCTCTCCCCCGACCTTGCAGGTCCCAACGCTGCACCTTCTTCATTTACCACGCCTGTTGCTGCTGCCAAGGCTTGTTGATGCTCCCACTGGATACCAACACCCTGGTTCTCGACTTCCAATGTTGGACAGCTATTGAACGGCTCTTGGTCTTCGACAGCGCCGCCAGGCCATCACAGCTGTAGCGACAAGGTCACTGTCAACAATTCTGCACCATCCGTCAACGGTGGTCATTGGTCTTCCGTGCCTCCAGGTCACTTCGAGTGGCATAGACTCTGTCCCCTCTGTTTGCAGGTACTCCTCTTCAAGAATGCACCCTTGGATTTCACCGAACTCTTTCACCTTCTTCGCCAGCGGCATCTTTGCTGAAGTCCTCCATTGTGGTGTGCGGCTGTTTCTTACGTCGCTTCGCACCTATGCCCCCGGCTTCCCTAGTGTAGATATCCTAGTTCCTGGGATATCAATGGTTGGGGTGACTCTCCAACCTTCTGTCTTCCACAGGATTTCTTCAGGGTCCACTGGGAAGGGTCCTTCTTCTTAAAAACTACAACGGCGACTTTCCCATGGACTTGCATTAAGTACAAAGCTGTATTTCTACTCTGCACACAGCCTTCATGGGACTCCTGGGTACTTACCTTGGGTGGTTCCTTGTGTCCCCAGCTCTTCTGAATCTTCTGGTACAAGTCCCGACTTAGGTCGGCGTTCACATTTCACTTCTTTAGTATATGGCTTGGTCGACCCCTGGAGACCACTATGTATTTGTGCTTACTTACCTGTTTTATATTAGAAGTATTATGTGTATTGTGTTTATATCTCCGGGTAGGAGATATTCCAATGTATTAGTGAGTGTGTAGAATAAATATACTTATTTTTATAACTATACTTTGTTGTTCTTTTTCAGTTAACCTACACTATATGATTAGTTCTGGTGAAACAAGCTGCTTAATACTCCTTCTAGACTAAGCCTGAAGGCTGCTCTCCACAGCTACCACTTAGAGACCTTTCAATGGTTGTCAAAGACCACTAAAATCACCATAAGGTTTGTCTGGATTAGTGCAAGCTGCTGGACTTAAATAGGCGTGCACCATATACTAAGCCAGCTGCCTACAATGTAATTACTATTGAAATGTGATAGATTATTTATGAAACTGATATGCATTACTCAGAAACTTTCATGCTGTTACCGGTGCTTTGTCGTGATCATGTCTGACTCCTGATAATAATAATAAAAAGATTTATTTTTAAAAGTGAAGAACATGCCAAACATTTGCACATTGTATTAGAGCTGGAGATAATGCAATAAGTACAATGAGTATTAATTACTATGGGTGGCCTGGTATGTTCTGAGGTACTACTGACCACCTGTCCTTCCAGCCATAACCATAAAACCTGGCTGTATAGCAGAGTTCTCATAACATTGAATACAAATGTAAGGTGTAAGTTTTACATTCATTCATTTTGTCATTGTAAGGTTTGGTCAACACTACCCTTTCATTTACTCTACAGGTTGAAAATAAAGATTTAAAAAACAGAATCTTGAACGATGCTGTCGCATACACAGAGAAGTTCAGCGCAGAGTGTCAGTCATTTTGTGAAGCACTGCTGGAAAAGGATCCAAAAAAGAGAATTGGCTTCAAAAATGGTAACTGCGATGAGCTGCGGGTCTACCCTTTTTTCCGCGACATTAACTGGAGAAAGCTTGAAGCTGGTAGGTGTACAGTTCAATTTTGAACACTGTCTCCACTTAATGTACCTATGCTGGCCCACACATGTGATTGATGTTTTGTGATGTACTGTGAGTTTTCCGATTGGAATGATAATCATTCAACCGGTTGCTCAGAACCGAAGCTATACTGTAAACCTCTAGTCAAAAAACATGGTGGGCCTCACCTCTCTTCTAAAGGATCTTGACTCAGTCATTAAACTTGTAGCACAAACAACTGCAATTATTGTTTGCTATGCAGTTCTCTCTTCTACCGCTGGGGGCATTTGCAGGTACTTGTTCCCCAATGAATGGCCCTCACCTGTTACAAAGAAGTGTTGACCCAAGGTTTACTTTTCATTTAATTTCCCTGACTAGTGGGAAACCTCGACCCAGCAGCACTGTTTCCGGCAGCTGCAACTTATTTGTGGGCAGGTAAAAGACTGACATGCATCCATTATACTCTGTTAACATCTCTTGTGATAATGCCTTCACTCCTCAAGTTTAGCTTCCAATCTGTGGATAGATGTGAATTTTCACAATTAGCTGGCAACCATCTAGTTCGTTCAACTGTAACAGTATAAGAATGAGTCATTAACTTGTATTATAAAACAAACCACAAATGATGCTGAGCTGTACAACTAGATTGAATTATGGTTGTGTTGCTAACACTAACCAGTGCATTTCTGGTTTTTAGTGTGAAAAAACTATCCACCATGTCACCTTTATTAGACGTTTTTAAAGGATATGCTATGACTAGTTTAATAATTGTTTTTAGATTTATGAATAGTTCACCACAATTATCCTCTAAAAAAAACCATTATTTTGACTTGGTAGATGACTCGCCAATCTGCTAGTGCCTAATGGCCCCACTTCCCCAGGCTCATCAGTGACAATTTGACTGGTAACTCTCAGCCAAACTGTCTGCACATTTGTCAAACTGCACAAATGTTGTTAGTATTAAAACATGTTTTGACCCTGTCCCTCTCCATCGAAAAGTGTGTCCTATCTTGATGGATCTTCATGAAAATAGTGATTCCGGCACTATGCTTAATGTGGTAACTGTCTGTAAAATTTCATGTAGATTCTTCAAATGGTGCCAAACGTCTAAGCAAATTAACACTTTCTGGGCTTAAGCTGTGAACAGTCTGCCAAATTTAATACAGAGGGGCACCAATACCCATGCCTTGCACGCAGTCCCCGTTGCACCCAAACCAACCCCACTTGGCCATTGTGCCTTGGGCATCTTTCCAATTCTCATTTATCAGTAAACTGCCCAGATCATCTGGATCGTAGCAGATTGCAGCCTTATGAAATAATACCTAGGCACAACATTGGGCGCATTCTGAACCAGATACAACAATTTAGGAAATCTCACCATCTTATTGAGAGGAATACAGCCAGCTCTGGATATGCACATACATCAATTTAAGAAATTAATGCCACCTTCTTATTGAGAGGAATAGGCCAATCGTGAAGAGAGAAAGTCATACACAAACGTCGACCTTTGCCTCCAGCTTTGCAAGTGCAGTCACGTAATTCCTCTCATATAGCTTGAACACATCATAAGTAAGTAAAAAAATATACTTATCTGTATGTAGTTCTCCAGTATTGGTATCTTTTAAAGATTCACATGCTTGAATCATTCTTCCTCGTTGAGCTGGGAGTCTCACAGTAAATCCAGAATACAATATTACACCAAACGTAATGTGCAAAGGATGAAAAACACCGTGCTTAATTTGTAAAATATGAAGTGCAGGTGCTCACATATTTGTGGGAAGCCACACCCACTTCTCCTGGCTCCACCCACTTCCTTCACTGGCTCCACCCACATCCTCAACTGGCTCGGCTGAAAGCCAGATGTAATACCCGATTTGAATTCCTACCTTAGTAATATGCTGGTTGACTTTAAACGTGCTGGTCTCGAGCTCCTTGGAAAGGATATCTTAATAAAATCAAGGCAAAAAAGCAAAATAAACTGGATGTCATGACTTTTGGAACCAAAGATAATGAATTTTTTCTGACCTTTAGATACCTGACTCTAAAGTAATGCTAATATGACTATCATCTTCTGCTGTATTTTGTGCCTCCCCAGGCTTGACACTAAACTGCCCGGACCATCTTTTACTAAAAGACAGTACCACTCCTTACACACTTCTCAATTCTTTTGCTCTGAGAATTTGGGGAATTCACCAGTGATATATGTAGATTTTTTAGCCAAAGCATACATGACATTACAGTGCTCAGAGGTACAAGCCCACTACGAAGGCATCTATCACATAAAAATATACTTACTCTGCTAGAGGCACAATATGCACCTCCCTGGTATATGCACAACTTGTAATGACGTTGGCATATCATTCAGTCCTGTAATAAGCCCAATATTGTATTTGTATTTATATAGCGCTTCCACACCTGATGAGGCGTCACAGCACTTTTCAGTGAGTAGTACGCTACTCTGGAACCCAAAAAGTATTAGTGGTGAGTTATTATAGGGAAATGTATGCTAATTTGAGCAATGGACATATGAGTCTGTTAGTTTCATTGAATGGTATAATGGAGGGATAGAAAAGGGAAGCATCTAGAAGGTGTTAATTAGGAGATCATAGTAGTAAAACAAGGTTTGGGATGGGTGGAGGGAGGGATAGAGGAGGGAAGAATCTAGAAAGGGTTATTAGGGAGATCAAAGTAGTAAGATGAGGCTTGGGTGGAGTAAAAGGAGAGATGGAGGAGGGACAAGTCTCTAGAAAGGGGTTTACTCTCACAAATGCATTGTAAATGGGAATAAACCGAACACATCTTACCCAAATTGGCACCCCTTAGCCCTTAAAATAATGTTCCCAACATACAACAGGGCCTTTTGCTCCCTAACATGAAGGTAATATACAATGATGTAGCTGTCAAACCCCAACCAGCACAGAATACAATTGACCACAGACTATAAAGAGGTCTGTGTTTGACAGGGTGCATAGATGAAGAGACAATGGACCAAAATCATTTGAATGTTGATGCCATCCTGTTTTGTTTTCATGTATACGCGACATTTGAAGGTTAATAAACTCAACTGTACAAAATGCACTACACACATTATACATGCACAAAACACTTGAAACAGCCAAATACATTCTGCTAGATTTCAGTACTTGTTTTTTGCACTTAAAACGTTTAATGAATCAATACATTTTGTAACAATCAAACAGTAACCTTTCAACTGAAAAATGAAGGAAAAATCTCACTAAACCCATATTTTGGTATTTGTCTTTAAAAAAAAATCGAATTGAATAAAAAAAACGCACAAATGTGTCTTACACTTAAGAAAATTAATGAAACTCACAGCACACGTTGCCAAAGTGCATTCTGGCTGTGTTGTTCTTCAAAATAGAATGAAACAGTGCAGTGTCAAAGCAGAGTTTTAAAAATTCTTTATGGCCAAATCAGCTTACATGTATTTGGGGGCGAGGGGTGCTGCAGCACCTTAAGTGCTATTACTAAAGTAAAATACAGCATTTTGTATTCGTGGCTATTCTAACTATTAAGACTTGTGTAAAGTAAAGAAAAAAGGGCGGCAAAGTGTCTGTCTGGATTTCAACTGTTACATTTTCTACAACGTTTTAAACACTATTCCGTTTAATCTCACCACACAAGGTTACAATGGGCACTGCAATCAGGGCTGTGTGAAGTGGAAGGGGTAGCGTTTCTAGGGGCAGCCTTGGGAAATGTTGTTGCTGACTCGAGGTAAATCAGGGGTTTGTGAATCATATCATCACCAGACAGCAAGATTTCTCACAAGGGCAGGTTTTAATGACTGTTTTTTCCAAAGGACAAGTAGACAATAAATTATGATAAACTGATATGAAGTTATCCTCTAACCTTCAAGTTGCTAAACAGTGCAGGAGCACTGTGTTTAACCAGAACTTTAATACTGTTTGCAGGGAGTAGCAGGGACAAAAAAAGCTTTCAGCGACTCGCCTGTTATTATTGTAAATTAGATAAATTGTGGGATTTTGGAACACCTGTGGGCATGCCTGTTGTGAGACCAGAGTTATAGTTAGGGCCACTGGAATTATGTGGCAGGAGAGAGCCAAATTATGTGGCAGGGTTGAGTAAATTACGTGGCAAGTAAAAGGCAAATTATGCGACACAATGCAGCCCATTTTGTTATAGAATTAGTTTATTGTTTCATCATCTTTAAACGTGATAACACTCTGTGGGCATTACTTGCAACTCACTACTAGTTTAGCATCCAAACACAGCAATAAGCACCTGAGGGTTGACTAGTCCAGCTTTACAAAAAGGTTTCCACTGTGAGGCAAAACTATAATCAGGTGAAAATCGCCCGTAGTGGCTCAGTCACATAATTCCAGTGGCCCTGGCAATAGTCTCTGTGAGAGCCTGAGGTTGCATCACGTTGCATAAGTCAATGGATGGCTTTTGTCCTGACATAAAGAAATCCTCCTCAGTCTAGCGCCCCAGTGCTGCTTTAAAGTCATAATTGGTGCTGCCCATAACAGCTTATAAAACCCTCATAGTATCAAGTGCAAGGTTTTGGTGACATTGTATTAATGACAGTCAGGCTTAGGCTTTTAGTTTGTGGTAAATGTATCACTGCAAACCTGCCTGCAAAAGCAAACTCTGCCTTGCACGTTTTGTTTTCTTTTTCTGGCCTCTGATTCCCAGGTGCTGGTGAAGGAATAAATTAAAGCGATAGGGGAAAGAAAAGGGCATAGTGCAGGTAGTGGTTTAGGAATTAGGGGCTCATGAAAGGAAAGTGATGGGGGTGGGCATGTAGGCTGCATGAGAGTCCCACAGAAAAAGTAATGTGCTTAAATGTAGACCTGGATGAAACATTAATGGCCGAGAATAGTTGGTTCAGAAGTACTGGATGAAACAGATGATAAGCAACTTGTGAAGGGAGCGCCCAAGAATTGCATGATAAGAGGAATCAAGGCGCTTCACTGCAAGCCTCGGATGCATGGGCGTCCGCAGGGGCGGCACTTGACTCCCCCAAGCCCCCCCCCCCCCGGATCGCCAGTGTGTCCAGTGTGGGCCCAGTCAGGGCCAGCACTAGTCCATCATGCTTTTGAAATGGTGCCATTGTTCTAGGTGGCAGCCCCCTCCATTGGGTGGGAAGGGTGCAAGAGGGTGGCCGAGAAGGGTGCAAGAGGGTGGCAGAGAAGGGTGCAAGGCAGAGGGGAGAAGGGCGCAAGGCAGAGGGGAAAAGGATGCAAGGCGGAGGGGAGAAGGGTGCAAGGTAGAGAAGGGTGCAAGTTGGAGGTGGAGAAGGGTGCAAAACAGAGAGGAGAAGGGTGCATGGCAGAGGGGAGAAGGGTCTAAGGCAGAGGGCAGAAGGGGGCAAGGCAGAGGGCGAGGAGGGTGCAAGGCAGAGGGTGAGAAGGGTGCAAGGCAGAGGTGGAGAAGGGTGCAAGGTAGAGAAGGGTGCAAGTCGGAGGGGGACAAGGGCGCAACAGTGAGAAGGGTGCAAAACAGAAAGGAGAAGGGTGCAAGGAAGAGGGGAGAAGGGTGCAATCAGAGGGGGAGAAGGGTGCAAGGCGGAGGGGGTGAAGGGTGCAAAGCGGAGGGGGAGAAGGGTGCAAGGCGGTGGGGGAAAAGGGTGCAAGGCAGAGGGGAGAAAGGTGCAAGGTAGAAAAGGGTGCAAGGCGGAGGTGGAGAAGGGTACAAGGGGGAGGGGAGAAGGGTGCAAGGCAGAGAGGGAGAAGGGTGCAAGGCAGAGGGGAGAAAGGTGCAAGGTAGAAAAGGGTGCAAGGCGGAGGTGGAGAAGGGTACAAGGGGGAGGGGGAGAAGGGTGCAAGGCAGAGGGGAGAATGGTGCAAGGCAGAGGGGAGAAGGGTGCAAGGCGGAGGTGGAGAAGGGTACAAGGGGGAGGGGGAGAAGGGTGCAAGGGGGAGAAGAGTGCAAGGCAGAGGGGAGAAGGGTGCAAGGCAGAGGGGAGAAGGGTGCAAGGGGGAGGGCGAGAAGGGTGCAAGGCAGAAGGCGAGAAGGGTGCAAGGCAGAGAGGAGAAGGGTATAAGGTAGAGAAGGGTACAAGTCGGAGGGGGAGAAGGGTGCAAGTCGGCGGGGAGAAGGGTGCAAGTCGGAGGGGAGAAGGGTGCAAGGAAGAGGGGAGAAGGGAGCAAGGCAGGGAAGAGAAGGGTGCAAGGCGGAGGGGAGAAGGGTGCAAGGCAGGGGGGGAGAAGGGTGCAAGGCGGAGAAGGGTGCAAGGTAGAAAGGGAGAAGGGTGCAAGGGGGAGGGGGAGAAGGGTGCAAGGCAGAGAGGAGAAGGGTGCAAGGCAGAGGTGGAGAAGGGTGCAAGGTAGAGAAGGGTGCAAGTCGGAGGGTAGAAGGGTGCAACAGTGAGAAGGGTGCAAAACAGAAAGGAGAAGGGTGCAAGGCAGAGGAAGAGAAGGGTGCAAGGCATCGGGTGAGAAGGGTGCAAGGCAGAGGTGGAGAAGGGTGCAACAGTGAGAAGGGTGCAAAACAGAAAGGAGAAGGGTGCAAGGAAGAGGGGAGAAGGGTGCAATTGGAGGGGGAGAAGGGTGCAAGGCGGAGGGGTTGAATGGTGCAAAGCGGAGGGGGAGAAGGGTGCAAGGTGGAGGGGGAGAAGGGTGCAAGGCGGAGGGAAGAAAGGTACAAGGTAGAAAAGGGTGCAAGGCGGAGGTGGAGAAGGGTACAAGGGGGAGGGGGAGAAGGGTGCAAGGCAGAGAGGGAGAAGGGTGCAAGACGGAGGGGGAGAAGGGTGCAAGACAGAGGGGAGAATGGTGCAAGGCACAGGGGAGAAGGGTGCAAGGCAGAGGGGAGAAGGGTGCAAGGCAGAGGGGAGAAGGGTGCAGGGGGAGGGCGAGAAGGGTGCAAGGCAGAAGGCGAGAAGGGTGCAAGGCAGAGGGGAGAAGGGTGTAAGGTAGAGAAGGGTACAAGTCGGAGGGGGAGAAGGGTGCAAGTCGGCGGGGAGAAGGGTGCAAGTCAGAGGGGAGAAAGGTGCAAGGAAGAGGGGAGCAGGGTGCAAGGCAGGGGGGAGAAGGGTGCAAGGCAGAGGGGAGAAGGGTACAAGGCAGAGGGGGAGAAGGGTGCAAGGCGGAGAAGGGTTCAAGGTAGAAGGGGAGAAGGGTGCAAGGCAGAGGGGAGAAGGGTGTAAGGTAGAGGGGAGAAGGGTGTAAGGTAGAGAAGGGTACAAGTCAGAGGGGGAGAAGGGTGCAAGTCGGCGGGTAGAAGGGTGCAAGTCGGAGGGGAGAAAGGTGCAAGGAAGAGGGGAGAAGGGTGCAAGGCAGGGGGGAGAATGGTGCAAGGCAGAGGGGAGAAGGGTGCAAGGCAGAGGGGAGAAGGGTGCAAGGCAGAGAAGGGTGCAAGGTAGAAGGGGAGAAGGGTGCAAGGCAGAGGGGCGGAAGGGTGCAAGGCGGAGGGGGAGAAGGTTGTGAGGGGGAGAAGGGTGCAAGGGGGAGGGGGAGAAGGGTGCAAGGCAAAGAGGAGAAGGGTGCAAGGCAGAGGGGAGAAGGGTGCAAGGCAGAGGGGAGAAGGGTACAAGGCAGAGGGGGAGAAGGGTGCAAGGAAGAGGGGGGAAGGGTGCAAGGCAGAGGGGGGAAGGGTGCAAGGCAGAGGGGGAGAAGGGTGCAAGGCAGAGGGGAGAAGGGTGCAAGACAGAGGGAGAGAAGGGTGCAAGGCAGAGGGAGAGAAGGGTGCAAGGTAGAAAAGGGTGCAAGGCGGAGGTGGGGTAGGGTACAAGGGGGAGGGCGAGAAGGGTGCAAGGGGGAGAGCGAGAAGGGTGCAAGGCCGAGGGGAGAAGGGTGCAAGGGGGATGGTGATGAAGTTAAAAATGTGCCCCCCTCTGGAAACATTTCTGTGGCGCCCATGCTCGGATGTGAAGGAAGGGGAGAGGAGCGGAGCGACCTCGGTTGAGCACGAGAGGCCCAAGGGTGGAGCAAAACAAAGGGCAGGAGGATCAGAAGGGTGACAAAATAACTTTGAGGTTTAGCCCCGCATGCACAGTGTTTAAGAGGTAAAATTAGAGGTCTTAAAATTCATGTGCACACTCTCGGCACTGTGATTTTCTGAGTATTAGCTCCATAAAGCTATGCGTCCTATGTAATACAAGCGGTAATGGATCACTGCCTGCATCATGCCTCACTTTTTAAAACAATCGGTACCTGGGGTGAGCAGAGCAATTCATAACTCATTTCTCCTGGCTGGAGTGTGACTCGATTGCCCGGGCAGGATCAATGTTCATAAACAAGCTCTTCTGCATCCTGGAAGAAATTGTCATGTGTGCGTGGCTGGAGTGATCTCGGCCTGAAATTTCAGTGTCTGTTTAACTTGAGCAACTCCCTAGACCTTCATTAACCAATAGGGAGCTGCTGAAGGCCTACGTGACAGGTAACAGGCATTAAGAGTCCAGCCTTCTTCCGCTCTTCAAGGGGCTCTCTAACTTGCTCTTGCGGGGGGGGGGGGACGGGGCTCTATAACTTGCTGTAAGGGAGGGGGAAGGGGCTCTCTAACTTGCTCTAAGGGAGGGGGAACATTAGCCGCGGAAATAAAGACAGCTTGTGGAGAGCCCGTTTTTTTTTTTAGTAGTGAAAGCATGAAAGTTGAAATCCAGCCGCCAGCCAGCCAGGAGTCAGTGCATGCCTTGATGAATGGGTGACAGTTAGAGGCTAAGCATCACAAACTACGTTGGAAAAGTTAAGCCGTCTCACTCTGTCTGTATTTTTTAAAAATTACCTTCACCAACACTGCCTCCTGAAAGACATATATAACCCTGGCCCTGACAATAAAGTACCGGTGCTGAGCACTGGAAAGCACCGGCACAAATTATGCACTGCATGCCATACAGGATAACATCAGGACAACATTAGCATATGTTAATTATCTCGTTAAAATATCACTTGTGTAACACATACATTTACTGTCAGCCCTAGTAGTAAACACTTGCAATATGCATGTGGTTACACGAACTACAGGTATGTAGAAGGTGTAGGGACCATCAGTTTTCACAAAAAATGGGATTAAAGTTAAAAAGAAACAAACTCCATGGTGCATATTATCGAGCCCAATTTCGCCGCTTTAGCGGCTGTTTTCAGTCGATAAGCGTTGATTTATATATTGCTCAATAATCAAGGACACGCTGGTGGATGTTTCCTTGAGTTAGAAGCCCTTTTTTCTCCACTTTGCATGTCAGCGAATATTATCGCTAAAGACATGCAAAGTGGGCATACCTTAGCAAAACTAAATGGAAAACACTAGCTGACTCTGCATCGCAATATTAACAAGGCTGCCCCTGACCCACGATGCGATAGGAAAAGGCGTGCTAAGCCCCCTTTATCGCAGGATTGAACTCCTGCAAAAATTCTGACTTAGCCATCTCTTCCATGGGAGGTGGATTGATGGGCTAAGCCCACCATGGCCTATCAGCAAGGATTTCCCTATCGCTGATGTCATATCGCTGGATTTCCTGCAATATTCTTGCATTTCGCCGCTATTGCTGGATTTTATATCGCCAATGCGCAAAGCGTTGTTAATACAGCGCTATTATGGGGATAAAATCCAGCGATAGCCGGTGATAGGAAAAAACGCGCAAACGCTTTTAGCGATAAATATCGCTATGTGTTGTTAATATGCTCCCACAGCTCTTAAGTAACACCTTAAAAAAGATATAACAGGTATTCGAAGATCCACACCCGGACATCCAATATTGCACCTTCAGATGTTCCCCTAGAAGTGGTGCTAGCCTCAACAATCCCTGGTCGCAAATGGATCACGTCCATACAAATGGCATTTGCAGCCTGTAAGCGTTACGGGTGGCACAACAAACCAAAACATGTTCTCCAGATCCTGTCTTAAAATGAAGGTTAACTTACTTTGCATTAGTACACATTTCGAAATAAACTAATTATAAAGTAGGAACTTACGTTGTGCACTGAAAATTGTACGGACATTCAGTTAGCTTCCTAAAACCTACACGGTTCATTTACAGACCGCATTAGGAATGCTGATAATAAAAAAAAAAGTAACACAGTATGAATGTAATTATTCTGAAGTGGAAAAAATGACTTTGAATTACCCAGTGCTACTAGGAACTGTATTTTACAAATGCCTCAAAACCAGAAGGGAGACTTTGGTGATCTAAAATGTTGCACATTGTCATGTCGGTCCTTAGGCCCGCAAGGGGAGCAAAGAATGACACAGATTCATGGTTCTGGTGAGAATAACGGTCATTTGGGGCCAACAGTTCCTGACATGGCCCACTCTCCCCATTCTGGTCTCTTTGCATTCCGGCCATAATGGGGCCCCTCCTCCCCTCTCGTTGCTGGGGGCACAGCTGGGCGCTGTTGATGTGCAGCAGGTTGCAAACCGGTCTACTTCCTTCCTCTGCTAGTAACAGGGAGACATTCACCTCATCTCGTGAGGACTGTAAAGTTCAAAATCAAATCAAATAAAAAAAAAACCATTTGTAAAGCGCGCTACATACCCGTGAGGGTCTCAAGGCGCTGGAGGGAGGGAGGGGGGGCTGCTACTGATCGAAGAGCCAGGTCTTGAGAAGTCTTCTGAAGGCCAGCAGGTCCTCGGTCTGTCGTAGGTCGCTAGGGAGAGTGTTCCAGGTCTTGGCGGTGAGGTAGGAGAAGGATCTGCCGCCGGTGGCGAGGGCGACGTTGGCAGAGCGGAGGCTGCGGGTGGGGGTGTAGAAGCTGAGTCGGTCGCTGAGGTATGCTGGTCCGGCATTGTGTAGGGCTTTGTGTGCGTGGATGAGGAGTTTGAAGGTGATCCTTTTGTTGACGGGGAGCCAATGCAGGCCTCTCAGGTGGAGTGTGATGTGGCTGCTTCGGGGGACATCGAGGATCAGTCGTGCCGAGGCGTTCTGGATGCGTTGCAGCCGTCTCAGGAGCTTGGTTGTTGTTCCTGCGTAGAGGGCGTTCCCGTAGTCCAGTCTGCTGGTGACAAGGGCCTGGGTGACGGTTTTTCTCGTGTCGGGGGGATCCATTTGAAGATCCTGCGGAGCATTCGGAGGGTGTTGAAGCAGGATGCGGAGATGGCGTTGACTTGCTTGGTCATGGAGAGGGCGGAGTCGAGGATGACCCCCAGGTTGCGTGCGTGGTCGGTGGGTTCTGGGGCTGTTCCTAGCGATGTTGGCCACAAAGAGTCGTCCCAGGCTGATGGGGTGGGGCCGAGGATGAGGTCTTCCGTTTTGTCTGAGTTCAGCTTCAGCCTGCTGTCCTTCATCCATTCGGCGACGGCCTTCATTCCTCTGTGGAGGTAGACTTTGGCGGTGTGGGGGTCTTTGGTAAGGGATATGATCAGCTGGGTGTCGTCGGCGTAGGAGATGATGTTGAGGCTATGTTGTCGTGCGACGTGGGCCAGTGGTGCCATGTAGATATTGAACAGCGTTGGGCTGAGGGAAGATCCCTGTGGGACGCCGCAGATGATCTCGGTGGTCTTGGAGCGGAAGGGTGGGAGGTGGACGCTCTGGGTTCTGCCGGAGAGGAAGGATGTGGTCCAGGCCAGGGCCTTCTCTTGGATTCCGGCGTCATGGAGGCGTGCTGTTAGGGTGCGGTGGCAGACCGTGTCAAAGGCTGCTGATAGCTACAGAAGGATGAGGGCGGCTGTTTCTCCTTTGTCCATCAGGATCCTGATGTCGTCGGTGGCGGCGATGAGGGCGGTCTCGGTGCTGTGGTTGTTGCGGAAGCCGGACTGGGATGGGTCCAGGATGTTGTTGTCTTCGAGGTAGCGGGTCAGCTGTCTGTTGACAATCTTCTCCGTGACTTTCGCCGGGAAAGGGAGCAAGGAGATGGGCAGGAAGTTCTTGAGGTCCTTGGGGTCCGCCTTGGGTTTCTTCAGTAGGGCGTTGATCTCGGCGTGCTTCCAGCTCACCGGAAAAGTTGCTCTCTCGAAGGAGATGTTGATTGTTTTCCGAAGATGGGGTGCGATGGCTGTGCTGGCTTTGTTGAAAACGTGGTGAGGGTATGGGTCAGATGGGGATCAGGAGTGGATGGAGTTCATGGTCTTGATGGTGTCTTCCTCGCTGACGTTGGACCAGGCGTTCAGGCGAATGGTGCGGGTGGAGGTCGCAGGGGTGGTGGTCTCGGCGGTGGATGTGGGGGTGTCGGTGTTGAAGCTGTCGTGGATGTCGGTGATCTTGCGGTGAAAGAAGGTGGCCAGTGAGTCGCACAGGTCTTGTGATGGTGGAATGTCGTTGGTGTTGGAGCTGGGGTTGGAGAGTTCTTCATGATGTTGAAGAGCTCTTTGGTGTTGCCTGCGTCGTAGTCTAGGCGGTCCTTGAAGGCGGTCCTCTTGGCGGACCTGATGAGTTGGTGGTGTTTGCGGGTGGTGTTCTTGTGGGCGGTGTAGCTGTCTGGTGTTCGGTCACGGAGCCAGTTCTTCTTCAGCTTCCGACAGGTGCGCTTGAAGGTCCGGAGGTCTTCGGTGAACCAAGAGGCTTTCTTATTGTTGTGATTGGTTGCGGAGGTCTTGAGTGGGGCGAGGGTATTGGCGCAGTCGTTGATCCACTGTTTGAGGTTGACGGCGGTGGTGTCGCGGTTGGTGGGGTTGGCGGGTGGTCCCAGGGTGAGGGTGGTGGTTAGTTGGTCCTTGTTGACCTAGCCCCAGCAGCGGTGTGGCAACTGTTGGGTGCGGTGGTGTGTGGAGGGTTTCCTGAAGGTGAAGTGGACGCATCTGTGGTCGGTCCAGTGGGAATCAGTGGTGTGGTTGAAGGTGACGTGGGGTCCAGTGTGTGTCCAGAGGCGTGGGTGGGTGTCGTCACGAGCTGTTTGAGTCCGAGGTTGGCGATTAGGGAGGTGGAGTTAGTGTTGCTGTTGTTCTTGAGGTGGAAGTTCAGGTCCCCGAGGAGGATGTAGTCCGTGGAGGCGAGGGCGTGGGTGCTGATGAGGTCGGCGATGGTGTCGCTGAACTGTGGTCGGGGTCCGGGTGGTCTGTAGACGAGTGTTCCTCTGAGGGTGGTGTTGGGGTCGGTGTGGATCTGGAAGTGCATGTGCTCGGTGGTGGTGAGGGTGTCGTCGGTGTTGGTCGAGACTCTGAGGGTGTCCTTGTGGATGATGGCCATTCCCCCTCCCACTCCGTTGGTGTGGTCTATGCGGGAGATCTTGTAGCCCTCTGGGATGGCTATGGCGATGTCTGGTGCAGAGGTGGCGTTCAGCCAGGTCTCTGTCAGGAAGGCGACGTCTGGGGTGGTTGAGTCTAGGAGGTCCCAGAGTTCGATGGCGTGCTTGCGAGCGGAGCGAGTGTTGAGGAGGATGCATCGAAGGTGGTTGGGTTCTCTGGTTGATGGTTTGGCGGGCCGGATGCTGGTGAAGCTGCAGTTCCGGCAGGTGAAGGCCCTTGGTTGCGCTTCGGGATGGCCCGGTAGCAGGAGTGGTCTCTTCCGGGGTTGAGTGCGTGGAGGGTGCTGGAGTCGTAGTGCAGTCTGGTGTTGTGGCGGCTTCGGGGTCCGGGGGTTCTGGCACTGGGTGCGGTCCAGCCGCGGACGGGTGCAGACGGGCTAGCCTTCGGCACGCAATTGGCAATTGCGCGTTCGGGCAGTGGTCGCCATATGAGGCGTGGAGGGTCAGCTTGGGAGGCGGGGCGGCAAGGGGGCGTGGCCTCGGGGGCCAACGGCGGGAAACAAACCTGGCAATCAAGGGAAGCAAGGGGGAGGGGGCGTCACGGGGCTGAGACAGCGGGAAAAAACGGTTCTAAGATTACGGAATTAAAACAGGCAACAAGGAGATATACAAAATGAAGTACAGGCAGCACAGCAGAAGCAAAATACAGGTAGCACAGCAGAAGCAAATTAGACAAGCAGGCAGGAAGGGGAAACTTATAAAGAGTACACGAGGATCGAACCTGTGACTCAGGAGCAGCATTGGGGGCGAACACGCACTGGTGGTGCTGTCCGGCAGGGGAGCGACTCGGCCCTGGAACAGGGTCAGAGGTCGCCCCCTCTGTCCAACAGTGGCCGCCTAATGAGGCGTGGAGGGAGGGATGGTCAGCTGGGAGGCAGCAGCGGGGTGGCGAGGTGGGTGGCCTCGGGGGCCAACGGCGGGAAACAAACCTGGCGATAAAGTTGTGGGCCCTACGCTGGCATGCTGTGTTAAATGACGACACAGACACTACTTAGATGGTGCATAACTGGCTCAGGGCAGGTGCGCCTGGGTCCTTTTATTGGCAGGGTCACCTGACTGGTGATGCCTGTGTTGGATGGGTGTGGAGTGGGTGTTAGGATTGCCCCTAGGGAGGGGCTGCTGCTTGACTTGTCCTGTAGGACACTACATTCCTTCCTAACTCCAAAAGAAAACAACAAGTCCAAACAGTGAAAACAAAACAACAATAACCTGGATACCACGTGGTCCATCACTCTCTAGAGTCACTCAGCAGGACATCAGTGGACGTATCTATCGATGAAGCTGCCTGCAACACGACTTCACCATTTGCATTCATAATTTAACCTGAGTGGTTCAGGACTCGAATGCTGGCTCAGAGAAGTCGTGGACTTTCTGGCTGCATTCTGGCTGGATTCATGTCCATAGGGTGGAGTTGGTTTGCTCAGCTGATACTCCAGGCAATTTTTGGTTGGTGCTCCCACTGTGGGGGTGGATGTCTGTGGCTGGTCCCCCGTCTCAAGGGTCGTTCAGCTGTCTGACACTCTTCTCCTCTGTGTCAGTGTGGCATCAGGCCAAGTGTTACACATACCCTTGTCAGGGACTTTATGGAGCTCCTACTCTAGGGTGTTTCCTCTTCTGGGACCATCTTCCATTGGTAGTAGGGAGCTGTGATTCTGTTTCCTTTTCCTAGGTGGTGCAAGACTAGGTAGGTTTGGAGGGCTGTGGCACGGTGTGCTTTGAGCGTGTGGGGCAGTGTGGATCTGCCGTTTGAACAACCGTAGCAGCGTTGTGTGCATCTGTCCACCTTGTAGTCGGCCTTGCTTGTTTTGGACCTTTTGCTCTCTAGGGCTGCATCCATCTGGCAGGCTTGGGCAATTGTATGGTGTCTTTGGGATTCCCATGCTCTTGAATGGGTGACAATGGCGAGTTGCGCCTCATGGTCCGGGTTCCTTCTCTGGAGCTGGCTGTCTGGTGGTGCTGCAGTACAGTAGCAGCTTCTCCTTCTGGCTTGTCAGATGGAACTTTGGTGTCTCTGAGGCCAGATGCTGCTGTTGGCTCTTGGCTGGGATGGTTCTATAGGCTTTGCCACTTTGATTCACTCTTACTGCGTCTGTTTAGCAGTGTCCCTACTTTGATGACTACTTTTGGGCAGGTGATGAACTGGTGTAAACCACTGCTTCATAGAAGGGGTAGCATTTGATGCTGCTGCCATTGACCTTGATGGATTGGGTAATATACCCCATTTGCAGGTCTGAGGTGTTGGCAGTCTTACTTCTCAAAGGCGTCCTCTGCCAGAGTTACAGTTTGGGGGTACCACACTTTCATGCTCTCCAGGCTACTGAGATGACTTGCCGTGTTTGAATGGTGCTGCCTCTTCTGGGTAAGCTCTAGTGCACCTTGCGGTGACCAGGTCTCTTCTGTGTCTGCAAAGGGCCACTAGGGCATGTTGGGAGTGGGTGTATGGTGTTGCTGGGCATACGCCATTAGGGTTCCTCTTACACCAATGTGGTACAGTGCTCTGGGTCTTTGTTTTCTGATCACTTGTTGTTCTCCCCTGAGTTTGTGCTCTCATTTTTCCTTAGCTGGGTGTGCCCTGGTGAGCTGGTGGCCCTTCCGGCAGTGGTGGGGCTGTTCACCTTTTCAGTGTTTCAAACCAGCTTCCTTCTGCCTCTGACACACTTTTGTGGCCTGCTCTAGATCTCTGGTGCCTCACTCGCGCTGCTGGGGTAGTCTTGTGACCTAATGCAGCACCACCGCCAATACTGTAAGTTCATGCACAGATGTGGCAGACAGTCGCTAGGGAGCACACACCACTCACTGAGCCTATCCCTATTCTCCTACACTGGGCTCACCTTCAGCTCTGCTGTTCATCAATGTGGCACTCTTTGTGCTCCATGCACGGCTTCCCCTCTTGTGCTTGGGGGGCGGGTGAGGCACCGCTGATGCTGTGGGATAGCCATGGGAGGCCAAAACTGTATTCTCTTCCGTGGTAGTAGCCAATCGCCACTGGGGGTGCACAGAACTCTCCACACTCGGAATGGGTTTGTGAGCAGAGCGCTGGTCACTGTGAGGGAGCGGAAGGCTCCTTAAGTGCAAGATCTCCAGCCCTGTTTAAGGGCATCAAGGGCAACTGGATGCTTTCTTCGTGTATGACCACTGCATTCAGACCAGTGCGCACCAAACTCTCTCAGGGGAAAAGGTCAGTTTGTTTCCTCTATGATGTCATACTGACAGACGGCAATCATGCGGCATGAGGTCCTGGTAGATGGCCATCATGGGGCGTGCAGCGCTCTCCAGGCCTGTCCTTGCTTTCCTGCCCTGCCGTGGAATTCAGTGCAGTGTTGGAGGCTGGGAGTTGGTCTTCTGGCGCACGTTGCTCCCTCCTCCGGTCACGGCCTCAGTGCCTCCATGCTGCACCCGAGGGTATGTATGTATGAGGAGGGAGGCTTCCCCCAACTAGGCAGGCATCTGTGTGAGGTATTTGGGAGTGAGTGGCTCCGCTGCTTTATGTTCTGACAAAATGTCCACCTCTTTGTAATTGGGCATGAGCGCAGGCCTCCTGTCTGACTCAATGATGCCTGCTTGTTTTTATGTAGCTCAAACTCGACCCAAAGTAATCAGAGCGCTTTGCATGAGCACCAGTTGCATTTTTGCCATGGGGAGATTAGGTGATTTATTTCCTCCGAATCACAGGATGTTTGAGCCTCCTGCCAGACTCGAACCTGGTTCCCCAGCTTCAAACTTGGCCGCTCTAGCTGCTAAACCACATCCTCTCCACTGAAGGTGCTCGGTCAGGTGGGGAGATCAGTGTAGCTGTGTCTTGGCGGACCCATCAGCATGGGCGCAGTGGGGTCTCGCTAAGTCAGCGCGCATGCGGAGAGACATTTGGTAGCTGCTTTGGGAAGTGCTCCCAAAGTGGCGGCCAGCTTGCTAGAACGCGCAACACGCTTGCGCGTGCATCCCTTGCGTGTTTTAGCTCTTCATCACGATCACTTTCTCTTTCACAGCGATCGTGATTGCGATGACTTTCGTTGCACCATGTTTTCATACCCACCGTCCTCATCCACAGCAGAAACCTCCACGCTTGTGGTGCTCAGACCATCTTGTATGGATGCTGCGATGGATACAAATCTACCCTGTGATCTGTCATTGAATGCACAAATGTAATTGACAACTAAAAAGAATTAGAGTATTTCACTCAACAAATGGACAAATTTGTCACATCAGCTTTGGAGGCAACTAGGTAATTAAAAAAAGGAGAACTGATAAACTTCTGGAAAGCTCTAAGGTGAGTAGACGGGGTTCCAACACTATTGACATTGATGCAAGATGTTGGAGGAAGCCACGGGTGAAACCGCAGCAGGGAACTGCGAGTCCCAGAGTCCCTGCTTGGCACACATATTGGCTATTTAGCACCTACTCAGTCAGCCCCGCTGTCACGGGGTCTGCACCGCTATTGACATTGCCGTAAGATGTTGGGGGCAGCCGCAGGTGACACCGCTGCAGGGGGCTGCGAGTCACAGACTCTGCTTCCGGCTCGCCACGTCCACTGGATCACGCTAATTAGCATCTGCTCAGCCTTGCTGCACAGGATCGCGGGTCCCCGTCCACCCCTGCCAGAGACAATGTAGGGCACCCTTTTTGGTTTGGCTAATTTCAATTCGGCTGCACGAGCGTTCTTCCCACAGTAGGAATGACTTTTATATACTGTATTTTTATATTTGTGTATGCGATGTTGCATATTAGGAGGTAGCTCATGTAAGGGAACGAGATTGCCATTGATTATTTTCCAATAACACTGATTGCAAATTGTCTAGGCACTGACTGATGATGGGGAAAAGAAAGCATCCTCTCACAATTGATAAAGCTGGGATGTCAACTAACCCCCATACGTCTACATTGAAATACATAACAGGTGCTATGCGGGCAATCGATAAACAAATAACAAGTGTGAAAGATAGTCTATTAACTTGTGGGGAGGGGTTATTGGCCTCTGACACACAAATTCAGTCTGCACCCGATAATTTAGCTCCTGTTAATGCACCTGATAGTGATGAACTCACTTTAAATGACAAAGGTTGTAGTGGGTGTGTACAACGTGTGTCAAGGACCATCTCTGCATGCAACACTGATTCTTAACCACCACCTAAACGCTCCAGGAGGCATAGGCGGGTACTGTAAATGTTGCCTCAAATCTAGAGAACGCCTGGCCCATGAATGCAAAAACGAGTTAAAAAGTTACCTATAGGCCTGCTGCCAAAATGGCTGCTCCCAAAGGCTCGAGTGATAGCCTTAAGAAACTATGTGATAATGCGGTCAAATCACTGGAGTCATTTGTTAGATCTTCACTAGAATGTATGGCTAATAGGCTAAATAGAAAGTCTTACTACTTCCTGCATGGATTTACTAAAGATTAAACCTGCTGAGTCTACTATAACATCCCGCTGTGGACCATGCTTGTACCCTCCTTGGCCATCCCCTGAACATATAATTGAGACACGCCCCTCTAGTGTTTTGCCTGGTCATGAGCTCTTGGTCAAGACAGTCAGTAATGTTACAGGCTCGAGGTGTTCTCAGGGGTTATTGAGCCATCTTTCTACACAGACACATAGATCCTCTACGTGGGTAGGTATATCTACTCACCTAGTTACTGATACCCCTTTCTATAGCGATCCACCTATAGCTCCTCCAATTATGACAAGTGAATATCTGGACCTCCCTCCTGCCGCCACACCATACCTAATAGTACTGGCCAATGTACCCATTTTAACACCACAAGAGAACGAAACCTGGATCTCAGTGAGGAACACGGCCTTAAATGGGGTAGGCACTGGAATGGATTTGACAGTAAATCCTTACCAGGTGACTGTCTGGTTCAGTCTTTTAAATCCCCATGCTTACTGGGAACTATAATGCATAGAATCAGGCTTACAAGTGTGTCATCTCATAACATTACAGTTCTTCCCCTAGGATATTTCTATCAACTGGTGTTCAAACTCAAAATATCTAGACCCTGGGCACACCTCAATCCTAGTGCATTTACTCTTTTTCATTATTTCATCCCAACATACAACCGTTATGACAATCTATCAACTCTTGATGGTCTGGATTGACTAATTGAGGAATTGTATGGGAATCCCAGGGTTAGGGTAAAGGGCCTCATGGACTTGAGGAGGCTGACATTAATTTGCAGACCAACAGTGAGTCAGAGTCACCACTTAATGTATCTGCAGTTCCTCTAAGGACTAGCCCTGTATTGGTCAAACAATCCAATAGACTAAATGATAGATCTATACCCACTATGTTAGGATATTTATTTTGGGATGTGGCAGGGTTACACAGCAGAATTAATAATACAGAATGGTTTGATTTTATTGCAGGGTTTTACATGTTATGCCTGCTCATGATTTGGCTACTGGATCCCTTACATATTAATGGTTATAGAACATATCATCTAGTCACGATAGATCGGAGGGGGTGGCTAGTACTTATGTATCCAATTATTAGCCATTTACAAAAATCACAATGGTGGCATATAATTCGTTCTATCAGTCGATTCTCTGTGAAGTCTAAACAATCACTAAGCTAGTGTTTTTTAGGTCAAGCTATTTATAGCTCTGAACTACTGCAGGGGAAACAACACTCTTGAACAAGCGGATTCCTTCCAATGCATGTTGTCTACTGAAGCGTGACGCTTCGCCAGGCGCGCTTGGCCTCACACCCCATCCCCATATGCTTGTTTGCCTCCCAAGCTGCTCCCCGCCCCCCGCCATGAGACTTCAAAGCAATGCGCTGCTCTGAAGTGATTGTTTTTCACACGCTCTGCAGGTCACCATTTGCCGCTAGCGCTTTCATCCCTATCACTCCCGAGAGTTGAAATCCCTTCGTGACTTCTGGGGACTGACATAATGTCTGATATGCACCTTATCCATAGCGGCAATAGTGAGACTACATGCTCACAATGTATTATCAAAACCAATTTTTTCTTACTTTCAGAACGCAATTTCGGGAGTTATCGACAACTCTCTGCTCTAAATTTGAGGACCACTTTGTGTTCTGGGGCCTCATATTTTGGATGCCAATTTGATCCTTTTTAGGTCGAGCTATTATATCCCGCAGGATATAAGATTCACGGGTCTGCCACATGCCAGCAGGACACCCATGCTCGTTCCCTCCACTCGTTCGCTCCCCCGCCCCCCCACCCCCATCCGAAGTTCTCATAATGACTGCTCCACCATTCTAAGCCTCTTATAAAATATTTTAACAAACTACTACTCCGTACTTGTTTGCAAACATTTCGCTACAACTTTAGGGTCCATTACGTACGTAGTATCACTATTCACAAATCTAGCGTTATTTGTTTGCAGCTGCTGTCCTCTTATTAAGCCACTTTGCTATGTCCCCCATCACACTACAAGTTTGTATCTCTTTCCTACCTTTATTAGGCATCTCATTTCATTATAGCTTTGTATGAAACTACTGTGCGTTTCACACAATCCTTTTACGAGCATTGTGTGCGCTTTTTTTGCTAACGTTCGTTTTTAATCAACCTTGTATGTCTCCTCACGGCCGAGCCGCACTTCTACAATTCCTCATGTTACCTCATTGTTTTACGACGCATGCGAGCTTAATCTGCAGCCATAATGAACTCATCATACATTTTATGTGTAAATGTATGTTCTCGTGTCACCAGAGCGCATAAACATTCATTGCTGCGAATTGTTATTTGCGAAAAGTCATTTGCAGTTTACTTTATGTAGTACTCATTCACATTCCTCATGGGCTCCGCTTAACTGGACAGCAATTCAGGCTTGGGCTACATTATCTGCAAGGCTATTATTTACTACAATCAACCTTTTATGCCTCCTCATGGCCGAGCCGCACTTCAAAGGCAGCTCGATTTACTTCTCCAGACAACGCAGGGCTCCCCCGCTGTGTCCATTAACTTACCTAGTCAAGCGAGAACAGCATTTAGCGGATGTCCCCCGAACGGAGCATGTGCACGTTTCTGGCCTCAAAGCCGGTACTTAACCTGAACACGCTCAGTGTTCCGTTTGCAAGCCTGCTTGGTGTTGTATCTGAATCTGTAGGGTAGATTTTGTTATTTCTTTTGGTTTGTATTGCATTAATCTTGCTGCTCTATGCTGGTAGAATTGCTGGTGTTGCACCCCTCAACGCCACAGCACCACTCAATGCCACAGCACCACTCAATGCCACAGCACCACTCAATGCCACAGCACCACTCAATGCCACAGCACCACTCAGTGCACAGCATCCCTCAACGCCACAGCATCACTCAACGCAACAGCATTACTCAAAGCCACAGCATCACTCAATGCCACAGCATCTCTCAACGCCACAGCATCACTCAGCACCACTCAATGCCACAGCACCACTCAACGCCACAGCACCACTCAACACCACAGCACCAATCAACACCACAGCACCACTCAACGCCACAGCACCACTCAACGCCACAGCACCACTCAATGCCACAGCACCACTCAATGCCACAGCACCACTCAATGCCACAGCATCACTCAGTACCTCTGAATGCCACAGCACCCCTCAACGCCACAGCACCACTCAACGCAACAGCATCACTCAGCACCACGCAACGCCACAGCACAACTCAATGCCACAGCACCACTCAACACCATAGCACCACTCAACACCACAGCACCACTCAACACCACAGCACCACTCAACGCCACAGCACCACTCAACACCACAGCATCACTCAGCGCCACAGAATCACTCAGCACCACTGAATGCCACAGCACCCCTCAACACCACAGCACCCCTCAACGCAACAGCACCACTCAACGCCACAGCACCACTCAATGCCACAGCACCACTCAATGCCACACCACTCAATGCCACAGCATTTCTCAACACCACAGCATTACTCAATGCCACAGCATCTCTCAACGCCACAGCATCACTCAGCACCACTGAATGCCACAGCACCCCTCAACACCACAGCACCCCTCAACGCCACAGCACCACTCAATGCCACAGCACCACTCAGCGCACAGCATCCCTCAATGCCACAGCATCACTCAAAGTCACAGCATCGCTCAAAGTCACAGCATCACTCAACGTCACAGCATTACTCAACGCCACAGCATCACTCAACGCCACAGCATCACTCAATGCCACAGCATCACTCAACGCCACAGCATCACTCAACGCCACAGCATCATTCAGCACCACTGAACGCCACAGCATCACTCAGCACCACTGAAGGCCACAGCATCATTCAGCACCACTGAAGGCCACAGCATCACTCAGCACCACTGAAGGCCACGGCATCACTCAGCACCACTGAACGCCACAGTATCACTCTGTGCAACCATTCAACAACAACTGGTTCTAATATGTTCTCTCAATGTTTCAAGCTTTATTACAAATGTCACAAAAAGATGTTAATATTTCACTGCTGTTCTTGGATTTTCATAAAAATAAAATACAATGAACATAATCTTCCCAAAAGTTATTTACAAAAATTTAAGCTATTGCCATTATAAATTACAATAACTTTTATTTAAGTATTAATTATTTTTTTTTGTGAACATTTTTATTGACAAACAAGCCAGGACAGTTTACAATTTCATTTTGCAAAAAACAATGCAGACAAAGAGTAAAACATAAGAAATAAAACAAACTCTAAATATTTCCTATAGTCTTTGTTTAGCCAAAGTTAAACCCCAAAAAACAAATAAAAATCCTTAAGCTGTAGGAAAAGCCTACGTATCACCATAGCGACCATAGTCTGTAACAGTAAATAACTTACAAAAAATTATCCCAAATCTTATCAAATTTCCCCTTTGCTTTAATTCCTCTAATCTTGGCAAGTGATCCTTCCATGGTGTGAATTTCATTGACAAGAGCCCACCATTCCATCGTGTGAGGTGGATTCACAGAGATCCAGGCTCTAGCTATAACTAGTCTTGCGCAGGACAGTAGAATATTTAACAAATCTTTATTAAGACTATTAGTAGAGTGTATAGCCAATAAAACTGAGGCTGCAGTCAATGAAGAGTTAATCACTCGTTTTTGAAGTAAAATATGTTCTATTGCAGCCCAGTACTTCATTAGAGATGGACATGAATAGAGCATGTGTTCAAGGTCTGCTGCCACCAGGCCACATGTCGGGCATTTAGTACGATCACTGATTGTGCTGTTTTGCGACCATTTGGACATTTTTTGTGGAGTGTAATATAAATGACATATAGTTTTGTAGGATTGAAGCTTTAAGCTTGAAGATTGTACCACTCTATTGACATTAACAAGTGCAGCAGAAATATTCTGGGCTGTTACATTAAATCCTAATCTAGAAGTCCATTTTAGGACAATCGTCTATTCTGTATTGGCTAAGGCACTTGTATCCCACACTAATTAATGATTTCCTATACTCCGAATATAAAGTCCAAATATCCGAGTCGCTCAATTCCTTTAGATTCACCTTGCGTATAAAGAAATCCCTTATTTGGATATATTTAAAGCACGTAGTATCAGGCAATTTAAACAGAAGTTTCAATGTTTCAAAATGCAAGAAACCTGCTGTGCCATATAAGTCTCCTAGAGACTTAATACCGAAATTGGCCCAATCACACCCTCCTTTATGACTAAAAATACCAGGAAGCCCTGGGTTATCCCACAATGACAAATCAATATGAAAAAAAGAAGTTCTGCAAATAGTCAATATCAAATTCCAGATACGTACGGCATCTTTTGCCGTCTTAAATTTTACTCTTTTAAAGTAATTCAGGTCTTGCACTTTTGCTAAGAATTGTTTCGCCTCTTTTCCAAGCATAAGTTGATGAAAAAAAAGTTGATTATTTACTACGTATAGACTACGGAGCCGTCCCAAAAAAGTCGCAAAAAAATAAGTTCTAAAGTCAGGAAAATTAAGGCCGCCCTTATCCAATGGAGCTTTAATATCGAAATATCAAAATCGATCTTCTAGGCTTTCTGTGGCCCCATATGAAGCTACTGAGGATGCCATCTAATTTAAAAAAAATACAAATTATGGACACAAAAAGGAATAGACCTGAAAAGATATAAACATTTCGGTAAAATGTTCATTTTAATTAAATTAATTCGCCCTAGGAGATTAAGCGGGATCTTATGCCATTTTTTCAGGAGGGCGCCCACTGCTTTTAATAGAGTATCATAATTAAGCATATTTATATCTTCGATCTTAGAAGATATCTTCACCCCTAAATATACCACGGACTGACACATTCCCTGCACTGGAAAGGGAGATTGGTAGTTCATTATAACTTGAGTTTTGTTTAGGTTTAGTTTATAGCCGGAGATGCGGCCGAAATGATTAGCTTCTTCAGTAATCCCTTCCATGGCATCCACGACATTAGTCGTGAAAACCGCTAAATCGCCAGCATAAGCTGTGATTTTAAGAATTTTATCTTCATGCTGAAAAGGTATGATCTTAGATTGAGTCTGAAGGGCATTAATAAATGGCTCCATTGAAAGAGTAAAAAGCAGGGGTGATAATGGGCACCCCTGCCGTGTACCCTTTAAGATTGGAAAGTTTGAGGACATTATCCCTGCGTAACTTATTTTAGCGTTAGGGTCCTTATACAAAGCCTGTATACTTCTCAGGTATCGACCCTTCAGAACAAATTGCTTCAGAACCCCCCACAAATAATCCCACCCCACTCGGTCAAACGCCTTTTCCGCGTCTAAAAGTATCATACCGAGTGGGGTGAGATTAGTTGCAGCCACATCAAAAGCAGTTATGGCCATGTTAACATGGGTGGTTGTATCCCTCCCTACAAAAAAGCCATGTTGTTGAGCGTTAACAAGCCTCCGCATATGTGGAGCCAACCGTGTTGCAAGGAGTTTAGAATATGCTTTTGCGTCAGCATTTATCAAGGAAATGGGCCTATAAGACCCACAATCCGTTGATGGTTTATTTTTTTTAAGAAAAAACATAATTTTAGCTGTCTTCCAGGAATCAGGAGCTTTCCCTGTGTCTCCAATTTGGTTAATAACTAAGCAGAGAAGTGGTAGTAGTTCATCCGCACATATTTTATAAAGTTCAATGGGGAGAGTGTCTTCCCTGTAGTGTAGCTCCTATTTTCCCAATAGGCTCTGCGCATTGGAATAGTACCTACAGCAGTAAAGGCCTAGGCCAGACGTTAACTAGGTCTACTACTGTCGATACTAGACTTAATTTTTGGGTTTGCCAGCTAAGCTCAGAGTTCGCTAGAAACTTTCTCGAATGTTCAAGGAAGGATGAACTCCCCTGATTAGACAAGAAGGGATTTAGTTTCTGACAACCATAGAACATGACAACTTTGCTCTCCCCTAATCAAGAGTCAATCTCGAGAGTCGTGTGAGCACAAGGCAATTATTTTACTCAGTCAGTACGTGCATTCTTAGTCTCATCAGAATGTAGAGAAAAGGAAGAGACGGGCGTGTTCAATAAAAGATGTTATTTATTGATCAGTCTCTTTTCTCGTACAAGAGAAATGGATCGATATTATTGCAATACTTATAGTTAAGTAAAGTGCATACATTAGAAGCAATAGTATAAAATAATACTGTAAAAACATTGATATGGTTTCTGAGCCATATGATGTTTAAAATGATTAAAATATATTTACATACACATATACATTTTGACTAAACGTACTCAACTGGTGTTTCTAAATACGCCTACCCCGTGTACCTGACCTAAGTCTAATGCGTGGGCGGGAATAGAAAGTTACAGTTTAAGTTAAGTTTGTTTTTGCCAAGTGAATAACTAAAGAATTCTCTAGGAGGGGTTATTCAGTTCTGTACCTGGAATTTAGGATGAATGAGGAATGGTATCTCTTTCTCTGCTCTCGATATTCCAGGCTGCCTGCGAGGGCTGCCCAGAAGCGCCGGTGCTGGGTCTCTCGGCTTGAGATAGCAGCGCGTCTCTCAGCGCGTCAGGAAGGCGGGGCTGCTGCCTGCGGGGTCTGCTTCTGCTCTCGGCTTCGGCAAGTATGGCTGCTCCGTCTTGTCACCACGCGTGTGTTTGCATAGGGCAAGGTCGGCAATATTTATACCTTAAAGGTGCCGAGATTGACGTAAGGATGGACATAGGTACGTCAATAAAGATGTCATACGACTTGCTCGTTAGCACATTCTTTACTAAAGTTCTCTGTGAAATCAAAACAATGGCCGCACGGATTATCCAGGTTGTCATAGGTTTGATTTGTTATGAGAACGTCGTATGCCTTATCAGGGGCTGGAGGAATGTCGCTTGTCTAATTAGATCTCAAGCGTTATGACCTAATCAGATAACACGTTCCTGTGCCGTAGTGTGACTGCGTCAGATAACGGTATCTGCATCATGGGGGTTTTCTTGCCTCATGGGCTGACTGTTAGTTAACTAGCTAGTAAGTTTAACCAGAATAGGGTCAGGAATAGGGGGATCGAATCAGAACCTATAGAAATACACGACACCCACTCCACGCTAACTATGGTCATATCTACTAATCTATGCATAGTATAACATAGTACAACATACTATAGAGTATAGTGTATACCTTACCACCCCAAAATACATAAATGCATTTCGAAATTTTCAAATATACTGAAAAATTGCAGTCATATATATTGTATGCACTTAAGCTATGAATTAAATGCAAAAGTAAACACGCATTGTTATGTATTATTGCTTGTTGGTATATGAGAAATACACATGAAATGGCTCTTAATATGGCTATACAGAAAAAAAGTCGAAACCATTTCATCACATAAAATCTATTGCGAACATACCAGCGGGCAGCTAAAGTCTATAAAGTCTATAAAGTATCTAAAAATAGAAATCTTAGTTCTCTAGGAATAGTCTCTTACTTTAAGCAGAAAATCAGTGTCCCGGGAAAAAATATATAGAAAAATATTTTAGGGGCTTGCTGAAAAAAGTTGCTGTCCGTGAACTGGATTGTAATTGTTCATGTGACTTTATTTTTAAAGTTGAAGGCCGAATTCAGGGAACGCCGTGTGCGAGTTTACTCAAAAGTCTCTATTTCTGTTCCGGAGAGAACATCATATCATTCAGGCTTTCGAAAAAACTGTCAACAGCTTCATGGGAAAGTTCCTCTAAGTCGGAAATAGGGGTAACCATGCATTCATGCGCATGATTGTCTCCATTGACATTCTGATTTGCATTGCTGACAGAAGGTCGTACCTGTTCGATGCTGCTTTCATCTTGAACTTCACTACTCTTCAATCGCAGTGGTGAAGATTCCAGGAATGCCGTCATCAGAATTGGCAGCCTTTGAGGGCAGCACAGTGCGTGAACCTTGGTAGGAACCAACAGTGTATCTGCATCCACCGGCGCATCCGATTGTAGCGTCAGACAGGTGTCTAACACGCATTCTTCTCCGCATAGCAGACACCTTAGTACAGGTAAAACACACCTTTGCCACATTGGTCGAAATGATAGAAACCAAGTCATGTTTAGGTCTCTAAGCCGGGATAGTCCCAGGATTTTTGATATCCGGTCCCGGTATCCAATGGCTAGGATCGTATCTTCCATTGTCGCGAGAGTTTGATCTGTGACATGGGTTGCCATAACGAAAAATAAGGACTAGGAATAGGATTCCTGCAATTAGTCCCAGGATCAAGGGAAGTCCGCCAAAAATCGAATGGACGAAGTCTGGAAAAATACCCAGTATGGCTTTGAATGGTGTTAATGCCATCGAAAATACTGTCTTAAATACCTTTGAGACCCCAGTGGTATCAGAAATATTTAAGATTTCGCTCAGAATTTCCGCGAAATGTACGGGGGAATTAGTTGATAATAATGTATGTATCTCTGCAGTCGTCCTTGCGACTTGTAGATCATACGTTTCTTTAGATGACGTGAGCCTTGTAGGCGTCTGAAGAAGCACTGTTTTCATTCTGCTTAAAGTGTCTATTCGTATAGAAGTAATTTTCAGACCGGGCCATGCCCTTGCCTCCCTGTCTGGAAAGGAGCTGGGAAACAAAGAACGTCCACAGCACTTGACCTTCGCCGTCGTAGTGACGAGATAAGGAGTCCCGGGCATAAGACTACAGCATCTGCGGTCTACAATAAGAATGTAACTCCCATTATAGAGTCTTTGAAAGAATGGTTCTATTTCAGTTGCAGGTGCGCCTTGCTGGTGACATGAAAGGTTGTATGAATTCCCTTCACAGGCTCCGTGCAAACTAATACCGTTACACAGAAGCGTGCCGCTTAGTGACATAGCACAATTGTTGCCACTAAGAAACACTTTCTGTCCTTTGTTACTGACACATGCATGTGAATAGGGCAGGTTCCATGTTGTTTTAAGGTACCCCTTTCCCAATTTCTCGTACATGCCAGCCTGTATATATTTTTGGCAGTATTGAAACCTGAAGGTTGAGATTGGAATATTTATGATTCCGTGGATTATCCATTCACTGACAGGTCGTTCTGACATTGTCAACGGTAATCTTTCTAGTTTTTCAATGCTCAAGATTGTATAATCAGCACCCTTCTGCGCCATACCGATCTGTCTATCAGTAAGGTTAAAGATTTGAAATAGTGACGTTGTGTTGATTAAACGCCAAGGCACATAGCCTGAACGCAGATTTTGTAACGTCCAGCCAAGCTGTACAATAGAACGCAATTGTGACTGACCATGTTGTAATAACAGTAAGTCTTGCGATAATATGTCGATTGCTGAAGACACAATGCTGTCCAATGAAAAAATTCTGGAGGACAGAGTCATTAACCCATTGTCCACTACAGAAAGTGATTTTTCCAAATTAATACGGTCAATTTCCCGTATTCTCTCTGCTGTCTCAATTTGAGTAACCTTCCAGGCCTCATTGTATGCTGCATATACAGAGGCTGCTATGAAACGCTTTTGACGCTGTTTGCGTGGTCCCATTATGAAATCACGCAAGTCAGCACCATCAGTAAGTAAAGTTAGGTGTTGCTTAATTTCAGGCAGTGTGGAAGTTTGTAGCCATTGAAGGCATAATTTGCCCACACTGTAGGTTGTTATTATCCCTGGGTGATGTCTTTGAGGATATCTAGGGTCTGGCCTGGTCATTTTGAAACCCTGTGTTTTATTCAGGAATCTATCTTGACAGTTATTTGTATCTGTGGGCCAGATCAACCATTGTTTCCAATCAGGATGTGTTCTGTTTTGGTTAAGTATATGGTTTATGTCTATTTCTTCATCTGTTTCAGAGTTATTGCTAAACATTATTGGCTTTGGAATAGACAGGTTATTTAAATCTTTGATTTTGGCTAAGCCAAGACAGGTGGTTTGTTGAACGGTGTCATTTAAAAATATCATTTGTTCTGGGATCATGCAGGCTCTAAACAAAGCTTCTATACCCTGTACTTGCCATTCTTTTGTACCCCAAACACTTTTCAAATCAACATGTTTGTCCCAATAATCAAATCCAAAAGTATTCATTTTTTCAAAGAAAGAATCTGAATATATCAATTTTGTGTTGGTTATCATGGTTTTCATCCCTGTCTTGTTTGACAATTTGTAATAAAATGTTTCAGCATTAGTTATGTTAAAACCTGAAAAATATGAATATTTGCCATACACGGTTCTAGAGCTCCCTTTTGGAGGTGTAGCACAATGTTCCCATTGATTAAAATTTAAAACATTTCTAGGTTGTGCAGATTTATGCAAGAAATGGTTACCATAATGGTTATAGCAGTACATGCTGTCATAATTTGTAGAACCCTGCAAATAATCATGTTTTGTAAATTTAGCAGACATTACTAAGTCAGACATCATATTGTTTATACTTTCAAAGTCCCAATCATCAGCAAATGAGTTTGGTTTTGCAAAGTCACTCAAGGAGATCTTGATTTGGTGTGGATATTTCAGGATCTCGACCGGACCATAAATTTCATAGTCAGTGTTGTCCCAGGCTACCCCACCAGATATTGGAATTGCTGTGAAGTTGGCTGAAGAAAGTTCTGAAGAAAGTTCTCTTTTCTCGACGTGTGAAGATGTGTGTGGTTTGAGGACCAAGTTGATGTTCTGACTTGCTGTGTCCATTTTAGCATATTTTCCCCCAATGAAGCGTCCCAAGGTAAATACCATGATGAGCCAAAGTATGAGGATAAATGCACCAAAACCCACCCAAAATTCAATCCATGGAGAAACTAGATATGTTTCTTTCAGTTGTTTCAAAAGTTCCTTAGCTTTGTCTTTAAAGGATTTTGATGATGGCTGTGTCTTTTGTTCGCTGAAGCCTTCAGAGGAATCATCGAAGTTGATGAAGTAACCGGATGCAGTTCTGTCAATTGTTCCAATTGGTTCAGGATTTTTGTTTCTCGCATTTTCACTTGGTACTTCTGTATAGATTGGTGTGTCTCTGCTAAATGTCTTTATTTGGGTTTTCAGAGGTCTAAGTTCTATTGCATTGTTGCATAGTCCTTGTTGTTCTTCTGTAGGCGTTTCGAATGTGATGAGCCTCTTTGATAGGACCTCTGTACTGGTAGCAAACCTTGGTGTTCTGCTACTTATTGGGAGTCCACTTGGCCTACTGTTTGTTATCGGCCACATGTTGTGGTTTTACCAGGTCGATGGATACAACTCGGTTCTCCTTTTTTCCAGCAAGTGGCGGTAGTACAACTGATCTTGTCCCGTTGACAGACAAGACAGGAACTGCTTTTCTGTAAGAAGGCCCAAATTCCTTCTTTACCGCGATCTTCTCCCTGACTAGATCCCCGACTTTTGGAATCCAGACAGGTCTTGCTGGGACAGGTGGTGATTCTTCAGTGGTCGTTGGCTGTTCTTTCAACTGTATGTTGCTCAGGTCTTTTCTTGTTTTGTTTAAGTCCTGCAAAATAGCCAAACGGTCTTTGACATCAAAGCTTTTTTCTGTTACCACTGAAGTCTGACTATCAAGGTCAGAGATCAACATCCTAGTTCCGAATAATAATTCGTACGGACTGAATCCCTTCAGAGAATTTCTTGGCAAGTTATTTAGACTACGTTGGACACTTATTAGATGTTTGACCCACCCAGCTCCCGAACCTAATATCCTTTCTATTATAGATTGCTTTCTGTCTTGGTTTTTTCTTTACACCATCCCATACCCTCAGGAAGGAAGTGAGAAGATTCCCGCTGGGCTGTGCTCATTTGGCCATTCTTTCCCCCCCCCAGGCTGGATTGCCTGAGAAAAGGAAAAAAAAATTGGTCGAACGTAGCATGCTCTTAGCGTATATGCCAATTAGACTCGCAAATCTTGTATAACAGTCCGGACGTCAGCCGAGTGCTGTGGATCTACATTATAAGTGGGAACTAGCCTGTATATGTTAATCGCAAGCCATTCTTTTTAGTGGTGATGTTATCTGCCTTGATACGACGAGGTATTAAACTGCTTCTCTCCCCACTGCGATCTCTGTTGCAGTTTGGGCAGTTTTTTACAAACATGGTGTAGTGCAGGCTCATGCCTGGCCACCAGTACCGTGATTGTAATTCTTCCAGAGAATCTTTTAATTTAAGGTGTCTGAGACCCTCGCCCATGTGTGCGTCTGCGATTAACAAGTTTCTCCTGTCCATGTTTGGAATCACTCTATCCCCCACTCCAGGGATTCGAGCAAAAGGAATGGAGTTTGCATCTATGATGTATGTGTAATTGAGTGGATAGTTGATCGGTAACGCCGAGCAGTCGCCTTTTGATGACGTTTTTACTGCCAGCAATGTTTCGCCGTCAATGTATTTTAATGTACGCTTTTTTCGATCTACGGGAGCCGGTTTACTGGCTGCCGCTGCGGCTGTTTCAGCCAATGAATTCCCTACAACGTGAACGCCATCACGCTGATGACTCAGTGAGTGTGTCACGTGAGTCTTTGGTAGTTCTTTTTTCAAAAGAGCTACCTGTTCCCAGAGCAATCTCTGCTTTATTGGTGCATCTGTGTCATCTTTGTAACCGTTCTGAATCCATGTCTGCAAATCCTGGTTATATGCTTTGACGCAGAAATATGAATCTGACACTATAAGTGTCGGGAATTCGCGATCCGCATTATCTAGCGCCATTTTCAAAGCTATTATTTCAGTTTGTAGTTCTGAATTAGTTTCTACTGAGTGTGATTTTGTTAATAGAGGTCTTAGTTTACCTCCGTGCCACACTTCTTTTGTAATCTCACATGTGGGATTGTATGCATGTTCTCCCCAAACGGAGGGTTGAGCATGTCCGTCTGTATAGATTACACAGGCGTAATGTCGTAGAGGCAGAATGTCGATTGGCAGAGGATACGTTTTTTCATATTTTAGATTTTTTAATTCTTCTAGTTCTGGATCAAAGAAGTAATATACTTTGTCCGTTGTGATTGAATTTACCCATTGTAACCATTCTGGATCCAATGTTGTTGTTGGTAAATTACACGGTGTTGTTAATGCCTCAAAGGCTGATTCTGCTGTTCTGACTGTGATATGTCTACCGTCAGCTATGTCTTTTTCTCTAGCTATTGCGGTTTGAACTGCTTGAACAATTTTTCCTTTGTTGTTGAATCTCTGTTCAGCTTTTGTGTACAAATGTGATTTGAATGCAATTGGTACCTTATCTCCCTCATTAGAGGTTAGGTATGTGAATCCGTATCTCCCTGGGATGACTCGGATCACAAGGTTGCGTGTATTATCACGGGTTTCTAATTTTGTTTTAATTAGCATGTCTGTTTGTAAGGATCTCAAAATTTCTGTGTGTGCTTGAGTCCAACTGGATCTTTTAAAGTCTGGTTTAATTAGATCGTAAAGGGGTTTGACCCTTTCTGCGTAATTTGCAATATATGTTCTTCCGAAATTTAGGAAGCCTAGAATTGACTGTAGGTTTTTTAGTGTTTTAGGAGCTTGGATTACGGCACATTTCTCTAGGAAATTGTCTGCCAGGCTTTTGCCTTCACTTGATAACTCATATCCTAAGAATAGGACCGTCAGATGGGCAATTCTGGACTTTTTGAAGTTGAATTTGTAACCCTCTGCAGCGAAACCAAGTATTATGGTGTTCACTCTTTTCAAGTGGGTCTCCAAGTCATCATCTGTTAAGTAAATGTCATCGACATAAGATAATGCTTCATCATCATATAGTTGTAGTAATTCTGTTACTCTCGCTGAGAATACCCCCGGGCTATTCTTGTACCCCTGGGCTAACCGACAGAATTGTTTTTGAGTGCCATTTACTGAAAATGCAGTTAAATATCTGCTCTCTGGTGCTATGTTTTGACAAAAGAATCCATTGGAGATGTCCAAGGTTGTTTTGTATTTTTTGCGCACTATGTTATTCATTAGTGCAGCACTGTGTGAGTTTTGCACTGCAAAAGTTTTGCAACATGTGTTAAGGTGTCGGTAATCCAAAACTAGACGATATGCATTGTCTGGTTTGGAGACCGGAAACAAAGGATTGTTCATTTGTGAGGTGCAAGTTTCAATCACCCCTTGGTATTCTAGCTGATCTAGTATTTCATTTACTTGTTTTTTAGCTTCTTGCTTAATTGGGTACTGCCTTTGTGCAGTAGGTTGTGATTTTAACTGGACTTTGTGAGGAGGAGAATCCTCATCCCATCCTACATGATTTTTATATAAAGCAGGTGCTAAGGCCACTGCCCACTTTCTAGCAAGTGTATATTTTTTATGAATCGGTATTTGATTCGAGAAGGCAGGCATAATTACTTCTTCGCCATGAGGGCACTCCCTGAAACTCTGGTGGCCAGTCTTTTTCAGCTAGAAGGATGTCATAGCCCTTGGATAGGTTATCCCAAAATAGTCCCCTTATTTTCCTAGTCTTATCTCCCTCTATACGTAATGTTATCTCGTATATTTTGTGGGGCTTGCTAACTCTGGTATCTGCAGTTTCCACTTGAAGGTATTCATTCGTGTCCACTGTCTCCAGATGATTCATAAGGACTTTGCGAGCTATGCTCACCTCTGCTGCGCTGTCTAGCATTGTCTGAGCCCATTCTCCGTTTTTCAGTTGTGTCCTCAGTATTCTCGGCATTGTTAACTACCTTGATACTGGCTACCTTCTTTTTTGGAAATTGTGATTTCTTTTTCAGTTGAGCAGGTTCCTTGTCTTTGGACTTGGCGTGCTCTTCTGATCGTCCTCTTCTTTCCGATTTCTGCGAGGAATTCTGAAAAGATTGAGAGGGACGTGTATCAATGTCTTGATATCTATCAGGTTTTTTAATATTATCCCTATTTCTAAGGTTATATCTATTCCCAGAGGGTTCACTCTGAGGTGACCTTTGTCTCGGGTTTGGAGATTTCTCTCTTCGCCTAGGAGACCTTCCTCTGGACTGGAATTTCTTTTCTTTAGGATTGGATTGTTTATTTCCATCCCAGTTCTTTTTTGGTGAATTATTATTAAAAAATATTTTTTCTGGACTTGTAGTCAGTTGCGGTTTTACTGGTATTCCACCTAGACTATCTCTGCCTAGTTCTTCATAGGATTTTTCTATGATTCTGGCAATTTCAGCTGGTTGGTCTGCTATATCTGTCTCTTTTAACCTCTGGCGGATCGCCACGTTTGCTGCTTCACCTTTTATGTTGGCTAGTAATATAGCCGAGACTTGCTTGAAGTCTTTCAGTAATTTCATACCAAGAGTTAAAGCAGGTTCTGGACCGTATTCATCTTGAATTTGTTTTAGCACATCTGGTATTACCGAAATGGATGGAACACCGTGCGTTTTTGTATAGATGGAAGCAAAGACTGTACCCCAAGTGTCACAGTCCTCAATGTGTGGTGCGATTCCCATTGGGAGACATATAGTCAGAATCCTGTGTTTTTCCAGCGGGGTGGTGTCAGGAAACACCGCCTCTATTTGGGTAATTTTCTGTGCCAACCAGAATGGTATTTGTTCCCGTTTAGCTGGAACTTTACCTAGGCAGGATTGGATGTTCTGTGGTGTAATTTTATTTGTGTTCCCCTGGTGAGGGGTCAGCTGTGGAAGTTTAATCGCTGGCTGAATTCTTGAAGTCCGCATTACATACTGAACTAATTGTCTGTGAATTTTTAGTAGTTGTTTTAGCTGTATTAACAGCTCTGCTGCAGGCATTCTTTCGATGTCTGGATGTGGTGTGTATCCGGCTAGGACCGGCCACGTTGCTCCTGGTCTTCCTAAAGGACCGAGCCTTGTAATGTGATTGTTATGTATTAGGGCGCCATCAAATAAGAGCAAATGCTCTTGGAATTTGAGTGGTACTTCCACCTCCTCGAAAGGAGTGTACTCATTAGGAGGTTCCTCTACTTTGTAATAGTGGAAGTACTTTGTTACAGCATTTGCTGCTGGAAAATGTATCCATGTATAGTATACCTCTGTCTGCCGATATTCGTGTGCCTCGATTACGAATATGACTGTACCACCTCTAGGTGTCAGTCCATTTTCTATAAGTTTTAGAGTTATAGCTCTCCTTTTGGCGACCTGGATGAGTATTATATCCGGATCTGCATCGAGTGCTGTAGTATCAGCTGCTGCTATTTCAGTAGCTAATCTAATTGCCTCTCTTTCATCATCACTCTCTGCCATTTTACAGAAAGGATGGTATTATGTTTGTTTGCAGATCAGGTTTCTTTATGGAAACAGAGATTAGGTGCACAATATTCTGGAACTGTTTTATCCTTCAACGTTGACTAGACCAAGAACCATACATAGGAGTTCCCTCCTGCGAGGTTTTGGAGGATATAATTAACCTTTCACCCACTCCAGACGTCTTTGGAGTATTTGGGAGAAGGGGTCTGAGTGAGAAAGCACGACTGAGTTACTCTAAATGTCTTACGTTAGTTTTATCGCCCTTTCCAAACGCGTTGGGCGCCATGTAGTGTAGCTCCTATTTTCCCAATAGGCTCTGCGCATTGGAATAGTACCTACAGCAGTAAAGGCCTAGGCCAGACGTTAACTAGGTCTACTACTGTCGATACTAGACTTAATTTTTGGGTTTGCCAGCTAAGCTCAGAGTTCGCTAGAAACTTTCTCGAATGTTCAAGGAAGGATGAACTCCCCTGATTAGACAAGAAGGGATTTAGTTTCTGACAACCATAGAACATGACAACTTTGCTCTCCCCTAATCAAGAGTCAATCTCGAGAGTCGTGTGAGCACAAGGCAATTATTTTACTCAGTCAGTACGTGCATTCTTAGTCTCATCAGAATGTAGAGAAAAGGAAGAGACGGGCGTGTTCAATAAAAGATGTTATTTATTGATCAGTCTCTTTTCTCGTACAAGAGAAATGGATCGATATTATTGCAATACTTATAGTTAAGTAAAGTGCATACATTAGAAGCAATAGTATAAAATAATACTGTAAAAACATTGATATGGTTTCTGAGCCATATGATGTTTAAAATGATTAAAATATATTTACATACACATATACATTTTGACTAAACGTACTCAACTGGTGTTTCTAAATACGCCTACCCCGTGTACCTGACCTAAGTCTAATGCGTGGGCGGGAATAGAAAGTTACAGTTTAAGTTAAGTTTGTTTTTGCCAAGTGAATAACTAAAGAATTCTCTAGGAGGGGTTATTCAGTTCTGTACCTGGAATTTAGGATGAATGAGGAATGGTATCTCTTTCTCTGCTCTCGATATTCCAGGCTGCCTGCGAGGGCTGCCCAGAAGCGCCGGTGCTGGGTCTCTCAGCTTGAGATAGCAGCGCGTCTCTCAGCGCGTCAGGAAGGTGGGGCTGCTGCCTGCGGGGTCTGCTTCTGCTCTCGGCTTCGGCAAGTATGGCTGCTCCGTCTTGTCACCACGCGTGTGTTTGCATAGGGCAAGGTCGGCAATATTTATACCTTAAAGGTGCCGAGATTGACGTAAGGATGGACATAGGTACGTCAATAAAGATGTCATACGACTTGCTCGTTAGCACATTCTTTACTAAAGTTCTCTGTGAAATCAAAACAATGGCCGCACGGATTATCCAGGTTGTCATAGGTTTGATTTGTTATGAGAACGTCGTATGCCTTATCAGGGGCTGGAGGAATGTCGCTTGTCTAATTAGATCTCAAGCGTTATGACCTAATCAGATAACACGTTCCTGTGCCGTAGTGTGACTGCGTCAGATAACGGTATCTGCATCATTGGGGTTTTCTTGCCTCATGGGCTGACTGTTAGTTAACTAGCTAGTAAGTTTAACCAGAATAGGGTCAGGAATAGGGGGATCGAATCAGAACCTATAGAAATACACGACATCCCCTGCGGCCTTATTAGAGGGGAGAGAATTGATGGCAAGGCGCAGCTCTTAGTGTAACCTCTTCCTCCAATCGATCAATACATTCTTGTTCTAAATATTCTCCTATAGGCAAGTTCTCATTGAGATATCTTTGCATAAAGCCATCACTTGGGCATCTCTCGGGAGTATACAGCTTTCCATAGTATGAAACAAACTGATGCAATATTTGTGTCGATTGACTATACAAATTGTCGTGGGGACCCTTAATAGATTTAATTAGTGTTGCTGAGCGATCATCTGCAACTTTATAAGCAAGGACCTTCCCTACCTTGTCACCGCATTCATATTGAGACAGTTTAAATGTGTGTATTTTAAAACTATTTCTCTCCCTAAACGAACTTTTTAATGCTGTCCGTAGAGTAACTAATTTAGTTTCTAATTGAGAGATATGTTGCGGGATTTGCCCAGCTGATCTACGTGCGTCGGCAAGTTCTTTTTCAAGTTTCAAAATATTCGAAGTAGCTATCTTTATGTCTCTCTTGCATTCTGCATTTTGTTTAAATATGAACTGTTGAGTGAGTTCTCTGATAGATGCCTTACAGGCATCCCATACCGATAGGAGTGAGGCAGTATTGGTATTTATTTCAATAAATTCTTTGATGTGCTCTTTAAGTCATGCTACAAAATCTAGATCAGCTAATAAGTATCTGGGAAACGAAAAAGATCTAAGTTCCGGTGCCCTTTGAACTATGTTAAACCAGAAAAGTATAGGGTTGTGATCTGACGTTACTCATGGACAGATCTCCATGCACCCTGATTCAATAGTTTGGTCAGAGGCCCAGGCCAAATCGATGCGTGAGCACACTTTATGAGGTGGGGAGTAATACGTGTAGCCAGCTATAGACGGATGTAGATTCCTCCAAACATCTTTAACATTATGTATACGTGCTAATTCCAAAATCGCAGCCCTAGTTTTCCACATATGTCGGAATAAGCCTTTCTTAGTTACGTCCTGATCATAGTTCATAACACAATTAAAATCCCCCATCAGTATCAGTTCACCCTCCCGAGCAAGCAATTCTATATTCAACCAATCATAAATATGTGGTTCATCAGTGTTGGGCCCATAAATAGCACAAAAAACATATTTACAATAACTCAATTTGGGCGATAGCCCATCTTCCTCCATTATCTGATGATGTTTTAATGACTTCCCCGGGTAGTTGCCTCTTCTTCAAAATCACCACGCCCCGTATAGGGGCATTAAATGTAGTACATACCACCACATCATAGTCAAGTTGTCCCAATAATTTCTTATCCTTATAACAGATATATGTTTCAGTTAACAGGACCAGGTGTGGATTGTACATTTTCAGCTCCTCACAAACCAAACGGCTTTTATTTTTATTATTGAGGCCCGCGACATTCCAGGCTAAACATCTCATTTGAAACATTGCAAATATTTAATAAATCTGGGCACTCTGCCCAATTCTGTAAATCCTCCTTTATAGCCCGTCTGCAATATACACAGTTAATCATCCTGAAGCTTGTTTTGTCTTTTTCTACTTTTATCCCCCCCCATTGACATGACCCCCCACCCTCTCCAGACCTGCCCCCCACCCCTGAGTTCCTGAAGGGAAAAACCCCTCTATCTCCTGCTGCCGCTGGAAGGGCAGCCAGCTAATGGTGCAGCTGTCTAAAGATCCCACTCCGTCTTGTATAAAATACTTGGATCGGCCCAATATAAATAATCAAGCCATTAGAATTTCCCCCACCCTAAATTCATTTTATGCATTTCCTGTTATAAATGCTATTGTTTGGCGCTAATTTTTGATAGTACCAGCCCAGCTTCTTTAACCTCAGTAAGATAATATGTGTGACTAGCTTTGATGACTTTAAGACAAGCCGGTTCCTGAAGAAATACCTGAGCCCCTGCTGACTTAAAGGGATCTATTAGTTGTCGCAGCTTCCATCGCTTATCCATAGTAGGCTTACTAAGGTCTGATCTAACAAAAAACTTTATATCTTCTATCACCACAGGGGAGTTGGGTCTTGCTTTCATGGAGACTGCCTGTCTAAGCAAAAAATTCGCCCAAAAAATCAGAAAAGGGCGAGGGAATTTACTTTTTTTGTTTCTGTTGACTAATGGCAGTCTATGAACTCTTTGTAATTGCGATTCCCAATCCCAGTCGGCCAGATCGGGAAAGGCGCGCTGGAATAGTTTGACTATGTAATCACGAGGGTCCGAGCCCTATAATCCCTCGGGAATACCAAAAAGTCTGAGGTTCTGCCTCCGCTGTCTATTTCCATATCCTCGAGTTTGTTTTGAAGCACTCTAATCTCTGCGTCGTGATGGGATGAACGTAGCTCTGTACGTGCTGATAGCTCTTCCACCCCCACAACCCTCTGTTGTAGTTCTTCCACTTCTTGCGTAATGCCGCCCATCTTACTGGTCACTTCCGATAAGCAGTTTTGAATTTTATTATTATCTTCCTTTAATTGCAAAAAATATTGTTGAGCTTCCTGCCGTTGCTCTGTGAGTGTGTGGAGTATTAATGCCAAGGAAGAACTCTGTTTGACCGGACTCTACCGTATTAGTGGTGCTAGGTGGGATATCAGAGAGTACATTTAAAGAAGAAGTATGTTCCCCCATTGGGCGTCTTCCCATTGCTTTAGTCCTTAAAGCAATAATGGATGGGGTTATGGTGGTAGTTTGAATACTGTCAGAACTACTCGTCTGCTTTACCCCATATGTTGCCGCATTTGATTCAGGACATCCCCTTTCTACAGAGTTTGTATCAAGAATAGCAACCTCAACCGGGTCATTAGAAAGGGAAGCGTTGCCACTTGCCTCGGCGAGAGAGTGAGCTATCTCAGTCGGGCTGTTTCCTGAAAGTCATAATGCCATAGTTTTTACCCCCCCTTTTGCCTGGATCCACTGCGTAATGGACTCTCATCTCTGATGGGTTTCCCTCGCGTATTTGAAAACGATATCACCGTTGAGATAGTAGAAGGGTTAGTGTTTTTTTTATTCTTTAGTTTACTTTTAGCCTTAGCTCTTCCTTTTTTCCTCGATAGCTGTTTTGCAGAGTCTGGGGAGGACCCCATTCTCATCTCTTCTTACTCTTCTATGAATTCTTCATACTCATCGTTAGAGAGCCCTTCCGCTTTTTCCGCGCTCCCAGAGGTGTGCTCAGTAGTCCCAGTTCCCCCATCCATGCTATTCTCCTGTATTTCAACGCTCTGTTCAAGATACGTATTCACCAGTGCCTGAGGGCTACTATGGCCCAGTACCTTGCCACTATCAGCATTGCTTAACTCAGGCTCAATGTCCCCTTGTTCCTGATCAGCGGCAGCGGATTCACTGATTGCGAGTATACCACTCCGTAGCTCTCTTTTGGAGCCCCCGGGAGAGTTACTAATCGAAATGTCTTTTTTCAGAGAACCAGAAACATTGTTGCCCTTAGAACAGGTGGCGGTAACAGTAACAGTAGCCTTAGCAACTAATGTTTTATCTGAGGCGGGGAATAGAGAGGGGCGTATGACTTGCAGCTTACCGGTCGATGGGTCGATCACCTTGTCGCGCTTCCCCGTGTCTTACTGCAAGGCCAGTAAATGTATCGCAGTCCCTGCCCCTGTAGCGCCCCGGGCAGTCGCGTTCTCAGGGTATGCCGCTGCAATGTTAGTCCCCTGTTTGGGACCATCCTCTGCTACTGGTGTTCCCCTCGCGGAGCGGGATGCCTGCAGAATGATCTTAGGGGCCATGTCTTCGCCGCGGAAAGTTAGTCCAAATTTTTATTTTCGTTCGGGCGTTTCAGCCGTACTGACCGGTTGAGATGAATGCGGTCCGAGGCCGAAGTAGCCGAGCCAAGAGAAGAATAGCCGCCGAGCACGACGTTTCAGGAGACCGGGCGTCCCGCCCAGTCAAACCTTGCAGGAGCAAGAACTGTAGCATCGGCAGGTCCGGTGAGTGACGAGCGCGCACCAAAAACTTATTTTAATAGCGCTGCTTTTGAGCCTTACATCGCAACCTTGGCTCTGGCCGAATCCACGTCGTAGTGACCGTTAAACGGTAGTTTCTATGCGGAGGTTAGGGAGCTTCAGACTCCACTGCACCACAGTGGCGTCTTCAATCCGCCATCTTTTCTTTTCCCCCTCCCAACCTTGGCTCTATAATTATTAATTATTACAAAAAATAAAAGCCATTGTTATTTGTAACATTAATACATCTAAATCATGTAAATACAACACATATTGCATTACGTTTGAGAAAGTTGAAAATATTGGTATTGTAAATGACAAAGCTATTAATTACGCTATTTTCAAAACCAACACATAAATAAAATATATGTCATTTACAATACCAATAGATCAAACTTTCCTAATGCGAGACCTATTGCATTGCAAATGCTTGTTATAGTAATACTAGGTTGACTGACATAATTAATACTCTCCGACAACTAGATAAGGATCTAGAACTGTCTCGTAAAGGAAATCAAAAAGGATTTATTAATTTTGTGGAGTGGAGATTATAATATATAATTAAGTGTCCTACCTTCTAAAAAGGTTTGTGGGTTAACTAACTCGGATAACTCGGAGTAAACACACTTCCTATACAGCTGCTTCGGGGGGAAATTGAATGACTTACTGTATACATATGACCTGGCATTTTCAAATGAGATCTGCTTTCCATTTGCTTTATTAACAGTACAGGTGAGTACAGTGTTATTGATTTTATATTACTCTCCAGTAACTTCTCTGCTATCTCCGATAATTTTGTTACCCGCTGCATCTCATTAAGCGACCACTTCTCACAGAGTGTTCAACTCACTTTTAATCCAATCTGTGACCAACTTCCAAGTCAAACCTCATGTAAAGTTGATCATTTTGAGCTGACCTCCCGAAATGGATATACCATGCGCTGGTCCCAGGTTGAGCAAGAAGGTTTCCTAAAGCAATGAATCTGCAGTCACAGTGAGGCCTTTAAGATGGGCTTAGATGATACAGTAGAACAATGTCCCCGTGGAGGTTACACGTGAGGGTTTAAGGAGAGTCTTTCTGATTCTAAAGGGTGACACGCACACTTGAGAAAAGGGTGGTTTGACTCTGTGTGCTCTAAAGCCCATAAAAGATTAAAGGAGGCATTACGCAAATCGCCCAGGTGCAAGTCTGAGGTGCCGATTTGCAGAGGAGAATATAAAAGCGCTTTGAAACAGAGGAAGCCCTGAGAGATAAAGCTTGCGATTCATTGTATGAAGCAAGTCTAAATAACGAAAATATTGCGTTTTGGCGTGTGGTTAATTCTCCTTCATTAATGGAGGAGGACTGTCCTAGGTTGGAGATAGCAATCTTAGAAGAATGGTTTGTCAATTTTTCTGCAATTAATTCAATTCCATCTACAGAGTTGATGTGGCCAGGCCAGATTACTGTTAGTATTAACACAACAGCAGATCACTCACTTTATAGCAATGAAAGTGTTTCCTTTAGTTTGGAAGAAGTCATCAGGGCAATAAATGCTAGTAAAGCGGCGAAAGCTCCCAGCCCCGATGGTATCCCAGTCGGTTGTTCAAAGCTAATATTTTATTGTGGGGAACCTATACTAACCCTGGTATTAGGCGCATGCTGTAGTATAGGCTTCCAACCGACCTTTGGCAGAGTCGGTTATAGTTCCCATCTATAAACAAGCATAGGCATAGCCTATAGGTCTCGCTTTTGGGAAGTATTTAGTTATGCAGCACAATATCCTTGGTGCAACAACATCAACTGTTGCATGGCTAAACACGCTAAACACTTATAAGGTCCCCAAGGCGAGACCAATTGGCTATGCCAATGCTTGTTTCTTCTTGGGCGGGCATGGTGCCTTTTCTTACCATGAGCTGTGGCGCTGCCCTAGTATCCTACTGGAGGGCCTCAGGGAGGGCACATCTCTCATGCTTACCTCGCTCTCACGGCCGAGATGGGCATCCACAGGGTGATCCTGGGCTAGAGGTGGGAAGCCAAGACGGAGGATGGTATCAGCTCACGGTGGAGTCAATCGCCTTTATTGCCAGGGTAAAGTTGTGGGCCCTAGGCCTGCGTGCTGCAAAAAAGGACAACATGGACACCAGTTACATGGTGCATAACTGGCTCAGGGCACGTGCGCCCGGGCCCTTTTATTGGCTGGGTCACCTGACTGGTAATGCCTGTGTTGGATGGGTGTGGGGTGGGTATTAGGACTGCCCCAAAGGAGTGGCTGCTAAATGACGTGTCCTACAGGACACTACAGGGAGCAGTGCCAGTCTCCCTTCCCCTGGCAGCAGAGGTGGCGGAGCCGGCTTTAGAGCTGTGCAACCGGTGCAGCTGCATTGGGTGCTGACCTGGAGAGGGGGCACTGACCTCAGGGGGGGCGCTGTCTTTGGCAATAACTTAAGATTTAAAAGCGACTATTGCAGAGTTCCTTGTGATCCAGCTTTGAGGCAGCATTAAGAAGGTCATGATAAGTCTTGTGATTAATGTTCCTGCTAGAGAGAGAGATTGGAGTTTTGTTGAAAGGCAGTTTTGACTCTCCAAAAAGTAGTGTAGAGGGTTAATATGCCTGCTGCAAATCACAGATCTGTATTTTATGTGGATAGCTGAGTAGATTAGTAAATCCAGCCTTTACCAGCGCTTTAAAACAAATTATATATATGTGAGAGAGGGCTATGGAGAGATGAGGGGCACTTTTGACAGGTGGTAGTTGTCGTATCATCAGGTGGGGCTGGCGATATCAAGGTAAGACAGCTTTAATAGGGATTTCTGTGAGTACAGTGATTAATAGGGATAAGGCCTAGGAGACAAATGAACACACGCAGACTCTGAGTTGTGGCTTTCCCGTTGCTGCGCAGGGTCCCTCTCTGAGGCCACGCCTGGCAGGAGCGGTGTTTATTCCATCTATCCCACGTGCAGTGGGACAAACCACATTGATCATTTTACTGGGGCCCATTATTTCGAAACACCCCTGGCTCAGGAGAACTAATGAACAGCACTGGGGGTGAAGTCATCCCAACTGGGGATACTACATTCCTCCCCATAAACAAAATCACGCTGATGGCATTTGAGAACGATATCAAAATTACACGCAACTTAAATACAACATCTCAAGGACAATAATTCTTTAGTTTCACACTTCCAGGGTCTCCATTTCAATTTTTTGCAGATCATGCCTTGGAAGCGGGCGTCCCATCACTCCACCTGCAGTGTGGACCTTCATGACCCATGTACCTTAATTCTGATTGAGGGCTGAGGATTGCTCTGTAGACAATACCGAGTTAAAGACTCACAACCTGGTTGTATAACAGTTTCTCGGTTATCAGGAGTCCCAGAATGATTCGGACCTGCACTGGGACTCAGGATTCTCTGATCTTCATCCTCACACGGTCTGGTCTCCACGGGTTTATCTTCCGACCAGTTGTCGAGATTCGGGGAACTTATTGTGGACAGGCGGATGGAGCTTCTTAAATGCCGAAAAAATGCATTCAGACCAGTTACTCCAACAGAGACAGTTGCCTGAATCCAGCAGTTTAGATCCCCTAGGTCATTCTGAAACTATTCCTCAATGTGTTTAGCCAGGAGCAATTTTCAACAAGTAGGAAAAAAGGCAAGCTTCGATGCATGACGTTGACTGAAGATTTAATCTTATGAGTCTTCGTGCACAATTCACAGCTAAATTCTCTTCTACTTTTTCATGCTCAAAGGTCTCATACTTCAAATCAAGCAGAACGTTTTCTCTTATCCTGAGCCTTGTTATGAGGCATACACAAGAAGAAAAATGTTTAGTACTCATAAAATTGCTGATATCACTCACCTCAGAGTTTCTCATCTGGAGTATGGAGAAAAAGGAACCAAAATATTCTTTATTCTAATAACTACATAAAGTGATATTTAACGAAGGTTCTCTCATGTGAGAGAGCTCAGGGAGTTGAGTTTTCTCAAATAAAACAATTGGGGGGAGGGAGTGTATGTTCAAAGATTTCTTTCTTAGGAGCCTGCCGCCATTGCTGCCAAATGACATGTTTTTGGATTACCAGTGCTGCCTGAACTTTATTCCTAGTCATAGCTCTTTCTTTCATCTCTTTACACTTCTTGTCTCTTTATCTTACTCTTGAAGGTTCTTTTTCATCCTTACTTTCTTGCTTTTTCATTGTGTTCCTACCTTTTTCTTCAACCATCTTTCTCCCTTTTCATGAGTATACCTAGACATGGGTCCTGTGCTCACTGGATTCAAGCTAGCCTGGCTGATATGGGGTGATGCCCCGAAACCGGTCTCAGGATGCTTGATTCTGGACCAAGGAGGACCTAGCTTGGCAGTTCGGGCTGGATCGTTCCCATGAGGAACAGGGTCAAGACTGATTGGCATACTTCTGGGTACAAACTGGGGTGGCGTGGTGAGCAAAAGTGCGATGGATTAAACCCAGATCTTTGTGACTGGGGTGAATGTTTGCTTTGCTCAGCATTCCGTCCATCGTTTGTTTCTTTTGCATTTGTCGCCCTAAGTGGAAAGGGTATGCCCAGACGTGGGTCCCATGCTCACTGCACCACTGGATTCAAGCTAGTCTGGTTTATGAGAGGTGATGCCCCGAAACTGGTCTCATGTTGCTTGTTTCCAGTCCAGGGAGGACCTGGCTTGGCAGTTGGGGCTGGACTGTTCCCATGAGTAACAGGGTCAAGACTGATAAGCATATGGCTGGGTCCAAACTCGGGTGCCGTGTTGAGCAAAAGAACAATGGATTAAACCCAGATCTTAGTGACTGGGGGTGAATGCTTGCATTATTCAGCATTCCGCCCATCATTTGTTTCTTCTGTATTTGTTTACGTAAGGCAGGGCATCTGTGTCAGTAATTCTGCTAGGTGTATTATGGAGCCCCTGAGCTAGATGACGAGAATGGTCCATAGATATCTTTTTGGCACAGCCATATGTACAGTGATATATTTAGAGAACACATAGATATATATAAATGTACTTCTTACTGCTGGGGCAAGAAGAATGCAGCTGTGGTCCTAGATGGCACCCACATAAGACTGGACATCAGTACCTCAAAGTCCCAGAGACCATCTACCATAGATGTGAATCTCAAGTCTGAGGGGCCTTCTGAGGTTATAACTGTATGGTCATAGTTGACCTCTGAGATCTTAGGCCAAAAAGTGTAAAACAATGTTGCCCTATGAACTTCCTCACAATTTCCGATTACTAGGGGCTAAGACCACAGCGATGATGAAGTGTAACTGCTATAGGCATCTTATTAGAGATTCTCTTAGCAAAGATGGCTGGCCAAGCTGATGAAGCTGTTAGTGTTGGAGGAAATATTTATCAGTGTTAAGACCGCTGGCCATATCAAAACATTTTCAACATCGTGCCGGCTTCAATGCCGAAAGCACCTGGATAGTGTAATGGCAGTCAAGGGGGGGATCGCACAATGAATTCAGGAAGCAGTCACGGTCAGTATTCCAGGCTGTCTCCAGAGCATTGGCCCTCTTCTGGGTACATGGCTAGTTGGTGGGAAGCTGATAGTCACAGATCACTGTTATGGTCCTTCTACACACACTGGCATGTGAGTCAATGACTACCCTGGCAGGTCCCAGGTTTGAGGATCTTTAAGGGCAGACGTGGAGGGGTCCTTGGTGACGTCTTGCCCCTTATGGTTCGTAGGACTGCCTTTTTCTGTGCAATAAACTTGTTAGTGTGTGTACACTTTAGACTTCAAGTGTTAGTTTGTACAGTATAGGGAGGGTTAGGCTCCGGGGAGACTCTGTTCGTACATGATGGACAAGCACAATGTTGTGTTGTTATTGAGTGTTTACCAAGGAAGGGCTTCGGAAAGTTAAGGGGGGAATTTTATGAACAGCCAATGTTGGGAAAAGGGGAATAAGGTAATCTAGTCACAGGTTGCTCATGGACTCTTGTCAAAGAAACTGTAGGATGAACAGATAGAAAGGCTGTACCCACTTGGCGGGGGTGGGGGACGAGAATGAGAATAGTTCAATCAATGCACGGTTACAAATTTCTTGTCTTGTTTGGTCTCCAAGGCTATGTTAAATGCCTAACGGTGTTGTGCTTCCTGCAAAGTTATGGGGTGGGTATGGTATGCATGCAGGAGACTTACCAAACGGATTAGGAAAAAGCAAAGCTAAAATAATTGAAGTGGACCATTGCATTTATCCACATACTCTTTGTGGATCCTGGTGTCCCCTCTAGACTACTTTACTCAGAAGCAGACCTCTAAGGATCCTATATCCTCCTCCAGGAAACACTGGACAGGAAATATTTCTGCATGCCTAACATCTATGCCCCCAATAGTGATGACAAAGAATTCTACAGCAGAATGCAGTGGTTATCGATTCACTATCTAGACCTCCCAATCATGCGGATACTGGATAGGTTCTCCTCAAAACTTCATACAAAACCTGGTAAGGTGGGGGACTTGCGTCAAGTGATGCAGAATACGGGGTGCATAGATGTCTGCAGGGAACTGCAACCAACTAGCAGACAATATTTCTACCATTCTATGTTGCATAATACCTACAGCCGGTTGGACCGCGTACTGGGATGATGCTCCCTAAGATACAGGTGGCCAGATATCTGGGTAGATACTGATTGGACCACACCCCGTACTGGTGGAAATTAATGGGATAAGAGTGGGAGGTGGGGCCCTTCCTGGATACTGACACTCAAGGCACTGTCAGAACCTATGTGCAGGGAGGTGCTAAGCAAGGCACTGAAAGCCTATCTGAATAATAATTGGGGATCAACGACCAATAGTGCGTTATGGCAGTGATGAGGAGAGAATGTATGCACAAGCTCTATGGCATCAGACAGCAACTGCGTAGGAAACTAGGGACACTGGAGGGAAAGGCATCTGCCCTGCAGATACAGTAGACAGATTCAAAGGAAACACAGGTGGATTTAGTGGATGCAAGGCGAGTTCTGGGTGAGACGTGGGACAGACTGGATAAGTTTACACTGCAGGAGTTCCAGCAGCGACCTGCACAGGGGGATAAGCCAAGTATATTATTGGCTTGGCTATCGAATCAGGAACTCGCTTTTGGGACCCTAAGACACCCCAATGGCAGGATGGCAACAACACAAGTGACAATCAATAGAACGCTATGAGACTACCTAATGGGACTCTATAGAAGGGTGGAATCAACTGCACTTGACCCTATAGCCACTTATTTGACACAGACAGAATAGTCTAAAGTCCCATTGACCCTTCTAGAGGAACTCGAAGCAGAGATCACATTGGAGAAATGATGGAGGTCCTGAGGGGGCTAAACAACGAGAGGAGATGGCTTTCCGGTGGAGTTTTAACAATCTTTTGCAACCCAGCTGACAGAAAGGGTGATGGAGGTTTTCAGGGAAGGACCCCCACAATGCGAGAGGGAGTTGTCTGTATGGTACACAAGCCGGGAGGGGACTCAGCGAACCCCTTCTTCTACAGACTTTTGACCATGATTAATGCCATCACTGAGGCACTGTGTAAACTCTGGGCAGAACGGTTGAGCACGGTGGTAGGGGACACTGGTCCACGAGGACCAGTGTGGCTTCATACCTGTTCAGCTTCTATACAGCTATCCCAGGGCAAGGGTCAGTAATGAAAAGATAGTGTCTGTGCTTTGGGCAATAGAGCGCAGCACCAGACAGGGTTGTCCTCTCTCACCACTTCTCTTCGCCTTAGTGCTGGAGCCCTTGGCAATTAGGCTTCAGGAAGAGTTTGGCGACCAGGGTATTGAAATTGGTGACTCCATTCATCTGCTCCCACAATATGCAGATGATGCACTGCTTTACTTGAAGGGCCAGGGGAGACCCTGTTCCATACTTGCTGGATAGTCTAGGCGAATTTGGAGAAGTAGCCAGGTTTAGGATTAATAGATAGAAAATATTACAATTCCCCTTGAGAGGGGCATCCTCTGAGAGGATGCCCCGTATCTGGACTGTCTAAATTAAGCCTTATATGGGAGATGTTTCTCTAGAACAAAAAGGGGAAACCTAGTAACCCAGGGACCTGGGGTGGACCGTGAATATGTAAAAGGTGGTCCCCATGGGGGAAGTGTAACCCTTGACTTTCACAGCAACAATATCAAAACAGAGCTAGAGTAAACCCCTTACAAAAGTCGGTTTCCAATAATGCATTTAGTGCATTTATTTTCATGTATCTTCTCAGTCATATATATATAAATATCAATTCTTAGCATTTATTATATATCAGTTAAATCATACAAAAGATAAAGGGTTCCTATAATGGTGACGGCACACTAAGAGTGATCAATAGTAAAAAAAGTACATACGTGCTATGTACAAAAATATATACAAAGTCAGCATATGTTGATTCGTTGACGTTTGGACCCTTGGGCATAAGTTATTTAAAGCAGGACAAACAAAATATACAGGAAGCACCTCCAGAAGGATAATCCAGGATCACAAAATGAGCATCCTGCGAAATATCATCAAAGTATATTCCATGTCATCATCGTCCCCAGCCGGGGTACGGAAGATATTTAAAGTGGGGTAGGTATCACCCAATCATCCTTTTCTTTAAGTACACAAAACCTTTTCAAATGAAAGTCCTTTCATATGAGGAGGGCGTACAGCATGCTTTCAGCTGCTGATCCTGATCAATTTCCTCACACAATTACCAAGAATTTGTTCATTAGTTTTTGAGAAATTATGGTAAAAAATTAACGATATTTCAGGCCATAATAGTACCACGGGACCAGCAGATCAAAAGATTACATTAATTTGCTGCCTCACATCAACAAAGATTTTTGGAATCAATTTTAGGATGTGCAGACTCAGTCCCACAGCCTTGAAAAAAATAAAAACTATATAGGAGGGATCCCCCGCACCCACAAAACCCCCCACCCCTCCAACAGAGACCAAATCATGTAAATGTAAAGCCCGGGCCCCATACTTTTCATTTTGAATCAACCAGGGGTGTGCCGGGGCCTGGGGGAGAGGGGGGTCTCTCCATTATTTATAATAGGTAGGCTGGTGTGCTGGCACCCCTACGCAGGCTATTTAATGGCCGCGGGGACTCCATTCCCTGGGGCCTTAGGTATGTTTATTTGGCAAGAGGGGCATGGGAACACTACAGAACAATGTTCTGACACCTGTGACTGCCGCAAGAGCACGTGCAGGGAACACTAGACTGTTCCCACCATGAAAGAGCAGAAATGTAAGTCCCTGCCCACTCTCTTGGGACCAGGGAGGTCAGGATTGCTCCTGTCTGGCAGGAACAGAAACAAAAACTGCTTCCAGGTGGGCAGGAGCAAAGTAGTGAAGCCAGCAGCTACTGGCAACTAAGATGGATGCTGGATGGGAGCCGGCAGGGCTGTGGGGGCAGTGGGCCTCCCACACAGCTCCCAGTGGCTGAAAACGTTGTGGTCAGACTGCGTCACCTACAAAACAAAAAAAGAATTGATGGCTCCCGCCGCCACCCAGAGTGGGTGCTGGCAGGTGAGCTGGCAGGGCCTTTTATAGGGATTTTAGGATACTTCGGGTGTCCTTAGGAGGGGCAAGGGCATGGATAAGCATTATTTAAAGGTTGTGGGGCACTGCAGAGAGAGTAGCAGCCCCTCTAGAAACATATATAAGAACACCTTGCAGTGAGTCTCCTAGGTCATTGAATACATGGCCCCTTCATTTTCTAAAGCCCTCCGACCTAGAGTTGTATGCTGTTCTGCTGAAGTGTGGGGGCCCCTTCTGATTGGTCTTATGGATGCATTTTGTGACTGTATGGTATTAAAAAATTATTCAAAACACATGTTTATGTTTGTTTTCAATAAAAAGTAACTATAACGTGTGCCCTCGCCATGCACTGCTTATGACCTCACATATGATATTACATCACTCATGAAATATTCTATGACATAATTGATGACATCATTGATGACCACATTGTGCATATCGAAGGTGCAAGTTATAGGTATTTCAGTTGACTATAACGGAATTTCAGTGGTTTGCAGAGTTTAACATTTTCTGTTTTAACAGACATTTTATCCTAGCTATACCATCACTTTAATTTTTGTTTTCTTCGGTGAATACGTACACACTCCCAACGTTGACTCAATTTGTTGGTGACCACTAGTAGCAGAAAGGGACAGCCACCTAAAAGTTTGGGAGTGTGTAACCACCACTCCAAGGTCAACATGGTGGACAGACTGGAATGGGTGTGTAAATTGATGTTACAACACCTTGGCCCAGTGTTCCACCAGAGAGAGCTGCAAGGAATGCATGTAGAGTGCAGCAACCTCAAGTAGTTCCTTGCAGGATTAATCAGATTCATTCCTTCACATAATTGTATTTGAGCTGGCAGTGGCAAGATCCACAGTGGTGATGTTTTTCACAACACATTTTATTGAATTTCCATGGTACGTTCTGGGCCACTGCCCGACATACACATAATCAGGACAAAAATTATTCGGGTGGGCCTCACAGGTACTCTTATGCACACCATCTGGGAATGTGTGCACATTACCTCTTACTGGCGCAAGGTGCACATTACAATTAGCAATGTTCTGGGAGCCTCCCTGTCCCCGGAGGCAAGGAGATGCCTCTTAAACATATGGGAACCCTCCGACTTAAACACTTCTCAGACACAATGGGTCACACTCGGTTTTATGTTGGCTAAAAGAAACATCGCTCAACTCTGGGGGGCTGTGCAACCACCCACCCTAGACACGTGGGAGAGTAATCTGGATTGGTGCATGTTTCGGGAGAAAACGGTCTATCTGGCGAGAGGATGCCCCAGGAAGTGGTCGCTGGTCTGGGGCCCCTGGAACCGCCACAGAGGAGAGACTTGTACACCACCCAGAAATGCTGTACTAGATGACCCCCCCCCCTTCCCCGTGAAGTTCCTTTCAAGGTTTAAATCTTGACTAATTTTGTATCCCCCTGATGTATAATATGCAACCTTGAATGGTCCTCTGTACTGAGTTTCCTGATTCTTGCTGATGTTTTATTTCAATAAAAAGAATTATAAAACAAAAAAAATGATTCGGGCGTACCAAGCATGTATAGCATATTAATGCTGAACATATATACAACATAACAAAAACAATTTGGTGCAGACATATTCCATACTTGTGCATCCTGGGAAATTCAGCTAGATAAATGTATGAGCAGTGATGAGATGCGATGTATATGTTGTTGTCTGGGGATCGTGGACATTATCATTCACTAGGGGGTCTGAGAGGGGTGGGGGGTGAATCTTTTTACTGGAATGTTGCCCATCGGGACCATATTTTCCTATACTTCTAGGGGCAGCACAAGCCTGGAACACCGCAATCTCTGAGCACATGCAGCTGTCTAGGCCCTTCCTCAATTTCCCTAATGTAGGGGGAGAAGCCCCCTTCCATTGCTGGGCAATGTCACGCTTGGCAATAGTGAGGGCCAGGAAGAGAAGGTGCTGCTTTAATTGATTCCCCCTATCCCGTTGGTACTGTGCAAAAGAAATAGGTTTGGGTCAAAAGGAAGATCCCAGGATAGTTTCCTACCCAGGCAGGCTGAAAGATTGCGCCAGAAGGGCTGCAACACGGTGCAGCTCCACACTGTGTCTATTAATGATCCCTGCTCCCTTCCGCAGCATAAAAATAGGAGGGATTGGACAACCCCCATCTTCCATAGGCGAAGGCGCGTATAATGTAGGCGGTATCAACAGGACATGGCCGCTCCCAGAGGGCTGGCTAATGCTTCAGTCCAGTCATCATTTGTCAGTTCTGGTATGTCATCCTGCCACACCATTCTAGTTTTATGCAATGTGATTCTGGCATGGGCCGTTAGGGTCTGGTAGATCTGACGGATTTTATGAGCACCCAGGTCTCCCATAAGGAGGTGGCCTTCGAGGGGATGGAATTCGGGCAGGGTGTCCAGAAAAATTATCAATGGGGTTGTGGTTCTGAAAATCTGGACCCTGTTGTCATCCCGATATCGAGGTCCAATACCCGTGTCACAAAATATCACGTACCATGACGAATTTGGTGTCAGCGAACCGATAATGATTAGGGCATCATTCCCATGCATTTGCGTCATAATCGAGGGTCGCCAACACCCCCAAATCGTAGTTTCCGTCCCAACCCCTTAGACTCCATTTTGTGAACGGCATCCATCTTACGTCTTGCCCTCATGATAAGTCAATTAAAGGTCGAGCTTGATCTAAAAGGACACGTCCTCCTTCCCTGACTTCCCCCTGACCTATCCCAACCGACTCCACTGCCTTTAGCCAAACCTGTCTGGGCAGCCCCTCGCCCAGTGGCCAAATGCGATAGCATCGATACATAACATTCCCCAAACCATTCACTACATACAAACCATGCTTTCTACAAACACACACCTGTACTGTTCCCTGTTTATGGCCAGTTTTATGACTAGGAGGTGCCTTCCTTTATTAGGGTTTCATCGATATCTGATGGGAGTTCCGGGCTTGGCAGAGTAATCTATCACACATTGGACATCTAAAATACGGGCTTGCCTACATGACTTCGCTCTTTTGTATTATTGTAGAAATATGTGTATAGCCATATCATAAACTCAAGAATTCTCGCTCGCAGCTATTATTTCTGTATATAAGGAGAAGGCTGGTTCTGTAAAAACGAACAGTCTCCTGAGAACACATGACCCGTGTTTGTCGTGCTTCTAGGACACCTGTTACTTGGTAGCTATCAATAAAAACTCGATCTCTGACTCGACTAGAAGACTCCGTGTTTCTGTGGTCCGGAACAGGGAGAACTCAGAGGTCTTCGGGTGTTATCCCCTGGCACCAAACGGGTTCCTAAAAACCCGTTACCTCAGTTGGCGCCCAACTCGGGGCGATATCAAGCGGCGACGGTCCAAGCCAGATGTTCGTGAGGAGCTTCGTGTGAAAATTCCGGAGGACGGCCAGCCACTTCAGCGACCCCTGTATGTCGACGTGGTTCCGAACGTCTTTGCTGCGAGGTTCCCCGCGTCCCGACGGCTACGAAGGACTGCTGCCCTGACTATCGCCTTGTTTTGGACCCAGTGATCCTTGGTAGAGCGAAACGATAGACGAGTCTTCTAGCGACGTCACCGATCTTCAAATACTTCAGTTAAGTATAAGTGGAGCGTCTCCCAGTCCTTAGTTTGTCCTTAGTTTTTGGTATCCTTGAGATACGCCTTGATTTAGTACTTGCAAGCCCCAAAGCCGAAGGACTTGTGTTTTCACGAGAAATATCGTAATTGATAATCCTTTGAAGTTTGAAGCTAGACTAGTGAGCAAAGATGCCTGGTTTTAGCAGACTTGGAAACTTGTTTTGTCTTGGTTATAGTAAGGACTCCCGATTAGAGGATTCCTGTCCGGTTCCTCCGATTGGAACTCCAACATATGAGCTCTACGTAAAGCACGGCGTAGGCCCTATCACATATAATGAAGTGTGGATAAAATACACCCGCAAGGATGGTGTTTTAAAATGGCCCCAATATGGTAGTTTCGACTCAGAAATATTAGATAACCTAGAGGTCAAATTATTTAAGAGAAAAGCCCGGCCGGCGATGTTTGACTCTTTTCGCTTATGGCGCAAAGAAGCCAAACAGAAAGAAATAAAATTAGCGAAAAAGAATAAAAGAGGTATGTCGATGGTGCAAGCTGCCGTTGCATACAGGGATAACGAGGAAGAGCAAGAAAGCAAACAAATACTTAGGAGCAAGAAACTAGCAGTAGATAAATGCTACCCGATGTTACCAAATAAGGGACAAGGTCAAGAGGAAAGATCCGAGAAAGATCCATTAATGTCCCACTTATTAAGCTCACCTCCACCTTATGCGTTAGACGCTACTACAACGCCAAAGCGTTTTTCTATACCACGCCCCGGCGCACGAAACACAGCTTTTGCACACACGCCAGCTACTGTTCAGCTGGTTCCTACTTCTCCGGCGCAGCCTTCTCAAGGGTCGCCATCTTTACTACCTACCCCATCTACTTCTACAACTTTGCCTACAGCTCCAGCTATTGTCTATGATACCACGTCTGCTACTACCTCAACTTCCTCTACTATTGCCTCTACTTCTTCTTTGCCTCAGCCTGTTTTTTCCGATGCACTTGCTCCTCCGCAAGCTTCTCCTTCTATTAGACAAAGAGTGACAGGTACCGTCACTGGTCTGCTTTCACCTTTCTTCGGGTCGCCTAAGACGACCCCTAAAACAGAAGATAGACAGTTACGTAGTCAACTGCCTGATTACGAGGAAAGAAAAGTGCTAAATGAACTAGCCCGTAAATGGATTACGGATACTGTTAGATATGATGTTCAGTCTGTTATGGAAGTTTTCCGTCAATGGAATGCACCCACTCAGAGATACGTATTCGAAGAAATGTGTGTATATCTGGGCGAAGATTTGGAGACAAATGATCCCACATACACAATGAACGAACTATGGCGTACACGCTTTAAGTTCCACGAAGGCATGATTACAGGCAGAGATGTTGAGAAAGCGATAGAGTTATTACTCTCTTATAGGAGTAAAGGAAACGTCTCTAGATCTTTATACGAAGACGACGTATCAGATAGGAAAAGAGCGAGACAGTACCCCATGAGAGAGGTTCCTCCGGTTTGGAGGGAAGGCGATGCAAATGTAGTACCGCCAATTCTGCCTCATTTCCAGCGTGTATGGGTACATGTCCCCTGGAAACGATCCGAAGTCTTGGCGCTCAAGCAGACATTGCCTGATCCTCGTAAAAACCCGACTGGGTATTATAAGGAGTTATCGCAAACTGCAAGCTCATGTATAATGAATTTAGCGGACATAGACATGCTGTTTGGGAACGTTGTCCCACATCCTCTATGGAGCAAAATACGCCATACGAACCATGCCCAAGAACTAGGTGACTCATGGGCGAACATTGCCGCTATAGATGCTAGACAAATTGGTGGTTCTAAACCTGAGCCATTAATAGCTGAACTTCCCGGTAGAATTATTGCATACATGAAAACAATAATGCCTGAAGTACGTGTGAACTGGGACAAGCTATCTGCATGCAAGCAGAAGAAAGATGAGAATGTGTCTGACTTTTTCACAAGATTCGAGGAGACTTTCACCGATCATAGTGGTCAGGATATGGCTACCGAGGGTGGCCAAAGATTGTTTGTAGACAAGTTCGTACATAATTTAATACCTGAACTATGTAATAAATTGAAAGATTCAGAGAGTGCTTGGGCTGTCTCTACGTCAGCTCAAACTTTAGCTACGGCCCAGTACTATGAAAATAGGCGCAAAGACGAGCTAGATAAAGTAGACATAAAGACAAAAGATTTAAAAACTAAAGTTCTTCTCCAGCAAGCCTATCCGCCTCGCACGGCTAGTCAGCCCAGTTATCAACCGCAACATCAGTATTCGAGAAACGCGCAAGGAAACGAGTTTTCCCACCAGCGTATTGCTTATGGCCCAAATCAATGTGCATATTGCAAGGAAGAGGGTCACTTCAAAAGTAATTGTCCGGCTCTTGCGCGACGTTTGAGCGGTGCTTCGGGTGTAAGGGGAAGAAGTGTTCAACATGCCCCTAGAGGTAGGGGCCGTGGAAATTCCACGCAGAATACAACTTCTTTTACGCCTCAGAATTCGATGAACAGCTTCGACCAACAGAATAATGCGTCGACCAGGTCAGCTCAGTACTATGCTGACGACTATTACACCGAACATGAATACGAGGGTAACGATTGCTAGGACAGCCATGGACAAAGAGAGGGAGTTGTTTCAGTTCCAGTAGATCAGAATGGACCTTATGTCGAGGTAATAGCCTCAGGAGTGTCAGAGCCATTTCTGCTGGATACTGGTGCTACAAAAAGTTCTATCATGCACTCGAAACTTCCTGGCGCACCTTTGTCTGGCGAAATGAATGTCTCAGTAGGTTTCTCTGGCGCCCCTGTTAGAAACCCGATCTCCAGTCCTGTATCTCTTTCTATTGGCCCATGCGAATTAGAGGCACCCCTCATTCTTACAACAGGTTGTGGTGAAAACTTGTTAGGATTGGATTTGCTAAAAAGGTTATATGCGACTTTGTACTGTTCACCATTAGGAGTACAACTTACTTTCGGTAAGAAAGTCATTTCTCCAATGTATGTGTCGAAAGAAAATATTGCAACTGAATTGTCGTGTCTTCCTGATGCACTCTGGGCAAATGGTTCTAATGATGTAGGTCGTTTGGAGATAGCACCGTATGTCATAACGTTGAAAGCCAACATTAGGTTGCCACGTATTCCCCAATACAAAATATCTAGCGAATGTGAAAAGGCGTTATTGACGATTGTTTATGACCTGATTGATAAAGACGTCATCGAAGAAACAACAGGAAATGTTTGTAACAGTCCAGTTTTGCCCGTCTTAAAACGTACTGATCCTTCACAACCCCCTGTGTATAGGTTCGTGATCGACCTCAGAGAAGTGAACAAGATAGTTATCCCACAGTTTCCAGTTGTCCCCGACATTACTGCTTTATTGACGATGGTTCCAGCTTCAGCAAATTGGTTCTCGGTGATTGACCTGAAGAACGCTTTCTTCAGTATCCCGATTGCTGAGGAGAGTAGAGATATTTTCGGATTTAATTTAGGAAAACGAAGTTTCCGCTTCAAGTGCGCTCCTCAAGGCTACTGCGAAAGCCCATCAATATTCAGTCAGGCCCTGAAAACACAACTAGACACGATTGTTCTACCAAATGGTTCAACTCTGATTCAGTATGTAGACGATCTACTGATCGCTGCAGACACTGAAGAGATTTGCAAGAAAGCTACGTTATCATTATTGCATCACTTATGTGACATGAAGCACAAAGTGTCTCTTTCCAAACTACAATTTTGCTGACAAGAAGTAACCTACTTAGGTCACATCTTGTCGAAGGAGGGAAGGAGACTGACACCAGAAAGAATACAGGCAATCGCAGAACTAAGTGCCCCAAGGACACAGAGAGAGGTTCGAGCCTTCTTGGGCATTACATCGTACTGTAGACAATGGATACCGAATTTCTCACTACTAGCTAAACCCTTGCTGGCACTACTCTGTAAAGACACGCCAAATCCTATGCCTTGGTCTGAAGATTGCCAGACGAGTTTTCACAAGTTGCGTGATGCATTATGTTCGGCTCCTGTGTTGGGAAACCCCAACTACAGTAAGCCTTTTACATTATATGTCCACGAGAAGGAAGGTTGTGCATTATCAGTTTTAACACAACATTTTGGGGACAGACAGCGCCCATGCGCGTATTTTTCGGCAACTCTAGACCCTGTGGCTAAAGCCCTACCAAGTTGTCTGAGGGCTACCGCCGCAGCATCCGACAGTCCGCTGGATTAGTCATGAATAATACTCTGATCGTTATGGTTCCGCATGCAGTAGACATTTTACTAAACAGGACGAAGACACAACACCTTACTAGCGCTCGACTATCCAGTTACGAACTTACGCTGCTAGCAAGTCACATCCACATAAAGAGGTGCGATACACTGAATCCCGCAACGTTATTACCCATTCCGACAGGAACAGACGAGATTGATAAACATGACTGCTGCTTTAGGACAGAAGAAGAGACAAAAGGGAGAGAAGACTTACAGGACACTCCCCTTCCTGAATGCAATGATACTTTATGGGTTGATGTTTCATGTTTCAAGCTGCCGAATGGTGATACGACTGCAGCATATGCCGTAACGACATTACACACCATTATAGAGACTGCGCGCATTTCCCATAATTCTGCACAAGCTGCAGAGCTAATTGCGCTTACCAGAGCATGTGTGTTAGCGAAAGGAAAACGAGTGAATGTGTACACTGACAGCCAATACGCCTTTGGTGTGGCTCACAGTTTTGGGAGATTGTGGCGTGAACGTGGGTTTCTTACGTCACATGGTGCAAAGATACAACATGGTCAGCTAGTTAATGAGCTCCTCCAGTCACTGACCTTGCCACTACAAGTTGCCATTATAAAATGTAGTGCACACAAAAAGATTCAGGATGATGTTGGCCGCGGGAATGCATTTGCAGACGAGGTTGCGAAAGAGACTGCAAGGAACACAATGAGTCGGATGTATGTTGTAGGTCCCGCTAGATGGATTACTGATGTAGGAATGTGTGAGGACACCATTGAAAGCGTGAAATCTATACAAGCCGAGGCAACTGAGAAAGAGGTGAATGAATGGAGAGAAAGTAAGGGTAGATTAGACACGAATGGTTGTTGGGTCGAATTGTCAGAACACCAGCGATGGTTATTGCCTAACGCCTATGTACTTGCAGTAGTAACAATGGCTCACGGATTTGCACACATCAGTTCGAGAGGAATCTGTAAAGTATTGGCCCCAGTATGGCAAAATAGCAATATCCCGAAATATGCAGAGAATGGGGTCAGAAACTGTATGGTGTGTTTGAAGTACAATCCCGGTAGGGGAACCCCAACTCCAGCTGGTCATTTTGCGCCTCCAACGTATCCGTTCGAGGTTTTGCAGCTCGATTTCATTCACATGGAGAGATGCAACAATCTGAAGTATGTGCTCGTTGTTGTTTGCGCTTTCTCCAGATGGGTGGAAGCGTACCCCCTTAAAGACAACACTGCCTTGTCAACCGCCAAAGCTCTTGTCAAAGAGTTCTTCCCGAGGTTTGGTATGCCTAGAATTGTCTGGAGTGATAATGGAAGTGAATTCGTAGGACGCGTGATGAAGAGAGTGTGTGAATGTTTAGGCATACAGCAAAAATTCCACTCTGCGAATCACCCCCAATCAGCTGGATTGGTAGAGTGCTACAACGGCACTTTAAAGCTCAAATTAGCCAAAATCCAAGCCAGTACAGGTCTTAAATGGCCTGACGCCTTGCCCCTAGCACTCTTGTCAACGAGAATGACAGTCCATTCCAGATTAGGACTTAGCCCCCATGAGATAGTGTTTGGCCGCCCAGCCAACGTCTGGGGCGTGCCAAGACCAAAGAAACTTAGCGAAATAGAGCACCCCGTACTGCTTGACTATTTGTGCGAATTGACAACTAAATTGCGTGTTTTACACCAACAGGTTCACAGTTCCTCTCCACCAGCCTCTGACGATCCAGGTCACTCCATCACACCCGGCACGTGGGTTTTGGTGCGGAACTTCCAGCGCACCAACAACGGACAGCCGAGGTGGACCGGACCTTACCTGGTACTTCTTTCCACGAGGTCAGCGGTTCGGGTGGATGGCAAAAAGAACTGGGTGCACGGGACCCATTGTAAACGGGTCCCTCTGCCCCTTCCATACGACCGGTGGGTCAACGAAGGAATTGCCGACTCCGAGACAGAATCCATACCTCGCTTCATCCCTTTCAGCGATGCACGTTTAAAAGAAACTGGTACCGAAAAGGAGAGTGATCATATTTTACAAGGATTTGTGCCACAGTCTATGCAGTTGGACACTACCGAACCTGAGACATTGTTTGAAGACCACACCGTACCTGGGAAAGAACAGTATAATCTAAGGTCAAGACAAAGAGACTAATAAAAAGACACACAAACGAATGTGATTTTCCCTCCCCCCCCCAAGAACTATTTTTGATTTTTCAGCTCTCTCGCTCTCAGGAAACTTGCTCATTTTTGATTTTCGAACCGCCATCCGGTTCTGCTGCTAGGGTCGCGGTTGAAGGCTGGGGAGTGCAACTGGGGACGTTTAGGTCAACGGTTCTGGTTGGTCCAAGGGAGTTACCCCGGACTGAACAGAGCGCACCCCCTGGCAGAACCAACCTACCACCGCGGGCAGCAACTAGAGGATGGAGTTTCCTAGGGTAAAGAGACCTACCAGACTCCCAAACTTTGAAAGACAATTGTGCACTGTACTGGCCAAAAGAAAGTTTCTGATAACATGTATTTTAATGTTGTGTAGCATAACGATGTTTTTGACTGGTTATACTCTATTCGTATTCCGAGTTACCTTTTCAAATGACACCCGGCCACAGCCTCCTCCTACTATCTCTCCACACTACTTTCACCCTCTACCTGAACACGAATCTGCCAGAAGACTCGAATTTGTAAATAACTCATTTATTCAACTCCTACACCAACACCAGTCCATCATGAACAAATCGAACTGTTGGATATGTGGACTCATGCCACACACAACGGATAAGGGTATCCCATATTTCATCCTGCCTTTCAGTTATTATGGTTCTCTGTGGGCTTTCCAGACCATGTTCCTATTCGCCCTAGAACCATACCCGACACGTTCTACTGAAAGTGATTCCAGTAACAAAGCACTAATAGCAGGGATAAGAAATATGAGTAGAGAGTTCGACACCTATCTTACGATTCCCAAAGATGAACTCACTCCGTACACTCGTTGGAACGTAACCAAATATGGGGTCTACCTGAGTAAGAGCCAGACAGCAAAGAAATCCCGCCCAGTTTGGATAGTACCCAACCGAGGTCACTTATGTTTACAGGGTATCGGCAGGGATCCCAAAGCTCAATTAGGGAAGAGTATATGCGCGGAAACATATGTGTTCGCTTCCCGAACTTCCCCTATACTATTAGCAGCCAAAGGCACGTATTTCGTCTGCCATGACCAAGCTTACACGTGGTTGCCCCCTGACTTCTCAGGTACATGCTTTATCGCATTTCTGCTGCCTCCCACTTACACGGCCAGAGCAGATTACCATCGGACAAGGACAGCTAGAGGTGTCGTGAGTAAAGACGACACCGCGGGTCAGGAATTCGCTGACTTCGCAAAGGGTTTTCTGCCATTTTGGGGGCCTATGGTAAACAGCAGGAATATTCGCCAGTTATCGAGGATAGTTGAATCCGCCGTGACTACAACGGGCGGAGCCCTTGGAAATTTGACGACCGAACTTCAGTCGGATCGACTTATGACCCTTCAGAACCGAGTTGCCCTAGATATCATACTCGCCGATCGTGGTGGTGTGTGTAGAGTGATCCAATCCAGTTGTTGCATTTTCGTCCCTGATAACGCACCGACAGTGTACCAAGCCATCTCTAAACTACACGAAATATCTGATTCCCTCCACGTGGAAAAAGGAGATTGGTCCTTACTAGGGTGGTTCTGGGAACTGATCGCTACATGGGGATGGAAAACACTGATCTTCATTGGGATGATCTTAGCACTTCTGTTTATGTTCTGCCTGTGTATACAGTGCGCTCCTGCACTATGTGGCCTTTGTGCTACGTCATGTGTACGGAAGCCTGTGTCAGGAGACGAACTGAGCAACAGAATGATATTACAGCAGCATCTCCACGAATTCCTTCATACGGATTTGGACTCCGATTAACATGAATTATTGCCTTACATAAGGGCAAAAGGAGGGTCTGTGGTTCTGAAAATCTGGACCCTGTTGTCATCCCGATATCGAGGTCCAATACCCGTGTCACAAAATATCAACGTACCATGACGAATTTGGTGTCAGCGAACCGATAATGATTAGGGCATCATTCCCATGCATTTGCGTCATAATCGAGGGTCGCCAACACCCCCAAATCGTAGTTTCCGTCCCAACCCCTTAGACTCCATTTTGTGAACGGCATCCATCTTACGTCTTGCCCTCATGATAAGTCAATTAAAGGTCGAGCTTGATCTAAAAGGACACGTCCTCCTTCCCTGACTTCCCCCTGACCTATCCCAACCGACTCCACTGCCTTTAGCCAAACCTGTCTGGGCAGCCCCTCGCCCAGTGGCCAAATGCGATAGCATCGATACATAACATTCCCCAAACCATTCACTACATACAAACCATGCTTTCTACAAACACACACCTGTCCTGTTCCCTGTTAATGGCCAGTTTTATGACTAGGAGGTGCCTTCCTTTATTAGGGTTTCATCGATATCTGATGGGAGTTCCGGGCTTGGCAGAGTAATCTATCACACATTGGACATCTAAAATACGGGCTTGCCTACATGACTTCGCTCTTTTGTATTATTGTAGAAATATGTGTATAGCCATATCATAAACTCAAGAATTCTCGCTCGCAGCTATTATTTCTGTATATAAGGAGAAGGCTGGTTCTGTAAAAACGAACAGTCTCCTGAGAACACATGACCCGTGTTTGTCGTGCTTCTAGGACACCTGTTACTTGGTAGCTATCAATAAAAACTCGATCTCTGACTCGACTAGAAGACTCCGTGTTTCTGTGGTCCGGAACAGGGAGAACTCAGAGGTCTTCGGGTGTTATCCCCTGGCACCAAACGGGTTCCTAAAAACCCGTTACCTCAGTGTGAGAGCATGGCGTAGCTGAAGGTATTCATGGAATCGCGTCTTGTTAAACTGAAATTCCACCTGTAACTGTTGGAAAGACTTTAGGGTGGAACCCTGCTTGACATCTCCAAGTGAAGATACACTCACTGGGTCCCACCTGCGGAACACCGCTAGCGCAGTCACCGAGCGCAGATAGGTACCATGCCATAGTGGAATCGCTTGGGTCAGGCGGCCACGCCAGCCAATCTGCCCTACTGTGTATCTCCAGAGCCAGACCACTGTTCTACTGGCATGGGGTAATACGTTTAGGTTTTGTGCACTATATAACAGCCGAAGGAGGGGAACTCTCTCCATCGCGGCATTCTCCAACGCGAACACCGGGTCTATTGGTGAGTTATACCACCATTCATTTATAATCAATAATTGTGAGGCTGCGTAATAGGAATATACATCAGCAGCTGCAATGCCACCACAGTACGTTGATTGGGCACAAGTTTGTAGTGCCACCATTCCATAGGAATTTATTATGAATGGTGTTTACTTGCGCAAACCATGACCGTGGTATATGATATGGGAAGTTCTGTAGGCGGTACAGTACTCCAGGTAGCAAAACCATTAAAATAATTGCTGCACGCCCATACAGTGAGAGCGGAAGAGAGGACCGTATTGCTGTCTCATCTCGAAGACTGGTGACAAATGGTTGATATTGTGCACCCATGAGGTTTTTGGGCAGGGTGACATGCAAATACCCAAGTATTTAAAGCCCCCGGACAGATGAGTTAGCTGGGCCAGCCAGGGTACATCATTCCTGGTCTCCATATACTGGGAATAGTACGGATTTAGAAGAGTTGGTATGAAACCCAGTAGTCTTGCCGAATACTCAGAGGATCTGCAGGATTTGCGGGCCCGAGATCCATGGGTCATTCATAAAGAAGAGAACATCGTCCGCATATAGTTTGACACGGTCGCGGCCTCAGCCATTCAAAGCCCTGGAGTACCAGGTCGCCACGAACCCACACTGCCAAGGGTTCCACCACCAGGGCGAATAGGAGTGGGGACAGCGGGCAACCCTGTCACATGCCTTGACAGACAGGGAAAGGGGGCCGAAAGATGTCCTGAGATGGGGACCAAGGCAGTGAGATATGTTTATAATAGATGGACATATATGCTGGAAAAGGTACACCCAGCTGAGGGAATTGAACGCTTTCTCAATAACAGCTAATAATATGGCTGCTGGGCGCCCTAACTCCGATGCCATAGCCATGGCATTGTGGACCCGGCAAATGTTGTGATGGGTGGCCCAATGCGGCATAAAGCCAGCTTCATCTGGATGAATCAGGTCCTGCATACATGCCCACAGGCGGTCGGGTAGGATCTTGCCCAAGAGTTTGGGCCCGAAATTGATCAGGGAGATGGGGCGATATGTGGATGGATCTTCAGGTGGGCGGTCAGGCTTAAGGAAGAGGACAATCTCGGCGTGCCGCCAATCCCGGGGTAGCAAGGTTTGTTATAGGCCTCATGTATTGCCTCTAGCAGGTGAGGGCCCAATGTGGACATGTGTGGCTGAAGAAACTCCATGGGAAATCCATTGGGGCCTGGGGCCCGCCATGGGGGGAACATCGCAACAAGTGCTGCGCTTAATTCATCCATGGTGATAGGGGTATCTAGGTGATCTTGAACCTGGTCTGTAAGTTTTGGGGGGATATCTCTAAGGAACTCTGCGATGAGCGCTTCCGTTATCTCTTCTTGTTGCACATATAATGCAGAGAAGTAGTGCGCAAATTCCCTGACGACCACCCCTGGAGATGAGTGCAGACCCCTATACGGGCCTCGAGTAATTGAGATAGTAGCCGGGGACCTCCCTACTTGACATATCTATTAAGCATTTTGCTGGATTTGTCCCCACATTGATAAATACGGTTTTGCGACGCTAACCAGATTTCTTTCGCCTCCCTTATAAGGTGTTGTTGTATCTGCTGTTGCAAATGAAGCAGGCTACGGCAGAGGGGGGGGGCTGGGTTCCTGCACATATTGTGCTTCTAGGGATGCATAGCTGGCTTCTAATTCGGTCCGATGGGCGGAATGTTTGCCTTTCTCATTCGAACGATAACTGATGTTGACCCCCCGGGACTGTGGACTTCAGGGCCTCCCATAGGGTAACTTTGGATGGGGCGGATGCAGCATTAACATCTAGATATTCCTGGATTGCCCTAGTAAGGGTTTCCTGGTAGTCAGGATCGCGGCAGTGCCATGGGGACATACGCCACCTGAAGGGAGGTTTTTAGGAGCGTTTTTGGAGTTTGACAGAGACCAGGGAGTGATCCAACAGCCCCCGAGGGAGATGGGAGACCTGAGAAAATAAATCTATGAATATAGCTATGCGGTGTGAACATGTAGTCCAACCGGAGCCATGGACTGTGGATATGTAAGTGTAGTTCAGCTCGTTGCGATGGTATTTGCATCATATGTCCGACCATCCCAGTGTGGTGGCGCGGAGGCTTAATTTCGAAGCATCTAATGAGGGGCCTGCGTTGAACGCACGCTTTCTGTCTATTGATAACATGGCATCATTCCAGTCTGCCCCCAGAAGGGTCAGTCCGTCCGGGAGCTCGCCTCAGAGATGGGATATTTGATCAAATAATGCATTTTCTAAGGGGGGGGGGGGAATACTACCAATGTTCAAATGCTCCCTATATATTGTGCCTGAAAATATGATTTATCGTCCCCCTGGATCTGCCCAGTGTTTCATGTGCACAAATGGGACACAACAATGGTTAAGGAGAGCAGTCCCCTGGGAGCCCCTAGTGAACCCTGCATGGTATATCGAGTGGTATACGAACCTTTCTGGACAGTGAGCCTTGGAGCCCAATAAGCGAGTCTCTGGTAGGAGTAGGATATCGGCTCCGTATCACTTGGCCTGGCGGAGAATGGTGACCCTCTTGATTTTATTAAGTAGCCCCCTGACATTCCAGGATAACACAGTCAGATCCCCAAGTGGGGAAATGTGAGTCTGAGTAGTCATCTAGCCTCTATACACGCGCTCTGAGGACCTAGCATATTGGGATGCGGATCATGTGCCTGCGCTTGTGCGAAAACCAACACTCATCTAACGGAGAAAAAAAACAGTGAACACCCCCTCCCGCCTCCCAGATACTGCCATGAACAAGTAGCATCTGTCACGGTGAAGGACACTACTCCAAGCCCCAAACAGAGGAGCCCCGAGCCAGGAGTCCCTCCGCCAATGGTTGCCAACCTTCCCATAAAACTTCAACATGGGGTACTAATGTCTGGGCTGTGCAGCCTCATGGCTTGATTGTTCACGCCACCTCAGTGCTTAGTAGGAACTGAGGGCCCGATGTAGGTAGCCAAATACCGGTCGGTAACGGCTGAATTCGTCCGTTACCGACCGGTATTTGGTGATTGAGATGTAGGGGCCATTATTTTACAGAATCGGTAAATTTACCGAATCGGTAAATTTACAGATTCTGTAAAATACCGAATCGGTAATTTTACCGATTCGGTAAATCCATATGTAGGTGACAATCCTAAGAGTGCCACATGCCCTTAAGAGTCAGTATTTTACCACCCAATCCTATTGGGTGGTAAAATACCGAATTCAGGTGTGCATGCACATCTGTGCATGTACACCTGTGCAATGTGACACACAGACATGCCCTTAGGGCATGTATGTATGCCACATGTCACACATGCCTGAACTTGGGGTGCTAGAGGGTGTCAAAGTGACACCCCCTGCACCCTTGCAGGATTCGGTATTTACCGAATCGGTAAATACCGATTCGATATTGCCCATTGATTCCTATGGGCTTCAAGGCCCATAGGAATCAATGGGCAATACCAAATCGGTATTTACCGATTCGGTAAATACCGAATATTACCGATTCGGTAATTCAAAAATAAAAATCACCTACATCTCCCTCCTTCAAATTTACCGATTCATAAATACCGAATCGGTAAAATTCGGTATTTATGAGTCGGTAAATTGATGTTACCTACATCTAGCCCAGAATGTTTTAAGTATCGGGCCATCAATAGAAAACTGGGAAACACAAGGCTCCTTCGGCTGATTCAGTTCAGGTTGTTTGTTCGGGACTGGAGAGCGCCAATCTGAACCAGAATCACGTCGTCGCTTTGATTTTGTCCTTCTAGATCTGTTCCTCTGCGAGCCACGGGAGGATTCCAACTCCAGAGGCGGTGGGGTATGAGGCCTCAGATGAGTAGGTTTATCCATACATGCGAAAACCACTTTGGGTGTGTCAAAAAAGAAAGATGTAGAGTTAACAATGATGTGTAGTCTGGCAGGATAGAGGAGCATATACTGAATATTTAGATCTCGTAGTTTCCGCTTTGCCACCGTGAAGGATTGGCGTTGTTGTCGTAATAGGCGGGTGTAGTCTGGGAAAATCATTCTATGCTGGGATTCGTATATAAGTTTGTCCTTGTGTGTCCTGGCGAACTGCAGTACAGTGTCTCGGCCTGCATAATTAAGCAGTTTAGCAATGACTGGCCGTGGGCTTTCCCCCGGGGGCAGTTTCTTTGTCAATGCCTGTAGGGCTCTCTCCACTACGAAACAGGGGGATAGAATGTCCTCTGGTAGGAGATCTCTGAGCCACTGGGCGAGAAAGCGGTTCATGGAGGCGCCCTCGCAGCCCTCAGGGAATCCAACGAAACGGAGATTACTGGCTCGGCCCTCTGCCTCCTCCAACCAAGACGCCAGCGCCTGCGACACTACTGTCAATTTATTGACTTTTTCTGCAAGGTAGTCATGGTGTCTTCCACGGACAAGACCCGCATCTCGACCTCAGTGATGCGATCCACCACCTTTCGAAGATCCTGGCACAAAGGAGACCTCGGATTCCACTGCACTGATTTTAATATCAAGCGTATCTCTTGCATCCATGATAGCTGCCAGGAGAGCCGCATTATCTGGCACACCCTGGGTGTAATGGCCGGGGGTGCTCTGTTTGGCTTATGCCCCATTTGGCTTATCCTTGACCATGATTTCGTGCTGTGGAATGGTTGGCCAGAGGTTTCAGGATGTCAGCACCCAGGGGGGGTGCTCTGCACTAGATTGAGGATAACTGCAGGTCTCCAGGTGTCTCAAATCTGCCTCACCAGCTGTCACATGAGGGACACCATAGGTCGATCCTCTCGGAATCTGACGCGTCCAAGGCCACAAGCCACACCAAGCCTAGGTCTGCTGCCTCTGCAGCCCGCTAACAGCCAGCCAAGTAGGCCCCCCTACTGGGACCATACTCGGCAGACCACCACCCTGCCATGTGCGACCCCAAGCCATCCGGCGTTGGGCCCAATCCTCTATTCCCAGGCACGATGGCAGGACCTCCCCCATGCAATTCTATCGTAGGATGTTCAGCTTGCCCAGCTCAGGGGTCCAGTCTGGATCTGCCAGTTATGTCCTCAAGGTGTGGAGGGTATTCAAGGGTCAATTGGGCAGGGGCGGCCCCACCATCGCAATCTGGGCCCACTGATGTCTCACCGACACACACTACTCCAGAGGAGGGTGCCCCGGGGCCAGTAGGTTCCTTGCAGTGTATGGCTAGTACGCCACTCCGTCTACCCCCACTGCAGTCAAGCAATATATTTTCAGGTCTGGAGGCTGGGCCTGGGCATGCCCCGGTGGTGTGGAGGACCAGCCAAAGGAAATCTGTGGGCCGGCATGAAGCCACCCGCTCTTCAGTGCCCGTCAGGGCAGACCGCACCCGCCCAGCGCAAGGCCCAGGCAGGCTCCATCCCCAACAAGGATCTAGCTGGACACCTACCTGGCCGGCTTTGCAGTTTGAGGCCTGGCAGCCATCACACGAAAATCCACTGCTGCAGCAGGGTCACAGCAGTCTCAGGCGACAGGGTGTTCGAGTGGCGCCACCACAGCCTGCTCCCACATCTGGGTATCCCACCTCACCTTCGTGGCCCGATCCTGCCCCACAATCAGCCGCAGGCACCACTAAGTAGGAGGTCGGGGAAGGACGGGCCACATCAGGCCCAGGTCGGTGTCACTCCTCAGCCAGTTCCAGTGATCAGCATGCCGGCTGATGTCCGCCGCTCCGCACCTCCGGTCCTCAGATGGTCCTGGGCATTAGCGCAATGGTACCAATGTCCGATGGGCTGCACGAGGTAGGATTTCTGGCAGATATTGTACTATTTGTGGCGTAGACACGCAGAGTTCACTCAAGCTGCATCAGCCATGTTGGCTGCCCAAGTCACGCCCCCCCCCCCACAGTGGTGATGTTTTACTCACAAAATAACTTAGCCCTCTTCTATGCGGGGAGGAAATGGATCAACCACTCCCCTTTTTACTATCAGCTGGAAGTCTCTCTGTGGGAATGTACCTTACAACAGAACATATTGCTGTTGGTCTCCCACATTGTGGGATCAACACACTAGAACAGAAAGTCTGAGCAGGTGTCTCCACTTTCCACACAAGTTAGAAATCCTTTACAAACTCCTCAACCCTATCTACAAGGCCTGGAGTCATTCCCCCATAGACTATTTTCCCACTTGCCTGAATATCAAATGGCACTTGCTGGAAATGGCTCTTTCTGCAGGGTCACCCCAAACAGTTTGCCTTCCTCTTCCCTGTTTTACTGAATTAGTTTGTAGTGGCTTTATAGACACTGGATACTAAACCACTATTTTTTTTAAACTCTTTATTCTCAACTGCACAGTCTCGAATACAATACATCATGAACGTATTATTACACTGTACAGTCATTTTCTCTTTTTCTCCCCAACCAAACAAGTCGGTTATTCATAATCACCTTATGTTATACGTCATATTTAGAAGAATACAGGAGTATATAATTCCATATCTTTTCGGACATACTTTTTTATAGGATTATTGCATAAACTCCATGATATAACTCAACATGTTATTAACGAATCCAACATCCGACAACATAAAGGATCAAACCCCAGATCCTCCCTCCCTCCCCGCAACTCCCACCCCTACCCCTTACGTCTCCTGGTCTCAATAGGTTAGAATATGCCATTCCATACCTGTGGTGTTAAACTAACTTGGCACATAGTAAATTTACAGAAACAACACCTGAGCAGTTGCGGGCTCTTATTCTCTAGGTTGCCTACGCCTGCACCTTATGTATTATAATTTCGTTTAAAATCCCAACTGCCTGCGATGTTGACAGCTCCGCCTCCTCCAATTCTAGCAGCATAATGTCCCAATCTTGCGCTATGGGGTGCTTCCTGTTACCTTTCTCTTCTTCCCGTCTCAACACTGTACCCTCAGCCCTGCCCCACTTTATCAGGTCAGACTGCCATATCGATATTCCGGGTGATCTGGGGGACTTCCACATCATTGATATAGCCCTGATTGCTAACAGCAGGGCTAAGTCTAGAAACTTCAATTTAGCCTTTTGTTTCTTAGAACGTTTATGGCACCCCACCAAACAATGTAGGGCTTCTTCTGGCACCGGAAGGGAGGTTACCGTACGCATTATCTGGCAAATCCCTCCCCAGTAACTACGCAGTCGCATGCATGCCCACAGCATATGGAGGAGGCCAGCCTCATCCGCCTTGCAGCGTGGACTACAATGGGGGGAGTCAGGGAACCTTCTGTGTAATCGCTGGGGGGTAAGATATGCCCTATGGAGCACCATAACCTGTATAAATTTTAATTTGACGTTCCTCGACACTCTCTTGGGATGCTCAAGCACTGTCTGCCAATCCCTATCTGACAGCGCCTCTCCTGTATCCTGTACCCACGTGTCTCTAAGTGCGGTGAGTGGAGTCGCTGCATGTTCTCTGATCCCCATGTACAGCCACCGTACCAGGTGTCCGCCTCCGCCCATATGATAAAGCAAGAGTACTAATTCATGTTGCATCGGTTTAATTCTCTGTGGAGCCCAGGCGTGTCTTATGAAGTGGGACACCGTGGCGTGTAGCAGGTACATTCTCTGGGGGGCGCCCGTGGCCCGCAAAAAGGAGTCATGATCCATCTGGGCGTCCTCCCCAAAAAAGACGCCCACATCCTCTACCCCCGCTTCCACCCAGGGTCGTAGTCTACGCCGTGTGAGTCCGCCCTGTGGTGTTGGAATGCCTAACAGGGGGACGTTTTACCGCAAAGGGCACGGTAGTTGATGTATATGCCAGTGCCTTCCTCCAGCACGTCAGGGCTGTGCGCAGTAGGTGGTGGCAATCTGGCGGGAGTCTGCTCCTGGGCAACAGCAAGTAGTGCAATTCTCCCCGTGCCAGCCGGTCCACTGTAAAGTCAATTTCTTGTAGGTTCCTACCCGCCACCCATCGTGCAAGCCACTGCAGCTGACTGGCAAAATAGTACCCTCGAAGGTCAGGCAGCCCCAGGCCTCCCAGTCAGGTCCCCAATTGGAGCTTTCGGAGACTGATACGTCTGCGTCCAGAACCCCAGATGAGATTTATTAGGATCATATTCAGTGTGTTAAATATCTGTTGCGGGAGAATGACTGGCAGATTAACAAAATAATACAGCATGCAGGGAAGTAAGACCATCTTTGAAATAGCGATTCTACCCATGACGGATAGGGGTAAGGACGTCCAAAACCCCACACTGCTGCTGAGGCCAGCAATAGCTCTTCTGACATTACCCTCGAACTGGTCCTCCGGCAGTCTGTATACCTGTATGCCCAGATATCTGAACGTAGTCTGAGCCACCGAGATCTGATATCTTCCGAATTGGAGAGGATGCGGGTGCAGTGAGTCTCTAAAATAGAAACCAGTGGACTTTCCCAGATTGATGGCTAAACCAGATACCTCCTCAAATCGAGCAAAGACGTCAGCTATAATCGAATGGTCCCCCTCCAAGTCGCGGAAGTACAATAAGATATCATCTGCGTATATGGATATTAAGTGATGCGTTCCCCCGATCAAAATACCCATCCGTTCTCCACGGGCCCTAATGGTTATGGCAAGAGGTTCCAACGCCATCACAAATAAAATTGGGGATAAAGGGCAACCTTGCCGAGTGCGTCTGTTTATTGGGTAGCTGTCTGAGATGTACCGACCTGTTCGAGCCCGAGCTGTGGGGTCTGTATAGAGAAGTCTTACCCATTTCAATAAAGATTCTGGGAGACCAAAGCGTCGTAGAGTCTCGAACATAAACTGCCAGGACAGGGAGTCGAATGCTTGTTTAAGGTCCAATGCAATGCTGCCTGCCTGAGGGTGTTCCTGTGTGGCAGCAGCCATAAGGGCATGGAGCCTCCGCGTGTTCTGTGATGTACTCCTTCCAGGAAGGAAACCGCATTGGTCCGGGTGTACCAGATCTGGAAGATGAGTCTGTATCCTCAGGGCGAGAACCTTACTGAGGATCTTGTACTCCGTTGAGAGCATTGACAGGGGCCTATAGTTAGTTAGTTCGAGTGGATCTCTTCCCGGCTTAGGTATGGATATGACCAAGGCTTGCATTGTCGATACGAGCAATTGGCCTTCCTCAAATGCCGCCCTATATACCTTTTCTAGCACAGGTACTAGGGTTTCAGAGTAGGTCTGGTAAAACTCTACTGGTAGTCCATCCATACCTGGTGTCTTGTTTCGATTAAGGGACCGTATGCTAGCCCGAATTTCCTGTTGAGTTATGGGGCCACCCATCTCCTTCTGGGCAGTACTAGATAAGACCGGAAAGGGTAGATCGTGAAGAAACTCTGCCACTCTGTCCGGGTCGTCTATGAGGGAAGGAGCATATAATGCTTGCAGGTGGGCATGGAACGCCTTATTGATCTCGTATTGTGTATGGACTACACTGCCTGATCCCGCACTAATCGGGCCAATAAAGTACCTGATCTGTCAGCCTCGGCGTGTTGCTGGCGTAGGTATTCTCCATGGTCAATGACCCTCAATGTTTCTAGTACTTCCGCATGGTCAATGTTCCCTGCCTGCAGGTCGCCCTGTTTCTCCGGGTCTATACTTGCCTCCCTCTCCAGTGTTTGCAGTCGGTTCTCTATTTCACATAGTCTCTAATGAGTTTCTTGGCGGGCCCCTACTAACTGGCCAATGGAGGCGCCCCTTATTACTACTTTCATGGCATCCCACACCACCCGATAGGACGATGCGGAGTCCCAGTTATCCAGAAAATCATTATTTAAAGTATCGGACAGGGATGCCCGAAAAGGGCCGTCCTCCAAGAGTAGTGGGTTAAGTCTCCAGGTGGGTACCGGGGATGGTACCCTGCCTCAGAGGAGATCTAGTGTCAGAGGCCTATGATCAGAGAAAGTTTTGGCTAGATAATCCATTTTGCCTATCCTCGGTATTAAAGAACTGGAGCATAGAAACCTATCTATCCTTGTGTGTAAGTTATGTACAGGGGAGAAGTAGGAATACTCCTTGTGGGTTGGGTGTAACTCTCGCCATGCATCCACCAGCCCCCAGCCCGTAGCCCATGTCGTAAATACCTCAGTCAATTTTGTTACTCCCGCCATTTGGAGAGGAGGGTGCGACCTATCCATTCCTATGTCTAAAACCATGTTCCAATCCCCTCCCAGGACCCATGGGATGTCCACCCAGTCTGACAACACCCGACTCCCCTTACCTAGAAATGTGCCTTGGTCGAAATACGGGGCGTATATACTACCAATAACTCACAGTGTGCCATCTAGCGTGCCTTTCACCATGATGTACCTCCCTTGATCATCCACCTTCCTTCCTATCTCTACAAAGGGCGTTCCGTGTCGGACCCAAATGGTCTCCCCCCTAGAGAAGACTGAGTAGGATGTGGAATATATAGTACCCCTCCATCTCTTTCTCAGTGTCTGAGCCTCTGATGTCGTTAGGTGGGATTCCTGCAAGAACGTAATCTGTGCGTGTTGTCTCAGTAGGAACGCATGTATCCGGTGCCTTTTCTGAATCGCACCAAGTCCGCGCACATTCCAGGTGGCAAATCTATAGGATCCTGCTACTTCAGCCATAGTCTCCTCCTATCTGCTCTCGGAGTGTGGATAGAACTTTGCATTGCATGTTGTGAGTGTCAACTAGGAGACCTCTATGTTCCCTTCCCCAAACCGAACTAACTTGGCGCAGCAAAGTTACGGTGCTGAGCCGAACAAAAGAAATCATGAACCTAACAATTCGAGCATAGTTGCTTTCGCCAGTGGGGGGGGGGGGGGTCTAGCGCTATACTAGTCATCTTAACTGCTATATCGGGTGCCGCTGGCTCAACAGTAAGCCGGCATAGGGGCACTAGGCAGGAGTCTATCCGTAGCTTTCAGCTAGAGGTTCTTGGATAGGGGGTATATAAACCTATCAGGGTGCAACGTGCCTGGTGACTCCATCCTTGTATCTCACTCTGCGGTGTAGCGAGCCTTCCCCAGGCTCTGCCCCCCCATATCAAATAAATACAGTTCCCCAGCTCCCCCGGTATTCCCCTGCGAGCTATCGTTACAAGAAACATCCATTTATTATCAAAAAAGGATATCAAAAGTCATCAAGTGACCTGTCCGGTGCAGGCCAGTCTCTGCATCATCTTAGTTATCCAGCAAATCGTCTGCCGCCCTGGGCGTGATGGTGGGGAACAAGATCACGCTGTTGTCCGAGTCCGAATGAAGTGTGCTGTCATCTGTGTCAGTGTTGGTTTGCTCCTGACCATCACGAAAGTCGCCCACCAATTCCACTGCTTCTAGCTGGTCTTCTTTCTGCTGCTCCCGTGACGGGCCGCGTCACTCCGATCCTCCTTCCGTGGCAGGAGAACCTTTGCCCGCCCGTCCAGAACTCTTTCCCGAACCACCGGCCGCTGTGTCCCGCGCAGCATCCTGGCTGCCATCAATACCCATTACTTCCAGCCATTCCTCCACGTCTGTGGGGCTCTCAAAGAACTGAGTCTTGTTTTCATGCACAATCTTTAATCGAGCTGGGTACAAAAGCGCATATTTCAACTTGGCCCCTCGAAGTTTCTTCTCCACCTCCTGGTATGAAGAACGTTGTTTTTGTACTAAGTTGGTATAGTCTGGATAGAGGGATACTCGACAGTTCTCATATTGTATGACAGATTTCTCTCTCGCTTTGTGGAGGAGGGCATCTCTATCTCGGTAATTTAGTATTCGCACGATCGGGGGCGAGGCGGACAGCCAGACCTAGGTCTCTCAGTGGGGATGCGGTGTGCTCTCTCCACACAGAAATATGGCGATAGACCCTCTTCAGTGACATGGTCCAGGAACCATTGCTCCATGAAGTCTGCTGCGTGGGTCCCCTCGCAGCGCTCCGGAAGGCCAATGACGCGGATGTTGTTGCGCCGATTGCGTCCTTCCGCGTCCTCCATGCGGTCCATCAGGGAGGCGACCTGCTGTTGTAGTTGCTGAATAGACGTAGTGTGATCCGCCACTGTCGGGGTAAGGTCCGCAACCGCAAGGCCTTGATCTTTAACCTTGTCAGCCAGTTTATGGTGGTCTGCCTTAAGCAAGGATAAATTGGTGGTGAGGGCTCCGAGCTGCAGCTCCATTGCTGATCTGGAATCCCTCATCTCCTGTAGTATCAGGTCTAGTTTATCTGTTGGTTGTTCCCCAGCGGGGTTCGTCCCGTCGGCTCCAGCCAGGGCCCCACTCCCCTCGACAGTCAGGACATGCTGCGCCACTGCTGGGCCCTCCCTGCCCTCCTGCGTCTTCATCCCTCTTCGGACCATGGTGAGGGAGGCCTGTGATTGTCCGACCCCCTTCAACTCCGGATAGGGCTCTATCGCAGACTAAACCACTATTAACCAGTGCTAAAGTGCATATGCTCTGTACTTTAAATGTACTTGAAAGTCCTTAGTAAAGTGCACTGTGTGTCCAGTGCCTGTAAATCGAAGGACACCAGTGGGCCCCACAGCACTGATTGTGCCACCCACTTTAGTAGCCCTTTAAACACGGCTCAGGCCTACCATTACAGAACCTGTGCAATGCAGTTTTAAACTGCCATTTCGACCTGGCAAGTTAACCTACTTGTCAGGTCCAAACCTTCCCTTTCATTATACAGGGTGCACTGTATTTAAAAGGTAAGACACATAATTTTGAGTTTTGGAAAACTGTTAAATTACTTTTTCACTACTGCAACGCCTATCTCTTCCATAGGTTAACATTGAGATTGCCTTAAAACATATTTCAAATATAATTTACAATTGGGAAGGGATAGAGATTTGGAGTTTGATGTCTGTGGACTCACAATTTAAAGACACAACTTATGGTGAAGTTGGATTTTAAATTGCAAGCCTGAAAATGCCGCTTTTAGAGATTTTGCACTTTCTTACTTTAACCATTCTGTACCACGGCCTGTCTCTGAATACATGTCTGGGTTGGGTGATAGGTGGGCTTTGTGCATTCCCTCTAGACAGTCACACACAAAGGGAGCTGGGGTATGACATGTGCATCACCAGGCTTATTGGCCTTCCTGAGGTAGATTGGGAGGGAGGAGCTGGCATTTGCACCTGAATAGGGCTGAGCCTGTCCCAACACAAAGAGCTGAATACCCTCTGTATTGATTCTGGAGCCAGGGCAGGAAAGGCAGGGACTGTGTGATCTTCAAAGGCCTTTTTGAAGTCCTCCTCACTTCAAAGGTACATTTGGGTATAAGTGCTGGACCCCTGATACCACCAAATCAGAAATTTGCTGGAACCAAGGACATTCTGACTGGAAGAAGAGCTGCTGTGCTGTAGTACGGACTGTCACTTTGCTACCTGCATTGCTGTGTTGGTCTGCTGTCTGCTGATTGCTGTGCTGTAGGAGGGACTGCCACTTTTCTACCTGCTCTGTTAAGTTGGCCTGCTGCCTGATGCTTCTTGCCTGGGAGTGAGAGGGACTGGACCTGCTTTCTACCTCCTTCAACCCAAGTTTCTTCAAAGGCTTGTTGGCTGTCCTCCTGTTCTCTGAAGTCTCAGGGTCGCAAAAGACTTCTTGCAACTCTGCTGGTGCAACTGGACTCTGCAATCTGAGATTCCTATCCTTGCCTGAGGTGCCCCTCCAGTCCTGGTCTTCAGAAGTCAGTTCTTCAACTGTTTCAGTAGAAATCAACACAATGACATCTTTGCTTTGATCGGAACCAATGTAGTGTCGTCTGACACGGACGCAGTGCCGATTCGATGATGACGCATGACCAGACTGTGAGGTCCAATGACGATGCAGTGCCGATCCTTCAATGCCGACTGTGGGGCTTGATGTTGACACAGAGAAAATCTTCGACACAGACTGGGAGACTCGACTCCAACACATCGACCGAACTCCGTGGATCAGAACTGACCCAGTGAAGCCTTCGATGCTGATGCTTGCTTTGTACAAGCTACTTTTTCAGCAGGCCCTGCGTTGGTCCTATAGCCAGTCTGCCCTTCATCGCAGTTGGCCTGATCTTATGGATTTCCCTGGTCTAGGGCAACCTCAAGTAACATTTTAGTGCTATTGACTTCTAAGCACTGTTGTTGGATTCAATCTTTAAAAATTCATATCTCGATTTCTACTGATTGGAGTTTTGCTCTTATTTAACTCAGATACATTTTCTCTGTTTTCGTAAACTGGTGTGGATTCTTTGTGTGGTGTTGTCACTGTGTTACTGTAGTTAAAGTGTGCAAAAATACTTTAACACATTGCTCTTAAGTTATGCCTCACTGCTCTGTGCTAAGCTACCAGAGGGTGAGCAGAGGTTAATTTAGGTTGTATATCTGACTTACCCTGACTAGAAATGTGGCTCCTGCTTGGACAGGTTGTATACCATGTTTTTGCATTTGTATACCCTGACAACCAGAAACCTCAATTTCTAACAACACTAAATTTGCCTCTTGGAGGGGTCACCTGCTCAGTGATTGATGTTTTTTTCACTTCATCTCGCTAAGACAGTGGGAAGTTGGACACCTGCAAAAGATATATTTCAGCTTTATGTATCAGGCACAGGTAGAACAACAATCCCATCAAAAATCATGTAGTGAATATGTTTTTTTTATGGCTCAACGTCCCCATCTATCCTGTGATATAAACCAGCCCCGTTGTTGCCGATTCTGAAAACATTTAAGCTGATGGCATCATGTGTAACTGGGCTCCCCATATGCACACTACTGATTCTAAATGCATGGTGCTTCTTCCATGATGTTATCTGCAACCTGCTAGCCTACCAAAGCTGTCTAAGAATCTCGTGCTCCTTTTCTCTTCCTTAATAGATGTGGGAACTTTCCACAAACAGAGAATGGGGAGAAGCCAGGATGTAGCAAAAGGCTAAAGAGAACCATATACTTTATGGTGTCTATGTTACTCTTAGTCTATAGGCTCGTTCCAATTAACACCGTCTCATGGCCCGTCATCAATTGGGCAAAAACATATACTGGCTCCTTTTTTGAAGAGGGCAACCTTAGGGGGCACTCAGAAGCAGGGATGTGTGCAGGCCTCGATTTATGGATGTAAACATGCAGAACTGACATGCACAGCTCTAAAGTCAGCACATTTAGAAGCAGCTTCTGAGTCCCCCTCCCATTCCCCTCCCCCATTTGGTGACAGAGTGACCACAAGTTAAGGACTGGAAAGAGGATAAGAATTAAAAGTAAGAGAGTCACCGTAAAGGTAACCCTATTCATGTTGTCTGTTATTTATCTGCTTTTCGCTTGCCTTGCAGTTTATACATCTGAACCACATATCTGAACTCCTATCTATTTTCTTACTGTTTCAGGTATACTTCCACCGCCTTTTGCTCCTGATTCTCGAACAGTTTATGCTAAAGATATACAAGATGTTGGTGCCTTTTCTACAGTGAAAGGTGTCGTCCTTGAAGATTCGGACAAGGAATTTTTCGATGAGTTTGCTTCCGGCAATATCCCTATTCCATGGCAAGAAGAAATGATTGAAACTGGTATTTTTGGAGAACTGAATGACCAGTCAAACGACAAGAGAAGAAATTCCACGATGGAAAATTCATCCAAGTCTGGAGTTTGTCGAGTAGCATAAAGAAACCTCCGAGACACTTAGCACTTTAGTTGTAGGGAGCTCGCCAATGGGGGTGAGAATGGTTGGTTGATTTGCGTTATAAATCATATGTCCTTTTGTCATGATAGGACAGAAGGTAAGTCCAGCATTCAGCAGCCGCACTAATCTACCAGTAATCTCACATTTTGGGTTGGTTACTTTGCCCAACTTGTATATGACTCAGTGATTTCCATAATAGTTGGAGGGCGGAATTATGTGACATGTCAAAATCTCAAGAGTTCCCAGTCTAAGGAGGTCAGCTATACTTTCAGCTGATTAGGAGAAACACATGGAGAAAACACTACATGAACACCCATGCACCCGGGTGTCCACGCGGAGAGCAAGAAGCAACAATGGACTTTATATTTAGAACTTTCGAATTTTGAAATTATTATTATTATAATAATAACCTATTGTTTTGTAGCACTTGTTTTGCTTGTTTTGGAGTTATGAAGCATCTATTCTACAGAAAAGCAATGAGTTAGTGAATTAACATGATGAAGTTGAGTAATTAGTTCTGCAGATTTAAAAACCAATTTAAAGCAATAGAATCCATCGGTTTTGTGTCTGCTTTACACATATGCACCTACAGATATCCGCCCTGACAAATACACAAGGCATTAATATAGATAAAGAAGTTTAGTGGTAGTGTCAAAATAGTGAATACACCTCGCAGTCCCCCTAGAGGCCACCATAGCTCAGATTTGCAAAGCACACGAGTGATAGGGAAATATCAGTGAGCCTCAGACTGGGCAGGGTGGTTAGCAAATGAATGGAGAACTGTAGTAACAGGTAAATAAATAGTTTATTCTCCAAATTTATTTTTTCATAGGTTCACTCCAAGATTAAAACAGTTAACAGTTTTTAGCACATTAACAAGAAGGAAGCAGGCTCGCCTCATCGAAGGAGTTTGCGCAGAATTGTTTACCCTTCCAAATTATCTGTGGTTGAATCAGTATTCAGGAAGTAGTACTTGGTGAATGTGTATCTGTTCTTCCAGGTTGCAGCTATGCAGATGTCGTGCAGCATATAAGGCTGTTGATACAGAGATGCTCTGGTTGGGTGTGCTGGCACTCACCCTGTTAAGAGTTTGATTTACCTTTTTGTGGAAGAACACTATATAGGCTAACATCCATCTCGACATGCCTTATTTAGCAAGAGGGGGCTGCCCTTTCCATGTTGACAAATGGCCATAAAAATACGATATTATTGTATAATGCCTTTAGTCTTGTCAAGGTAGAATTTAAAGCATCTTTACACATGCAATGAGTGCACAGACCTTTTTATGTTGGAGGCAGGATTCAGAAAACTATAAATGTAGGACTACCGGTCTATTGAGGTGGAAGTCCAACAACCCTTTGGATTTGGACAGAGTACCATCTTGTCCTTTGAGAACTGCAGGAATTATTTCTTGATGGTCAGTGTGTGCAGCGCACTCATTCTTCTTGACAAAGTCAGTGTATGATGCAGCCCTATCTTCCAGGAGAGGAGTTTACATTCTGCTTTGTGGATGGGTTCAAACGTTGGTTACATGAGGTGACCAAGAACAGTGTCGAGGACCTAAGAAAGCGATGGTTGTCTCATTTGAGTTAAAGCTCAGAAAAGTCATTTCATAAACGTTTTTATAATCAGTTGACAGAAAAAATGTGAACAGAAGAACGTGTGTATCTGGAAATGCCAGGTAGATCGACTGACAGACATGAGCTGCAGGTCAGATTCGTTGGTGTGTGACAAACATAGGGGCATATTTACAAGCCCCTATCGCCACCACAAGGTCACTTTTAAAGATGTTGTGGCGGCGATACAGGCTTCGCCTTATTTACAAGGCAGTGTTCAGCCACTTAGCGTGGCTTAATGCCGCCTTGTAAATAAGGCACTCTTTCACACTTTACTTAGCGTAAAAGGGGAGGACAATGGGTGTTGCTGTAAGTTTTCCACCACAACACCCATTGATGTTGATACTGCCCCATATTTACAAGTGTGGCGTAAATGTGGGGCAGCACCAAAATTAAGACCAGGGAAAATCTGGACTTACCCTGGCGAAAACAGGAGAAATATGTAATTTCTCTTGGTATTTGCTGTTTCCATGTGTGCTGCATAAAACACCTTTGATTGTTTATATGCAGGAAGGTGTCCCTTCCTTCCTGCACATAAACAATCATAAAAAAATGAGGTTTTGCAACTTCTATGTGTGCTGCATTAAGCCGCACGCATAGAAGTTTCAAATCGCCATTTCAGATTGTTTATGTGCAGGAAGGGACACCTTCCTGTAAATAAACAATCGCTCCCTTTAACGCAGGCACCCTCGCTCTATGGTCCAAGGGGGCCTGTGCTGGCACTAAGCGTCTAAATTTAGCGCCAGCGCAGGGGAAAACGCAGTGCTGCACCATATTCTTGTAAATATGGTGCAGCCCTGCATTTCTAAAGTGACGGAGCGTGTTGTTAGCCTTCTTAGCTTAGTGACACACTTTGCTTGTAAATATGCCCCATGGTTCTACCATGAGTGCAGTGAGGCCTCTATCGGCACAACAAACACAGAATCTTTTCCATGTTGCACTATATATCTTGAAGGTGGATGTTGCACATACTTGCATCAAAACATTCCTGCTGATTTGTGGAATGTCCAAATGACCAAATACTAGGGACCAGATGTACGACCCTTACATTTTGCGACTTGCAAATTGCGTCGCTTTGCGACTCACAATTAGCAACTCGCAAAATTCAATGTACAACAGTGTCACAGACACTGTTAGTGATTCCCAAACGGGTCGCAAATTGCTGCCTCATCAATATTCATTAGGGAAAGTGCAATTTGAGACCCCATTGGGAATGGCTAGCACTCCCAGGGATGGTGGCTGCTAGGGTCAGCAGACCACCATGTCTGGGACTGCTTTTCAAATAAAGCAGTATTTTCTTTTAAATGCATCCCGCTTTCCTTAAATGAAAACGGGGTGCATTTAAAAAAGAAAAATGAAACTTTTCATTTTCATTTTCTTAGGGCAGGCAGTTGTCCCTGGGACCACTGCCTGCTCTTAAAAAAATAGTTTCTCATACACTCACGAAGGGGAAGGGGTCCCCTGGGGACCCCTGCCCGTTTGCGAGTGGTTTACCACCTACTAGAAGTAGGTGGTAAACTGCGAGTGTTTTGCAACCGCAAATGCGGTCGCAAAACAATATTCTTGCTATTAGGAAGGGACGCTCCTCGCTAATAGCGAGAGTCGCAAACGTTATTTGGCGAGGCAGTGACTCGCAAAATAGCATTTGTACATGCTATTACCCTTTTTTGCAGGCGCAAACTGGCCAATCACTCATTTGCGAGTGCAAAAAAGGGTCGTACATCTGGCCACTGGTGATCTAGCCAGGCTGTGAAGGTCAGGTAATTCGAATGTGATGTAGAATCTGAGTCCTTCCTTGCAATGTAGTTCCAGATGGATTTTGAGGGTTATAGTCAGAGAGTTCGAGAGCTGTATATGCTTGGCATACCAGAAATATCTCTGCCATGCAGGGGCGATCAATATTATCTTACGTGGCTCCTTTCTAACACTAGTGAGAACCCTCGGACCAGGGAAAATGGAAAAGCATTATACAAAGACGTGGACAAGTTCATTCCCCCAGATCTTCCTGTTTGAACTGTTGGCAAAAAGATGGCATTTCTTCTTGTACTGAGTCACACACAGTTCTAATCTTCGCATGAGCATATTATTTGTCACCACGGAAGGTTTAATCCCTGCCTAGTGGGTTTCATTCGAAGTCTGCACAATGCAGAATCAGCGGAATCCATGAAGATATAGACCCCTGGAGAAACATGTATTGCTGAAGTGGGTCAATTAATAGGACAGAGATGGATGTGGCGAGAGCCATCTAATTCCCCACACGATCCGGAGAGGGTAATGTCTTTCCTTGAGAAATATTGAGACAAGCTCCCAGAAATGTCAAGCTTTTTGCTGAAGATGGGGAAGAATTAGCCTGATTTAGAGTGAGCCCCTGGTGCTGGAACAGGGCCAGGAAGTCATTTGTTGGGTCTTCAGCCTCTCTCCTTCTGCACGCTTTTGTAAGTCAGTCATTTAAATAGAGGAAGACTTGACAGTTTGTTTTATGGACAAGTGCAGAGACTGGTGGGAGATATGTGATGAAAACATTTGAAGTTGAGTTGAGGCCGAATGGAGGAGCCTTGCACTGGTAGTGCTAACTGGCCATAGAAAAATTCTACAGTGTGGCCACCACAAATGATTAGGAGTAGTCACATAGTCCAATGTGATATTTTCCCATTCTGAGGCAAAGTCTAAGATCTTATCTCCCACTGTATGCAGAGTGGAGGAGGCCAGCAGGGGAAGTGGGGGTTGGGGGGGAGCTTGATTACGGCTGTCTTGATCCTGAGCATGCAAGGGCGCTCTTCTTTCTAGCAGCATTTTGCTGTAGATTTGTCTCTGAGACCTGGCATATCCTTGATCAATGTAGGATAGCCAGAAGTACCCATTCTGTCTGAGATGAGGGTTTGCAATAATACAGTGCCAGAAGTAAGCCTACTGTGTAGGCTCCTGTTTTGATGCCCTGAAACATCTCCTCCTCTTGTTTACAGAAGAGTGTCTGACAATTAAAAAGCATATCCAGAAATTTCACCTGCACCACTGGGGAAAAGGAAGTGCTCTTTAGCAATTGTTTTGGGGAACTATATTCCCTGAGAGCTGCAGGAAATAAAAGTTGGCCACATTCATGGCCACATCAATAACAGCAGACATTTACCATTTCTCTCATGATTCTTTTATTAGTGTCCCGCTTGTCATAAGAAATGAGCTCTAGAAGAGAGGCAATGTCACTTCACATCTGTTGGTTGCATAGACAAAAGATAGCAAGAGCATAGTTACTCAGTTATGCTGCAGGAATGGATCTTACTCTTTTGCCAAGGCGTCAATGTGTTTGTCTTCCTGATCTGGAGGAGTGGAAGTAAGTGTGCGTGGGTTGCCCGTTTTCCATTGGGCAGCTACCACAATGACAGATTCTGGGCAAGATTGACCCATGAAGCAAGCTTGGGCACTGTCCAGTGCATGATAGTTCAACCTCGGAACAATGACTAGAACACTGGTTGGTATCTTCATGAGTTTGACACCAACCTGCCAAACATATCCAAGAGTAGGAATGGACTAATCAACTTATTGCGCTGTTCTTTGAAAATATTTGGAAAATATGGTTGTTCTGTCGACATCACTGGGAGGGCGGACAGTTAGCAGCTCTGTGGAAGAGTCATGTCATTCGGAGATGCCATATGGCAATATGTCAGCTTAAGTTGGATCTTCATGTACCTCACTTGTAGCTGAACATGCTCCTCCTCGTGCCCTGATTGTTGCCATCTTCGTGTGAGCCCAGGACCAATTCCTTATGCTGAACTACTTGTCAACCCACCATTTTGGGCGCTTCATCTTTGCTGCTACTATCCGCGAGATCAAATATGTTCTCCTGAGTGTTTGAGTATCCATACACGGAGGTGGTGGTTGATGTTGCAGCAATGGTGGTAGAGGTTGTGGTACACATATACTTGGAGCATGCCAAGGAGGGCTGAATAACTGGATTCCTTGGCTGTCATTGGAGGGGAGTTGGATTTGTCGGTTCTGAACACACATTTGCCATAATTTGCTGGAAAGATACACCATTTATAGTTTGCTGGAGGTAAGTATTTTCCTTGGATGGTAGCTTGTGTAATGAGGTCCATAATTATAGTAAATACTGCAGCTGTCATATTGAGCCTAATCTTTATACGGTTTGTCTTTATAGTGATCCTGATATGGTCCAGACTCAAACTCTGGTATGTACAGGATGCTCAGTTGCTGTAAGTAGTCTGGGATTAACCCTTGTCTGAGAGTATGGACTCCAAGTGTTCCTCTGTCCTTTTCTTAATCACGTTCACAGATTACCATGCAGTATGGAGATAAGCAGAATCAGGCAGCCACATTACTTAGCAAAGATTGTACTTTTTGCCTAAGGCACAAATTGTATTTGCTTAAAAGCCCAAGTTACATACAAAAACTGGCTACAGAGTACATTCTGTACAAAGTACCTAAACAACAAAGATTAAAAAATAACTGGGCCTTTTTAAGAGTTTCTCAGATGGGATACTCCAAGAGTCGGCTGCCGTATTACAAGACCCTGGATCTAATGCACTTGTAATAAAGCAAAAGAACATCCAACATGTTTGTGATGGAGTATCCTATCAGCCAAACTCACAAGGCCTTTGATCTTGGAGGCACATCCTTTGTTAGACAATGTTATAGTCCCTGGAAAATGATGTGTGTGTTAGCGCTACAAAACATACAACACTGAGGCATTGGCTACCAACAGTGATATAAACATACTGGTCCTGACACTGAGACTTATTCTAATTGGTTGAACGTGTGGTTAATCATAATTCTGTTCTTTCAGCAAGGTTGTAGGCCACCCATGCAGCTAGTCAAACAGGCTCCTTGGTTATGTCCATTATTAATGGCCGCACACAGCACTCCTTCTATTGCTGTAGGATACCACATACATCTCTCATTCCTTTTAGTCTGTTTTTGGTCACAGCAAACCCCTGAAATAAACAAATTTGGCCTGGGATTTCTTTCCATGTAACACAGACTACAAAAAAATGTGCCAAGCCTGATTCGGGACAAGGTTGTTTGCTAGTATAATCCCAAACCATGCTATAGCGCCTGGGGCAAAAGCATGTTGTTAATGTCTTTGGGGCAGCCAGTACTTTCTCATGTGATGGGGAGCCTTTGTCACCGCTCCATAAAGGTGAGTGGACAATATGTACAGTAGTTCAGCCGTACCCCTGAGCAGAGAAAAAAAAAACGGCCTTGTAGGGAAAAATAATACAACTTCAAAGCATATAGGGATTCAGTCATACACAGTGAGTCCATTGTATTTATCATGTATCATATCATGATGATGATGTAAGGATCCATTCGAAAATAAATGTTAGCAGCATGTCCCTTGTATGGATAGGTGAATATGAAGCATGACTGAATAACTCATAATACACTAAAAATGCTTTATAAAGTGGAAAGCAATTCTGATTCATTTCTAATTTATGCCACAGCATTGGAAATTTACACAGAATTTTGCGTGCATAACTCGTTGACCCGCAATATCTTCCGTTTTACTGCCGTCACATACATTCAGCTATTGTTTCTCAATAATCATGTATCACTACTAATCAGTATTCAATTTGAAGTTTTAAGTCAAATGTTTGGCACGTTTGAAAAAAACACTTTCAATTTTACTGCAATTACACTGGATGTATCTTTTAGTCACAGATTAAAGACAATCCAGTAGACTCGTTAGAAAATATGGACAGTTAGCTTATAAAATATAAGTTTAAGTCCTCGAAAAAAATATTGATTTCATTTTTAACACACACATTTTGTAAGGCATTGACATGCACGTGAAATGATGTAGGCCCAAACAAACAGATAAGGAGCTACCTCAGTGCATCACAAAATGAATTTCAAGGAACTCTCAGGGTCAGTATGTGCTAAACTCATGTGCCTACATGCTTTTAAAAAATATTTTATGCGGTACGCATAAATTATGAGCAGTATCAAACTATACTCAATAATTAATTGTACTGCTGAATATCGACACCAACAATACCGAAATAGAAGAATATTGAGCACAGAATATTGAGGGACAAAATAGAAAAAGGTAAGTGCATATAGAGAAGTATAGATTTACTATTCCTAACTCCATATCTACGTACCTTGAAGATATATGCAACGCTTAAGTACATATATGTGGAGTTAGGTATAGAAAATCTAGACTTGCTTACCTGTCAATATTTTGGTTTCGATATTCTGTCTTCGATATTATGTCACATCGAGATTTTGTGGTTTCCATACTCAAGAAGCACTCCCAATAAATATGTTGCAAAATGTGTCTCACTACCTGCACAGTCCCATAGTATAAAAAATGGTAAAGAGCAGCTGATTCCGTTTCCGTGCATAATTTTTCCTGCATTCAGGAAAAAGAAAATATTGTGGCATCGTTCTAGTTGTTTGGCAGCAATTGCCGGATCCGGAAGCTTAGACTCCGGAACCGGAAGTCGGCCATTTTGTGTGTCGCCGGCTGACAGCGAGTGAATGCACGTTATCCCGGCGCTCCAGGAATAAAAGCCTGAACTTACACAGTCCGACTCTGTGTCTCATTGGGGTAAAACATACACTTTACAATGGCGACGAGGCGGGATGTAATCCAGCATTAGCTACGCTGGTCCTGCGGGAAAAAAAAAAAAAAGAAAGAAAAAACGGAATTCTCTGCAATATTTGCAGGAAAGATCCCTGAACCCACGGAGCACCACACAGAGCCTCAGGAGGCATCCCGGAGCGCGGCAGAGGCGACGGCCAGCACCAGCTGACGAGCAGTCAGCGTACAACCACCCCACCACGCAGGACACACACACCCCTTGCCAGCCGTCACAAAAGAGGACGCCGCCATCCAAGAAGGTGGCTAGGGGTTACAAGGGTGTGAGGAAAGACAACACGCAGCGTGGTGACCGCGTGGGCACCCACCACGAACGCAGCCAAGGAAGGTAGCAACCCCAGAGTGCAACCGCCCGCACCAGGCACGCTGGCGGATCAGCAGGTGAGGGGTGAGGTGGCAGGCAGAACAGACGGTGGTAGACCACGCACTAACAACAGTGTAGAAGGTGCGACCGGAGGAGCGGACAGCAGGGAGAACGACGAAGAGGACAGTGAAACAAGACAGGCGCCAGGCAGCCCGCCCAACCACGCGGTTCCCACCCAGGCAGTCCCGAGGGGCGGCGGCAGGATGGCGACACCATCCACTTCCCTCACCCACATGGGCCCGTTCCTTCCGAAGAGAGGGGAACCGACGATGCCGTGGGAAGACTGGAAGCGATACTTCCTCAACAGCTTGGAAGCCTTGGAGGACGAAAGTGAAACCGCCTACACGAGCCAAAGGAGGGGGAAGATACTATTGCACAATTTGGGCCCTGAGGGGTTAAGAGTTTACGACACCATAGTCAAAGGCACCAGGGACGCGGCCGACATGGACGTGTTCCGGCATGCCATAGAAGACCTGGACGCACACTACAGACCGGTGGTATGCGTGGCCATCGACAGACATACCTTCTTCCACAGAAAACAGGAGAGCGGTGAGACGGTAGATGAATACGTGGCGGCTCTGCAGAAATTAGCCCTCACGTGTAAATTTGGAGCCCTACAAGACGACCTAGTACGTGATCAAATCATAATGCACACGACGAGCACGCACGTGCAGGAAAAACTGTGGGTGAATGGAGATGCGCCCTTGAAAGAGGTGTGGGCCATGGTGAAGAAGGCGGAGTTGTCCAAACGGTGTGCACAAGCAGCCAGGAAGGATGGAGGAGGAACACAAACTGTCTGCAGAGTCATGGTACACAACAAGGGAGACAAACCCAGGCAACGAGAACCAACAAGGGATCCAGACACCAGGAGAAACCAACAAATGGGAGGAGATAACCTGAAGACAAGCAGAGGCGTGAGACCAAGCTGCTACAGGTGCGTAAGCATGTCTCATCTGGGCAACGACAAGGTGTGCCCAGCGTTCAGGGCTAAGTGTTCGTTCTGCAACATATTTGGACACTATGAGAAAGTGTGTCGTAGGAAGTCCAAAAGAACCGCCATCAAGTACATAGACCAAGGAAACCAGGAACAGGAAGAAACGCAAGAAGAGGAAGGAGACCAGGAAGAACTCCTCTACATCGATGTCCAAGTCCTAGAAATGGGAGGCAAGGTGTCGGATAAGCCGAGGCTCGACATGCACATGGGAGGTGTACCAATTGAAATGATCGCGGACTCAGGAGCCCCCATCACAATCGCCCAGAAACGAGTGTGGGAAGAGAAGTTTATGACGAAAATAAAAGCTGAACTGCACCCCATGGATGTGAGGCCTGTCACATACACCGGACAGAGAATACCAATGCTAGGGTATTGCCCGTTGCTATTCAAATTCAAAGGGAGACAAGCCAACTGCAAACTATACGTAGCAGAAAAAGGTCCATCGGTACTCAGCTGGAAAGATCAAGGCGCCCTGGGCATCCTGTTAAATCCCGGAGGCATAGAGAAAGTGTTACACATGGACATGGAGAGCGGACAAGAGGAGGCGTGGCACAGAGAATATCCCAAGGTGTTCAGTGGGCAGATTGGTGAGCTGGCCAAGTTTAAGCACTTGATACGGTTGAAAGAAGGAGCAAAACCAGTCATCCACAAGGTCAGAAACATTCCATTCCGATGCAGGGAGGCAGTGCAAGAAGAACTGGACAGGTTGGAAAGGAGTGGGGTGATACAGGCCATCGAGAGCGCAGAGTGGTTGTCGGCCCTAGTGGTAGCCCAGAAGCCCAACGGGAAGGTGAGGCTATGTGTAAACCTCAGAGAACTTAACAAAAACATTCTAATAGACAAATTCCCACTCCCATGCATCAATGAGATGCTAGCTATGACAAAGGGAGCTAAGGGGTACTCAACGGTCGACCTGTCGTCAGCTTACCATCAAGTAAAACTCCACCCGACCAGCAACCATCTCACATCCTTTATAACACCTTTTGGATGTTACAAATTCGTGAGAATGCCGTTTAGTCTGGCGTCCGCGGCAGCGGTATTCCAAAAACTGATGCACAGGCTCTTTCAGAAGGTGGAGGGAGTCCAATTCTTCCAAGATGATATCCTCGTTGTGGGGAAAACCAAGCAAGAACACAACGAAAAACTCCACATAGTGCTACGCACATTACAAGAAAACGGACTCACGGCGGAATGGTCAAAGTGCAAGTTCGGGGTCCCTTCTGTCACCTATTTAGGTCATGAAACTAGCGAACAAGGAATTGTGCCTAACAGAGCCAACTTGGAGGCGATAAAGAACGCACCTGCCCCAGGAAAAAAAGAAGACGTCAGGTCGTTTCTGGGCATGGCCGAGTTTTACAGCAAATTCATCCCCAACTTTGCCACCAAGACGCACTGCCTACGCCAATTGCTGAAGGAAAGAAACGGGTTCAAGTGGACCGAAGAAGAGCAGGAGGAATTTGAGACCTTGAAACGGGAAATGGGAGAAGCCATACCACTTGAAGGTTTTGACCCGACGGCCGTTTCCATACTCACCACTGATGCCAGTGACCGAGGCTTGGGAGTGGTATTGATGCAAAGATCCGACAAAGGAGACATATCAACAGTCAGCTTTGCGTCCAGATCCTTGGCCCCAAACGAAGAGAAGTTTAGCGTAATCGAAAAAGAGATGCTGGCCGTGGTATGGGCGATGGAACACTTTAGACAATACCTGTGGGGAGCCAAGTTTGTGGTCCGCACGGATCATAAACCCCTGATAAAGGTTCTAACGTCTAGTGGACATGCGCACGCCACCCCGAGAATAGCCAAATTGACTCTAAGGTTATTGGATTTTGTGTATGAAGTGGAGTATATACCGGGGCCCCAGAACAAGGTAGCAGACTTCCTTAGCAGGGCAGCAGCCATGGAAGGACTGGAGGAACAGGAGAAGTCGAGATGGGAAGGCTACGTTGTGGCGACCGTGCAGGACATGGAGCAGGTGATCAGTGCGCAAGAATGGGCGGAGGCCTACAGGTTGGACGAGGACTTGGAAGCGATCAAAGGATACGTCACGCATGGGTGGCCCGAGAAGAGGCATCTGAAGGAGGAATTGAGGAGGTATTGGGAGGTGAGAGAAGAGCTGTCTTTGGGGGAGGATCCCCTTTTCCTACTCAGAGGAGACAAGGTCATTCCCCCCCGAGGCCTAATTGAACACCTGATGGCGTTACTGCATGAGGGCCACCAGGGAATCACGAAGACCAAGGACCTGGCCCGACAGGCATACTGGTGGCCTGCGATTGACGCTCAAGTAGAGAGGTACGTGAGACAATGTGACTCCTGCTCCAAAGCAGACAAATCCCAGGTGATGCTGAGACCACAATTGGGGAAGTTCCCCATGCCGGGAGGACCCTGGGAAATGGTGTCCATCGACGTAATAGGACCGATCCTGGACTATGAAGGGAACCAGAAGTATGCAATAGTGTTGATGGATAGGTACTCCAAGTGGCCGGAGGTGGAAGTGAAGGACACAGTGGACTCGGATGCGGTGATCGCCTTCTTGAATGCAGTGTTCATAAAAGAAGGAATCCCAAAGATCCTAACGTGCGACAATGGACCCCAGTTCGTCTCGGCAAAATGGGAGGCCTACATGTCCAGAAACGGGATCGAAGTAAAACACACCCCCATATAGCATCCAGCGGGGAATGGCCTGGTGGAACGTTTCAATCGGGTAATCATGGGAACCATCCAAGCGGCGATAAATGATGGACTCGATTGGGAGAAGGAACTGCCCAAGATGCTATGGGCCTACCGCATTACACCGGGCAGCACAGGCTACAGCCCCTTTAAAGTGTTAAGAGGAAGAGAGCCTTTCACCAAGGACAACATCGCGTGAAGGCAAATGGTGGTGCAAAGTAAATGGTCACCAGCAATAGTAAGGAGAAACCTGGAGAAGGCGCAAGAGACATACACAGAACAGTTCAACAAGAGACGGAATGTGCAAGGAGTGGCTCTTAAGAAAGGTGACGGCAAGGTGTGGTCGCAAGACAGAATGGCCAAATGTAGCAAAATACTGAAGTGGACAACGGGAGTGGACGTGGAAGTAGAAGGAGACGCAGAGAGATGAGAAGTGAAAAGTTGGGAAGGGGGACAAGAGCAAGTGGATGGAAGGACACCGCAAGTGGAGGAAAAGGATACCATGCACGGCGGGAGCAATAGAGGGAGCGAGGAAGGTGGTAGCGCGAATAGGAAGGGAGAAGGTGAAGAGAAAAAGGTTGGAGAAGGGATGAACACAGAAGCCTGAGGAAGGACCGCAATGAAGGACAGACAAAGAGATGAGAGAGTAGAGGGAGCAGTGAGAACGAGAGCAGGAAGAATTGTGAGAACTCCCAAGAGATTTGAGGACTATGATATGGACATTAAGTAAGAGAGTGTTTTCCTTAATTATATTGTTTAGTGTGTAAAGGGGGGAGATATGTGGCATCGTTCTAGTTGTTTGGCATCAATTGCCGGATCCGGAAGCTTAGACTCCAGAGCCGGAAGTCGGCCATTTTGTGTGTCGCCGGCTGGCAGCGAGTGAATGCACGTTATCCCGGCGCTCCGGGAATAAAAGCCTGAACTTACACAGCCCGACTCTGTGTCTCATTGGGGTAGAACATACACTTTACAAATATGTGTGGAAAGACATTTGGTTGTACTGGGTGTGTTGCTGCACTCGGTAAAAGTTTGTACCTGGGCGGGAAAGAGAAAGTCCCACAAAGATAGAACTCCAGCTGATTTGGAATAGAAGCTAAAAGTGGAAAATATTAGTGAAGAAAAAAATAAAAATAAAATATATGTACGCATATATACAATGGTGTGCATGTGATCACAGGTGAGAAAAGGGTGTGTGTGTGTCTATATAAAGAGATAATATACTATGAAATTATGCTTTTCAATGTATTTTTACATGTTCCAAGATGGCGCTGAAAGATTCGTGTACGTTTTCATTGTCAATGTATGTGTCAGAATACGAAAAAAGTTACATAAATAAAGGCTGTTTCCAGCACGCCAAATCACCATCGTAAAAGGCGTTTGCCGAAACGCGTCTGGTTGCGTTTGCGAGCCAATAACAAAACATCTATGGACTCGCCCCCGTGAGTGCTTTTCATTTTTGAAAGTAAAGAAGGCTGGAAGCTGATGTTAAGCTGCTGCACCTCCCACCGACAAAAGAACCCGCTCTTAAGTGCACGAAGCTGGTGCAAAAACCTGGGAGCATATATATTTATATACTGGCTCTGTTTACAAAATAAAAACTTGGAAATCAGAAGGATTGTTGTGTGCGGCTAAACTTTGTTGAAAAATTAATTTTGGCCCTGGGTCCGGCCCATAGCCTGCACCCGCTGCTGAGCGCTCCGGAATCTTGACCCCATTGTCTTTGGATATATAATATTCGTCAGACATTGTCAAGTGTGTGGTATTGGCTTTCTTCTGAATTATTAGCCTATTGCAGGTGTCAAGGCAGCAAAAATCAGAACCGCTAATGAAGCAAAAATGTTTGTATGTGAAAGAACTGTATTTCTAATTATCTGCATTATCAAACTCCACATATAATCCTCAACCGGCCAAGCATTTTTTACATGGCACATGATAGTGTTATTTTGTACTTTAACCAAAGTGGCATGGCATGAGATATCTCCAAGCCATTTTTAGGTCTCACCCGAGAGAGCACATGCACTGTTGCTTGGGAGGAACTTTTGTTAAGAGAAAAAAAAGCTTAAAGGGGCCTTAGAGCCCATCCATTACTTACCATAGGTTGGCTTCATCGTCACTCTCATTTCCCATTACATAATATTGGTTGGCTTCATCGTCACTCTCATTTCCTAACTCCTCATTAGTTAAAGCATGCCAGTTACACTTTCTTCTCTTCATGTGTTGGTCTCTTTAACGGAGCATGGACCAAGTACTGATTGATTTCTTAATACATGTCCTTCCGCTGGTTGTGCATGGATCGAATTACTGTTTTTTCCTCCCCCGCTCCGTTGCTTATTGCTGTTGTCCCCCTCGTCCCATTGCTTGTTGCCTCTGTCATCTGTTGATCGACAAGAAAAAACCAAAGCAACTAATCATCACTATGCCATCACATACAATAAAACACAATATTAAATAAACATTAGCAAAGCAAAATCTATTGGCTTTGTCAATGTTTTTTGACATGTTGTCCAGCATCACGGCTGCTGTGCAGTGTGGCTGAAAGATTATAAAAATAAGCAATATGATGCGGCCAATGCTGGGCGTGTCGTAGCAATTTTTTTTTCCTTATATAGGTGAGACCTATTAGCGCTGCCAATGCTTGTTAGTGCTCTGAGCAGTGAGGTGACTGCAATGTACATATTAATCAATATTAATCTATTTGTTCTGAAAAACAGAAAGTTGTTATTAAGCCAGCACTGCGGAAAAAAAGATGTGTTCCAGTGTCTGGTATCTGTACTTTCTGTAAAATATAAGTGATGCGTTAAACATCAAGTTGTACCTAATTGCTTGTTTCCTTCATATGTATTCTATCAAAGTACAAACATGCTGTTATTGTAAACGTTCAATAGATGACTTTGAGGTGTAAAAAAAGAATTGAATACATTTCTAATTTCGCTAGCTTTGCATTTAATCTGAAAATAGACACACAAGTTAATTGTTACGACTACAGAATTTGATGTGTGTAATTCATTTCAGCTGGAATAAAAGCAATTAGTATACATATAGCTTTTCTGTGTGGAGTTTCTTTATTAGGCTTTGTATGGGAAGCCATTCATGTCAAATATACAGCTCCCCATATAGGACACTTCCTGAAATACATAGCGTGCTGCAAAATGAATATGACAAACATCAGAATGAATGTAGTATGTGTTAAAATAAATATGATACCTGACAGAGTAAATCTGACTTGAACCAAAACAAATATGAAACCTGGCAGAGTGAATATGCTACTTAGTGAATAATGCGAATACCCCACGCTCAAATTGAGATATACTGAAATCTATATCAATCATACTGAAATAAATATGGCCCTCAGTCTAAAAATATAACAATCAACAATCAAATGAATACAATATTCATCAAAAAGAATGGGACATTTCTTGAAATTACTGACATATGCCAAGAAAAATATGAAATACATTGAACTTGATAGGACAGGTTCAAATTATTATAAATTACCGAAAGGAATATATATAATGCACCTTGAAAATAATATAACCTACAATGAAATGAACATTACACATGCTTCAATGAAAATGAATTGGTTGAAATGAATATCACCCAGATTGCAATGAATATGAGATATACAGAAATGAATAGGAGATGATTTAAAATGAATATGGCTTCTGTTGAAATTAATATAAGTCCCATTCAACTGAATTTGACATGCCTTAAAATAAGTATGACCAAAGCTGAAACTCTCAGGACACTTGTCAAAATGAATATGGCATGCATTGAAGTTAATATGATACATATTCAAATAAATATGAGTTATGTTACAATAGATAAGTTGCATCTTAAAATTAATATGACACTGGTTAATATGCAGATGACATCCACTGAAATAAATACATTGATTGAAAAGTATATAACTCATGTTAAAATTAATATGACATGAGTTGAAATGAATATGAGCTTCATTGAAAGGACTTCGACATGTAAAATGAATGAGACTAACGTTAAAATGAACATGACATTTATCAAAATGAATACGGCTTGCATTGAAAGTAATATGATACACATTGATATGGTTATGATACCTGTTGAAATGGATATGATTCATGTTAGAATTAATATAAAATATGTTAACATAAATGAGACATCAATTTTTTAATTTTTTTGTCCTCATACTTGCCATCAGAATGAATAAACTCTAGATGGGGTCTCTCTGCGCCTTCCACACAAACGTATTCGATAGCCGCCCTAGGTGTCTGTGCCAGGCATACAGAGTTCGCCCAGAGGTAAGGCTTTCTCCTGGTCCCACTCCCATTCCCCTGACTAGACAAACCGCAGGTTACTAGGGAGGACCGGACAACAATCCTCTGGCATAATCATAAGACCGATGTTAGTTCTTACTGCACATCTCTAGAGCTGTCCAGATCTTAATAATACTCGATCCGTCCCAGGCCATATCTGACTGGCTAGTCATAATGATGTTTTTAAGACAATCAGCGAATGTAGGTGGAGCCTCCAATTTCCATGCCCTGCAAATTTTGCTTCTAGCTATGACTATTACATAAAACAGACATTTTGAGGCGGGGGTACTCATACAGTAGCTCAACGGTAAACCAAAGAAAACTAATCTAGTACTGACTTCAATTGGCCTTAATAGTACCTCCTCCAGGAAACCACATACCGCAGCCCAGTACGGAGCAATCTTTGGGCAGCCCATGAACATATGTTGATCGTCTGAAGCCTGGTGCTTACATCTAGGGCAATATTATGTCCTTGTGGACATCTTGGATAGTTTAGCCGGAGTCCAATACACTCTATAGGCTGTGTATAGGTGATTCCTCCTAAGATTCGCTGGTTTAACCACTGTTTGGTACATAATGAAGGAGTCACTCCAGATTTTCCGTATCTCCTCTCGGTTTTCTGTAAGGGCATTACCCCACAGTTTCTCCAGCTCAGAGTCCAAACAGTCCCTTACTTCAGTGAAAGCCCTATACCAGAAGGAGACCTCACGTTTCCAAGGGCCCGCTCTGGAAATGGAGTCAAGGAAAAAATTATCTTCTTCATTGCCCCAGGATTGTGTTGCCCACCAAGCAGAGAGCTGGTAAAACTTAAATCTTGCTAAAGTCCCATTTGTCATGTTGGAGAGGGACTCCCAATTCATAAGCTGTAAGTTTTTACAAAGGACACCCCATATCCTAATACCAGATACTTTAAGCGGCTGACATAGTTGATCCAGGAAGCAATCTGGGGTGCCAGGGGAGTCCCAGATCGGAGCCTGTAAGGTGTAATATGGTATCTCCAGGACTCTCCTGATATATCCCCAATTCTTAAAAGCGGCCAGGAGGATCTTAAGTCTGATTTTTTGTAGAATTTGGGGTCCCCGAACTTAAAAAGAAAAAATTCCTGTCCCTGCGGCACATCCTGCAGCATTGCCCGAAATAAAAGGGCCTGCGAAGAAGAATCTAACTTATTGGCTAATATTCTAAAATTCTTAAAATGGAAGGCATGACAGTAAGCAAGTAGATCCGGTAAGGCCAAACCTCCAATCTTCAACCCTCTCCTTAGTTTCTTCCAAGCTATTCTGGATGCTTTTGTTGCCCATATAAAGGAACCAATCTTCCCTTGAAGGCTGGCAATATCCTTAGAGTTAAAGGGTAGTGGAATTGTATTGAACAGGAAGGTTATTTTAGGCAGGATCGTCATTTTTACAAGATTAACTCTCCCATAGATATTCAATGGTAGACCTCCCCATCTTAACAATAACCTACACACCTCCTTGGATACCTTTTGCCAGAAAATCTTGTGTATATCCATCAATTTCTGGTTTAAATAGATCCCTAGGTATCTGATCTGTTCTCTGGCCCCCTGTATGGTGCCTAAACTATTCCACCCATAATATCAGTTTTTTCCCTGTTAATTTTATAGCCAGAGATTCTACCGAATTCCTCAGCCAGTTCGAATAACCGTGGGATTGCGTCAATATGATTCGAGGTGTACAAGAGAAGGTCATCTGCATATAGAGCGGTTTTAAGCTCTAAATCCACAATTTTAAAAGGTGTATTGATACGATCCATTCTAAGTGCACCAACAAAAGGCTCAATATATACATTAAACAATAAGGGGGACAGGGAACACCCCTGCCTGGTACCTCTAAAAATACTAAACCACCCCGTTAGGGCACCATTAACTAGGACTTTCGCCCTAGGATTCAAATAGAGAGATTTAACTGCTTCGATAAAATTTAATGTCAAACCAAACTTATTCAGGGTCTCCCAAAGATACTCCCAGTTAACCTGGTCAAATGCATTAGCGGCGTCGATTGCAATGATGGTAAGTGGCAACTTTTTTCCCTCCGCGAAGTCGATTGTACCGATTACCTGGAAAGTAAGCTCAGTAAGCTGCCTCCCTGGTATAAATCCCCTCTGATCTGGGTGTATGATTGTTTTGATGATTCTGGCCATCCTAGTGGCCAATATCCAGGAGAAAATCTTCAGGTCAGAGTTTAATAACGAGATCGGTCTGTACGACTCGAATGAGACATCAATTGATGGGAATATGACACATGCTAAGATGAATATGACATCCTCTGAAATTAATTCAACATGTCCTAAAATGAATATGACCAATGCTGAAATTAAAATAAAACCTGTCAAATGAATATGTTATTCTTTGAAATTAATTTGATACACATCAAAATGACTATTGCATGTATTGAAATGAATATGACCGATGTTGAAATGGATATGACCCATGCAAAAATTATTGTGACAGGTGTGAAAGTGAAAATGACATTGATTGAAATGAGTATGACATTCATTGAAAGGAATATGACAAAGAAGTAATGGGGAGTTAATAGAAAAGAGTGGGTGATAAAGAGATGGAATAAACAATGTGGAGGGAAAACTGAAGGGAACGGGATGAAACATAAAACATAGATTGAGTGATGCAGAGTGAGGGATGTGAAGTGATTATTAGAAATCAGAAGTGAGAGATAAAGTATGTATGGGGAATAGAGAATGACTGATGGATGGTGAGGGATGGCGAGTGAGGGCAGAGGAGGAATTAGGGCATTTAGAACCATCTTTATATTTTGTCTGTCAGCCCATCCTCTGCCAGCGAGATGGAGTAAATTACCACAATGCCCGGACAGAGGTGCTGACAGACACATTTTGAAATGTCAATTGGCCTGACAGACATTTCAAGCATTGACAGGTACCACTTTTCCCTCTCCATCAAAAAGTTTAACAGGGCCCTAAGCATGATAGAAGAGAAGTAAAGAATGAAGAGTGAAGAAGAAGGGAAGGGTTGAGAAATGAAAAGAAAGTCAAGAGTGAGGTAGGATGAGTTTTGGATACGGACTGATGAGTGCAAAGGATGTGGAGGGGCATGTGTCGTGTGTGGAGAGGGGATCGTATACCCACAGTGAAGACCTGGCTTTATGATATGATATACTGCAACAACCAACAAGAATTCTTCTATTCCACCATTCCCCAGGCTCTGTAGCCCTAGAACATGTGGGGCTCATTGCAAGAATACATGTTAGCTCATGATATCAACAGTATCAAAACCAGTTAAAGCTTGAGCCAAACATACGGAATGGGGGAGGGATTGGCAAATGATGGAAATGTGTATCCAGAATAATTGCTGGACAAGAGTTCCAACTATATTGGTACCTGAAGCACCCCTGTGGCTCCATTTTAGTTGTGATAAATCCCACTTTACTTTTCAGGTGCCAATGTGATGTGCGGAAAAGATTCTGGTACAAGGGAGACACTGCTGGACTGCTGATGTATTTTATGCAGGGCCACTGGAATTATGCAGACGAGAACGAACAAATTGTGTGGCTGGGTTGAATGCATTAAGCGACAAGAAAAGAAATTATGTGGCATAATGCAGAACATTTCGTGATAGCATTAATGCATTATTTTGTCATTTATACAAATGTTACCGTCCTCCAGTACCTCGTCCAGCCTTCTGCATCTTTAATGGTGACTTCATTGTCACCTTTGCCATACACTCCAACAACTACATTTCTTTTGGCGACCTCAACTTCCTTCTCGACGACCACATTGACATCAACACTACCAACCTCCTCGACAGCATGAACAACTCGGACCCACCCAACTCTTCCACGACCCCATGCACCCTGCAGGCCGCACACTGGACCCCATCTTCAAATCCAGCAACTGCATCATGTACAGTCAAACCACAGAACTCACCTGGACTGACCACTCCATTATTAACTTCAACATCACAAGCTTACGGAGCTCCACCCCTAGTTAGCCCAATGCCCCCCTACTGCAGCTGGAGCAAAGTCTTAAAAGACACATGGATCAACACCCTTAACACTGCCCTCCACATCTCCCCCAACAACCTAGACCAGAACGTCAGAAATTGGTTCACTAACTGTGCCAACCGCATCATTTCCATAAACAGCAACACCACCAGAAGGTCCACCAAGCAGGATAGCTGGTACACTGAAGACCTAAAAACCACAATGAGACACTGGAAAAAACTGGAAAGGAGATGGCGGACCAGAAAGGACAAGACCAACAAGACAGCCTTCAATACAGCCCTCAACCTCTACCACAGACAGTTGAGTGAATCAAAGAAAAAGGCATTGGACTCACACATTGAATCAAATACCAATAATAGCAAAGAACTCTTCAACATCATCAAATAATTCTCCAACCCCTCAGCCCAAACAAACACCATTACTCCCTCACAAGAACTTTGTGACAACCTTGCAAATATCTTCCACAACAAGGTCGCCAACATCCACAGAAACTTCAAACTTAAGACCAAGGCCACTGACTTCTTCAAGCAATAACCCGCTACCACCACAGACATCTGACTAACTGAATGGAGCCAGCTCACCCCACAGGATACGGCCTCCATCATAAACTTGGTCTACTCAGGGGCCCCAGCTGACCCATTACCTCACCACATCTTCAACCACGTACTCGCCACTTTGTTCAACACCTCAATTACCATGGCCACCTTCCAGGAGGACAGGAAACAAGCAGAAGTCAACGCCCCACTAAAGAAACCATCAGCAGACCCCAGCAAACTCAGCAACTACTGACCGATCTCCCTGCTCCCACTCCTATTTCCAGTCAAAGTATTAGAAAAAACATCAACCAACACCTCCCCTCACATATGGAATGGAACCTCTTTTTGGACTCCTCCGAATCCGCATGCTACATGAGATATTCAAATGGCTACCTCAAAGCTCAAGACGCACCATCACCTAGGACCTCATCTCAGGCTGACTGGACTATGACAAAGCTCTCTGCTCAGGGATCGCAGCTCACCTCCAATGACCACAGACCATACAGAATGCTGCAGCCAGACTCGTCCTGGATCGCCCTAGATGAACCCACATCACCCCCTACTTCAGGGAACTCCACTGGCTCCCTGTACAGAAAAGATGCCACTTCAAGCTCCTGGCCTATGTATACAAGGCCCTATACAACTGCGGACCCGCCTACTTTAACCGGGCTTGAACTTTCCTCAGCCCACTAGACACCTGCTCTGCGTCCCTTTCTCTAAGCCTTACCCACCCACATTGATCTAGCAGATGCGGATGTTACGCCTTTTCCTACCTAGAAGCGAAGTCATGGAACAAGCTACCCTTTTATCTACAGACCTCCCCATCTCTTCCAGAGTTATACAAGTTCCTGAGAAGCTGGCTATTCAGCTAATTAACTGGCCTCTGCCAGCGCTTGGATACCCTCACAGGTGACAGGTAGCGCTCTACAAATCTACTGATCGATTGATAGAGTGATTGTCTGTGAAAAGGTTTCATCTTATTAATACAAACTGAATGCCAAATGCAGCAACAAGCAAATAAAAGATGACCAAATGTTTTTGACGGACCATCCAGTGGCTCAAAACCAGGTGTTGCCATGTTGTTCAAAAGTTTTGATCTGTTTGAGCTAGAAACAACATTTGTTATTTGCTAAAATCTGTAGATTATATAGCAGATGGTGAATTATGTGGAAAATGCAATAAATCCATAATTATGAAAAAAGTACTGCGGCAGCAGAATCACATAATTGCAGTGGCCCTGATTATACAAAATGTTGTCCCATTTGAGTACTGTACTGTGATCTAGTGCTGGAAAGTGTACTGTTCTGTATTGAGCTAACATAACATAAAAGCTAATATTAAAAAAATGAACAGTAGAGAATGATTTAAATATAACAAATATTTAGATGGATAGAAGTAACAGTGAGGTAAATAACATGGTAATCGAAATTAATATGTGCATCACTGTAATTGAATATAAATCACATTGAGGTAAACAAAAGAATGACTGAACTGGATAAGGATATGAATAAAATGGATAGTGAATTGCGTGTAGAAAACACACTGAAAAGCACATGTCACTTACAGCCAATCACAGTGAAGCTCAATGCAAGTTGCAGAGCCCACTCTGGAAAGTAAACAGGGGGCCTCCAGTGGCTCCGCAAGAGGAGGAGTTGTGGGCAGGAGAGAGCACGTTGATAACACATGCAGGAGCAGTGCGCAGACAGTCCAGTTATACAAGCTTTGCTGCTGTGGGGTTTGGGTCACAGGTGTGGGGGTTGCGTTGTGATAACCAGCAGATGGCTGAGCAGCGGGGCTACGGATGCAGAGACAGGGCGCAGGGGAACAGACGACGCACACACACAGTAGTCGTGGTCTGTGCCGGAAGTCACGAGCGACCCCAGCTCGTTTATTTATGCTCTCTGGCCAAGCCTGGCCAGAGAGTGATACATTGTGTGGAGGTGCTTCCGGTCCGTCCTCACATGGGACGATCAACTAGACCGCTACATCCCTTCCCAAGTTAGTCTTTTAAACAATTTACAAAGGACCAGATTTACCATACATAATCAGCTAGTCTTTTATTAGGCCGGTGGTTCCGCTTGAGATCAGTCGGGTGCCAGCAGCCTTCTTGTTCTTGCTAGTGAGTTATTGGCTCTTGCTCGGTAGCAGCGTCCTGGAAACTGATGTTGTACCTGGGTGGTGACTTTGCTGGACTTTGATGTGGAGTATCACCAGAGGTGCAGTCAGCCTCGATCGGTTGCAATTCAGCCGTCTTTGACTGACTTGTACTTTGGGACGCTCTGACTGGACACGGAACTCTTTTGAACCATGAGATGTTCCTTGTTACGGTTTCGCCATCTCTTTCTGCAGTGACTGCGGTTCCGTTAGTTGATTTTACGGTCCATACCTCGGGCTCGTATGTAGTGCAAAACTTCCCTCCGCTCCAGTGACTCAGTAGCAACACTGAACACCCAGGCGTCACTACACGGGCCTTCGCTCGCCGTCAACAACTTGCCTTGTCATTGGCATTCTGTCTTCTCGCTTGGGCACTCGCTGGGTCATATGGTTCTTGTCTCCAGTTGTCAGCCATGGGTAGCATGTCTCGCCGGGGGCCTGTCAGCATCATGGACCATGGGGACCATTGGGTGGTGCAGTGTGGCGTGCTGCGGTACTCTCTCAAAAACCGTTGCAGAGCAGCTTCCGGATCGGTGTTTTCGGCCACCGCTATGTGCAGTACTTTGTTGGTGGTGCGCATAAACCGTTCAACTTCTCCATTAGCTTGCGGCTATTGACGAGTGATTCGGTGATGCTTGACTCCTACTCGTGCCAAAAATTCTTTGAACTCACTGCCTTGGAATGGGGGGCCATTGTCGGTCTTGATGACGTGTGGCAGACCAAACAGGGCAAATGACTTCTCCAATACTGGTTGGAGATTGGCAAACACTGTGGATGGCAGGACTTCGACGATGGGGTACTTGGTGTAACTGTCGATGAGAACAGCTGTGACTCTCCCGTCAGGGAAGCTTCCAAAATAAAGGCTCACCCACGACCACGGCGATGGGGCTGGATCTTCAGTGATCACCGGTGCAGGGGCTTCGGCGTTGCTTGTGAGTTGGCACGCTCTGCAGTTACGTACAACTTTGTCTACGATGTCCTCTAGGTCCGGGAACCACACCTTTTCCCTCATCCTTGACTTCATTCTCCCGATGCCTTGGTGACATTCATGTGCGAGGATTGTCGCCTGTTACTGCAAACTTTGTGGCATGACGATGCGGGAGCCTCTTAGTATGATTCCATTCTCTGCGAGGCTGAGTTCATTCCGAATTCTCCAAAATGTTCCTAGGCGGGTCCCGTCTGGTTCGTTCCAGCCTTGAATGTGTTTAAGAAATCCGTCCCAGGATCCTCCTTTCAAGGCGTCGGCTAGCCATTGAAGGATTGTGTCTTTCTCCATGTGTGTCTTGACTTCTTCTATAGATAGGGCTTGCGGGCACGACCACTGGGCAACCATGTTCACGAACTCTTCCGTTCTTGTGTCTTGATCGCCGTCTGTGTCAGATGCTACCGCTGGGTGGGGAGATAAAAAGTCAGCAGGGTTCTTCGCGCCTGGTCGATACATGAGTTTCATCTGGTAATGTTGCAGTTGGATAGCCCACCTTTCGATCCTGGGGGGTGGGTGAGGCGCTGTCCCCTTGAACAAAGGGAGAAGGGGTTGATTGTCCGTGACTACTCAAAAAGGGTGGCCACTCACGTATAGATGAAAGTGGTTACATGCCCCTTTGATTGCCAGGGCTTCTCGCTCTATTTGTGAGTACCGGGATTCTGTTGCCGTGAGCGCTTTGCTTGCAAAGGCCAGCGGGACCCAAGTTCCTGGCTCAGTCTCTTGGGTGAGTAGGGCCCCTAGGCCTACCGGGCTGGCATCAACCAGTAAGTCCGTGGGGCGAGTGGTGTCGAAGTATGCCATAGTGGTACTGTCTAGCCGAGCTGATTTTATTTGTTTGAACGCTTTGTCTTCCTCACGGGTCCATTTCCAGGGAGTTTCTTTCTTTGTGAGATTGCGCAGCGGTTCTGCAATTGTTGCCAAGTTTGGGATGAACCGCCCACAGTATGTCGCCATCCCTAGAATACTTCTTACTTCAGAAGCATTGGTTGGAGCGGAAGCGAGGTGAATTGCTTGGGACTTCCTGGGATCCACACTTTGACCCCATCCGAATTAAAAACGTATCCAAAGAAGTCGATCGTCTTGCGGAAGAATTGGCATTTTTCTTTGTGAAGAGTGATGCCATGTTCTGCCAACCGCTGGAGCGTCGCTCGAAGTCATTGGTGGTGATCCTCAAGAGTTTTGGAATGAATAAGGATATCATCACTTAGGTTAAGGACACCTTGTAGGCCTGATAGGATTTCTCTCACAGTGTTCTGAAATATTTCTGCGGCTGAAGTTATTCCAAAGTTCAGTCTTTTGTACCGACAAAGCCCCAGGTGAGTCGAAAATGTGGTAATGTACCTGCTTTCCTCTGCTAATTTCAGCTGATGGTAACCAGCGTTCAGCTCCAACTTCGAGAACCACTGTGAGCTGTTGAGGTCAGCTAGGATGTCGTCAACCGTTGGTGTTAGGTGCTTTTCTCGTTTTATGGCTTGGTTGGGCATCCTCATATCGATGAAGATCCGGATCTTCCCTGGCTGCTTCAGCTTCTCAGCGATAACCATGGGAGATACCCACGGGGTTGGACCCGTTCCCTTGTTGTTCAAGCTTCAAGAGTTCTTGCTCCACCAGTGTCCGAAGATGAAATGGAATTCGTCGGTGTCTGAGCGCAACAGGTTGTACTGCCTTATCAATATGTAGCTTTACTGGTGGTCTTTTGATATTCCCTAAACCTTTAAATAGCTGTGGAAACAGTTCTAGAATATCATCGGTCTGGAGGAGCTTTACTGCATTTGCAAACGCAATGAGGTTGAGGTCTTCATCGGTGTAACTTCCGACCAGTATATCTGCTTCTCTGTCAACAACGTGGAACATTGTCGTTACTTCTTGGGTCTCTGATTTCACTTGGACTGTCATTTTTCCTTTCAGGGGCAGTGGTTTTTAGCTCCTATATGTGAGAATCCTGATTTTGGAAGGGGTGAGTGGTGGTCTTGGGTTTAGCCTTTTGTAGTGTTGTGACCCCATTATGTTAACGGTTGCTCCGGTGTCAATCAGGCCAGTCACTGGGGACCCATAAATCTCGATGTTGCACTTGGGTTGGGGTCGCCGTCTTTTCTAGAGGTCACTTGCAAATGATACGAAGTAGCACTCTTCATCTTCTTCCGTGGAGGAGTCATCCAGGCGCTGATGACTGAGTGGAGAATCTGACTGATTGTGACGTTGCGGGCTCACTTTCTTCTAACGATAGATGCCTTATGGCTCCCGTCCGAATTCTCCTTCCTGGGTTGCTCCTGCCGCGCGAGCCACCTCGACATACGCTCGCGAAATGGTTGGGGATGCCACACTTGGAACACATTTTCCCTCTTGCTGGGCAGCTGTCTGTAGGGTGTTCTTCTCTCCCGCAGTAGCCACACTGCATCCGTTTTGTTGTCTTGGCGGGCCATCTTCCTCGCCCACCCCGAAATGGTGTGCGAATTGCGTCAGCTCGCTCCGTCTTGATGCTGCTTGGTTGTTCCGTTTGGTGATTGAGCGCGGACTCCATTGCAGTCGCTCGGGCGTCTGATAATTCATGCGAGTGGGCAAGAATCAATATTTCTTCTAATGATATGTGGTGTTGTGGCAGTTTGAGCGTCCGCAATGTCTTGTTGCGGCAGCCTTGAATGAGTTGTGCCATCACCTCTTTGGTCTGGTCATCTTCAGTGCAGGTGCTCGCCAGCTCTCAGACGTGCGTGAAAGGTATCCATTGATTCTCCCTCTCTCTGTCTGGCCTGCCTGAGTTTGAATCGCTCGTAGTGGGGATTGAGTTGAGGGTCAAAATGGGCGTTCAGCGCCTTGACCGCGGCATCATAATCATTGGGCGCACCAGTGTTCGGGAGGTGCTCAATTTCGTCTCCGGCGAAATGTAACAGCAGTGATCTTTTGACTGCTCCGTCTGCCTCCCTCGTTGCGATGAAATAATTATTAAGACGGCCAACCCACACTTCCATCTTGGTCACGCAGTGGCAGGATCAATTAGTTCACTGAACGGCGGGAGCGCAGTGATTTGGGTGTGCACTGGAGGTGGTAGCGCTTGTAGGGCCACTTGCTGTTGAGCTGCTTGAGCAACAGGATTCGACATGATATCCCCTCACTTCTCAGCACGTGCGTCTTGCCAGGTTTCTCTGTGTGCCTGTGTGCTGGGTTCTAGTGCCCTTGCCAGTGCTTGTTTGCTGTCGACTGCCTTATGATTTATTTATTTATGGATTCTCTTCACCTCTGATCACTATGAGGTGTTGTGTTCTCCTCCGTGTGATTTTTGTGCCTCCCTCCAAGCGGGTTGTCTTATTTCTTTCCCTTCTTGGCTGCTCAATGATTACATCCACTATTTGTACGTGCCACTGTTTGTTTGTCTGGAGGTTCTGACCTTGGCTGTTCAGAACCACGCTGCCCGCGTGGCTCGCAACGTCGGTAGTTTAGGCCTTCAGGCTTTGTACGCTGCTCTGCTGCCTCGCGTGTGCTCCTTCACGCTGGAGTCAGCTGTCTTCACCTCTGCGCATGCGCGCGCAGCTCACGGGGATAATGGGACTTCCAGCAGTGCCGAGCCCCCGGCGCTCTTTGCCTGTAACGCCGACTACAGTTTACTCACTCGGAGGTGCCGGCCGGATCGTGCACTGCTCGCCTCTCGGCCTGCCTGTAGCACCAGTCCTTCACTCGAGCCTCCTTGCAGCTGGGCACGCGTGTCTGCCAGTTCGGGTCTCCTTCACAATGTCCCCTTCTAGAAGGTAGGGGGATCTCACCCTCGTCGCCAGTGTGGGGGTTGCGTTGTGATAACCAGCAGATGGCTGAGCAGCGGGCTACGGATGGAGGGACAGGGCGCAGGGGAACAGATGACGCACACACACAGTAGTCGTGGTCTGTGCCGGAAGTCACAAGCGACCCGGCCCGTTTATTTATGCTCTCTGGCCAAGCCTGGCCAGAGAATGATACATTGTGTGGAGGTACTTCCGGTCCGTCCTCACATGGGACGATCAACTAGACCGCTACATCAGGGACTCTCAAGTAACTTCACAGCAAGCCATCCCAGACTCTTGCTCCCAGCAGCTCCAGGGCTCCCACTGTACAGACTTTTGAGGCTAGAGTGGGGCTGGTGTTGCAGAAGGGAGCTTCGAGCCACTGGATAATTGAGTGCAGGTTGTGCTCTGGATCATGTATGCTGTACTTAAAAAAATTATTTTTGTAAAGCGCACATTCTGAGCTCAAGTGTTCAAAGGCGCTAATAGTGAGTGTATTATTAACACATCAGAGCACCTAAATCCTTTTTTGTACAGTGCACATTTTGAGATGACATTGCATGACCGACTTCTTTGTTCGTAGTTTTTGCCCTTTTCTGTGTCCCTTTCTCCCCTGTTTCAGCCTCTCTGTGCCAGTTTTCTTCTCATTTCAACCCTTGTCTATGCCTCTCTGCACTTCATTTTAACCCTCGTTTGTGCACAAGGGCCCAGTGTGTTTTGTTTTTGCCTTTTTATGAACCCACATTTTCCCTGCATTTTGACTCTCCTGTGCCCCATTTTTTTTGCTTCTTTCTGGCTTGTTTGTGCCTCTTTCTACTTCATTTTTGTCTTTGTTTGCAGCAATTTGTGCTGTTTTTTTACTCTTGTCTGTGAACCCATTTGCAGCTCATTTTCCGCTGGTTTTATGTACCTCTCTGTGCCCCGTTTTCTGCTAGTTGTGCCCCTGTTTTTACCAATTTTGCTACCCCTTCCTTACCCCAGGGCTCCTTACCTTGTTTTCGCTTTCCTCTATCCTGCGCCTCCTCAACTCCACCTCTGCACTTCCTACCCTCCCAGAACCTACTTAATGTCCCCGCAGCAAGGAGGTGCCGCGGGTGCCCTGCTAGCGTCCCATGGCAAGCCTGTCTGTGACTGGACTACGCCCAGTGCAGGAACCCTAGTCCTCCCCTTACTGACCACGTTCCTCTGCTCTCTCCACCCCTCCACTTGCTGCACTGCTCCACACACAACAAAGGGAGTCTTCACTGGCATCTCCCTCAAGCCCTCATGCAAACAGCCACATTCACTGCTGCCATACCCAGATGCACACTAACCAACCACCACCCACACTGCAACCCACCCTCTCGATTGGTGACTCAACGAGACACGCCCAGAGCCACCCTCATTTTTCCTGAATCCAGAAAGACGCTGAAACCCTAGCTTTTCTACTCCCCATCCTGCCCTGTCCTAGGCATGGCTAGGCGCACTCATCTGCTCAGCACCAGGATGCCCTTCTGAGTAATAGTTCACTTTACACAAGCACATAGCATAACATATGTGTACCCAAATTTCTGTGGTGTAGATTTGTATTAACGATGGAGCAACATTACAGTCTATTAAGCAAAAAACAAGAGCTTATTGGATAGCGTACATCCTGATCACCCATATTTGAAGGCTCTCTCAAATCTATTAATGAAGAAAAAGGAGCCTTGGTGAAATATAATATTTGCACAAAATCACACAATTCTTTCAAGCACGGAAGCCGGAATTTCTTATTTTGCCCTTTACAATTCGAGCACTACCTGGGTATCTGCTTTTCTCTTGTCTGTTTTACACCAAATATTTTACATCAAAGGTTTGTATTCATTTCTTGGGCATTACGGAAAGCCTCAGTGACAAGCAGCAAGCAACCTCATGAAAGCTCGGTCATTTTGGGATCCAGGGACCAGGAGGACCTTGAGCTGAGCCACAGCCATCACCTGGCTTGAGCCTTACTCGAGATTTTAATGACTAGCCCACCTCTAGTACAACAAGCATTGGCATAGCCAATAGGTCCCGCCTTTGGGACCTTTTAATTGTTTAACCATGCAACAGTTAATGTTGTTTCACCAGGGATATTGTGCTGCATTACTAAATACTTATAAGGTCCCAAAAGCGAGACCTATTGGCTATGCCAATGCTTGTTACACTTGTTAACACTGTCTGGGCATAGGTTGAACCTCATTAGAACCTGTTCAACACCCAAACATAGCAATAAGCAACAGAAAGGTGACCTGTCAATCTTTGCAAAGGGGTTTCCACTGCGAAGTAACGTGTCACTGCGTTTTTAGTAACTTTTGAACCGTTTGAGCTAAAAGCAACATTTTTTTTACATTTGCAGATTATGTAGCAGATGATAGATTAACTGGCAAATCCTTAATTATGTGAAAAACAGTGTGTATGTATAATCGCATAATTCCAGAGGCCCTTGGTATATTACTTTAATGAAGGCTCTTTTGGCACCCAAGTTTGTGTTTGCAAAGATACAAAAAGAGGACTATAAAAATGGCAAGGAAACCTTTCCTACAGATCGCTCTTATTTTTTTTGTGTATCTGGCTTTAATGTGCTCACACTGGTTTTGCATGTGTGAGCTGATGAAACCCATGCTTATTGACTTTGGGAGTGCTTGTTTTGCTTTTCTGTTAATAATTCTAGTAGGACCCAGACCGCTTACGGCGCTGCGTTTGAGTTTATAAGTTGAAAAAAGTGTGAGAAAAGCTCAGCACATCCACCCTGAATCGCCCCATCACCCGTAAAAATCAAATTTGTGCAGACCACACCAACTGACGCCCCCCTGACAATCGGGGCCGGACTGACTGCCGGGCGTTTTGGAATTCTGCCAAGCTGGGGGTTAATTTCACCGCGGTGGGAACTGATTGCGTTCATGGAGACCTGCGTGTACTTCAAAACAATTAAAGCAAAATGAATTTCGTTCAGTACACGCAGGTCCCCATCACCGAAATCAGCCCCCAGCTCAGCAGCATTCCAAAACGCCCAGTAGCCAGTTCGGCCCTGCTGACAATATACACTATGTTCAAGACTCCTGAGAAATCTCAACCCTCAGTGGAACTTGTGATAATTAATTTCACAAGTGAACGTCGGCATCCTATAAGGATTTTCGATTATCCACCCTTTGTGAATTCGAATTCGATTTTGCACGCAGAGCAGTCCACTTTTTCAGCATGCAAGTATATCATGTGCATGGAATTTTTTTTTCAGGTTGAGGACTTCTACTTACGAATTGGTAAATAAATGGAGCAATGTTGAATTATAACTGTGAGGCTGAGCTTGTACAGAAACAAGATTAGGAAGAAGACCATTTAGTCTAGACAAACTAAAAATCACACGTAGTGACACAATTGGAAATCGTACAAAGTCACAGTACATTTCAAAATAATATCTCTAAACACTGCATAGCTGGAAAATAATGCCCTGATACTGTACAGGCAGCCGTAATGTAAAATTCTATTACAATGAAGTAGAAAGGGGACTGCAGACATTTAGAACCACACGGTTTATTTACTCTCCAGATTTACTTTGATTTATCCACATACAACTGTCGTCGTCCAGAGGATTGCGTTATACTTCACTTGGTTAAATCCAATTTCTGTCTCCTTAGAGTGCCACTCACAATAACCCCAAAGAAAACAAACGCGCGTGCCTCGTGCTAAAAGTGGGAGGGGTGGGGGAGTGCCAAAGCACACAAAGCGCTTCCCTTGCGGGAGCGAGCCAGGGGCACCATGTGTTTGTAAGTTAATTACAAACATATGGTGTCAAGCTCGCTCCCGCAAGGGAATCGCCAAACGTGCACGCGTTGCCATTGAAGGCAATGGAACACGTGCACGTTTTTGGCTGAAAAGCCGACGCGATTGCTAAAGGTCTTTTGCCTATTCAACGCATGCGCGCTGCGTAGGCGAGACCTAAAAACCTCTCATGGATGATTTAATAACCCAGTCATAATATATATATATTTTTTACTTTATTTTTCAGTTTACTCAACATGTACAAGAACACCGAATTGGCATCAATACAGCGTATGTATACAGATCAACGACCTCATTATCGGCACTTAGGACTGTAGGCAGCATCCAGGGAGGAACGGACTCATGGGAATAAACACAATAGCAGCCAAATAATACATCGTGAGGAAGCAGCCAAGCCCGGCACATCTATAGGTGGTGAATATCTCTAGTGGTTACCCCCTCCCTCACCATCAGACCCCGACCCAACTGGTGTACTCAACCCGCCACCCGCACTGTCAGACCCGCCATGGGAGGAAAGCTCCCCCTCTGCTAGCCCTGAGGCACACATGACTCGCCAGGCGAGTAAGTCATCCTGCAGTTTCTCGTCTCTCCGAGTGAGTTGCATGGGGGTTTCCTCAGCCAGGGACCACTCTCGGACATCCCTCAGCCAAATAGGCACCTCTGGAGCCCTCTGCTCCATCCAAGTGATCGCCACCCTGCGCCTGGCGAGCACCAACATTAATTGTAAGAGTTTATATGAGAGCTTCTTTTTCTTGGGTCTGGGGACTAACGCGAGCAGACAATGCAGGGGGTCCATCGCTATCCCAAGGCCTGTAGCCGTGACTATGCGATCCACCACTCCCACACAGAAATTCCTGACCAAAGGACAGTCCCAGGCTAAGTGTAGGAAGTCCGCTCTCTCTGCGCTACATCTAGGGCATCTGCCGTCTCTATCCTCAGAGATACGCCTCAGGGAAACGGGGGTCAGGTAGGTGCGGTGTAAGAAATTAAAGTATCAGTTTAAACCGTGCATTGCACGAGACCTTGCATGTAAGGGAACCTATACGCTTCCACTGCCCCTGTTCTAGTGTAGTGCTGAGATCGGCCTCCCAGGCCATCCGGGACGGTGGTACCGCGGGGGTGGAATCCTGTTTCATGGCCTTATACAGAAGAGAGATCAGTTTACACCCCTTGCCGCAGGATAGAAGGATGTCCAAGGTGTGAGTCAGTGGTGGTGCGTCCGGGTACTGGGGCCAGGTAACCTTCACTACATCTACACTACTGCAAGCATTGCCCCCTCCCAAGGCCGAAGGCCTCCTCTGCCTTGCTTCAGTCATATTTAGAATCTAGTCCACATAACTTTATGGTATACTATATAGGCAGGGCCACTGGAAGTATGCGTCAGAATAGCACCAAATTATGCAGCAGGGATGATTAAATTATGCAGTAAGAAAAGGCAAATAAAAGTAGCATAATATGGCTCATTTTGTTATACTATTACTTCATTGTTTTGTCATTTTTACCTATAGTAATACTATCTGGGCAAAGATTTCACCTCAGTGCTAGCAGTTTCACAACCAAATACAAAAAAGCAACCAAAAGATGACCAGATAAACTTTGCAAAGGGTCTTTCACTGTGCTTGAACCTATATCACCATGTTTTAGTAACTTTTTTCCTTTGAGGCTAAACACAATTATTTTTTTTAAATCAACAAATTATACAGCAGATGTTGGAATATGTGGCAAATGGATTAGTTACTTACCTGTAATCCTAGTTCTCTTCCAGGGGTATCCTCATCAAAGTCATAAGCATTAGAATATTCCCGCCCATGCGCGGGACCCCGGAAACAAAATATTATATGTGCCCCACATATATATAGACATATATATATAAATATATATATATATAAAAATAAGCAATTGCAGCCAAATAAAACAACAGAGCTGTAATATGCTGTGAAGAATTTCCACCATACAGTGTATTTTGCATTAGAAACATGAGAAACAACACCAATGCTTGTTTAGAAACTGTTTTAATGCTTAAAAAACAGTAGAAATTCTCATAACACACTGTAAACATATACAGCTCCCAGGCTGCATTGCAAATCCCCAGTCTAAAAAGACTGAAAAGCTAACCTGTAGCTGAATGTACTAAAACTGACGCTGTGCCTTTAAGGCACCTCTGCCCCTAGCTTCCCATCATGCCTCAGGGGTTACAGTTAGGTCAGTTGTTCTTTTCGGAGACTGAAAACCAAACCATGGTAATAACAGGTTAAAAACATCTCCTATGTAATAAACAAAGTCCTTTGCCCGGGGAGGCGGGAGGGTTGCTTATGACTTTGATGAGGATACCCCTGGAAGAGAACTAGGATTACAGGTAAGTAACTAATCCTTCTCTTCCAGGGGATCCTCATCAATAGTCATAAGCATTAGAATAGAGTAGCGAGCCTCACCTCATCCCTGCGGGCAAAGGAATCAACAGATAACATTCATATCCGTAGGCCCAAGAATAGGCCTTATTCTACCCAAAAAGGTTTCTCAAGGAGGCTTGCCCTACTTGAGAATCCGCTCTGGAATCAGACTCTAGGCAATAATGCCTTGTAAAGGTATGGACTGATTTCCATGTCGCAGCCTTGCATATTTCTGACATAGGAATGTCATGCAAAAAAGCTATTGTGGCTGCTTTCCCTCTAGTGGAATGAGCTTTGGGTGATTGCAACAAAGGTTTGCCAGCCAGTTGGTATGCTAGTTTAATACAAGAGACAATCCATCTGGAGATGGATCTTTTGGCTGCTGCAAACCCGGTCCTCATTGCACCATAATTGACAAAGAGTTGGTCTGTCTTTCTGGTGTCCTTCGTTCTTTCCAGGTAAAACTTTAGCACCCGTTTAAGATCTAACGAGCGCAACGACCTCTCAGCTGGGGTCGATGGGTTAGGAAAGAAAGAAGGAAGGGTAATCGTTTGATTTATATGAAAATCCGATACCACCTTTGGAAGGAAAGATGGGTGAGCCCTCATTACCACTCTGTTGTGGTGAAACACAGTGTAAGGTTCCTTGGTGCAGAGTGCTTGTATCTCGCTAACCCTGCGCGCAGAGGTTATTGCCACCAAGAAGGCCGCCTTCCAAGTGAGATGCTGCAAGGAGGCCTTGTGTATAGGCTCAAACGGTGTAGACATCAGTCTGGAGAGAACCAGGTTCAACTCCCAGGGAGGAGAAGGATTTCTCACAGGTGGATAGACCTTCTTTAATCCCTGAAGGAAATCCTTCACTACTGGGACCTGAAAAAACGATGTTTGTGTAGGTGATTTTCTGTACGCTACTATGGCGGATAAATGAACCCTAATAGAAGCGTATTTCAACCCTGATGTCGCTAAGTATAGGAGGTATGGCAGGACTACCTCTTCTTGTCCTTTGGTGGGATCAAAGCCATGGTCCTTACACCAAATGAAAAATCTTTTCCACTTGAACGCATAAGACGTCCTTGTGGAAGGTCTCTTTGCCTCTCTTAAAATATTCATACATTCCGGAGGCAGATTTAAGTGTCCATATTGCAAGACCTCAGGAGCCATGCAGTCAGGTTCAGCGACGGGAGATTGGGATGCAGGATCCTCCCGTCCATCTTGCTCAGCAGGTCTGGCCTGCACGGCAGACGTCTGTGTGGACACAGCGACAGATGTAACAGATCTGGATACCACCATTGTCGCGGCCAATCCGGAGCAATTAGGATCATGTCCATGCTCGATCTGATGAGCTTGGCCACTACCTTCGGAATCAGTGCCAGAGGGGGAAAAGCATAAGTGAACATTCCTGTCCACTCCAGCAGGAGAGCGTTCCCTTGCGTCCCTGGCCGGTGGAACCTGGACGCGAAGGCGTGGCATTTGGCGTTTTCGTCGTCCGCAAATAAGTCTATGTCTGGACGACCCCAGCAACGGAAGAGTTCTTCGACCACTTCGTCGTTTAGCACCCAGTCTGGCTGATCTTCGAAGTGCCTGCTGAGTGTGTCTGCTTTTGTGTTTAGCTCGCCTGGAAGGTGTACTGCCACCACCGACAGTCCCCGAGCCAGAAGCCAGTGCCAGATTGTCTGGGCCTCCAGAGACAGAGGGCGAGATCGAGTTCCTCCCTGCTTGTTCAGATAGAACATAGTTGTAGTGTTGTCCGTCTGAACCAGGACTTTGTCCGTTGTTATTGCTGGAAAGAACGCTTTGAGCGCCAGATGAACTGCTCGAAGCTCCAGCATGTTGATGTGGTATGTCTGAAGGTTGGTCGACCAGCGACCCTGAATCTGAAGATGACCCATGTGAGCACCCCAGCCTTCTAGAGATGCGTCCGTTACCACAGACAGCGAAGGAAGAGGTTGCTGAAAAGGGACTCCCTGCAGGACATTCCGAGGGCGAGTCCACCACTGTATTGAGGTCAGTGCTGCTTGAGACAGCATGATTCGATCCTCCCAATCTCCAGTCGCTTGGTCCCACTGATCCTCCACAGACTCTTGTAGAGGCCGCATCCTCAACCTGGCGTTCGGTATTAGGAAGATGCAGGACGCCATGGAGCCCAACAGAGACGCTACGTCTCGCACCTTTGGACGAGGAACCTGAAGTAACTTTTTGCATTTTTGTCCCATGGAAGATAGTCTCTCTTGCGAAGGAAACGCTCTTCCTAACTTTGTGTCTAGAACTGCTCCCAGGTAGTGGATAGTTTGCGTGGGCTGCAGGATCGATTTTTCTGAGTTCACATGGAGGCCGAGCCTGTGTAGCTGTTGGAGACACAGGTGACAGTCTTTGGAGGCTTGACGAGGTGACGAACTCTTCAGGAGCCAGTCGTCTAGATATGGGTACACAAAGAGACCTTTTTTGTGTAGACACGCCGCTACCACTCCCATGCACTTGGTGAAGACCCTTGGTGCGGATTTGAGTCCGAAAGGAAGCACTTTGAACTGGTAATGTTTGGACCCTACCAGGAACCTCAAGTACTTTCGATGACCTGGTGTAATAGGAATGTGGAAGTACGCGTCTTGTAAATCCACCGAACACATCCAATCTCCGATTTGTAGATGAGGACATATTTGGTGGAGTGCCAACATGCGAAACTTCTCTTTGACCACCACTTTGTTGAGGAGTCGAAGATCTTTTTTGGGGACAAGGAAATATCTTGAGTATACTCCTTTCCCCCTTTGGGATAGGGGTACCTCTTCGATTGCGTTTTTCTTTAAGAGGACGCTCACTTCCCTTTTGAGGAGCTCTAGTTGGTACAAGCGAGACTTTTTTGGAGGAGTCGGTTGTGGTTTCTTCCTGAAACGTAGCGCATATCCATTGCGCAGTATATTCAGCACCCACCGATCTTTCGTGATGCTGACCCACTCTGCCAGATGTTGTGCAGCACTTCCTCCCACTGGAGTGGGTAACGGTGTCAGAGGAAGCCACTGCTCAGGCCTTGCCTCCTCTAGGTGTGGTAGAGGACTGATGATGTCCGCCTCTACCTCTGCTCGACCTTCCACCTCTGTATTGTGGCTTTCCTTGTGGCTTGTTTTGAGACCATTGAGGGGTTTGAACCCTCTGTTGGCCTCCCCGGTTTTTGTTGGTCTTGAAGCGTCGTTTGAACGGTGCTTTCTGTTTTTCCAGACCTACTGCCTTTACTGTGTCTAACTCAGTCTTCATACGGGCCATTTCCTGATCGGCATGCTCCCCGAAGAGTGAAGATCCGGAAAAAGGCAGATTGAGGATGCGCTGCTGTGCATCTGGTTTGAGCCCAGTTAAACGCAGCCAAGAGGATCTCCTCGCACATATCCCATGTGAGTAGTTATGTCCAGCTAGAAGGGCGTTATCTGCTGATGAACTAATCATTTGGTTTGCCACCAAACAGCCCTCCGTCACTGTCTCCTCAAAGTCCTTCTGGTCCTCCTTGGGCAATTTCCCTTTGAATCGTTCCATGGAGTCCCATAGGGCCCTATCGTACCTTCCCAGAAGGGCTGATGCACTAGAGACTTTCAGGGATGAAGCTGCTGTGCTGCATACCTTGCGTCCCCAAGAATCTTGCGTCTTGCTGTCTTTGTCAGGAGGAACTGACGAAGAAGGAGCGACTGTGTGATTCTTCTTAGCTGAGGCTACAATAACTGAGTCCGCCGCAGGCTCACCTTTAACAAAGATAGGATCTGAGTCGGCCGGCCTATATTTTTTCTGGATACGTGCCGGTACTGCCCTGATCGTTGCTGGCGTGAGGAAAACCTCTTTGATTGGGTCCATTATTCCTGGAACTAATGGGAGCAACGGCCGTGTATATGATTTGTGATGAAGGGTCTCAAAAATCACAGTAGTGGACACCTCTGGAGTGGTCATCTCTATATTCAGTTTGTGAGCACCCCTTTGCAGGACGTCCAGATATGTGTTGACGTCGTCAAGAGGGGAAGCTCTTGAGCGAGGGCTGTCTGCCAGCGTTGGAGAGTAATCCCTTTTAGAAGATCCAGGTGAAGATGGAGGGGAGGATGATGGAGTCCTTCTTCTCCTGTGGTGAAAATGCTCCTTCCTCACCGGTGATCTCCTAGGTCGTTCCTCCCTTCGAGGAGAACGTGATACCTTCTGATGTACTGGAGATCTCGATCTCTCAGTCCGTACCTCCTTTCTCGGTGTTCGAGATCTGGGTTGCTCCCTCCTTGGTGATCGGGAGACCCTAGGGGCATGCGACCTGTCCGCTCCTCTCTCTCGTGAGCGTGATCGGTGAATGGCAGGACTCTGTCCATCTGCCTCTTCTGCTTGCTGAAGAGGGGACCTGTGGACTGGACTCAAGTACCTTTGAAGTCTCTCTGGTGCCTTAGAATCCTTCCAATTACTCAAAGGAGCATACCATCTTGGCGAGAGTCTTATATGTGAAGTGTACCCCCGCTGGGGACTCTTTTGTACCGGACTCCTACTCCTAGAAGATGACCCCGTTGAACCCGAGGCACTTGAGGAGGAATGGAGTGAAGCAGATTGTGTCACTAGGACTGTCGAAGGCACCGAAGGAGATCTCCGTCTCACCGGTGTTGGAGGACGTCTCAAAAGCCTTTCCCTCGACGTCGAACGCCTCTGCGGCGTCGACGGGGTGACAACCTTCGGCGTTGAATGCTTCGACGTTTACCGGTGGTCCCTCGACGTCGATCGGCGATGATGTGCCGACGGCGGAGTCTTCTCCCTCGACGTCGAACGGCGTTGCCCTGCCGTCGACGAAGGTCTCGACGTCGAACGGCGTTGCCCTGCCGTCGACGAAGGTCTCGACGTCGAATGGCGTTGCCCTGCCGTCGACGGAGCTCTCGACGTCGACCGACGTTGATCTGTCGGCGACGGAGATGGCAATCTCGACCTGGCATGTGGCGACGGCGGAGGATCGGACATCCTCGACGTCGAGCGCCGACGTGCCTTCGATGATCCCTTCCTCGACGACGATCGTCCGAGGGGGCTCTTGCTCCTCGACGCCGAGCGCCTCCGTGGAGACGTCGGCGGAGGTGTCACACTCTTCGAAGCCTGTCGACGTCGAGACGACGGCGAGTGTGACCTGTCTCTCGACGCCGACCGTCGCCTGGTTGACGGCGGCGGAGTTGACTTATGTCCTGACGTCGATCTTCTCGTCGACGGCGATCTCGTGGCTTCTCTCGACGCCGATCGTCGCCTAGTTGACGACGGCGGAGCCTTCTTCGACGACGGCGAACTTCTTTTCGACGACGATTTCCTCATCGACGCCGATCTCGACGTCGACGGAGCTTTTTCTCTCGAACTGGCCATCAGATGTCGTTTTTTCAGCGCCGAGCCCGGTGCTGAGGTTGATGGACGCTCTGACTTGCCTTTGGAGGGAGTTCTGGGTCTCTTTGAACTCTTCCTCTCCGTAGATCTTCCTCTCATGGATCTCTGGGCCAGACCATAGAGCCTGTTCCTCTCTCTGTCTTTAAGAGTTCTGTCAGACAGATTTTTACAATGGGAACAGTCTTTAGGATCATGATCCTCTGGCAAGCATAAAATACAGACCTCATGAGAGTCCGTTTTTGCCTTCTTGTGGCCACAAGAAGGGCAATCATCAAATAATGAGGGCATCCTGACAGGAAAACCTCACAAAAATTTGACTGCTAAGCAGTTATTTACTTGACTCTGATTTGAAAAGTCAAAGTAAATCAAAAAATTGTTCTTTTGAAGATTTTCTGACTGAAAAAGGCAGAAAAATGTGGAGCTGAGTATCCAGGGTCCTTCCTGAAGGAGCCGGAAAGAACAACTGACCTAACTGTAACCCCTGAGGCATGATGGGAAGCTAGGGGCAGAGGTGCCTTAAAGGCACAGCGTCAGTTTTAGTACATTCAGCTACAGGTTAGCTTTTCAGTCTTTTTAGACTGGGGATTTGCAATGCAGCCTGGGAGCTGTATATGTTTACAGTGTGTTATGAGAATTTCTACTGTTTTTTAAGCATTAAAACAGTTTCTAAACAAGCATTGGTGTTGTTTCTCATGTTTCTAATGCAAAATACACTGTATGGTGGAAATTCTTCACAGCATATTACAGCTCTGTTGTTTTATTTGGCTGCAATTGCTTATTTTTATATATATATATATTTATATATATATGTCTATATATATGTGGGGCACATATAATATATTGTTTCCGGGGTACCGCGCATGGGCGGGAATATTCTAATGCTTATGACTTTGATGAGGATCCCCTGGAAGAGAACCATAGATATGCAAAAAAAAGCTGCGGCCACTGAATCACATATTTCCAGTGGGCCTGCATATAGGGTATCCATAACTGACTTACCTCTGAGGTCACTGATAGTGTTGTCATGAGGGCGAGGGCAGGAATGGTTCTCAGTGTATCTTTGAAACTCTTATTTTTAATACTTTTATGTGATGTACTAAGGTATGAAGCTTCAGAGTATTAAAGAAATCCACTTTTTCTAATTTTGAACACCTTACATTCTAAAAAGTTTGAGGCACTTTTTACGTGGCAGTTATTCTGAAGGCTCTGCTCGTGTATGGAATCTTCGAGCCAGAATCCACCCTTTGCTTTGCTCTTCATGATATTTTTCTGGCTCACGAACCTCTATTGAACAGCTCATATTTTGAGTTTAAGTATTTCAAGGTGCTTCATATGTGCTAGTGAGGTCATTAACAGATATAAGAGCACCTTGAAATGTGTGGTTCAGGATGTGTGCTGTACAAAAAGGGATTTACTAATAAAATAGCCCACAAATTGAGTATTAATTAGTCTGTCACAAGTATTTCTGTTTAAGTCAATGGAGATTGTTTTGCACGTGCTGTACATTAATCTAACCAGTCCTGGAAATAAACGTTTCTGGAGCTCCTAGCCAGTCCCAGTCCTGACTACAACAGGGGGACCTCACCTCTGCAGCTAAATGTGTTGCCCTTCAGAATACAGGCACTAGGGCAGGGTTAATAAAGTGTGCTGTGGTCAGCTAGCTGTACGAAGGCTCACTTAGGGTTGCTCAGAGTTATGCAATAAATGACCAGACTGCAGACATGAGGGCAAAACAGAACACACGGTTGTGCAACCAACTAATGCATATAACACTGGCTGACTGGACAACAAAAATGTCCCTGATATGACTGACAGCGGTCCTAAACCTAAATCGTAAATGATTTAAACACAGCCTACAATCGTTCCTTGTAAAATAGTACTGAGATGGTATGATCAGTACATCCTAATGAATAAACGGTCAATTGTCCTATCACTACTCTTGAAACTCCTACTCACCCTTTCAACACCAGAGCACTCTCTCTTTGCACGTTCCTTGGAGCAACCTCCCCTTCTGTACCTTAAACTGTCCAGTAATTACTTTCCTGTTTTTTTAATATGATGGAATTAAAAACCCTTGTAAAAATCTCTTGGATGTTGCACTATTAGTAGATTGAGTGTATTAATACAGTGAGCCAACAGTGTTGAGGCTCAAAAATGATTTTACAAGTAACGATTGTATGCTGTGTTTAAATCATTTACGATTTAGGTTTAGGACCACTGTCTTTCATACCATATTGAACCCAGGTCCACGACCACTTTTGGGTTACCCCATTTTTATAATGCCTGATATGACTAAGTCAACCAGGCTGGTAGCTTGTCTTTAACCCTAGGCTTTCGATGGCTCAACTCAACTTTGTCCGGGGCAAAACTTCATAAATCCCTCAGTTTGGGTTTGTTTTGGATGCCTTTTTCATTTGTGCTTTTTTCATCTATGGGAAAATTGAGCTCATGTTATCTTTTCTGCAGTCTCTGTTGTCTGGGCACAATGCAAAGCCCTTTGTTTAGTAAGTACCAGAGGATGGGTGCTTGGTAATTTGGGCGGGGGGCAGGTGGCCATATACACACACGCACACACATATCCACACTCAGCATTATATAAACACACAATCTCACCCATACATTCTCAAGCACTCACACATATACCCACCATTTATGATCACATACATACACACACACACACCCATTCACAGCAAGCACAAATAGACATACATGCATACATACACACAGGCACTCAACATTAAAAATACCTTACCAGGTTGTGGCAATAACATAGGTCACAAGAGGGAGGCCTTGTGGTTACTGGAAGACTGAGACTGCTGCCTGCTTTCATTCGCTAACCTTATTATGGGTCAGCCAAGGAGAGGACACAGTTTGTTCCTTACTCATCGCAGAGTGGGATTGGGTCAGAAAGACTGCTCACCACACCCCACTCTGTGACCAGGCTTCACTAATGGACAGTTGGCCTGGGGCACTTCAGGGCTTAAAACGGAAGCACCCAGATCCGAGTATATATGTGATGCAACCCCTCGCTATGAGGGGTAGGAACTTCAGTGCTTTGCCAGGCAGAGGAGGTCACACCCACAGGTCTCTGAAACCTTAATTCAGGCACATTTCAGCTCAGGCAGCCAGGCATCTGCGCATGTACTGCGCCTAGCAGCCTGACTTGAACCTATGTTGGAAAAAGGTGGGGGGTGGCGTCCTTAAGAACTGACCGCACTGTGCCAGAAGAAAGCATGAGGACACTAAGATAGCACAGCATCTCAGTTTCACCCACATTTTGGCTGAAAAGGACATAATACCGTAATACACCTTCAAAGTGTATTCAGCACCACCTATGACACTGCAATGTGTTAAGAATTACAACGTGGTAAGTTACAATGTGTTACAATTACAACACATTGTATAAGGGTTTAAGGTAATGGACGTTTAGGGTTTAAGGGGTAGCAAGGGTTTTTAGGCAGTGATAAGGGTAGTCAGGGTTTTATGCTTATGGGGTGGGTAGTGTTAAGGGGTAATAAGGGTTTTTTAGGGTTCAGAGTAGGGTAGGGTCAAGGAGTAGTAGGGGTTTTAGGTTTCAGGAAGGGCAGTGTTAAGGGGTTGTAAGGCATTTATAGTGTTTAGGGATGGTATTAAGGCATAGCAGAGGCTTTAAGTGTTCAAGGAAGGGCAGCGTTAAAAGGTAGTAAGGCATTTTTAGGATTTTGGGAAAGGTAGTGTAAAGTGGTATTTAAGTGTTTTAGGGTTTAGGAAAGGGTAGCGTTCGAGGGGTAGTAAGGCATCTTTAGGCATCAGGAAGGATATCGTTATGGGTAGTTAAAATTCTGTTTTTAATTTATATATCAATATGTAAATTATTTCCTACAGGTGTGTGTGTGTAAAAAAATATATATATTTTTGCAGGTGTACACGGAGCGGGAATATATATATATATATATATATATATATATATATATATATATTATATATATGTGCAAAAAAGAAGCAGAGAACTCTGGGTAGTTCGAGTTTAGGTGGAAAGCAGCTCCTGTATGGAGCACTCTCAACACCAGCGACACTCTAGATCTGCTCACCTCAAATGTCTGCTTATCTATCAAAGTCTTTAAGCGTAGGATTAGTACAGTGCTATCCACGCCGAGATAGAAATGGACAAAGTCTTTTGCCATTGCAACAGCAAAGTTTTTAAGCATAGGACTAGCACAGTGCTGTCCTTGCCGAGCTGTAAAATGACAAAAGCCATTTATCACTCCAGGCACAATATTACAGCTTTGAATTGGCAGAATACCAACCAAGCCAACCTGAAATGAATAAAAGCAACCCCTGACACAGTGTTTCGCTCTTATTAGAGCTCTTCGGAGAGGTATAATTTTGTCCAGACACAAGGGAGCACCCAGTATAAGTAAAAAAAATACTCTTTCAGGCATAGAGTGACGAATAAATTATGCAAAAAAGAAGCAGAGAACTCTGGGTAGTCCTCAAGTTTAGGTGGAAAGCAGCTCCTTTACGGAGCAGTCTCAACACCAGCGACACTCTAGTTCTGCTCTCCTCAAATGTCTGCTTTTCTATCAAAGTTTTTAAGCATAGGACTAGCACAGAGCTGTCCTTGCCGAGCTGTAAAATGACAAACGCCATTTATCGCACAAGGCACAATATTACAGCTTTGAATTGGCAAAATAACAACCAAGCCAACCTGAAATGAATAAAAGCAACCCCTGACACAGTGCCCCCACCAATAGGAATAAATGAAAAAAAGGAGGCCATGCCCCGGGAGATGGGGTCCCCTTGGCCAAAATTGACCCAGGGAAGGGGGACCATGCCGCTCCCTTCCCTATAAATGAAAATAAAAAACAGGAGGCCATGCCCGGGGGATGGGGTTCCCAGGGCCCCCTTCCTGTTTTTTTTACTTTTTTTTTTTTTTTTAAGGGGTCAGGCCCTGGGGGCTGGGATCCACTAAAAGAAGGGGGGCCACACAGCCCCCTTCTAAACAAAGAGCGGTAATTGCAAACACAACAATGATGGACAGAACGTGGATCAATGTCACACATTCACCCCAGTCCAAAGATCTGGGCCCAAATCCATCGTTTTTCCACTCCACACCACCCTGGGTTAGACAATGGCAATATGCAAATCAGCACTGACCCTGTGCCCCATGGGAACAGTCCAGTCCGAACTACAAAAGCCATGTCCTTCCCAGAACGGAAACAAGCATCCGAGGACCGGCCCGGTTTCGAGGTAACACCTCTCATCAGCCCGGCTAGCTTGATTCCAGTGGTGTGGAGTGCCTGGGACTCACGTCTGAGCATCCCCAGTACACTTAGAGCGGTAATTGCAAACACAACAATGATGGACAGAACGTGGATCAATGTCACACATTCACCCCAGTCCAAGGATCTGGGCCCAAATCCATCGTTTTTCCACTCCACACCACCCTGGGTTAGACAATGGCAATATGCAAATCAGCACTGACCCTGTGCCCCATGGGAACAGTCCAGTCCGAACTACAAAAGCCATGTCCTTCCCAGAACGGAAACAAGCATCCGAGGACCGGCCCGGTTTCGAGGTAACACCTCTCATCAGCCCGGCTAGCTTGATTCCAGTGGTGTGGAGTGCCTGGGACTCACGTCTGAGCATCCCCAGTACACTTAGAGCGGTAATTGCAAACACAACAATGATGGACAGAACGTGGATCAATGTCACACATTCACCCCAGTCCAAAGATCTGGGCCCAAATCCATCGTTTTTCCACTCCACACCACCCTGGGTTAGACAATGGCAATATGCAAATCAGCACTGACCCTGTGCCCCATGGGAACAGTCCAGTCCGAACTACAAAAGCCATGTCCTTCCCAGAACGGAAACAAGCATCCGAGGACCGGCCCGGTTTCGAGGTAACACCTCTCATCAGCCCGGCTAGCTTGATTCCAGTGGTGTGGAGTGCCTGGGACTCACGTCTGAGCATCCCCAGTACACTTAGAGCGGTAATTGCAAACACAACAATGATGGACAGAACGTGGATCAATGTCACACATTCACCCCAGTCCAAGGATCTGGGCCCAAATCCATCGTTTTTCCACTCCACACCACCCTGGGTTAGACAATGGCAATATGCAAATCAGCACTGACCCTGTGCCCCATGGGAACAGTCCAGTCCGAACTACAAAAGCCATGTCCTTCCCAGAACGGAAACAAGCATCCGAGGACCGGCCCGGTTTCGAGGTAACACCTCTCATCAGCCCGGCTAGCTTGATTCCAGTGGTGTGGAGTGCCTGGGACTCACGTCTGAGCATCCCCAGTACACTTAGAGCGGTAATTGCAAACACAACAATGATGGACAGAACGTGGATCAATGTCACACATTCACATTCACATTGTGTTTGCAATTACCGCTCTAAGTGTACTGGGGATGCTCAGACGTGAGTCCCAGGCACTCCACACCACTGGAATCAAGCTAGCCGGGCTGATGAGAGGTGTTACCTCGAAACCGGGCCGGTCCTCGGATGCTTGTTTCCGTTCTGGGAAGGACATGGCTTTTGTAGTTCGGACTGGACTGTTCCCATGGGGCACAGGGTCAGCGCTGATTTGCATATCGCCATTGTCTAACCCAGGGTGGTGTGGAGTGGAAAAACGATGGATTTGGGCCCAGATCTTTGGACTGGGGTGAATGTGTGACATTGATCCACATTCTGTCCATCACTGTTGTGTTTGCAATTACCGCTCTAAGTGTACTGGGGATGCTCAGACGTGAGTCCCAGGCACTCCACACCACTGGAATCAAGCTAGCCGGGCTGATGAGAGGTGTTACCTCGAAACCGGGCCGGTCCTCGGATGCTTGTTTCCGTTCTGGGAAGGACATGGCTTTTGTAGTTCGGACTGGACTGTTCCCATGGGGCACAGGGTCAGCGCTGATTTGCATATCGCCATTGTCTAACCCAGGGTGGTGTGGAGTGGAAAAACGATGGATTTGGGCCCAGATCTTTGGACTGGGGTGAATGTGTGACATTGATCCACATTCTGTCCATCACTGTTGTGTTTGCAATTACCGCTCTAAGTGTACTGGGGATGCTCAGACGTGAGTCCCAGGCACTCCACACCACTGGAATCAAGCTAGCCGGGCTGATGAGAGGTGTTACCTCGAAACCGGGCCGGTCCTCGGATGCTTGTTTCCGTTCTGGGAAGGACATGGCTTTTGTAGTTCGGACTGGACTGTTCCCATGGGGCACAGGGTCAGCGCTGATTTGCATATCGCCATTGTCTAACCCAGGGTGGTGTGGAGTGGAAAAACGATGGATTTGGGCCCAGATCTTTGGACTGGGGTGAATGTGTGACATTGATCCACATTCTGTCCATCACTGTTGTGTTTGCAATTACCGCTCTAAGTGTACTGGGGATGCTCAGACGTGAGTCCCAGGCACTCCACACCACTGGAATCAAGCTAGCCGGGCTGATGAGAGGTGTTACCTCGAAACCGGGCCGGTCCTCGGATGCTTGTTTCCGTTCTGGGAAGGACATGGCTTTTGTAGTTCGGACTGGACTGTTCCCATGGGGCACAGGGTCAGCGCTGATTTGCATATCGCCATTGTCTAACCCAGGGTGGTGTGGAGTGGAAAAACGATGGATTTGGGCACAGATCTTTGGACTGGGGTGAATGTGTGACATTGATCCACATTCTGTCCATCACTGTTGTGTTTGCAATTACCGCTCTAAGTGTACTGGGGATGCTCAGACGTGAGTCCCAGGCACTCCACACCACTGGAATCAAGCTAGCCGGGCTGATGAGAGGTGTTACCTCGAAACCGGGCCGGTCCTCGGATGCTTGTTTCCGTTCTGGGAAGGACATGGCTTTTGTAGTTCGGACTGGACTGTTCCCATGGGGCACAGGGTCAGCGCTGATTTGCATATCGCCATTGTCTAACCCAGGGTGGTGTGGAGTGGAAAAACGATGGATTTGGGCCCAGATCTTTGGACTGGGGTGAATGTGTGACATTGATCCACATTCTGTCCATCACTGTTGTGTTTGCAATTACCGCTCTAAGTGTACTGGGGATGCTCAGACGTGAGTCCCAGGCACTCCACACCACTGGAATCAAGCTAGCAGGGCTGATGAGAGGTGTTACCTCGAAACCGGGCCGGTCCTCGGATGCTTGTTTCCGTTCTGGGAAGGACATGGCTTTTGTAGTTTGGACTGGACTGTTCCCATGGGGCACAGGGTCAGCGCTGATTTGCATATCGCCATTGTCTAACCCAGGGTGGTGTGGAGTGGAAAAACGATGGATTTGGGCCCAGATCTTTGGACTGGGGTGAATGTGTGACATTGATCCACATTCTGTCCATCACTGTTGTGTTTGCAATTACCGCTCTAAGTGTACTGGGGATGCTCAGACGTGAGTCCCAGGCACTCCACACCACTGGAATCAAGCTAGCCGGGCTGATGAGAGGTGTTACCTCGAAACCGGGCCGGTCCTCGGATGCTTGTTTCCGTTCTGGGAAGGACATGGCTTTTGTAGTTCGGACTGGACTGTTCCCATGGGGCACAGGGTCAGCGCTGATTTGCATATCGCCATTGTCTAACCCAGGGTGGTGTGGAGTGGAAAAACGATGGATTTGGGCCCAGATCTTTGGACTGGGGTGAATGTGTGACATTGATCCACATTCTGTCCATCACTGTTGTGTTTGCAATTACCGCTCTAAGTGTACTGGGGATGCTCAGACGTGAGTCCCAGGCACTCCACACCACTGGAATCAAGCTAGCAGGGCTGATGAGAGGTGTTACCTCGAAACCGGGCCGGTCCTCGGATGCTTGTTTCCGTTCTGGGAAGGACATGGCTTTTGTAGTTTGGACTGGACTGTTCCCATGGGGCACAGGGTCAGCGCTGATTTGCATATCGCCATTGTCTAACCCAGGGTGGTGTGGAGTGGAAAAACGATGGATTTGGGCCCAGATCTTTGGACTGGGGTGAATGTGTGACATTGATCCACATTCTGTCCATCACTGTTGTGTTTGCAATTACCGCTCTAAGTGTACTGGGGATGCTCAGACGTGAGTCCCAGGCACTCCACACCACTGGAATCAAGCTAGCCGGGCTGATGAGAGGTGTTACCTCGAAACCGGGCCGGTCCTCGGATGCTTGTTTCCGTTCTGGGAAGGACATGGCTTTTGTAGTTTGGACTGGACTGTTCCCATGGGGCACAGGGTCAGCGCTGATTTGCATATCGCCATTGTCTAACCCAGGGTGGTGTGGAGTGGAAAAACGATGGATTTGGGCCCAGATCTTTGGACTGGGGTGAATGTGTGACATTGATCCACATTCTGTCCATCACTGTTGTGTTTGCAATTACCGCTCTAAGTGTACTGGGGATGCTCAGACGTGAGTCCCAGGCACTCCACACCACTGGAATCAAGCTAGCCGGGCTGATGAGAGGTGTTACCTCGAAACCGGGCCGGTCCTCGGATGCTTGTTTCCGTTCTGGGAAGGACATGGCTTTTGTAGTTCGGACTGGACTGTTCCCATGGGGCACAGGGTCAGCGCTGATTTGCATATCGCCATTGTCTAACCCAGGGTGGTGTGGAGTGGAAAAACGATGGATTTGGGCACAGATCTTTGGACTGGGGTGAATGTGTGACATTGATCCACATTCTGTCCATCACTGTTGTGTTTGCAATTACCGCTCTAAGTGTACTGGGGATGCTCAGACGTGAGTCCCAGGCACTCCACACCACTGGAATCAAGCTAGCCGGGCTGATGAGAGGTGTTACCTCGAAACCGGGCCGGTCCTCGGATGCTTGTTTCCGTTCTGGGAAGGACATGGCTTTTGTAGTTCGGACTGGACTGTTCCCATGGGGCACAGGGTCAGCGCTGATTTGCATATCGCCATTGTCTAACCCAGGGTGGTGTGGAGTGGAAAAACGATGGATTTGGGCCCAGATCTTTGGACTGGGGTGAATGTGTGACATTGATCCACATTCTGTCCATCACTGTTGTGTTTGCAATTACCGCTCTAAGTGTACTGGGGATGCTCAGACGTGAGTCCCAGGCACTCCACACCACTGGAATCAAGCTAGCAGGGCTGATGAGAGGTGTTACCTCGAAACCGGGCCGGTCCTCGGATGCTTGTTTCCGTTCTGGGAAGGACATGGCTTTTGTAGTTTGGACTGGACTGTTCCCATGGGGCACAGGGTCAGCGCTGATTTGCATATCGCCATTGTCTAACCCAGGGTGGTGTGGAGTGGAAAAACGATGGATTTGGGCCCAGATCTTTGGACTGGGGTGAATGTGTGACATTGATCCACATTCTGTCCATCACTGTTGTGTTTGCAATTACCGCTCTAAGTGTACTGGGGATGCTCAGACGTGAGTCCCAGGCACTCCACACCACTGGAATCAAGCTAGCCGGGCTGATGAGAGGTGTTACCTCGAAACCGGGCCGGTCCTCGGATGCTTGTTTCCGTTCTGGGAAGGACATGGCTTTTGTAGTTCGGACTGGACTGTTCCCATGGGGCACAGGGTCAGCGCTGATTTGCATATCGCCATTGTCTAACCCAGGGTGGTGTGGAGTGGAAAAACGATGGATTTGGGCCCAGATCTTTGGACTGGGGTGAATGTGTGACATTGATCCACATTCTGTCCATCACTGTTGTGTTTGCAATTACCGCTCTAAGTGTACTGGGGATGCTCAGACGTGAGTCCCAGGCACTCCACACCACTGGAATCAAGCTAGCAGGGCTGATGAGAGGTGTTACCTCGAAACCGGGCCGGTCCTCGGATGCTTGTTTCCGTTCTGGGAAGGACATGGCTTTTGTAGTTTGGACTGGACTGTTCCCATGGGGCACAGGGTCAGCGCTGATTTGCATATCGCCATTGTCTAACCCAGGGTGGTGTGGAGTGGAAAAACGATGGATTTGGGCCCAGATCTTTGGACTGGGGTGAATGTGTGACATTGATCCACATTCTGTCCATCACTGTTGTGTTTGCAATTACCGCTCTAAGTGTACTGGGGATGCTCAGACGTGAGTCCCAGGCACTCCACACCACTGGAATCAAGCTAGCCGGGCTGATGAGAGGTGTTACCTCGAAACCGGGCCGGTCCTCGGATGCTTGTTTCCGTTCTGGGAAGGACATGGCTTTTGTAGTTCGGACTGGACTGTTCCCATGGGGCACAGGGTCAGCGCTGATTTGCATATCGCCATTGTCTAACCCAGGGTGGTGTGGAGTGGAAAAACGATGGATTTGGGCCCAGATCTTTGGACTGGGGTGAATGTGTGACATTGATCCACATTCTGTCCATCACTGTTGTGTTTGCAATTACCGCTCTAAGTGTACTGGGGATGCTCAGACGTGAGTCCCAGGCACTCCACACCACTGGAATCAAGCTAGCCGGGCTGATGAGAGGTGTTACCTCGAAACCGGTCCGGTCCTCGGATGCTTGTTTCCGTTCTGGGAAGGACATGGCTTTTGTAGTTCGGACTGGACTGTTCCCATGGGGCACAGGGTCAGCGCTGATTTGCATATCGCCATTGTCTAACCCAGGGTGGTGTGGAGTGGAAAAACGATGGATTTGGGCCCAGATCTTTGGACTGGGGTGAATGTGTGACATTGATCCACATTCTGTCCATCACTGTTGTGTTTGCAATTACCGCTCTAAGTGTACTGGGGATGCTCAGACGTGAGTCCCAGGCACTCCACACCACTGGAATCAAGCTAGCCGGGCTGATGAGAGGTGTTACCTCGAAACCGGGCCGGTCCTCGGATGCTTGTTTCCGTTCTGGGAAGGACATGGCTTTTGTAGTTCGGACTGGACTGTTCCCATGGGGCACAGGGTCAGCGCTGATTTGCATATCGCCATTGTCTAACCCAGGGTGGTGTGGAGTGGAAAAACGATGGATTTGGGCCCAGATCTTTGGACTGGGGTGAATGTGTGACATTGATCCACATTCTGTCCATCACTGTTGTGTTTGCAATTACCCTTCTAAACAAAAGCAGAAAAAAGCAAAAATCTCCCAAGAGGCCTGCCCCCTCCTTGCACCACTCTGCAAACGGGCCCCCTGGCGCGTTGTAAGTTGGGGAATTAATTCCCCTTGAATACTGAGGATCCCTGGGAGCCAACTAGCCCACCAGGTAAGCGCCACAGAGCTGGATTGCAGAGAGGTGGTCTGAGACCACGCCCCTTTTTCCACCACTCTGCAAATGTGCCTCTTGACGCACTGCTGGTGGGCCGATGAGGTCCTCTTGTGTCCTGAGGACCTCAGCACACAAGTGGACTTCATCCTCCGAGCAGCAGTGAGCTAAGAGCTACATTTGCAGAGTGGTGGGAAAAGGGGCGTGCCTCAGACGTCCCTGCAATCCAGTTCTGTGGTGCTTCCTGGAGGTACCTGGTTGGCTAGTTGGCCCCCAGTGACCCTTGGGATTCAAGGGGACTTAATCCCCCAACCCAGAACGTGCCAGGAGGTGCGTCTGCAGGGTGGTGGAGAAAGGGGACGTGGCCTGGTATAAAAAGTTAGCAATCCTGCTGTGTGGGACTGGAGGTAATAGGAGGGGTAGTTGGCCCCCAAGGTTGACGTTGGGGGCTAACTACCCCTCCTGTTACATCCAGTAAATTCCACACAGTGGGATTGCTAAGAGGTGTCCGGAGGCCATGCTCACCTTTCTCCACCACTCTACAAACGCGACTGCTATGTTATAGTTAGAAATTAACATTTAAAAAAACCTTAGAAATTCACTGAAAAAAACATAGGTTTCAGGGACGTTATAATTAGAAATTAGCATTTAAAAAACCTTAGAAATTCACTGAAAAAAACCATAGGTTTTAGGGATGTTATAGTTAGTTGGGCATGTCACTCATGTAAAACCAGAGAAATTCGGCTGTTACAGTTAGTAGAGCTAACTATAACTCGCGCCCTGCAATGCACTGCTGATGATGTCACATATTACATCATTCATGACATGCTCAATGATATCACTGATGACATCTGAAATGACATCACTGATGAAAATAAAACATGTATATAGATATATATATGGTGATTTGTGACTGCACATGGAGGTTTGATTTATTACAGTCACCTCACGGCCCGGCAGAACCTGCTCCTTCGGGGTTGCAGGGACGCAAGGAGCCTCAAGGAGGGTAGTTTGGTACACAGCGCTTCGCCTTGCAAGACGCCTGTCGACAAGGATTCAGCCTTTCTTTTCCCCACACAACACCGTCCCAACAGTGAAGCATCCTGGGGCTTGTGGTGCCTACAGCGCTGTTTGTGGTGTGTGACCACATGATTGGGGGATGGTGTTGTTCTTACTAATGAGAGGACTGCAAGAATAATTTAAATGAGGGTGAGACTGTGTTCCTTCACAGCAGCGGCATCTGAAAGGCCCTACTGGCCGAAATGCATTATGCTTACCTTTTGCTCCAATAAAGGCTCCAAACCGGATTCCCCGTGTGGGCTCTTTCTTTCTCTTCGAGGGAGGTCCCTGCTGATATATATATATATATATATATATATACATATAGCAGCTCCAATCGTTTCTTTCTTGCCAAGAACGATAACGCACTCACGGGGGTTATGCAGCAACAATTTAATCAGCCACGAACAAAAAACAGACGCGTTTCAGACCTAAGAGTCCTTCGTCAGTGTTTACATTTCCATGTCTTTGCGACACATTATATGCACCTTCCTTCCTGTTGTGGAAAGGGATGATGGATAAGTAAGTGACATTGCAACGGGCAGCCATTTATAAATGGGTTATTCTCCATAAACAAATACACAATTTAATATGTCATTTTGTCTGATGTTATACCCATGCCGGTCTGGCTGTACTCAATCCTACTGTATATCGGCATGTCAATGGCATAATTGTTGCCCGAATTGCAATCATTACAATATATATTTGTAATTGAGTTTTGAACACCATATACAAACAATGCGATCATCTGCCAATTACATGGGGGACATTTCTTAGTGTACACACTAGTGAGCACACATATAATTTAGACCCATAGATGGGTTATCTCGTCCCCTGTCGGCGATCAATGATGTAATCTCGCCGTGTATCGGCACGTCACCGACTGATGTAACATTAACATAACCGCAATATATTAACAAAACACCCATTTGACATATCATTCCAAAAAAGTGTAACATTATGCATAATCACATTTGACCTTAAACTCCATTTTTAAATTCATCTTGGTGAGTCAGCTAATAAACCTAATTCTATCTATGGGTCAAAGTACAATAATATTCAGTTACATATACTAATAAATGGAGAAGTGAAAGGGAAGGTGTAGAAAAGAAGAGAAAACAGAATAAACTGATCACAGTATTAATACACATCTGTGCAAAAGTCAGTGTCTTTCTAAAATCACATTTCTATTGATCCCTTGCAGACATAGGATTTCTCATTGCACCAGCCTATCGCACTACTATCTTCCTAGGTGAACTGTGAGTTCCTCCCCAATGTTGAGCCCACCCGGCTGTTTGGTCTGCATGTCTATTATATGTCGCGACTCTAGTCTACGCTAACATGATAATCTATCTCCCCCTCTGGGATTAGATGGTACATGATCCAGCCCAAAGTATTGAAGCAACTCCCGGTTGCTCTGGTGTACCTTGGCGAAGTGTCTGGCCACAGGATAAGATACATCCTTATTCATTATGGCTCGTTGATGTTCCAGCACTCGCATCTTCACATTGTTGGTTGTACTGCCTATGTACTTAAGGCCGCAGGGACATACAAGGCAGTACACCACATAAGGTGTTGTACACGTGATGAATTTCTTGATCTTTTTGGGTTGGGATAGGCCCGGAATTTGGTAAGAGAGAACCCTCTTGCTGTTTTCACATGCACGGCATTTTCCACATGGGAAAAAGCCTGCCATGTCCTTAAGGGTGCCCTTCGTAGGGGTTTCAGTTGGTGCTAGATGGCTGTGTACTACCATGTCTTTTATGGATCTAAATTTTCGAAAAGTAATGAGCGGTCTTTCTGGTACGTCACACCCGATTACTGGGTCAGTGCGTAGGATATGCCAGCTTCTCGAGAGCATGCTCCTCAGTGCATTAGCCCCATCCGAGAATATTGTGATCATCCTGAATTTGTTCACATTTTCAGGATCATTTTTCCTTTTCTGATCACAGTCAAAAAGCTGTTGCCTGGGAATCCTGGCTACTTTCTCTAAGGTTCCCTCTAGTAGGTCCTGATCATACCCTCTCGTACGGAACCTCTGCACGCTCTCCTTTGCTGCTGACCTAAAGTCAGTGTCACGGGAGCAATTCCTTTTTAGCCTGAGTAATTCACCGTACGGAATACTTCGTACAAGGCTAGGTGGATGGCTACTCTCAGCATGGAGTATACTATTCCCTGCCGTCGGTTTCCTATAGAGGGCAGTCTGCAGCTTCTCCTCACTGACAAATACCTTCAGATCTAAGTAATGTACTTGCTCACTACTAATATCTGCAGTAAATTTTAGATGTAAGTTGTTTCTGTTGAGATCCACAATGAAATTATTAGCTTCTATGGAGGAGCCCCTCCATACCAGGAATAAGTCGTCTATATAACGACGCCACATTACAATGTGCTCAGCCCATTTTGCGTTATCCCCGGCAAGGGCCACCTGCTCCTCCCACCAGCCCACGAAGAGATTCGCGTAGCTGGGGGCGAAGCAGGTTCCCATCGCCGTCCCTGAGGTCTGTTTATAGAATGTATTTTGAAACAAGAAAATATTGTTTCGTAAGCAGAACTCCAACATTTCAGTCAACATCATGTCATGCTCTAGATATTTAGCCGGTCTCTTATCCAAAAAATATTTAACAGCCTCAACCCCCTTATCGTGCTGTATGCATGTGTATAGACTGGCAATGTCTAGGGTAATGAGCACAAAAGAGGGGTCCCATGTGATATGTTCAATCTGTTCAATAAAATGCTTTGTGTCTCTCACATATGATTTTAGATCCACGACAAACTTAGCCAGAAAGGAATCAATATAAATTGATAGATTCTCTGTCAATCCACCTTTGGACGAGACGATGGGTCGCCCCGGAGGATTTACCAAGTCCTTGTGTACTTTCGGAAGTTGATAAAAAGTAGGAGTGGTAGGTTCAGGGTTACGCAAGAACAGAAACTCATTCATATCCAACATTGACTTATTCCGCCATTTGGTCAAAAGATCATGATACATTTGTCTGCTGTGCTCATATTCCTCTTTATTAGTGACGACATAATTATCTGGATCCTCTAGTTGTCGAAGAGATTCTTGACAATACTGGTCTCTGGTTAACAAGACAATGTTCCCCCCTTTATCAGAGGGTTTTACAATGATCTTCTCATTCTTCTGGATGTTAGATAGAGCAGCTGCTTGTTCTTTAGTCAAATTATTTTTACTCTTCCAGTTTCTGGTCTTATTAGTACTGGCTCTGAATTTGATTAAGTCCTGTATCACGGCATCTGAAAAAGTGTCTATTGCGTCGTAAGGCATCTGAGGATTGAATTGTGAGGGTGCTCGAAAGTTTGTAAGGGGTGATTGTTGTTCAATATTATCTGAAGTCCCCATTGTTTGAGTTTGTTCTGCCCCGAGTTCATCCAATATCTGAACTGATTTCAAGTCCTTCACAGTCAATACATCAGTAGATTGTGCAGTTATCTTTTTCTTAGTTTTTCGTGGTTCCAAGGCACTGGGTTTTGTTTTATGAAATTTGTATAATTTCATTTTCCTGGTCAGTTTGAAGAGGTCAATTCTTGTTTGCGTAAATTCCAATTGGTCATTTGGGCAAAAGGTGAGGCCCAATTGCAAGGTTTTTTCTTCAACCTCCGTTAAGCTCTGATCGGTTAGGTTGATGATAGTCAAATTCTCACTGGAGTCTACCACCTGTTGCCCTTCTTCTTGCGGGTGTTGTAATTCACCGCCTTGCCTCTTCCTCTTCCTCCACCAGCCCCCCCTTTGGGTTTTTCGTCGTCTTCCGGGGGTTTGGTTTTTCCCCCTCTGAGCCAAGTCTTTCGGATAAGGTTGAACTCCAAGTGAAAAGGGTTCTTCCGTATTTCACTTGTTGTTGCTGATCCTTCGTCCCCAGATGGTTCCTTATCTGTGACACTGAATTCTGATGTTGCCGGTTCAACCACTGGCACTGCGACCTGTTTCTTCTTCAGGGCTGTCCTTGGATCATCGAACTTCTTGGAAAATGTTAATATTCTTCCCAGAGCGTAATCACGCTCATCCCGCTCGAACTTCTCCTGTTTCCTTGATCTGATTTTTAACTCATATTTCATCAGCCTCTTCTTCATATCCTCTCTCAGTTGTTGTACCTTAGTCAAATCTGGTTCCTTCAAAAGCTCCTTCTCCAGGGAGGCAATCTCTTCTAGGGCTTTCATCCGATCACTCCAGGCGAACTTCACAAGGAGGTCCAGCATAGCCTTACATGATGCTGCTGTTAGCTCCGCCCATTGCTCCAATAACATGGGATCCGGGCTTTCGTAAGCTGGGACGGTGTATATTCTTAGCCCCCTTGTGACTCTATCTACGTCCATATAGTTTTGTAACAAGGTGGCCTCCCACCATTTTCTTATCTCCCTTTCACTGCATCTCTCCAATTTATTGAATAGCGTTGCGAGGGCACTATAAGATTTTGTCCCTCGGCCCCCTGAGTCGGGTGTGGTTTGTACAGTGGGTGTTCTTTTCTTGAAAATGTCCAATGCCGCCTCCCGGCGGTCCGTTTCATCACACATCTTGTCCGTTTAATTTGTGCCAATGCGGGAAACCTCACCACGTTTTGCTGACATAACCCCCTCGCCCTGCTTGGCTATCAGTCAGTTTACAGATGCTGGTAAGAGTAAATTGCAACGCTATTCAATACATTGGAGAGATGCAGTGAAAGGGAGATAAGAAAATGGTGGGAGGCCACCTCGTTACAAAACTATATGGACGTAGATAGAGTCCCAAGGGGGCTAAGAATATACACCGTCCCAGCTTACGAAAGCCCGGATCCCATGTTATTGGAGCAATGGGCGGGGCTAACAGCAGCATCATGTAAGGCTATGCTGGACCTCCTTGTGAAGTTCGCCTGGAGTGATCGGATGAAAGCCCTAGAAGAGATTGCCTCCCTGGAGAAGGAGCTTTTGAAGGAAACGGATTTGACTAAGGTACAACAACTGAGAGAGGATATGAAGAAGAGGCTGATGAAATATGAGTTAAAAATCAGATCGAGGAAATACGAGAAGTTCGAGCGGGATGAGCGTGATTACGCTCTGGGAAGAATATTAACATTTTCCAAGAAGTTCGATGGTCCAAGAGCAGCCCAGAAGAAGAAACAGGTCGCAGTGCCAGTGGTTGAACCGGCAACATCAGAATCCAGTGTCACAGATGAGGAACCATCTGGGGACGAAGGATCAGCAACAACAAGTGAAATACGGAAGAACCCTTTTCACTTGGAGTTCAACCTTATCCGAAAGACTTGGCTCAGAGGGGGAAAAACCAAACCCCCGGAAGACGACGAAAACCCCAAAGGGGGGGCTGGCAGAGGAAGAGGAAGAGGCAAGGCGGTGAATTACAACACCCGCAAGAAGAAGGGCAACAGGTGGTAGACTCCAGTGAGAATTTGACTATCATCAACCTAAGCGATCAGAGCTTAACGGAGGTTGAAGAAAAAACCTTGCAATTGGGCCTCACCTGTTGCCCAAATGACCAATTGGAATTTACCCAAACAAGAATTGACCTCTTCAAACTGACCAGGAAAATGAAATCATACAAATTTCATAAAACAAAACCCAGCGCCTTGGAACCACGAGAAACTAAGAAAAAGATAACTGCACAATCTACTGATGTATTGACTGTGAAGGACTTGAAATCAGTTCAGATATTGGATGAACTCAGGGCAGAACAAACTCAAACAATGGGGACTTCAGATAATATTGAACAACAATCACCCCTTACAAACTTTCGAGCACCCTCACAATTCAATCCTCAGATGCCTTACGACGCAATAGACACTTTTTCAGATGCCGTGATACAGGACTTAATCAAATTCAGAGCCAGTACTAATAAGACCAGAAACTGGAAGAGTAAAAATAATTTGACTAAAGAACAAGCAGCTGCTCTACCTAACATCCAGAAGAATGAAAAGATCATTGTAAAATCCTCTGATAAAGGGGGGAACATTGTCTTGTTAACCAGAGACCAGTATTGTCAAGAATCTCTTCGACAACTAGAGGATCCAGATAATTATGTTGTCACTAATAAAGAGGAATATGAGCACAGCAGACAAATGTATCATGATCTTTTGACCAAATGGCGGAATAAGTCAATGTTGGATATGAATGAGTTTCTGTTCTTGCGTAACCCTGAACCTACCACTCCTACTTTTTATCAACTTCCGAAAGTACACAAGGACTTGGTAAATCCTCCGGGGCGACCCATCGTCTCGTCCAAAGGTGGATTGACAGAGAATCTATCAATTTAAATTGATTCCTTTCTGGCTAAGTTTGTCGTGGATCTAAAATCATATGTGAGAGACACAAAGCATTTTATTGAACAGATTGAACATATCACATGGGACCCCTCTTTTGTGCTCATTACCCTAGACATTGCCAGTCTATACACATGCATACAGCACGATAAGGGGGTTGAGGCTGTTAAATATTTTTTGGATAAGAGACCGGCTAAATATCTAGAGCATGGCATGATGTTGACTGAAATGTTGGAATTCTGCTTACGAAACAATATTTACTTGTTTCAAAATACATTCTATAAACAGACCTCAGGGACGGCGATGGGAACCTGCTTCGCCCCCAGCTACGCGAATCTCTTTGTGGGCTGGTGGGAGGAGCAGGTGGCCCTTGCCGGGGATAACGCAAAATGGGCTGAGCACATTGTAATGTGGCGTCGTTATATAGACGACTTATTCCTGGTATGGAGGGGCTCCTCCATAGAAGCTAATAATTTCATTGTGGATCTCAACAGAAACAACTTACATCTAAAATTTACTGAAGACATTAGTAGTGAGCAAGTACATTACTTAGATCTGAAGGTATTTGTCAGTGAGGAGAAGCTGCAGACTGCCCTCTATAGGAAACCGACGGCAGGGAATAGTATACTCCACGCCGAGAGTAGCCATCCACCTAGCCTTGTACGAAGTATACCGTACGGTGAATTACTCAGGCTAAAAAGGAATTGCTCCCGTGACACTGACTTTAGGTCAGCAGCAAAGGAGAGCGTGCAGAGGTTCCGTACGAGAGGGTATGATCAGGACCTACTAGACAGAACCTTAGAGAAAGTAGCCAGGATTCACAGGCAACAGCTTTTTGACTGTGACTGTGATCAGAAAAGGAAAAATGATCCTGAAAATGTGAACAAATTCAGGATGATCACAATGTTCTCGGATGGGGCTAATACACTGAGGAGCATGCTCTCGAGAAGCTGGCATATCCTACGCACTGACCCAGTAATCGGGTGTGACGTACCAGAAAGACCGCTCATTACTTTTCGAAAATTGAGATCCATAAAAGGCATGGTAGTACGCAGCCATCTAGCACCAACTGAAACCCCTACGAAGGGCACCCTTAAGGACCTGGCAGGCTTTTTCCCATGTGGAAAATGCTGTGCATGTGAAAACAGCAAGAGGGTTCTCTCTTACCAAATTCCGGGCCTATCTCAACCCAGAAAGATCAAGAAATTCATCACGTGTACAACACCTTATGTGGTGTACTGTCTTGTATGTCCCTGCGGCCTTAAGTACATAGGCAGTACAATCAACAATGTGAAGATGCGAGTGCTGGAACATCAACGAGCCATAATGAATAAGGATGTATCTTATCCTGTGGCCAGACACTTCGCCAAGGTACACCAGAGCAACCGGGAGTTGCTTCAATACTTTGGGCTGGATCATGTACCATCTAATCCCAGAGGGAGAGATAGATTATCATGTTTGCGTAGACTAGAGTCGCGACATATAATAGACATGCAGACCAAACAGCCGGGTGGGCTCAACATTGGGGAGGAAATCACAGTTCATCTAGGAAGATAGTAGTGCGATAGGCTGGTGCAATGAGGAATCCTATGTCTGCAAGGTATCAATAGAAATGTAATTTTAGAAAGACACTGACTTTTGCACAGATGTGTATTAATACTGTGATCAGTTTATTCTGTTTTCTCTTCTTTTCTACACCTTCCCTTTCACTTCTCCATTTATTAGTATATGTAACTGAATATTATTGTACTTTGACCCATAGATAGAATTAGGTTTATTAGCTGACTCACCAAGATGAATTTAAAAATGGAGTTTAAGGTCAAATGTGATTATGCATAATGTTACACTTTTTTGGAATGATATGTCAAATGGGTGTTTTGTTAATATATTGCGGTCATGTTAATGTTACATCAGTCGGTGACGTGCCGATACACGGCGAGATTACATCATTGATCACCGACAGGGGACGAGATAACCCATCTATGGGTCTAAATTATATGTGTGCTCACTAGTGTGTACACTAAGAAATGTCCCCCATGTAATTGGCAGATGATCGCATTGTTTGTATATGGTGTTCAAAACTCAATTACAAATATATATTGTAATGATTGCAATTCGGGCAACAATTATGCCAGTGACATGCCGATATACAGTAGAATTGAGTACAGCCAGACCGGCATGGGTATAACATCAGACAAAATGACATATTAAACTGTGTATTTGTTTATGGAGAATAACCCATTTATAAATGGCTGCCCGTTGCAATGTCATCTACTTGTCCATCATCCCTTTCCACAACAGGAAGGAAGGTGCATATGTGTCGCAAAGACATGGAAATGTAAACACTGACGAAGGACTCTTAGGTCTGAAACGCGTCTGTTTTTTGTTCGTGGCTGATTAAATTGTTGCTGCATAACCCCCGTGAGTGCGTTCTCGTTCTTGGCAAGAAAGAAACGATTGGAGCTGCTATAAAAACGCGTCAGTACCGACGCGCAACGGCACACGCCCGGGAGTGCCCCGGGATTGTGGTACGACTTGGAGCTGGAATATATATACATATATATATATATATATATATATATATATATATATATATATATATATTATTTTTTTTCCCAAGAAAGTCCAAAATCCTATAGGAAAGGGAGGCGGCACACCAATTCCAACCACAAGTGATTTATTTGGAGCACAACGAACAACGCGTTTCAGCCGAAACGACCTTTGTCAAGTTAACATTCCGTCTTTACTGTATTCATTCCCATCTTCAGTTTCCCTAGTTGTATTCCTTATTTTTTCTCACATTCAATATGGTATCACATTTTGTCACTTGCTCTCAGTATAGTGAGTCCAGACTCTGTTTGATTGTTCTGGATTATTCTTTTCCAGAAACATTTATGGGCATTTGTCCTTATTATATTTCGTTATTTCGATTATATTATCCTTTTGACTTTGTCTGAAGGCCCTGCTCTTAGATGAGATAGGATATTCTTGGATTTAGGAGTATCTTATTGCTATTTTCAGAGTCCACCTCACATAGAGTGTTGATTATGCCATCTTTTCTAATTTGGTTTTTTAACATAATCACTGTTCTTCACTACACACGTACCGTCATTGTGCCCATTCTATGTCTATCCAATAACAGCATGTGACATATTTTACTGTTATTGTATGAATGTATGTATATATACGACATCTCATATTTTAAAGTTCTATATGTAATTGCCGAGTGGTTGTTATATATAGATACATATATCATCTGTTTTGCCTGGATTGCTTTAGATATTATGTCCAAGGTTAACTAATCAGGTTTTTGCATGATTACTAATATTTTAGGTGTTCGTGCCACTTGATGAGTTGGTAAAAAAAAATTATAATTTGAAAATTTAATAATTTATACATTTAGCTAATCCAACATCATAACAAGCAAGATAATGTCAATACTGATATTATGAGTTGTGGTACTTTAAATTGTATTTTGTATTTTATATGCAGGATCATAGCAGTTTGCAGCATGAGGCTGTCTCCCATGTCTATCATGAAGCTAGAGATCACTAGTACGGGGAGAGAGGTGGGACACGACGCTTCATGTGAATCGCTAATGAACTGCGATCACATCGGACGTATACAATTGATTAGCTTAAATATTTGGGCTGTAATTTTTCCGCTCTAAAATTATGCATATCTCTTTTGAATTATTTCCAGATAGATTGTTTTTTCTGTGAATTCCCCCACGGTGCGCGGGGCGGCGCCACGGTGCTCGTGACAAACCTAGCTAGTCATAAGTCACAGTGGAGCTGTGCTCATGATGAGCTGGGCTCGTCACAACCCTGCCCACTGATTAATTCTCCCGCACAGGCGGGGAATCAATCGCGCATGGGCGGATCACGGCAGTTATTCCGAGCCCAGCTCGTCATGAGCACAACTCCACTGTGACTCATGACGAGCTGGACTCGTCATGAGCACGGAAGAGGTTAATGGCATGGGTAATGGCGGAATGTTAACGTGACAAAGGCTGTTTCGGCTGAAACGCGTTGTTCGTTGTGCTCCAAATAACTCACTTGTGGTTGGAATTGATGTGCCACCTCCCTTTCCTATTGGATTTGGGACTTCCTTGAAAATTATTGTGGCTCCTGCCGCCACGGCTGGCACCGACAAATAATTGAAGTATGCGAAGAAGTGTCCATGCACACCTTCCTTTAAGTAAATTTCTAACTGAATTATTAGATTCAAAATGCAAATGATTTATACCCTGTATGCGTGCTACCACTGAACAGAGAGATGCGACCCAACTTTCTCCCCTTATATTTGGACAATCTATAGAGGGCTGGAGAAACCATTGCCTAAGTGGAGCACAGCTATAGGACAACCAACTGTTGTCTCAATAAGTTATTCAAAATAATCAAAAGATAATCAATGGCTCAAGGCATTCAAAATGTATCAAATTTTGGTCTGCACGATTTATCACAAATGTACATGAATCCAAATGAGAATCAATTGATTGCAATATATGTAATCCATTCAATACATTATTCCAAATAGAATGCTCATGTATATACAAAGATCCCAATACATTTCGGGTTCCTCAAATGAACCCTTCATCAGGGGATGACGTTCGAGAAGTATCCAAATGTTTCAAAAAGTAATGAACACCACAGGAAAACCTACAACACAATACATGACGTGTGTCAATTTATATGTCACTTTTCAGAGTTACTCAAGTTACGAAAAACATAAAAGATTAAAGAATTTAAAAGATTAAAGAATTTGCACTCTCAAAAGTATACAGGATAAGGTGTGAGGAGACAGTATTTTCCAGGTGTTTAGTCTCTTCTATGGCTTCTGCTACCTCCAGCAGAGGTCATCACATAATATAGAGATGTAAAATGGGCTAATTAAAATAAATGAATCGGCCTGGTCAGCGCGAAAAAGAGATGCAGTATTCTTTTAAAACCGACGGAAACAGGAATCCCATATTTAAATAAACATAAGTAAGCACTTGGCGTATGTATTGTGTAATGAGAAAAGTAAGTGTCTGAGATTTTTAACTCATTGTGTTTATGGTCATTAAACTGGAGCCAATGTACTACTATGAGTATGTGAGGTAGTGTCGTGATTTAGGTGAGCACGACCTGTCCAGTATAGATTTGTGGCTGATGCAGTATTTTGAGCTTGATATGCAAGTATGCAACATGTTTGAAATGCGTGCAAAGAAAGCTTTATGTGTATGTCCATGTAGTGGGATTTGCTATCAGGTTAAAGTGTGTCTTTGTGTGAGTTTCGGGCTGGCACGGTGCATATACATTTGAATTTATTCGATGGGTAGGTTTCTGTGGGTCACGGTGCAGGGTTTAGCAGCTCCACCGTTGAACACATCACTGTCCACAAACAGTTGAGTAGCCCAAAAAATACTGCAAGGTAAAAGTAACCTCTTACGGTTGTCTTGCTCGCACAATAAAAATATGAACAATCCAATAATTTTCAAAACTGTATTAATACTGTGGTGCCATTCTCTTGGTAATCACAAAATAGTGTACTTTAACATTAGGTTTTGGCATGTCTGTGATGTATATTATTATTGGCGTCATTGCTATTGGTTGGTATGCATTGTTGAAAGCATGCTCAAAATTATATGTAAATGAGAGAGGTGAAAAATCATCTGCAATTCCAAAATACTTCCTTATTGGTTCAAAGGCTTCAGAAACCTTTTGTTTCTAGGATTGCAGCATGTGGGTCAGAACCATTTGATGCTAGTCTTTTCGTGTATGCATTTGATTTCTCTGTCTACACACCACTGCATGCCTGTTTGTTTCGGCTTCAGTGTGCGTGCATCATGACTTGCGCACTGGTATCCGCATTAGGAATTTTGCTTCATATCATCATATTTTGCTCAGGCCACGTGAGGACAGTGCGAGCAATATATCACAGCAGTCTCATCTTCCTACTCTCCTCTTTGTGTGCATAATGACCGCCAAACGTTGTTTGCACAATGGTGCAAACTGCGAAAGCCAAGGGGAATCTGAAGGGCACAACCGTCCCATTTGAAATTCTTCAGCTGCACTTTAAGGCAGGGAGTCTCGCTCTGCCTTGAAACCGAGGGAAGGATAGACAACTAAAACAAGCATTCTTGACAGTTTGCTGCTTCCCAGAAAGAAATGTAAATGTGCGCAAATGGTCACTTTGCAAATGTAAAGGGAGCCTGGAAGGTATTGACTTTAATTGATGAAATAAATCGAAGCTTCCTAATACACCTTAAATTCTTTTTGAGGGGTATTGTAAGGCGCTACCAGTAAAAGATCAACTGTGAAGTGTGTGCTTTTAAAAGGCCGTTATAAAAAAAACTGCACTACGTACTCTCTGAAATAAAATCTATATTTTGGTAACACTTTTTATCTTAAACATGTTTTTGCATTCTGTAGCAGTCTATTTTATATTGAGTGTAAGGCAAGTTTAAAATAATGACAGACATGATCATAGTGCTTACTGTCGCAGACTGGAACCTTTTACCACTAAACATTTTGCCAAAATTTACCTTGATAAAACCAGAGAGGCATTAACTACTGTTAGATCACATTTGGAGGCGCACAAAGAGAATAAAGTGGTTATTGAATTTCTTAAATCACTGGAAGGACGCCTAAAGACATATGAGGACACCATAAAAATTAGAAAACAACTGAAATTCCAGCGGGATAAATGAGATTATGGAGAAAGAAGAATCCAAGCCTATGCCAAACGCTTTGACTGGGCACAAGGCAATCGCCAATTTATCCACCAACGAAGATATGGTGATCTGACCTCCACAACTCAAGTTCAAATGTGAGTTCCGATCCTGAAAGAACCACACCTGTCGCACCTTTAGGACTACGTCCCCTGACCTTTTTACACAAGTTCCAACTACTCAAACAGCAGAAGGAACAAAACGCACAGGCTCGCAAAAAGAAGAAGTAGCAGGAAGAGGACAGGGAAGACAATGAGGAAGGGGCACAAATAAAAAGAAAAACAAAGACTGAACAGAAGAGGTGAGCGTAACAAATTTCGGCACAAAAAGTCAACCAGCAGTGACATCAATTGTTCGAAGCAATGTTTATCTTCAGAAGAAGAATCACTACTGAAATTAGGATTATCATGCCCTGCAAATGACTGAAATTATGTGGATACTAGAATTGACCCCTTTCAGTATGTAAGGAAACTCAAATTAATGAAACTACATCAAATATCCAAGAAAACAGAACGACATAATCATACCGGAATCTCACAGTAAACTACCAGTTCGCTAATGACATTCACACTTGGCGATATGAACTCCATTTTAGATATGCATGAACTTGAGAACAATCTGGAAGCTACAACAAGTGACAATGTGGGCAATACCCTCAATAATCTGGGGTTTACAGTTGATTCTTCTTGTAAAAGCGGTATGAAAATCAAATCACGCTTTAATCCAAACGTCCAGCATGATAACATTGAGGCATTTCGTTCAGTTACGATTCAGGAACTGGTACGTTTAAGGAGTCACCACAACTAGAGAATCAAGGATAACCTCACAAAGAACCAACGGACAGCATTAAATAATCTATTACAATATTCCTCAATAATAATAAAACCCTCAGACAAAGGGGGAAACATGTTTTTATTGGAAGTTGAGGACTACAAAGTGGAAGCCATGCGGCAACTTGCCGATACAAGCTGCTATGAATACATAACGTGGCAGACATATGAGAATTCAGTCACGAGATATCATGAGATGCTGCATAATTGGTGGAGTGCAGGCCCAATTGATGATGAAAAACTCAAAGTTTTGAGAAATGACAATCCTCGTGTCCCCTGTTTATACCATTTACCAAAGGTCCATAAGCTTGCGAAAAAACCCCCAGGGATACCAAAAGTCTCGTCCAATGGGGGATTACTTGAGAACACCTATTTTCCTGGATCATCACCTGGCACCCTATGTTAGAGATCTACGATCATATTGCCAGGACAGCATGGATTTTTTGAAAAGGATCCAAAATATAAAATGGAAAAAAGGCTTTTCATTAATTACATTAGACATATGTTCTTTATCTACTTGTATAAATCAAGAGCATGGTATAGATGCTAGTTTGTATTATCTACAGAGGAGACCAATCGGCCTCTATGACCATACGATAATGCTGAAATTGATGATGTCTTATTGTTTGAAGGAAAATATTTTTCTATTTGACAAAATACTGTACCGCCTAAAGTCTGGCACTGCCATGGGCATCTGCTTCACCCCCAGCCTGGCAAATTTGTTCATGGGCTGGTGGGAGGAGCAGGTGGTCTGGACAGATGCAAACAAAGTATTTACAAATCATGTACCGTTATGGCTGAGGTATACAGATGACCTCTTCATCATCTGGGATGGTGATGAGAAACTAGCTTTGAGGTTTATTGAGTGGCTCTCTTCCAACAATCTTATTCTCAGCTTTACACACAAAATCTGTCAAAGACAGTGTGATTTCCTTAATATCCGCATCACAGTACATGACAACAAACATGTGACCAATTTATTCAGGAAGGAGACTGCGGGTAATAGTACATTACACGGACGCAGTCATCATCCCACCTCTCTTCTCAACAGCATTCCCTAAGGCGAGTTGCTGAGGGCCCGCAGGAACTACAGTACAGACAGTGGCTACTCTAAAGAATGTGACACGATGTTAGAAAGGTTCAAACATAGGGGGTACTCCAACAAAATCCGGTCTCAAGCGAGAAATAAATTGTGTGATATCAAACAGGCTGATGTTCTGTTTAATAAAAACAGAATAATCTCAGATAAGAAAGCCATTACTATACCAAGAATGATAACCACCTACAATGGCCCGTCTGGTAGACTCAAATTGATCATGAAAAAACACTGAGGACTCCACCGTCTCCATGACTAAACAGGTCAACGCCGTATCCTCATCCTGCTTCAACACCCTACGAATGCTCCGCAGGAACTTTAAGTGGATCTCCACCGAAACTAGAAGAACTGTAACCCAGGCCCACGTCACCAACAGGATGGACTACGGAAATGCCCTCTACGCAGGAACATCAAACAAGCTCCGGAGACGGCTGTAACGCATCCAGAACGCCTCGGCACGACTGATCCTCGACATCCCCCGCCGCAGCCACATCACACCGCACCTCAGAGATCTACACTGGCTCCCCGTCAAGAGGATAACCTTCAAACTCCTCTTCCAAGCACACAAGTCCCTCCACAATGCTGGCCCAGCGTACCTCAACAAACGACTCAGCTTCTACGCCCCTACCCGCAAGCTCCGCTCCGCCGACCTCGCCCTCGCCAGAGTGCCGCGCATCCAAAGAACAACCACCGGCGGTAGATTCTTCTCCCACCTCGCCGCCAAGAACTGGAACACCCTCCCCACACACCTACGACAGATCTAGGATCTCCTGGCCTTCAGACGTCTTCACTAAACTTGGCTCTTCGATCAGTAGCAGCACCATTCCCCCCCCCCCAACGCCTTGAGAGCCTCACGTGTATGTAGCGCGCTTAACAAATGTCTTGATTGATTGATTGATTCAAGTGGACCCTGTCATTGGGGGCAATATTGGTTTTCACCAACCATAACCTATAAAAGACCAACAGCCTGATTCATGTACGGGCCGTTTTGCGTGTCCCTAATAGCGATTAATAGCGACTCGCTATTGAGGAAACGCAAAACGGCATTCATGTACTTTTCGGGGAAAAAATAGCGACTCGCACGCGGGCGCTAAAGCCGTTAGCGACCTACAAAAAACGCAGAAAAATCGCTATTTCCGGCTACCTGCGATCGGGATAGCGACTCGCAATCCCGTGCGATCGGGAATGCGAGTCGCAATCTCGCGGGATCTGGAAAACGGGAAGACGCATTCCGAGCACCGTGATGACATCACAACCAGGAAGCAGCCAAATCCCACCCCCAAACACCACAGTGACGCTATCAGTCGAGTGTTCACGACGGAAAGCTGCCGCTAAACCGCCGTTAGCGACTCCCGACCCTGCCGAAATAGCGACCGCCATGTCCGACGAACCTCAGCCAGGCCCCAGCAACAGCGCTGGCCGCAAGCGCAAACTGAAATTCTCCGAGCAGGAGCTGGAGAACCTTATAGAAGGGGTGGTGGCCAACCACGACCAGCTGTTTGGTGCCAACTCCCGGAGGGTCCCAGAGCAGGAGAAGCGGAGGATCTGGGTGGGGATTGCCTCCAGCGTCAACTCTGTGGGCGTTGCGGACAGGTCTCTGGAGGAGCTGAAAAAGCGGTGGTACGACCTCCGAGGGCGTGCCAAGGAGAGGGTGGCGGAGCGCCTTGGTGAGGCATCAGGCACCGGAGGTGGTGGACCGACTGTCCCACCCAACACCCCCCTGGAGGACCAGGTAGAGGACACCTTGGAGAGGGAGGCGTGTGTTGGCGTGACCCCTCTGGACTCCTCCCGCCCCACCCAAGACACCCAAGGTAAGTGGCATGCGACTGCGACCCTGTCCCCTATGACCGCCCCTGACCAAATAGGCTCACTCATTGGCCCTTAGTCATGCCTATGTTGTGCATCAGGAAATGCCCTGAAGCATTGTGGGAGACGTAGTATGTCCACAATGTAGTAGTACCACAATGCGGCCAGAAAGGTTCCAAAGTGCGCAAATACACAGCCACCCAGGGAATGACACCCAGCATGCATGTAACATCTGCACGTCTGACAGTCACATGCACCTAATGAGTATCCACTTACCCTCACAGGTGCGGGTGATAGCAGTGACAGCGAGAGGCTGCTGATTGATGAGGAGGCCCAGGAGGAGGAATCCCTAACTGATACCCAGCCACCAGCCCCTGCGGCAGCGCCAACACCAGCAGCCAGGCCCCCCACCTTACCTGCTGCAACATCTGCAGGCCCACCGGCTGCCAAGGCCAGGCCCCCCGCCTTACCTGCGGCAACATCTGCAGGCCCACCGGCTGCCAAGGCCAGGCCCCCCGCCTTACCTGCTGCAACATCTGCAGGCCCACCGGCTGCCAAGGCCAGGCCCCCCGCCTTACCTGCTGCAACATCTGCAGGCCCACCGGCTGCCAGAGCCAGGCCCCCCGCCTTACCTGCTGCAACATCTGCAGGCCCACCGGCTGCCAGAGCCAGGCACCCCACCAATGTGCCTCCAGTGCCTGCCGCACCTGCAACACCAGCTGCTACAACACCTGCAGCACGTCCAACAAGATCTGGGCCAGCCACATCCGCTACACAGCGGCCCAACAGCAGGAGGGGCAATGGGCATCTCCATGCCTGCATGAGCGTGGAGCGGCGCATGCTCCGAATACACCAGCGCCAGTCGCAGCAGCAAGGAGCCATCCAGCTCCAGCTGCATAAGATTGGCCGCAATGTGGCGGGAGTGGGCGAGCGGATGGACCGCATGACGGCGGCCATGGACCGCATGACGGCGGCTATGGAGGACAATACTGCAGCGCTGGTGAAGCACCGCAGTGTTGCAAGCAGGCGCCACCACCAGCTGCTGAGCCGGCTGTCCACCTATAGTCGCTCCAATTATGTGTCAGCAAATGCCACCACCCAGCTGGCGCGGCGCTCGTTGACCCAGCAGCACCAACTGGTCCAGTGCTGCGAGGACATTACCCGGGTGCTGGAGCACTTGACCACCGCCGTCACCGCACTGCATGCACCTGTGCTACCGGCCATTGTGGGGGGAGACGATGCGAGTGAGGGTGCCTCGAGTGTCAGCAGCCACTCTGCCACGCAGGCCCCCCCACCTAGGCGCAGCACCAGGGCTACGCCTGGTACAGCTGCCCAGGATGAGGAAGAGCCTCACAGGCGCCTGGGAATTGTGCGCCGGAGGCGCCAATGACATTGTGTCAGGGACACAGGCGCAGGCTGAAGCTAAGCCTGCCATGAACCGTCTCATGCAGTATGCAGGAATACTGCATTTTGTAAATAGTTGTCCCTTTTTTCTTGTGAATCAAACAAATACATTTATTTTGCTGCACACATTCGCCTTGTGTAATCATTACATTTTGCATGCAATTGTGATATGTGGGGTGGGGGAAGGGGGTGGGCTAGAAATTGTTAGCTGTGATGTGGTTGCGACGTCTGTGGCCTTCAGCTGGGTTCTCCCCGCGTGCATGGTGCGCATGTGCTGGTGGCCGGTCGTCCCCCTCAGATTCACTGCCTGATATGTCAACTGGTATCCGGCGCTTGGTTGCAATGTTATGAAGCATTGTACAGACAGCCACAATGCGGCAGCACGCTGCAGGACTGTAATACATGGCCCCACCTGTCTTGTGCAGTATACGGAACCTGCTCTTGAGCAGGCCAAATGTCCTTTCAATACAGTTCCTTGTCCGGATGTGCGCAACATTGTAGCGGCGTTGCTGAGGTGTGGCAGGGTTGAGGTAAGGGGTCAGGAGGTATTCCCGTAGGGCGTAGCCACTGTCACCTGAATGAGAGGAGCAGATGTTGATTGCCTGTGCAGCGCAGTTACTTCATAGCAATGTGACATTGTCGACAAAGTGTACTTACCAAGTAGGTGTCCTTCCCCAAACTCTCCCCTGATCAGTCGTGTGTGGAGTCCGCTGTGCCTGAAGATAAAGGAGTCATGGGTACTCCCTGGGTACTGGGCCACAATGTCAGTGATGATGGTCTTGGCATTGCAGACCATCTGCATGTTGAGGGAGTGGTAGGACTTCCTGTTGCGGTACATATACTCCGTGCCAGCTGGTGGGCAGATGGCGACGTGGGTACAGTCTATGCAGCCGAGGACATGGGGAAAATGGGCAACATTATAAAATTGTAGTTTTGTCAGGTCCAATTCCTGTTGGCTCGTGGGAAATGTGATGTGCCGGTGGAGCTGGCTGAGCATGGCGTCAACAAAAGTGTGGAGGCAGCGTGACATGGTGGGCTGGGATATCCCCCCAGCAGCGGCTACTATGCCCTGGAAACTGCCAGAGGCCAGGAGGTGCAGGCTGCACAATACCTGCACATGTGTGGGCACAGAATTGTTTCGCCTTGTTGGGTGCTGCATGATGGGGTCGAGTTCTTGTATCAGCCAGGTGATCATTTCCCCATTCAGCCTGTATTTTGCATAAATCTGTTCTCTGGTCTGGCCCAGCAAGGTGACCCGCTGCCGGTAAATCCTTGCCTGCCTCATGCGTCTCCTCCGTGCTGCTCGCTGTAGCCTTCGCCGCCTCACCACCATGTACATCCCAGGCATTGTGGAACGCCTAATGCTGCTGCTGAATGTCCTTATGTGTGATTGGTCAGGCCTGGACCTGTTGGTGATTGGCTAACAGTTTTTCAAATTTTGGTTAATCATGGCTTTTATGGTTACCACCTGCTTTGAGTTGTCCTTAAATTGCGCCGCGCAAACGTGCGAATTAGCGCTTTTTCGCTAATGTATTTCTTTCATGAATGCCGATTGAGACAATATTGCGTTTCGCTATTGATTTCGCAGATTCCGTGGTTGGTCGCTATTTCCGTATCGCTATTGCTCGACTTCCCGGAGTCTGCGACTATTACAGCGTAATCGCTATTCCGATCGCTATTATTTTTTAGCGATTTCGCTATTTCGTACTTGAATGCCGATTCCGTGTTTTGCACCCGCAATTGCGTTTTCGCAGCCATTGCGGGCGCTATTTCGCTTATTGAATCAGGCTGCAAGTTCGATCTGTGATAAATTGGTTAAGAGCTTTTCCAAACTGAACCTAACACAAATTGGCTACAACCTAACAAGGGATTTCACAAATGTTATGCTTGCCAAGCATGCAGAAATAGTGAAAATTGTAAAACTTACAAAACTGCCAGTGGTATGGAAAAAGTAGTCTCAAAATGTATCACCTGTACCACCTACCACGTGGTTTATGCCCTGTAGTGTCCCTGTGGTCTCCACTATATAAGAAGTACCAAATTACCTGTAAAGAAACAGATACTTGTAGATCAGAGGGCCATACCCAACTTGGATTTTAATTATCCTGTTGACAGAGATTTTTATAATGTCCATGAGAGCAATAATAAACTGCTCAAATATGTGGGATTAGACAGGGTATACAAAGAAATCAGAGGCGGTGACAGGAAAAGGCGGCTGCGGATTCTTGAATCCAGGTACATTATTGATCTAAACACGAGAATACCCTTTGGGCTAAATAGAGAAGAGGAATTGGCAACCCCATACTGGGGTGTAGTTACCCCTTATATGCATGAGCATTCCTCCCCGATTTCTTTTCTGTATTCATTCCCATCTTCAATTTCCCTAGTTGTATTCCCTATTTTCTTCTAACATTCAATATGTTATCAAATTTTGTCACTTGCTCTCAGTATGATGAGTCCGAACTCTGTTTGCTTATTCTGGATTATTCTATTCCAGAAACATTTATGGGCGCTTGCCTTTATTATATTTTGTGATTTCGATTATATTATCCGTTTACGTGAAGGCCCTGCTGTTAGATGAGATAGGATATTCTCGGATTTAGGAGTATCTTATTGCTATTTTCAGAGTCCACCTCACATAGAGAGTTTATTATGCAATCTTTTCTCACTGGGCTTTTTAACATAATCACTATTCTTCACTACAAACATGGCGCCATTGTGCCCATTCTAGGTCTATCCAATAACAGCGAGTGACATATTTTTACTGCTATTGTATAAACATATGTATATACACGACATCTCATATTTTAAAGTTCTATATGTAATTGCCCCAGTGTTCATTATATATAGATACATATATCATCTGTTTTGCCTGGATTCCTTTAGATAATATGTCCAAGGTTAACTAATCAGTTTTTTGCATGATTACTATTATTTGAGGTGTTTGCGCCACTTGATGAGTTAGTAAAAAAAGAAAATTTGAAAATTTAAGATTTTATAAATTTAGCTGATCCAACATCATAACAAGCACGATGATGGCAATACCAATATAATGAGTTGCGGTACTTTAAATTATATTTTGTATTTTCTGTGCTGGTTCATAGCAGTGCGCAACATGAAGCTGTCTCCTATGTCTATCATGAAGCTAGAGATCACTGGTACGGGGAGAGAGGTGATACACAACGCTTCACATGAATCGCTAATGAATTGCAATCACTTCAGACGTTTACAATTGATTAGCTTAAATATTTGGGTTTTATTGTTTTACCGCTCCAAAATTATGCACGTATTTAATGGCATGGGTAATGACGAAATGTTAACTTGACAAAGGCCGTTTCGGCTGAAACGCATTGTTTGTTCTCCAAATAAATCACTTGTGGTTGGAATTGGTGAGTCGCCTCCCTTTCCTATTGGATTTTGGACTTACTCAAAAATTATCATGGCTCCTGTCACCACGGCTGGCACCGACAAATAATTGCCAGGCATACAGCGTTATCAGGCAGGCAACAGGATTTGTATATATCAGTTATTGCCTTCCGGCAAAAGTAAAGAATGCACTCTCTCATTTTCAGGATCAATCAGGCGGATTTATTCACTAATTATTTGCCATACCCACGCGTTTAGGTCAGATCACTCTGACCTTGATCGCGGGATAATATGATACAGAGAAAAGTTCTTGTTTTATTTCTATCTGCACATAGCTACTTCCTGTTTTTTCGATTTAGTGCATTGTGGTTAATGTAGCGAATACATTTAAACAAACATCGTGGTGTTTTGGGAAGAGATTTGGGTGCTCTTGTCTCTGTGACATTTTTAAACAATAACTTTATGTTCATTGTTCTTTGAGAGCAGTCCTGCTTTTTGTCCGTTTTATTGACCTTTAATTTGCAGGTCACCAGAGAGCATTAAATAGAACTGCAAATTAAAGATCAATAAAACTGACATAAAAGCAGGACTGCCATAAAAGAACAATGAACAAAAAGTTCTGTTTTGAGAAAAGAAATCTCTGGAATTAAAGGACTGTTGTGTGCGGCTGAATTTGTGCGAAAAGATTAACCTTTGGCCTTTGTCCGGCCCACAGCCTGCGCCCGCTGTTGAGCGCTCTGGAATTCTGACCTCATTGTGTTTGGATTACGAAATAACCAGAGGCGCCCGAGCAAGAACACGCAAAAGAAACACGGAGGAGAAGCAAAAACTCACCAGGTCGAGCCCTCGACGGTCGGAACGGAACAGCCGCTCCCAGACAGGAGTCTCCCAGAAGCGGTGAGTGAAACTACCAAGTGTGACGATCATTGTGTATTGTTTGAAGCGACTTGAGCTGGGAAGTGAAAGACAGCCAACGGGAACGCCAAAGCAGAGTGGTAACTCTCAGTGTCTTCCCCAAAGTAACAGTCCGTGACAAACTGCTGAGATTTTCATAGGCGATAAAAAGAGCTGCTCGCACGCATTACAATTTTAGAAAATAAGGTGCATGAATATTGTACATTTTGGGACACAGTTAAAGAGATACAGTAAAATGGAAGGATGGAAGGCAAAGAGAGCACAGAAACTCGCTATAATGTTTCAAGGTGAATCGGGTGAAAGCACAGAAACAACAGACGTGACGGAAAAACAGCGAGAAGAGAATCCCTTGTTAAAACATCTCTTCCTTCAACTTGAAAAACAATACAAAAAAGAAACCAGCAAGAGCTGGGAAATCTTGGCACTATATAAATATCTTGAAATTTACAGAATTCCCAGGGGATTACGTATATTTACATTGCCAATGCATCCAGATACAAGATCAGATATGCTGGAGGAGTGGGGCCAAAATAATAATGAATGCTCAAGGAAAATGTTAAGAATACTGATAAAATATGCAGAAATAGATCTACAAGAAGCACATGTGGCCATTAAAGATCTTGAGAGTAAAATTGCATTATTAAACAAAGATGAAGCCATCAAATTGAGAAAAGAAATGGAATCACGATTAGAAAAACATGAGAACGAAGTGCAAGAACGCAAACACAGAAAATTCATCAGAGACGAAAATGATTATAAACAGGGTAAGATTCTGACATTTGCTAATCGCTTTGAAACTCTGAAGAAAATTACAAAGGCAACCCAACAAGGAAAATGGGGGACTCAACCTGTGAATCTGATATCAGTGAAAATGAAATAGCAGCGAACGCAGAGGTCACAAGAAAAACTCTTTTTTTAGAGGAAATGCGTCTGGTGAATTTAGATCAAAGCCTCTCCAGAAGCAGGGGACAAGGGAGAGGCAGAGGACATGGAAGAGAAGATACAAAGTCTATCCAAGTACAAGAAAAACCAGAGGAAGTAAAAGAAAAAATATATCATCCCCTGAGGAACAAAACATTCAGGAAATAAGTGAAGCCAAAGGGGAAGAAAATGAAAAGAATTTAATTGTGAATCTTTCAGACTACACACTATCTAAAGATGAAGAATCTGTATTAAACAAGGGACTGACATTCTGCCCTGAGAGACATTTTGATTTCACGGAATCCAAAATTGACATGTACAAATATGTAAGAAAATTTAAATTGAAGAAAGTACATGCAGGCAAAATCAGAAAGGTGGAAAAGGAAGAAGCAGACCAAACGCAAATAACACAAAGTCCAGAACTAACAATTGAACAAATACAAGATGTTAAAAATCTCTTTGACTTGGTACATAATCTAGAAGAGGAAGACTACACAGCCAGCCAAGTCCTGGAAGAACTACAGATAGAAAGCTCACAATATGTAAGAAGTGGCCTGAAAAACAAATCAAAATACTGTCCACAACTTACACCGGGCAACAAAATCGATCTTTTTTTCAGAAGCAGTTATGAAAGACTTAGAAGGGATAGAAAAAAAAACAGGAAGCAAAGAGAGAATTTAACAAGGAAAGAAAATGATGCTATAACAAGTCTGAAAAACAATGCCCTTATAACGATAAAACCGGCTGATTAGGGCGGGAATATAGTCATTCAGAACACCACAGACTACACACAGGAAGCACACAAACAACTGGATGACAACACAAAAAATAAGAAATTGAGTGCAAATCCTATCAACAAAATGATTGCAGACTTGAAAATGACTCTAAACGACTGGCAAAAACAAAATTTAATCAGTGAGGAAATAATGCAATATTTGTTTAAAGAATTTCCAACTATATACTTTCTTCCCAAGATTCACAAGATGTTGATCAATCCCCCAGGAAGACCCATAGTTTCGTCATGTGACTCTATATATGAAAACATGTCAACGTATGTAGATCTGTTTCTAGCACCAATGGTCCGAAACTTAAGCTCCTATATACAAGAAACAGGGGAGTTCTTAAGAACATTAGCAAACATTACATGGAACCCAAACTATCTTCTAGCAACAATAAACGTGGTGTCTCTTTACACCTCAATAGAACATAACATGGGGCTAGAAGCATGCGCATACTTTTTGAGACAAAGAAAAGTAACTGAATTACAACACTCAGCGATGCTACTATCCATGATAAAGATCTGTTTAAGTAACAATATCTTTTTCTTCGACCACCAACTATATCATCAGTTGTGTGGTACTGCCATGGGCATCTCCTTCTCCCCAAACTTTGCTAACCTAACGATGGGTTGGTGGGAGAAGGAGATAGCCTGGGGCCCAGAAAATCAGTCAGCCCTGGAAAAAATCGTACTATGGGTACGATATATTGACGACCTATTCATCATCTGGGACGGCAAAAAAGACGAGTTCATGAAATATTTTGTGGGTTTAAACAATAACAACATTGGATTATCTTTTACAAGTACAATCAGTAAAACTAAGATAACCTTTCTGGACACCACGGTCTACATAGATCAGGGAACAATGCAAACTATGCTCTACCGCAAGAAGACAGCAACAAATAGCATATTTCATGCAACAAGCTTTCACCGACAAACACTATTGAATAGTATCCCATACGGTGAATTCTTGCGAATACAAAGGAACTATTCAGAAGATCAGGATGCAAAAAAACAAATAGATGCCAGTGCGAGAAGATTGAAAAACAGAGGTTACAAACAGAGAATTTTGAACAAAAGTAAGACAAGAGTGGAAAGGAAAACACACAATGAGATCCTCATGGCAAAAACTAGAAAAGATAAATCTCAAGGTGAAAGGGGATCAAATGAAGTAACGACAAACAAAACACAGGAAATGCAAGAAACCGCACCAAGGCTAATCTTAACGTTCAGCAAAGAAAATCAAAAAATAAAGAAAACTGTTAAAAAATATTGGCATCTTTTACAACAAGATATTGATATTGGGAAAACCATTGGAAAGGGACCGCTGGTAACCTATAGAAAAGCGAGGTCACTAAGAGATACATAGTCCAAAGTCACTTCCAAGTCCCAAAGAAAGAAAACTGGTTAACACAACAACGAAAAGGTTTCAGGAAGTGCTCAAACTGCAAAGCATGTAAGATCGCCATAAACAAGGATCAAATAACAGATCCAGAAGGAAAAACCAAAACAATAAATCAAAGAATAACATGCAATACACAGTTTGTAGTGTATGTGATACAGTGCGAATGTGGAAAAAGATACGTTGGAAGTACAACTTGCATGCTCAGAAAACGAATATTGGAGCACATAAGAGCGGTCAAGAACAAAGATATGAACTATGCAACATCGAAACATCTTGCACAATGTCAAAATAGTGACTGGATAAAAATGGAATTTTTTGGTTTGGACTGCATCACACAAAATGAAAGACTAGGCGACCGGAAGAAGAAACTACGGCAAATGGAGTCCAAATACATAATACGACTACGTACAAAGGCTCAGAGGGGCCTGAATAACGACGAAGAGAAGTACACTCACCTATAGAAACAGAAACAAAAGAAAACTCTGGGAAAGAACCGATAAAATCAAAATAAGAGCTGTAACTCTTAACACTAGGGCCAAATGTACTAGAGGCATATAGACATTGAATGGATACTAATCCAAGATTGGACAAATATGGACTGACAGACCAAAAGTGTACTAACACGTAGAATGAGAAATGTTAAAAATAGAAAGATCAAATTGTTGGGGGTAGCACACATCAAACCCGACATAGTCCCCGACTTATAACCGAGTATGATGTAAGAATACTAATCCTGAAGGCTTGGTAATAGTTGGTCATGTCAGTAACCAACAAATCACATGGTACTAAACATAAAAAAGTATTTGCCTCGAATATAAAATGCAAATGCACTGTAACAAACCAAAATGCAATGTCTGTCGTTTGGGAAAGAGTGAAATCACTACAACTCCCAGAATACAATGTTTTTTTTTTTTTTACAGGAAATGCTTGAAATATGAGATGGAAGTAGTGTCTCCCTACCGTGACAAAGGCCGTCAGGCCGAAACGAGTCGGTTGACAGACTGGCTCTGTTTTGAGAAAATAAATCCCTGAAATTAAAGGACTGTTGTGTGCGGCTGAATTTGTGCGAAAAGATTAACCTTTGGCCCGGCCCGCAGCCTGCGCCCGCTGTTGAGCGCTCTGGAATTCTGACCTCATTGTGTTTGGATATATATATATATATAGGTATATATATTACCTACTGACAGTCGCCAGTAGGTAGATCTAGTTAGGACCTAGTTTCCATAGGAAATCCACAACATTCTATTTGAAATAACTTTGGCGGCGGTTGATGAATCTTCGCGAATTTCTCAAAGAAGATGGCCCGTTCCATTCCGCTCCTTCCCTGAAAGTTTTGGGGGGATTCGTCAAGTGGGGGCTGAGAAAAAAAGGGGGTCCCAAAACGTGTTTTCCCCATGTTATTTTCAATAGGACGTGCCGCTCGCATAGAGGTCCTGCCATAATTCTACCCTCAGCGAAGCTACAGGAGTAGCCAACTTGCCTTTAGCCCTTTCAAGAGTCCAGCGTGCAGAGGAGCCGACCAGCGAGGCCGCAGCGGAGGTGAGAGGCGCGGCCCCGGGACTGCGAGGACCAGCAATCAACATCAGCAGCTGGTCCTCTTACCGCGTGAGCCGCGCCCCCTCCCAGAGCCCCGCCCCCATCGAAGTGCTCTTTACCTCTCGCGGCCCCCGCTACGCGGGAGCCGCTCGCATAGAGGTCCTGCCATAATTCTACCCTCAGCGAAGCTACAGGAGTAGCCAACTTGCCTTTAGCCCTTTCAGGAGTCCAGCGTGCAGAGGAGCCGACCAGCGAGGCCGCAGCGGAGGTGAGAGGCGTGGCCCCGGGACTGCGAGGACCAGCAATCAACACCAGCAGCTGGTCCTCTTCCCGCGTGAGCCCCGCCCCCTCCCAGAGCCCCGCCCCCTTTCACCAAACAAGAATTTTAGTGACTCCATTAACGCGCATCGCGGGACGCGCGCGGGTCGTAGCCCGGGGCTAAGCCCGGGCAAAGGGCGGGCCCTCTGTGGCCCTCCGGGGACCGAAGGAGCCGGGCCGGGGCCACACCCCTTTCCCTATTTAAGTCTGGAATTATCCTCTATTATGCCCTCCAAATTGGTAACTATGGACAACTTTTTAATTAAAAAGGTTGCGCAAATTAACAACAACAGAAGGGCGTCTCTGGGGTTGGAGCATTCTCCTATAATTACACCTGAGCTTCCATTTACTGTCACAGATACACCCGTGCCAGAGGAGCCCCCTCCCCCTGTAGGCAAAGTAACTACTGTAGTTGCCATGGTCCATGCGGGTCAGAACGATGAGGATTCTAACGTCCAAGCCCTCATGGGGACAGGTATAGGCTCTTCTGAAATATTTGAGCCTGCTGCAAGGGAATCCCCTAGAAGATTTAGGAAAGCCCGAGTGAGACGCAGGGGGAAGCAAAGGAAAATCAACCATAAAACTACACAAGGAGGGGGGGAGAGTTTGGATCTTCATCACTATTTACAGAAACCAGATCAGTCAGACTAGGAGAAATAGGGGATGTCACTGCGTCCAAACGCCCTAAAGATTCTTTGCTTCTTATTGATTTATCACACTCAGGGGTCACAGATAATATTGAAAGCACTTCTGATGACCCCACCATGATAAGTAATCATCCTTTGTCTAGTACACCCGCTAGTTCATCTGCATTGGACTTACTTACTGGGAATGATAGTGTTAGGCTATCGGGCTCCCCAAAACTCCCTATTGAGCCATCGCCCATGTCCCCTACATCCCCCCTTATTACGACAAACAGCAAAAAAAGGGGGGGGCGAGCCATTGGGAAATCGAGCACATAAAATAAGGAAAGGGGCTGTTCATGCCCCCCAGTCACAAACTGGCCAAATCCCAGGATGTGAGGCGGTCATGATGGCCAAAATTGTAGAACTTATCAGGGGTGTGACGCAACCACTCCTAGATAAGACAATTATGATGTGCGCACATCTAGATCAAATAGAGAAGAAGGTCGAACAGAATTCCCTCCTCTTATTTGACCTGGTAAAGGGGCTAGAGAAACCTAAGGCGAACCCTTTATTAAGAGCCAAGCCACCTGCAAAATCCATAGCAACAGCTCCCCCTCCAATGCTAGTACCCATAACACCAGCATCTACAACACCGGTACCTGTACAAAAACAGAAATCTGTGCAAGAGGGGGTAAGATCGGGTAGCCCTGTGATTACGTTAATAACTCCAACCCCACAAACGGCCATATCTCAACTGGCGGCTCCTGTAACTAAGGAGCAAACATCTAAACCAGGGGGAATCCAAAATCAAGGTGGTAGTAAGGACTTACTAACGACCAAGACAAGTAAAGGGAATGTTTTGGCCGTCGCTCCCGAAAAAACTAATCGTGTCATAGACTTAACCCCTGATTCCGCTCCTTATGTTATTGTAATGGCAGGGGTCCCAGAACTGCTTGCAGGTAAATGGGAAGATCATGGTGCATTACGGAATAAGGTTGTCTTCTGGCTCCGTGATAATAGACCGTTACCTGCATCAATAAATGGTGAAATTATAAGTCTAAGGAATGCCAACTGGGTGGAAGCCAGGCCAAAGGATAAAAATGGTGATGTTATAATCATCAATTTTAAGGATCATAGGGCCGTGAGGCATATTGGGAACTGGTTCGATGCTAGAAGTAGCGATTCCATCTCCACACATCTTCTCTCCTATTTCTATCCCTATGCACCCCCAAAAAGTTTTAATAACCGGGGCAGGGACAGGCAGCTTATTAAGAAGCCAGTCCATCAACGTCGGGGGCTTGGAAATGTAAGACCATGGGATAGGGTTGGGCCTGGGGGAGTACCGCCTATGCTGGGTAGTTCTGGTTATCCAAGTGGTCAAGGCCCCTCTCTTTACACTCAGAGGCCGGAGGACTTTTATCTCAGAAATGAGCATCAGGTCTATCAATACCCCCCTCCCAGTAATCATTACCTACCATATTTGGGACCCAACCTTACTCAAGGTGGACCATGGAACAATAGAGGATTGTTTCCATATATGTATAATTTACCGATCCAAAACCGCTACCAGATCTTTTCTGGTCTGGATGGGGTAGATTGACAGCAAGCCCAGATTCCCATAGAAACTGTGGTTGGGAAAAAGCCCTCTCCCCCAGCTTCTCAAGTTCTTACTAGGGGTGGGGTTTTCTCTTATTTATTTTTATTTATTTATTTATTAGCATTTATAAAGCGCAGCATATACCCTGGGGTGTCTTGGCGCTGATAAATTTGCTAGCTTGATGACAAGTAAGCTGCCATGCTCAGAACCTCTATTCTTTACCGTGATCTTATTTATTAAACAGCCAGGTTTTTAGTTTTTTGCGGAATTGGAGCGGTGTGGGACATGCTCTGATTTCCTGGGGTAAAGTATTCCAGAGCTTGGAAGCTGCTACCACAAACCGTCGGTCTCCCCACAACACTGTTCTAGTGCGAGGTATCGTTAGTTGGTTGCTGTTAGTTGAACGCAACTGGCGTATAGGTTGGTAAGGACATAGATGGTCTTGAAGGAACTGCGGGCCCTGTTTATTTAGTGCTTTGTAAACAATGCACTGTGATTTGAATCTGGCTCTATTTTGAATCGTCAGCCAGTGTAGTTTTGAAATGGCATCAGAGAGAGGGGCAAACTTAGGAATTCCCAGAACAAGACGTGCTGCCGCATTCTGTATGGTCTGTAGTTTTTTTATCACTCTAACTTGGGAATTAATAAAAAGCCCATTGCAATAGTCAAGGGATGTCAAGACTAATGAGCTCACCAGAGTTTTGATGGCAGTGGTAGGAAGATAAGGACTTATTTTACGGATCATGCGTAGTTTATAGTGGGCTATTGAGGCCACTTTGTTAGCATGATCCATGAAATTTAGATGGTCATCAAAAAGTATTCCTAAGTTTCTTACTTTTGTAACTGGATTGGGGGGGGCACCAAAAGATTGGGGCCACCACGAGGCAGGCCATTCTGGTGAAAGTTGTCCAAAAATCATTACCTCGGTTTTTTCCGAGTTAAGTTTTAGGCAGTTCACTGCCATCCACTCGCCTATTTCCGTCAAACCTCTCTGGAATCTTTTAGCTACTTCTTCTCCATCACCTCTTATTGCCATCACCAATTGAGTGTCATCCGCGTAGGAAGTTAGGCTCATCCCATGTGCTTTGATGACATTGGCCAGGTCCGACACATAAATATTAAAAAGTGTCGGACTCAGGGATGAGCCTTGAGGTACCCCACACGGTTGTGACAGCTTGGCAGATTGGTAAGGGCCAAGAGTGACGGCCTGCGTTCTCTCAGAGAGAAAGGAAGCGAGAAGGGCTCTAGCCGTGGATGATATGCCCATTTTTCCGACACGGTCGACCAAAATACTATGGTCGACCGTGTCGAAAGCTGCTGAAAGGTCCAGCAGTACCAACACCGCTGTACCACCTTGATCTTTTATTATTCTTACATCTTCAGATGCTTTAATAAGGGCGGTTTCAGTCCCATGATATTTACGAAAGCCATACTGAGTGTCGTCCAGCTTTTTATGGGTTTCTATATACTCAGTCAGTTGTATGTTCATGGCCTTTTCCACCACTTTGGCCATGAACGGAAGACTGGCAATGGGTCGATAATTTTTTAATTCTAACTTATCGGCTCCTGGTTTTTTTAATTGTGGTTTGAGCAGTGTGGTTTTTAAATTAAGGGGATATATCCCTGATTGCAGGATGGAGTTGCAGACTTGTGTCAGGACTGGTATAATCGAATCCATCACCGGTAAGAGTGCTGACAGTGGACAAGGATCCAGCTTGGATCCAGCTTTGATTGTCGATACAATTTTTAGTACCTGATCTTCTGTAAGTGGTGAGAAATTAGAAAAAGGTGTTGTTTCTGTAGATCGTGGGGCCTCCTGAGTAATGTTGGAAACCTTGGTCTGCATGGTTTTAGCCATAAAAGATTGATAAATCTCATCCACCTTAGAGAAGAAAAAGTTGGCCAGAGCATTACACATGTCCTCGGTTTGAGGTGGGGTCAGATCGGGGGTGTTACCCGAAAGGGCTTTAGTTATATCATATAACTTTTTGCTAGAGTTCTTTGCCTGCTCGATTTGCGTCATGTAGTACTCTTTTTTTGCCTTTATAATCAAGGCTTTATATGTTGTCAAAGCATCCTTATATTTGGTTTTGTTTATTGGATTATAAGACTTTCTCCATTGTCTTTCCCAGTATCTATTCTGTTGTTTTTGTGCTTTTAGTTCGACCGTATACCATGGTGCGGTCGGAGTGGACCTGTTGTTAGATAATTTCTTAATAGGGACTAATGAATTCATGGCATGTCCCAACCAGTCATGGAATTGTTGTATGGCCAGGTTGGGATTATCCGAAATTAGCGGGCAAGTATCATCTAGGTGGTTTTTTAGGTCCAACTGGTTGACATTATGCCATGCTTTAAAAGATATAGACTGGGAAGGGGAAGTCACTGTTACTGGTCTTTTTTCCATGACCAAGGTACAGAGAACCGCATAGTGGTCTGTCCATGGAAGCGGACGGATGTCGCATACGTGTAGCCCCCGGACATTTGAAAATATGGCATCTAGAATGTGTCCAGCTTGATGAGTAGGTGATGTCACCAGCTGTTGTAACCCCAGGGCTTCCATATCCGCAATGAGAGCTTGAGTCTCCTTATGGTTGGTGTCATCTAGGTGGAAGTTCAGATCACCTAATACTGTGATCGAGTCCTCTAGAGCTAAAGATTCCAAATGTATACTAATACTCGATAAATAACATCGAGGCCCCCACTGAGTCATCTCAAGAACCTCCCATAGTAAATAAGACCCTCACTCTCGATAGGCTGACACCTTGTGACAGTGATCTACTGGAGCAGATGCAACCTATCGTAGGCGACAATAATGGGAGTAGAGAAAAGACAGGTAATGGCCCGACACAGGTGAAGAGTGACTTTTGTGAACTGCTTTTCTGGAACGTAGCTGGGTTGAGGCAAAAAATCACTAACCCAGCCTGGGAGTCTGTAATAAGCGGCCAGGACATAGTGGCCCTGCAAGAAACATGGATCCAGGACCCAATCCACGTAAATGGTTATAGAACCTTTTTTACCCCAGCAGTTGGAGGCCACTTTGGAAGGGCAAGGGGTGGTTTGACTACGTTTGTTTCAAATCAACTTAAAATCAAACAGGTCCAATGTCATTTATATTCCAATTATTTTCAGCTCATAATTCTAAGAGATCTTAAAGGAGCAAAGGTGATCATTATTAATTTTTATAATAATGTCCCGAGGGAAGAAATTGCGGCTGCGATGAAGCAGCTCAAGGAGGAAGTTCAGTTAGAGGTAGATAAAAATGACAGAGAACTAGTAATTTTATGGGGGGGGGATTTTAACTGTTCACTGTGTACCAAAGGGAGTCAGGGCCTATGCGGCCTAATGACAGAGAGAGACATGAATCTGACTCACTTTGATCACACTTTAATGGGGGATTTGTTGAACGAATTATTATTCATGTTTGACTTGGGGTTTGCCAATGAAACAGCGCTAAAACCCACACCCTTTGTCCCGACCTTTGTTGGTAGAGGTTTGGTGTCAACCATTGATTTTATTATCTCCTCCAGTAATCTTAATCATAGAGTTGTGGGGGTTACAAATATCCCAATGCCTATAAGTGATCATCTCCCCCAATGCCTTAAGGTAGCAGATTTATTCCCAGACCCATCTTCGGCCGCGCCTCTTGTTGAGGCAACGGTTGATGTGGTTCTTGGGAGACAAAATGGGTACACACTTAACTGGAGCAAAGCAATCCCCGCAACATTCTTCAAGGAACTCTGGGAGGTATGCTCTACTAGCTTTATGACCTGTTTGGGAGATAATTCTAGTAGTTATCAAATAATTGAACACTTTGGTATTATAGCTACAAACATAAAAAGTGGCTTACGGGTGGAGTCAAAAGTTAGAGGTAAGGGATCCAGGAGTTGGTTCGACAATGCATGTACCAGGGCGCTGAAAAATGTAAAACACGCAGTGCACAGAAGCCCCAGGGACACAGGTGAAATAAGAACATGCAGGTCTGCATATAACCAGGCCCTTAAAGTAAGGAAAATTGCGCTAAACAAGGAGGCAATAGATTCACTCTGCGAGGCTTCAAAAACTAAAAATTCCGCCGCATTTTGGAAAGTAATTAACACCCCTTTCCCTTACGAAACCCATACGGCGCGAATTGAGATCGCAATAAATGAGGATAATTGGGTGGACCATTTCTCCAATCTTTACAAGGCTCAGGATGATACTCGTAGTGGAGGTCCTCAGACCAGCTTGGATTTACAACCAGGCCCAAATTTGGTTGTAACACTTGATGAGGTACTGCTCGCCCTAAGAGCTACCAAAGGAGGAAAGGCAGCTGGGCCTGACGGGATCTCTGCGGACTTATTCAAAGTAAATACTGAAATCTGGGGCCCAATGTTGGTACAACTTTTTAATGCAGCTTTATCGAGGGGCTTAAAAGATTCCTGGTTCACCTCTGTCATCGTCCCTATTTACAAGAAGGGGGATAGAAACAGCTGTGCCTGTTATAGGCCAATCTCCCTTCTTGATTCTTCAATAAAAATCTTGGGACGAATAGTGTTGGCAAGACTCCAAAGCTGGGCGGAGGAAAATGAAGTCATGAGCGACTTGCAATTTGGTTTTCAAAAAGGAATTGGCACAATCGAGCAAGGCCTAAATTTAATGTTATTGCAACATAAATATATAAGGATTAAGTCAGAACGCTTGTATTTTACCTTTGTGGATCTCTCGTCAGCGTTCGACTGCGTGTCACACACCAAATTGTGGGCAATAATGAAAAGTTTGGGAGTGGACAACACCATCATCTGTTTCCTGAAGGAACTTTATAGTGGAGCCACAGCTTCTGTTCGCTACGGTAGGGGGGGCGAATGCTCCAGACAATTCAGTGTGGGTCGTGGAGTGCGCCAAGGTTGCGTATTAGCACCTTTTCTCTTCCTCCTCTACATTAATGGGCTTGAAAATCATCTGCTGCAGGAGTGCAGAGATATGCCCAGGGTGGGGAGGAGGGCAATCCCTGCGCTCATGTATGCGGATGATGCCGTGCTTATGGCACGTACTCCTCAGGCTCTGCAAAAACTAGTAGTAAGCTTTGAGAACTTCATGCTGAATCTTGATTTGCTAGTAAACTGTAGTAAAACTTTCACAATGAACTGTGGTCCAAAATCAGGTAAACCGATGAAACGGATGTTTCTAAATAATGTTCCACTAGATAACACCCCAACCTTTTCTTATTTGGGCATTCTATTCCATGAGTCAGGTTCTTGGACAAGTGCAATTAAGGCCAGAACTCTTTTATTTATGAAAACGATCATGGCCTTAAAGAATTTTGCTAGAAAATTGGGCAGGAAGCCGATAAAAGAAATGTTAACTATATATAAAGCAACATGCTGTCACGACGTCAATGGCGTACCACTAACCTCTGAAAGATGTCAGCAGGAACGATGGATGGATGACTAGTCCCCCTCCTCTCCGGAACGCACACTACACAGTGTAAGGGTAACACAACTATGTATGAATGCCTCCCAGGGAAAAAGGGGAAGGGGAGAAAACAATAAAGGATGTCCCAAAAGGGCTTCTGAGAACTGTACGGAGGCCGTCCACCCACTCTCTCGCCAGCTTCTACAACCCCCCGGTGTTTGCTGCAGATAAGGAGGGAACAAGAACCAACAATTAGAATCCCAGCACTGCACAGAAGTCAAGGTAATACATATACACAAGAATACAGGTACTGACTGTTGGAGTGGACCGGAGCGCTTGAAAAGCCCACAGGTAAAGAATACAGGAAACAGCACAATGTCGAAAATATCCAAGTCTTTCAAGAACAGCCTGCTCACAAGCGGCAAAGGCTCCAAGGGTCGACAAAATCAGCAAGGATGTACAAACAAAAAGAAGAAACAAAATCAGCAAGGGTCTTCCTTGTGTGGCGCGCACCGGTACCGGCACGCCAGGTAGCACCAAAAGAAAACTCCACAGAAAAAGCACAGTGGCGGAGACGACAACGCGCTCCTGCGCGGGTCTCACAAACGCCACTATCTAGAGCGAGACCACCCGTCTTAATTGCGGGGACTCACTGAAAGTAAAGAGTATCACCAAGGTTCAGGGTAATGCTGGGAAGCAGAATCCGTTCTGCTACAACTGAAACAGTACCTGATTTTCCGCTCTGGCTTACACAGGCAAGGCTCCGTCCTGGACAAACGAAAGGTCCTGATTGACAAGCCCCGAGCCGTTACCTCGGAAGGCTTTTGTCGACTCGAACCTTCCGTTTCCGTGTCGGCTGGGTTTCTGGGGAATGTAGTCCCGCAGTCGCCTGGCTCCCTCCAGTGGCGACATGCGGGATCCACATCTTCTGATCTCCGCTGTTCGACCCTTCCTGAACCTTACACCCAGGGTAAGCGCCACAGAGCCCCCTCTCAAGGACCGACGTCCCGGCGGTCTACCAGGCTTGCCAGGATGAGCTGCGTGAAACCGGGCCACCAAGAGAGGGCAATGCAAATTGGCCACAGGTTCCCATGTCCTGTCCTCAACACCATACCCCTTCCAAGACACCAGGTACTGCACCCTCCCACGGGACAAACGGGAATCCAGAATCTCCTCCACCTCATACTCCTCCTCCCCATCCAGGTCAACGGGGCCAGGGCGAGAGGGGAGACGCATACCCACCCGACAGGGACGAAGCAGGGATACATGGAACACGGGGTGGAGCCGCCAAGAAGGAGGGAGGGACAAACGGACAGCCACAGGGTTAACGATCCCCTCAATCCCATAGGGCCCTATGAACTTGGGAGCCAGCTTACCCCTCCCTTTCAGACGCAAGTTCTTGGTGGATAACCAGACCTTATCCCCCACCTTGTAATCGGGTTCAGGGACCCGCTTCCGATCAGCGTATCGCTTTTGGGTGGCCTGGGACAGGGCCAACTGGTTCCTAGCGTCTATCAATACCGCCCTGAGGTGAGCATGATGCTCCTGAATGGAAGGGTGCGTGGAGGTGACAGGCCACTCGAAAGGGAGCATATCGGGATGGTACCCATAGGAACAAAAGAAGGGCGAGCACCCTAATGTTGAGTGTTCAGCGTTATTGTAGGCGAATTCCGCCATCCATACCAGAGGAAACCAGTCACCCGCGTTCTGCAGGGTGAAGCACCGCAAGTATTGTTCCAGGGACTGGTTAAGCCTCTCGGTTTTGCCATCTGTCTGGGGATGGAAACTGGTCGATAACCGAGCTTCCATATTTAAGGCTTGACAGAGAGCTCTCCAGAAACGAGAGGTGAACTGAGACCCTCTGTCGGTGATTAGGACTCTAGGTATACCATGAGCTCTCACGACATGCTGGAGAAACACCAAGGCTAACTCGGAAGAGGTAGGCAGTTTTTTCAGAGGAATGAAATGACCCATTTTAGTCAGATGGTCTACTAAGACCAGAATCGTGGTATAGTTCTCACAAGGGGGCAGTTCAACAATAAAGTCCATTGACACCGTATGCCAGGGTGAAGGAGGAATTGGAATGGGGCGTAGCAATCCCACAGGCTTGGAATGGCTGGATTTACTCTGAGCACAAACAGCACATTTCTGTACGTAGTCTTTGGTATCTTTTCGCAGTGAGGGCCACCAAAAGGAACGTTCAATATTAGCGATGGTCTTGTATTCACCCAGATGACCTCCCAAAGTAGAATCGTGACACCAAAGCATGATCTGCTCCTGTAGGTTGCTCAAGGGTACAAATAAAGCATGATAATGGTACAGTAGATCATCCTTGGAGCTTCTATGCTCCGGTTCTTCCTGTATCCATGCCGCGCCATCCATTCCTGACACAGCTACCTTGACATCTTCCAAAAAATCCTGTGATATCACAAAGGCCAGCGTCGATTCCGGAAAAGCCGAGGGAGAAAGGATGGTAGGTGGCTCTGTATCGGTCTTCTGAAGGGGTCCTATGAGGTCCTCCCTACGGGATAGAGCGTCGGCCTTGCCGTTTTGGGGTCCGGGTCTGTACTTTATGATAAAATCATAGTCCGAGAAAAAGAGCGACCACCGTAGCTGCCTGGGAGTCAGCGCTCTTGCCGTTTTCAGAAACAGCAGATTCCTGTGATCTGTATACATTTCGACTGTATGAAGAGCCCCTAACAGATAATGCCTCCATTCTTCACATGCCCGTTTAATGGCCAGCAGTTCTTTGTCTGTGATAGAATAATTCACCTCACAGGGTGTGAGTTTGCTGGAATAAAAGGCCACTGGATGTAATTGACCCGTATCAGGATGTCGCTGGGACAACACACCACCCACTGCATACTGTGAGGCGTCTGTCTCAACCACAAATGGCAGATTGGGATCCGGATGCCGCAGAATAGGAGCTTGAGTGAATTGTCTTTTCAATGTTTCAAAGGCTTGATTCGCTTCTGGAGTCCATTCAAAGGGTACGTTCTTTCTCAGTAGTCTGGATATGGGAGTGATGATGCGAGAGAAATCCTTGATAAAACGCCTGTAGTAATTAGCAAACCCAAGGAAACTTTGTACAGCCTTAACATGTGAAGGAGCTGCCCACTGGGTGATTGCTTCTACTTTGCTCATATCCATTTGGAACCCCTGGGCGTTGATGACATACCCCAAAAAGGCCACCTCGCCGACATGAAAAAGGCATTTGTCCAGTTTGGCGAACAGGGAATGGACACGAAGGCGATCAAGTACTGTCTTCACGTGGCCGATGTGTTCTGAGATGTTCCGAGAATAGACCAGTATATCATCAATATACACGATGCAGGTGGTTTCCAACAGCCCTCTCAATACCTCATCCATGAAGTACTGAAAGGCGGCAGGGGCGTTGCATAGTCCGAAAGGCATCACTTGATATTCGAATAAACCGAACTTCGTGCGGAAGGCGGTTTTCCATTCATCACCGGGCTTCACGCGTACCAGGTGATAGGCACCACGTAGATCCAATTTGGTGAATACCTGGGCCCCTCGAAGCTGGTCCAAAAGGACGGGTATGAGGGGCAACGGGTATCTATTTTTTATGGTCACTTTGTTGATAGCCCTGTAGTCTATACACGTTCGGAGTTCATCGCAGTCTTTTTTCGATATAAAAAAAAGAGGAGAGGAAGCAGGGGAGGTTGAATGGCGAATAAACCCCGAAGCAAGGTGTTCCTCCAAGTAGGTCTTCAAATAACGTGTCTCAGGCTCGGTGAGGGCATAGACACGACTGCAGGGAATATCCGCTCCAGGAACGAGGTCGATACGACAATCGTAAGGTCTGTGAGGTGGTAGCCTTGTTGCTTTCCTTTTGTCGAAAACGTCCAGGTAAGACGAATATTCACTGGGAAGCAGGGTAGCACAGCAATACTTTTCGTCCACACAACCTTGGGCTAGAAGAGTAGCCTGCGTTTCTTCGGATACCTCTGGAGGGCAACAATGTTCACGACAGTACTGGGAAGTCAGAGACACCGAGCGTGCAGCCCATTTCACTACTGGATCATGTAATGTCAACCAGGGCATTCCAAGAATGAGGCGGAACTGGGGAGCGTCTATGATGTCGAAATGTATGATCTCCTGGTGGTTCTCGCCTATGTGCATTTTAAGGGGTACCGTGTGATAACGAACAGGGCCAGAGGTCAGGGCCTTTCCATCCACGGCTTTCACCATTTCAGGAATCTTGTTCTTCTCATAGGGAATCCCCATTCTCCGGGCATACTGTTGATCGATAAAATTCCCTGTAGCCCCCGAATCCAAGAGGGCAGACACTGTAAGCGATATATCCTCGGCAAGTATCAAAGAGACTGTAATATTCATATGAGCCACTGCAGACTGCATGGTATTTGCAAGGTATAACGGGATCCTTTCTTCTTCTACCAAACCCAAGACGGAGACCCCATCCGTACTTGGGCTCTTTAGTTTTCCGACTCCTGGGCTACAGCTACTTGTTTCCGGGGACCCGGACTAGGAGTAGACGTTTTTCCTCTCGCTCGGCATTCTCTGATGAAATGGCCACTTTTCCCACAATAGTGACACAGCTTTTGCAGGCGTCTTTTCTCTCTTTCCTCAGGAGTTAAAGGACCTCTAACCCCTCCAATCTGCATGGGCTCTACTCCCGTCCCGGTCTTGATGTAATCCTCTGGAGGAGGGCGAGGCTTCGGAAAATACGAACGTACTTCTCCTCTGTTCTTATCCCCTTTTCTATCTTGCACTCTGTGATCAAGCTGAACAGCAAGGTCAATCATTTCGTCACATGTCTTGGGTAGTTGTACAACTTGGGAGAGCACGTCTTTCAACTCCCCCCGTAATCCTTGGTAAAACAAAGAGGTGCGTTTCTCAGGGGGCCATTCTGTTTCCACAACTAGCCGATTAAAGGTGGTGATGTAGGTCAACAGATCTTGTGATCCTTGACGGAGGGTCATCAGTTCGCGATCCAGAGACAGCATGTGTGTTTTCCGATCGAACAGTTTTCTCATTTCGCTGCAGAAATCCTGAAAATTGTGTAGCACTGGGTCATTCCTTTCCATCAGTGGAATAGTCCAGCTGGCGGCATTTCCCCCCATGTAAGACATCATGAATGACGTTTTTGATGCATCATCCACGAAAACGGTGGGTTTGCAGAGGAAATGGAGTCTACACTGATTTAAAAAGGTCTCAAATTTCTTGGTGTCACCATAGAAACGCTCAGGAGGTGCTAATGGTATACCTGGATTTTGAATGACATGGACAGTGGGTCCGGGACCCAAAGGAGAGGGAGTAGAGGGTTGTGAAGCAAAGAACCCACCCCCCATAGACGCCCCTTCCGGGTTTTGAGTAGGGGGGGGGAGCGTTCCCTCTCTAATATAACTCCTTCCCTTTTGTGATATGCCTGCCACCTCCCGCCTTAGCGAACTCACTTCTGTTCGGAGGTCAACATTCTCCTGTCTTGTGGCATGTACCTCCTGTTGGAGAGAAGTTATACTCTCCAATAAGGATGCCAACACGGTATTAGTATCCATCGCTCAGGCTGACGAATTTCGTGGGCTTGTCAATCTGTCACGACGTCAATGGCGTACCACTAACCTCTGAAAGATGTCAGCAGGAACGATGGATGGATGACTAGTCCCCCTCCTCTCCGGAACGCACACTACACAGTGTAAGGGTAACACAACTATGTATGAATGCCTCCCAGGGAAAAAGGGGAAGGGGAGAAAACAATAAAGGATGTCCCAAAAGGGCTTCTGAGAACTGTACGGAGGCCGTCCACCCACTCTCTCGCCAGCTTCTACAACCCCCCGGTGTTTGCTGCAGATAAGGAGGGAACAAGAACCAACAATTAGAATCCCAGCACTGCACAGAAGTCAAGGTAATACATATACACAAGAATACAGGTACTGACTGTTGGAGTGGACCGGAGCGCTTGAAAAGCCCACAGGTAAAGAATACAGGAAACAGCACAATGTCGAAAATATCCAAGTCTTTCAAGAACAGCCTGCTCACAAGCGGCAAAGGCTCCAAGGGTCGACAAAATCAGCAAGGATGTACAAACAAAAAGAAGAAACAAAATCAGCAAGGGTCTTCCTTGTGTGGCGCGCACCGGTACCGGCACGGCAGGTAGCACCGAAAGAAAATTCCACAGAAAAAGCACAGTGGCGGAGACGACAACGCGCTCCTGCGCGGGTCTCACAAACGCCACTATCTAGAGCGAGACCACCCGTCTTAATTGCGGGGACTCACTGAAAGTAAAGAGTATCACCAAGGTTCAGGGTAATGCTGGGAAGCAGAATCCGTTCTGCTACAACTGAAACAGTACCTGATTTTCCGCTCTGGCTTACACAGGCAAGGCTCCGTCCTGGACAAACGAAAGGTCCTGATTGACAAGCCCCGAGCCGTTACCTCGGAAGGCTTTTGTCGACTCGAACCTTCCGTTTCCGTGTCGGCTGGGTTTCTGGGGAATGTAGTCCCGCAGTCGCCTGGCTCCCTCCAGTGGCGACATGCGGGATCCACATCTTCTGATCTCCGCTGTTCGACCCTTCCTGAACCTTACACCCAGGGTAAGCGCCACACATGCTTATCCGTGGCTATGTATGGCTCAGGCTTGTGGGGGTACGCAAATGTTGATCCAATCCAGGTGGTGGAAAACAAATTTATGAGGGAAGTCCTTGCAGTTCCACAGTGTGTTGCCACATTTAACTGTCACGCTGAACTGGCTCAACCTCACATAACAGACATTATTAAAATTCAACCTATCCTGTTGTGGCACAGGGTATGGACTACAAATGAATGCGTTATGAATCGGGCCCTATTACAGGATACCCTCAGCCTGGATTACGTGGAGAGATCACAATGGCTGGGATATGTTAAGTGCTTCCTGACTGAGATTGGGTGCTATTCTTATTACTCGGATCCATCTACAATGGATAGCATCTCAAGGAGTACATTGAAAGCCCTCTGCCTGGACCATCTTGAGGATAAGAGGAGGAGAGCTTTGAAACTTTGAAACATTCAGTACATTCCCACCTCCTTACTCTATGTGAGACTAAGTCTGTACAGCCATACTTATCCCTGCCCATGACAAACTATGATCGCTTTCTTTTAACTCGTTTTAGATTTTGTATATTTTTTAGATTGGTGTCCTTTCCCAGTATGAACTCGTGGATACGTAGATTGCCCACTTGCCCGTGTGATGGCACCTCACATCAATCGGATATCCATATCCTTTTCTTTTGCAGGCTTTATAGTGCCTCTCGTAGAAAAATTGTCGTCCCTTTTTTAAAAGAAATGAATTTAACCAGATGCCCCCCAGCTTTTTTAGAAGTCCAGAGAATGGATACGGTTTTAACTGTAACTGTGGTTTTAAATTTCCTAAAAAGTGTTTCTAAATTACGGAAACAAATGGTAATAACCGAATAACTGTCTATTGATCCCCCTCACTGAACTCACATTAAGAGCTGTAATTATTGTAATCTGTTTTTATGTCTGTTACTTTTATGGTTACTTGTTTTTAACCGAATAAAGTTCTTTGAAACTGAAACTGAAACAATAGGACGTTTAGACACGGCTACAGCCCGAACGGCTGAACGGAATTACAAGAAATTTGGCAAAATGGTACAGTATGATTCACAGATCACGCTTTTGCTTAAATGGTGTAAATCCCTCCAGTGGTTCCTGAGAAAATCAAAAGAGAAAAAAAATATATATCTATAAGCGTGCACCGTGCGTGCACCGTATGCGTACTGTGCGAGTACCGTACGCGTACCCCGTGATTTTTCCCCCAAAAAATATTTGGGGGCCTTGGGGGTCTTTGTGGGACCCCTGAGCAGGCCTAGGGGGTCAGGGAGCTTCTACCCTGCCCCCTTTTTGAGTTCTACACGTTTCACTCATACAAAACCATTGAAATTCCTCCGATATAGTTAGTTATACTAGTGTATGATGAGGTGTATCGTCACGTGGATGATGTCATCAGTGATGTCATTTGAGATGTCATCAGTGATGTCACTGACCATGTCATGAATGTTGTAATATGTGACATCATCAGCAGTGGATTGCGGGCGCGCGAGATATAGTTAGTACAACTAACTATATCGGAGGAATTTCAATGGTTTTGTATGAGTGAAATGTCCAGCTAACTATAACACCCCTAAAATCTACAGTTTTTTCTGTGAATTTCTAAGGTTTTTTAAATGCTAATTCCTAACTATATCAGGCCTGAAACCTATGGTTTTTTCAGTGAATATATATATATATATATATATATATATATATATATATATATATATATATATATATATATATTCGCTAGACAGTTCCTTGGGTATGCACACATTGATGAAGGCTTAGCGCCGAAACGTGTTGTCCAGAGTCCGAGTATGGAATAAAACTTGAGGACTCTACCCCTTGAGTGGTGTCGTTCTTTACTGGAAGTGCATACCCAAGGAACTGTAGCGACACAATATGGGCGGGAACACCCCCGTCGAACGAGCACCCGCTCGAGAGTGCAACCAGCTGGTGTGACAGAGAGCGGCAATATATATCTATATATATATATTTATATCTCCTCCTTTGCTTGCATCACCACTGTCACCACCAAAACAGAGGGCGCGTCGTCGTTACCGGTCACCCAAGCAAGACACGGTAAAATCGCCAACCTCAGCCCCATACACCATGAGGAAAGACGACGCCATGTAGTGATATAATTCAGTATTTAATGTCACTCTTCAACGTGTTTCGCCTGTCCCAGCAGGCTTGTTCACGAATAAAGTTTTGTATTTACAAAAGCACCTTTTTAAACCTTACACATGTGACCTTACACATGTGACCTCCGTCACGTGAAACTACACAGTGATGAAACCCAACAACAGACTCGTAGTTTTTTACCAGTCGGCAAATGTTCGTGCAATCGCAAGTTTCAATACATGCTCTTTACCCATTCAATTAGATCGTAAGTTATTTACACAATTCTAATACCCAAGCCAACAATTACTTTGATCCTGGTAGCAAATTCACAAGCGCATGGAACATAAATTCATAGATCCCAGAGTGCACTGTGCTCTTTGCCTAAAACAAAAGAATTCAATAACTCATTCGTTCCTTCAGACGGTCACGCCCCGTCCGTGAAACATGTTGTACAGCCCCAGTGGGCAAACAATCAAAAGCGGGTTCATAGCATTTCTTTTCGAAAACCATGCCCGAAAATCATATATATATATATCTCCAAAAAATGCCCTTGCATTCGGACACGCACTCCTCCAGCTGGTGATTTAAAACAAAATCATTTTATTCAAAACGAACAGGCATCCTCACTCAAATTACTTTGTCCTGCTGCCTAACGCGTTTCAGAGCCTACGAGCTCCTTCATCAGAGGCAGTCCGAATGTGCTCATGTATTTCCTCTCCCACAGTTCCCTGCATTTTCCCTTTACTTAATGAGCCTCCGGTGTGCCCTTTCTTGATGAAATTATTTCCAAGGCATGCCGGAACTTGTGGTTTACTTTAAAGGTAAGTTCATTACTCCAGTGGATCTGTGCACTTTCAAACCTTTGCCAGGACCCAACAAACGAACCCTCCAGTGGGCCCCAGAGTGACAATCCGGTTCCTGTAGTATAAGGAACCAGCTGCGCCGTATTTCTCACTGAAAAGTTCAGGTAAGACGGGCCCCTCTTGATCTTTCTGAAGGGTGGTGCGACCTTCCCACGGCAGCTGGTTCCTTATACTATATACTATACTGTTGAATTTCAGTCAACAGTTTTGAGAAGAATTTTTTAAGAGAGAAGCAAATTCCTCAGGAGTTTTAGGTAAAGAGAGTAGAAGGTGATGAGATAGATATTGTGAGTGAGTGAAGTGTGATAAAGGAAGGAATAACAAAAAAAAGTGTACAATTGTATTTTTGATACAAGGTCACTGGCGAACTACCAGCCCATTGGTTAACTCCTTGCGTGCTGATGACGGCCCCCGTCCATCATGCATCACAGTGCTCGGGTGCTGATGACGGCTGGGGGCCATCATGAACCTGCCCACTCTTCAAAACGGCCGCACAGGTGCAGAATCGCCGCCGCACATAAGGGGTTAAACCAAGAAGTGGTGACAGTTGGTGTTCTGAAGACTATGTAGCTGATTAGGAGGCAGTCTCTCTTCTTATCCCAATCCCCTTTCCCACTGGTGGTGACTTGCAGAGTGAGTTTAAAAATTCCTTTGCCGGTACACTGAGGGGCATTGTGAAACGCTCATCTGCTCCTGTGGGTCTTGTCACAAGGTTAGTGAAGTTCCTCTTACAGTATATTAGTGGCTGTGTGAATATCTGTAGGCATGAGTGAGTGGGTTGTAAGTGGCTGTAATGGTGAATGAGAGGGTGAATGAGTGGCTGTATGGGTGAGTGTGCAGGTGCGTCGGTGGCTGTAAATGGTGAATGAGAGGGTGCAAAAGTGGCTATATGGGTGACTGAGCAGGTACATAAGTGTATGCATGGGTGACTGAGAGGGTAAATGAGTGGCTGTATGGGTGCATAAATGGGTTTGCCAGTGGGTGTATGGGTGAGTGTGTGTGTGTGACTGGCTGTATGGGTGAGTAGATGACTATGAGAAAGGTTGTATGGGAGAGTATGTGCTTGTCTCAGTGACGATATAGGTGAGTGAGTACATCTGTTAGTATATGTATGAGTATGAGAGTATTTGTGGGAGTAACTGTATTGGTGAGTTACTGTATGGGTGAGTGAGTAGGTAGGTGTTTAGCTATATGGTGACTGATTCAGTGTGAGTAGCCCTATGGGTGTATGGGTAGGTATGTGAGTATTTGTATGTCTGTATGACTGGATGTGTGAGTGGATGGATTGGTCAGTGAGAAGGTGAATGAGTGGCTGTATATGTGAGTTACTGGTTGTGTTAGTGGCTGTATGGGTGAGTTGATGTGTGACTAGCTCTAAGGATCAGTGAGTTGGCGTTTGAAAGTATGGGTTTGTGAATGGGTATGTCAGTGGTTGTGGGAGTAGGTGTATGAGACGTTTTATGTGAGTGGTTCTGTGGATGATACGATTTGAGATATTATTTGAGATGTCATCAGTAATGTCACTGACCATGTCATGAGCGATGTAATATCTGAGGTCATGAGCAGTCCACTGTGGGGACGTAAGTTAAAGTTAGCTCATATAACTATAACTGCTGAATTCTATGGTTTAAAATGAGTGAAATGTAAGCCCAACTAAATGTCCCTGTAACCTTTGTTTTTTCAGTGATTTATATATATATCCTTCCTGAACCCTATGGATGCCTTACTATCCCTTGAACGCTACCCTTTCTTTAAGCCTAAAACCCTTTAATACCACTTTGCACTACCCTTTCCTAAACCCTAAAGATGTATTTTTACCCGTTTACACTATCCCTTCTTGAACACTTAAAACCTGTACTACCCCTTAAATCTACCCCGTCCCTTAAACCCATGCTCTGGCACTTACTAAACTGAGGGCTGTGCAATGTGGACACACAACAGAGACTGAAAAAACTCTTGATAAGATGAGTTCAATTTTCTCACAAATGAAACAAAGCAGCTAGAAATTAGCCCAAACTGAGCGATTTTTGAAGTTTTGTGTGCGACGAAGTTGAGTTGAACCATCCAAAGCCCATGGATAAAGACAAGCTGCCAGCTTGGTTGATTCAGTCATATCTGGGGCATTCTTGTTATCCAGTCAACCAGTGTTAAATTAATTATTTGGTGGCACAAGTGTGTGCTCTGTGTTGCCATCACATCTGCAGTTTGGTTGTTTATTGCATAACTGTAAGAAATGCTGAGTGAGCCTGCATCCAAACTGGCTGACCACAGCACACTTTACTGAACCCTGCCTTTGTGTCTGTATACTGAGAAGCTGCAGCCAGTGGCAGCTGGTGACCTCTAGAAGTGCTGAGGCATAATCCATGGTTCGAATTCAATGAGCTTCTTCTTGAGGGGGTCTCTCACACTTTCTTGCACTACTTCTCATTTACAAAGATTTTGTAGCACCGCAAGTCTTTTTGCAGCACTGCCCTACACCAAGTCCAACAGGCAGGAATGCACCATATCTACAAGATATGGTGCTTTCCTGTCCTTTCAGCCAAAGCTGGCACAAAATGTGGTGCCTAGCGCCAACACAGGCACCCTTGTTTTGCGTTCTTGGTGGGATTGTTTATGTGCAAGAAGGGACACCTTTCTGCCCAAAAACAATCCATGGATGTGTTGTCCTATTTCTATGTGTGCTGCAGAATCACGCACATATGAAAAGAGGAAAGAACTAGGAGAAATTAAAACATTTCTCCTCGTTATACCTGCTCTGGGGAGGCGTAAGGTTTTGGCACTGCACAAGGTTTATGTGACTTTGTAAATCTGGGGCAGCATCAAAATCCATGGGTGTTGCGTGGGAACACCCACTGCCACACCCATAGCATGCCTCCTTGACACAGAGTAAGGCATGCAGCGCTTTGCGCTTTCGTGTCTTACTCCATATGTAAGACGCCATGCAAAGCCACACAGGCTGGTTTTGTGTTGCCTCATAGATATGATTGAGAGACCTGCGCCACCAGAGCATCTAAAAAAGTGATGCTTCGATGGCGTAGGGCTCTTGTAAATAACCCCCTAAGTTTACTGTCTCACTTAATCCCATTATGTCTCACACTGTCACACTAATTCACACAGTTTCATGTATTCTACTCTGGACCACTCTGCCTCACTCAGTCTTACTCATTCTGAAATACTCTGTCTTACTGGGCCTCACACAGAGTAACGCTCAGTCACACTCACTGTAATTCTCACTCACTCACTGACATTCATTCTCACCTAACTCATCCTTAATGTCACTCATTCTCACTCACTCTAACTTATGTCTTCACTGACTCTCTCTCACTTAACTCACACACATAGTCACACAGACATACTCACAGTGCTGGAATGGCGCAGGCACCTTCATGCACCTGTGTCATCAATCAAACATTGTCACTAGCTGCCTCAGTTTGTTGCTTGACCCAAAGCGGGGCTGCATTTTATTTTTATTGTACCAAGAATGAATAATTTTTTATTCTTGATACAATAAAAATTGACCAATAAACAAGGAGGGTGTAGTGTAACCTTAGAGGCCATAAAGGAGAGCCACCACTGGTCCTTTAAACCAATCCATACACTCAATCATCCATCTTTCAGTTATCCACCTCTTTCATCCATCCCTTCACTTATCCATCCACCCTTTCACTCAATCTATCTATAGAGGTGTGGCGCAGCGGGCAAAGCATCTGACTCTGAAGCCCTACACTCACGGTTTGATCACCGGCAGCAGTTTACCCCATCATGTGACTCTGGGCAATAGCTTACTTAATCTCCCTGACGTCCCCCCACGCCTGGATAACCTTAGGGGTGACAAATTTGTGCTTTAAAAATATGGAATTATTATTATTTATCCATCCATTTACTCGATCATTCTCCCTTTAGCTCATCCATCTATCCACCCTTTCACTCAGCCATCCATCCTTACACTCATGCATCCACCCATTGTTCCATTTATCCACTCATACAGATCTCCATTTACCCTTTTACTCAGCCATCCATCTTTACCCTTTCACTCATCCATCCATCCATCTACCTTGCCTTTCACTCATTGTTCCATTGTTTTACTCATCCATCTTTACATAAATCCTTTCACTCATCCATCCCTATTTTCATTACATCTATTCATCCACTCATCTATCCTTTTACACTTCCACTCAGCCATCCATCCTTTCACTCATTCTTCCATCCATCCTTTCTCTCATCATTCATTGATCCATCCTTTCCCTCCTCCATCCATTCACCCTTTCACTTATCCATTCGTTCATTCATCAATCCATCCATCCATCTTTGCTTTCACTCACCCTCCCAAACTCACTATGAGCATTTGTCTGTCAAGCTGCCGACAGAAGCGGCCCATCAAGAACCCAACTCCCTTTTTATGTACTAAAGCTGGGAGGAGGGTGGGAAGGGGTGAGGGTGATGATGCCCCTGATGCAAGGCTTAACTGCACACTTACCTCTTAGTGCACTAGTGCCATTGTTGTTACAGCTGGATCATTCCTTCTCTTGGGCCTATACAGTCGAGATAAGGAGTACTCTGTCTGCTCAGTTCCATATTTTTTTTTCAAAGTGAAACCAAATGCAGTTCTAAACACGTGCTACTGCCTTGAGAGCAGCCCCCTGCACTCCTCCTACAGCCTGCCCCTCCGTGATAATCAACAAATTGTTTCCTCCTACTCCCGCCTTGTCCTCATAGCCTTCCCCATCCCCAGCCATTGAAGCACATGGAGTTTTGTAACTCCTCCCATGGCCACTGTTTATGTGCCTCAAAAGCAAGATCCATGACATTCTAATTCAGCACTCCCTCTCATGTGATGTCACTGCTGTAGCTTGTGCTTGCAAGTCAAAGAAAACCTCACTAGGCTGGCACTTGCACAGTAGGACATCTGCAAAGCTCACTAGAGTTCATCCAGGAGATTCAGCACAACACCTCAGTGCAGTAATTTATTTTCAGGTGCTTTGTGTTTAGTTTTCCTGTTCTTGCCTCTGCCCCGAGGGTGGCAGGACAACGCCCCATTTGCCCATGAACACCAGTTGCCCCTAATGTTGTAGTCAGGACTGGGACTGGCTAAGAGCTCCTGATTTTTTTTTTACAAGACTGGTTAGACTACATGCAAAACAATCTCTATTGACTTAAACAAAAATGCATTTGACCGGTTAGTACTCAATGTAATTGACCCATGTGGGATTTTTTGTTAGTGAATCCCTTTTTGTACAGCGCACATCCTGAACCACGTATTTCAAGGTGCCCCGATATGTGTTAATATGTGTAAATGATCTCACTTGCACACATGAACCGCCATGAAATACCTAAGCTCAACATGTGTGATGTACAATAGAGATTTGTGAGCCAACAAATGACCATGGAGAGCAAAGCCAAGGATGGATTATTGTTCGAAGAGTCCATGCTCGAGCCGAGCCTTTAGAACTGCCACGTAAATCATGCCACAAACATTTTAGAATATAAGATGTTCAAAATTGGAAAAAGTGCATTTCTTTAACACTCTGTAGCTTCATACCTTAGCACATCACATAGTCGTATTAAAAATTAGAGTTTTTAAACATACATTGAGAACCATTCCTGCCCTCGCCCTCATGACCAAGCTATCAGTGAACTCCGAGGTAAGTCAGTTATGGACACCTTATATACAGGGCCACTGCAATTATATAATTTAGTGGCCGCAGATTTTTTTGGCAGATTTATGGAGTTGTTTCAACAAAGAAAGAGTGTTCAGAGGTCAAAAAAATAACAGAAGGAGCAACAGTATAGAGTAGATAGACAACCCCACTTAGGTGTGTAAAGAAAGCCCTCACTCACCAACCTGGTTGGCAACATGCTTCATCATTGGGCCCCGCTGGAGAGGCCGAGTGCCTCCCCAGTGTGCTTCAACGCCAGGACTACTGCGGAGCAGGTATTTTGTGAATAGACGTGGAGTGAGTGATTTAAGGTGATAGTGATATTTAAAAATGTCTACAGTGTATCAAAAAAAGATTTAATGTTTAATCACTTGGACATATTAAAAATTGAGGTATGGGAAATTTGGCCAAATAAATTGTTTGGTTATTTCCACTATTTTAATAGTCAGTCAACATGTTTCTGCCTTGAAACGGTGTCAATTTACCAGGCATTCATCAGGACAAAAGTGGACTAAACCCTGGCGGTGTGGACACGCTAAGGTCCACCCTAACCAAGGGACGTGAAAGTAAAACCAGTGTCTAAAAAAGTGCATGTGGAAGGAGGACCAGCCTCCTAACGTACTCCCCGTTTGGGAGACTTCAAAATAAGTGTATGATGCACTTGTATGGTGAGAAGTAAGCACACCATGGATCTCGGGAGGGGGGTGGTGGCGTAATTGGCACCTCGCCCTCGACGCCAGGCACCCACTTAAAACCTGCCTCTACCCTCGCAAACCGGATCCCGTATTTATGGAGTTGCCACATTTGCCATATAATCCTACATCTGCTGCGTAATTTGCAGATTAAAAAAAATAAATGTTTTTAGCTCAGAAGGATGAAAAGTTAGTCAAACATGGTAATATGGGTTTGAATGCAGTGAAAGGCCCTCTGAAAAGTTTAACAGATCATCTTTTGGTTGCTTTTTTTTTTTATTTGGTTGTGAAACTGCTACTACTGAGGTAAAATCTTTGCCCAGACAGGATTACCTTGGGTTAAAATTGCAAAACAATGGGGGCATGGCCAGATGAGCCAACATGGCAGACGCTTTCTAGAGCGCTCCGGCCCACCATGCCAAACATCCGCAAATATCCCTGCATCTATAGACCAGGCCATTCTTATATGCAACCGGAGAACATGGAACATGTGGGAAGACATGTGTCGTTGAAGGCACTGTGGCCATCGATAAACGTGCCCTAACGACCGATGACGCTCTTGAGTGGGCCTGCCTCGAAGGACGCCAGTATCTCCCCATCGAAAGGGCCCAGACTGGGAGGGGCCGCACCCGGCGCTCGACAGGATGACCATCGTCGGACGGGCGGGTGCCCTGGCATATCGGCAGACCGAGAGGCGCCACGAGAGTAGGCCGCTCCAGGGCCAGTAGATGAGCTGACCGGCCCCATATTGCCGGAGAGAGCTTGACGCCGCAGTTGCGGCCTGTGACCGGAGCGCCCCCCCTAGCATGGCTGATCTGTACAGCCGGAGATTGGGCCACTCCCTGGGAGCAGGACATTGACCAATACTTGGCCGAGTGGCGGTAGAAGAGCCCCTGGGGACGTCCAGGGCGGTCTGCCCTGAAAAAATTCTAATGCTTTCCTGGTGGGCCGGCCTGAGTTGCGGGGCATCTCGTCCGCTGCCCGGAACAGAAGTATCACCAAAGGACGGTGATGGCCTCAGAGGAGAGGTGAGCCGAGGGCCTAGGGGGAGTGCCACTCCAGTAACTGTGGAGGGAGCAAGTGGTTCAGAGACACTTGGTGGGACCGGACGCAGCCGTCGCTGCCCATGAGCGTGCGGCCTTCAGGCCTGGTGGTCTCCCTGGGGCTGCTCCACAGGGGAGAGGCGCCTGTGGGTGGCTAACCGGTTGCTGGTCAAAAGTATCCCCACACTGAGAGCACCAGCTGAAGAAGCTCCAACGGGCTGGATTGTGACCATTGAGGTCCTGTGGAGCGGGCACTGTCCCAGTTAACACCTCGCCAGGAGAGAGCCTGTGGTGTCTTTGGGCTCGTACTGACTGAAGCGTCCACAGAGGAGTATAGTCCTCAAACAGTGCGAGACCCGCTGGGGGTTCACTACTGCCAGAGAGGAGGCCTTAAGGCAGAGAAACAAAAGCCTGAATTTACACGGTCACATTCCCTTGGGTGCAGAGGCGTCCCCCGGATACCAGCTTCCAGACGCTGTGAGTGGTGTGCCCGGGGATATCCAAATCTCTCAACTGTGGGTTGGTGATGGTCGTGGCCTGAGGCAGCCACCGGATTGGTATTGTGAGAGGGCCTGCGACGCGGGAGATTGGCGCCCGAGACTAGTTCTGGCATCTCCCCTTCTCTAATTCTCCGGGCATAAATAGACGGCCTTGGTCGGGGTGATGCCATAGAGGCCGATGGTGAAGGACATCGCAGATATCTATGAAGCATGGAGACTACCCCGGCTCGTTGTGTTGCCTAGTTTCCGGACGGGGAGTGCTAAGTGATTTGGGCCATCCCCCCTCTGTTGATCTGAGGTGCCCTTGCCTTCCCGCAATATAACCGCAGACTGAATACCCTAGAGGTACGGGGGAGATACTGGGAGTTGGTGGTACAGCGGGTGAAATCCTCTTAGAGGGTCCGCTTGCGGTCAGTCCTTGGGTGCTGGAAATGGCTGAGGTAGCTCTTGTGCGGCTTGCTGCTCAGGACAGGCTGAGTCTGTAAGGGCCGACTTGTGGTTCCCTCTCCCCTCACCTCAGGGCAACTCCACCTGAAGACCGCTACCCGGGTGGACTGGCAGATGGGGCCTAACCTTCATTGCCAAAAGATATATGACATATGACGAAAGATAAGGCGCCCGCGCCTTCAACGAAGCAGAGCACCATGGACCAATACACAACAGCCCTTTCTGAAGCAACGGGCGGGTCTGACAGGGGGGCCAAATCCCAGAAAATGAGTCCCTGTTGGTGGCGACCACACAGTCCCATGATACGCTGGATGCCAAAATCTGTGCAGTGAGCACAGAAGTCTCATTTCTTCACCAAGATCTTTGCAAGGCGGTGGAGAGGATCACTGAACCAGAGACTCTAGTGTCGGTCGTGGAAGAGACAGTAATGACACTGCAACAGAAAGTCAATTGCCTCACTGCCATCACTCAAGAACTCGCCACACGAGTTGAAGATGCGGAGGGCCGCGCAAGACTAAACAACCTGCACTTCGTGGGATTCCCCGAAGTTTGCGAGGGGGCCTCCGCGATGGAATTCAGAACAAAATAGTTGCGTTCACTTATGCCAGAAGGATCCCTCTCTTCATGCTTCGCCATGGAGCGAGCACATAGAGCCCTAGCAGGGAATCCTACTCCTGATGCGCAGACCCGTCCGATCATTGCCAAACATTTCAATTACACGGAGAGAGAGGCCGTCCTCCATTTTACCCAGGGCCACAAAGATAAACTGATCCATGACTCGCAGAACATCATGATATTCCTGGCTACACATGTCTTGTGCAACAGCAGCGTCAATCCTTTGTGACCGCCAAGCACAAATAGAGAGACCTCAACATCCAATACATGTTGTTGTACCCCACACGGATGCAAGTAAAACAAGTCGAAAACCACATTCTTCAATACTCCAGAAGAGCTATTCAAATGGACCAATGAGACTACTTTGCTTAAGCCCAATACTCCCCGACTACTGGAATCGGATTCTTCCCAGAATACCAGCAAGAATCGCCTGAAGAAGCATTCATCGAGGCGGAGACACCGATCGAGGTCAAACTGGTGCTCCCAGACACAAGGAGAAGACTCATAATTCATCTGCTTAAAGTTTCTCTTTTCTCCCCCTTTTCTCCGTCTTCTCTATACCCTTTACTTCTCTCATTTTAGAGCCTGGTATTAAGAACGAGACTTGACTGTTCTAGGACTAGATCCAAATGCGGAGAACTGAACGTCACAGAAGGTCCTCATAAATCCCACCGGCACGCTCTAAGGAACGATGGTTGGGGGGATGGGGATTTTGGGGCCCCATTGGTGTAGGGCCTCCTGGACCCATCATTGGGGTCCTGGGAGTGCTCCCACTGCAACAGATACTTCAAGTTCCTCAAGGTATTGGGGTGGAGGGAGGGGGGAAGGGATGTTCATTTTAGCTAGGTATTGTTCAATATTGGATAGGCACAGACATAAGCACCCACCTGCTTCCACGCACCTTGCTCATGCACACCACCACGCCCATGAAATTACCAATGGCAGACGCACAGATTGTCCACTCCGGTGAGATTCATATTATAACCTGGAATGTATGGGGGATGTTAGATAAAACTAAGCGGGGAGCAGTGTTAAAACAAGCCAAGAGACGAGGTGTAGATTTATTGCTGATGCATGAGACCCACATGATGGGCGAAGAGCCCCTTGCCTGGCACGCTTTGGATTTGATCAAAGATACCAATCTGGATTTATCTGGGGGTCTCGGGGTACAGCCATCCTTATTCATCGCACGATCCCCTTTAAATGCACCCGATACTGGTTGGACTCAGGAAGGCAGCACACCATAGTGGCAGGAACACTGTATGGAGAGTCCCTGGTTTTGGCTCGTTTCTATGCCCCCCACTAGGGCACACCTTTGTGGAGAAAGTCGTATGTTTATGGGGAGCCCTACCTGACGGTTTGTCCATGATGGGAGGGGACTGGAATGATAGCATGCAACTCATAGATAGGTGATGGACTGGCGAAAGTGACTGCGTCCCAGGCAAATCAAAGTTACATCTCCTAGCATCCTCATTGGGATGGTCTGACGTGTGGAGGGCGTACTACCCAACCAACACTAAATATACCTCATTTTCACCAACACACAGGTCCCTATCCTGGCTAAACTACATGTTTCTTCCACTGTCGTATGTCCACAAGGTTGCATCTGCCTCTATCCTTCCACGGGGACTCTCTGATCACTCCCCTATGACACTCATACTGCACATATGACCTCAGTGACCCTGATTCAGATGGAGAATCTCACCTTGACATTTAGGGGGCCCAAGTACGTGGCAACCCTTCACCAGGCCGCCTCAGATTACTTTGCATTCAATACAGAGCCCACGTCCTTGGGAGTAACTTCATCGGAGAAGTGTGGCTCAGGGGTTAGAGGCAGCAGACCCGGAAGCTGAGATCGGTCCTGGACCAGGGTTCAATTCACCGCCTCGGCGGGGTCTTGGGCTAAAAATTCCACGGACTCGATAATTCTCGCCCCGGTGCCTCCTCGACTCACGGGTTCACACTCTGCGACTCTGGGCAATAGCTTGCTTAATCTCCACAACGGCCCCTCGCGGCGGGATGCCTGACTTTCACCTTGTGGATATCCTGCTATCTCACAGGGGAATACCAGGAAGGGTTCCCTAAGCAAGCGCCGGGAAACCCACTGCGGGTAGCTGTGCGCTATATAAGCTCAACTACATTTACATTTACATGGGAGGCCTTCAAGCCCCCCATTTGCAGAGGCGATATCAGCTACTGCGCTGGGGCGAAAATGCACCGCCTTGCACAGATCGTAGATCTGGAGTCTCTTCAGCGAGCACTCAAGGACGAGATGCAGGCAGGAGCTGGAGGACAGGCCCGTGGCTGGCTCCTCTACTCCCAACAACAGATTAACCAACTACCCACAAACGAATCTCAACAAGCATGACAAGCGACCCAGCATAGATTATACCACTGCGGCGACAAGTAAAGCAAGACATTACATCGCCTATGTCAAGCAACACAGCCACAGGTCCCAATACCAGTACTTGGGGAAGCAGATGGCACCCTATGCACAAATCCTCAGGTGGTGATCCAAGCATTTGCTGCGTACTACACAGACCTACACATGAAAAGGGAACTCCTGCCCCCAGATTTAATTAGAGAATTCCTGCATGATATACCACGGAAGCCGATTCCAGATAAAGTATGTGACCGAATGAATGCCCCATCATGCTGGATTCGCTCACCACCGCTCTCCATGCCATGTGCCCTGGTCGTGCCCCGTGTCTAAATGGGTTTCCAAGTGAATTCCTCAGAGGTTGCATTTCCCAGACAGGTCCTCACCTGCTTGGGGCACTTCAGGAGATCCTCGAGCAGGGGATTTTCCTACTCGATTGGCGGCATGCCGAAATGGTAGTATTTCTCAAACCAGGGCACCCCCCTGACGACCCCTATTCATATCGCCCCATCTCATTACTAAACTTAGAAGCCAAACTCTTAGCTAAGATCCTTGCAAACAGCCTCCTTCCACACATATTGGAACTCGTACATCCAGACCAATCTTGCTGTATGCCACATCAGTTCAGACGCCACCACATCAGGCGAGTGCACCACACCCTTGCCATGGTACCAAAGCTTGGACGTCCTGCGGCGGTCTTACTTGCAGACATTGATAAAGCATTTGACCCATTGGACTGGGAGTATTTATTCCTCCACCTACAAGCTCTAAACCTCGGCCTGGGATTCTTATCTTACATTAGCCACCTATACACCGATCTTTCTGCATGTGCATGTGGCCGGAGCAGTATCTGCTCCATTTCCCATTAGCAGGGGCACGCAACAGGGATGCCCCCATCCCCGCTCCTCTTCGCACTTGCTATCGAACCATTGGCAACATGGGTGTGACAGGATCCCCTAGTCCATGGCTTTAACTGGTCCCAGAAGGTATCGAACAAGATTGCATTATATGCAGACGACGTCCAATTTTTCCATACAGATCCGGGGTTTTTGGGCCCACAGATATTGCAGATCCTTAGAGTGTTCAGGGAAATGTCGAGGTATTTGCACAAATCCAAACAAATCCATATGATTCCCAGTCTGCAGTGATCAGGGGTGAGGCATTGGGCATCACAGATGATACACACATCTGGAGGTTTCAAACACCATGGTGTTTTTATATCATCCGATCAGACAGTGTCCTGGGCATGCAGCATAAATCCCCCAATACCCAAGATCAGAGATGAGGTGCAGGCTTGGTCCCCTCTTCCCCTATCCCTATACTGTTGGTACGCTATCTTCAAGATAGTTTCCCTTCAGTGAATCCTATATCAGCTTCAGAATTACCCCTATAGTATCTCCCAATCGTGGTTTACACAAATTAACAAAATCCTCAACAACTTTTTATGGGGTGGCGGGGCTCCTCGAGTCGCACTACGAACATGCACACAATCCACCTACTGTGGCAGATTGCTGCGGCCAGTATATCCGCTTATTACTCAGCGTCCCACCTCCTCAACATCAATTAATGATGGTACAATTCTCAGACAGACCCAGCATTCGCGTTTGAGAGAGGCATGATGGAGGACCAATTGATGCTTGACTTACTGTATAGCCGCAGTCGCTTGAACGATCTACCTCCTGCCACCAAGGTAGGGATTCAGTTGTGGAGATGAGTGGTCCGGCAGATGGGTTGGGAAGGGTGGTTAACACAGATGACCCCACTATGGCAGGGATTTTACATTCGACAAGTTGGGACATTGTCCGGGTTTTGCACATGGAATCTTATCGGTATATCCATACTAGGAAATGTAATGAAAGGGACAGTCCTTAAATCCTTCCAGAAACAACAGGAAGAATTTCACCTCCACCGCAATCATTCTACAAATACCTGCAATTGAGACATGCTCTGACCCCATACATTGCAGCACTTACTGATCTCCCAGAATTCCATCCATTGGAAGGGCGATTATTACTGGGAGACATAGGTACACACAAGATCAGACAAATATATCAAACCATAGTCACACATAACAATACAACACTAGGCACACTTCAACGGAATTGGTGAAGTGACATACCTGATTTTTCCGATGATGATTGGACGAAGGCACTGGCGAGTCCTAACATCTTTTTACCGTCTGATTCAATTCAAATTTCTTCACCTAGCCTATTACACCAGACACCGCCATCGGCGTATGAGTGTAATATCGTCATCGGTGTTGCCTTAGGTCCAACCAAGAAACTGGCACTTTCCTTCACACCGTGCGCAGCGCTCTCCAACCCAACAGGTATAAGATATTGACCTTTCTTGGTAAGGTACCTTCATGGCACATCCCGTCCGCTCCCAAATTAGTATTCTTTCACAGCACAGACGAAATTGGTGGCAATAGATACAAACAACACGTCTTATTCCTAGGGATCACACTTGCTAAACGGGATATCACCCAACATTGGAAGAGTGCTGCCAGCCACCCTTAGGAAAGTGGAAAAAAGCCTTAGACTGGTGCATGGGAATCGAATTTCCAGTGTTCGAGGCACGGGGTTGCCCGCAGAAACACCAGAAAATATGGCAAAGATGGGCAGATTATAGCGGTATAGACTTACTGGTGGTAGAATCACTGGAATCCCTCATAATACGGGAAAGCAATCCAATTGCGCCGCCTTCGTAAATTTGATATAATTATCGAGTCAGACATGATGCGTCAATGATTGAGTGGTGCGAGGAGAGGCTGGGGTGTCGAATCTGTGCTCAGATTAGTAAAGGTTAACTGTTTATTTTCTCTCTTCTTCATTTTCTGTATTATTCTTATTGGTACATGGTGGCATTTATATTGAATTTATTGATGTGTAGCCCCTGGGCCACTGCTACACCAAGTATAAAAACTGAATACAATCGGTTTACAAAACAAAAATTGCAAAACAATAAAGTAATTGTATCAAAAAAATTGCCATATTATGCAGCATCATTTGCATTTCCTGCTGCATAATTTAGTCATCCCTGCTACATGATTTTGTGCTATTCTGACGCATAGTTCCAGTTGTCTTGCCTATATAGTGTAGTATATAGTTATGCTGACTAGACTAATTATGGCTGGGCCAAGACTATAGGTTATGAAAGCAAACATGAGAGGTTTTTGTACTAGAGGTGGGCGAGCCACTGAAAACTCGAGGCAAGCTCCAGCCAGATTATGGCTCTGGCTCAGCTCGAGGTCCTCTTGGTCCCTGAAGCCCAAAACAAGCTGCACTTTCAAGTGGCTGCTTGCTGCCTGCCTCTTAGGCTGTCATCTATATGCACTAAGAAATGTAGCCAAGGAGGGGCGTGGCTTGCGGCCGAGCATGGCAGCAGCCTAAAAGGCGAGCTCTGTGGACACAGCGGCCTCTCCGACTATCCGGCCATTAATCCGAGTAATTTGGGATTCCCAGAGGAAGGTCCCAAGGCCCAGGACCGGGCGGAACAGACGGCAGCGGCTCCGGTCGCGATCGGACATCGGAGGGCGAAGTTGTGACCGGCGGTGCTGGTGGCCTGGGCAGCATCACTGATCCGGGAGCTGTCCTGCGGAGGAAGCCGGCCGGAAGTGCAGCGAAGTCAGAGGCCCGGGACGGGAAGTGACCGGTCAGGAGACGCGGACCAAAAGACTATCGGCAACCAGCTGAAATGTTAGACCGGAGCCTGCAGACGACACCGGGACACTGAAATAGAGCGACGTTTGACTCCGTTAGAGAATCAGACATCAGCCGAAGGCTGCGCCAGACGAAAAACGGAGGGGGTGTGTGCTGCCATATTGACCGGGACTGATGAGCCAGTGGCTGAGACGCACTCGGTGCCCACATCGCTGGATGACACAAGAGTGAGTGACCGGACTACAGCGCCTAGAATCCATTGTGCAAAGGTCTCGACGGCGCCTTACACCCGGAATACGTAGGGAGCACGGAGGGGGCACAGTGCACCGCGGCAGATCTTCAGACTTAGAGCGGTAAGCCGCTGCATACGCCGGTACTGCCCTAGTGCGACCCAGGACGCGGTGGTGGTTGGCTTGGGAGAAACCTCCGTCGGAGACAGTGCAGGTGGGGAAACACTGTCCGGAGGACGTTGCTGGCCGGGAGTGCAGCGAAATCGGCTGCCCCGCGCAGGTACCGCCCGGTCGATGGGCGCAATATTAAACTGATTGAATGACCAGCGGGACTCAGAGAACAGATTGTCCCGAGACAGCGGACGCTCCGAAGTAAGGTGTGGGGTGGCGCAATCACGCCGGCGGAGTGTCGTAACTCAGGTTTTGGCAGCGAACGCAGGAAGTATCGAGAGGCCGAGCGGCCGTGTTGGGCGGAACCCCTGCCACATACAGAGCCCGGCACCTGTAAAGTGGGACACAGCAGCAGTGAGTGGCTAGAGCAGGACACCGGGGACTGCTGCACAGTGGAACTGAGTGCCCGGTGGTATCGGGGACCTCCGTAACCTCGGGTGAGACTCGAGACACCGGGAATTAACATCAGACACGAAGCACCCGGCTGCTTCTAATCCTGACTGTCGTCGGGAGATCCAAGACCAAGTAGACCCAGAACGGGTGGCACTCTGAGAACTTACCGGGGGGAAAGAGCTGTTAGATCGAGTTAGGAGCCCCGGGGGTACAAGAAGCTCAGTCAGAGTGGGTGAGCTGCCAAGGCAAAGAAGTGCACAGAGCGCAACCCAGGAATACGACACAAGAATACGAACAAGAACGCTCCACGCTCTGAAAACTACAGGAACTAGCCCAACAAGTGCCCTCACGACAAAGATCCTATCCTTGTCCACGGAAGCAAGTCGTCATGGCGGGCAAGGCCGGAAAAGGTAACGCCACGCAAACCGGGATTGACAGATTCGCCTGCGACAGGAACACACCACCCTCAGTCGAAGGGAAATCGCCGGCTGGGTCTGGGAAGGCGACGGAGGGCGCGAATGGAAGGAAGGCAATGCTGGACGATGTGATGAAAGCTTTGGCACAGGTCCAGACCACAGTAGGCATGATCTCCACTGAAATTACACTCATCAGGGCGGACTTCCACAAAATGTCCGAGAAGGTGAGCTCCATGGAGGTGGTAACGAAGTCATTGGTGGAGGACGTCTCGGAGCTCCAAACGGCAATGGAGAAGATGTCGGTGGAAAATAAGGTGCTGCGGGACAGGCTCGATGACCAGGAAGGACGCTCTCGAAGGAACAACGTGAGAATCCTTGGGGTTCCGGAGTCTGAAGGCACGAGAGCGATGGACCTGTACATAGAAGACTTGATCAAGAACGAACTCAAACCTAAGGGCCTGTCCGCTTTCTTCTCAGTGGAGAGAGCGCATCGAGTCCCAGGGGGGCAGCCGAAACCCGGCGCGGCCCCGCGACCGATCCTGGCCAGACTACTCAATTTTAGAGATCGCAATGCCATTTTACAGACGGCACGGGTAGCACCACCAATTACAATCCAGAACTCGAAGCTGGCCTTCTTCCCGGATTACACGGCGGAGGTCGCTCGTCGCAGAAGAACGTTTTTGGATGTTAAGAGAGAACTCAGGTCACGTGAGATTCCGTACTCGATGCTGTTTCCGGCCAGGTTGCGGGTGGTGGCAGACAATAAAACTTGGTTTTTCGACAATCCTGAGATTGCCCGAGACTGGTTGGACGGCTGGAGACCGACAGGTAATCCGCGTAGGTCACAGAGATCGCTGAAACACCGAGAGACAGGACACTCTCCAAATTCCCAGACATCAGGGCATGAAATGGGGGCACATTCGCTGCTGGAAAGAACTGAGGCGGAAGTCAGTGAGGGAGAGCAGTAACTGCCCGGCGCGTACAGAACGTTGTATTGTTCGACCTAGCTGCCAGATGAACTGCCTCTGGACACTGGGCTGAGGGCATCCGAGGAGAGGAAGAGAGGCCGTCGTCTACGGAAAGCCCTTCACCCAAGCGAGCAAGTATTGTTAAATGTGGGGTTGGGGTTACGCACTCTGCTAAGTTGGGGGGGGCGGGCAGTTCCAGGTCCGTATAGCAGGGAGGCAGGGAGGGGGGTAGGAAGGGGATGGGTTGCATTGGTTTTCTTGCATTGTTTTGGTTTCTTGACTCAAAGTGATAGGATGTGGCACATTACTCATCAGAATGGAACAAGCAGTCGTCGGATGTTGCTACCGCACGCCCCTCACACACTTCGGGCTAGAAACAGAGCACTACGCAGAAGTCTGCGACACTGGCATCAGAAGACCCCGTCAAAGTATAATACGGAGGGGTCACCCCGAATCCCCAATGGCTAGTCAACTACAGTCTAACAAACATAATGGAAATGTTCCAGGGGCTTCGGTCTCACCACTACGCATCATGTCTTGGAATGTCAGGGGGCTGGGTGATAAGATCAAGCGGGGACTGGTACTACAGGGTATAAGGAGAGTGGGGCCCACCTTAGTCCTTCTTCAGGAAACACACCTTAAGGGCGCGGCCAAGCAGGCCCTTGACAGACGGGGATACCACATGGTAGCACACTCAGAATTTACCTCTGGATCGCGGGGGGTAGGCATCTTGTTGCGTAAATCATCACAGTTCATAGTCCAAACGACCAAAGTAGATGCGCAGGGCCGCTTCGCGGCCGTCCATGGGCAGTGGGAGGGTACTCGGTTAAATATAGTATCGGTCTATATTCCTCTGGCGTTGCATGCGGTGGCCATACCTGACCTGGGAAAGTTCCTTCTGGAACTGCCGGAGGGCGACCTGATCATCGGAGGGGACTTTAATGCAGTCATCGACAACACGAAGGATAGATACCCACAGCGATCACACACACCTGGCACCTCACGCTTCGGTGCTTTCCTGGAAGCACAGGGGCTACTCGATATATGGCGGCACATGCACCCGAACGAACGTCAATACACCTACTACTCAGCTACACATAATAGCCTATCCAGAATCGACTACTTCCTCACCCTAGGCACCGGACGTCTAACGATACAGGAGGTGCAAATTGGACCGAGAGGCATCTCAGACCACTCACCGTTGACGCTGACCTTGTCCAGTGCCGAAAGGGCTCGCAAGCGAGTATACCCAATACACCCGGGATACCTCAGGGTTCCATCCGTTGGCAAAGATTTGACGAGGGCCACACGAAACTACTTCGCGGAAAACCGAACATCGGTTGAGTCCCCCTCGATATTGTGGGAGGCCTACAAGACGGTCCTGAGAGGACAGGCTATATCTAGCATTGCGAGCCACAAACGTACTCACAGGAGGGAATTGGTGGAGCTCGAGCTGGAGCTCGGCAGAACGAATGAGGCCCACATGGCTGACCCATCAGACGACACACTGCACGCTCTTCAGCTGCACCAGCGCCTCCATGATGACCATCTAAAACGCCAGACGTTGGCTGACATAGCTGCTACCGCTCACAGGGTATACGACATAGGAGATAAGGCTAGTAAGCTTCTGGCTTGGCTAGATAAGAAAAAGGGAGGCACCAAAAATATCCTACAGATAGCAGATAGGAACGGAGTGATGCACACTCATCCCGAGAAAATTGTAGATATCTTGGCGGATCACTTCCAAGGGGTATATTCCCCGACGGTGGATGTCTCGGCTGACGTGGCGGTGGCGGCGCTCAGCGAGGTGCAGACTCCAACGCTAGCGGTGGAAGCTGCGGCGGAGCTGGATGCTGACCTGACGACTGAAGAGATCCAGTTGGCTATAACTGCGTTACGATCGGGCAAAGCACTGGGGCCTAACGGGATACCAATCAAGTGGTTCAAAACGATGTCGGAATCCTTGTGTGGACCCCTGTTGGCAATGTACGAGGAAAGCAGGGAGACAGGTATTTTGCCCCCCGATCAACGATTGGTGACTATAGTGGTGGTCCCGAAGCCGGGCAAACCACCTGGAGACTGCGCGTCAGAACACAGACCGATATCGCTTCTCAATGCAGAGGCAAAAATACTAGCGAAAGTATTGGCGAATAGATTACTGCCCCATCTGACGCACCTGATCCACCCCGATCAGTCGGGCTTCATGCCACACAGAAGCACGGCACTAAACTTACGCAGAGTGCGTGGAGCACTGGCTCGTGCCCAGTTACTGAAGGAGCCGGCCATCATACTGTCCCTAGATGCCAAAATGGCGTTTGATATGGTGGAATGGCAGTACCTCTTCGCGGTTCTGGCCCATATGGGGTTTGGCGCCACATTCATCTCCTGGGTGAGACTGCTCTATACGAGCCCGACAGCGCGCGTGGTGGCCAACGGGCATAAGTCCCGTGAGTTTCCGCTAGCGAGAGGAACCAGACAGGGCTGCGTGACGATTAGGAGGACCCCACTGCTGAGGGGGATTGGTTGGACCGAGGACTGGGAAGACAGAGTCTCCCTATATGCCGATGATATGCTGATTTATCTGACAGATCCGGTGAATGGAGTCCCAAACTTGTTGGAGGTGTGTGACACGCACGGGCACGCATCGGGATATACCATAAACTGGACAAAATCGGTCATATACGGCTTGAACGGCTCCGCTCCTCCTCTTCCGGCGGCTTGCCCGTTGACGGTGGCGACCACCTCCTTTAAATACTTGGGGATTTACATCACTCAGGACCCCAACAAATTCTTTCTGAAGAATCTGATGCCCCCGCTTACCTGGCTGCAGAAGGATGTAAAACACTGGAAGGCCCTTCCGTTGACGCTGCTGGGTAGAGCGGCAATATTTAAAATGATGGCGCTGCCGCGCTTCCTTTATGTACTTGAGAACACTCCAACATTGCTACCTCCAAGTTACTTCCAAAGAGTTACCAGGATATTGACAGATTTGTTATGGGGAGGAGGCCCAGCGCGTATTGCACACGTAAAACTAAATAGAAGCTGGTATGATGGTGGCATCGCTCTGCCCAATGTGCAGTTGTATTACTGGGGAGCACAACTCAAGGTTATTAACCAATGGCTACATGCACCACAGGACGATCCGGCCTATCTTGCTGACAGGACACAACTGGGCACTCACAGCCTACTGACACCACTATACCACAGGGGTGCAGTGACCAAACTGATAGGACCCACCAGGCACACAGGGTCCGTATGGCACAGGGCACAGGCAAGGTTGAAATGGGAGGGCGTCGTAACGAAGCTCACACCGTTGTGGGACACTAAGGCCCTGGGACTCCTGCGCCGCACCAAGGGATTCACCCAATGGGATAATATAGGGATCTCTACAGTAGGAGATTTGTGGTCAGGGGAGGGGGTAGTCCCGTTCACACACCTTCAACTCCACTACAACCTAAGTACAACAGAAACATATAGGTACGTGCAAATTAGGCACGCCCTAATGGCGGCCATCCCAGCTGGTACTGCAGTGCCAGAGGCATCACCGCTTGAGGATCGCCTGCTCACTGATTTCATGCAGGAAGGTGCGACATCTCTTACGTATCGTAAAGTTCTGAACAACTTACCTGACCCACTGATAAAGCTGCGAGAAAAATGGGTGGATGAGATAGGTGACATGGATGAGTCAGACTGGAATGCGGCGTTGGCGTCCCCGCGCGAGGCGGGCATCTCAGCTAGATTCCGTTTGGTACAATTGAAAATACTGCATAGAATATATTACACCAGAACGATACTATTCAAACTCTGCAGGGTAATAAACCCACTCTGCCTTAGGGGCTGTGGAATGGAGGGTACCTTCCTCCACACACTCTGGGACTGCCCAGCTTTGATCAGATACTGGCAGCAGGTGATGCGTACCATTTCCCAGACCCTGGGACTGTCCCTGGTGCCAGACCCACGGGTGTGCCTACTGAATATATGGGGCCCGAATGACTTAACGTTCCAAAGTAGATTGTGGGTTACGATAGGTACAATGACAGCCAAGAGGGACATAGCGCAAAGGTGGGGAGCAGCGCTACCAACCCTGTCACATTGGTGTAGAAATATGGATACAATTATGGTGACGGAGCGAGCGGTGTATCAACAGAGAGTGAATCCCCGCAAATGGAACAAAGTATGTTTGCCGTGAAACACATATAGGGGCGACCTCTGTGAACCCTTAGAGGAGGAGGATATTGATAGCTCCGGGGATGAGATGGAAGAGGTTTAGCATTTGCAGTGACAGATTACTGGTTTCTTCAGACGGTAGCGGAGGGTGGGGTCGTAGTTCTCTTGGATAGTTTGGAGCCGGGGCCAGGGGGTGGGAATGTGGGATGGGTGTGGGGATGTAGTAATTGTCGTGTGGCGGGAGCAGGTGATGTACGGCACATAATGTCACTTCTGTAACTATTGAGTCAAAAGTTCTGTTATGTTATTAAACTCACAAAAAGCAAGATGATATTTATTTAAGTATGTGATAGTTAAGACACAATTGCGATATATGCTGGAAGATATGCTGCCGGACCGTTGGTTGTCGGCTAAATAGCTGTGTGAATCATACCTAAGCTAAGTACTGTTGATTTTGGCCGGCCCCAGGGTTGTAGGCTTATTAATGTACTCGCTGGACATGTCAATTCAATCTTGCAATAAAAAATTTTTTAAAAAATTAAAAAAGAAATGTAGCCAAACTTTGATGACAAACCTATGATGTAAAACCTTTGATGGGAAACAAAAGAAAGCAGATACCCAGCTAGTGGGCAAATTGTACAGTGCAAAACAAGAAGTACCGGCTTCCTTACTTGACAAAATTGTGTGATCTTGTGCAAAGGTTATATTTCACCAAGACTCCTTCTTTATCACATTTGAGAGAGCATTCGAACATGGGCGATCCGGGTGTACACTATCCAATAAGCTCATTTTTTGTAACTATGCGAACCATCACTGAGGGGGGCATCTTGGCTCTGAGCAGATGAGTGTGCTTAGCCATGCCTAAGACAGGGCAGGATGGTGAGTAGAAACGCTGGGTTTTGAGCTTTTTGCTGGATTCAAGAAGAGAGGAGGAGACTCTGGGAATGTTTGGTTGAGTAACCATGCGAGAGGGTGGTTTGCTACGTGGGTGGTCAGGGGTAAGTTAGTTTGTGTGGGGTTTCTGGGCACAGGAGCAGTGAATGTGGATGGGTGCATGTGGGCTTGAGGGAGGTGCAAGTGAAGATTCCTTTTGTGGTGTGTGGATCAGTGTGGCGAGTGGCGGTATCGGTTGAGAGCGCGGAGGAATGTGGTGAGTAAGAGGAGAACCTGGGTTCCCTGCACTGGGCGCAGTTCAGTCACAGACGGGCTTGCCATGGCACGCTAGCAGTGCACCCTGTACACATCTGCACTGCGATATACATTAAGTAGGTGCTGGGAGGGTGGAAAGTGAGGAGGGTGGAGTTGAGGAGGACCACGATTCAGGAGATCGAAAACAAGGTAAGGAGCACTGGGGTGATGAAAGGGTGTGCAAAACTGGAAAAAACAGGTGCAAAATGAGCAGAAAATGGTGCACAGTGATGCATACAAAACCTGGGAAAAACAAGCTAAACACAGACAATACAAGGGAAAAACACAGCACAAAGAGCCACAAACACAAGCAGGGAGCACAGACAATGGCAACAAGCATTGGAATAGCCAATAGGTCTCGCCTTTGGGAGATTATGTGTTTAGCCAGAACTTTTGGCTATGTTGTAGAGCATTGTGGCTGCTGTGCATTATGTGGCTTGTAATTATGTGGTACTTAGTGCTATGTTGCGTGTATTTGTGTTGTTTTGAGTTTAGTGTAATTATGTGGCGTGTAACTATGTTATAGTGAGTGTTATGTGTAGTGCATTTATGTTACTGTGAGTACAGTGTAATAATGTGGCGTGTATTTGTGACATGTAATTTTGTGTTCGTGTATGGGATTGTGTAGTGTTTTTATGTTGCATTGTGTATTGTGTAATTTTATGGTGTGTAAATATGTGGTAGTGCGTGGAATTATGTGAAGTGTATTTATGTTGTCTTGAGAAGCGTGTAATTATGTGCTTGTAATTATGTGGTACTGAGTGGTAATATGTGTAGTGCATTTAATTTGATTTGAGAAGTGTAATTATGTGCGTTGTAATTATTTGGTATTTAGCGGTATGTGGTGTGTATTAATGTTGTATTTATTTTAGTGTAATTATGTGTTGTGTAACTAAGACTGAGTGGTATTATGATGAGTGTATATATGTTGTATTTAGTATAGTGTAATTATATGTTATGTATTTATGTGGCACAGTGTTATTATGTGGTGTGTTTTTATGTTGCATTTATTAGAGTGTAATTATGTGGTAGTAAGTGGATCACAACATCTCCTCTGAAACTAGTCACCTACAATGTAATAATTTTTAATCTCCTCGGGGTGTCTGTTCTTCTGTCATTAAAATTTGGCATGAACTCACACACCTTTCACTAATGACCACACCTTAATGCTCTTGATTTAACCCACCACATCATTCATTCATCCATTCACTCATCAGCCTGTCCGTCTTCCTCCATTCGAACATCCTTCCATCCCGCACCCTCCCGGCCCCTGATTTCATCCCAGTACCGGAGCGTTGTACCTCTGGGCCCGGGTGTATCCGTCCGATGCTTGTGTTTACAAAAGCCCACAAAACTTGGTTTTATAGCGTTTTACGGAGATCGGTGTGCTTTATTACTGACTATTTAAATTAGAACTTCACACCAGAACTGGAGCGTTGTGCCTCTGGGTACGTGTGTATCCGCCCAATGCTTGTATTTCCAGAGCGAAGAAACATGCTTTTATAGCGCTTTATGATGGCGGTGTCCTTTTATTACTGAATATTTACATTATAATTTCGCACCAGCACCGGCGCATTGGATCCCAGCTCTGTATCTATGTTTAACGCCTGTGTGCACAAGCAGCCGGAAATATGCATGTTTTTCATAGCGCCTTTTATATGTGTATGCTTATATTACTGTATATGTGTCTGAGGACTGTGTTTTTGTAGCGCCCAGTGGGGTGTTGGAGCGCTTCTACTATTACATATTTAAGTTATAATTCATTTCAGAACCGAAGCGCTGGGGACCCTGCCAGTGTGTATGTTTGAAATTGATATATGCAAGAGTCCAAAAACATGTATTTTTCTAGCGCCTTATGGAGGTCTGTGCCCTTATATTATTGAATATTCAAATTATAATTACTTCCCCAAACACAAAGGTTAGATCCCGTCCTTTTGTGTTTTCGTTCTAGGCTTCTGTTTTTTTCTTCCTAGTACTGTACGGCGATTCTTGAGGTTATATTACTAAAAATATGTACATAATAATGCCATAGCCGAACTGCAGCCTGGGACCCCTGCTGCTCCGTATGTCTGTCCGAGGTTTGCATTTACAAGGCACAAAAACTGTATTTAATACCGCCTGATCGAGGCTGGCCTGCTTATGTTATGGAATATTTAAACTGTAATTATATTAGAGCCTCGGAGCGCTATACCCGTCGCCCCGTGTGTATGTCCGAAGATTGTGTTTACAAGAGCCCAAAATATTTAGCGCCCTACAGAAGATGGTGTGCGTATATTATTGAATATTTCAGTTCAGTTCAGTAATTCTTTATTCGATGATTAGAAAAAACATCATAAAAGTACAATATATTTACAAGGTTCAAATAGAATTAAATTACAGCTGAGGGTCATCTAGAATTACCAATACAAACAGATAAAAGAATAAAAGGGATACATAATTAAAAACCACATTATTTTAGCTAACTCCTCTTGAATTTCTTAACCTCTTAACCTCACGGCAAACCTAAAAAAATTCATAATACAATAGAGTTTCCATGGGTCATTAGCGCTTTGCAAGTAGAGTAAAGCCATTTTAGCATGCCTACATTTTTCTTTCTTTAAAATTGGAACCAGATATTTTCACCGGGGATATTTAAAAAATGGGCACAAAAGAACAAAGTGAAGGGTGTCTTGCGGAGACCTATTGTCGCAGCCGCAAGCACCCTTCTGTGCAATAGTTAATGTAAATCCTGCAGAGTCCGCTAATAAATGTGGTAGTAGGTTAAACCTGAAGCGGGTCATCAGAAATCTATCATGGGAGTCGTGTACCAAGTACAAGTATGGCTCCATGCCCTCATTTTTTATGAGGCTAAGGGCAGCTACAGATTGTTTGGTTGTTTACCCAGCTGATCTACGGTTTACATAGTGATTGGATAGTAATTTTTAAATTTTTAATTTATCTGAGGGTAAAATAAGTTTGGGATTAATGAACAAATTGAATATTTAAAATATTGTTGAGCCAAGGAACCCGAGCATGTATGTCTATCCAAAGATTGTGTTTACAAGAGCCCTGAATATTTTATAGCGCCTATAGACGTTGGTTTGCTTATATAATATTAGTAGTAGTAAGAAGGGATACCTTTCACATCAAAAATTCCTGGCCGCAAATGTGACAGGTCTGGCAGGAAACCCTGGCCTTAAATTTGACAGGTCTAGTCTTAAATTTGACATGTCTGGCAGCAAACACTGGCCTTAAATTTGACAGGGCCAGTCCTAAATTTGACAGGTCTGGCAGCAAACCCTGGCCTTAAACACTCTGGTTTTAAAATGGGTGACATGTAGGGCTAGTCCCAAAACTGACAGGTTTGACTGCAAAACATGGGGTAATTGTGTATGTGTTTTTTAAAAAAGTGCATAGAAAAAGTGTGTGCATGTAGTAGGGAAATGTCTGGGCATGTTTAAAACTGGGGGGTTGCAGACAGCTGTTCAGCTGTGGGGGAGTCCTGAGTCCCCCAGCCCAGGGCCTGGGAAGAAGACTGTGGCATGTAGGTATCAAAGTTGTAAAGGGTCCTCACAAAACTGCCTAAGGTATTTCTCTAAAAAATAATATAGGTTAATACAAACCCCCTTATAAAATAATAAACCCCCAGCCAGCCCTGAGCTTTGAGATGCGAAAAAGACAGGTGGCATATAGAGCCCAAAGCTTCCCATGAGACCCTGAAACAGGGTGCCAGCTGTTAGGATGTAATAAACACATCACAAAGCACCTGGTCCCAAATTTGACAGGTCTGGCAGGAAAAGGCTGGCCTTAAATTTGACAGGCTAGTCCCAAACTTGACATGCCTCTGGCAGGAAAAAACTCTGACCTTGGCGTCGGATCCTGTTCCCGGGCTCCCTACTTCCCAGGAGAAGGTGTCACGTAGGTGTGAAGAGTTTTGCGATGGCCACCCAAACCCCCCATTGTCTAACCACACGCTTCCCGGGAAAGGCCTTGAGTTTGAGTAAGAGCTGTCAAAGTAATAAACTGATGTACTGGTTATACTGTACAAGGATAGAAAAAAAGGTTCCCACCCAAAGGCCACCATGACATTGTTCTAAACCCCCTCAAGTCATAAAGGGTGTGGGGGGCTTCTAATTAGCATGCTTGGACAGGTATAAAAAGGCCCCTTAAGGAACACTGCCAAACACCCATTCATAAAACCCTTGAGGAGCGACTGGCGTGGATTGCTTTGCTGCACCTTGTGGATTTCCTGCACCAACAACCAAGTCAAAAAACCCTTGAGGAGTGACTGGCCTGGATTGCTTTCCTGCACCTTGTGGATTTCCTGCACCAACAACCAAGTCAAAAAACCTTTGGGTGGAGCGCCTGGCGTGGATTGTCTTGGAGGCCCGGAGACAACCCATGGAATTTAAGGCAAGAATGGACCTGAGCAACTTATCCCAGATTGAAGCCGCCTGCGACAGTTTAAGGAAGGTAAATAATGGATGGCGCAATGATGTATTAGGGTGTATATTCAGGTTTAACAAAGCTGTACTTTTAAAAAAAAAAATTCAAAATGCTAAATAGTACTATGTAGAATGGTTTGTAAACTGTTAATCTTTAAGGCACTGTGTTGTGTTTTAATGTGAATAATGGTGACAATGAAGTTATTACAAGCCGTGAATTGTAATGTAAATGTACTGTTAATCTTTAAGGCGATGTGCTGTGTTTAATGTGAATAATGGTGATAATGAAGTTTTTTTAAAAGACTTGAATTGTAATGTAAAGGTGTTTAAAGTGAATAACGGTTTTGTTGAAAGTTTGAGCTTAAAGCTATGTGTGTGTAGGTATTTAATGTTATTGGGGGTGTTGGTGTAGGGGTGGCATAGAGTTTGAGGGGTGTATTTATGTGACATAATGTTGTAGGTCTTAGGAGTGTCCCTGCAGAGGGAAACGTGTATTTTACAGAGCATAGAAACATTTAACCACACTTTAACGGTACCAGAGGATCTTTAAATAATATACAAGGCATACATATAAAATAAATAATGCATTGTTGTACTCACCAAGCTGTTGTTGAGAGTTGGAGGGGTCCATGGGGGCTTCGGTGTCCTTGCTGCTCCTTGGGGGTCCTGAGGGCCTTGTATTTATTTTTAAAAATAAGCCCTGTATCCAGTTGTCGAGGGGAGGCTCCTGGTGGGGCGCCATAGTCCTTTGGGGGGTGTTGTGGGGCTGTCTCTGTGAGCCCCGGGGCCACCGTGGCCCGAATGTCCGAGTTTTGAAGCTTTTTAAATGCCCCCGAGCCCGCTTGCACAAGGCGCTGCTCGGGGGTGCTGTGGCGTTGGCTCTGTGTCCCAGGGGCTCCGGGCCCCAGAATGCCGCTTTTTTTTTAAATGCCCCCGAGCCCGCTTGCGGCTGGCGCTGCTCGGGGTTCTGGGGGTAGGGCTCCGATGGCCCGGGGCCTCCAGGGCCCGAGTGCAGTGTTATTTTTTATGATCAAATGCCCCCGAGCCCGAATCTCCATGGTGCTGCTCGGGGGTGTTGGGGCGTGGGCTGTGTGTCCTGGGGGTTCTGGACCACGAATGCCGCGTTGTCCCGTTTTTTCTTTTTTTTAAATCCCCCGAGCCCGCTTGTGTCTGGCGCTGCTCGGGGGGTCTGGGGGGCGAGCTCCGGGTGTCCGATGGGGCTCCGGAGCCCGTGTGCATAGTTGTGCCTTTTTTTTAAAAAATGCCCCCGAGCCCGCTTCTCCATGGCGCTGCTCGGGGGCTCTGGGTCAGGGTCCTGGTGTCCGGTGGGGGCCCCGATTGCAGATTCTTTTTTTTTTATAAAAATGCCCCCGAGCCCGCTTCTCCATGGCGCTGCTCGGGGGCTCTGGGGCAGGGTCCTGGTGTCCTGGGGGCTCTGGGCCCCGATTGTCGATTCTTTCTTTTTGAAAAAATGCCCCCGAGCCCGCTTTCACAAGGCGCGGCTCGGGGGCTCTGGGGCGGGCTCCGGGTGTCCGCTGGGGCTCTGGAGCCCGTGTGCATGGTTGTGCCTTCTTTTGTTTTAAAAAAAAAAATGCCCCGAGCCCGCTTCGTCATGGCGCTGCTCAGGGGCTCTGGGTCCTGGTGTCCGGTGGGGCTCCGGGGGCCCCGATTGCCGATTCTTTCTTTTTTTGTAAAAATATGCCCCGAGCCCGCTTTTACAAGGCGCTGCTCGGGGGTGTCTGGGGCAGGGCTCCGAGGCTCGTTCTGTTGTGCTGCGTGGGTCCTAGGGCATTTTCCCACGGGCCCACGTGGATCCATGGAGCAGCGGCAGCATGGCGGCTGTGAGGCTTCCCCGGAACTGCTGAGCAAAGCCCGCCCCTTCAGTGATGTCACCAGTGCATCACTGAAGGGGCGGGCCTTGCACAGCAGCCCTGGTGTGTGTTTTTTTATTGTTAGCTAGCGCTAACTTTAACAGATAGTGTCAGAGCGCTTTACACAAGAACCTGCTGCAAAACATAGGGATTAAGGATTACATGCATTACATAAAAGATACAAACAGAAAAAACTGCTTATATAGCGCAAATTACAAGCGCAGGCATTAAGTTACATGGGTAAAAATTACAATTGGGAGCAAACAAAATACAGGTGTTATCAAGCGGGGCATTACAGGAGGAAAAAAGTGACATGTGCACAAATTACAAAACGCAAATGTTAAGTTACATGAGGAAAAAAGTGCCATGTGTGCAGGTTACAAGAGAAAACAAAGTACAATTAGAGGTATAATGCAGCAATATAAGGCAGACACTCAAGCACAAGAACAAACGTTATGTAGGCATTGGTGGCCCTTGTACAGGTGACAAAAGCATGCAAAATGTGAGAGGTAGCAAGCAGTGTGTTACAAGAGAAAAGTGACATGTTACAAAAGAGTACCTGGTACCTAGAGGCAGTGGTTGTAGGTAGAAGGGTCATGTGTACCTAAAGAGATTTCCCATAAGCAAAGGATATGTCGCAGGCTGTTTCTTTTTTTTTAAAGATATGTTATAGCGCAGCACCTGTAACGCTTTTTTAAAAATGTCTGTTGTTGCACCCCTCTTATCAGGTTTTAAAAAAAATATATACCTGAATTGTTTGAAGTTGTGATACTTTTGTTTAAGAAAGGCGTTTTCTAAAACCGCTACTTTTTTTGTTTTTTTTGTTTAATACAGATGCAAGACTCTGCAAAAGCAGCCGTTACCAATGTACCCCCTGCGCTGGACACCGCTGTAATAACTAGCAACGCCGGTCACTTGTCAGCCCCGCAGCCAGGTATATATTTAGAGTTGTGTAGTTCTACGTAGTTTTGTACACCAATCTCTCAGAAGTTCTCTTTTTTCTAATGGGCTCTCATGTATGTATACTTTTACAGCTTATGATCCCGACCTACAACAAGTTTTTGATGATCTTATGGTGTACCTCGAGGCTCAAGGAGCTCTGAACAGTGTGCAAAACACTTCAGTTCCTACATGTAAATAAAAAAGGCCGCTGTTATTTAAACTGCCTAAGACACTGGGGAGTTGGTGGGGTAGGCCAGAGTCCTGACCCTGAGGGTGTATAGAGGTAATCCTCAGAAAGATGACTAATGTTGGGTATTATTTTTTCTTTACAGATGCCCCTACGTTATGCCAGGACGGTGTCGAGGTACAAGAGGATGCACGACGTCCACAAGAAAGCCCTTTGAAGAGGAAAGCTTTACCTTCTAAAGTGGGACCACCGTCAAAGAAAGGAGCTGCAAAAAGACCTCTATCAGGTGTGTTTGTTACAAAAGGGTGTGAAAAGTACTAGCGGTGTTACAGACTCTCAAGCAGAAGGATACAGATGGTTGTAGCAATGCCTATATAAAAAAGGTGGCTGTGTAGAACGTAGGCTGGTGGTGCTTGTATGTGTTGTTTTTATGCTTTCTCTAATATATATATTTTTTCTGTTTATATTTTAGAAGCGGCTCAGAAACATGCTGCTGAAGAGAGGTCGGCGCAGCCCTTAAGGGACATAACAGCAACCGTCCAGAACAACAGAAGCGGTGCAAAAGGCGTGAGTAGGCGTGTACGCCAGGAGAAACTCTCTACGTACTACACACCAAACAACATGATGAACAATCCTCTAAAACAATCTATTCTGCACAGGGGTGGAGTCAGCACTGACGGAGTGTTTGCAAACACAGATAACACAGGCCAGGGTCTGTGTAAAACAGCTCCAAAGGGTCTGAGCCCTCTCAGGGTATCAAAAGGGAAAGGTGTCTCAAACACTGCCTCCCTTAAGAAGAAACATAGGGACTCAGAGAACCTTCCCAACCCCTTAAAACGTGTGAAGTCCACCAAGTTATTCACAGAACCCCAAACAGAACCCTTAAACCTAAAGAAGACCGCGCCGGTGCTCCCAGAGGTCCAGGCAAAACCCTTAAGCCCTGAGAAGAAGAAGAAACAGAGGACCCCTGAACCCCAAGATAGTCCCTTAGACTTATCTGTAAAAAGGGCTGCCAAGCCCTTGAATGAGGCCTATACACCCATGAGCCCCAAGGAGGCGGTAGTTGTACCTGTGGGTGTAGAAGAGATGGCGCCGCCACAACCCCCTAAAACATCGCGCCTCTCAAGAAAACATCTGAAGCTGAAACCGGGGGTCCCTAAGCTACAGTTAGCAGAGTCCCTCAGCAACCCTAATGCAACGCAGGATCCACCAAGCGTCCTGAAACCCCAGACAGTGCCAAATAAAATAACTGTTCATGTAGAGGTGCACGCCCCTGAGCAGACCCCAAAGCCGGTTGTAAGTGTTCAGGCCCAGCCTAGGGTCTCAACAGGTGATAATGCGCAACCCCTAGAAGGTCCTTCTAGCATGAATAGCCACGCTCTTGAGGTGATGAGGCGGTTGGTAGACAGCATAGGTAGAACCCCAGAAGCGGTGTACCAGGGGTCTTCGAACATCGGGGGTTTACAGAACCCCTGTAACCAGTCACCACACCATGGCACAGACATTTCAGCTAGGCCCCATGATTACAATGACAGCTCCTCACAATGCTCATACCCTCTGTCCCCTAGTACCCCTCCGGGGGCATACGACCCTACCAGCCCCACGGCCATCCACGTGTACAGTCCCGTGTCCAACCCCGCTGCCAGCCCCGTGTACAGTCCCGTATCCAGCCCCGCTGCCAGCCCAGTGCACAGTCCCGTGTCCAGCCCCGATGCCAACCCCGGGTACAGTCCCGTGTCCAGCCCCGCGGCCAACCCCGTGTACAGTCCCGTGTCCAGCCCAGCTGCCAGTCCCGTGTAGAGTCCCGTGTCCAGCCCGAGGCCGTCGTAAGCCCCACACAACCCTCAGCAATATGTGGGGCTAACAATACACCCGTGGCCCAGGGGGTACAGCCGCATTTGCCATACAAAGTTTGCAATGATCTGCTCCTGTCCGCACCAGGGCGTTCGCAGGGGGTCCCTATTTCTAGAACACTAGCGGAACAGGCTTTACAGAATGGGGCTAAGGCTGTTAGAGGGAAAGAGGGTCCTGAGGCGTTGCATCCATTTATAAGACCTCGCAAGGTGGGGCCCTCTAAGCAGGTGCAAGACGAGTCTGTAAACACATATGCGGTATTTGCGGCTCATGTAAAAGAGATGCAGATGGCGTTTAGAAAACTAAAACGCCAGGCGCTCGCCGCAAAAGAAAAATGGGGGGTGGGGATTACCAAGACCATGTACACGAGGGAGGCCCATCAGAAGATCGTGCAAAGGCTTGGGATGTGTAAAAAAGTGATCATCCAGGCGTGTCAGGCGGCTGTGGCAGACATATATGCTATACGGGCGTGACTACGGCAGCACCAACCCCTAAAGACCCCCACAGCCACTGGTGCTCATAAGAGGCCCCCAAAATATACCCGTAAGGTCCAGAGCTTAGTGACAAAGTCTGTACGCTTCTTACAACTGCTCAAGCAGCGCCCATCGGTTGCCCCGCAACCCCTCAAACAAGACAACACTGTTTCCCTAGACCCCTTCAAACAAGACACATCTGATTCCCTAGACCCCTTCAAACACTGTACCATAGCTTCAAGACCACAGCCCGAAACATATAAACCAGCACTTCAACACCGACAATACATAGGTGCAGGGTCTAACATACCGAGGGTCGGCCATTTGAAGGGGGTAGGGGGGCTGGCTTTAAAACTACAAACACAGGAACATTCAGAAGGTCCTATGGGAGTATCTGTAGCGACAAAGCAACGCCGGCTTTTAATACATAAGCTGAAGAAGGCGAGAATATGCGCTACCCTCAGGTTTACAAGGACCCCTGAGACATGTCCCACCCAGACCTCCCAAAATGACACATCAGAGAACACCTCCGCAAATCACACTCCTGCTGATGAGGGCCCAGAGCCCTTGTTTTTAGAGAGTGTTAGAAGTTACACTCGCAATGTAGAGAGCTTTAGGGCCGTAGAACACTATGAGGAGTTTAGATTTGTTAACCTACACCAAATAACATCATCCGATCATGGTGTTCGAGCTATACATCAGGCTGTGCAGGAGCTCATAGAAAGGTTGTTACACAATGTGGGTCCTAATGACTTTTTCCAACTCCGCTTCCAAGGGCAGGGTTTTGACACCAGGCGGAAGACCCGAGATATTTTTGACGCTGTGCAATTTTTAGAAAACCTCCAAAGGCTTTTACAGAGTAAGGCTGAACTAGTCGCCTATGGCACTTTTAGAGTCATAGCCCTCATTGTACGGGGGCGTGAGGGGGGTGTTTCCAGACCTTTAAACAGCATACTATACAGTCAAATAATTGGTAAGAAACAGCGGTGGCTGCTCAACTTTAACAACCCCTCTGCCAATACATGTATGGCTGCCAGCATCGTGGGTCTGCTGATGGCTCGCAAGACCCCTGACGCTGTCATCATGTCTAGAGCTGCTGAAGCCCATGAGGTTCTTGAAATACCTCCTGACCGTCTGGTTGGCTTTGGCAATATAGGTCTTTTTGAGAACTATTTCGCCGTGACAGTGAAAGTTCTTTATCACAGCGGTTCCTGGCAGTACTTTACAACCGGGGAACCTGTGAGAAACAAGAACGTATATGTCCTCCACATCGAAAATCATTTTTACGGCATCTTGAACCTTAAAGGTTTTCTGGGGGCTAAGTATGTGTGCGCCCACTGCGACCATATATACAACAATAAAACATACCACCAGTGTGAAATGCATTGTAAGATGTGTCAGAGGGACGGTTGTATAGAAGACGCTACCCTGAAGGTGCGGTGCGACACGTGTAGGATGTTTTGTCGCTCGCAAAACTGCTTGAGCATACACAAGATATCTTTCAACTGTGTCCCTAAAAAGGACTGCAGCGAGTGTGGACGGTATGTGGCAGCGGATCACAAGTGCAAAGGCGTGATATGTCCCCGTTGTCATGTGTCTTACAAGGCCGGCACCAACCACCAGTTTTATGTGGTTAAAGGTCTACCTCAGACCAAGACCAAAGACTATATAGTGTTTGATATAGAGTGCACACAAGAGACGGGGGTACACCAGCCTAACTATATTTACGCACACCATCTAACTTCCGACGCCAGCTGGGAGTTTAAGGGGCGAGCGTGTGTTGGTGATTTCCTAAGCACTTTCATTCAATCCAAATTCCAAGAGTATACCATGCTCGCCCACAACTCAAAAGCCTACGACTCCTTCTTTATTCTGCGAAACATGATTCGAGAAAAGATACAGGTGGAACTCATAACCCAGGGGTCTAAACTGATGCTGATGACGGTGTGCCATTTAAAAATACGTTTCATAGACACCCTGAATTTCCTACCCATGAAATTGAGCAAGCTGCCAAAGGCCTTTGGGTTCCCAGGGTGTAAAGGTTATTTTCCACACTTCTTTAACACCTGGGCTAACCAGAATTATGTGGGGGCCATGCCTCCTCCTGACAGCTACGGGGTTGAATACATGATGCCTGATGAGAAAGTGAGCTTTCTACAATGGTACTCTGAAAACCGTGAAAAGGAGTTTCACTTTCAAACAGAGTTGAAAGCTTATTGTCAGGCGGATGTAATGATCCTACGGCAAGCTTGTAACCTCTTCAGAGATGTTGTGGTGTCTATGACTAAAGAAGTCACGGTCTTGAAATCCAAAGCCCCTGAAATGCTAAAAGCGGTCGAATACATAGACCCATTTCAAAGCATCACCCTGGCCTCCATGTGTATGTCCATCTACAAGCACATGTTTTTGAGGCCAGAAACTATAGCTCTAGTACCGCCAGACCTCTATAACGGTAAGCAGAAACGTTATTCAACCCCCTCTATCCAATGGCTCATGCACGTCTCTGAGAAGGAAGACATACAAATTCAGCATGCCTTACAGGGTGGTGAATACCGCCTGGGCCCCTATTACCTGGACTGGTTCTCTGTAATTAAGGGTGTGCCGACGGCCTTTGAATTCAACGGTTGTTTTTACCACGGCTGCCCCAAGTGTTACAAACCCCACGAGTATAACAAAATGCTGGGTGCCAAATTTGAACACTTATACAGACGTACTCTGACAAAGGCCCAGTATGTTGAAAACCAGGGCTTTGCTATGAGAGTTCTTTGGGAGCACGAGTGGTTAGACATGTTAAAAACCGACACAGACCTCTGCTCTTTTCTTAAGACTCGTGATTTACCCACACCTCTGGATCCCCGCGATGCCTTATTTGGGGGGCGTACAAATGCCATACAACTGTACAAGGTCGCTGGTGAGGGTGAGAAAATACACTACTATGATTTCACCAGTCTGTACCCTTTTGTGAACAAGATGAAGTTGTACCCGCTGGGTCATCCCACCATCATCTATAGAGATTTTAAGCCCCTAGACGAATACTTTGGGCTTATCAAATGTGAAATCTATCCTCCTAAGCAGCTTTACTTCCCGGTGTTGCCATGCAGAGTCAATGGCAAGCTGATGTTCCCCCTCTGTCGAACATGTGCGATGCTTAAAGAGGTTGACGGCTGCAGACACACCGATGAACAAAGGATGCTCACAGGGACCTGGTGTAGCATCGAGGTACAAGCTGCCTTAGAGAAAGGGTACAGGCTCGGTAGAGTACACGAAGTGTGGCATTTTAAGAGCACTACAACACAACTCTTCGCCCCCTACAATAATTTGTTTCTCAGAGACAAACAGGAGGCCTCAGGGTATCCTGAATGGTGTACTAGTCAGGATGCAAAACAGAAATACATCGACGACTACTACGCTCACGAGGGTATCCGTTTACTCCCCCATCTGATAGAGGTCAATCCTGCACGCCGGCAGTTAGCCAAACTCTGTCTCAACTCCTTATGGGGAAAATTTGCACAGCGCACAAACCTTTCAAATACTACCTTAATATCAGATCCTGATGAATTGTTCAAGTACCTGTTTGCCCCATGCTACGAGGTGTCTAGCTGCGAGTTTATCGATGACGATACCGCGGCTTTGTGTTGGAAATACGCCCAAGAGTACCCCACATCGAGTAACAACAAACATTTTCATAGCCTGCTTCACGACCGCCCACGCTCGTCTAGAGCTTTACGGGGTTATGGATAAGCTCCAGGATCGCTGCTTGTATCACGATACAGATTCTGTGATTTTTCTGAGCAAGTCGGGGGATGAAGACCCTCCTCTGGGAGATTATCTGGGTAATCTAACCAGTGAGCTAGATAAGGATGAGTATATAAAAGAATTTACCTCCTCCGGGCCTAAAACATACAGTTACTGTACCAACAAGAACAAGGTGTGTATGAAGGTCAAAGGGATAACATTAAATGTCAGCAACACCCTAAAAATCAATTTTGATAGTTTGAAAAATCTGGTGCATGAATACGCTACAGCAGACGATTCTGAGAATGCTAAAACCATAGTCGTGAACCAGCCCTGCATAGTCAGATCCAAAAAGAAGTGGGAAATCACAACCCAGCCTCTACATAAAACATTGCGAGTTGTTTTTGATAAAAGGGTCCTGACCAGCGACTATAAAACACTGCCTTATGGTTATTAGACCCATTAGAGAGACACCCACCACAGCATAGACACTAGGTTACAGCATCCGTTCTCCTGCATGCTAGCAGGACCCTCAAACTGCGTCAAAAGCTACTTTATAAAAAAGCTCTTAGAAAATGCTGGCTCTGCTTTATCACAAACCCCTAACAACATTGTGTGGCTTTATTCATGCTGGCAGCCTCTTTATACAGACTTGGGCCGCCGGTTCCCACATATCAAATTTATAGATGGTATACCGGATAACCTCATTGATGATGAGCTACTACCCCCAACCCTTGTAAATATGATAATTGTTGATGATCTGATGCGTGAAGGTGGTGATCATCCCGAGTTAGAGAGAGCTTTTACTCAATATTCACATCATCGCAATCTAAGCATCTGCTACATTGTGCAGAACTTGTTTTACAAAGGCAAGAACCGTAGGTCTATAGCTCTCAACGCTTCATACCTTGTTTTATTTAAAAACCCTCGTGACAAGCAACAAATAGCTGTCATAGCTAAACAGATGTACCCCGGAAACACACACTTCTTCATGGAGACCTTTAACGACGCTACAGCAAAACCCCATGGGTACCTATTGGTAGACTTAAAAAATGAGACTCTAGAAGACTATAGACTAAGGGCTGATATTTTTCCCCCAGAGCTACCTGTAGTTTACACCCCAAAGCCCAAGACCAGGACCTATAAAAAGCAGCGCTGATGTCTTTTAGAAACATTTACAGCCCCACTCTTATAACGCTCAGTGGTGACCATGTCTGCACATCTACGCCACAATTTAGCCCTTCTGAAAATGCTTGTTACAGCCAGCCCCCAACACAGAAAGGCCATCCTGGGAACAGCTTCTGACGATTTATTGGCTGCCATTTCAGAAATAGCCCTAAACACCCTAAAAGGCAACGTCCCTATATCAAAGCGTCAGTTACAGGTTCTGAAGAAGAAGAAGGGGCTTATCAAGAAGCTCAGTAATAAAAGGGCCACACTCATCACAAAGAAGGAACTGGTGAAACAGTCTGGGGGCTTTATAGGTAACTTGCTGGGGATAGCTATACCTGTAATTACAAGACTCCTCTCGGGTCAGTGATGGATCATGCCACAAAAATGTATCTGGTTCCTAGGCAGCAAATGGAGCAGCTGGGGTCCTCCTCGGACAACGCCTGGGATAGCCGTAGAAATGGGACTCTACGTCTGGATACTGAAATGAAAGACATTTTGAGCAGGACTGATCTAAACCCCTACGACAAGGCTAACCTATACACCAGCACTCTCAAAAATTTCTTAAATTACTACGGCCAATGGAATACCGAGAAAAACAAGCTGACTCTATATACCCCAGACTCTGAACAACCCGAAGCTCAGGCCCCCGACCGTCAGCCCCTACAACCACCTCCCGATCTTGCGACAGCCTCAGACACCTTTGTTGGATACCTCCTAAAAATTATAAGTCAAAGGCACAGAGGGGCTGCGCAGATGATAATGAGTAAACTAGCCGCTTCTAAAGACCTAGCCTCTTGGAATGAACGCGGTGAGTTTCTCTACAAGGGCCAACCGGTTGCAGGGTCGCATATGTACGATCTAGTCAAAGGTCTCACCCACCCCAAAATCCTAACGCCTCAAAATGCACCGAGAGGCTGGGAGCAGTCTCTGAGGGCCGCTGCTGAACTCAATATACCCTCCACGCTTGTTGGTAATAATGAACACCGCCGCCTGCTAGACACTTTGAAGGACCCCCTACTACCATCGCCTACAGGTTCTGAAGTTCGAAGGCTACCCCCAAATAGTCTACCCCTACACAGCCGGCGACATCTCGAAAAAAAAAAGACATTGCCCCAGCCACCCCTCACATGGATTTTTGAATAATTGTGGGTGTGATTTTTTATGCCTAGGTTTCTTCAACAAAGTTTTGTCAACTAAATATTTGTAATAAACACCTTGTTATAACTTTACAAACCGTCTCAGTCGTCTTTCAAAAAACATTTTATGGTGCATGTATATTGAAATAACGAGTCTGAATGCATGTTTTAAAAAAAAATATAATGTCTTTTATTTTATACGTTCAACATTAAGCATACAACAGTTATAAACCCTTACAGTTTTGGTACATATTCTGTTTTCACAGGTCTGACCGACACCCTGGTGTTTTCTTTGACATATTTCGCAACTATAATATCATTGTTAACAAGATCCCTCGAATATAGATTTAAGAAATTTCTAAACGAAACACCTTGGGACATTTTACTGATAAAATAAATACAGTGTTCACCGCATGTGATGGCCATGGAATCCTGCACCCTTAGCTTGTTATACTCCACCACAGCTGCAGCTTTTTTCACAAACTTGAATATAGGAGTTGTATAGAGTCTGTGTTCAGGGAACTCTGCGGTGCTGTCAAACACTGTAACCTTGTCAACATCTATTAACATGGCTGCCCAATGTGTCCCAGCCTGGTCATGCGGGTCTGTGTTAAAGACTAGGGTGCATGGTCTTTCTGCCCCTATTTCGGTTGGTAACCCATCGCTAGGGAAAACACCCAAAAAGTATTTCCTAGCGTATTTATGTCTGCTTAAGAAGTCAAGTATCTGCAATGTATCCATTTCACAAATGTTTTTAAAGATAGTCAAACAAAATCTGCCTTGCATGGTTGATCTGAATGATGCTGTCGAATACAGAGAATACGACCATGTTCACATTAGCCGCCAGTGGAGCTGCGAATCGTATTTCAGCTTTTAGATTCCCATTTTTGACCAGGTTGTAGTGATCGCCATCTTCCATGTCCGGTGTCAGGTCGAATGCGAACAGCGTGTATCCACGTCCATAGCCTTCTCTTGACACTGCTACACCGCAGTCCCTTCGATGCTTTCCTGTTATCGAAACCAGGCCCTGATAATCCCTGATGTAATGCCGGGCTGCAAAACTGGGTGTGTAGAGTTTTGCAGGAATTACATTGCCCTCATGGACCAGCGCTGCGTAGTTGATGTTGTAGTGTTTAAAATGGAAGGGGTTTGAGCCATAGGTGCAACTAAAAGCTGTATTGTCCACAAACCCTATGATGATGAGCTTTGGTAGCTGCCCCAGAAATAAATTCTGCTGTTGTGTTAAGCGGGTACCTGCAGGGATGCTGAATACCTTCAGAGCTCCACAGCATACTTGGCGTTGGATATTTGCAAAGCTTCGGCGTGCGCTAACCTGACGCTCGGGGACACTTTCACTCTCTTTACAAACAGGCTCGCGGCCTGTATGCTCAGCTTGTACTGTTCAGCATCGCCGTTGATGAGGCAGAATGAGTCCTTGTTGCGATTGAGCTTGATCTTAAGATCAATTCCGTTGATGAGCAGTTTATCTTGGAAGAAGAGGTCCGAATGTATGCGCACCAGGAGGTCAAAGGTACGGCTGGCTGCAGCATGCCCCGCTCTTTTTATAAAGCCCTTATTATCACCATCCAGAGCTGTGATTTCAAACTGGCAGTGTGTATCCCTGTGAAAGAGACCAGCTGAAAGTTGTGTGTCAAGGGCATCGCTACTGTAATTTAGAATGCTTTCTATGTAGGCTCTGTAGGCGTACATGTTATCGTTCTGGGTGATGAGTCGGTCGCCCAGGGTGATGTCCACTTGATTAAACATGGTAGCTAGAGGGTAAGCGATCGTTGCCACTTTAGCATCATCTTCAATGTCTGACCTATCCGCTTTTACGATTTTACACATAAGATGCAGCAGAGTGTTGTTGAGATCCAAATACATATCCGTGGCCCCTGACACATAAAACTCTATAGGTGCCAGCGGTGTCAATGCTGCTAAAGGTGATACCTCCATGAAGAAGCTGTCTGTGTGGGTTTTAGACTAAACAAGTCTAACTGTGATTTGGCGCACTCTCCAGATCCACAATGTACGAAGGCCATGGCTGTGTTTACAAGGCTTTAAAAAATATTTACTTTAGAGCCGGTTCGCTTCTTCGCAGCTCTCTTCCGTCTTGGAGCTCTTCTTTTCTGAGGGCGTTTTGAAGCTGTCCTCCTTTTTTTATAGGGGGCTGGGGGACCCCTGAGTCTGGAAACACGCCGTTTCCTTTTGACACTCGCTTGTGGCTTATACATCAAACCAGCTCCTTCTTGAGGTTGTTTGTTCATACGCTCTGCAACCGCCGATGTAACAGACCCCACCACCTCCTGGGCAATGTTCGTGGCAGCCGCCTTAACATGAGGCTTTGCAATTTCATAGCCTCTTCTCAGGAAAGGCATAGCTCTTCTAAACAGGCTCCTAAAGAATCCTCCTAATCCAGCACCGTACATAACAGGTGAACCTTGAACCTAAAAGTACGGTGGTCCTCCATAACCGGCTTGACTTCTGTAATAGTCTCTGTACATAGACGGATCTCCGTAGGTTTTCATAACCACCAGGATGGCTGCTTAATACCCTCTGTCGTGTCTAGGAATTAAATGAAGCTTGACAATAACTTTCCCGTATTTAAAGGCCACCGGCTCAGACTGATCATCGTAGATCATAATTGAAATAGTGTCAAAATGGTTTTTAGAAACTGCGACGTAATCAGGTTTGTTAAATTGTATGTTGACCATGGTATTATTATCACCCTGTACATGCACCCACCTTAACAACGGCGAGTAACTATCACCTATCCTCTGAGACTCTACAATATCGCTGTACACATACAGCGTGTAGAACCCCCCATTAATATCGGGGCACATGTGATCTTGTTCCACGGGGCTTTTCACATATTGTACTGTCCCTAAAATCCTTCTTAATTTACCTGGGCAGTTAAACAGGGTGTTTCGATTTATGGATTTAAGAAACACCTTCCTTCTCACATTATCTAGCACCAGATGAATATTCGGATGTGGTTCTATACCGGCTATGGATTTGTTCATGGCTTCGATAATGCTTGAAACGTGTAGGTAGTAGCCGGGCGGGAAGGATGTGTGTATGCCCGTGGGGTCCTGTTCCCTCTTGATGTGAAAATTGGTTTCGGCCGCGGTAAATGTATTGCATGTTCTAGGGTATTGTATTTCTGTTAGGGCAACCTCCCAGTCCCCCTTCAGGTCCACAGCCTTAGCCAATTTGACGGTGTAATTAGAAATCTGATTGTTGGGGAACATGTCCTTAGAAGCGTTGGATGGTAAGGTTATATAAAAGGGTGTAGTCTCCATCGTCGCAGCGGCTTTTAGCTCACACACCCTTCAGGGAGCTGGCCAGTACCCAACTGTTAAATTTCTCAGGCCAGCCGCGCCATTTGACATATGCCTGGCTCTTAGTACCTGTACCTTTCCTTTTCAGAACCTTTTCAACCCTATACACACGGTTTGGATCATCGGCCACCTTTTGTAACTCTTCCTTGTAAAAGGATCCCGACACCGTTTCCCCATCGTAGTCCTTTAACCTGTAAATATACAGCCCTTCCTTAAGCTCCACACTTTCCACTATAAATATTTCATCACTAAAGGTCTGTTGGTAACCCTTCGTGAAGACTCCTTTCAGTTTTGAAATCCTTACGTGATCACCATTTTTAAAAACAGACTTCTTCACCTTTGTCCCGAAGTTAGGACCATACACGTTTCTCCAAACAGTTAACGAATTACTAGGTGTTACCTCTTCAGGTGTCATTTTGATGGTCCTATGATAACTGGCATTATATACAGCTAAAAAAGCCTGTAGAACATCCACGTATCTGTATGTATTGTTGGCCGTAAAATACCGCAACATCTTAGACTTTTAAGTTCTGTTAAACCTTTCTACAACCGCTGCTTTTACCTCAGTGTGTGTTACAAAGTGTTGAACATTGTGCTGCTTTAATAATTTCTGAAATGACTTGTTTAAGAATTCTTTTCCTGCGTCTGTTTGTAGTTTTTGAGGAATACGCCCCTTATCGAAGATGGCTTTAAAAGCGGCTGTGACGCTAGCTCCACTTTTATCACGCAGCGCATCTGCGCACGCGTACTTGGACAACACATCTATGACTGTTAATATATAACAGGCGCCGTCGTTATGTTTTGCTATATCTTGAAGGCTGATGATGTCCGCTTGCCACTAATAATCTATACACGCATTAACGATTGTAGGAAGCCTCTTAAAGCGTCTTCTGGCTGGTTTATGTAGTGAATACGCCTCCTCTCCTGATAACCATGTCTTCACAGCTTCTCTGCTTACTGACTCCTTTTCAGCCACAGCCCTTCTATATAGAGCGGCGCCGCTTCCAAAGCTGCCAACCCCTCTTGTATCATAATAAAGTTTTCTTAACAGGCCCTCCGACATGTTAGCAGTCATTACAGTACAGGAAATGAAAGACGCTTGTTTTGTGTAAGAACATTTTATTAAAAAATAATGAGTATTACCAAATCACAAACAAAGGGGGTTTCATATCTGTTCACAGTATGCGTAGTAAGTACGGTTTAACACATATACGGTTTTTGGGTGTAACATTCTAAGACTCTACTTTAAATACACTGTAGCACTTAGCAATACATCAGGACTTATCTATTATAAAATAGCCTTTGTGGTGCCATGGATACCACTTTTCTGTCTTTTAGATACAGATTACACATGCGCCTTTCTATGAGTCTGTGTGCCGTCTTTTTGTCACAGCTCACACGTGTGCACGGCATACTTCTTAGTTTTGCGCAGGGGTCGTTGGCATAGCGTATCTCCTTTACTGTCGCCGTTATGATCTTCAGCATGTTAGGGTGGACAAAATTATTTTCAGCGCTCAGGCCGTGCACCACCCTTAGCAGCTTATACATCTTGTACGGGTCTACCATACTACATATGTACCGGATTACACGGTCTCTGTATGATCCGGCTAGGTGTGGCGCCGCGGCCAGGGCGACTGACGCTGGAATCTGGGGACAACGGTTCGATCCCCGGCTCCGGCGGCAGGTTAGCCCAGCACCATGTGACTCTGGGCAATAGCTCGCTTAATCTTCCCGGCGGCCCCCAGCGCCTAGAGACCCTTACGGGTGATTGTGCGCTTTACAAATGTGGACTTTACTGACTTTACTTACTGTTGCGGGTCTCTAATACGATGGCCGAAACACAGGCTGTAATAGTCCCTTTTGACGCACGTGTGTAGAACCACAGCTACGAAACCTTTAACACTTGATATGGGGTCTCTGTTGAACTCTGTCGTTGCTTTTTCAGAGGCGTCGTTCTTAGAACACTCTTCACACTCCATAGGAACAGGTGAACTCGAATTTGCGGAACTCCCAGTCTGGTTTGCACAGCATATACAAGACAAGTTCAAGCTGCGACCTTTTGCAGTCTGCCCCTGGGCCTCAGTTCTTTTCGGTATTGCATCCTAGGTTCAAAAGATAAATATTGACAACCAGTTAGCGGTAGAAAGACAACAAACTTTCATGTAAAGGATCTACGCCTAACATTTTTTTGACTTACCACCACATTTTCACCACCCTCTGCAGCGGCTCTGAAATCTTTAGAGTCGGTAATATCCATCGGTGATCCCTCATCTTCCACGCTTGTATCAGGCTGTTGCACAATTACCTTCGGTGGACTCGTCATCTGAACGTCCATGGTTTCATAGATGTGCGTGTTAGGAGCTGGTATCTTTTGATTTTCTTGGGGTGTTATGAAGTAAGTGCATCCCACTGGTGTTGCTCTCTAGAGGGGGGGCACAAACAAAAAACAAAATATTAGCGTTCGATAGTTGAAGAAATGAAAAACAACCTTATGCAAAAATGGTTGCTCCTAAGATTTTGACTCACCACCACATTTTCACCACCCTCGGCGGCTGCTCTGCCATCTTGAGAGTTGTTAATATCCTGTGATGCCCCATCAGCCGCGGTTCTGACATCTTGAGAGGCGCTAATAACATCCGAGGCCCCCTCATCTTCCACGCTTGTATCAGGCTTTTGAACAGGAACATTCTCAGGAACAACACCCTCGTGAAAACCCAAGTCTTCATAGATGGGTGTATTAGGCGGAACTATGGATTCTTCCTCATCCTCCAACTCCAAGAGCATGCTTTGCTCAGACGCCAAGCCGTCACTCGAGCACTCGCCAGAGCTGCTGTACCGCTTAATCGGGGACACCTGGCGCGGCCACTGCTTAGCAAACCCACAGCCATAAGCAGTAGCGTCGCAGCCCATATCCTTAGGTCCTTCTGGTTGAGCATTCTAGTCCATTACCAAAGGGCTTGTGGTTCTGTAAAAGCTACTGACGGGGATCTGTGAGCCACCAAACCAATGTTTTCTCGCAAATGGGGTGTAGCTCTTCCTTTCTGCCATGGCGATCCTTCACGTAGTCCTGCGGATGCTTGCTATACAATGCTCCTGACACCGGCTTATATGTATTCTAAGAAACCACAACCCCTAAAAGAGGCATATACCTCTACACCACAACAGGGACAGATGGCCTTAGGGCGGTTCTGCCACGCCTCTGTCTCCAAACACAACCCCCCCCATGACTCATACGCCCCCTTCTGGGACAGCTGCTTTTAACACCCCAGAGGCAGTAAAAGTGCCACCTGTTACTTGTTGCTACCAGCAGTTTAAGGCCAGGACTGTTTAAGGCCAGGACTGTCCATTTTGCAGCCAGACCCTGTCAAATTTAAGGCCAGGGTTTGCTGCCAGACCTGTCAAATTTAAGACCAGGGTTTCCTGCCAGACCTGTCAAATTTAAGGCCAGGGTTTGCTGCCAGACATGTCAAATTTAAGACTAGACCTGTCAAATTTAAGGCCAGGGTTTCCTGCCAGACCTGTCACATTTGCGGCCAGGACTTTTTGATGTGAAAGGTATCCCTTCTTACTACTAATATTGAATATTTAAATTTTAGTTGAACCGGAGCGCCCTGAATGTATGTCCCGGTCTTACCTATATAAGTGCGTAGGAAACATGTTTTTACAGAGCCCGAAGGAGGTTGGTTTCAGATGTTATTCAATATATAACATGTAATTTCAAACCAGAACGGCAGATTTGGACCTCTGCCCCATGTGTATGTACCAGCCTTGTAACAGCCTTGTTTTTATTTTAAAAGGGGCAAACATGTTCTAATGGGGCCTCATGGTGGAGGTCGGTTTACTTAGATTGTTCAATATGTAAATTTATAACTAAATCCCCTTCCGGCGCTTTAGACCCCAGCCATAGGAGCCGAAACACAGTGTTAATAGCGCCTATGAAGGTTGGTGTACATATATAACATAATTAAATTATCAGTTAGATCCCAGATGCGAGCTGTTGCATCTGACGCCTTTATTTACTAGTGCCTAGAAAATCTGTTGTTAAATAGCGCCTTGTGGAAGCTGGTCAGTTTATTTGATAGAATATTGAAATTATAATTTCAAAACGGTGGCAATCTGCGCAGTCGCAAGTAAAAGTGAAGATCTGCCAAGGCACAGTAAACCACACTGTTGCAAGTGGGAGCATCTCTACATTGTTGCAAGTTTACAGCGTTGCGATGTGTTGTTTTGCGGACTGCATATAAAGCGTGCTTTTAAAGGAAAGAACCAGTTGCATAAAAGGAGTCATATGTGTTACATAAATGGAACTGCAATTCCATGCGCATACCTCTTCCTGTGCTTGGCCATTACATGTAAGTTAACAACACAACTCTCTCCTTTTCCAGTTTGGCAGCATGTGACTGCGGCCCATGTGACTGTCAGGGCTGTGGGCGGGGCGGAGACGCCTCTGTGGGTGGAGAGAGGGTTTGCAGCACACATCTTCAAAGCCGCTAACTCCAGTGTAAGGAGCGAGGCGTGACGCAGCCGCTTTGTATCTCACGGTTTTAAGGGGGCGGGGCTGCCGGACTCTTGGCTCAGTGGTGCTTTGATCAGCATTTAATCGGAAGTTCCAACATTCTATGCGTAAATTCTAAATGAATACGTTTCATTTCAAAAGGGTGGAAGGGAGTTCAGGCTATTTGTAAACATCCAAAGTTTGGCAATTAAGGGAGGGAAGAGAGGAGTGGGCCTGCGCGATTCCCTTGCGGGAGCGAGCAGCAAGGCACGTTAATTGATAACATATGGCGACAGTTGCTCTCTCCTGCAAGGGAATCCCCAAACGTGCACGCGTTGCCATTGAAGGCAATGGAACGCGTGCACGTTTAACCCCTTGCATGCTGATGACGGCCCCCAGCCGTCATGCACTACGGTGCACGTGTGCTGATGACGGCTGGGGGCCGTCATGACCGCACCCGCGATCGGAATGTGCCGCACAGGCGTAGAATCGCGGCAGCATGCAAGGGGTTAAGGGAACCAATGGCTAAAGGTCTCTTTCCTACGCATCGCATGCGCGCTGCATAGGCGAGACCTAAAAATGAAGCATACAGAAGCACAAATAAGGACTAAAACGAAGCATGCAGAGGCACAGACAAGGGTTGAAAGGAGAAGACAATGGGCACAGAGAGGCACAAAACAAGGGCAAAATGAGCACAAAACGGGGCATGAAAGTCACAACACAAGAGAAAACAAGCTGGATAAGAGACACAGACAAGAGCAAAAATAAAGCATGAAGAGGCTCATACAGGCAGAAATGAGCAGAAAAAGGGCACAGACAAGGATAAAAACGAAGCACAAAGAGGTCCAGACAAACTAAAGACAAGCAAAAAATGGAGCGCAAGAAGAGTCAGATAGTAGGGAAATGGGGTACAGACAAAGGCATAGACAAAACACACAGATGCACAAACAAGGGCTAAATTGAAGCGCAGAGAGGCATAAACAAGGGCTGAAATGAAAAGATAACTGGCAAAGAGAGGCACAAAACAAGAGAAAACATGACAAAGACAAGGGCAAAACCAAAGCAAGCAGAAGGGAAAAACAAGCCTATCATGCAATGTCATAAAAATGTGGAATGTGCCAAAATAGAATTTAGGTGCTCTCATGTTTTTATAATGCTCTCACTAGTACATAGGATAGTGCCTTTGAACCCTTGAGCTCAGAATGTGCACTTTACAAAAATAACATTTTCAAAGTATATCATACATGAGCCACAGCTCAACCTGCACTCAATCATCCGGTGGCTCGATGAAGTCGTACCTGCTCTGACGGGGGACACCAGAGGCTCACTTCTGCATATTCCAGTCCCGCTCCAGCCTCAAAAGTCTGTGCAGAGGGAGCCCCAGAGCTGCTGGGAATGACAGTCTGGAATGGCTTGCTGTGGGGTTACAGGAGAGGCCCTGCAACACAAACCCCACAACAGCGAAGGGTTTTTAACTGGACTGTATGTGGCCTGCTCCTGCACGTGTTATCAATGTGCTCCTGTCCACAACTCCTCCTCTTGCTGAGCCATCGGAGGCCCCCTGTTCACTTTCCAAAGCAAACTCTGTAGCTTGCATTGAGCTTCACGGTGATTGGCTGTCAGTGTCATGTGCTTTTTAATGTGTGTTATATACACAATGCACCATATCCATTTCATTCATATCCTTATCCAGTTCAGTCAATATTTTGTTCACCTCAAAGTGATTCATATCCAATTACAGTGATGCACATATTCATTTTGAGTGCAGTGTTACATACCTCACTATTATATCTATCCCTCTCAAGATTTGTTAAATTTAAAGCATTCTCTAATGTTCATTTTTTTTTAAATTACCCTATTTGTTATATTAGCTCAATACAAAACAGTACACTTTCCAGCACTAGATCACAGTGCAGTACACACATGCAACATATTGTATATTCAGGGCCGATGGAATTATGTGATTTTGCTGCCACAGCATTTTTCTCATAATTATGGATTTTCCCACATAATCCACCATCTGCTACATATTCTGCAGATTTTAACAAAACCAAATGTTGTTTCTAGCTGAAAAGGATCAAAACTTATGAAAAGCTTCAGGCAGGTGTCCTTCATCCAGTTGACAACGTCTGTTATGCAGTTGTGGAAGATGATCTTCGTGTTGGCAGTGTCTTTGAAGAGGGAGAAGATGAGTTGTGTGTCACTGGCGTAGGATATGCTGTTGAGTCCATAGGTTTTAGCAATGCTGGCCAGAGGTGTCATATAAGTGTTGAAGAGAGTGGGGCAGAGCAGGATATTTGGGGTACTCCATAGATGATTTCCTTGGGTTCGAAGGTGAAGAGGGGAAGGCAGACTTATTACTTTCTTCCGGTGAGGAATGAGGCAGTCCATCTGAGAGTGGCTCCTTGGATGCCTATGATGTGCAGTCTCGTGATGAATATGTGGTGGGAGTCTGTATCGAAGGCTGCTGAGTGGTCTAGGAAGATCAGAGGCGAAGACCCTCCTCAGTCGAGTAGGGTCAGATGTCCTCAGCATCTGCAATGAGAGCTGTCTCAGTGCTGTGGTTGCTGCAGAATATGGATTGAGAGGAGTCGAGAAAGAGGTTCAGTTCCAAATGTAAGGAGAGTTGCTGGTTGATGTTTTTTTCTAATGCCTTGTCCGGGAACAGGAGCTGGGAGATTGGTCAGTAGTTTTTGAGTACAGAGGGGTCTGTCAATGGTTTCTTTAGATAGAGCATCGACTTCTGCTTGTTTCAACTCCTCTGGAAACTGGCCACGGCAATTGAGGTGTCGAACAAGGTGGTCAGTGTGTGGTTCAATATGTGGTGAAGGGTTATATTCCTAAATTAGGCCCAAGTAGTGAAGCAGCTTATTTCTTACATTGTCTTCACAAATAACATTTTTAGCTGTGACCTTTTGCACATATTTGCATGCACAACAATGCTGGATTTGTTTCCCTGAAGCTAAACTTGTTTACACATCTAGCTTTGCGCAACATTATCACAAAGCCTCGAACATCATGTACATGGTCTAGGGTCACACTAAGTACAAATATCATCACTATCTTCATCCACGGAGAGACCGGGCTATCTACATATGCATAACATCACTAATCTATACGCACATCGCAAGGCTGCTTTCTATTATAAAAGATGAGCATCCCAATAGATTAGCAGAGGAGGCACTTCCGCTGACACCGTGGTCCTTGCATGCTGAGAAATCACCACACAGAGGTCTGACATCTCGTGAGGGGTGTCCTGTGCATGATCAAGACATGGTCCTTCACTCTATCACATCAGGTAACTGGGTTGGATCTTCCCTAGTGGGATTCTTGGCTCTACACCTACACACACTCTAGCTACACTTAGAGTAGGGTTTGCATTGTAGAAGTATGTTCGATTACAGCCTTGTTTTATATGCTTGCATATATACATTGTTTTAGCATCATGGTAGAACTATATCTACTATTTATGCTTTTCGTGCTTGTAATCATGTTTATCTGCTTCTGTCTACTAATCATTGCAGCACACGTAATTTATGGAAGATTAATGTTGGTTCAATAAATATTATTGAGAACGTCACACTGTGCATTCTCTGTATATTTCTGTGAAAATAAGTGAGCACAAGCAACTGAGCGAAAAGTTCAACTTAGTAGTTATACCCTATGTATTTTCTGTAGGTTAATAAAGCTTGGAGGATTAGAAGTTCCCCCATTGTGCCTATCATATCTCGATAAAATTCTAGCTAAATACTACTCCTCTGACAATGACCGAACAAAGTGAGTACGTTGAAGAGCAGATGGTGGCTCTAAATATTTCAGACAATTGCAGACAGGCCGTTACAATGGAATTGTTACAGCATGGCCTACAGGCAATGGGTAAAGAGGTTACCTTTGTGGTTGAGGCACACCAACCATTCAGAAGAGAGTTATTCTATTCTTGGGTTAAGTTTCCGCCTGAAGATGCACAAACATGGCTATTTCATGAATTCATTGAAGTTGAACCACCTGATGAGTATTTCCCATACAAGGAATTAGAAGTCCCTTTAACTTACCAAGAGCACATTAATTGGTTTAAAGGTGCCATATCCCATACCACTGAACTTGTGAGGCTCGGTCCGCTCGGCAGAGAAGGATCGACTTGGCCGGGTTAAGCTTCATATACACTGCATCCAGACATTGTTGCTGTATCAGCTGCATGAATGGGTACACTATACAGAGCTTCGATAAAAATGGGGTTGCCGTAGTACCGAAATACACGGAGGCTGCATACTTCTTTCCCGGCCATTGAGCAACGGAAATCGCTGTATCCCTACCTGGACGGGGCTGCCTGAAGCAAACGCTGTTGTGGCTGCATGGTGTCGTTCTCTCCCGCCGTAAGCGCCGCAGTCCATCCGGCGCAGGAGCAGAGCGGGGAGAACGCACAACTACATCTCCCAGGTGCCCTCTGCCCTCAGCCCTCAGCTGGCCACGCACACAAAAGCACCCGGAGGCGCTTGAAAAGGGCGGGGACCCTACTGGCAGGTGGGTTGCCGTAGTACCGAAATACACGGAGGCTGCATACTTCTTTCCCGGCCATTGAGCAACAGAAATCGCTGTATCCCTACCTGGACGGGGCTGCCTGAAGCAAACGCTGTTGTAGCTGCCTGGTGTCGTTCTCTCCCGCCGTAAGCGCCGCAGTCCATCCGGCGCAGGAGCAGAGCGTGGAGAACGCACAACTACATCTCCCAGGTGCCCTCTGCCCTCAGCCCTGTGCTGGCCACGGACACAAACGCGCCCGGAGGCGCTTGAAAAGGGCGGGGACTCTACCACCACGCGGGACGCGCGCGGGCGGTCGCCGGGCTGAGCCCGGGCAGAGGGCGGGCCGTCTGAGGCCGTCCAAGACTGTCCGTGACTGGACTGGGCTATATCCTTTGCATCTCAAGTAAGGGAACTTTTTACTACTACTGTTTTGATTGTGGTAAATCCTGTAACTAGTGTACAATATGCCTAAAAAACTGCCCCCAATTGCTTCAAAAACTATGGATAACTATTTGGTTCAGGTGGTTGCGAAAATTAACAATGAAAGGAGACAGTCATTGGGGTTAAGTCAGTCTCCCAATCTCCAGCCCCTGAGCCCAACACAAACCTCTTCGCAGATAGATATTCCACTGCAAGATCCTCTGATTGATTTAATAGATACTATTGTTCATTCAAGTCATAATCATGATCAAGATAGGTTGATGGCAACCGAAACAGCAATCTCTGTTTTAACTGACCCAGAAAACAATTTTGACTCTGACCATGAGACATGTGTCCAAAATTCAGATAATGCCCTTTCGTCATCCTCAGAACAGGAAACTCGACCTGTTAGAACTCGTAGGAAAACTCAGCAAAAACGGACAGGTCTACGTTCAGGTATGATGAAAAAAAGAGCAACTCCTCCCGGGAAAATTAAGGGCAGAACCACTGAACATGGGGATGACAGCGAGAAATGTAACTGGGATGAAGATTTGCTTCACAGGATTGCTGATATGATGGACTCTAAAATCAAATCTATCATAAAACCTTTAGTTGCCAAAATTGATAAATTAAATGCGGAGGTAAAAAGAATGAGTGGAATTCAGAACAAGGTCGTGAATGAGGTTGATAAACTAACATTATTAGTAACAAAAGTGGCACAATTAGCGGAGGATAATACGGGGAGTATTACAGAAGAGGGGAATTGTCCAACGCCATCTGTCTGCCCAACTCAAATGGCAACAAGCTCTAACGATCATCATGTAGCTACAGATGACGGCCCTGAACCATTAAACATACCGACTGTAATATGCCAAGAAATCGATCCCCTCCAATTCATAGAAGAGGCTTCTCCAGTGGTATTGGTACTGGCCAATGTACCACCCTTAGTGAATGGCCAAACGGAATCTTCAGCATCTTTGTCTAGTAAGGCACTCCACTGGCTAACAGGAAATATGCAGATGGCACCAGGAGGAAAGCAACAACTTGCGGGTGAAATTAAATCAGTGAAAAGGATTGCCTGGATTGGGAACCGTCCAAAAAGGTTCAGAGGAGATTGTGTCACAGTGACCTTTTCCCACCCGGCAGTTTTACCTGATGTTCTAACTAATATCTTTCCGCCACAAAGAAGATCAGGGACTATTGTCCCACTTACTCTCAATTTTTTTTATGGCGAACAACAAAATGTAACATATCCTAAAACGCTGGGTCCTGTGTGGGACATTGCTAGAAATAGTAGAGGAATAAAGGTTCCGTGTAATGAATGGGGAATGGCTCTGGGAAACAGATACGAGGTACTATCGGGGTTAAATGATTGTGATTGACTTGGTAGGGGGTGTAACACTGCTTGTTCCATTCCCCCATGTGATTTTCTAGAGAGAGATCTGATGGTCCAGGCAAATGTGGCAAAAGTTGATATTTATACACCTCAGGTAGAAGTGAGGACCAAGCAAGATACTTTGGTGGCTACAGAGGAAGCTCATGACCGCACCGGCCGTCCTGGTAATACAATTAATTCTAGCCTAAATGTTAAAACAATCTCTAACTTGGTGATAACTGCCAATGATCTGAGTGAAAGCACCCTATCGCAACAACATGTTGTCAATCAATCTACTAGCACTGAACCCCTCAATGCTGATGGTTCTGTACAGTACTCACTGCTGTCATGGAATGTTGCAGGTCTAAAACGTAAAAGGACATTGTTGGACTGGCTAACTTTCCTTGATACAAAGGACATAATCCTCATACAGGAAACCTGGCAGAAAGTCCCAGAGCCTATACAAGGTTATTTACATTTCTTTATTCCGGCCACACCGAGTTCAAGGGGAAGGTCAAAGGGAGGCCTGGTGACATGGGTAAAACAGCACGCTGGTCACTCTGCTCTCCAACTGGCTACTAACAGTCTTGATATTTTGCTAGTTAAATTACAGCGATCTCATTGTAAGGACCTTTTTGTTTTTAATATTTACTCAAGGGGGTTACCAGGTGGTAAACCCACCGAGGTTGTTGACCAATTAGATCTTCTTTTAAAACAATATTGTTCAAACGCCAATGTTATTGTAGGTGGCGATTTTAATTGTTGTTTTGAGCCCCTAGATAACCATGACATAGATCTCACGGCAGAAGAGGACTATATCTGGGAAATCCCTCAGCTGTCTTTAACACCCAGTAAAAAATGGATAGAGGCGGCATTACAATTAAAAGTTCTTTGTATGGAGCATGGGCTACGGGCCACTAATGGAAGAACGGGCTCTGATAAACAGGGTGCCCCAACTTTCAATAATGGCATATCACAAAGCCGTATTGACTACATCCTCACCAATAAGGAGAATTGGTCCAATATTGTTGACATGTGGATAGAGTCAAGGGCCGAAAGTGATCACGACCCATTAATTCTCTCATTTAAATTGTTTGATTTATTGAAAAATAATGAATTGAGGGATAGCGTCCAAATATCTCTTTCAAATGATAAAAGACGTATTAGATGGTCCAACTGTGCAACTAATGAGGGAGGTATATCAGCTATGAGGGATCTAACTACTCAGGCTATCATAGAACTAAGGAGAAACTCCATTATGGAGACCCCGGAATTTGATGCTTGTATGATCTATGATGTTTTTTTTAACAAATTGAAATTCTTTTTTATTAAAAAAGCTGTTACAAAACAGCGCAGGGCAATGAGAAAGGAGGATCAATGGTACGATAAATCCTGTAGGGCTGCCTACAGGGCCCTGTCAGACGCAGTAAAGACAAAAGACATAACTAAGATAAGGGAAGCCCGAGTCATGTATAAAAGAACACAAACCATGGCTAAGGAGGAATGGGAGGAAGGGTACTGGAGAGATCTATTAGGTGCAAGTAAAGAACGATCTATGACCTCCTTCTGGAACATCGTCAAATGGGGAAGAGGGGCTAAAAGAGACAAACCCACGAACCATGTGTCTCCAGACGCATGGGTTTCCCATTACGCGTCCCAGTTCGCTCCTGAGGATTGAGACGAAGAAGGGTGCGAAGCACTTACAAATACAACTGTGAGTCCTACCTACTTATCGTTTACCAAAGCTGATGTTCTAAAAATTTTGAATAACATCCCAAAAGGGAGGGCTCCAGGCTTGGATTTTGTCCCTGCAGATTTGTTTATGCATGACAAAGATCTTTGGGCTTCCTACATCCAGCTGCTAGCCAATGGTATTGCGAAGGGCTCGCCTATCCCGGTGACTTGGAAAGGAGCCGAGATTATCCCAATCTTTAAAAAGGGGGCATGCTCGGACCCAGGTAATTATAGGCCCATTAGCCTTATCGCATGCATACAAAAAGTATTGGCAAGGCTTGTACTGCAGCGAATCCATGGTTGAATTGATGAACAGGACATACTGTCACCCTTACAGGCAGGGTTCCGTAGTCACACCAGTACCATTGATCAAGTTTTTAGATTCGTTTAATTATACTGGCGTGTAGTACTTCTTGGGGGGGGAACGCTCTTTGCAGCTTTTGTTGATTTAAAATCAGCATTTGACCTGGTTCCTCGTGTTAAGCTGTGGACTGCACTACAAGAACAGGGCATCCCAAAGAAAATCTTGTCCTTACTAATTAGATTACATGAGAACAACTTTGCGCAAGTCCGATGGAACCAGCAGGGTAGCGTAACTGACAAATTCCCCATAGCAAGGGGAGTACGCCAAGGATGTGTGCTAGCCCCAACCCTTTTCTCGCTATATATCAACAGGGTGATCAGGTACTTTGAACAACAACCGACCGACGCTCCTAAGTTGGCCGGAAAACTGATCCCCCTGTTGATGTTTGCAGATGATACCCTACTAATATCTAAGACCCAACAGGGACTTCAGAAGGCCATTGGAGTCTTCGAAGCGTTCTGTGCAGACCATGGTCTTGTTATCAATACAACTAAAACAAAATTCATGGTTCTGCACAAACGGAAACACATTAGAGGGAAGGTTATCATGGTGCAACTAGAACAGACCCAGGTCTTTAATTACTTGGGCATCACCCTGTCATATAAATTAGATTGGAAACAGCACACTAACCAGCTGGTTACGAGGCAGGCACAATTGGCAGGAGTGCTTACCAAAGAATTATTCTCCTCACATTCTAGACCTATTACCCCGGTTTTAAAGATTTATAATGCAAAAGTGGGAGCAGCGGTTCTTTATGGGGTTGAACTCTGGGGGAATAGTAACCTCAGAAAGTTGACGGTAGCCCAAAACAAATTTCTTCGTAATATTACTGGCTTACCAGTATCAACTCCTTTAATACCTCTCCACTACGATTTGGGTATCCATAGCTTTGAGGACATTGCCAAATTTAGATCGATAGCCTACTGGAGGAGATTATGGGTTACCCCAGAACTCTCCCAGTATGCTCAGGGGTTGCTCGAGGTCAGAGCTTTGGATAAAGCTCACAAAATTTCATGGATGAGAGAGGTAAAAACAATCTATATGGCAATGGGCTTATCCCTACTATGGGAAGACCCAGTAAGGAACGCCTTTCCCCCTAAGAAAGTATTACGAGCTCTTTACTGGAGCATGGTTGAAGCTAAGTGTTTTGGGTGTTGTATTCAACGATCTTTTACCACAGACTTCTTAGAACTCAAGCATACACCGGCCCTTGAACCTTATTGGGATTGGATTACTGTCCCAGGGGACCGGAAGAGGTATCACCAATTGAGGGTGGGGACACTACCATTAAATGCCCTAACTGTAAAATGGTATGAGAACCAAACTTCGAGGTGCCCTTTCTGCCCTGATCAAAAGGAAAATATTGGGCACGTGCTGTTTGCTTGCCCTGAATATAATTCACCCAGGTGATCATGGCTAAAACCGATCTGTGTCCAGCTGGGCCTTAAAACGGCTAATGAGGCGGTTAGGATTTTTCGAACTGATACCTCCCAGCCAGTTGTTATAGCCATGTCGAAATTTCTACATTGGATGTGGATAATTCGGGCTCGCAAAATGAGTTTGGAATAACCCAGGGTCAGTTGTCGTATGCTGCTTTCTGATTTTGCACATTGTATTAAGCAACCGATATATTTTGTAAATGATGAATTTCGTCTTTTAATAACTGTTTTTTTAACCTTTTTAATACAACATATTCTGTCATTCTGAAAAAAGTGATGATTTTATATGATAATTTTTAGATGTAATTGAAATGATTTCGTGGATCATGTATCTTGCTGGGTGTGGGGGTCAATTTTGTAAATGTCTTTTTATGATTGTAAAATATCGATTAAAGAGTATTTTGAATTGAAATTGATAAAAATGTACAGAAATCTTATATAATACATAATGAAAACATTAACAGTTAAACCTGCAAGGGCTGCTATTGGTACACAACAACATATAGTGACTACAGGTATTAGACCACAAACACTAAACGCCATTATGGGAAAGATCCTCACTAGCAAGGAGCGAATCCCGTTCTGTGCAGCACAAAAAAACAGCAAAGCTTGAAGCACTTTTTCCCCATATTGATCCGCAGGAAAAACACAGAATCCTGACAATTTGCTTGCCAATATGGATGGCTCCCCCGAATGAAGACTGTGTCACTTGGGGTACAATTTTTGCTGCCTTATATACCGGAACACATGGAACCCCTTCAATAGCAGTCGTACCAGATGTACTGAAACAGATTCAGCATGATTACAGGGCAGAGCTTGCCTTAGATCTCGGGATGAAACTGATGGGCAATTTTGCCCAGATATCGGCCATTATGCTGAGTAACATAAAAGGAGAGGTAGCAGCGGTGGCTATACGCAAAACCTGAGGGAATTCACTCCTGCACAGCAAGAGCGAGAATTGTTAATGATTATCGAAGATACATATGCTCCGCTTAGTAGAGATAATCTGGGAGCCAGACCTGGGAAACAAATAGTTAAGAGCAATTCTGAAAAGGATGACGGTAAGCAAGCACCCGATTCTTCAAAGAAGAAATGGCATAATAAAAAAATTAACTAAACAAAACACAGTCACAGGTGGGTCTCCTCAACAGGAGCACACAGAGAGTAAATACAATTTGAGAAACCGTGACAATATTAGAAAGCCTGACAGGTATCAGGATACTGATACACGTTCCTTTCAAGAGTCTTCTGAAAAACGTCTGGCGAGAGACGGACGGTCAGAGCACAGATCAGAAGAGCAAGTCAAGCCAAATAGGGAGACGTGTCGCACTTTGGACTACATCCTTAAACAAGAAGATAAACAACCTCAATTTAAAAAGAAAAAGGTAGCCAGGAATAAAATTAGAAATGCCCGGCTACTGAGGACTCTGCTTCTGAACGGGGAATGAGAAGTGACAATGCTGGACAGCATGGCAGAAATCACAATAACTTGCCAGATTCTGATGGATTATCTGGTGGTAGTAGCGCTGATTGAGCATATCACAGTGGAAACACCCGATACAAGGGTAAGTGTCCCACATCGTTACAAAATAATGCTCTAAAAGGAGTGGGACATACCCAGGCAATTAAAGGGTCTCTTTTAGGAGAACCTGACATATGATTATGATAATCGTTTGGCCGAAAAGGATTGGCCACCTGAATTTGTAATGGATGGCCCAATGGGAAAAAAAGTTATTTTACCTGCTTTATCCGACCTTGTACCAGAAGCAGTTAAAAATTCATATGGGCAGGTGTGGGCATTAGCGTTAGCTCCCGCAATCATGTTGGGTGGGATGTTGAGTCACCTCATCATGAAATCACATTAAAACCAATTCCTCAACCACAGAGACAATACCCAATAAAGCAAGAAGCAAAGAAACAAGTCAGGGAGATCCTAGATCAACTTAAGTACCAGGATGTGATTGAACATTGCACTTCACCTATGAATAATCCTTTGTTTCCCATAATAAAACATGATAATTCATATCATCTGGTATTAGATTATAGACATTTAAACGCACCAACACGCATATTTGCAGTACAAATTGCACGTAGTGCTGCACCAATGAATAACATTGTGTGGAAAAAATACAAAACAATACTAGACATCGCAAATGGATTTTCCTGCCAAAATATAGCATCTGGGAGCAGATATTTGACAGCATTCTCGGCGCTAGGTTCTCAGTGCCAATTTTTGTCAATTACCACCAGGGTATAAGAACAGCCTCGGACTGTTTTCATCCAGGGTAACAGAGTTACTTCAAAATGTTGATGAGGAGGCATTGTCCTATGTAGATGACATCTATCTGACGGACGATGTATTAATGGAACACTTGTTTCGGGTGAACCACATAATTCTTGCATTCGCCCACCTGGGATACAAAATTAATTTAAAAAAAATCAAAAATTGCCCACCTCAGTGTCCTATTTTTAGGGTACGAATTGTCAAGTGAAGGCAAAAGCCTGGGGGCACAGTTCTTAGGAAAATGTGCACTGCTCCAACCTCCAACGACTCTTAAAAGACTACAATCCATTTTAGGATTTTAGAATTTTGGCAGAACATACATTTTGGATTATGCAGAAAGGGCGAAACCTTTCTACGACTTAATTAGACCTGATTTTTCAGTACATCATTAGACACAGCAACATACAGATATCCTACGTTCCGTACAAGCTGACATGATAGCTTCCAAACATTTACACACACGTGTTAGCACAACAAACCTTGTAATCTGCGTAGCTGCTGGTCCAACTGGGTATACATATATTGCTTTCAATGAAGGTGATACAGTCCCTATTGCATACAAATCAAATTTGTACATGAACGCTGAAATGCATTTTGCACTAATTGAAAAGATACTCACATGGGTCCAAACTGCTGTAGTGAGAGAGAGAGGGAACTAGCGTAGGGAAAACGCATAAGTGTTGTGACCCTGGTACCAACCCTAGAGGCTGTTACAAAGGCAAGCATCCTGAATGCTAAAGCATTACATCCACGATGGATTCAATGGGCTTACTCTTTCACTGCAACAGATGTAGATTATAGATTTGATTCTACATTATAAACACAAGCATTCTTGCAGTACGAACAAGAATATCCTCTAGATCAATATGAATGTATCATTTGTACTGATAGATCTGCCAAGCCGGCCATGGGACTGAAACAACAATATTCCACAGCATGCACAATTGTAAAAGGGTGCATGCAAGATGAAAAGTTCCAGCCTAAATCCCTAGGGGACTGTACGGCGCAGCTGGTGGAACTAAAAGCGCTGATACTGGCACTACAAAATACGGATCATGAATTCCCCACACTCATTGTGTGTGATTCGATTTACTGTGTCCAGTCCAATAACAAATATCTACATTATTGGGGCCAGAATAAATTTAGGGATTCCAAAGGTTGCACAGTAAAGCACAAGATGCTTTGGGAACAAGTGGCAAAGCTGAAAGAAGGCCTGCCACAGGCTCATGTTATTCATACAGTAAGTCAAGTCAAATTAGGTTTTATTCGATTTAAGACAATTAAATCATAAAAACACATCACATTAAAAACACAATATACCTATTGGTATAAATAAATAATACAACATTTTATAAAATCAATGTTTTAAAAAGAAAAGAGGAAACATACTAATATCCTTACACATCCTAGATAAAATTACAATCCGTAAACAGTTACAATAAAGGGGGTCCTTGCATTGAACTCTTAAATCTAACCACCCCTTTTACATATTTTGTAATATGAGCGCTGTAAATGTCATCGTCTAGAAGTTGCAGTTTAATAAACGCAGGTCGACATTGTCTCAGAGCTTGTGATTACATGGATTGTCGTCTGAGGAGAAATAACGTCGCAAGGACATAGGCACAAAGAACGTAACCAATCGTTTACCTGGTGAACATGACCATTATATGGAAGTTGCCTACATGCAGACGCTTAAGAAGTATCTTATCATAAGCACTCAGGTTAAAACTTAAAAAGGGTTGGGTCAGGATCAGTTAGTTAGCACTGACCGATGTTTTCGTAATATTAGAAGACATTCTTAACATCTCCAGGTGGCTAGTTTATTATGACTTTAGTTCCTTTCTTGCGACTTTGGTCAGACTGTCTGAATTGACAAAGTACTTAGGGTGGTCAATATCATGAAATCATTTTTTAACGTAAACAAACCAGGGAAGACGTAGCACCCCTTGAAGACTCAAACAATCATTTATCACATCCCGGTTAAGGCGGTAGAAACACTGGTCCAAACTTTGTGCCATAATAATATTGGCTGGATTTTAAATAAATCGGACACGTATGGCAGTCCCAATTCGGCGTGACAAATATACATTGCAGTACTATTTGGGGCAGCTAGAAGATATTTTAAAAATCTATTCTCATGTTTCTGGATGGACTCTACATTTGCGTAACCCCAGATGCCAGCTCCATACAGGGCAATAGAAATGCCCTTGGCTTTATAGATTATCAACTGAATATTGCTTAACCTCCTAGCGAAGTTTACCAAGGCTCCTACAGCTTTTGCTAAAAGCAATTTCCTGGAATTAATTGCTTTGACCCAAGAGCCCCTTTTGTCAAAAACAATGCCCAGGTACGAGAAGAACATGGCAAATTCAAGCCTATTATTATCAATAAAAATCTCTCGACACTTGGTGATGGACTTACTGCCTTTCATTGTAAAAGTTTAGGCGATGTTTACATTGAGGTCCAGGCTAGAGATGTAGTACGCAAAGCTTGCGACAATTCTATGCAGGCCAATTGGGGTACGGGCTAACAGGACTGCATCGTCGGCATACAAAAGTACGCCAAGTGGCCGTTTACCAATAATAGGTAAATCCTAACATTCCCTGGCTAAGGTATCCCCCAAGCTATTTATGTAGAGTGTGAACAGGAGGGCGGCTAGCATGCACCCCTGCCTTACCCCCTTCCTGACAGGGAAATTATCACTAAGTCATCAACATGTTGCCGTTCACACTGAAGGGAATTCGATTGCGGATGAAGCCGGCAAGGCAACAGTTTGTATTGCTGCCGTTGCTGCAATAACTCACTCCAGCATGAGAATATTCGGACCAACTATGATAACTGTCAATGCCATGCACAACAGCTCAGCCCTACCGAAAGGATTTCCACTCAAGTACTCCTACAAGTTAGATGCACAAAACATTTCATAAGCTCAGATTTCAGGAGTGGGGGATAGAGTATTACCAAACACAGTTCGCAGATTGGGAATGATACTAGCTGCACACAAGGATCTGAGTTCTGCTTACGCAGGGACTACCGCTACAGTTTCACTACTAAAGCAGCACTATTGGTGGCCAGGTCCTACTAAACAGACCAAGGACTTTGTCCTCAAATGCGACATCTGCCAGCAGATGAAGGGCTCCACCATAGCATGTTCACCACAAACACCTTTATTAATCTCAGACAAACAACTTGCAAGTGTAAATTTGAATCACAGAGGCCCCTTACACTTAGATGGGGTTTACAAGTACATCTTGGTGGCAGTAGATTCATTCTCCAGGTTCCTGTGGGTTTGGTCCCTGCGCTCGGCTGACGTTTGAACTGTTTTAAAGGATTTGCAAGTCTTTATCGGCCCATACGCAATTGGCATACTACATTACGACCAGGGTCCGGTGTTTATCTCTCGAGCTTACAAAGAAGACATGGGAAGTTTGGGTGCGCCTTGCAGTACTCCTCCCCGTACCATCCGGAGGAAAATTCGGTTGTTGTGAGGAAAAAACATGACCTAAAGCAATCTTTGACAGCGAGGATATTAGGTTTGGGTGGCAGTTGGGTCAATTATCTATATGGGGTCCAGAGGGCACTTAATAACATGTCAAGAAAATCCCTGGGAGGTCGTATACCTTATGAACTCCTTGGGGTGAGGATGTTGGTACCCAAACTCAATAAGGTCATCACGGTAGCAGCTGAAACTTCATTTGATATCAATGATCATTTGGATGTTTTACAGGACCTTAAAGAATACCAAGCTTTACAAAGCAATATCCAAGTAAAACGCACCGCTACTGGGGATGTGAAAACAGTACCAGCAAGACCTGCTTGGGTCCCAAAGATTTGGGACTTGGTCAGAGAGAAAATTGTGGACAAAAAATAATTTGGGCCATCTTACTGTGCCTGTCCTGACTGTCGACCAGAACTGTACTTCTTCCACAGCTTGCCAGTCCCCGAGACAACGGTTTGTCTCAATTGATCTGATCAAACCCCACTATGTGGCTGATTCTCAACAGTAGGCCACGAGAGCTCCTGGGTAGCTGACACACTCCTCTCACTACCGTACAGGAAGTTCAGATGGAAGCTTTAATAACGACTGAAGACTCCACTTTCCAAAGAGAAGCTGTGAACGACAATGAAATTATGCTTCTCCCTGCTGAAACAACTACAACTGTACAATCAACAAGTACAGAAATTTCAACTCGAAAAATTGATGACCTCCATGTAAATATGCGACAGATCGAGTCATCTACCAATTCCACAAAACCTGCTGAGCTGCCAAGAACAGAACAGACGGCATCTGGCTACTTTGTTATTATGACGATTTCTCACCAAATCAAAGTGAACCTGAGCTGCCGACACCGCCTCTCCCTTTCAAGCTACAAGTGCATGCTTTCTATCTTTGGCTGAAAAAGACTTACTTCACTGTTCCCTGGATACATCTCTGGATTACAATTGGATTACTTTTCCTGGTACTTTGGATTGGTATTGTGACTGTCTTTTTCTTACTTCTGAGTGGACACTTTCTCCCAGAACGCTCTGCAGTACTTCTTAAACCACATGCGTCATCACACCATGAACTGAGGAACCTGTCCCTCGTGAACAATATTTTCAACATAAAGCTAATATCCCACACGATGTTTATGAGTAGGCTTGCACCTACACCTGTAAAGAAAAATATGCTAACAAACACCAAGCTGATATACTCTGCTTCCTTTATTACCCAACTGTCTATACTGGATTTTGACTTTTGGAAAGACACGATAGACACAACATCTATCTAAGGGACAAAAGATTGGCAGGTTGAGGGAACGGAGGCCTTATTTAGAGCATGCCTCATGCCACATCAAATGATTTTCTTGAACAAGACAGTGTCTTGGTATAGCAAAGATAACGGATTTGAACACACATATTCCAGTATTCTCACGTTTTGAGAATTGGCTGCACTTTACACACTTCAGTGAGAAATTGTACCGCTTTTGCCACATAATCCGCCATCTGCTACATAATATGCAGAATTTAACAAATAACAAATGTTATTTCTGGCTCACACACATCAAAACCTATGAAAAATATGGAAACACCTGGTCTTGCACCACTGGAAGGTCCTTCAAAAACATTTGGTCATCTTTCTTTTGCTTGTTGCTGCATTTGGTATTCAGTTGGTACTAACAAGAAGAAATCTTTTTGCAGACAATCAATCAATCAATCAAACAGTAGATCAGTAGATTTGTAGAGCGCTTCTTGTCACCCATGAGAATATCCAGGAGCTGGCAGAGTCCAGTTAATTAGCCAAATAGCCAGGTTATCAGGGACTTTCGGAACTCTGGAAGAGTCTGAAGATAAAAGAATAGCTTGTTCCATGACTTCGCTGCTAGGTAGGAGAATGTGTGACCTCCGCATTTGCTAGATCAGATGCAGGGAGTGAGGCTTAGAGAAAGGCACGCAGAGCGGAGGTGCCTGGTGGCCTGATGGAAGCTCAGGCAGTGGTTCAAGTAGACGGCTCCGCAGATGTGTAGGGCCTTGTATGCATGGGTTCGGAGCTTGAACTGGCATCGTTTCAGTATAGGGAGACATGGGAGTTCAATGACGTATGGGGTGATGTGGGGTTCATCTATGGAGAGCTAGGACGAGTCTTGCTGCGGCATTCTGTATGGTCTGTAGTCGTCAGAGGTGAGCTGCGATCTCAGCGTAGACAGCGTTGTGGTAGTCCAGTCATCTGGAAATGAGGTCCTAAGTGATGGTTCGTCTTGAGGTAACAATTTGAATATCTTATGTAGCATGTACAGGATAAAGAAGGAGAGGGAGACAGAGTTAACCTGAGTCGTCATGGTTACCTTGTTGTCCAGATTGATCCCTAGGTTCCTAACATGGTAAGTGGGGAGTAGGAGTGGATCCGAGTTCGGAGGGCCACCAGGATGCATCCCATGGTGAGCTTTTGTTTCCGAAATCAGTACCTCTGTCTTGTCCGTGTTGAGCTTCAGGCAATTATCCTTCATCCAGTTGGTGATGTCTGTTATACAGTTGTGGAAGTTGGTCTTGGTGGTGTCTTCGAAGAGGGAGAATGTGAGTTGTGTGTCGTCAACCTAGGATATGATGTTGAGTCTGTGGGTTTTAGCAATGGAGGCTGGAGGTGTCATATAAGTGATGAAGAGGGTGGGGCTGAGTACGGTCCTTGGGGTACTACACAGATGATTTCCTTGGGTTCGGGGGTAAAGAGGGGAATGCAAACATTTTGCATTCTTCCGATGAGGTAAGAGGCTATCCATCTTAGAGTGGTAGGATGGCTCCAAGAATCCAGACGCACCTGCAGACATCTCAAGAAGCTAGGAAGGAACAGCAAAACCTCAGAAGACGGTACCACCTACAAGAACGCCATAACGGAATACCACCAACTCATCACATCCACCAAAAGGACCTTCATCCGAAACAAAATCCACGCCAATGCCAGCAACTCCAAGGAACTCTTCAGCATCATTCAGAAATTCACCAAGCCCCCCAGCGAAGCCACGAACGTCATACAATCTCAGGACCTCTGCAATAAACTTTGCTCCTACTTCCACCTGAAGATAAGATCCCTCTACAACAACTTAATTGAACAGACTGCGTACGCCAAACCCCTTCCTCCAACGCAAAGCCTACCATCTCCTCCTGGACCCCAGTCACCACCCAAGAGACCGCATCAACCATGAAAGGCAGTCACTTAGGAGCCCCCACGGATCCTTCTCTCCTCACATGTTCCACAGAGCCGCTGCCGCCATAGCACCTGAGCTAAGACGCACCATCAACACCACCTTCGAAGCATGCCCATTCCCAGACGACTGTAAACACGCAGAAGTCATGCCCCGCCTCAAGAAGCCCTCAGCAGATCCGACGGACATCAAGAACTACCAACCTATCTCTCTCCTCCCCTTCACAGCCAAAGTTACCGTGAAGATGATCAACGCTCCACTAACGAACTTCATCACAGAGAACTCCATTCCGACCCCTCCCAATACGGATTCTGCAGCAACCACAGCACTGAGACCGCCCTACTCGCCGCCACAGACGACAGCCACACCCTTCTTGACCAAGGCCACACCGCAACCCTGATCTTACTTGACCTCTCGGCAGCCTTCGACACGGTCTCCCACCACACTCTCACTGCCAGACTCCACGACGCCGACATACAGGGAGCCGCCCTCAACAGGCTCCGCTCCTTCCTCACCATCAGAACCCAAAGAATCAGACTTACACCCTTCTTCTCTGAAACCACAGAGATCACCTGCGGAGTGCCCTTGGGATCGTCGCTCAGCCCCACGTTCTTCAACATCTACATGGTCCCCCTCGCCACCATCGTCGGACAGCATGGACTCAGCATAGTATCCAACACGGACAACACCCAGCTCATCCTCTCCCTCACCAAGGACCCTCACATGACCAGACTCAGCGTCCAGGAAGGAATGAAGGCGTTGTATCCTGGATGAGCATCAGCCGCCTGAAGCTCAACTCGGAGAAGACAGAAGTCCTCGTCCTCGGACCCTCCCTTCCTGCATGGGACAACACCTGGTGGCCCACTGCCCTTGGCAGACCGCACCAGCCCCACGTACAACACCCGGAACCCCGGCATCATACTAGACTCCTCCCTCACTATGAACCAACAGATCAACGCCGTTGCCTCCACCTGTTTCAATACCCTCTGCATCCTCCGCAAGACCTCCAAACTGATCCCCCGGTATCCAGAAAGACCGTCACCCATGCACACATAACCAGCAGGCTGGACTATGGAAACGCCCTCTATGCCAGAATCAACAAATCCCTGCTACGCAAGCTCCAGACCATACAGAACACTGCAGCCAGACTCGTCATTGGCATCCCTCAATGTGAATACATCATCCAACACCTGCAACACCTCCACTGGTTTCTCGTCCAGAAGAGAATAACCTTCAAGATACTCACCCACGCCTACAAATGCCTCCACAACACCGAATCCCAATATCTCAACAAAGAATCTCCTACCATGAACCCAAGATAAACCTTCGATCTGCCGACTTCACCCTCGCCAAAACTCTGCGCATCCGCAGAGCGAGATCCGGTAGAAGTGCCTTTCCCTACATCGCGGCAAAGACCTGGAATGAGCTCACTATCAACATCAGGCGCGACCCCACTCTGCACACCTTCAGGAAGAGCCTCATGACCTGGCTCTTCGACAGACCCGGAGTTGGATCCCCCCTGCCTTGAGACCCTCACGGGTGAGTAGGGCACTTCACAATTCCCTGATAGATAACATCCCGCAGAGTTCCATTATTCACGGACATTCGCTGTAGGAAAGTAGGATCTGCCACTTTTTGCCTGGTGTTATAATGTTTCTACCTAGTCTGACTGAGAACCTGCTAATCAGGACCCCAGTCTCTGTGCTTTATCCCCTAAATTGGTTATGGTAAGAACTCAGGTACATCCCAGATTGGATACTGGTGTGACCTTACCAGTCCCTAGTATATGGTACTAAGGTACCCATAGTTACACCAGGGTACACCCATGGGCTGAAGCATGTATTATGCCACCCATGGGAGACAACTCAAACTGTAACTACTGGCCTGCCATTACAGCCTGTAAACTGGTGCTAGCACCACTTATTAAAGATTCAGGTTTCCCTATATCTAAGGTCACTGCACTTAAAACCTATAAGTCACCCCTAAAGCAGGCCTTTCAGATCCTGAAGGCAGGGTGCTCAGTGCAAGAGCAGCAGGACACCCCTACAACCTTTGGAGTCCATTTTCCTGGGTTGTAAGTGCATCAGCCATTACGATACATCGAGTGGCCATGAGTCATTACTCGATAACCATCTCCAAACTGGCTGTAACAAACCCTGTCATGTTTGGTATCAAACATGTTGGAATCATACCCCCACACCGTAATCGGTGTGGGAGGTATGATTCCATGCACTGTAAACCTCCTCCTGGAGGCCCTCAGTGCTCCCTGTTCAGTCTTCCAGACCCGGACATCACAACATGGATGCTAACGGCCAGAGACACGATTCTGCCCTCCTTCAGATGAGCCAGGCTTGAGCAAGGGAAAGCAGAACAATAGGTATCCTGTCACAGGGAGGTGTGACCACCTCTCAGACAGGGTTTAGTGCATTGGGACATGGTGGGGGCACTGGCCAGTGCCACTCAGTCTGCTTGATGGGCACACCTGGTGCCCTCCTGGCATAGTCCAGTCCAAACCAGCTCAGGGAGCCATTGGCTCCCACTCTGGTGTGAAACTGTACAAAGATTCATTTCAAGACACCACTTCATCTTCGACGATCTGGACATTCTTTACTTCCGTCTGGGCATTAAGACTGCAACTGGGAAGACTCCTGCGGCTCCTAGTCTTGTCGCCCTGCTTGTCTGCTGCAATGTCCGTGCCTGTGCTCCAAATAGGAACCTTCCAAGGCCTGTGGGCATTCAAGACACTTGAAGGAATCTCCCTTGAAGTGAAGGAGTCACTTCCCTGCATCTGCAGGCACTGCAACTACGCTGACCGGTCTGCTGATCCTGGGCTTCCTGGGCTACCATGGACTCTGAAAGGCTCAGCAACACATGTGGTGGTTCTTCACATCTCTCGAGGCCGGCCATGTCCTCTCACCAAGTTTGAGGTCAGTATCCCTTGTCGGAGCTGCAGGAACCGAGCCCCTGTTGCCGCATCAACTAGCTGTTGCAAAGGCTTGTTGGCTTCCTTCCACCAAGAACTTCAGGCTCCAAGTAGCCCCAACCTCAAGCATCTCATGTGACCAAGATCTTCGTCCTCACCGCATCACCTGCATCGTGGGCTTGCATCTTTGTGAGCTGCTCGAGGTCCTCTTGCGACTCCAGTGCCTACGGCCTGTGGGTCCTCTTGAGGGTCTTTTTTATTTCAGCGGGCTCCCCTGTTTGCTCAGGGCCTGCATCGATTCCCCTGCCTGTGGTGACTCACCTGGACCTTGCTGGTCCCGACCCTGCACCTTCTGCGCTTTCCACGTTGTTTGCAGTTGCCAAGGCTTCTTGATGCTCCTGACAGACACTGACCCCTCAACTCTCAACATCCGACGTGGGACAGCTTGTGAACGGGTCCTGGTCTTCCACAGCGCCACCTGGTCCGCACAGCTGCAACTTCAAGGTCACTGTTAGCTCTCGCACAACCATTTGTCTTCTGTGCCTCCTGGTCCCTCCTGAGTTGCATAGACTCTGCCCCTCTGCTTGCAGATGATGGAGCAAGGTTTCATACGTAAAGAAACTTGCTTGTATTCAATCTTCTTGAAATAACATGTAACGTATTAACCAACATGTTTTGTGATTACTAATGTTCGCATTTCACGACATTTTAGTATCTAGGGGAAGCTTATCTATGTGCTTTTACTAACAGTAACTCGAGTGTCTTAATATGGCTGCTGAAAACGCAGGAACCTTTCTGCGCCTGTGTCTGCTACATCTATGTAGTATGACGTATCTATGCTTTTGGTGGGAATTCTTTGCAGCTGTGCACTAGTGCCAAAGATGGCCACTTCAAGCTTCACATACTAATGCACAATACTCCTGCTCGAACTAAACTTTGTACGTCCTGCTTAACTATTAATGATATAGTTAAAATAAAGTAATGGGGTTAGAGCAGAAATAAGTGGTATACAGTGCATTCATTTATTTTCATATTCTAACATGTCTCTCTTTATTAATAGCTCATATTTTGGCCTGAAGGGTGTCGCAAACTCCGTTTTAGAAAGGTTGCGCCGGTGCACATGAGAACATAAAACTTTGAAGCACTGTCATCGAACCTCAGCCAAGTCCCGTCTTACCCACGATGTTCCTGGGAACCGGACCCTTTAACCCAACAAGAGGAAGAAATGCTGACTGTTCTTAATACATTGTCTATGAAATGAAACTAATATTGCGTGGTGGAATAAACTCATGGGAAAGTAAATTATGGGCGGGAACCTCGATCAATTATATCGAATAGAAAGATCTCATGCTGGTATGGTGTGATGACCTCTCCTCGTCTTTTTGACCAATCAAATGAAGGGAATACACATACTCACAACATTGGGGGGTGGTACATACCCTGGAGAATGGAATAACTTGGGTAGGTTTAATCAGTTAGATTGTCCAACTTGTCACAGACCTGTCACTGACCCAACGTATGCTGGAGAAGAATCGTGAATGCCGCAGACCTCAGAGGGCTGGTCAAGCACTCTGAAAGAAGAATCGGGAAATTGCTGAGGGAAAAGACTCTGACTTCCAGAAGGGATATCGAGAGTAGCTGCAGAGAGGGGTGTGACACTGGCATTGCACTTAGAAGAGGTTACCTGTCCTGTTTCACACCTGTCCTGTCCTGTTGGCACCTGATTAGTCGGGAGCCCTTTCTTGTCCCAGCCCTTGGCCAGGGATTGGTCCTCGTACGAGTCTAGGTAAATATAATCTGTGCGGTATGTCCTTGTACTGTTTCCCTTTTCCACCCTTCCCAGGTACCAATGTCTAAAGGTATTTGCTTATTGTCTCATAAGATTGTTACTTTAATAATTATTTTCTTACTTGAAATGTCCTTAATCTCACGGTTATCGAATTTGTCTCACAAACTTTTGCATAGATAAAGTGTTTAAAACGTTCCTGAGTCTGTGGTTATTTCCCATAAAGGCAAATATTGTGATACTACCATTATTCTAACTCCTTTGATCCAACAGAATTAGGACTTAGAGCATAAGTCACAAGGATTTGATAAGTCATGGTGTGCAGGTATAAGTCCTAAGTGAAATAAAATTTCTGATAGGCAGGTAGAAATTGATTGCCGGTTTAGAGTGTGAATATTTATGGGCCCAGGTGAGTATTGTGCTCTGAGCTGGTAATCACGTGCAATCACAGGTACGTCTCATTTTTAATCCACCTTTGGGTTCCACCGGACACTTGCACCTTCTCCAGCATCGGCATCTTCCTGAAGTCCTCCAATGGGTCTGACTGCGGCTTCCGAAGCTACTTCACACATATGCAAAAAACATCCACATACTCTGAAATCCTCTCGGTAGGTCCCCCAATTCCAGAGATAATCGGCCTACCCGGGGGAAAGGGTACTGCCTTATGCACCTTCGGTAATGTATAAATACATGGGTATCTAGGTTTGTCAGTTTTAAGGTAAGTCAGTTCATTCTCGTCAATCAGCCCCAAACCATGCCACCTCCTAAATTGTGTGTTGATATGTTCCATGAGGGCCCACATTGAGTTGGTATTTAGAGGTACATAACACTCTAAGTTGCCCAATTGTGTCAAGATCTTGTCATTATAATCTGTACTCCACATCACCACATGATACCCCCGCTTTCACACTAGAGACCAAGTACCTAATTCATGACCGTAACCCAGGAGTGCACACTTCAGTGCACTCCTGGGCCTTAAGGTTGCACTTGCCGTTTATTATATAATTTGGCACCTCAATTAATTTCTCTCTCCATCGAATTCGGGTTATATTCCACCTCGTATCAAGAGGTATGTTTCTGCACACAGTTTATGGATTGCCTTCTTTGACATGTACTGAAACTATAATTTGATTGGCTTACCCTTGTGTTGATTCTTTGTATTTTATGACGTCAAATATGCACTTTGTATCTTACTTAAATGAGGTTGTGATACAATGAATACATAGGCATCTTGTATGTTTATATCTATATAGCCTTGTGGAAGTCGCGGGACCACGCCCCTTAAGCGACAAAACATGTGTTGGCTGTGGCTGCTGACACTGATGTACAAGACCACGAGAATAAAACTCGAAAAAAGAAAAAGACGAAATTGTTCACAATTTATGTTGTGTGATGATTAATTAATGATTTGCTCTCAGTAACAATAGGGAAACCATATTGGAATTTGACGTGTGCTGGGGAGTGAAGTATATTACTTACCTGTTTCTATTGAAAAGTATTGTGTGCATTGTGTATATCTCAGCTTAGAAGATATCTGTATGTGTTAGTGAGTGTTCTAATGTGTTAAGTGAGTGTTCTATAATAAATACATATGTTTATAAGTATACTGTGTGGTTCTTTTTCACTAAATCTATACCTATAAGATTAAGTTCTTGTAAAACAAGCTGCTTTACACTCCTTCTGGACGAAGTATGAAGGCTGCTCTCCACAGCCACCACTAAGACAGCTTTCTAAGGTTGTCTAAGCCACTAAAATCACCATAAGGGTTGTCTGGATTGGTGCAGGGTGCCCACTTACATAAGTAAGCCAGCTTCTCACATTCGTCCTCTGTATAAAGATCAGGTGCCGATATACTACTGCTAAGAATATAAATCTTTAAATTCTGAATCCACATTAATGAAAACAAAATGTATTTTAAGGGAAAAACAAGTCATGGCTTCCCTCCTTCCTCCCTGGTGTGATTCCCTGGCCCAATAGTAACTCCACTCACTTGATCAATATCTCAGTGTAGTATTCCACCCGGTGATCGGTCCCGTTATTGTTCCTTAAATCCTCATGGATACAGTATCATAACACTATACGGCATGTCATGTTACCATAATTTCCACAACAAACGAATAAGGTTCAGCGTCCTCTTTTAAACTCGAAAAAACTTTTGTCAAAGTTTATCCAAGATCAACCGCACCTTTCTAGCTGAGCCATACCCATAACATCCTTTTTTTCTAATAATATATAGCTACAAGTCCTTTCAAGAATAATGAGTGGAATAGTGAACACTGTGCACCAGAGCCCCAGGCATGGTTAAACCTTCCATTTGTAAATCCTTAAGTAAAAACACTTCCACAATATCCATAACCTAGGAGATATAATGGTACAATAGGGGCGTTCCCCTTCCCCGTGCCCACCTTCTTCACTTCTGCTCCCTGGTACAAATGTCCATCGAATCCATGCCTAACCTTGAAGTCATTATTTATACCCGATTATCAGCCAGTCACTGCCCTCAGTTTTAATAATTGTTTCCCTTCTGGCCCATTTGTCAATGCGTCAATGAAATCACTCATCTCCTCTGAGCCGCAGTCACTGCATAAATTAATGAATGTCAACTGCCCATTCCTCTAATCACTAAAAGGAAACAATCATTTAAAAAGTAATCTGCCCTGGTTCTACTGAGTATTTCAAAAAGGGGGGTGGTGATGGACAGAGTATCTGAGTTAATCAGAACACTCCTACCCAGTCAACAGATCAGGGCTTGATCCATCACCGTTTTTTAGCTCACTGCACCATCCCAGTTCAGAACCTGGCTATATGCAAATTAGTCTGTCCCTGGCCCAGTGCATCATGGGAACAGGGCAGACCAAACTACCAAGCCAATTCTTCACTGGAAAGGAAACAAGCTTCCAGGGACCGGTTTCTGGCATTACAGCCGTCTTCGGCCCGGCTTGCTTGAATCCTGATGGTGCAGTGAGCAAGGGACTCATGTCTGAGCATACCCTTCCACACTTGTGGTGGCCAAAATATTTCAAAAAGGGGGTGGTGATGGACAGAGTATCTGAGTTAATCAGAACACTCCTACCCAGTCAACAGATCAGGGCTTGATCCATCACCGTTTTTTAGCTCACTGCACCATCCCAGTTCAGAACCTGGCTATATGCAAATTAGTCTGTCCCTGGCCCAGTGCATCATGGGAACAGGGCAGACCAAACTACCAAGCCAATTCTTCACTAGAAAGGAAACAAGCTTCCAGGGACCGGTTTCTGGCATTACAGCCGTCTTCGGCCCGGCTTGCTTGAATCCTGATGGTGCAGTGAGCAAGGGACTCATGTCTGAGCATACCCTTCCACACTTGTGGTGGCCAAAATATTTCAAAAAGGGGGTGGTGATGGACAGAGTATCTGAGTTAATCAGAACACTCCTACCCAGTCAACAGATCAGGGCTTGATCCATCACCGTTTTTTAGCTCACTGCACCATCCCAGTTCAGAACCTGTCTATATGCAAATTAGTCTGTCCCTGGCCCAGTGCATCATGGGAACAGGGCAGACCAAACTACCAAGCCAATTCTTCACTGGAAAGGAAACAAGCTTCCAGGGACCGGTTTCTGGCATTACAGCCGTCTTCGGCCCGGCTTGCTTGAATCCTGATGGTGCAGTGAGCAAGGGACTCATGTCTGAGCATACCCTTCCACACTTGTGGTGGCCAAAATATTTCAAAAAGGGGGTGGTGATGGACAGAGTATCTGAGTTAATCAGAACACTCCTACCCAGTCAACAGATCAGGGCTTGATCCATCACCGTTTTTTAGCTCACTGCACCATCCCAGTTCAGAACCTGGCTATATGCAAATTAGTCTGTCCCTGGCCCAGTGCATCATGGGAACAGGGCAGACCAAACTACCAAGCCAATTCTTCACTGGAAAGGAAACAAGCTTCCAGGGACCGGTTTCTGGCATTACAGCCGTCTTCGGCCCGGCTTGCTTGAATCCTGATGGTGCAGTGAGCAAGGGACTCATGTCTGAGCATACCCTTCCACACTTGTGGTGGCCAAAATATTTCAAAAAGGGGGTGGTGATGGACAGAGTATCTGAGTTAATCAGAACACTCCTACCCAGTCAACAGATCAGGGCTTGATCCATCACCGTTTTTTAGCTCACTGCACCATCCCAGTTCAGAACCTGGCTATATGCAAATTAGTCTGTCCCTGGCCCAGTGCATCATGGGAACAGGGCAGACCAAACTACCAAGCCAATTCTTCACTGGAAAGGAAACAAGCTTCCAGGGACCGGTTTCTGGCATTACAGCCGTCTTCGGCCTGGCTTGCTTGAATCCTGATGGTGCAGTGAGCAAGGGACTCATGTCTGAGCATACCCTTCCACACTTGTGGTGGCCAAAATATTTCAAAAAGGGGGTGGTGATGGACAGAGTATCTGAGTTAATCAGAACACTCCTACCCAGTCAACAGATCAGGGCTTGATCCATCACCGTTTTTTAGCTCACTGCACCATCCCAGTTCAGAACCTGGCTATATGCAAATTAGTCTGTCCCTGGCCCAGTGCATCATGGGAACAGGGCAGACCAAACTACCAAGCCAATTCTTCACTGGAAAGGAAACAAGCTTCCAGGGACCGGTTTCTGGCATTACAGCCGTCTTCGGCCCGGCTTGCTTGAATCCTGATGGTGCAGTGAGCAAGGGACTCATGTCTGAGCATACCCTTCCACACTTGTGGTGGCCAAAATATTTCAAAAAGGGGGTGGTGATGGACAGAGTATCTGAGTTAATCAGAACACTCCTACCCAGTCAACAGATCAGGGCTTGATCCATCACCGTTTTTTAGCTCACTGCACCATCCCAGTTCAGAACCTGGCTATATGCAAATTAGTCTGTCCCTGGCCCAGTGCATCATGGGAACAGGGCAGACCAAACTACCAAGCCAATTCTTCACTGGAAAGGAAACAAGCTTCCAGGGACCGGTTTCTGGCATTACAGCCGTCTTCGGCCCGGCTTGCTTGAATCCTGATGGTGCAGTGAGCAAGGGACTCATGTCTGAGCATACCCTTCCACACTTGTGGTGGCCAAAATATTTCAAAAAGGGGGTGGTGATGGACAGAGTATCTGAGTTAATCAGAACACTCCTACCCAGTCAACAGATCAGGGCTTGATCCATCACCGTTTTTTAGCTCACTGCACCATCCCAGTTCAGAACCTGGCTATATGCAAATTAGTCTGTCCCTGGCCCAGTGCATCATGGGAACAGGGCAGACCAAACTACCAAGCCAATTCTTCACTGGAAAGGAAACAAGCTTCCAGGGACCGGTTTCTGGCATTACAGCCGTCTTCGGCCCGGCTTGCTTGAATCCTGATGGTGCAGTGAGCATGGGACTCATGTCTGAGCATACCCTTCCACACTTGTGGTGGCCAAAATATTTCAAAAAGGGGGTGGTGATGGACAGAGTATCTGAGTTAATCAGAACACTCCTACCCAGTCAACAGATCAGGGCTTGATCCATCACCGTTTTTTAGCTCACTGCACCATCCCAGTTCAGAACCTGGCTATATGCAAATTAGTCTGTCCCTGGCCCAGAGCATCATGGGAACAGGGCAGACCAAACTACCAAGCCAATTCTTCACTGGAAAGGCAACAAGCTTCCAGGGACCGGTTTCTGGCATTACAGCCGTCTTCGGCCCGGCTTGCTTGAATCCTGATGGTCAGTGAGCAAGGGACTCATGTCTGAGCATACCCTTCCACACTTGTGGTGGCCAAAATATTTCAAAAAGGGGGTGGTGATGGACAGAGTATCTGAGTTAATCAGAACACTCCTACCCAGTCAACAGATCAGGGCTTGATCCATCACCGTTTTTTAGCTCACTGCACCATCCCAGTTCAGAACCTGGCTATATGCAAATTAGTCTGTCCCTGGCCCATTGCATCATGGGAACAGGGCAGACCAAACTACCAAGCCAATTCTTCACTGGAAAGGAAACAAGCTTCCAGGGACCGGTTTCTGGCATTACAGCCGTCTTCGGCCCGGCTTGCTTGAATCCTGATGGTGCAGTGAGCAGGGGACTCATGTCTGAGCATACCCTTCCACACTTGTGGTGGCCAAAATATTTCAAAAAGGGGGTGGTGATGGACAGAGTATCTGAGTTAATCAGAACACTCCTACCCAGTCAACAGATCAGGGCTTGATCCATCACCGTTTTTTAGCTCACTGCACCATCCCAGTTCAGAACCTGGCTATATGCAAATTAGTCTGTCCCTGGCCCAGTGCATCATGGGAACAGGGCAGACCAAACTACCAAGCCAATTCTTCACTGGAAAGGAAACAAGCTTCCAGGGACCGGTTCCTGGCATTACAGCCGTCTTCGGCCCGGCTTGCTTGAATCCTGATGGTGCAGTGAGCATGGGACTCATGTCTGAGCATACCCTTCCACACTTGTGGTGGCCAAAATATTTCAAAAAGGGGGTGGTGATGGACAGAGTATCTGAGTTAATCAGAACACTCCTACCCAGTCAACAGATCAGGGCTTGATCCATCACCGTTTTTTAGCTCACTGCACCATCCCAGTTCAGAACCTGGCTATATGCAAATTAGTCTGTCCCTGGCCCAGAGCATCATGGGAACAGGGCAGACCAAACTACCAAGCCAATTCTTCACTGGAAAGGAAACAAGCTTCCAGGGACCGGTTTCTGGCATTACAGCCGTCTTCGGCCCGGCTTGCTTGAATCCTGATGGTGCAGTGAGCAAGGGACTCATGTCTGAGCATACCCTTCCACACTTGTGGTGGCCAAAATATTTCAAAAAGGGGGTGGTGATGGACAGAGTATCTGAGTTAATCAGAACACTCCTACCCAGTCAACAGATCAGGGCTTGATCCAGCACCGTTTTTTAGCTCACTGCACCATCCCAGTTCAGAACCTGGCTATATGCAAATTAGTCTGTCCCTGGCCCAGTGCATCATGGGAACAGGGCAGACCAAACTACCAAGCCAATTCTTCACTGGAAAGGAAACAAGCTTCCAGGGACCGGTTTCTGGCATTACAGCCGTCTTCGGCCCGGCTTGCTTGAATCCTGATGGTGCAGTGAGCAAGGGACTCATGTCTGAGCATACCCTTCCACACTTGTGGTGGCCAAAATATTTCAAAAAGGGGGTGGTGATGGACCGAGTATCTGAGTTAATCAGAACACTCCTACCCAGTCAACAGATCAGGGCTTGATCCATCACCGTTTTTTAGCTCACTGCAACATCCCAGTTCAGAACTGGGCCAGGGACAGACTAATTTGCATACAGCCGGGTTCTGAAACTGGGATGGTGCAATGAGCTAAAAAACGGTGTTGGATCTAGCCCTGATCTCTTGACTGGGTGAGAGTATTCTGCTTAATTCAGAGACTCTGTCCATCACCACCCCTTGTTGTAAATTATTCTGGTTCTACTGAGGGAATTGCTCAAGAAATCAAAACAAAATGTTGAATTAGACTCCTAAATATGTACACTCAAGACTCAAGTCAAAACTCTTTTATCTCAACTATGGAAAAAGTACACCGTTCATCGGACCAATCGCGGACATGCCAGACCAGAATGGAAACCCCATGTTACAATGGGAACCAAGTTGAAACATACCTCCATCAACTTTAGAGAAAATAATTATTAACCCTCAGCCAGGCCAATCACGGACACGCCGGACCAGGGAGGAACCCCTGTGTTCCTATAGGGCTAGTAACGCTCCAATTAGAAGCCGTCATCTATACCGCCATCATTCAGTATTACTGCCACTGTTCAGTGGCTCAACACTGGTGTCCTCTGCCTGACATCCAGTCATCTGACCAGACACACTTGCTAAACCATTCTGGCTCGCGTACTTTGCATACTTCCCCGACCAATCACTGCACTGCCTAGTCAGCATGGAAAAGCCTTTCCACTCTGCTTTCTCTACCAGACATCCGGTCACCTGACTGGAAAATATTGCCACACCATTATGTTTTTGTAAAATATGCACATTTCCCTGATGAATAACCACACTGCCGTATCAGAGAAGAAAGCCTTTCCATTCGGTTCCGGCACCCATTTAATCCATCAGAATTGTCATTAATCTCAACCTGTGTAGCAACAGGGCTAGTCATGCCATCATCCACAAATGAAACATCAAGTGTTCTAACCACAATGTAGTGGCCCAACGGCATCCGGCCATATGAAAGTCACATGACCTGATGATCATTCCAAATCACGTCTGTCACACACTCTTCTGACCAGTCACCATACTGCCCGACCAGAGTGGCAAGCCTTATCACTCTGCTCCAGTTTCCATTGAACCCAACAGAATGATCATATACTTGAGCCAAATCCGCCTAAGTGATTCCGGATCACTTGGACTGCTGACAAAACCTTTCATGGGAGTTCATAATCGGAAGCTACTGCATTTCCATGCTCAATAAAGTTCGATACCAATAGCTCCAACCCTGCATTGATAACCAGTAAACCCATTTCTCAAGCCTTCAACCGCTCATCTTACTGGAAAAGAAAGTCAACATGTACGACCTCTTATTTTTTTCAATTTCAAATACTTTATTGAATTTTCACAATAAACAACAAATAACATGTTTGGAAAAATGTACAGACTGATCATTCGACCCAATGTTACATGAGATCATAACAAAGTTTTGCAAAATACCAAAACTTAGTATTCCAAACCATATATAAACCAAAGAAGTAAGAAGAAAAAAAGAGAAAAATCCACAAAAAACAGAATAAAAAAAAAGAACAGAAAAGAGAAAGAAGGAAAAATGAGAATAAGAAAATAATCAGCAAGAGCGTTTACATAACACTATTGAGAACCACACTGTAAACACAAGAAACGATGATGAACACCTCAAATATTATAAATGTAGCTTTGCAGAGAAAACAAACTGTGCATGAAAGTTCACAGAGGTTTACGTGTGTTGAAGTAAATGTCCAAGGAATTTCACAATGATCTAGACGAGTGTTTCCGTGGAGAATTCTGTAGAGCAACATTGTCTGCATCCATGAGATGAATAACCCAGTTCATCCATTGTTTATATGAAGTCTTATGTGTATCCTTCCAATTATTTATTACCATTTTAATGCTGACGTAAGTAAGAGATCTAGAAGGGCTTTGTCGGTATCATTACATGTATCAACCACTAAAAAATCAGTAGCTAGTGTAGAAAATTCTCTCTTCAACTCACATTTTAATAATTTAGAAAGAAAATCAAAAACTTTGTCCCAAAAGGTCAAAACGGCCTTACAGTGTAAAATAAGATGAGCTAAGTCACCAGTTTCTGCTTTACAGTTCCAGCACAACGGATCATCACGAATACGTAGAGAGTGTAATCAAGCTGGTGTCCAAAATGCCTTGTGCAAAAGCCAACATTTAGTTTGAGATAGTACTGGGGATATTTTATTGCTTGTTATAGAACTCCACACTTGTGACCATAGAGATTCGGGTGTCGGGTCAGAAGAATGCAAATCCCAAAAGGCTACAAGATTGTTGTTGAGTTTTGAAGTTTTGGGGCGAAGAAGTTTGTAGATATGTGAAACTTGGTGACCTAATTTATTAATCTGTGACACAAACATTGGTAGGGATGGAAGCACATTATGTAGTTTGGCTTTAGTTAGTGCTGCTATTACTTTAAAAAAATATATAAAATTTAATGTTGTCTAATTTTAACTGGTTTGAAGTTCAGCAAACGTAATTGGATACGAAGAGTGTTCAAGCTGATAAGGCAAAAAAAATACCCTTATTGATCCAAGTATCAAATTTGAACTTTTCCCTTTATATAATACTCTACGATTAAGCCATAAAGATTCCATCTTAGATCCCTTAATACTTAACTCAAGTTTCTTGTCTATCAGCAAAAGTGCCACTTTTGTGTTTTTAAAAATAGATTTAGATCTATTCGGAAAAAGCTGGTTAGAAGTGAGTAGTGTCAGAGGATTGAGGTTATCCAGAATAGACTTTTATACTTCCAACCACACCGGAGTATAGTGTGAAGGGGTGAAATCTAATAAGAACCCTCCTTTGCCAAAAATGCTGATTGATATCATTTAAAATCCGCTAGGTTTACTCCACTAAAGGATTTGTCAGGTCTCATTTTTTTATTCCGATTCGAGCCTTCTTGCCTCGGCATACAAACTTTGTAAGGAGGATATCTAGTTTACGGTGAAAATCCTCCGTCAAGAGAAGTGGGAGCATGCTTATAAGAGTTAACCAAAGGTGTGATCATAATTGTTATGGTTTCTATCCTCCCCACCATGTGATACATTTTGGAGCCCAGAAATCCAAATGTTTTGTGATCTTTTCCAATGTTAACTTCTCGTTTTGATGAAGAGTGTCAATAAAATTGCTACCAAATTCAGTCCTTAAATATTTTATATACCCCAATTGCCATGCCAGGGCCGAATTACCTAAAATGTCTTTGGTGCAGTGCACATTCAATGTTTTTAATTCTGATTTATCTTTATTAAGTTTGTAGTTTGAGTGTACAGAGTATTCTGCAACCGTAGACATCAAAGCCTTAATTGATGGACCCGGATTTTCAGTCATTATTAGAATATCATCCGCATAGGCAGCTAGCTTAACCTGAATGTCGTTAAAACCTACCCCCTTTATATCCGTATTCATCCTAATATCTTGAATTAGTGGTTCCAACGTCAACAGAAACAAAGACGGGGACAAAAGGCAGCCCCGTCTAGTACCTTGTTGGAGGGTAAAAGGCTCCGAAAGGGAGCCATTGATCGCAATGCGAGCCGATGGCGCCAAATAAAGGGAGCATGTTTATGTATGGCTCCCCCAAATTAGACGTAAATGTAAATGTACCGGTATTTATAGAGCGCACAGCTACTTCCCTGAGGTAGTGTCCCGGCACTGTCCGTATACCGCTTAGGAACCCTTCCTGGTTTTCCCTGTGAGTGTCCACTCCTGGGCACCCCCAGGGTGAAACCAGGCATCCCCGCGCTTTTGGGGCCGTTGTGGAGATTAAGCAAGCTATTGCCCAGAGTCGCAGAGTGGGACCCATGATTAGAATAGGCACCGAGGCGAGAATTATCAGGTCCGAGGAAATTGAGCCCAAGACCCGCCGAGGCGGGTATTGAACCCTGGTCCCGGGCCAGACCTCTGCATCAGGGTCTGCCGCTCTAACCATTTGAGCCACACTTCTCCACGTGCATACGTTGTTTTAGAAAGGCTCAAGAGACCCTATCAAAGGCTTTTTCTACATCCAATGTAATTGCAATTGCTGGATCTAGTTTAATTGCGGCATTTTCTAAAACATGACATAGCAATCAGGTGTTATCGTTAGACAGACTACTTTTGAGGAATCCTACTTGAGAGTTACTTATTTAATGTATAAGGACAGTGTTAAGTCTTGTAGTTAAAATGTATGCATACATTTTACAGTCAACATTGATAAGAGATACTGGCCTATAGTTCTTTGGTAGTAGAGGATCCTTTCCTTCTTTAGGTATAACCATTATGTTAGCTACTGTCATGGAGTCTGTCGTACGCCTTTTATTAGCTATATTATTAAAAACTCTCAACATGGTCGGTTGTAATTGACCTGAAATTTTTTTATAAAAAGTGGCTGTAAAACCGTCTGGACCGAGGGCCTTATTATCTTTTAAGGTATTTAGCGGATTCATAACTTTCAACGAACTGATTTGTTTTCCTAACGCAAGTTTGTCTGTTTTGGACAATTGTGGCAACTTGAGTCTATTGAAATATTGGGCACAATCCTCTAAATTAAGTTCCTGATCATTTTTATATAAATCCTCATAAAAGTATTTAAAGGTGTTTAGAATATCTTTCTGTTTTGTGTGTGCTTGATTATGGACATCCTTGATGAACGAGATAACATTCTGGTTATGTTTAAGATATGAAGCAAGTAGTTTACCCGCTTAGTAGCTTCGCAAAGAATAAGGGCTTTAAACTTATTTACCCATACTCCCGCCCATTCACTCAGAATGTATTATATTCATATTTCTTTTGCATTAGTAATGTGAGAATAGTATTATCTGTTAAAGAAGTAGCATGGGAGGACTCCAGGATTCTAATTTCTTGTTCTAGTTTAACTCATTCAGAGTTAATGTGTTTGTCTATTATTGTTTTAATTTAGATGATTATTCCGCTAATGGTGGCCTTCAGAGCATCTCAAAGAGTATTTACGTTCGTTTCTGCAGTATCCTTATGTTTAAGATAATCTATAATAGCCGCTTCAATTTCCTTTTTGTCCTCAGGATCTGATAAAACATCATTGTTAAAGCGCCATTTTTTTGGTGAAGGTTTATTATGACTGCCCGACAATTTAACACTAATACACAAATGATCTGACACTAACTTAGGGAATATATCTGAGTGTTCAATTAAATGAGTGAACGAGCCTGAGATAAGAATGTAATCTATTCTAGTATGAGTTATGTGGGGCGGAATAGAAAGTATAATCTCTGGAATCCGGGTGTTGAAGGCACCAGGTATCTTTGAGGTTAAATTTAGAACATATAGTGTGAACAATCGCATATGATCTGGTGGGGTGATATTTGCAAGTAGATTGTCTATCGATTATCGGATCTAACAGAACATTAAAGTCTCCGCCAACTGTGATAAGATCTTCCTGGGGAAGAAGTTCTATAGATTTTGAGATACCCTTCCAAAAATCTGGATCATCTGTGTTGGGGCCACAGATATTCACCACATGAATAAGGTTTTCTCCTTTCCTTAGGTGGGTAACCAGTAATCTACCATAACTATCATGAGTTTGTGATTCTAACGCAATATTACCTTTTTTAGATATCAAAATAATTACACCCTTCTTTTTATGATCTTCTGGAGAGCAAACAACATGTGAAATCCAAATTATGCTTAATAAAAGTAGCATCTTCTTTAGATAGTTTTGTTTCTTGTAACAATATGATGTCCCCTTTAGTTTTAGCTAAATTATCAAATATGTTTCGGCGTTTGATTGGGTGATTAAGTCCTCTGACATTTAATGATACTATATTGAGATCTTCCGCTATGTTATATGACCTAGCTTGAGCCATCACATGTATGACTGCAAATAAGATGTACTAAACACTTGCGTTATAAAAGAAGTACTGACTTCAAAAATAATCCCTGAATCGTTTCCCAAAAAAACATTCACTGTATACAGAAAACCTGTCTTGGCATAAAAAAAAACCAAAAATGCCAACAGTACACATATACCTTTGAAGGCAAGATGATCTAGTCACAAACGTTAAATATCAAATATTGTATCCCAACATCACCAATAAATCAAATCCTTTAAACACATTAAATGCATAAAGAAAACTTGTATTGACTATGTCCATTCTGAAGATGTCAACAGTATTTAAAAATGAAATAGCATGTAGGCACTCTTGTTTACTCAAATCGAAATACATCCAAAACGATAATAAGAAAAGAACAGAAGACAGAAAGAAAACCAAGAAGAAGGAAAGAACTAAAAACAACTGCGAGCACCCAAGGGACAATCAATATCACATCCAATGACATCCCCCAGCATCTGGGAATCTCCCCCACCCTCCCCACACCCCCCTCCCTCTCAACCCTTCCCTGCAAACCTCGGATGTAGGAGGTGCGATGGTAGGAGCGCCTAGCTGTCGGACAGAGTTACTTACATCCAACATTATATCAACTTCCTATTAAAGACCAACTAAATCTTGGACTTGATTATTGCTAAAGAAGAAGAATACGCCCTACATTCCAAACACATTAGAAAGCAGTGAGGATATCAACAATAAGCAATCTCAATATAAGAGACCCAACAATATATTAAGGGCTGACTAGAAACCACACAATACTCACCTGGTAAAGGAAAAATAAACAGCGAATACAGAAGCATTTAAAGCAACATCCTGGGAAAGAACATCCTAACAACCAAAACTTTGAACAAAGGTAAATTGAAATAAGTGAACATCATGACTTCCTCTTATTAGAAGAGGACTGAGTAAAGTCCATGTCTTGATTAGGTGGACCTTCTAGAAAATTTGATAAATCTTCAGGGTCTGTAAAATAGTGATGCCGACCATTGACAATGATTCTAAATTTAGTCGGACCAACCAAGGAAAACTGGATATTTTTCACTTAGTTTGTCCCGTAGAATGAGAAAGCCTTTCCTTGTGTCCACTGTAGGTTTAGAGTAGTCCTGCATGTAAATTATTTTGTGCCCGTTCCAAATAATTTGACGATTTTTACGCGCAAGGTTGAGGATAGCTTCAGTAGGTTGAAATCTCAGTGGTCTACAAAGTATAGGACGGGTTGTTTGCTGTGAAGAAGAGTTAAAAATCGGAATTGTGTGTGCTTGGTCCAGCTCTAAAGGATTTGAAAATGTTATGCCAGTGAACTGAGGAATCCAATCTTCCAAGAAGGCTAAGCATGACTCCGCTGAATCTTTTGATCCTTCCGGAACACTTAGAATTCTAATATTGCCCCTCCTGTTTCAATCTTCAAGCTCGGCTGTTTGTTTTCTGAGACTGGTTGTCAGATGCCTAAGAGATTTCAACTCTTTGCTGGCTTGAAAGGAAACATCCTAAACATCACTGATTCTTTGTTCTGCGGATGCAATCTTAGAATTGATTGTATTCATGTCCGCCAGGATGGCGGTTAGTTCAAGCTGCATAGCATCCGTATTTTGTTTGGTGGATTTAGCTAAATCATGAACATCAGCCAGTGTTTTGAGAATCATATACATAGTACTATTAATGTCCACTTTAGCTTTGATGGGAGAATCAGATGGAGAGGGATCATCTTTGTTTCTCTTGAATAGAAGTTTGGACTCTTTTTCTGCCATTGTAGCAAACTTGTAAGGACAGGGTGTAGATATTCACGTACTGAACCTACCAACACTAATGGGATATAGGGTACAAATTTTAAAAAAGGAAATGATGGACGGAGCGTTGACAATACAATCACTCACCCCCAGTCAACTGATCTGGGTTTAATCCATCACCGTTCTTTAGCCCACTCTGCCACCCCAGTTCAGACATGGCCATATGCAAATCAGTCTGACCCTGTGCCTCATGGGAACAGTCCAGCCCGAACTGCCAAGCCATGCCTTCCCTGGACCGGAAACAAGCTACCGAGGACCGGTTTCTGGCATTTCAGCCGTCTTCAGCCCCGCTTGCTTGAATCCAGTGGCAAAGTGAGCAAGGGACTCACGTCTGAGCATACCCTGCCAACTTATGGCGAACAAAGAAAAACCAAAGGAAATGATGGACGGAGCGTTGACAATACAAACACTCACCCCCAGTCAACTGATCTGGGTTTAATCCATCACCGTTCTTTAGCCCACTCTGCCACCCCAGTTCAGACATGGCCATATGCAAATCAGTCTGACCCTGTGCCTAATAGGAACAGTCCAGCCCGAACTGCTAAGCCATGCCTTCCCTGGACCGGAAACAAGATACCGAGGACCGGTTTCTGGCATTTCAGCCGTCTTCAGCCTGGCTTGCTTGAATCCAGTGGCAAAGTGAGCAAGGGACTCACGTCTGAGCATACCCTGCCAACTTATGGCGAACAAAGAAAAACCAAAGGAAATGATGGACTGAGCGTTGACAATACAAGCACTCACTCCCAGTCAACTGATCTGAGTTTAATCCATCACCGTTCTTTAGCCCACTCTGCCACCCCAGTTCATACATGGCCATATGCAAATCAGTCGGACCCTGTGCCTCATGGGAACAGTCCAGCCCTAACTGCCAAGCCATGCCTTCCCTGGACCGGAAACAAGCTACAGAGGACCGGTTTCTGGCATTTCAGCCGTCTTCAGCCCGGCTTGCTTGAATCCTGTGGCAAAGTGAGCAAGGCTACAAATGTCACCAACCCCTAGCTTATATCTGAAGACCAACTAACATGGGCCGAAACAGAAAGTGACTGGCGAAAGGCTATCTGAAGCAGTACTACCATCGGGCTCCCTGCAAAGGTATTGACCTTTGAGGAAGCGGTAGATGCTGACTTAAAGAAACTTTTTCAGCAAGAGCATAGACCTTTCCACAATCTCTCAAGAAAAGAACAAGATGTCATTACCAATTCATCGAATAATCAGGCCGTAGTTATTAAACCGGCGGACAAAGGCGGGGCAATTGTGCTATTGGATGCTGCTGCCTATCAGACAGAGTGCCTTCGTCAACTTAACAACACCAGAGCCTACCAGAAATTGACAAAAGACCCCACAGAGAGATTGTCTAGAGAGATACGTTGTATTGTGGAAGAAGCCCTTAGTGAGGGCTGGATAACAGCTAAGGAAGGACAGTTTCTGTGTACTGATAACCCCAGGGTGCCTTATTTTTACCACCTACCCAAGATACATAAGCCACAACGACCACCACCAGGCCGTCCGATTATCTCTGGAATCGGGTCACTTTTAGAACCATTGTCGACATTCGTGGACGTATTCTTGAAACCTATGGTGAGCGAAATGCCGACTTACCTCAAGGACACCAACGATGTACTGAGGCTCCTTCCCGACATCGATTTTAATACGAACACAGACATCCTGGTGTCATTTGATGTAGAGAGTCTTTATACATCGATTCCCCAGTTAGAAACATTAGAAGTAGTGGAAGCACTTCTTACAGAGAGGGAATTGGACTCTATTACCCCAGTGAGTCTAATAATGACACTAGCGAAATTAGCGATGACCGAGAATTTCTTTCGCTATGAGGACTCACTGTATTTACAAATCAGTGGGACCAGCATGGGCAGTATTTTTGCCCCTTCCCTGGCGAATCTATATGTTCACAAATTTGAATCTGACCACATCTTCTCTGAAATCAATCCGTTCACAGACAAACTACGTCTGTGGAAACGGTATATAGATGATGTGCTGGTGGTGTGGAGAGGGAGTGAGGCTGAACTTACTGCTTTCCATGAATGGCTAAATGGCAGGAATCAGTTCCTGAAATTCACCATCGAACACAACAGGACACATTTGCCTTTCCTGGACCTACTTATCACTGCAACGTCCACTGGTCTGGCGTCCGAACTCTACCGCAAGCCAATGGCACGTAATTCTCTTTTGAATTACAATAGTTGTCACCCTAAATCTTTAAGGGACAATTTGCCGTTCGGGCAATTTTTGCGCATTCAGAAGAACTGTTCCTCACGAGAGCGCTTCCAACATCATGCGAGAAGTCTGGAACAAGATCTTCTTCATAAAGAATACCCCAGGGATTTGGTTCGGAGATGCATGAAACGAGCCTCGAATAACAACCGTGAGGGGTTATTGGAGACTTTACCATCTAAATCTGAACCAGAGCGTATGACCTTTGTGAGTACTTTTACAACACAATCCAATAGTATTCAACAAATAGTGAAGAAACATTGGAGTATTCTTAATACGGGAACAGATGGCATTAAGATGCCACTGTTTGCGTTTAAGAGGGGACAAAATCTCAAGGACAGACTCGTGCACACACGGCCAAAAGACGAGTTACCAAGAGCTGTGGGCACCCTGTGGGATATGCCTGCCGTCACTGGGCACCATCCCTGCGGCAACTGTTCCGTATGTCCTAATACTACAAGATCATTAACCATAGACATTGGTACAGATCGCCCCTGGGAACAACGTAGATTCACCACGTGTAACAGCTCCAATCTCATATACCTTGTTACATGCCCTTGTCAAAAAAGGTATGTCGGTATGACGACTCGCAAAGTGAGGACACGGATCACCGAGCACAAAAGTTCGATTCGGTGCACCAGGCAGTCAACGAAACTCACGAATCACTTTTTGCAAGTAAAGCACACTCCTCAGGATCTACACTGGACAGTGTTAGAACAACCACTGATTTCCACACATATTGCCGATACAAAAAAGTTTTTGTTCAGACGTGAACAAAAATGGGTGCACAAGCTTGGGACGGACAGGGATGGATTGAATGAAGACATTCCATGGATGTCTTTATAAAGTCTCTTAGATCCTTGATGGAATGTTCGTCTGACTCACATTATTAAAGTCTCAAAATGATAATAATGATTTGAGATCTATAACATTGCATTAAACTGGGATCAAGGCATGCACTCAGGGAGAGACCATCCACTGACTCTTATGGGAGAGTTAATTTCCTGATTTGGATGATGTAACTGACTGACTGACCTATGTGTGCCTAAAACACGAGGTAATATGTTTCATCAAATCCGTGTTACACCAAATCTTTGTAACTTTGTTTAACTGTAATTATTGAGGCTGGGTCTTAACTGACATAGTGAATATTGATCCTCCGAACGGTTAATAGCGTCTATCAATGGTTACATATGATGCGCTCCGATGATTGCGGGCGCTGGAACTACTACGGGAGTTTTCAAACTACATTTCCCATGATTCCCTGACGCCGTGTGATGACGCCTTGTCGCCACACGGAAGAATCATGGGAGAACATACTTGTAAATAGCGGGACTTCCTGCCCGTTCGGCACCTCCCATAGACAGCCCAGAAGGACGTCTGGAGTACCGACGGGCAGGTAAGCCACCGGAGAACGATCACCGCCAGCGGGTGCAGCAGCACTCGCCCTGACGCGCTTGTTGGTAACTCAATGACAGCGCACGAGTGTTAAGCTAATTTTTACTCGTTATGGTGATTCTCACCAGTTCGAAGGAGGGGGGCGTTTTTTATAAAAAAGCATAAACCATGCAAACGAGCAATAACCTTTTTTAAGCCTCCCTAAATGTGACGAGGGTTCTTCCTCGGAAGTGCCGATCATAGCAAATTACACGATGGTTGGCTCCGCTTTGTAGGTGCTTCCTCTGACCCTTTTTTGCCCGTGCTTTTATCCATGTATTATTTCCCACAGAGCGGGGCTCCCTGCTACCTGCGCTGATGCCGGGTGAGGTGAGGCGCAACTCTCCTTGATAATAGGTGAGTGTATGTGACTAGAGGTCATGCAGCTCTGACATAAATCACAGCTGTGTAGTTGTGACACATAGTTATGGACATCACTAGGAGGGTGTGAGCCTCAGTGAATTGATAAAGCTGTGGTGTTCTATATATAAAAAACAGTCTAAGAAAAATATCTTAATGTGTTTTCTTTCTCCATTTCTTTTGCATATTGGTGTGTTTGTCACTTTTGAAATTTCCACAGTCCAGGAGAGCAAAAAAAAGGTGATATTGTTTACACTTTATTTACTTTAAATATTCCACTACAAGCAGTAGAATGTATAGGTCCTGAAGAAGCAGTAGGTGACCTCTGGGCCCAAGGTAAACACTGCAGAAACATGTCGACCATAAGAACTGTCAAGGTAGTTGTTTGCTGAAGCTACCTTTTCTCCACTGTTTTTAATATTGGGAAGGGAAGGTCTTTATTAAATTGTTTTCCGTCCCTTACCCTATTTTAATGGCACCACTACCATTTATATCTAATTTGTTTAATTTCACGTTTTTTGCACTGCTTGTGAGCAACCCCTGGTACCTACTCCTCGATTAGACCATTCATTGGGGCACAAATAAACACGACTAGAGCACTATTGTGCGTGCTCGTATACTGAGTGACTTCCAGTGAGCCTCAAGATGTTTGTCCCAAATGATGAAGGGCGGTACAGGTCGGTTGCCTGATGGGAACACTATCAGTAGGTCTGAAAGTGCCCAGTGAACGACTCCTGTTAATACTTCTTTCACACCCTGTAGTCCTTTTTCTTGGAGACATTGACCTAATGCTACTCTGTTGTTGGTAGAATATCTGAAGCAGATACACACACTGAGATGAAGCGTATAGTGATGCCGACCATTGACAATGATTCTAAATTTAGTCGGACCAACCAAGGAAAACTGGATATTTTTCACTTAGTTTGTCCCGTAGAATGAGAAAGCCTTTCCTTGTGTCCACTGTAGGTTTAGAGTAGTCCTGCATGTAAATTATTTTGTGCCCGTTCCAAATAATTTGACGATTTTTACGCGCAAGGTTGAGGATAGCTTCAGTAGGTTGAAATCTCAGTGGTCTACAAAGTATAGGACGGGTTGTTTGCTGTGAAGAAGAGTTAAAAATCGGAATTGTGTGTGCTTGGTCCAGCTCTAAAGGATTTGAAAATGTTATGCCAGTGAACTGAGGAATCCAATCTTCCAAGAAGGCTAAGCATGACTCCGCTGAATCTTTTGATCCTTCCGGAACACTTAGGATTCTAATATTGCCCCTCCTGTTTCAATCTTCAGGCTCGGCTGTTTGTTTTCTGAGACTGGTTGTCAGATGCCTAAGAGATTTCAACTCTTTGCTGGCTTGAAAGGAAACATCCTAAACATCACTGATTCTTTGTTCTGCGGATGCAATTTTAGAATTACTAGAAAGCACCAGCAAGCTGATAGTGGCCCGCTCCTTAATACTGCATTAATTTGCCCGCCCAACAACCAAATGAGAAGAAATGTGTCCACGCCTACACAATTTCTAACAGCCCAACACCCTCAATAACAGTGAACCGAACTTCATAGGCACTTGGAGCCGCCATTTTAGGGTCAGGTTGCAACAGCGAAAGTACGCCACACAGGATATAAATACCTCACCGGAGAAAGTATTTGGGAAACAGATGATTGATCAATTTGTTCAAAGGGGAATTTTGCGATCTCTGTTTCCCGATCCCAGCAAAATCATCGACGGGGTTTTCTCCACACTCCGCAGCCCTTAAACATTGGAAATGACATCTGCAGCAACAGCACTCAATCAGCAACAGGAATCAGTTCCATTAAAATGCTGACGATTCCAAAATCCTCTGGAGTTCAACCATTCCGTCTCCGTGCACGACAGAGCGACGGGATCAGGCAGCCATCGGCTCTAACAGCCAAGCCACACCCCCTTACGACCTCTAATTGAAGCCAAAACACTAATGTTACAAAAAGTAATGCAACTAATTTTTTGTGTTAATGCCAAAGCACACCGTCCTAAGTCGACTTATCCACCTAGCCTCCTCTTGTCTCAGCCTTAATTCCATGTTCCCCCTCTCCTATCTTTATCCATTTTTTTGATCCTATTGAATTTGAAACGGACGTTATCTGGATGACAGTCCCTTATGTGCTGTAGGATTGTAGATCTAACATCATTTTTGGCAATGGATGTACGGTGTTCCTGGATCCTCATTTGTAATACTTTCTTCGTACTCCCAATGTACACTTTCCCACAAATACATACAATCGCATATATTACGGAATAGCTATTGCAGTTGATAAATTCATTTATGCAATAAGTTTTGCCCATGTTGTATTTGAACTCATTTAATCTCTTAAGCCCAAGTCCACAAATGCTGCATGAACCACACGTCCGAAAACCATCAAGTTGAGTAGGCAACCAGTTGGACACTGAACCTCCTACTGTCTTCTTGATAGTTACTTGTGATTTTATTGCCAATCGGTCAATCAAAGGACCTTTCCTATATGTCAGCTAATTCTCCTTCCTGGATGCCTGGACCAACCTTCAGTAACATTTCCATAATTGGTGATATGTTAGTTAGTTAAGGCCTGACCCTCAATCCCCTTGCCTTTGCAATAGACGAGAGAGATGAAAGTGATAACATACCCCTATGGAAAGCACTGCAGCTAACCTCCACAATCTCAATACCAACACCCTGGTTAGGGGAACCCTCAGGGGAAGAGCAACACAGAGTCCTGCACAGAATCAAATGGTCGACCAAGCAAGGGGTCAAACTCTTGGCATGGATCGAAGCAAGGAAGTCTGACTGCAATCAAACCAGCTTCACAACTGTAGCCGACCATTAGGAGGGTCTTGTGGCTGACCTCCAGAGGGCGCTGGAGAACGGCGATCGAAACATTCTACCAGGTGCCCCCGATACTCAAAGGAAATCATTGCCAGCAAACGGGCACTTAACAGGGCATTAGCCGCTAGACGACGAGGTTCCAAAGTGGGAAATGGCCCAACTATTAGCCGGCTTAGGGCATCCCACAGGAAGCAAGTATGGGAGCACCAAAAAAAAACTTAAGGAGGAAGCGTGTCTTAAAATCTTCACACTACTAAAAGATAAAAAACAAGCCTGTCTTAGGAGATATATTAACTGTCTAGATAATCCAGGGCCCACGACAGAGAACGGAGTGGTGGAACGGGACGGTAAGGTACGTGAACCGGCTATACACAACACAACATAAGAATCACTGAAAGCAAACTGCTCACCACCACCAAGGAATGATGGGGCTACAGGGCCCAACAGGATGCAGGCCATCGTATTCAATGCTAACCCCTTTGTACAACTTTGAACTCGTGATGGCAACAATACCAGTTTCCTGGAGGAGTTAAATTCTTTTCCCCATCCACAAATTGGAAGACTGCTCCAATCTGACAAATTATAAGCTCATTGTACTACTAGATCTAGAAGCATAGGCCTATGCACACATCCTGCTAAAAAGAACAGGAAACTTGGGCCACCGACAAGGGCATTCTTTTGTTACATCAATCAGGCTTTCGACCAAACTGTTACACAATGGACAATCTCCTGGCCCTGGCGCATCTCTCGCTGGCTGTTAGGAAGAAGCCCCCCTCTTCTACTGCTTTGTAAATTATAGTACTGCCTTCGACAAAGTGGACTGGGGCAGGCTTTGAGAGAAGCTAACTGCCTGGGGATTCCACTGCAGCTCTTCAGGGCGCTTTCATCATTACACCAAGCAACATGGGTCAGTGTAACAACAAGTTCCATCCCAGACACAGCAAGAGTGCATACTCCCAACAGCCTCAAACAAGGCTGTGTGCTGGCCCCCCTTCTCTTTTAACCTCTATACCGCAGATATGGGTACAGCTTTTAAAGGAGCCAGCCTAGTGACACCAAGGCTGGCCAGTCTATGCATCTAAATCTTGCAATATGAGGACGACACAGCGATCATGGTCCGCACCAGGGCTGGCCTAGAGAGGGCCGTCAACGCACTCTATTGTTACAGCCAATCGAATAATCTACTGGTGAACCAGAATAAAACCAAAATTGTAGTATTCGGTAAATACCCCCACAAAAAACACTCTTACTAGCAACTAGCGGATCATCAAATAACGACAGCTCCAGTTTAAAACTACCTTGGGGTGTTGCTATCGGAAAGGGCCAATGCAGCAGCCCACCTAAGGAATAATAAAAACAAGGGCTCAACAGTTGTCCATCAACTAAAGCTCCTTAGTGGCTGCCTAAAAAGCCCCACATCGGAACCCATGCTGACAGTATTAAGAGCAAAACTGATCCCGGCTCACCATCATGGCCACATGGCCTTCCCTGGAGCTCTTGACAACTTCCTAACAGATTATCAGATCAAGGCTTACAAGACCATACAATTTGCTTCTCGCAGGCCAGAAGATCCATAGTGTGGCTGGAACTTGGCTTCAGGAGGCCAGACCTTGCAGGACAGGGGGACCTTTTAAGGTACTACCTTAGGGTCATGTGTGCCCTTGAGTCATCACTCAAGTACCATCTGAGGGCAATTTTTGTAGAGGTAGGTTCCCTGTGTCAACTACAGCTGGCAAAAGCAATAAGTTCCTTAAAATTCAGGCATGAAAGCCTGCTCATGCAAGATATCCCACTATCAGTTTGGGAAAAAGCTGTGAATACGCAAACACTTCAAACATCCTTTGAACAAGACTTGGGGAGCAGTGGTAGAAGTGGGCGGCATTGGCATGGCACGGTGTGCCCCTACTTCTTTAATTCAATAGATTCCATTCCCCTACTTTTTTAAATTTTCAACGTGTACAAGGACGGCAGAAATAGTCAAGGCCTACAGATAAGGCTCAGCGTTCAGGGTTTTGATGGGCAGAGAAGGAAAGGACTCTGTCTTTTTCTTCTTGCCCAGAGAAGACAAGGACAGTCTCCACTTCTGCTCAGCAGCTGGCAGCCGCCTCCCCCCCTCGCTTTCTTCGTCTTATTACCTCGCTTTCCCTCTAGCTCCCCCTCACTTACTGAAAACCGTGACTTCAAGATATGTTTCTCAACTTCTCTTTCCTCCTTTCGTATATTTGTTCCGCCGGAAAATGGATCCAAAAAAGAAAGACACTTTTGCTGGAAACGTCGTCTTTTTCTGACATTTTTCTATATAAAGTGCAGCTTCAGGAATAAAAGGTTCAAAAGATGAAAAATAAATAAATAGCTAAACAAAGCAAGATAGAGTGGTCTCAAAGTGGCCAGATTGATTTTATTCACACCCAAACACATCAGCGTCACTGTACAGAGTTTGTCAGTGAGTAGCTACTTTAGCTTGCTTGTATTTCTATGAAAAGCATTGTTTTCCCCAGGTGGGGAAGTACACCAATCCTAGAGGTACTGCAATGTGTGATTGATGGGTGGATTGGAAAACAAAATGTGTACCGTGGCTCTGTGTTCAGGAATGGGGTCTTTTTAAACCATATCGCTGACGTAAGGGTATAAGCTATGGATATTGGAACAAGTCCCTTCCGGGCCCTGTAGTCAAGTCCTTAACTTTTCAGGCAAAAGCACTCACTGATTTCTGAATAGTGAGTGTAAAAGCGTTAAGGTAACCATGTTGTTCCTGCTTACATTTCACATGCTTTACTTAATCTTGCATTCCCTATGAGTGTTTACTTTTTTCAGGATGTTGTTACATTTTTTTAGGTAGCATATTGCTCTTGTCTACTGCGTCATTTGAACTGAGTGGCACGTAGGTGATTATAGCGAGGCACAATTGGGTTGGAGCTGCAGGCAGCACAAGTTTCTCTAAGTGGGGCAGTATTGTGTTCAGTGGGGGAGAGGATGTGGCACTAGGACCAGAGCTAACAAATTTGGAATTGGGGAACCAGGTTCAGCCTTCATGACCAATCCCCCAGACCACTCTCCTGACGGAGCACATTCCTATGCTAGAACTTAGAAGGCTCCAAAAGACCTTAGAAGCCTGGTGTCTTAGCACCAGCCGGTGGACGCAAGCGGGGGCAAGTTTGGGTTAACCTTGAAGGTCTGTCCACAACAATCCATACTGAAGTTTACCTCCAGTCTTGCGGGCAGACGTATGAAGAAGCACACCCTAGAGCAACAGTGACTCTGTCAATGAGGTCACAGGACCCTTCAGAAGGGTCGGCTTTAGGGCCGTGCGACCCGTGTGACTGCACCGGGCGCTGACTTTGGGTGGGGTCATCGTGTTTGAAAGTATATTATGGTTTTTAAAGCACTTGCTGCCTCCTTCCTGGCCTCCAGTAATAGTTAGCAACAATAAAAAATGTATAACTCAGTTGATTAATGTTCTTCCTAGAGAGAGATCAGAATTTTCTCTAGTGGAAGTTTTGACTTGTGGAAAGGTAGCGTAGAGGGTTAATGTGCCTGCAGTAAAGAACATGTAAAATGCAGATCACAAAGTGGACGTAATGTAAATAGGTTAGTGGGTACTGCTTTTGTCAGAGATCTGTTGTTACTTGCAGTGTATAAGTTAAAATCCTAACAAAGAAGAGTGAGCTATAAACTGTCATCTAAGAGCTGCATGCAAACTGCAAGGAATAAATTAGAGCTTTATGGTTTTCCCCCAGTCTTTAATTATACTAATATTACAAAAAGTGTTAATTTGGCTAGAAATCAATTCTGATTATTATAAAGACCCCCCAGTCATGGTATTACGTCTTAAATTCTGAGTTTGTGTTTCTCCAGACCAATCACGATTAAACTATACTGCCTACTAGTATGGTTGTCATGTGACTCCTACACCTTGCAGTCCTTTGTCTTAGGTGACATTTCCTATACAGTGATTTACACACATACATTTTTCTCTATAGTGTGTGTGATGTAAAGTGCTCTGACTCCCTACACTGGTATGAGTGGTGCTGTAAATCAAATTAAATGCATCTGAGATTGTGGTTATTAAAACTTGAGGAACGCTGTTAAAGGGTGTTAGTGAGGGAATCTGTGGTAGAGGTGGTCATTGGGGGACACCAACAAACATTGTTGCACAGGGCGCCACCAGCGCTAAAGCCGGCCCTGCCCTTGAGGCCAGTCCGCCTCACCCATTCGCACCTCCATTGGCCTCGTTTCAGCAGTATTAGCTACAACTCATCAAGGATCGGCAAAGCAGGATTTGCAGGCGCACCAGAGTAAGTTTGCAAACTTCACAGTCTCTGCTTCATGCACAAGAATTTTTAACATCTGCTGCCTGCTTTGGGGCCACTGGAATTATGCAGCCAAGAAGGATAAAATGATGCTGCAGTGTTGACTAAATCATGCATCAAAAAAAGGCTGCAGCTAATGCAGAATATATTCTGATACTTTATTATTTTGACATTTTTACACATGCTAATAGTCTCTGGAAAGATTTTGCCTTATTAGTACCAGTGTAACATACAAATGCAGCAGTGAGAATGGTGACCAGTCAACCTTTGTAAAGGGCCGTCCACCCTGCAGCAACAAAAGTCACATTTGTTAGTAACTTTTGATCTGTTTGAGCTACAAACAATTTATTAGAATTGTTAAATTATGCAGCAGATGATGGATTATGTGGCAAATAAGGCAGAACCATAATTATATAGAAAACATATGTAAACTAGGCTATTTTGCCATTAATATTTGAACTGCTCTTGTGGAAATAGAGAGAAGTGCCGATGACAGAAACTCCATGGCATGGAGACAAATGGCTTGTGCTTCCGCTTTTAAGTATATTTGGGACATTCTGTGACTGGAAACGTATCCCACTTTGTGAATGTATTGTAATGTCAATAACTCATATTAAACCTTAAAGAAAACGTGTATCCATTGGTTGAATTTCATTACAAGAATGGAGGCTACATTATGCAAAGTCTTTTAATGCAGTCTCCAAGCAGCCGCATGTGTCATAATACAAAGGTTTCATAAAGAACATTGAAACAAGGTAAAAGATATGACATGACAACAATCTGCCTCTTTTAAATGCGGCTCCAAGCAGATAAGTACCTCTCTCTCTCTTATTGAAATTTCGTTATTTTTACTGTTTATGGTTATTGGTGGCCTAATCCCCACCTTCACCTCACTCCCCCTCTCCCCAACGATCTGTAATTTATTGAGATCTTCCTTATGTATTTTCTATGTTTGCCACATTAAGTGTCTTCCCTTTCAGCTTTGGTAATTTTATGGATAAAATGATGTTTTTCAGTCCTACCGCTATCCTGCCGCAGTTCTCATTGCATTGGCGAGTGCATACCTCGTTTGCCCACTCGCGTTGCCGGTAGACAGATGTGTACTTCACTTTCCCGTTCGCGGCAGTTTCCCAATAGACGCGAGCGAGGTGGGAGCCTTCCTCTCGCTCCCCGCTCGTACCGGCCGGTTTATGGCCATTGTCTGCATCCCCGACATCGGGTCTACCGCGAGGTGCGTACCGCGGTAGACCCCTTTCACAGATCGGATAATCTTGAATTTAGACGCGTACTAGGACGTGTCAGAATTAGAGGAATAGTCCTTAGGAGCAAGCACGCTTCGTGCATAGCTTCCCAAGGGTCTTTCCTCACCTTCCTCGCGATCGTCAGTTGACGATCAGCTGTTTTTCTTCGTGCCTCTGTGTGTGTTGAAGTTTATAGCAAAACCTGGCCATTAGTTCATTTAGTTATATTTTATTAATCCAAAAAAAAAAAAGGGAAAAAGAGAGAATCAAGGGGAAAATCACCTGCTATTGATTCTATATATATCATTATATTAAAATTAAAAAAAAATGTTTTAAAAGAAGGAGAGGTGGAACAGTTGTCTGACCCTGATTCAGAGCAGGCTAGCACCACTCTTCCTAATTTTGATAAGGAGAGTTTTAGACTACTACTCCAAAGGGAAATGAGGTCATGTATGTTAGAGACCCTTGGTCAGGTCATACCCCACAAAAGACCTCTCCCTTCCCAAGTGGACGAATTTAATGAGCTCCCTGCCTATGATGATCTACATTTAAGGGGTAAGAGAAGTAAAACATTTAATAATATTGAATTTACTACCCCTGTGAGCACTGGTGGTCCTAGCACCTCTTCAGATATGGGAGGTCAATAACTCATATTAAACCTTAAAAAAAAGTGTATCCATTGGTTGAATTAAATAACATAATATGCTGTAACTGTTCAGTGAAATGCCAAACATATACTACACATTGGGATGTTTTGCACATTCTGGCCACACCTCTGACTCCGCCCACTGATCCAATCCTCTGGTTATTCCTGCCCTGATTCTCCGCCCACAGTTACCCTACTTTTTTCCCCCACTTCGACTACTGTTGGGGAGTCTTCGACATAACCCATTGACAGAGGCACTGGATAAAACATACAGCCCAGTAAAGGCACAGTCGTATTTTAAATTACTGCTCTCTGCCCAGGCCCACACAAAAATCTGACTTCAACTTGCTTTGGTTAACTATGAGGAAGCACACCCCTGCAGGCTTTTAAAATACCACAAACAATCCTGGCTGCACTTACTGTGCTGATGCTCCAAACTGGCCGAGGAACGGCATTGCATGCTCCTGCCCCTGTTTCGGCTGAAAGGTATTAAGTGCTGCAGAGAGGCATTCCACTTGTGCTTCAGCGAAAACTGCCCTCAATTCCTGGCTAGACTAGGGAAATTTACTAGCACTGTCCGAAGCTTACTCACTTAAGCAGCTACCATGAACGCCCCTACTGCACAGGACCCTTCACCAGCTGATAAAATGTAATCGTCCCACGCTGATCTGAAGGCCGTTTGGAGTATTCCAGACAGGAGGCAAATCATCAAACACGCAGCAGGCACTTCGCCCTTACAGAGTCATGGAGGCACGTTGTGTGCATCCGCAGAAGTTGCATCAAGAAGCCCGCAGCGGACACAGGAAATCCCGCGCTCTACCAGCACAACATCTCGACAGTGGCATCAGAGGCCCGCAACCGCCAACTGCAGGGGCCGAAACAGCAGGAGGTCCTAGGAGTCTCCTGTAGTGACGGAGCAACCCGGCCCGCACTATACAATGTTTTGAGGAAACACGCACCTGGAGGGCGAGCTCGCCCAAAGGCATAAATAAAGGGGCGCATGACCGCTCAAGGTCTTGGCCCATACCATAACACTGTGTACACGTTGTATGTATTACCCTCTCTGCCCCTAGGCCTTACCTAACTTTAGACGGAGTTTCCAGGCGCCCCCAAACTCCTCCCTCCCTTCCACCCACGCCTCTGCTGTCCCAGGTCGAGTCTCCTGCCCAGCTGGTCGCAGTGAGTTGCGGCGCGCATCGGCTGCTGCATGCGCCCGAAGTGGTGTCCTCAAGACCGATGAGACCGCAAACACGAGACAGCAGTGGGTGCCCACCCTGTATGAGCTGCGGCGAAGAGGAGCTCGGGCAGAGGCGCCCGCACAGGAAGGTGAGCGCGGAGAGCGAACGCACGGCCCGAGTCACTGTCACGTGACTCATCAAGTCATGCCCTGCTTGAGTGCATCTGCCCACATCACCGCCAGGCTGCAGGGAGCGTGTGTGGCACGGAGCTGCGTCCTCCACCCCTCCCAAGGTCTCACTCACACATGCGTCTGCCCCCAGAGTCTGCGTGTCAAGAAGGAGGCATACGGCTGTATCAGGCTACAGAGCAGGAGCCCTGGAACAAGCCTTGGCAAAGGGAAGTGCACCACAGAGCCTGCATCTGAGTCGCGTCATTCAGGCACTGTCACGACGGCCCAGCAGCAAGGGTGTGAGGTTCCACGCTGCGCCACAGCACCAAGGGCAGTTTTGGAGACCATCAGGCATTGGAACAACCAGTTTCACGTCATCCTAAGCACAGGATCTGCGCCCACAGGTACCTCACCATAAGGGATGAGCGCTCCAAATCAGAACGGCCCTATCGCCCCGGCACCTCAGCTACAGCCCCTCCAACAAGCCCCACAATAGGTGGGCCATGCCACAGCGGCCCCCTTTCAGTGTACTGGCTGATCCTGCAATGGCTGCGTCACAATGGAAATCGTGGATTGGTCACCTGGATCACTACTTTGTGGGGATGAGGGAGACTGATGGGAAGGTGAAAAGGTCGCTTCTCATGTGTTATGGAGGCGGTGAGCTATACGATCTGTTTGAAACCCTACCGAATACTGCGGGCGACAAAAATTATGACGCAGCGGTGGCAGCCTTGAACAGGCATTTTGACCACCAATGTAACCCGGATTTCGGGATACTCAAGCTGCGCCAAGCGAGGCAAGGGGAGACGGAATCAATTGACGTCTTCTACGCACGTCTACGGAAGCTGGCGAGCTCATGCACGGTCCCGGACCAGCGGGAAAAAATCAGGGCACAAATCATACAGGGCTGCAAATCGAACACGCTGCGCCGCCTGATAGTCAGGCTGCTGGGCATATCGCTGGACGAGATTCTGGTGCTCGCAAGATGACATGAGCTGTTGAATGCTCGGGCTGACGAAATGGAAGCGGTCCTTAATCGACATCCAAACCCCTCGGGACCACCTCGGCCACTGGCGATAAAGGAAGAAAGAGTAGACGTCATTCAGAGACGCCCAGCAGCGCCTCGAGGGAACAGGAGGCCATTGCGCAGTGGGTCGTGCAGGCAACTGCGGCCTTGAACACCAGCCGGCTGGCCTGTGTTTTGCAAGGGGAAAGACCTGCTCCCGGTGTGGGAAGCTAAACCACTTCGCTAAAGTGTGTCGGAGTGGGAGAACAAGAACCAATGCCTCGGGACAGCGAGGAATGTCGACAGCAATCAGACAGCTGTCGCTGGAAGACCCACTGGAGCAGATGGACACCGCCCTGCTGGGGTACGTTTTGGGCAAAGAGGATGATGACGTCTTCGTGGTATCGTTAGTGAGCCGGGACGGCTCACTCCGTCGACCCCCGCCCATGTGCTCCATCACAGTGCAGGATCCACAGTCAAGGCGCTCATAGACACCGGAGCCTCTGTAAATATCATGGACAGTGACCAGTATGAACGACTATCCCCACGACAACTACTGTCACCCTCAAAAGCAAAAATCTATATGTATGGACTCACTGGGCTGCTTCCCCTGCGCTGAGTCATCAAGGTTGAAGTGGCCAGCGAAGGGCACCGCATCCACACGCGGTTCCACGTCACCAAAAGAAAGAGGGGCACGCTCCTTAGCTGCCACATGGCGGAGGACCTGGAGTTCGTTTTCTTTGCCCACCAGCTACACGACTTACATGCCCACGACATCCTCATGGAGTTCCCTATGCTATTCAAAGGGCTTGGCTGCCTCAAGGGAAAACTGTTGAAACTGCACATCGACCCCACAGTCAAACCAACTGCGCTCCGGCAACAGACAGTGCTATTTCACCTACGCCCTCAGGTAGAGGAAGAACCGCGGAAGCTAGAAGAGCTGGAGGGGATTGAGAAGGTTTTGGACCCCCACCCCGTGGGTGTCACCCCTGGTTGTCGCTCCCAAGCCAAAACAACCCGGAGCCATTCGACTGTGTGTGGACATGCAACTTCCTAATCTGGCAGTGAAGCAAGGATCAAGCTGCTGTGCAAGCACGGAGAGTAACCTCCAACGAGAAGGCGAGCCGTGCGCGGAAGGCGTGGGTGACGGATATTCGAGTGGGTGACCATGTCATAGTGAAAGGCCGGAATCCTGGATGGATATATTGCACTCCGTACGAGCCGGAGATGTGAGAAGTCACGGAGGTTTGGGGAACCATGGTTTCCGCCCTGTGTGGACATCGCACTTTTGCAAGAAACATCTCCTGGTGCAAGAAAGTGAACACCGAACCAAGTGGAGAAAACGGAGGTGACAATGGAAGTGGGGGAGAAGGAGAAGAAGTAATGTCACCACCCAACTCCCCAGGAGGAAACAGCGATTGCTCGCCAAGGGGTCCAGAGGAAAGCATACCCGCAGGTGAAGAACCACCAAGAGTCAGTCCGAGCCACTCGTCATCTGGCAATAACCTGGCTGGGGCAGGGGATACAAACAACTCCTGGAGCCAGAGGTATGGTCTCCGGCCCAACCCTGTCCCCAGTCAGACACTCTGAGACTTTGTATGCTGCATGCCCGAAGGTGGACCTGTAGATGTTCGGCATCAGTGTATCTAAAGAAAAGGAGGGATGTAGTGACGGAGCTACCCAGCCAGAAATATACAATGTTTCGAGGACACACGCACCCGGAGGGCGGGCTCGTCCGAAGGCATACATAAGGGGGCGCATGACCACTCGAGGTCTTGGCCCGTACCATAACACTGTGTACACGTTGTATTTTTTACCCTCTCTGCCCCTAGGCCTTACCTAACTTTAGACTGAGTTTACAGGCGCCCCCAAACTCCATATCTCCTAATAAGCACCTAGTACTTTAAAACTTGAAACCCTAAAACCTTCCGAACATTGCGTTTTAAAGCTCATTATTAACGCAACCAATTAGTATTTTAGCTATGTTTTAACACTAGCAGAACCAATTGATCAGCACCTATTCCTAATTTTTTTTTATTATTACGTGTTTAGCTCCTATTTTTATATCACGGTTTATACATGTAATGATTTTAATTAATCTAACATGAATAAATAAACTTAAGTGGAATGTTTGTCGTAGAGATTGTGTGGATATCATACGGAATGAATGGAGTACGAAAGCTGGAGGCTATGCCAGGAGACAGTTGGGTGGGATATTCTTCCTATCACTATCCACTCTTATTCTTCTAGCAAGACAGTGGAAAGGGGGACAGCCAAACATATATACCACTTACCAGCCAGTCAGTCAGTCAGTCAAAGAACTTTATTTCGGTAAACATACCATAAAAAGGCCATACACAGAATACACATCGAAATAACAATTAGGACTAATAATACTAAATTTAAATATGTTAAAAATCTCATATAAACAGTTCCTTCAAATATTAAAAACATCAGTTAAAACACCAGAATATCAATATATAAAATTATTATAAAAGAAGTGTGACACCCCCAGAAGGTGACCATTAGAGCGGAGTATGAGCTTCCAACTTTAGTATTGCACATCTCGTATACCACATAGACTGAAGAAATCTGGCTGTGGCGAACACTATCAGGGGGGTGGTTTCATATTTAAGAATCTTAAAAACCTCTCTGTAGGTCCCGAAAGCCCCTAGCCCTACATAGCTGCAAAATCCATTTCTCCCTTGCCCTGGCGTACCACTTACCTGTATCCTTGACAAGGACAGCCAGTTTGGGCTGTTACTCTGTAATGGTAAAGCGATGATAACTGTATGTATAAAATGTAATAAAATACTTTGAAATTGTAGTGTCCTGCAGGACACGTTCTAGTGTTTTTCCATTTCCTGTAAGCCAGCCACTCCCTCGAGGGCTGGGCACACTACACCCCCTCACCCATCCATCACGGGTGTGACGAGTCACGTGACCCCGCTAATAAAAGGGCCCGGGTGCACGTGCTCGTGGCCAGTTTACATACATACTATCCTGCGTCTATCATTGCAGCGTCATGTGGGCCTCAGGCCCAACACCACATTGGCGACGAGGCGGGTAGCTAACCCCGCATGCCTGCCGCTCGGCGCTTCATCATTCCTCGTGGGGGAGGAATTAGGCCTGGTATACAGCACCCCACTTCTCGTCGTTCGTGGGGGAAGAAAAGGGACGTGCCTGAGAAGCGGCACCCCACAGCGTTTCCCACAGCCCCAGCGACTGTAAGGGTGATCTGATGCATCGCCGCCCTCCACAGTCACAGAGCGGCCACCACATCTAGCCGTGCCCCCACCCGACGTCTGAAGCAGACTAAGGAGGCCGGAGGTCCAGGGCAAGCACCTCACCACATCGCCACGTTCCTCGCCAGTGCAGCCAGCAGGAAACATCGGGCGTGAAACTGCCGCCCCTTGCCCCAGCACAGCTACCGGGGACTGCTGTGCCTCTGGCACCGGGGAAAAGAGGGGAGGCGACGCTGTCCCGGTGAGAGCCTGCCGCACCTCACCCCCGCCGCGTGAGAGGGAGAAGGGAGCGCAGATCCCGGTGAGAGCTGCACTCCCAGAAGCCGGCGAGGAGCACGTCCGATGGCCTGCAGGGCGTGTGAAGAGCCCTGGGCCTGCGAGGACGTGGCGTCCGGGTGTCCACCCCGGTAAGGCCTGTCGCCCTGCCTGCCAGGAAAAGAGCCCCGGAGAAGAAGTGCGGACCGGACAGTGCCCACCTGCGCCGGCCGCAACGGTGCCCAGAAAGAAGCGACCGACCGGAGCCCACCCGCGTCGGCCGCCACTGAGGTCCCTCGCCACGGAGTGCGGCCCGGCCAGAGCCCACCTGAGCCGGCCGCGATGTGACCCCCAGCGGAGAGGAACACCGGCCGGGCGGAGCCCACCCGCCACGGCCGCAACAAGAGAATAGGCCCGTAGGTCGAAGGTGAGCCCGCGAGCTCTAGACTGCCTGGGGGGCCGCATGAGCATGAAGCGACCCCCCCAAATGACTGTAGTAAGCGGAGCCCACCCGCAGTCAATTCGTGCGCCCACACACCTGCGAGAGCCCACCTCGCCGCACCCGGTCGGAGCCGTAATGACACCCCCCCCCCCGCCGCGCAGCGTGTGACGAGGCTGCTGTGGGGTAAAGGACACCAAATACTGCCCGCAGCTAACACACACACACGATCCCAGGCAGTGGCTGAAGTGGTATGAGACTGCCGTACGAGGCCGACTGCACCAAGAGACAGTGTGCAACCACTGCCGAGGGTAACGCAGATCCTTCCCCGCCCGGACAGCGTGTGAAGAGCTGCGGGCATCCCGAGGACATGGCAAAACTCTCCACATGTGTGCCCCATGCACAATACTACAGCCCCCCAACTAAGTGGCAGACTAGACTCACCTCAGACGGTAAATCTCGCAGAGGGGCACGTCCATGATCCGTGTGTGTTGGACCCCCAGGAGCGACCAAGGACTGTCACGAGTAGCAGCCACTGCAGTCCGAGGATCAGGAGAGGCCCCAGAGGCCTCCGCGAGGCATGGAGCACGGAGGAACCCAGCAGGGCTCCAGCAGAAACTTCAGCCACAACTGGAAGAAAGCAACACTGACACCCAGTGGCCGGTTGGCCACACTGCAGGCCAAGCACACAGCAAGCCGAGGGATAGACAAGCATTGGACAAACCAAGTGCCACAGCCACATCGCCTCCACACCAGAGATCTGGGTACGACAGCACAGCACAGGACTAGATTTTTGAAAGGGAAAACCAGCTGCAACTATCCAAACAAGGAAGGACACGCAGCCCCACCAAACAAGAGTGCCTGGGCCACCATAAAAGCCCACCGAGCCACATAGCACCTGCCCATTACACAGCATATCCGACATAGCCCAGGAGATGGGCATTTGGTTTACACAAACGAGCCTAAGGAAATGTATCCGCCACCCTATTAATCAAGGTACCTGCAGGATCATCGACCCCGCCTCAGGCAACAAGCAGTGAAAATAGCAGAGTGACCCGCCTGGTACCGGGACTATCGCTACTAAACAAAGCTGGTGGCAGAAAATATCCTGAAACCCCGAAGGCCCCCCCCCCCCCTGCGCCCACAACACTAGCACAAGACTGTCACAGCGCGGATACGAAGTGCCTCAGGAACTATCAGGCACGGCTCTATCGCGCCACCGCAAGCGTCTCCACGCCCAAGCAGTCAGACATGACTTGTGTGGACCACCCAGGAACAAAGGAGCCTACAAGGCTCAGCACGACAAGATCCTCACGGAAAAGCAGTCTCAGCACTCCCACGCCTCGGGACCCTATCAGAAATAGAAGAGGCACTGGCTGCCAGAAGCCCAGAGCACCACGCAAGACAGCCACCACCAGTGAAGAGGTCGTCGTCACCCACCCTACTGGTGGACAACTACAAGCTACAACGCAAGCACCTCATGGCCAGAAGAGAACGTCCACAAACGAGACCAGACGCTCAAAGGACATTACAATGCCAGAAGCACGCAGGAGGTCGCACCTGTGAACCTGACGGCACAGTCAGCACCCAGGAAACCTCTCCACACAGAAACACTGCTGAACGCAGGTCGGAGAGCACACACATCTCCACCGTCACAGCGAAACCCTACGGCGGGCCGAAGACCACCAACAGTGTCCTCCCTCGCACTGCCTCCAGATGGAGTCTGCAGGGACCCACCACAGGCAAGAGAGGAGTCGCACACCCCACGTGGCAGGCCGCCACAGCACCATGTGCTCCAACAAACAGCGACACAAGACCGGACGTCACGTCGCCCAGCAAGCAGGAAACACGTCACCAAGTGACTAATCCATACAAACACGCCAGAGCAAAGGCAGAAGCCGGTGCCACAACAGCACTGCCTCGAGGTCCACACGCAACACCCTCTGAGAAAAGAAGAAGAGTGACAGCACAGACCGGATGAGCACAGGTGGGCTGAACAAAGCCAACAAAGGGAGGAAACCGAGGACTCACAGCCAGCCAAGGAGCACACCCTGACACGCCAGACAGCCTCCAAGGCGGACCGACGTCCCAGGATGCAGCGCCACGGATAGACCAAACATAAGCCGCAGCAAGCGCAGTCCACGTCTCATCCCAACGTTTTCCCAGGCGACCGTCCATCCCCGAGCGTCGGCAGTCTGAGTCAACCAGCATCCATGCTCCTGTCCTCAGGTACAAAGGGTGAAGATCATCACAGAGTGTCCGTCCTCCCACCGCCTCAAGAGGGAGTCGGCAGTGGCCCCAAGCCAGGCAAAGGAGGATTCCCACACTCTACGTGTCAAGCCGCCACAGACACTCCATCTCAGCAAGGCGGAGGCACTTGGCTGCCAAGTCCATCTGGACATCCAACACTCCCAGCAAGTTACCACCACCTGTCATCCCAAGTCACCACATGGCTGGCAACTGCCATCACGTCAGCCGTCATCACCTGCGTCAAACATCTCCACTCCCAGAAGATCGGCGGACAGGAGTCCTGCACCGTCACCACACCAGCAGACAAAAGAAACCAGAGGCCCCCCCTGTGAACCTGGAATACACTGGAACCGAAGCAGCAAAGGCAAGTCTATTCCACGACTCATGCACCCGTGGGAGTTTGGGAGGTCGACTAAGCAATGGCTCCTCCGCGGCCCTGCAGCTGCCACCAGCTGGCACACAAGCAGCCCTCAGCGCAGCCCTACTACAGTCCCGCAGCAACCCCGGCAACGGGCCTCCCCAGGCGGGAGAGCGAGCAGAGACTCTGCCCCACCGACAGGTTTCCGGTCACAACCCAGCCGTTCAACAAAGACAGTCGGCTCTGCCACACCTCTGTGAACTCTCCGTTAGGACTCCATCCATTTTTGTGACGCAGCCCACTACAATAAACTGTTAGAACCCACCACGGACCATCACGGATGTCAGCAAAGTGGAAATCAGGCAAGGCAGCAAGACATATCACCGTCAACGAACTGTCAGCATGCAGAGGACGTCTCCCAGCCAGCGGTCGTGTCCTGAGGCCCTCAGGTTAAACTACGGGTGCCCGCCGAGAAGGTTCTGCTGCAAGCCAAGTCACCAATCCAGGTCTGCTGGCGTCCTGCCACCTGACTCTAGAGACTGATGGACCCTGTGGTAACTAGTTAACTTTGTTTTATTCCCACAGGTTTGGACTAGCAATTTATTTGTTCCTCAATAAAGTTGGGGAGGAATGTAGTGTCCTGCAGGACACGTTCTAGCGTTTTTCCATTTCCTGTAAGCCAGCCACTCCCTCGAGGGCTGGGCACACTACACCCCCTCACCCATCCATCACGGGTGTGACGAGTCACGTGACCCCGCTAATAAAAGGGCCCGGGTGCACGTGCTCGTGGCCAGTTTACATACATACTATCCTGCGTCTATTATTGCAGCGTCATGTGGGCCTCAGGCCCAACACCACAGAAATCAGGAAAAAAAGAACCTAACTTGCTGTTAACTTGAAGCGGGTTGTACGAGTGATTCTTAGTTTACCACACATCCGTTCCTCTTACATTGCAGAGCAGCCCCAACACAGATGCAAGCCAAACAATAATATAATAGCAAGCCAAACAATAATAAAATAACAAGTCTCACCGCACTTGCAGACTAGACTGAAAAACTTACAACGGGCACATTAAGTTTCTCAAAAAACTGCTGCACCCTCACGAACAAGCGGAACTTCTTCATTACTGCATTGCTTCAGGGCCCTGTCGTGCGCCGTTTCAAAAAACACCAAAGTGGTTTTGCATTTACTTTGCTTCTGCAAGAACTGACAAGCCCAACAGGAGTTTCGTTACAGAAAATTAAATGGCTCAATCTAAGCACCTCTCTGCAACGTTTACTTGGGGCTGGGGAGGAAGCGCGCGCACGGCGCCGCCGGCGTTTGAAAAAACACTGTTCCGCGCCGCCGCGCAAGGTCGTTCAATTCAGCTGTGCTGACTCGGAACAGGGCACGCGCGGGCGGCGCGAGAAAGCGTGGGGGCAGGACCGGAAACAGCTGTTGGTCCAGTGTCCGAGAAAGCGTAGTATTTACATCCCATTTCTGATTGCTGGCTGGCATGAGCCGGCAGTCCACGGGCGCACTTGATGCCATGGAGGTAGAAGCGGAGGGGGTGGGAAATAACGCCGGTGAAAGTCGCTCTCCGACCGCCGAGAAGGAGGAGGATGGCCATTGGCGCGCGGAGTCCAACTTCACCTTTACAGTCGAGCGCTTCAGCCAGCAGCGGTTATCTGTGCGTAGCCAGCCTTTCTATGTCCGCACTCTGCCTTGGAGGATCCTTGTAATGCCACGTGTTGTCCCTGAGGGGCCTAACCCCATCACAGTCGGTTTCTTCTTACAGTGTAATGGCGACTCAGACTCGCAGGACTGGTCCTGCCAGGCGCATGCAGTATTGAGAGTGCGACACCACACCCACGAGTCCCAATCCTATTCCCGCTATATCAGTCACCGCTTCCACCATCTCCAAAATGATTGGGGATTTCATGGCTTCATGCCACGCCACCAGCTGACGCATCCCGCCAACGGCTTCATCCAAGATGATAAGGTGTCTTTCCAGGTGTGGATGCAGGCCGATGTCCCGCATGGTGTTGCTTGGGACTCCAAGAAGCATACTGGTTATGTCGGATTAAAGAACCAAGGGGCTACCTGCTATATGAACAGCCTGCTGCAAACCCTATTCTTCACTAACCAGCTGCGCCAGGCTGTATACATGATGCCCACTGAGGATGATGACCCAGCCAAGAGTGTCCCCTTGGCACTACAGGAAGTGTTCTATGATCTCCAGCACAGTGACAAACCAGTGGCTACCAGGAAGCTCACCAAATCCTTTGGATGGGAGACGCTAGACAGTTTCATGCAGCACGATGTTCAGGAACTTTGTAGGGTGCTGCTGGACAACATGGAGAATAAAATGAAGGGCACGTGTGTAGAAGGGACTATACCCAAGCTCTTCCGCGGAAAGATGACCTCCTACATACAGTGCAAGCATGTGGCATGCCGTTCTGAGCGTATTGAGGATTACTATGATGTCCAAGTCAGCATCAAGGGAAAGAAGGACATTTTGGAGTCCTTTGCAGACTATGTGGCTGTGGAACAGCTGGATGGGGAGAATCAGTATGATGCTGGTGAGCATGGCTTGCAAGAGGCAGAGAAAGGTGTGAAGTTTCTTACGTTGCCCCCTGTCTTACATTTGCAGCTAATGAGATTTATGTATGACTCACAAGCTGATCGAGATATCAAAATTAATGATCGCTTCGAATTTCCAGAGCACCTCAACCTTGATCAATTTTTGTATAAAGTCGATGTTGATGATCCTACCAACTACATCCTGCATGCAGTGCTAGTTCATATTGGTGATAACCATCATGGGCACTATGTTGTTTATCTGAATCCCAAGGGGGACGGTAAATGGTGCAAGTTTGACGATGATGTAGTGTCCAGGTGTACAAAAGAAGAGGCCATAGAACATAACTATGGAAGCTATGATGATGGTATGTCCTTACGTCTTTTTACTAATGCTTACATGTTGGTTTACATTAGGGAATCTAAGCTGAAAGAAGTGTTGCGTGAAGTCACAGATGATGATATTCCTCTGCAGCTTGTAGAGAGACTACAAGAAGCCAAAAGGAAAGATGCACACAAAAAGAAAGTGCGGCAAGAAGCTCACCTCTATATGGAAGTGCAGATTGTGACGGAGGAACATTTTTGTTCTCACCAAGGAAATGATTTGTATGATGAGGAAACCGTAAAGTACACAGTCTTTAAGGTCTTAAAAAACTCTACACTAGAAGACTTTGTTCATATTCTTTCAGAGACCATTGGGTACCCACGTGATCAGCTACGACTCTGGCCTATGCAGGATAAAAGAAATGGTACTAGAAGGCCAGGTATGTTAGATTATGAAGCTGAGTGTAGCAGGCAAATGATTGATCTTAGCAATGGTGAAAATATTTGGACTGCGTTTTTGGAATGTTTAGATCCAGAAATGTCAGTCAATGGAGCAACATTGCCAAAGTTTGATAATGACCATGATGTCATGTTGTTTCTGAAAATGTATGACCCGCAAGCTCACACGCTAAATTACTGTGGGTATGTCTGCTTGCCAATATCTAGTAAAATAAGTGACTTACTACCAGTTATGTGTGAAAGAGCTGGCTTTTTGAATGGGACAAACCTTATACTTTTTGAGGAGATAAAGCCTGGCGAAACAGAATTAATTAAAGACTATGATGTGCCACTTGATAAAGCACTTGATGAACTCATGGATGGTGATATTATAGTTTTTCAGAAAGGTGACGTAGAAAGTAACAACGATCTGCCCTTAGCTAAGCATTACTTCAGAGACCTTTACCACCGTGTAGACGTAATCTTCTGTGATAAAACTATTCCTAATGATCCTGGATTTTCGGTTGCATTATCTGACCAAATGAATTATTCAGAGGTTGTCATAACAATTGCTCAAAGGCTCAACACTGATCCAATGCTGCTCCAGTTTTTCAAATCTCAGGGGGATGGGCCTGGCAGTCCACTAAGACATGATTATGCTGGTACTTTGGGGGACATCTTCCATTTTTTAAAACCGAGACAATGTAAGAAACTTTGCTACCAGCAACTCAGAATGAAAATTACTGACCTTGAAAATAGGATAAGTTTTAAATTTATATGGCTTGACAGTGCATTTAGGGAAGAGGAAATGACACTGTACCCAGACAAACATGGAAGTGTTCGTGACGTATTGGATGAATGTAAAAATACGGTACAACTCAGTGAAAAGGGTTCTGGGAAATTAAGACTTGTAGGAATTGTAAACAGCAAAATAATTGGTATCCATCAGGAGTGCGAGCTTTTAGAAAATGTATTGCCTGTAGTAAGTCACACACTTCGAATAGAAGAAATTCCAGGTGACCAGGTTGACATAAGTGAAGACGAGATGCTAATTACAGTGACACATTTTGACAAAGAAGTGTATGTAACATTTGGAAATCCATTTTTTCTAAGGATACAGCAGGGGGAGCATTTTCGAGAAGTGGTGAAACGGATTCAGGCAATTCTAGATGTACCAGAGAAAGAGTTTGAGAAGTTTAAGTATGCGATTGTAAGTATGGGCCAGCGGGAGTATATAAATGAGCAGGAATATGAAGTGAGCTTGAAAGATTTTGAGCCTCAGCCTGGTTTTGCACCACACTTAAGAACTTGGTTAGGGCTTGACCATGCCAACAAAGCTGTGAAGAGAAATCCTTTTACGTACCTTCAGAAAGCAGTTAAAATTCACAACTGATGTCAAAGTTAATATAACATGAGTTAGACTAAGGGTGTGCATATGTAGTTTTTAAACAGCAGCACGTCACTGTTGCTCATGAACTGTAAAATCTGACTTACATTCGGAAGCAGGTTGGTCTTCGTCCATCCTGGTGGGACTTGTTCTTTAATAATCGTTGCACCTCATTAATGTTATATTTACCAAACATTTCTTTACTCCAAATACCTTTTTTATAGAAGCAAAGCTCAGATTAATAAATGCCCCCTGATTCATTGTATAGGCTGTGGCCAGTTAGTAGGGACTTTCAGATCACAAATGCTTAAATGGAAAGCCATATCAGTTAGGGTTTAGGTGCACTACTTCTATACACCCAGCATCGGCAAGCAGATACTTACTGATGAAAGGCTAAAAAACGATTTGTCACCTGCTACTAAATGTGCCTTAAATATCAAACAGCACACACATATTTAATGAACCTGGAGTGTATGTATGATTATAAACGTTTGATTTTGGAGACGAGAATGAGAATAAAAAACTCAAGATATAAAGCATTTAGCACTAAGAGCCTGCTTGCCTGCACTTCTAATTAGCCAGCGCCTGGCGATAATTATTTGCCAATTGAGTTTATAAATCATTTACAATGATTGCTGCAGTTTTATTTGTTATGGTTTGATAACAAGAGTGTTCAACAACATTTCCCTGTACAGCTTAGATTTTTCTGCTGATTATTTACTTTGAATGTATGTTCTTCAAATGCATTTTGTGCAATAATTCTAACGTGATAGAATCTACCTACAGACATTTTTGTGTATGTAAGAACAATTTTAATGGTCAAAAGGATGATTTGCAAGTGCAAAATGTCATTCCCAAGTCACGAAATCGAGAGTGGTGAGATTTTGCACTTGCAAATGGGATTTTATTTGCACAGACCGTCTGGCTTTGTGGAGGAATTTGGCGTCCCAGCCTGGGCCCAGCTTGCCCATAGCCAAGGAAAGTCCTACCTGTGTGTTCCACCTGCTATGCAATCCCATAGCATTATTGTAAATTCAGTATATGCAAAAGGCAAGATCCATGCATATACCAGAAGAGAAAGTGGATGTTTATTTCTGATTTTTTTCTTCTTTTTTTATTTTATTTTTTTACTTCTCAGAATGGGGTTGTTTTAGTTAACCAAAGGTTATGTAATAGTGGTAAATATAAATATGATAAACAGTTTTAAAATGTTGGTGACTGGCTTTCTGAGTTGATACATGCTTTCCATATTATGTAGTACATGTAAAAATGACTTCTCCTTGACAGTGTAGGTTCGGTTCATCCTGAGCTTTTTCATACAGCTTTCATACATATTGGAATTTTGCTAAGCACAACAATACCCTTGCATTTCCACTGGGCCATTTTACAATGACTCTGTTACTACAAAGATTTATAAGGAATGGAAAAATGATAGTTACACAGGGCATCAGGAGTTATGTTAGATATTTTTTGTCATTGTTTTCAAATATAACTGGGTATTATACAGTACGATGAGAAGATAAGCAGATGTGTGTTTATTTGGTGGTGAAAGAGATATAACAGACTCCTCTGGAAGTCAGATGTGTCATTGGAATATCAAGTGGGGTCCGGAGGATAACAGTTGGCTTGGTGTATAAAATTTGGTCACTAGGTTATATGGGACGAGCATCTGCATGAGAAAGAGCGCCCTGAATCCACCCCATACATTGTTAGCGTGTTTATTCCATCTTCCAACTTGAAAATTAATTTACTCCTGCCCAAAAAGAACTCTTTTTGCCGCCTTCGAAGTGTGAAATTACATGCAAGTGCTTGGTGAATACATCTTAATTTGCAGGACTGTGGGCGGTCATCACAATTTGATTGCTGACCCTCCCCTGCAGCAAGATTTGCCCACATGCAAATTCTGACATACTGGCAGAATTTCTGTGATCAAATTCCATTTGTGATGGCAAAAATCTCACCATTCCTTATTGTGTGAGTTAAGAAAGGCGTGTTTGCCCACATACATTTTTTGCACAAAGAAATTAGATTTGAATGATAAAAAATATTTATTAAATCCGTCCATCGTTCTTTGCATCAGTGTAGTAAGCACCTGTGAGGCAGCTGGTTGAGAAATATTCTGACCTAAACTTTCCTAAAATGTAGATCTTTGTCGTATTTCATAATTGTGGCTTAAGTTTTCACTTCGAAAAACATTCAGGCTACCCTCATATGTTTGTATAAAGCTGTCTCGAGATTATAGGCCCAGGTAATGACCGCTCTTTATGACACATTTAAATGAATTTCTCTTTAAGGTTAAATCAGAGTTAATGTTTAGGTTGTACATTAACTAGTTATCAAATTACTTATGGTTGCCGTAGTACAGCCTAACTAACTTGAGAAAAGAACTCCTACAACAATGTTTACTGTCTCAAAATTTCATGTTACTGTCACTTTAAAAAAAAAATCCCCAAAGGGCCCCTATTAACAATGCCTTTTTATTATAATTGCAGTGATTTGACTATAATTTCTCCATTTGAATGCGTTTACTTTTAAGTTCTACACTTGAAAACAGGAAGGCAGGAAATTTATGTGCATATCAGCCAAGAGTAGTAGGCTATTTTTACCATGTATTATTGAGGGGAATTGTGAACCACTCTTGCGTAATGTCCCTTTCTCACACCAATCGATGTTAATAATAAAATATGACATTATGTGTGTGTGTGTGTGTGAGGAGGAGGGGGAAGGTTTGCTTTACTGAACATCCCATGCTTTAGTTTAATGCATTACTTGCAAGTGAAATGGGGATGGATTGATTATAGAGATACAGTAACCTCTTTGGTATCCAGAATTCCTGGATTTTTTTTTTACCGCAGTTTACTATAACGCAAATGCAACCTGAAGGCATCGGAGCGCTTTATATGAGCACCAGTTACATTACAAAAGGAAACTTTCATTCACTTTTTTTTTTTTGGGCAAGGAGATATTAAGTGCTTTTCCCAGAGTCACAGGATGTTTAGTAGACACAGAGACTCGAACATGGTCCTACAGTTCCTAAGTCGGCAGCTGTTATCGTTATGCCACATCCTTTTCCCTGCTAGGTAACTGAAGGTAAGAAAGATATGTGTGAATAACCCCCCTGCCACAGTGGTCTGGTCTTCGGCTTGTGAAACAAATCATGTCAATTGACGGCTCAGCTCAGTGAGTGTTTTTCTGTTAGTGCCCCCAGGGTGCCTTCTTGCATTTCATATAACAGAATTCAAAACCTTCAAAAATATCCAGAACACTCTAATTCATCATTCCTTTGTATGGGAGGCAAGTAGTGGGCTCCTGTTCGATCTGGGGTCTCTAGTTGGCAATGGTATTCACCTTTGTCGAAATAGGGAGCCTTACTTCTAAGTCAGGATAAGGGGATTACACTCCTTAATAACCCCTGCTCACCCCCTTGGTAGCTGGCACTAGCAGACGGGCTTATCTCAGAGGCAGTGTTTTAAGCATTCGTGAATATACACAGTAATACAGTGAAAACACTTCAGATGGACACAACACAGGTTTTATAAAAATAAGTATTCTTTATATAGACTTAAAACAAGACCACAAACAACAAAAATCCACAATACTACACTTAAGATTGCTTAAAGATGATAAAATGTTGCTTAGTTCAAGTTAATCATCAATGCAACAAAGTTCTCAACAAAGTACCTGGATGCGTAAAGCAAAGTAAACAAAAGGCTCGCAAAAGGGGAGATGCGTCGGTTCCGTGATCCGGGGGAAATGATGCGTCCTGCCTTAATGCTTGCGTAGAGTAGGGGATGATCGTGATCCCTACCGGTGCGGAGGTGATGCTTAGATTCTTGGCCTGAGGGCCCGTTGCGGTGCGGAAGATGGCACCTTGATGCGATGCGATGATCCGTTTGTGATGCAAGAAGAGGCGCCCTTGATGCGGCAATGCGATGACGATGCGTAGACGCACTGGCAGCCTTGCGACGACTCTGTACTTTGGAGCCACGACAGGCCCTGCGACATGACTCTGGTGATGTGATGGTGACTCTCTTGATGGCGTCACGCTTCTCCAGTGATGCAACAGCAGGCAGCTTCGATGAACACACACTTCCAGGGAGGCGTAGGCTCGCTTCTCCGGCGATGCGATGATTTCAGCTGCGGCGGCGACGCACTGCCTCTCGATGCATCGCGCTTCCAGCTCCCAGCGACACGCAAATGTCTGGAGTTGAGAATTCCCAGCAAGGAAATTCAGAGTGGAGCTGGAGATGAAGTCTTTTGTCCCTGAGATTTCATAGGAGGCAAGCACAGTTCAAGCCCTTGGAGAATATTCTGTAAATGATGAAAGTCCTTAAAAAGTTCCTTCTCCTTTCCTTGGCAATGAAGCAACCACTGCAGGCCAACCCAGCAAACAGCACACTGGAAGAGGGGCAGTAAAACCCCTGCAGCTTCCTTGGTTCTTCTCCTTGGCAAAAGGTTTCTTGTTCCAGAAATGATCTAATTTCTTGGGATCATGGTCCCAATATTTATACCCCAAAATCCTTTGTTCTCTGAAGGCAGAGAGGCCTCTGCCTATTCCAAACCAATTCCTGAGCACTTTGTTTACATGACTCTCTTCTTCTTTTCACCTTGCAGGGCAGAGACATCAGCCGCCCCACAGGAGGTGGAGCCAGCACAGGGGAGGGAAGGCACAGCCCAGGAGCACTTTGTTGACAAGATTCCTTCTCTCCTTTCACAGTGCAGGTCAGAGACATCAGACAAGCCACTGGAGGTGGAGCCAGCATTGTAGAGGGAAGGCCCAGCCCTATTCAGGTCCCAGGTGCAACTCCTCCCTCCCATCTAGATGCAGATCTCTCTATTCACCACCGGGTTGCCCCAGCCTGTCTCCTGGAATCCCCCAGCCCTGTCACTCACAAACCCAGACAAGGAATACACAACCTAGCAGAGGCAGGCCTGGACAGTTAGGCAAGAAAATACCTACTTTCTAAAAGTGGTACTTTCAAACACAGAATATTAAAACCAACGTTACTAAAATATGTATTTTATCACTCTGAGTTCAAGCATACTGAATTCGAATTTCTACCATGTGCCCTGAGTCAGTTAGGATTATACGAATGTAATAATCTAACTGCCCATTCTAGCCTATGGAGAACAGATAGCCTTCAATAGTGAAAAACGAAAATGGCTGTAATTCACTATTAGGACATGCTACACACAGCAGAGCATGTCCTACCTTATACTCACAGTGCACCCTTCCCAAGGCCCTACCATAGGGGTGTCTAATATGAAGCAAAGCGAAGGTTTAGGGACTGGCAGGTGGGTGCACTTGGCCAAGTCGACATGGCAGTGCTAGACTGCCCATAGGCCTTGCAATAGCAGGCCTGAGACACACTTTTATAAGCTGCTTCTGTGGGTGGCACAACCAGTGCTGCAAGCCCACCAGTAGCATTTGATTTACAAGCCCTGGGCACACATGGTGCACTGTACTAGGGGCTGATAGGTAAATCAAATAACCCAATCATGGAGTCACTAATCAATACATCAATTTAACATAGGGAGCACTTGCACTGATTTGCAGTGGCACAGTGTCCAAAGCATAAAACCAGCAAAAACATATCAAAACAGAGGAGGCAATCTGTCAAAAATGGAAGGGAGACTCACTCCAATGATGCCAGGTCTAACAGCTCCTATGTGGCGCCCATGCAAGTTTGGTTACTGGAGGAACATGCCTAAACCTTTATCCTTTTGGAATATAATAGGGTATTTTCGAACCTCTGTTTGCCATGTTTTGATGATCAACTCTCCCATTGAGCCAGATTCTGTGGATGTTCTAGTGTATCACACAATAGATCAGCTGTCCTTGAAGGCTGTTGTTCTTATTATATTACTTACAGTGGCCTCCCTTGTGGTTGTTCTCCCAGCATCCTCTGGCCAAAAAATTGTCACCTCTCTTTCCAGTTTCTTCTGTGAGCAACCCCTTATTAGGGGTTCACTTCAGTGTCTATGCTCCTTCATTTTCTAGGCTACATCCAGGCAACCACTTTATGTTCCACACAAGCTTGTTATTGTGGCTACTTCAGGAAGCTTTGTGTAAGATTCAGCCTCCAAAAGTTGTGTTTGTGCTGAGGAGAGGTTTAAGCATTTCCTTCAACCTCTTCATTGATATGCACCTCTTCCAGCCATTTGGATTTTCTCATCTCTGATGTTTTCGATTGAGGTTGGGGAGCAATATGCACTTTCATTGTTTGAATATTTCCGGTGTTACTGTTATTTTTTGTGTCCACATAGACCATGATTTCTATTTTTTTAAACTACCATTCACTTAGTACACATTGATATACTTTGTCAATACAGGCTGAAGCAGGGCATCTTGGTAGCTTATATCACAGTACCCTTACATACAATGACCTCTCACATTTCATAGCCAATTAACTTAAGCAGTAACTTCTTCAAGTTTGACAAATCCCCGGCTCCAGTATTCATTAGCTTCTATATTTTTCTCACAGGGTCCAGACTGTCTCCCATTTTGTGGTGCATTCTCTACTTGCATAAGTCACTTTTTTGTCCTGCTGACACCAGTCTGGCTCCTGTTTCCAGGCCCCCACCCTTGGCGGCTAAGCCGCACCCCACGCTTTTGCTATGTTCCTCTTTGCAACACTAGAGACCAGTGCCAGCCTTGTTTTAGCATTTTAGTATGTTTGGGCCAGATGAACTCCCCTGTCACACTCAGCAAGTGCCACCTCGCCTCAACCGGAACCTGCATGCCCACTACTGCTGCCATCACCCGGGATACCAACTCCCATTACCTCCAAATCTTGGGACATTCCAGGAGGATGTGGAAAAAGGTGCCCACCTCCCCACAAACCCTAGCACATTGACTGGAGTCGCATCGGCCTAACCTCTACTGTAATGTTCGGGCAATATGTGGCCTGTGTGGAATCCTGTGTTGAACTAATCTGAATCTTGCTGGCAATTTTCCTCGGGCTCTGTATGTCCTCCGCCCAGTTGCTGTCTTCCAATAGTCCCACGTCTGTCTCCCATGCCTCCCTCAAGGGGTCCTGAGGATCTGCTAGGTTATTCATGATCTTGCAATATATAAGCGAAACAGCCTTGCCCACCATCAGGTCTATCAGTAATCTATCCTCCAGTAGGGAATAGTCGGGCAACTGCACTCCCTCAGTCACATGGCACCTAAGGGCATTTCTCAGCTGTAAATACCGGAGCCGCTCCCCCTCTTTCAATTTGTATTCTGACTGCATGTTCTCAAATGTACACATTTTCCCATTCCGCCAGACATCACCAAGCTTGTTGATTCCAATGAGGCTCCATCCACGGAAGTCCGCCTGGCGTCCCACCTCTGCCAATTGGTCACAGTCCCACAATGGGGATTGGCCCGTCAATTTGGATTCCCACTCCAGCCGTTTTATGGCTACCCGCCATGCCTGGATGACCGTCCTTGTATGTGCCGGCAGATGCAGCTTACGTCCACCCTTATACAATGCCGCAGAATATCCCGATGCCCCAATGCGTGGCAGTCTGCCCTGTAGGCTGGTTCCTCGTACAGCATAAATGCCCAGGCATTCACATTTACAAGCTGATAGGCCAAGTAGTAACTCCTGACGTCCGGTACCTCTAGTCCCCCCTTATACACTCCCCTCTGCAAGTTACGCAGTACAATTCGAGGGTCTTCCCCTCACCCACACCAGGGTGCGTATTCCTGCATCAATTGTTCAAAAAACTGAGGTCGGGATCTGAGTATTCTAGAGTACATATAGTAAACGTGGGAGGGCCATGACTTTTTAAACAAGACCGCCCTTCCCAGGAGAGAGACAGGTTGCTTCCGCCAGTATGCCACATCTCTATATAGTCTCTCCAGCTGCGGATATAGATTCAGGTCTAGAAACCACTCTGCAGACTTAGTGACCCAGATTCCCAAATTTTTTAATTCCTCCTGCTGCTCCAAGGCCGCACATACCAGGCGTAAGGTGTAGTTTTTGGCCCGTCAAAGAAAAAAACTGTGATTTATCCCAGTTTATTTGATAACCAGAATAATTACCGAATGTTCTAAAGACATGGATACATCTATGGATTGTATGGTGCGGTCTATGCGCATAAAGCAAGACATTGTCCGCATATAGGGAGAAATGTTCCTCCCAGCCACCTCCAACATCTATTCCTTGCACCCATGCCACGAGCGGCTCCCGAGCCTTTATGAATATCCTCCGGGATAGCAGACATTCCTGGGGCGTGCCTCTGTGGAGCGCAAATGGTCAAGAAATCGCCCGTTGACTCAAACTCTACCCATGGGATCCCAGCATAAAAGCTGGTCCCAGGCACAGAACCCCGGTCCAAAGCCCAACTTGGACAGCACCATAAATAAATACGTTCACTCAATACTGTTGAATGCCATATGGGCTTCCAATGACACCACTGCTGCGTCTTCTGTCGGGTGCTCCGTCACCTCATGCATTACCCCATATAGACGACGGAGGTTCTGCCTCGTGCTTCTCAGAGGCATAAACCCCGATTGGTCCGGGTGAGTTATTGTGGAAATGATGGGCCGTAGTCTGTCAACACCTTAGCCTATACTTTGGCCTCAAAATTGAGCAAAGAGATGGGTCTATATGACACACATAATTACAGTGATTTACCCGGTTTGGGGATGACCACTATTGTAACAAGCCTAAGGTCCTCCGGTAGACGTCCTTCCTCCAGCGCCGCACTGAACTTGTCAAGCATAGGCTGCGCTACTGTGTCCGCCACACATTTAAACATTTCAGTAGGCAGCCCATTCGGGCCCGCTGCTTTCCCGGACTGCAGCTCTCTTATAGCACTGACCACTTCTCCACTGTCAGGTTTTGATCAATTGCCTCGCTATATCCCGCAGAAAGTGTAAGCATGGCAATATCTTTAAGGAATGCAGTACATTCCTCTTTCGTTGCGGCTGAGGCCGACCGGTATGCCGTTTTATAGTATTGTGCAAATGCTTCTGCTATTTCGGATCCTGCCCTACAGCACGTGTCCTCTAGATCCCGGATTTCAGCCACCCAGTTCCTTTCTCGATTCCCTATTTTCCAACCAGGCAATTAGCTTATTGGCTTTATCGCCTACATCATATATCTTCCTTTGTTTTGCCACTGCATGGTATTGGGCAGCGTCTTCCTCCAAAGCTCTTTTTGTTTGAGACCTAGCGTATGTCTGAGTTTCAAGTCAGTCCCCCCAGCTGTACCAGTTGTTCTTCAAGTGCTGCAATCTCTTGTTCTATTGAGGCACACCGAGCCCAGCGCTCCTTTCTCCTACCCCCATTTCTGCCTAGGCATAGCCCCTTGCAATCACTTTGTACGCCTCCCATAACACACATTGTGAAGTAACTGAACCCGTGTTTTCTGTAAAATACTCTTCAGTACGTTCCCTAAACGTATCCTGAAAGTCGTGGTCCCTAAAAAGCCAGGGAACCACACGTGATGGAAGAACTTGGTTCCGGACCCGGCCTCGCAGGGAAATGATCTGATATTCCCCAAGCTTTATGCTGTGCATCCCTAAACTGTCCAGCATGCACACATTGTGTGAAAATGTAGTCTAGTCTTGATCCGTAGCCATGGGCAGCTGATATATGCGTTTACTGCCTAGTGGACGGGTTATGCTCTCTACACAGATCTATGAGACCCATTGCTTCCACAAATGTCCTTAATGGCTTGGGGCACCCTGCCCGTGAGGATGGCTGGGTTCTGTCCAGGTCCCAGGACATCACACCGTTCTTCTCTCCCCCCAGCAGGAGGATCCCAGGGGGAAGGTCCAGTTTAGCTTAATTAGCAGTGGCAGCGTCTCTGCTTGAAGCCTAGGTGGAACGTAGACGGAGCATATATTAAAAGTACACCCTTCCCAAGTCTCTGTCAGCTCCACATATCTACCGAGAAACATACCATATATGTCCTGGTATAAAGGGCACTGAGTTTTTCACCAATATAGCCACCCCTCTAGAGCCAGAGGTAAACCCCGAATGTGCCAGGAGGGTGTAACCAAACCTGTTGAGGGCCAAGTAAGAAATACCCTTCTTATGTGACTCCTGAAGAAGAACCGGGTCAGGAGAGTGTCTGCGTAGGTAATGTAGCACCATAGTCCTCTTAAATCTGTTATTTAGCCCATTAACATACCATGTCATGGCCCTAAGGGCAGGTGTAGCCTGATTAACCATAGCCTAGCTGAGGATGATGCAACCCTTTTCCTCCCTCCTCCCACCGCCGCAACACCCAGAGGTCTAGTCCCAGAGCATCATGTAGCCCGTAATTTAATGTGCTTAACAGCAGCAACATCTCAACTTTGAACGTAAACATCCTGCTGATAACCAGTTCTGCCAACCCTCCCACTACACTCCCCCCCCCCCCCGCCCCTCACCCCCCTGCTACCCTGCTGGTGGGATTTGATCTACCCACCTCCCCAACTTAGCAGAGTGCCTGTCTCCCTCCTGAAACAACAAAATGAGGTCCGTGGCCAGTCCATACCCTCCCCAATTCCCCCTCTAGTCCTTCACAATACCATATTACCGGATATCTCCTTGCATCAGTTTCTCAGTAATTATCTCTCGGCCTGCTCCAGCCAACACCTAAACCCCCATGTCACGCTGGGCCTCAAGTGAGCGGAATCAGACCCCTTCCACACCCCACAGTCCAAAGTAAGTCCGGTTCGCAGCGGCCAGTGTTCAGGAACAGTCTTGGTATCTATACATGTGGTGCACAATTGTCTCACTGATGGATAACTCTCATTCTGCCCCAGTTGGTTCCACGATGTCTTGTTCTGTGTCTTTTCGAACATACTAGGAATGCTTGGCATGAGGCGATTTCTGCCTCGAGCATCCGTCCTTTCCGGAGTTCCCGACTTATCACCAGCCGTCGAGCCAGTCCCATGCCTACTCAGGCGAGGAGAGGAAGTATGCTTTCCCATCTGCTTCAACTTGTAGCTTTGCCGGAATGAGAATGGCATATTTGATGCCTTTACCCATGAGGGCTTTCTTAACTTTCGGGAAACTGCAGTGTTGTTGTTGCACTATGATCGTAAAATCCAGGAAGAAGGTAACTGTATTGTTTTCAAACTTTGTGGGTGGGGCAGTATGCGCCACTTGTAATATAGCATCTCTGTCCCGAAAGTTAAAGACCCTTGTGATTATGGGCCTTGTGGGGGCCACAGGTCGTGGCCGTCCCCCTGGGAGCTAATGGGCTCATTCAATCGAAAAATAACTTGACTGACCTTTTAGTTGCAGGTATTTAGTGATGAGTTCCTCTACAAAAAGATCCATTGCTGGCCCTTCTACATGTTCCGGTATTCCTAGGTTGCAATATGTTGTTCGGCACGCCCTTCCTTCATAGTCGTCTAGCTGAGCCTCCATCTTATCGTGCCTGGTTTGGATCAGCTGCACTTGTTGCTTAAGACTGGCTGAATCAGCAGTTAGCGTTGTGGTGGCTTCCTCCACTTCCTTGACCCTAGTATCCATCCTTGACTCCAGGGAGGTGCGTACATTGTTGATGGTCTGCCATAATGTCCTGAAGAGTAGGCTTTGTCTGTCCAACGGGGGAACAGACCTGTACTTGTGCGTTCGTGACATCTGGTTCTTCTCCCCCCTTATTCCAAACATATATGTCTAGTTTTGTTTGTAGATCCACCTTCCCACCCTTGCCCCCTGTCATTGTGGTTTGTTCGGTCTCAGCGCCTCGTGCCCGGGCCATGAAAAGTCTTATTTAGGGGCTACCTGGTGGTAATCTTACAGTCTCAGTTGCTCTATTTCATTTACCACTCTGTGGCTTTCCGCCCTCCAGCGTCCCACTTACGTTACATCGATATAGTTCTATCACATACAATGACTGCAGAGGAGGAGACGGGGAGCCTGGAAAGGTCGCAAGCAGGTATGGCACAGTATTAGTTATCTGCTGACCCGGCTCTTCAGGGCCTGGTGTTGAGCAGTTGCTCTCCTCCAGTTGGCAGCCTCTGATTTGGGGCTTTTCTTGGCCATGTGCCACCCTGTGGTACCCGGTATTCCGGCTATGGGCAGCCTGCCCCTTCACCTGAATGCCTCCCTACCTTCTGCTACCCGTGAAGGCCTCTGCTGCTGTAGCTCATGT